>NW_026577973.1:22736940-24105410 GCF_029603195.1 Condylostylus longicornis
TTTTTAAAATTCGACATAAATTGAAATTGTCATTTATGAAAGTCATTATCACTCCTGCCAAGCTTCAAATTAGTTATTACAAAATTTTGAGTTTTTCAAAGAACAATATAAACACTAAATCTACAACAAACATTTTAACGAGTTTGTCACTCAAGTTGGGAATTACCACTAATTCAACACTTTATAATTAACAAGCGTTTCCATAAATTGTAGTAGGAAACAAAACTAGCAAATTTTTACTAATTAATAGCTTACTAGCAGCTTGGTTGGAAGCACTTGAAAAAATTATGCGTTCGTTAAGTCGTGAAACAAGATGAATTGCCAGATTGGTTCATAATTTCGATTAAATTTTGAATTAAGAGTAACAATTAATTTATAATTTTTATTAAATAGAAAACAAAAATTTCATACTCAATCGCTATCTAAATCAATTTTCAGAACGCCCTATACTTCTTCATTTGTATTATATGCAAAAGGATAATCGATAAAAAATAACAGCCATTAATATAAACGACCATATATGCATATATTTAGTTGTAGTACATAATTAATAAAAGTACACGTACATATACACATGCCTATTGTACGTTCTATACACATGTATATAATATTTTACAGAAAAATATCACATTCATTGAGAAAACTCTGAAGGATATTTTTTTTTTTCGTGCTAACTTATTTCAATATACCGTTCTCTCCATTCAAACCAGTGTTTTCTACCGATCACTTTGCATACAATGAGGAAGGTTATGTGAAAGCTTCAAATTGTAAATATAAAATAAATTATATTTTAAGAGAGATGCCGGTCTGTCAGATTGTGTGTACATGCGTGTATCTCAAGTTCGGCTATGCTGAATCGATTATGATGAAATTTTATGTGAGTTTATTTTGATTATGCGTGGTTTGACTAATTTTTAAAATATATCAGTCCTTCTGACCGATTTTAAATTTTTCCGCATATAAAGAAAAATAATTATAATTCAATTTTCTTTCCACTAAATATTTAAACGCCTCGTGTTAAAACAACGAACGTGTAAATTTTTTGGATAGTTTGGAACATGAAGCTGTTCAGTTATAGCCAAAATTAATTCGTGAACTTTTCTGAAAATTTTAATGAAATATTTAGGCTTTATTTTTGAAACAAAGCTATATTTTTTTACTTAAAAATCAGTAATTTTATAATTTTCATTCAAATATAATAAATATGTGGCTATATTTTATATTCAAGGGCACTTTTGTTAATTAACTTAATTAAATTTTTTTGTACAGTATTTTTTTAACTTAAGAGCGTTCTTGTTGGTTTAATAATCCCTAATTGCATGTTTTTTGAATGATACTTTAATAACATAATTTTTTTCCGGCGATTCATTCGGAATATAAGTTTTTTATTACTTAACGTAATTTTTTTATTAATTAACCAAACATACTAAATACCATTAATACTAACAAAATATTGAAAATAAAATGAAAATGCTTTTTAATTTTCTACAATTATTGGTGAAGCAAACGAAACTCTTATTAATAAAATTCTTAAAAAATTGGTTTGCTCATCTGCTCGTTCATAAATGAAATTGCAATAATTGGTCGTAATATTCTGTTAAAAGTGTTATTATGTTACTGTTAAATAAATAGTCAAAAAGTGGAATTTTTAGGGTTTAGGGTGCTATAACTTTTAGAAGGAGATAGGTAAAAATTTTATTCTATGGAAATAACTTTCAAGTAAAGGTCTATGTACATATGAAATTTCAGCTTTCTATCTTCAAGGGTGTAGAAGTTTTGTAAATATGTCTATGGAAAAATAGACGGACGAACAGACAGAGTGAAACTAATAAGATCCTTCTTTCATCAAATCTTTGAAAAACTGCTAAAATATGCCCTGAAAATAAATTTGCGTTTACGCAAATGGTTTGTAAAATTTTTTCAAGTTGCATCTTTCAAAAATATTCAATATCATTTTCTAATTCGAGGGTATTGTTATCGTAAATCATTTGAAAATTTAAAAAATAATTATTTTACATAAATGAACAAGGATCATAATAAACTAAAGCACAATCTCCTAAAAATAGGCAATCCAAAATATGAACATATTATTATATAGCTATGCAAGATTTCTCTGTAGCGGTGCACTGAAATACATAAATGTGTAGGTCTTCATGTGTAAGAAAAGAAAAGTTGTTCCAAAATAGTTCTCTTTCGGAAAAAGCATTTGCTTTCTCTAGAAATCAAAACATTTTTTGGGTGTGTTAGGTATAACAATACTATTAGAAATGCGCTAGAAATGTGTTGTAATAGGTGCTTTTTTCGGTGACATGCAGAAGTTGAAAATCACACTTTTCTAACTAAACTATAATTACTGTATAAATTTTTACAAGCCCAATCACAAATTGTACAAAAAACTAAGAATGAAAACCCTCAACAAATTTTTCACACAACACAATTCAATTAATATTGCAATAAATTATAAAATACAACAATTAAAATTTCCTGATAACATTATTTGCTTTTTTTTTATACTTTACGCTATAATTTCCTTATTTTCAGATTTATTAAATGTTTACATCTGCAGAATTAGTTCTAATTGATCCAATTTCCGAATCACGAAAATTCTAATGAATATTTTTTATGAAACAGTGTGAAAAATATGAAATACAGTGAAACACCTTGGAATGTTATATGCAAAAATTTCATTCATCTTATCATAAGGTCACGATTTTACTTACTAAATGTTGGTTATCTGTAATATGCAATTCAATTTAAGACAAGTTATGCAAAATTTGTCAATTTGTTTCAAAATTAAACTTTTTGGTGCAAAACTCGATATTCTCCGGACAAATATAAAATGAGTTGTTTGAATCTAGAATAAGTGAATGAGTGAATTTTTGTACTCAATTATTGTCATTTTTTGATAATTCAACAATTCGGTTAGCATTTTAAGAATTATAATTTATGAAGTATGCATATTCGGCAATATATTAATATTCATCAAAAAAACTCATGAAAACTTAAACTTTTTCATTCTTAAAAACTTAGTTCACATAAGACTAACAAGTTTTCAATACTGAAATTTCAGTTCATTTTTATTTCTTCTTTCTTCCTAGTATTTACACAGAAAAAACCATGTAATATTGTTCATGTAGCATAAGTACCTATATATCTGTCAAATATTTTAATCTAATAAGTTAAGAATTTTTTGTATTTCGTTTCTTCTGACACATTACAACTATTCTATGTGTAATAAGATGAAAAATAATATAATATTATATTATTTTGTATTTTAAATAATAAAACTTGCCATTGTTCTTCAAATACAGTAGATTTTGAACTGTAAAACAAAAGTTGCTGCTCTATCGTACATATTTTTCTTGATGAAACATTAAATAATTTTAGTATGTGTTTTAGAATTTGAAGAAAAATGCCACTTTGTTACTGGTACTGGTAGGTAAATGTAAGGTGATTAAATGAAACTAAAATCACTAAGTATAATGTTCAAACTGTTAAGGAATTATTTTTGAAAATGGGGAAATACTTTGAATAAAAAATATGTTCAAAAAACTAAGGCTGCGAATTGTGAAGGGGTCATTTAAAAATAAAAGCGATTTTATGATTTAAATTTTATAAGCGTGTGCATATTTTCCCTGTAACCGCTATTTTAGTTCTAAATTCGGAATTTGCAAGCATTCCATTATTAAACACATTTTAAAACTTAAAATTTATTTAAACAGGGAATTGTAAGGCTGCATTTAATAACGCTATTCAAGAGATAGACGTTTCTTTATTTTTTCAAGATTTCTTTTCAAGAATTACGTTTCTTTTCCATTTATAAAAAATGAATCCACTAGTTGTTTTTTTTTGCTTTTCTCATTTTTATTTTTACATAAAAGGATTTTCCTAATTTTCTGAATGAAAATATTTTTACATATACAAATGCGAAACAAAAAAAAAATGAAAATTGTAAAAGCTATATAGATAAGACCCAGATACAATTTTCATGATCTGAACATAAACCTGCAAAAGAATAAACGTTTTGACTATATATAACAGTTTTATTATAACTCTTCCCACATGAAAGTTTAAATCTTCCCTTATCTATAATAGAAATATTTAGTTTTTTCATTGAATTTTATTTCTGTAGATTTACAAGAATAAAATGATACGTATTATAAATCCATTCTTAGGTTTATAATACTGAAAAAGTCAAATTACATAAATTGTTAATAATTTTGCTCTGAAAATTTAAAATAGATCCAAATGTAAATGTTTAAATTTAATGATAAAAATTATTAATTTTTATATAAACTTCAATATTAGAATTAATAATTCCTTAACATAGCTAATATCAAATACTTATTCATAGATATAGAATATTCAACATATGTACGACAGTCCCGTTTTTTAAAATTTAAGGTGCCATTGACATAGATGCATAAGGGTATCCCAAAATTCGCGCAAGAAATAATTTTGGTAGAAAACACTGGTTTATAATTAAAAATTCTTTATTGATTTTAGTGTATATAGGATTATGTATGGAATATCATAACTGGTAAATAACAGCATACCTGGTAAATGGGCACTACAACTTTGCTGGTACATACGCTCACTTTATTGAATTTTTCTATGATTGTTTTTCCATAAATGTGGCTGAATTTTGTTGATACAGCGCTCAATTTCCCCCTTCAAAGTGTGAATGGTCATATGCTTGTTGACATAAACCTTAGACTTCAAAAAACCCCAAAGGAAAAAAACCAACAGCGTTAAATCACATGATCTGGGTGGCCAATTTTAATCGCCAAAATGGGAAATTTTACGACCAGGAAATGACTCATCCAGTAATTGATGAGACACAAAAACTGGAAGGTCATCTCGCGATAGCGACAAACATTAACCGTTATTGTCTGCCTAGCTGCATTTTTGAAGAGGAATGGTTCGTTAATGTCTAAATTAAATCCAAAAATTCGAATTAAATAGTGACACGATAAAATCTAAGATAAAATTTACGACAAAGTAGTAAGTACAAAGTAAGCACCCCAAATTATAATACACAAATAAAAGAAATAATAGCTGCCATTTTACTTTGAAGAAATCTGGCTGTAAATCTGATCAGTAGTAAGTCGAGTAATTTCTAATTTTCCGTTAGACAAAGCCTCACGGAGATTAAAATATTAGATTTTGTATGAAGAAATATTTAATTCTCTTTTATTTCCTTTCTTACAAAGGCTTACTCTTTCAAGTTTATATCTATGAAAGAAAATGTAAAATAGAGTGTGATGGTTTAATTAGAAATTAAAGTCAGAATAGTATTAAAAGTGTCATTTCAGAGGTGATGCTTAACGTAGCTTCAAATAATGTTTTGGCAAAGCGATACCCTATAGTTTCCTTTTACAAATTCCAAATTATCTAGTTTTACTAAAAAGTTTTTATTCTTTTTTTTTTTGTTTTTATTTTAATTTGGAAAATTTTTGAGAAAATTGAAAGTATAAAAGTAATAAAAATGAAAAATAAAAAGAAATTGGAATGATTTTTCTTCAAATTTATTTTTGTATTAATTTTTATGAAGTTAAATTTCTTATATCTCTCCTAAAATATGGAAAACTATGTAGGTATATATGTTTGTAAGCAAATAGTAGAAGCACGAAGAGTTAGTTATACTATTCTTTTAAAGTTTCTTTTTAAATTTTTTATCAACCAAGTTCCAAAACTCTGTAAATTATGCTTATCAATATTGAATGTGTACAAAAATATGTGAATGTTAATCCTTTATCCTGTTTAGAATATATAATATTAAGGATTTTGTATAGTTGAATGAATTTTTTGTTCAAAAGTATAGTTTTCCTAAAGTTTTTAAACATTTATAGTTCGTTTAATTATAAAACTGTGTTGCTCTTCTTAATTAAGTTAAAATATACGAAGGTATTTAATTTCTCGTCTCCTCTTTTTCTTTCATATCGATTTTTATTGAAAAACAAAAGTAAAAGATTTTTTATTTGGTTTGTTTTACTGAAGTCTAAAGACAAAAAGGAAAATATTCAAAATTTTTTTTTTTTTTCAATGGTTGATAATTTTTCCGAAATATAATTTTTTTTAATTGGTGTGAAAAGAAAACTTCCTTTTATTCGGAATAAAATACTTTTATTTTTCGCTAATATATTTCGTGCGCTACATACGCACTTTATCAAAGCCGATTTTCTTCTAATTAAGACAACAAACAATAAAAATTGAAATCTATTAAAATTAGGAATATTATACCTGACTTAATATAATCTACCTGTCTTAATCTAGAATTTGATTATTTAGTTTTTTTTTTTTTTTTTTTTTTTTTGTTATTATTTACAAACTAAATTTTTACTTGTTTTAAACCTTAAAACTGGTCAAATAATTAATTTAAAGAGCCAAGTAGCCGCGTTACCTTCGTCCGTGTTTAGTAGGCAGTCCTTGTTTGATTTGTATATCTGCATGCTTTCATGAACTTCTCTCCTGTGTTTTCCTTTTACCTCTTTTAATACCTTTAAGTTATCTTCCGTGATTGTGTGATCCGTTTCATAAATGTGTTTTGCAACCATAGAATCGAAATTCCGGTTAAATCCTACTCTCCTTGCACGTTTTATTTCACTTAAATGTTCCTTAAGTCTTGTTGTAACGGGTCTCTTCGTTTGTCCTATGTAAAATTTATCGCAATTATTACAATTGATTTTGTACACACCGCATCTTTCATGTATCTTCAATTTATCCTTAGCCGAATTTAACAAACTCCCAAGTTGATATTTACTATTGGTTTCCGATGTCCGAATATTGTGTTTCCTTAGTTGTTTATTTATCAAGTTTGTACAGTGATGATCATAACTTAAAGATGCCCATGTTGTTCTTTGTTCTTCCAATATCCTGTTCTGTTTAAACAATGTACTCATATTCTCCTGCTCAATTTTTCGTTTTTTCTTCCTAATGAGTTTGTTAATACGTTCAGTAGAATAACCGTTCTTCACAGCCGTGTCCAATATGAAGTTTACTTCTGATCTATAGTCGTGTCTGTCCATCGGTGTGGTTAGCATTCTATGGATCATAGAGTTGAACGCCGCCATTTTATGTTTCGTTGAATGGTACGAGTCCTTTGGAATGCATCTTTGTGTTGTTGTTTTCTTCCTATATATCTTGAATCCAATTTTTTTCAGATTTTCTTTTCACCAATATGTCCAAAAAAGGTAACACTCCATTTTCCTCAATTTCGAATGTAAATTCGATGTTTCTATGTAATTTGTTGATGCATCTGTTTATATTCTCCAGTTCTTAATTGTCCACTATCGCGAAGACGTTATCAACATACCGCATCCATACTCTAGGCATTAGAGAATCCTCCTCCATTCTTTTTTCCAATTTGGACATAAATAATTCTGCGATAAATGGTGAAAGTGGATTGCCCATCGATACTCCCGATGTTGTTCTGTACATCTCGTTTCTGAATTCGAAGTAATTCTCCTCCATGCAAAGTCTTGCTAATTTGTGGTATTCTTTTACTTTGTTGTTCCAATTTTCTGTTTCTGTTTCTCATTCTTGTGTTGATAACCATACTTTCAAATATTCAAGAGGTTCGTTAACTGGAACACTGGGAAAGAGCGCTTTGACATCGACGATACCATTAATTCATCATGACCAATCTTTAAGCCTTTCGTTTTTTCTATAAATTACTCTCTATTCTTGATAGAACAGGAACGGAAATCCATTTCCCCAAATCTTTTCACGAGCCACTTCGCAATTTTGTATGTTGGGGCGCCGTTAGCGGAAATGATCTCCCTGAACTGCTCACCAATATAAAAAAATAAAAAGGAAAATATTTCTTACATTTGACATATTGCAGAATCTATATACTTAAAATCTAAAGTTAAGTTTAAGGAAAATTATGTTAAATGAGTCGATGAATTGAACACCAATATTTAGAAACAAGTACTATTCTTTTTAACCTTCATACTTTACTCAGATAAATCTTATGAGAAATTTGCAAATATTAACTTTAAATTTCATTAACGGGGAAAGTTTTACTTTGGAACGGATTGGCTTTAATCTAGATTGTGAATATTGAAAATATTTGTTAACCTTATTGTACATAATAAACCCAATTTTGAGAATCTGTAAAACTAAAACTAATTCAATTTGAATATTCAATATTGTGGTATTATTAAAACGATTAAAGTAATCGAAAGTAGAAAACGTGATAGGACTAACGAAAAATCTAAAAATTCAAGATTATTTCAGGCAAAAAGGAAATTAATTAATTTTTCACACGACCAAGACGCGAGATAGTTAGTTTATGTATTGGATTACGTAATGTTGAAATTATAAAATTTGTTTATGCATTAAAAAGTCATGCCGCGCTATGATATAAATATGATAAATTCTAACTTAAAAATTTTGGTAATTTTTATAATAATATATACGAGTATGCATAAAAATTACGTAATAAATCTCGTAAATTTTTCTCGTGAATAAAAGGGGTGGAAAAATGTAAAATTTTATTAATAAACTTTTTACGATAACAATCCTAGGTTGCTTTAAAGCCACTATTTCTTCATATTAAAATCAATCGCAGAATGTGATCTTTTGTTGTGAGTTCTAGACTATACTGAACTTCTTCTTCCAGTCTATACTGAAAAACTTCGGAAATTCAAGAAAATTTTAATAAATTATTAATTCGGGAACAAAAGGGTTAATGCATGTAATTGCTTATGATTATACTACTTATGATTATATAAGTATAGCTACTTAAAATAATTTGAACAAGTATGGTTACTGGAGGCTTGTTTGCAATGTAAACGTGTCAATCATAATCAACTAAAAAAACCTTGTTATCGTAATCTACCGCTCAGAAGTTCTATCTACTAAAACCACAAATATTTGCAATTTACTCTATTTTTATTGTAGAATTGGTAATGTTCTGTGCACAATTATGAGCATATCAATCAAAAAAATTGGGCTTCTATGACAAAAGTTTAAAATGAGTTGTTTGTAGTGCAGAAAATCGGATAAGAGACATTTTAAAATTTACATTTTAAATATATTTTTGGTAGATACGAGTACATATAAATCACGTATTTTTGAAATAAATTTAAGGTTTTTCTGGAGGTATTCAACTGGCTCATATACAGGTCTTACCACTTCAATGGACGAAACAACTCGCAGTTTGAATTCAAAGAGAGAGTTTCCTATTAAAAATTTATTCTTTTCAAAAAGCATTCGCCGTAAAGTAGGCAATCTAATTTTAATTATGTAAAAATTTCTGAAGAATTATTCTCTTATATTTTTGAACGAAATGGCTGAAATTAAAAAAATGGATTTTAGAAATCTTAAAAGCAAATTAACAAAATTTGCTTATTAAATTAAATTAATTAAAATGCTGATTAACATAATAGACTCCATAAATTTCATAACACATTTGTTGGCTACAGAAACGTGTAATATAAAAATAAGATTCGACAATTGATTTTTATCACCTTTTGAAAAATTTTGATTTCTTCCGTGAAAATATTATAAAATTTTTAAATAGATTTATTTAAACCTGCTTACGAGAAACACCATTTTAAAGAATATTTCAAAAATAAATTTAGAAATGTTTTTTCCTATTGTTTTAGTTTTAAGAACATTAAATAATATCCATCTTGTTCTCTATTTTTCTCTATGTCTTTCATATTAATCGCTGTCCCATTTCTTTTTACTTATTTTTATACTTCACCGACTTATATTGTTATTTACCTTTGTAAACAAGTGAATGTAACTGTATTTTACGTAACCGTTACAAATTGTTTCAAAAGCATTTAAAAGCAGTCATAAATTGACACAAACAGAAATTCTATTTTATTATAACAATAATAGACTTGTATATGCAAAAGACATGATTCTTGGCTATTATATACGTCCATATGTATCTATGTATGTATTATTTACATATGCTCGTATAATAATACAATGTACAATTGTTAATGGTACAAACATAATTACTGTATTGTCTTGTATTTCAATGTTTTGTTTCAGCATACATCAGAATAATATTGCCTTCCAGGTCAGCAGATTTATACAATGTCATAGAGAAAAATAATATAATAATTTCCAGGAGGTACCTTCTATACTTTTGTAATTTTTAATTTTTCTTGTTGCATTTTTTTTCTTTTTCTATTCCTGTTATTATATTTGCTTTATGTGCATGTCCTTATTTTATATTTTATTTTAAGTAATTGTACATAAGCGTATACATATATATACATTGTAGTTGTAGCATACGCTAATAAAACACGAATATTTACATTACTTTTTGTACGTATATGTTTGTACGTTGGTATAAAAGTAAAATATGTGGAAATGTGTGCTCGTTTCTTACAAAAAATGTAAATACAAAAAGACATAAATGGTATGTGGGTTGAAACTGAAACTAAGTTGCCTTCAATTGTGTCAAATTTAAGTTTCTTGTTAAAACTTGTAGTTGGATTTTGTGTTATGAAAACGTTTTTGAAGTACAAAAACAACAGTATAGTTGTGAAAAATGCCCTTTGCTATAATATTCAACAACACATATTCCTTAGGTGACGGAATTTCAAATAAATAACAATATACGAGTAGAAGCTGCGACAATCAATTTGCTTATTTCGAAAGAAAGAGAAAAGAATGTTCAAAAATTCTAGAGAACGTCAGTAGAAAGTAGTTTTTGTAGAATAATTTCAATATAGTAAGCAAGTAACAAGATATTTTCTGATATATCCCGCTTATTTATAGTTCGTATGGTCTTAATTTTTGTATAAAAATAAGCGTTGGTTATAATACAATTTGTTTATGTATTTGCTTTGCGCACAATGCTTTATACTTTTGTGTCTTTTCCATAATACAACCGCTCGTATTGTATATACAATAAAAGATATTAGGTTATGGTATCAATTCTCACTGATACAAAAAGTTAAATACACTCTTTTTCAGCATGATGTCGAACAAAAATTATGTTTGGCGATCACATAGAGAGATCAAAAGGCATCTACCCCCAAAACTTGTTCCGTTTATTTTAATAATATAAATGTTGTAGGACTATATATAAAAATACTGAACGAAATTCTGGTCCTTGTTATGATCGGCGAAGCGAATGAAATTTTTGACGAATATGAATTTTTCGTTCTTAATATGATTAGCGAATTCGCCTTAATTTCAGGCGAATGCGCTGTCCAATTTGTCGAATGAAAATTTTGTGTGACTTGGCGAATGAAACCAAAAATTAATATAATGCATTTTTTTTATTTGATATTATAGCATTTATAGTGATATATAATCTAAACTATCTTGTAAAGTAAGTTCATAAAATTCTACAAATTATTGTAAAAAATATTGATTGTTTAATATTAATTTAAGCGGTAAGAAAAACGAACCAAAAACAATTCGAGCATTTAATTAAATTAATCGAGAACAACCCCGCAATTGCTAAAGGAATAGGAAAATTCAATTGTTTTTGCAAAAAAGCCAAAAGAATGTATATATGTGTGGTGTTAACCTCGTTATTTTCAGTAGGTTTTCTGATGTCTGATTTTGGATCTGGCGAATGAAAGTATTCGCCAATCATAATTTAAAATGTCATTCGATTCACTTCTTAGTGGTTCACTTCGCCGTTCATAATAAGGGTATATATAAAAATTTTAATAAAATTTTCCAAGTTTTAATTACTAATCTGATTAGTTTAATTTTGTAACCCAATCTAATCCGATAAAAATTATACGTCGAAAAGCATCTAAATTTATTATTCAAAGTTTTAATAACATATGTCTTGCAATAACGCAGGAACACTTCATGATTTCACATTTCATATGGATAGTGTATCCTACATAAGGTTAGTAACTAATTCAAGTTTTTCTGTTGAATTTGTTGAACCGATCAATGTTTATTTAAAGGAAAGAATTTTCAGTCAAAAAGGCTTAAACCCTTAATAATTTTTTGTACTTTTTCGCATCGTTTCTTTGTTTGATATTGTCTTTTTACACATCTTAAATGTCTGACTTTTATGAACGTATTCATGTACTCTTTTTTATATATGGACTGTTTCCATTATGAAAAATGATGAGAATAAGGCTAACGTTTCAAGATTGTTCACATCTAAGTAATAAACTTTCAGATCTTCACATTTTCTACTATTATTTATTCTGATAATTTTATTTATTATTCTTAAAGGTGATTATTTTACTTTTTTGTGCTTTCTGTGAAATATTGTAGTCGAAAATATTATGGTCACATATTTTGTTTTTTTATTTTTCCTAATTTCTTAAACTTTTATTTGTACATTCTAAATTTGTCGGTGTATATTGCATATAGGATCAACACAAGGATCCCAGTTATCGACTTTTGAAAATTATTAAAGCAGTATAAGGAAGTTTTTGGCAACTCTCACAAAATTTCACTTTCCCGGAAAACACCTTAAATATTGAATATAGGGGTAATTTACTATGAGTTTTTCAATAAGTGATTAGTGATAACAAGACAAAATATAATTTAATTTTCGTGAATGAATAATATTTCAAGATTACACCAAAAGTGTAAGCATAACTGGTACCAATTTTTCTTAGGCACGATACTGAAAATAAAAAAATACACAATTAAATGTTTAGAACTACAATTTTACATATTTATTATATTACAAGTATAGAAATTTTATAATGGAATTTAATTTGGGTACCTTGGAATTGCTCACATTAATTTTTTTTCATCTTCATTTTTATTTCATATTATTTTTATTTCTCTAAATATTTTATTATTGTTTTTATATTTTTGCTTTAATTAACCATAAATCAACGAAGGACAGAATCTTTTTTACCAAACATCCTTGAAAAATATCTTAATAAGCAAAACATTAAGGCTCAACAAAAATTGTATATGTATAACATTGAATTAGCGTGAGTGAAAGATAGCGTAGAGAAAGTTTAAAAATGGAGAAAAGGAATAGCTAAAAAACAATTTTTTTTTTTAATAATTTTTCTTAAGTGATTTATGAAAAAGCTTAGAGGAATACATCACATGGAAATAATTTTTATATTTTTGCTTCCGTTTTCCGTTCAAAATTAAAAGTAGAAGAAAAAAATAAAGTAGAAAAGTTAAGAGAAATGAAAATAGCATTTAGCTTGTAGGGAAGACGTATAGTACTTGTGCTTGTGCTTCCAATGATAAATTTTTATTAAATTCCTTTTTGCGTAGCTGACATACTATATACATACATACACATTGTGTTGTTAATACATGTACATAGATATATCTCCCCTTGATATACAAGATTCCTTGTAACTATATTTTTGCTTGAAATTTTCAACAATCTTAAAGAATTTTTAAAGAAATTTTTTAGTGAAAAAATCAAATTTAATTTTAAAGTTCTATTTAAATTTTTGGTTTAAATATTTTTTCTTTATCATAAAAATATTTCGAATGATAGCAAAGTTGCGTTCTTCTTTTTTGTAATATGAGGAGTAGGAAATTTTTTAATAAGTAAAGAAAAAATTCGTGTTCAAAATGCAATATAAAAATATTTTTTCTCTATATAAACTTTATAATTATTAATTATCAAAATTTTTATATTTTGGTATACTCGCCAAAGTTTTTAGTAGTAGTATAGTATTAGTAGTAGTATTAGTAGTGGTATAGTAAAGTAGTACTATCAGTAGTATTATTAGTAGTATTAGTAGCATTACAATAGAAGTAGTGACAGAAGAGCGCTCCACGCGAGTACTAGTCAACTAAGATGTTCATTAACAAACTAATACAACACATTACACGTACACTCCCTAAAACCATCCGACTTCATTTATGAATATCAGCTGGTTCCTCGTCATGGACACCTCAGAAAGTAAATCTGGACAGTCGAACGCGAATTTTCTCAGATATTTACTTATCTTCCACAAATATTTCCTATTGTTTCGTGATAATAATCATTAAATAATTTAAATATTTTTAAAATACTTAAAATACCGAAAAATTTTTAAATGCTAACAAAAGACTGATGTGGTTAGCATATTGGTAAATTCTTAAACGTCAAATTTTACAAAATCTGAGTTGTCTGAGTTTACGGATACTCTACTACGTTTTTACTCTCAGTCAAAGTTTAAATTCTTAAACGTTTAAAAAAAGTCAATTAATCGTCAAAATTGTAGATTTTTTTTTTTACATGCAGACAGTCTGACGTAGTAATTCAGTAAATAAATTTGATGTGTTGAGTGACTATCATTACGTTAAAAATAATATAAAAAATATTTTTATTGTTAATTTTTAATATGTAAGTATAAATTTATTTTAAATCTAAAAAAAAATTTTTTTTTGTTTTGACGTTTACGGATGATCAAAATTCAAAGTCAATTACGGGTAAAAAGTTTACTAGATTTCTGTCCGTAAAAGTTTTAGTTTCAGACAGTTTGCAGACTAAAATCAAAATTTTGACGTTAAAGAATTTGCGGTATAACTGACTGTTATGTGTATTGTTTGGTAAAGTGAAAGTGTTACAGAATGTTATAAAAATGCCTTTCAAATATTTCTTTCCAATTTTTAGGGCATTAGTAAGCTTATAGTTAACATGCCTAGAAAAATGAAAATTTGACTCTTAGTAAAGTTTCGCTTTGTGCTACCTGAATTCCTTGAAATGCTCGCCAGTTAGGTTGGGTAACAACCAGAACTCAAATATCAAAGTTTAGTCCCATAGATATGATAAATGTAATTTCGGCTGCAGTTTGGTTTCCGAGCCCTGATCATTCCAAAAAATTCAAATGTTCATTGTTTTAACAGTACAAATTTCAATATTAAATTTCAAGGAAATTGGTTGATTATTTCTTTTAATATGGCCAAGCACGAAAACTCAGGTATATTATGACAATTTATATAAGGTTTCTACTGACTATATTCAAATATGAAAATAAAAATGCGTGTCCTTTTTTTTTTTAAATATTTTATATATAACAAATTGTTTATTTTTCCCTTAAATTATTAAAAATTTCATTTTTTTCTTTTATTTTACTTTAATTACATTCATTTTTTGTGTTCTCCTTTTTTATATAATATATTATACAAATATACAGTTATATATATTTTTTAAGTGTTACCATTACATATACGGTCATAAATTACAATTGTTTGCCTTCAATTTCATGTACATGTGCCGTCCATGTTTGTATATATATATATATATGCATGTATGTAACGCTCTATTTAATTTTTTTTATTTTAATTACAATAATATTGTATTCCTTTTTTATTATTTTTATTCGAATTTAGTTGATTTTTTTTTCATTTTTTAGTATTTAATTTTAATATTTATTACAATAAAAAATAAGAAAAAAAAAGAAAATTCTTTTAGTTTTATTTTTACATTTTTTGTTTTTTTTTTATTTATTTTTTAAATTTTAAAGTGAATAACATTCACTTAGACTTTAATTAAATTAATGAAGTTTTTTTTTCGTTTTTGTTTTATTTTTTCTTTTTAGTTTTACATAATGTACAATTAAATTATATTAAACTTTGGTATGAATTTAATTTTATATTTTTTTAAATTTTTTTTTATAAATACAAATGTGAAGATTTATTTTTTTTTTGTTTTTAATTTTAATTTTTATATTAAAAAATATACGATAATAAACGAAAAACAATAAAAGGATAAAAGGTTTGTTTGTATAGTGTAAATGCTTTCGGTTTTGTGTAATTTTTTTTTTTTCTTAAAGTTTTCATTTTTATTTTACTTTGTATTGCCTTCGAGTTACAATATTAGGGATTAGCTATTTTATTAAAATTCCACAATATTTTTTGTTTAAATAACACCTAAATGCTGAGCAACACGCTTTATAACAGTCTGACCATAGAAGCTCGTTTCAATGAAACTATTTTGAGTTTCAATACTCGTATTAAAGATTTGAAAATTTCAAATTTTCAATTTTTTATAATTTTTAAGAGATTTTTTGAGACAAATTTTCGCAATTATTTTCTAGCCTTTTCTACTAGACGCGTCACTTTTATGTTTTTATGTTTTATTTTTTACTGACTGTCACATTTTTTTGGCATTCTATGTCTAGCGAAATGTGATGTGACAGAAGAAATAACTCTCGAAATTTTTCGATGTTAAAAGCTTAGAAAATTGTTTTTAAATAAAGTGGTGACAGAAAAAATTATAAATAACAGAAAAATGGTAAATTAGAGAAAGAGGGATGTTTTCGAAATTTTTTTTTTTGGTTTTGTTTTATTAAAATAGAGGCAAAAGTGATAAAGAAACTTAAGAAAATGAATTTTTATACCTAATCATACTTATATCTTTTCTATTTCCTTTAAATTGTATTTTTCAGCAGCTTTTATATCTCCGTTGACAACAAATAACAATATACACTATTAAATGTGATAAAAAAAATGTGATAATTTAAAAAAAAAATAAATATTGAGACGCGCGTCTAGAAGAATAGCAAAACTGTCACCTCACACATTTTTATATGCGTCGCGTCTAATAGAATAAGCCTAATAATTTTCTTGTTAAACCTTTAAAGGCTAGATAAGTTGGCTAAATTTTTCAAAAAGTTTAATATGTCATATTCTCTCTATATATTGTTGAGGTAAAATATTCTATTAGCACGTTTTTTTAGAACATGATGTAGCAAATTTCATATACATAAATTTAGTATAAAAATGAAGTTTATTATTCGACAAATAAAATCCAAATATTATATACGGATATTTAGCCATTACTGTGCTGTATTATTAAACAGTATTTGTACTGTAAATTAAAATATTAAAAATTCTGCTTTCATAATTAGTTTTTTTTTTAAAGGTACCACATTTAAAATTGATATAGTGTTAGAAAATCAGTCATTATTTTAAATTATTTTGCAAGATTTGACAAAAAAAGGTGCATGCACAAAATTTATGACTATGTTTATTACAAAAATTTTCACTAAGTACAAAACTGAGTTATTCAATATGTTTTTTATCGAAATGTATACCAAATACGTAGGTTTTTTGACACTAGTAGGTTACACAACATTAAAGAAAGAATTTCTTTTATTGATTTTAATGTCGAAAATTCGAACTTACAACTTTTTTCTTCAAAATCTACGTGGAATGAAGATAATGTTCGTTGGTTTAATCCCAAATTGTCTTAACCTTTTGCTGTTATTTAACTGTTATTTTAATGCAATAGTTACAAGTTTTGTTTTAATAATTTTAATCAAAAATATTGAAATAAAAATTTTGTTTTTATTTAAATTTTTATTTTGTGTTAAGTTCTGCTCACTGTACAGGTTATACAAGGTTTGTTGCTCTTTCAATTTTTTTTTTCAATTTATTTTTGAATGTTTTTTTTTGTTTTAGTATATTTTGTTTGTTTGTTTCTTTTCTTGTTTTTTTTTTGTTTATATCACTCTTATTATTAATAGAAAAATAAACTAATATCACCTCAATGTATGAATGTATATATATGTATATGTATATATATATATATTATATAATTTGTTTTATTTTACACATACAAGTGTATACACATATACATACATATGTACATGTATATTCACTTTTTATTTCATATTTTTACATTTTTTTTTAATTTTTTGTTTTTTTTTTTTCTGTGTAAAATACTTGCTTTATTGATTTCTATCTATTTAATTTTCTTTTCTAAGTTTTTTTTCAGATTTCCTTTCCTTTTGTTTCAAGTTTTTAATTTTTAAGATTTTTTGTGTTTGTTTCGTTTTTCTTTTTTTTTTAATATTTTCAAGAAAAATTTTTTTGCTTTTTATTTTATTTTTCAAATCATAAGAAATAATAAAATAAAAAAGTCAATAATATTTTTGTGTATGTAGTAGTTATGCAAAATGTTGAATAATAATTTTAATTTTCCTTTTTTTTTGTATTTTTTTCTTGATTTTTTAATTTTTCTTGTTTAGTTTTTTTGGATTTTTTCAAAATATATCATAAAAAATGCAAAATTAAATTTTACATAATGAAAATGAGAAACAAATTTGTAAATTTACGAAAAGAAAAAATTATTATTGGAAAAAAAAAATTAATAAATATCTATGTATTTTATTTTATATAGGCTATAAATGTAATAGTATTAGTTGTTAATTAGTATTAGTATTCAATATTAAAGTATGTCATCTATTAGTGAACAATATTGTAGATCCAAAAGCAATTATAAATAAGAATAAGTTTATTGATTGAATTGTTGATGAACTAGGATCACCACATTTTCCTGTAAAAAAAAAACAAATAATGAAAAAAACAAAATATTATTATAATTATATGCGTGCGTAATCAATTTTCAGAAATTTCTATAAATTTAAATTTACAAGAAATTGAACAAAAATGAATTGAAAAATATTTATAAAATTATTTTAAAATTAATAAAAATTAGATAATTTTTTGGTTTAAAACTGTATTGGGTGTAAATATTTGCAAAAATTGAGTAATATAAAAAAATTAAATTCAAGCGTAATTGATATGAATTCAAAATTTAACCCTGGCAGTCACTAAGAGTGTAAATAAGAGCAATTTCAATAATATGCAAAATAAAAAATAATTATCATTTTAATATTCAATAATTAATAACTAGTGGCTTCTAATTGAAAAATTTGTCTATTAACCTACTAAAATTTATAAAATGTTATTTAAACACAATCTGTATACAGTTAACATGTTTTTTTTTCGGAATCCATTCATTGCGACCAGGGTATAGGGCTGATTTCCAAACATTTCGTTCAATGAATGTCATATCATCTCGAATGGCCTTGACGAAGCCTTTCCAATAACACGCTTTCCAAATATATTTGATAACTGTCTATTTCAATATAACAGAGCTTAAGAAAATTTCTTGTGATTTTCAAACCGACATTTTATCCAAAAAATGTTTTCTTATATCGTCGCGGATTATTTTAAAATTTTCTAAAATTTCATAGCTTTTTTTCAGATTTGCGATTTTTTAATGAGAAAATCAGGGTGTGATATGAATGATAATTGGAAAAATAACGACTCTCAAGAAAACTGGATTTACAAAATAGATATTCTCAACTTGGCTGAATCTCCATTTGTTTTTTTTATGGTAAGAGAGAAATGCTCTTTTGTTTTGTTTTTATTGAAACAGTCTAAAATAATATTTTTTTATCCCTCTTAAGTGTTAAGTGTTAAGAAATTTTTTTGATTTTACAACTCTTTCTGAAAAGGTTAAATTCGAATTTCTGATTTGCTACCAATTAAGTTGAAAAACATTAAAAGATGAACAGTATTTGAGATTAATTAAATTTTATTAAAATAATTATTTCCAAATTGAATCTTTTGTTTGTTAATTTTTTACATTTTAAATAACACTCAACGTTATGAAATGAATAAGATGAAAAGAAATTCGAAAATAAGAGAATTTAGTTTTTCCAGTTCTATGAATGTTCCTACTAAAATTATTTTTCTTTCATCGTGTATATATTTGCAACTTTTATTGTGAATTTTTCTAAATTCAAAATAATTCTGTATAAATTTTTTTAATTATCTTAAATGCAATAACAATAATTAAAAGGTATTATCGCAACACTTAAAATTCCAATTACAATACTAAATTCCCTTTAATAGTTATTTACACCTTTATAACAGGTTAAACACATTCAAAACAAAAACAAAAGGGAAAAACACTCTTAAATGAATGTTTTTAATACAAAATAAAAAAAAATGTTTTAAATAATTCACCATTCTTTCCCCCTCTTTTTTTTAACAAAAATGCAATCGAAAAAAAATAAAAAAAGTTTTATTATTTTTTTTTATTTCTAAACTTACCAGCTTTTTTAATAGTTGCTACCAAATGGTGTTCTGGTGGTTTCATTTGGCCCCTAAGACATGAATCACCAACAATCATTAGTTTCGTTTCTAGGTTACCAGCCCCTTCTTGTGGTTGATAAGTGATACAGACCGCATGTGAAGTAGCTGAATTTTTTGCTATCACGTACACAGTACCATTTTCAATCCAATGTCCATGACAATAGTATACTGTTACAATAGTAGAGCAAAAATTAAAAAGAGAAAATGAAATGTACTTATATAATATTAAAAAAAAATAATTCTAAAGAAATTATTTTTGTAGAAATTGCTAAGGAAAAACTTAATGTACAAAACAAAAACACAAAAACAAACAAATTCTTTTATTATTCTGTTTTATTTCCTCTCCCTCTCTATGCATCATATTTTATTTTCTCTTTATTCTTTTATTATGAAAGTAAAAAATTTTGTAAGTAACTTCAAATAGAATTTTTCAATTTCGCCTTTAATGCCAACTTGCACTCGAGACAAAACAGAAAATTTAAATTTTCGCCAAAAAAAATGAAGTAACTTCGGCTATTTTGTTTCAAAACCTACTTAGTACATTTAGAAAAATAGTAAAATTTGTTGACGTTTCTATCTAAAATTGATGTGATTGACATTTCCTGCGAACGATTATAAATTCGACATCCACAGTAATTTTGTAGGATCCTGACTATATTCTTGTAAAACAGGCTCCCATTCAGTATTAATTATATTAAATGAAAAATTCGTTAATATTAAGAGGAACAGTTTTGAATAAAAAATTTAAAATATTTTCTTTATCAAAAATTTAAGCATGTTTTACATTATATTGCCTCTATTGCTAGAATTCAATATTTCTATATTGAATTGTAGCCTAACTTTAAAATTAGTTCATTTCGATTAAGGTTCATCGAGTTGAAAATAAAAAACTTATGAAATCACCCAGTATAAATAAATGCTTTAGTTGATTTTCCAATTTTTAAAATTAGGTCAAAATTTTTATAGTGTGCAAAAAACACTTATATACTTGCATATAGTTAACAAAAAAGAGAAAAAAAAGACTAAAAAATAATAACAATAATTGTATTTTGAGTCCACAGAGCTTTGGCGAAACTGACATTATTAACGTAAATGTTTATTTTTTTCTCTTTTATTTTTCTTGTCTTTTATGCTTTGCTATTTAATTTCTTGTTTTATAATACTGGTGAACTAATTTTCATTCCTTCTGGTGCATTAAGTAAGTTTCCCTATACCCTTTTAATATGTTGAGTAAATATTGTAAAAGAGTGTATTTTTATAATGTTTATACATACGTCGTATTTGCATTATAATGAAACATTCATGCATTTTATATAACTCAGCACATATTTAAAAAACATTTTTTACAGAGCTTGTATATTGCATGTACATAGGTACATATAAGGCAATGTGTTCATGGATTATTTTTACTCTGCTTGTACTGAATTTAACTAGAAGTTTTTAAGGAAACACCAACGTTATATTTATGTTTTTGAGCAAAAAGTAAAACGCAGACATACGTACATAATGCAATAGATGTTTTTTTGTTTTAAAAAAGCAAAACCAATTTCGAAAAACTTAGTGTGTAAAAGTAAAAAGGAAAATTATTTAAAGCCATTCGGTTAAAACTATATTCAAATTGTAAAGGCAAATTTAAAAGTTTTTATCCCTACAATATTCGTATGATATATAAAAGTAAAGCTTTAATAGAAAATTTGTCCAATTATAAGCTTCTTAACTTGAGAATCATCTCTGAATAGAGACGAGCATAGAATTTTGGATCCTGTACCTATTTGGGAAGAATTATTAAATTATTACCAGCTGCAAAAGTCAAACAGTTAAAAGAAAACAAATTGAAAAAGTTTAAATTGACAGTTACGGCGTATCACAAAATGGAAATGTTCGTAAGTTCACGGAATACCGTTCGTACAAAGTTTAATTCTTGCCACTTTCTAATAACTTTCGCCACATTAAATTTACATAAATCCACACAGATATTATGTAGGATTCTCTCATTTTAAATTAAAAAGTGTAAAACGAGAAAAAAAAGACAGAATAATATTTTTTATAAAAAATAACACGAAATATCGATATAATTTAAAAAAGTGCAAACAAATCAATGCCATTATTTCAAAGGTAATAAAATTTTCCTTTTACTTTTCCCTTCATCATATTCCCTTTTTAGCACTTTTCCAAAAAAGTGCTTATTAGTTTCACTCTGTCCGTCCGTCCGCCCGTGAACATGTTATAAAACTTCTACATCCTTGAAGATAGAAAGCTGAAATTTAATATGTCCATATATCTTTTCTAGAGGCTTATTTCAGTAGATGATTCAGTAGATTTTTACGTACCCACCCAAAACCCTAAAAATGCAATTTTTTAAGTATTTGTTGCAATGAAACCATAAGCATTTTTCAAATTTTGCAAACGCAGAAAGCCAGCGGCTTGCTTCTCCTATCGCGGCATACTATAGTCAAACTTTAAAAGAACAAAATGGCCGTTTAAATTTACCGTTATCTAAAATCTGTTTTTTCCAAATTTTTGAGGTCGTTTTTCTTCTAGACCCCAGGTTGTAGGAGCCTGAAATTTCAGCAGCTTTTAGACACTAATAAATAGTTTATTTCATTGGAAAAAAATTTTTTTCCATCTCCACCCCCCTCAAGTTATCGCCTCTTGAAATTTGTAAAATTTGAATTTTTGACGCCTTAAATTTCCGAAACCGCAAGCTTTTTTTTCTGTAAACGCAAAAAGGTATCGGTAAATTCCATGACATTAAAAAATGTAATTAATTTTCTTAACTCATTTTGTTAACCCGTCTTTAAATTAATTTTTGTTTGCATAAATGAAGCAAAATGACTGCATAAATCGTTCATCCTATATTTATGCAATCCTAGAAATAGTTTCGTATATGAATGAAAATAATTTTAATAGTGTGGTAGGTACGAGTATACATAGACTGTATTTAAAAGCAGTATTTTCATTTGTTTAAGGGAAAAGTGCTACAATACAAACCATTGGTTTGACCCAACTTTATTTATATTTATGTCGTGTTACTTTTGTTTATAGAAACTGTATAATATTTTTTTTTTGTAATGGTTGAAAATTACCGTCATTATAAGTTAAAATGAAAGAATTTGTTATAGTTTACTTACATTAAGTTCATACTAACTATAAGATTTAAATATTGCAAATTTAATATTTAAGTTTTTTAAAATAGTTTAAATATCTTAAACTTTTTTCTCAAATAACTAGAGAAACCTTGATGTCAAAAAATACTTCTGTGTTCTAGCATATTGTAAGTAAGAAGTAATTAAAAAATAAAATAAAAGACATATTAAGAACTGAAAAAAAAATATACTTGAAAATATTAAGAATATCTTTGGCGTTTGCAAAATTTAAAAAATCATTGTTCACTTCTTAGAAAATCAACGATTTTGGAACAGCATTAAAGAAGAATATATTTTTTTATAAATCATCGTAATATACAAGGAAATAATATGCAAGGATTAAAATTGGTAGTATCTAAGTGTTCTATAACTTAGAATACTTATTTAAAGCAAAAGGTCTTAATAACTTACTATTTTTTGGTTTTTAAGTTTCATCAGGTTTAAAAGAAGTGTTGTTTTATCGATAATATGCATCAGTATCAGTATTTAAAATTTATTGAGATCAAACAAAAAATTTATTCGAAATAGAAAACTAAAAGGAAATTGCAGCAAAAAAGTAATTTTAAACAATTAAAATGCACAATTTTGTCAACCTTAATTGTTAGAGTAAAAAAAGGCAATAATTTCAATTGAATTGCTATACCATACTGATTTAATTATCAATGAAATTTGATTAAATTAAAAATTCCAATTATGTTCATTTCAAACCCCATATATATATTACATTATTATGTAATATGCATTTATACCATAAAGGAGATTATATACTACTACATACAATAACAATATTATTTACATAATATGTATATATATGTAAATATGTACATACCTTCATCACCTTCTAAATCACACTGTTGTTTTGTTTCAACTTCAATAACATTTTTATCATCGTTACAACCAATCGTAAAATAACGTTGCTCTTTATAATTGACAATACAACCGGGTGTATCGCGACGACTTCGTTGATTTAAAATTTCAATTTTCGATTGATGTGCATTAATTTTAACTGTTAATTCATTATCATTACTATTGTTATTATTATTATTATTATTTTTAGATTTTTTCTTGTTATTATTATTACCACTATCTTTATTATCTTTATTGTTACTATTTGATAATGATATATTGGTATTTGTTGATGATGGTGATGATGATAATGGTAATTTTTGTGATGACGATATTATTTTTGTTGATGATGGTGATATTGATAATTCTGATAAACTTTCGTTTTCAATTTCATGCCTTCGAGATGTTTCTAACATTTTCAATGATTTTTTCATTTCAATAAAATCTTTAATTAATTTCTTATTGAAATGAATTTCTTTGTTATAATGATTATTGCTATTGGCATTTGTTATAGTTGTATCATTATTATCATCATTATTACTATTATTATTATTATCATTATTGTTATTATTATTATTATAGTTATTTTTATTAGTATTTGAAATTGACAGTTCATCGGTATTTACATTGATCGGTATTTGAGCAATATTAGTTAAATCTGATATTATTGTTGTTGTTAAATCAATTGATGGTGATGATATTATTCCATTTGATAAAATTTCAATTCTTTCATTATTATTTTCTTTTAATATTTGAAAATTTTCCTGCTCATGATTTAAATCAATTCTATTAAATAATTTTGTTTCTCTTTTACGGCGTCGCCGTCGTAGTCGTCGTTGCTCCTGTTGTTCATTATTTAAAATATTTGTATGTAATTGTCGATAGTTTACAATTGTACCGGAATTTCCATTTATTTCTATTCCATTTTCATTATTTCCATTAAAATGTTTCTTATAATATGGTAATGATGATGCTGACGATGATGATGATGACGACGATAACGATGATGATAAAATATCAGCTTCTCCAACAGCTAATACCAATGGTGGTTCAAGTGGTAGGGTTGGTAGTTGAGTAGTTTCGTCGGAATTTTGAAAACTAAATGTACCATGTCTGGAATTTTAAATGAGAAAAAAATATAAATATATGTATTTCTACTGTATAAATATATACATATGTATATAAAATTAAAAAAATAAATATGTGTACAGAAAAAATAAAAAAATGGATAGAAAAAAGAGCAGTACAGGATAATATAAAATTTTCTACTCTAATTTATTAAAAAGCTATAGTAAAAAAACAGAACATTTCTTTTATTTCGCTTTAGTTCGTTGGTTTGAGCAATGGGAAGGGTTTTTTAGGGTATCAATGCTTATTATATTTGTTATATGTTTGTGTAGGCTAGCATAAGTACAATATTTGTTTCCCTTTATTACAAAAGTAATTCGTATATTATTTTTAAAAAATTCCCTTGCTTTTCTTCTCGTCCCTTGATTTTAACTTTTAAAAACAAGAAATATTTCGTTTTGTTTTTGAAAAATATAAAAAATTTGCAATTCCAATTCAAAGAGATTTTAATTATCTTCGAATCTATGATGAGGCAAAAATCTAGGACAGCAACTATATTTTTCTGTTTTATTATTTTGTATTCATAAATGTGGTTGTTTTAAAGGTTGTTCATGAATCATAAGAAATTGTTTAAAAAATCTATTGTATTACTCTAAGCATTGTTTTATTTTGTAATTTTTTTCTGAAGATTTCATCAAACACTGCAAATTAAATTCTAAAACGCAAAACAACTTCAACTCTTGCATCTAATTAATTAAAGCTTGGAATTTATATCTCCTTTCTAAAGACCTTTCGGCATTTCATAGGAACTTCAATTCTAATAAAAAATAACGGCAGAACTGGAATATTCAAGTCGGAAAATGAGCATAAATGAAGATTGGAAGATTAATAAGACTGGAAAACATAGAAAAGCCTCATAAACACATTGAAACAATGACAAGATGACAACATAAGTTTACGATTCGAAAAATTAAGAACTATTCGGTAAACAGAGTTCTATCGGAACCGAATTATTCTTCATACAAAGTAAGCAATATTATACGATCTATTGCATATGTTTTATAGAGCAATTATCCTATAATTATACCGTTCAACTGAAAATATTATTCATTTTTAAAATAGTACTAATAGGATAGTGAATCTAAAATATTATGCATTATTTCTATACATGTATGTATGTATCTTAAAAGAAAAAAGAAAATATAAATGGAAAAAAATGAGGAAAATAGAAAATGACAGCTTTATTAAGCATCCTTCCCGTTTTTTAAAATAATATTCCATTTGTACGAAAAACAAATAAATTACATTTTTTCTATTTGTATGTATATGCATAAATAAATATGTATATATGTACGAAAATAAATATAATGTATTTGAAATATTTTTGTATAAATTTCCAAGAAGAGTCATTCATTCAACAAAAGAATTGAAAATTTTTTGACAAATTTCAAAATATTGTGATGTTTCAGACAATTTTAACATTATTAGAAATGTTTTTTTTGTGTCTTTGCATATATTTTCTCAGACATATTTATTTTAAGCACTTACATATATACATACATAATATATATGTATTTATTATTTTATATGGTATTGTGTATGTAAATTAACATGGAAAATTGATTTTCGTATTTTATAAAGAATAAAAGGAAAAAGAAGGACTCATTTTAATTTTAAAGTTTTTTTTTTATTTTCAGACTTGTAATGCTCTTTTATTGCATTAAAATTTGGGTAATGTAAATACTAAATTCTTAAATAATTTAACAAGAATATTAAGATTGACATTATTAAGTTAATATATGTATAAATTATTATGAATGACGTTATTAAAAGATTTAATTGGTGTAGTATAATTTGAGTTCTTTGCATTTACAGATTATAAATATATGTATATAGTTTAAGTGTAATGGCATAATATGTTTCAAATTATGACTGAATTAAATTATTTTAATTGGATAACATTATTTTATAAGAATTGTCCAATAAAAATGCTTGTAAACTAATTTGTAAATCATTTTGAACGACAAATTGAAATCATTTCTGGAACAAATTTTAGAATGCGAACTTAAATTTAAGTTATTTCTTATCTACAAAGAAATTCTCCTATTATTTTTTAATAAAAAATTAGTCATAAATAACTAATATTTTAATTATTACTTATTATTATTAATTTTTATTTCATATTTCAAAAAGTAATTAGGTTTTTATCTGCTTTTATGACATATCCAAATTAAAAGTATTAAACCAACTCATGAGACCTCGTATTTTTGCGTCTAACAAGCTGGCATTCCAGACTAATAAAGTTTTAATTGTAAGTCAATCGAGCTGTCGTAATACTAAGGTAATGCGATGACGAATTCTTTTATTGGGTGTCTATTCTCTAGTCTTGCGTGTAATACTTAGAGTTTTGACTTCTGAAAAACAACTTAAGTTCAAAATTCTATTTAATCAAAATTTTGAAAGTATAAAAAAGTATTGAAAAATATAAATTCCTTAAGAAACATGAAGTTTTGGCTCACTCCATCGTTGACTCGTTTAAATAATGAAACTAAAGATTCTAATTTTTAAAAATATTCTCATTTCAAAATTGATTATATTAGAACATTTTTCTTATATGAGGCGACTTCCCAGTAAAATTCAATAAAATATTTAAAATGTTCTCATTTTTCTGTCTTTGGCGTTTCAATTTTATTTGGGTTTCTATTCTTTCTTTAATCACTATTTTATGAACATTTTTATTAAAGAAATCTTTGTTTAGCCATTCATTTATTTTTTACATTTTCATTTTCAATCACCAAACAACAATAAGTATGGTATTTCTAACAATAGTCCAATTAAAATTTTTTGAACTTCTTAAAAAAATGAATTTTTTTGCCTTTGTCTGTAAATTTTATAGACCCAATAAGTGCGTGTTGTTTACCACTTAAGATTTTAAACTTTTAATTTTTTAAATTGAATAATTAGGAGATGTTCATAAACTGTCACTTCGCAATTACATATGAGATAATTTAGAGTTGCTAAAATGGATCAGCATTAAAAATTTTCTGCAATAAAAATTTTAAAAGATTAATTTATAAGCTCACATATGCAATTGTGGGATATTCATGCAATTTTAATGCAATAAATAAGTAATTTTGAATTTTTTTATTTTGAATATGCCTCTAGTATTTAACCTACAATGTTGCAAAAGCGAAACATCTTACGAATTGAATTTCTGGCTTATAATTAGGTATTATATTATAAACGTTCCATTATATTGCAAAACTAGGTATTCTTAATTCTTTTATATTTATATTTTTTCTATTCACAATATGAACAAGTTCAATAAAGTTTTCTATGCAATTATAACGCTAATTAAATTGCAAAAAAAAATGAAATTAATTTTACATTTACCCATAAAAAATACTGAATCGAGTTGTACTAATGATTGTTATTAACTAATACAAGTTTATAAAAATCTTAACAATCTGAGACCTATCGCACAATGTAGGTATTGTAACATTTCGTACTTAAATTGAAATATCCAAAATATACTAACAAATTGATAATAAAACTTTGTATATTCAAAATATTCTTGTACATATACAATATATATATATATATATACATATAATTTTATATTATTTTCACCGTTACAAAAATTAAAACTATTGCTTTTCTATGGCGAGACAAAATGTAAAATGAAAATCTATTTAATGTCCTTTTAACAGTGTCCTTTTAAGATTTATTCAAAACAACATCAGCACACTTAAAGAACTAAAAAAAAAGAAAATCTTGCATAATGATCACATATTGTCAGAGTATCGGTCCCATAACAAAGTTTTAACTGAACAGTAGATGACGCAAACAACGAAAAAATGCAATAACAAAACAATAAAAACATTTTATTTCTTTTCTTAAATAGTTTTGTTAGCGATTCTTTTGAAAAATATTTTAAGAATGACTGTGTTGTAACAATGATTCGTGTTACATTAAAATCTTAAATAATAGAAGAATGTTACCGCATATATTTGGATGTTTTTGTCTGAAAATTTTATATGTTTATGCGACGAGAATTAATTTTCGTGAAATATTACGTAAAACTTTAAGAATTCTATACATAAATCGTGCTTTCTTCAGTATTATGAGTTCAACTAATGAACATTAAGTTTATTGTTATACTGGACGACATATTTGTTTTGTGAAATTATTGTAAAATTGTAGAATAGCCAAAAGTGTTGTCCTTCGAAAATTTATTTTATGATTGAATTTGCAGTTAAACAATTGTGTTGAACGCTATTGGAATACGAGGTCTTAAGAATTTTGCAATTTTCTCATCCAAATGCATAGTAAAATTGAAAATAGTTATATAATATTTAAAAGTAAGTAACTTTTATCTTTCTTCTAAAACTTTGCTAACAAAATTTATATTGAATCTAACTTTCGAAGTATCTGGAATTTACAAATTTCACAAATAAATCTGTAAAACTTTTGGTATATTATTACTTTTAAATGATTAAAGTTTAAGCAAATTTTCCATTAATAGAATTTGGTAACTCTCACGATATTATGACCACCCACAGATTGTCTGCATCAGAGAATCCGCAAGATTATGAAACATTTTTCCATTTAGAAAATGTGTATATATTATTATTACTGTTGTTGTTGTTATTTTGTTTTTAAAAGGGTTCTTAACTGCAAATGGTGCCAAAGTAACATTTATTCTTATTTTGATTTTCATTATACATACACACTTTCTCTTTAGAAGTGAATGAACTACATTATGATGTTGTGCTACAGTAATAAAATTTTTATATAACAATAATGAAAACTATAACTGTAAACAGAAGCTTTACTATTAATAAAAAGTACTAAAGAATTTTGATGAAAAAACGGATTTTTTTTAAATTTTCATTTTTTATCGTTGTTTTTGCTTTCTTTATTAACATTTTGCGACAAAAATTTTATTCTTCATTTTTTTTTATTTTTCTTGAATTAGAGTTGCAAGCAGTGATTTTATTATAAAAAACTTTCAGAAAATATTTTTTATTCCAACTTATCTGAACAAAATGTAATTAGAAATTTTGTTGGTACAATATTGTGCTCGCTTATGATTGTAAGATGACATAAAATAAATTTTTTCGAGTTGTTAAAAAAAACATGATTTCGCAACTTAAGTACCTTTTTCTTTTGAAAAACCAAAATATTACATCCATTCAAATAACATTTCTTCCGAAATTATATGTCATGTCAAAATTATTCAATTTGCAATTATATAAACAAGTTTTTCATTGCATACATATGAAATTAGAACCAGTAAGGGCATACCAGTATGAAAATCGAATAATAAAACGTTCTTTTAACTATTTTAACAATGTTTAAGTTAAGTGTTTCTGCTGAGTGAGATAAAAATACTAAAACAAAACTGATTCAAACCACTAGTAAAAATGAACAACTGTAATAATTTCTTAGACTTTTTCCATTTGCTATTTAGAGTTTTTCATATAAAAGTAATATGTTTTTAATCATTACAAATTTACTTACTAAAAATTTAAATAACTTTAATATAGCAGATTTGAAAATATTTAAATTTTATTTAAAAAATTTAATAAAATTTTGTTTTACAAATATCCTTTTTAAGTTGAAAACTTAATTTAAATAATTTCCGAAAAAAACCAATTCATAATCAGTAACTTAATATTGCTCATTTCTTTGTTTTGTATAAATTATAGTAATTAAGACTGAAATTTGAAACTCAATATTAATTTTACTAATTAAAATTTTAAAAATCATTTTAAACACCATACAACTCATTTGACACAAATAGTTTAAATTTTAGTTTAAATTATCGATTCGGCTTGCGGTTCTAACTTAATTTTTACGAAAGTTACCGTTATTGTATTATATGGTTTACTACTCGCTCCATATAGCAATCAAATTAAGCTCCAGTTAACAGCTAATTTTGAAAACAAGATACGGAATAATTTGTTAAGATTTCAAGATTAATTTAGTCATATAAGAAAATTGTCGTAAGAATAGCAAGGTTTTGCTATGAATAAGCTACTTATAGCCCCATAATAGTACCAAAAAATTAATTTTTAATGTTAGAACATTTTTATTGCATTTCAATAATTTCAGTTAGTTTTAATATCAAACAAAAATATTTTAGAGCATAAAACATTACAACCACATTAAGTTGTTGAAAATACCAACCACTTCAGCCCGAATAAATATTTTACAGAGTTTTTGTTTAAATAAAGTAAAAAATTTTAGAAATACAATAATCTGTCTAAGTATATAAGACAGTCATCTTGGTTATTATCCGGAGGCGAGTAAACAAAGACAGAATAATTCCTTTTATTGTTTACTTTCTGACTGAATCCTGTTTCTTTTTTTAAAACTTTCCTATTTTTTTCGATAGTTTTTTATTGAATTTTTTGTCAGTGTTGTAATAAATTTGTATTTTGCTTTTTATTTTTTTCAATATCCTTTCACATATCATTCCATTTATTCGTACCAAATACATTTAATATCACAGATGAGCAAATGAAATTTCACTTTTTTATACATATGATAATAAAAAACACAAAACAAAATCTGAGCTAAGTTGTAAGTATAAAATGTGGTGGGGTTTTCGAAACGGTATATTAAAACCAAGAGAATCGTAAGATTGAAAATTTGTTACTTGCACATTTCTGGAAAAATTATTTTTATAGTCCTGACGTAAATGTTTACATTCCATGTTACCATATACAAACATTCGAATGAGTCTAAATGCATAGAAATTGTAAAGTTAAAGTTTTAATAAAAAAAAAAAAAAACAAAAATAAAATTGAAACAAAAATTTTCCCCTTTAAAGGTTGTATGTATATCCTGTAAAAAATTATTTTGGCAGTAAAATTTTATAAATAAAGCTTCTAATATGCCGGATGTTAAATAATACGAAAACAATGTAAATTACTGTTAGTGTGTGCTCTTCAATAGCCCTGTATGTATTGAAAAAATTGGTATTTTTGTTTTTTTTTTTTTTGGAAAAATTTTTATTAAATTTTTAATGAAAAAATATTAAAATGTTGAAATTGAAATTGATGGTAAGTTACAACCGAGTAGAGCAAAATGTAAAAATGAAAAAATTTTCTCATTTTCTATAAAAAATTTTTATTATAGTGGAAAATTTAGAAACAGTTCAATAGAATAACCCCAATTAATCCAATTTTGATAAAAAATAATTTTAAGCTACTTTAAAATAAATAGTTGCTTTTTAATATTGCAAATACAGTTAGTGTCACGGAAGAGAAATAATTTTGTAAATTATGAAATAAACGGCTCCGATCCCTATAGTTATTTTAATTTTTTAATTTCATTTTCGGATTCTAAGCGTGCTTTGACGACGAATTCTGCTTATATAAATTTTAATAATTAAATTTTTTAATTTTTAACACTTGCACTAACTTTTTAAATAAGAGAAAGCTAAGAATTTAATTATTTGGTTCCACCATCGACTAATATCTTACATAACATATTATAATATTCTGGAAAAAATGATTGATGTAATGAAATTAGCAATGTTAGTACTTCTTCCTCTTATATGAACATATTAAAATAATACTAGATGGTTCATTTTAAAAGTTTATTTATAGTGAATTTAATTTTAATAAAGCCAAAGACTTGGCTATTAACAAATTTTAATAAAATAATTTTACTTCCAATCTGATTTGTTGTGGTAAGACTCGTTGAATATTAAAATGGCGAAAAGAAATCTTTTTGTAAAAGTTAAATACTTAAAGTTATTATAAAAATTAAACAAGGATTTAAAATTTCTAAAATTACCCAAAAAATTTTATTTATTTTTTTTTTGTGTTTTATTTATTCATTTTTGCTTGTTATTTTTCTCTTTAATGGGCATATCAGATTAAGATTAATATGCATAAAAGTTAAAACATTATTTTTATCTCCCTCACACTCTCAATTCATTTCTTATATACTTGAAAAGGAAACCCATTACCACTCTCGTTTGACCTTTTTACACAATAAAATTTCAAAAGGAAATTATAAATATTTATATACATATTATATCAAGGATAAAAGGATTATAATAATGGCTGAAACCTTGAAAGTATATTTCACATTTTATCTTTTTGTTTTGTTTTTGTTTATGGTGTCCTTTTTCAAAAATTCTAAAAAGATTTTTACCAAATTTCTTTACTTTATAAATGATTAATATTTTTTTTTATATAAGGAAAAAAATCTTTATTGCTATACACATACAAAAACGCATGTAAAAATAAAATTGAAAAATAGTCTTTCGGAAAAAAATTCGAATTATTTCCTTTGAGCCAATTTTTTGCTATTTCCGTTTTCCTATTTGAACTACAGGAATATTTCGGTTCGAATTTTGTATATTTACGGGAAAAAAATATACATTTTTCTTATATTTTCCGGTCACATTTACTTAATCGAAAAAAAAGGACATCCCGAAAAAAAATTAAAAATATTATTAAAAATTGATGACAATTGAAAAATTCGAATCTAGAATGTGGAAAAATTTAATACTCATTATATAAGGATTTTAAATGGCAAGGCTGACCACTGGAATGGCTATACACTGTAAAATAAAAGATATATGAATATTTCTTAGCGGCTAGTACCATGCTAATAAACTTTTTCTAGGGCACATCCCGGAATGATGCAGAAAATTAATAGCTATGCCCAAACCGAATTTTACTTTCTCGAAGCCCAAAACATTATTCTGAATTTATAGTTTTCTTAGATTTTGTTTGAAGCTATAATTCACTGTTATTTGCTATTATGTAAGAAATAAAGACTTACAATTTGTGGTGAGACGTTAATTTCTGGGTGAGTAGCTATTACTGAAATTTGTATCAAAATTGGAGTTTAACCAAATCTACTACTTTCTAATAGCTTTTAGCCAACTTTGTATTCGAAATTAAGTTTCCATGTCCTATTATAAGAACTTAATCTTCAAATTATTTTGAGCTACAGTTTACATTATAAGTAGAATAAAATTATAAAAGAAGGATAATTTGTTCTTGTTCCATGATTAACCTTAAATTACAAATGCAGTGACGTTTTTTCCGATGAATTTCTGTGAGGACAATGGTAGAAATACACAAAATCGACTCCGGTATTTTTAATTCAATTGGTAAATTAATTGTAGTTATACATAATCATATATTTGATATAATTCAATTTTATTTCTCTTTGAAATAGTTTAAAATGAACTTTTAAGCCTTCGTAGTCTATAATCCAAATACGAAATACAAGACAAAAATAAACAAAATAATCTCAATTCTCTTACAATCATTGTGAATCTTTTGTATTCGGATAATACAGAAACACATGTAAATATATATATATATATATATGGAATTAAGAAATATGGTGGAGTTTTGTACTAAAATAAAGCTAATGACTTTCTTCAGTCTACAAATCAAATACGAATAAAAATAAAAAACAAAAACGAAATGTTTTGTACCAGGAAAATGAAATACGCTTCACATAAATTAATTATCCTTTTTTCTGGGAAATTTTTAACAACACACAGACATTTTTTAATTAAACAAAAATTCTAGTCGATTTTCCTTCTCTTTTCTATTTCTCTTTTTACGATTCTCATTTATAGTTTTGCTTTTTTTTTTGAAAAAATTTAAAAACGTTTTTCCTTCATATTTTAATTCTTTAAAGTACAAAATTCACGATATAATTTTGTGTGTACAATATCCTTGATGAAATATCCTTGAAATTATTTTAATATTTTTGTATTCATTCAAAATATTCTAGATGAGTAAAACGAAAATTTTAATTTTTGTGTTTCTTTTAAAATAATTTTTTTTTTTGCTAATAGATTGCGCTGCCGCTATGTAAAAATGCTAGTTTGAATTATATAAAATCTATATACACACATACATAAAATGTGAATATCGATTTAAAAATTGTATAATAGCTTTTTTAATAACTTAATTTGTGTGCATTTTAACTGGACGTGTGGTACAATAATTATTAGTCTAGTATTCAAATTTTTTCAACAAAAAACACATTTCAAATAAATACAGATACATAGCTCAATTCTCTAAATTTATTTTATTTGTCGAAATATCGATATCTCGGCCTGAGTTCCTTTTGATTCCGCTTGTGGCAAGTCTATTGTATTTCAACTTTGGTTGTTAAAAGAATAAATTAATTAATTTTTCAGGGAAGTTTTCGGGAGCTTCCTCTAAAGCCGATTTTATGTTATCATTAATTAACATTACGGTTATCAATAACGGACTGCCAGTTCTTCATCCTTTTGAACTGTTTGTACTCGTACCGTTCAAACAATTAAAATCATTCTTTTTTTCTATTTCTTCCCCAAATTCTTCCATTTTTTCTAGCTGTACTTTTGTATTGCATTTCATGGTACCACAAACTATTGAAGTTACCATTATTATTGTACATGAAAACTAAAATTCGAGACATAAAAATAAAAACTTAAGCTTTTTTTAAAATTAAAATGTTTGTGTTTGTGTAGATATATGTACACATACAAGGGAAATGATTATGTAGTTGCAATTAAATATTTAAAATAGAAAATATATACATAAATATAATATTATTGCAGTATGTATGTGAAAATAAAATTATTTTGAAATGAGAGATGAAAAAAAAAAAAAAAAAAAACTAAACTATACCATTACCTAAGAAAATGGCGTATTTAAAACAGAAAATTTCAATTAGCAAATTACCTTTTAATTCCCGTCGACGGCAACAATGATGATGATGACGATAACAACGACGACATTGATATTGATGCTACCGATGATGCTATACCGTTTGCAGATATTGATGTTGATGATAAGGATGATGATGATGGTAATATTAATGATGCTGATGAAAATTCATGTTCAACATTACGTTTATTATGATTATATATAAAATCATGTTCTCGTTCATATAGTTGTTTTTGCTGCTGCTGTTGTTGTTGTTGTTGTAGTTGCTGTTGTTGAAATAGCTGTATATGATGATGATTATGCTGGATATGTCCTTTATTATTGTGATTACGTTTATGTCTAGAGATTTTATGCGGTGGACCAATAGCACCATGTAATTTATATAAGCCTTCTAATGGGCATGTATGGTCAGTTGGCTCATTAGCTATATAACAAATATAAAAAAGAAAAAATATGAAAAAAATTACATACGTATAACAATGATTAGAAATAAAAGAATACAGCGATTTTATTATATTATAACAAAAATATTTAATATTTAAATTTTAGAATATTTTGTCAGTTAGACGGTGAAAAATAAACGCATTTAAACGATAGAATAAGAGAGATAAAACCAGAAGAAGAGGATTTGTGAACACTTAAAAATCTACTTTTGTAAAGAACATTATGTATTCAAAATATTTAAATTAATTTTATTACATTCATTCTGAGGTAGTTGTAATGTAATTCAAAACATAATCGATGTTATAGTTCGTCTGGAAAGCACCGAAAAGGCAGAAAGTCACTGGATCGTAGACACTTTTGTATATATTCCTATTGTTCTAAGAATATGACAAAACGGTTGAATCTATTTTCGAAGCTTACGTGATCTGTCCGCGAATTAGGTTCAAAAATAATTAAAAGTTAAATTTCAAAGATAATAATTCTAACAATCGCCATAAATTCTCAAAGAATTTCTACATAATTTTTACTCTTCTCAAAATATTTTTATATTTTAATATTCAAAGTTTTCATATTAAATTAAAGAAATCTTTACAAAATAAATTTAATTATTTTAAATTAATTAAGTTGCCACATATGAAGAATAATATTTTGTTACTAAAACAATTAAAAAGTTATGAAAAATTTTGATAAAACTGGAATATTTTATTTAACATAATTATAATTATAATGATATTATATAATAAAAACAAGAAATTACAAAATACCTAACATGAATTTTCTAATCATATTTCAAAATATCCTTTTTTTTTTACTTGTGATGTAGTTACTCATTTAATTTATTATCTCCTTATAATCTTGTTATATAAATTTACAACATAAGTATTTGTATACACTTTTACACAATTATATACATTTTATGTAAATATATATGCGTATATACTTACATATGTAGTATATTTTATTTTAATGTTTTCCATCTATAATTTTAGCTTCAGTAATTTTTCTGAACTTTTATTTTACTTAACTTTTTATATTATTTTTTGTCACATATTGACGTCCATATGATATATATAAAAATTTTAGGATAATAATTTTAATTAAAATATTTCAGTAAACATAAAGAGTTATGCATTGGGTAAATACATATGTATATATAATTTACAAATTTTCTAAAATATGTCATAAAGTATGCTGAGGCTAAACTGTGAATTGAATTCAACTACTCCTTACGAATTCTGTTATAAACTGTTGGAAATTTTTTAAGTATGAAAAAATTTTATTTAGTTCAGTTACAATTTTCAATAGGATGCCTAAGTTCCATTTTAAAATCATAATTCAGTATGATTTTAAAATATTTTTTAAGGTTTAAAAAATCATATAAAAATATATTAATTGTATTAATCAAATATCATCAATTTATGCGAATAAGAGTTCGGAATTTGCTTATAACAAGGCAATACGTTTATGAAATATGGTACAAATTCATAGTAATTTTCTGCTGCCCCATAAGATATGCAATATATTTTAAAATTTTATTCAATTTGCAGTGTTTTTTTTTAAATTCTTATCATATTGATTGTAACCGTTTTAAGGGTATATAGTATTCCTATCTACCAAACTGACACTATTAGAAACAGCAATGAAAATGAAAGAGTGGCTAATATTAATATTTACGCATATATTTATATTTTTTCCGATAGATGGCTTTATAACTATATTCTACAGCAAAATAATTCTGAAATTCCTGAGATTTAAGTTTAGGTATAATTTTATACTTTTCCACATTTGCTCAAAAATTTTAGCAACTATCAAATTCGCCAACAAATTTTCTCATAATGCCAAAATTTGTGTCTAAATTATATAGAACATTTATAATAACAATTTGTTATGATTAGAATATTTGTACAGATTTAATTTTTCTCTTTTTAAACCTGGTATAACATATTTTTTTACGAAACATTTTATGATTATTTCATGTTATACTTAAGTACTCTTATGGACCCATCAATAGTCTTTCATTTCAACAAAAATGTGATTTTAATTTATAAATTTCCATCAATAAAAATCAGTAAAATTAAAGTAATAGAAAAAAGAAAAATTTTTTTTTTTGTTCTTTAGTTTCACAAATTTTTTTTAAACCCTTTAGTTAGAATTTTTTTATGAATTTTTAATAATAATGTTTTTTTAAAAGTTTATGAGCTTATCTTCTCTAAGCATACACAAACACTATACAAACATAGGTTTTTCATATACTACCAGATGTTGTGTTATTGCAATATTGAAATTGCATTTTGAAAATTCTTATACTGAATTTTAGCTTTATTATATTTAAAGTTATTCAAAACTCCATTGCGTTTGAACAACGGGGCAACATTAGTGTAGCGGGTGGAAATTCAACGGGAAACTTTCCTTGGCTTATATGGCCAAGAGACTGGTTTTCGCACATTTTTCGTCGGACATTGATGGGTTCTAATTCAAGAGCCTGGTAAAGTTTTAGAAGCTGTCGTGGAGCGACGCAACCGCTGTCTCTTCCTACTACTATTTCTCTAACTATATTTTTATAAAACACACAATGGCTTAAATATTATAATTTCAGCACAACTTTTTTCTCTTTACATGAGATATAAGACGAAAATTCTATTTTTCTTTTTTGAAGGTTAGAAATAAGAAAGCGCAAAATCATCCTTTTCGTTACTTAAGTGTTTGGCACTTCAGTATTTATAGTATTTTACAAACTTGCATTTCAAAATTGAAATAACAAAAAAAAAATTTTCCAAGGTCTGGGGCTATTCTCTTCAATAAATATTGGCTACAGGAAAGATTTTATAGAAAAAAAGAGCTCAAACAAATTAAAACAAGTTTCATTAAATTGATAGTTACCACAAAATCAAAAACAACAAGTACAGCAAGGGTTTTTCTCTTAACTTCATATTACGGATATAGTTTTAAACCATTTTAAAAATCACGATGATCACCTTTGGTCCACTAACCTATGAATTCATACAATACCTAATAATGTGAATTTGAAAACTTTCTATTCTAAATGAAGAATAGAAACTTATTTGCTCCAAAAATATTATAATGTGTATGTACCTTGGAGTGGAAGTCTACATCACTATATTCAAAATATTTGCTTGTTTGTGAATAGATATTACAGTATTAAACTAATATCCCTCAAAATATTTTGTAATTAGGACTTTTTTCCAATAAGTATTACTTATGTAATATTCACATACATATATAATATTCGAAACAGAAAAAAATCCTTTTTCCTTTTACTTCCTTGTCATAATAATATTATGGTATACTTTATAGATTATCTTTGTTGAAAGTATGGCCAACATTAAATTTTTTTTTTGTTTAGAAAGAAAAGGCTAAAGAAGAGAATGGAAACGTATACATATTGCCGAAAACTATACCCCAATAACTATAATATAGAGAAAAAAAATGAACAAGGAAATCTCTTACACAAAATCTATTATCTTTTATTACTATATTAAAAATACATTACATATTATTACAACATCACATACACACATATATAATTTTACAACACATGCTTTCATACATGTATGTAATTAATGTTCATACATGTAAGTATATACAATATGAATAAAAGAGAAATAAAGAACAACAAAATGTATACTCGTAACAAAAAAATGAAAAAGAATTAAAAAAAGATATTGTATGAAGATAAAGTTAACTAACCATTAACCTCAAAATACATATTATGTTCATATACCTACATATATAGGTACATACACATATTATACATATATATAACCGCAAAATACTGATATCAACCTCATTTCCATTAATTTAACCACAGTCAATACTTGTTATTCATGTTCTTGTAAACTCTCTTTACAGTTAGTTAGTAAAGAATTGAATGGTAAAAAAAATTTTTTTATTTTTTCTTTTTTTTTACTTTCTGTACATCAAATGGCACACGAACCATAATAAATTATAGAATGAATCGGATGTAATATAGATGGAAAAAAAGAAGAGTAACTCATTCATTTATTGTACATTTTCATATTTTTTGGAAATTACAAAATTTTAAAATCAATTTATCCTCATTTGATATGCATATACTTAACATTTTTAATGAATTTATTACAATTACAATTTAAATAGAAATTACAAGGATGGAAAAAAGGAATTGCTTATTTACTCGAAATTTTCCTATAATACAATGCAGGACAATAGTTTTTTTGTTCCAGTATAAAATAAATTTCAATAAGAAAATATTGTAAATTCGTTTATATTAGAATTCAGAATATTTTCGGATTGATTGATTAAAATTGTCGAAATGACAACATAAAATTAAAAAAAATAATTAAAAATATCTAATGTCAGTGTTAAATATGTTTTAATGCAATTACGAAACTCTTATATACTGCTCTTACTTTTATATATATATACTAATACAAAGTCATTATAATTACATACATATTTGGAAAATTTAATATAGTTAAACGGCACAGTGTTTATTATTAACCATTTGGAATGGCGAATAATCTTTCGAATTTTGTTTAAATTTTCTAAATTAGTTTAATTGCAGTGATACTTACAAGAAAATTATTTTCAAAACGAACAATTTTATCTAGAATGTTTAATGGACATTAAAAAATTTGAATAGAGTGTAGATTTTTATTTATCATACCTTTGCCTGGTGAAAGTTAGCAATGCATTTAACAATTCATAATATTATTTAATTTTGAATGTTAGTTACTTACAGGTCTTTTCAATGAATCATGACTATTAATACCATTGGACGGACCAAACTAAATAGTTTGTTGTTGTCTAAGATCAAAAATAATCTTTTTAATTTTGTCGAATCCACGGTGACCATAAGTCCGAATTTTAAAATTTCGAATGATATTATCGTATATTTCTAATAATTTATAATATTTCTTTATTAGACCATTAAATTTCTGAACCGAAGTATATGCAATTTTTTTTTTTTTTAAATGAGTAATCTTATTGAAAAAATAATTGTAATCTTTTTGAAAAGTGAGTAATCTTATTGCATTGGAAAAACGGTGAATTCTGTTTTGAAAGTAAGTAAATACTGAGGCGAAAAAGTGAAATACACTATTAGCGTCTTAATTATTGTACAAGTCATTATATATATTATAATCATAATGTATGTAAACTATTATTTACACATTTTTCTTTTAATTTTCAAGTTTTCTTAAAAAATTTCCGAATGAAAAAAACGTGTTCAATTAAAATTTATTATTTAGATTCTTAAATAAAAATATTTTAAACTATTTATAAAATAAGGCTTTCATATATAAAAAAAACCTGTTTAACATTTATTGCTATAAAAAAATATTTTCATTCAATTAATTTAAATTATTTATTACATAGCTACCAACAAAAATATAAATATAAACTTTACCTTAAACTAATTATTCAAAACTATAAAATTTATTATGGGAATTACTTTCTCCTGAATAAATAAATCAAAATAATTAAAAAAGGAGCACCATAATATTCCACTCCATCTTGATTTATATTATTATTATTTTTTATTGTTTTTTTCTTCAACTTTTTCATTTAAATAACAAACAAATAAAACAAATCACTTTTTTCTTTTACAGGATAATTTTTTTTTTGCTTTAAAAAACATCAACAGTCAAATAAACAAAGGCAACAAAACTAATGGTAATAAATAAAAAATCCTTGCTGTAGAACCTCGGCACGTGTCACCTCTCAGTATTAGTTTTTTTTTTTATATTCACTCTTATAATCTTTTCATATAGCCCAGAAGGAGTAGAATAAAATAAATGAAGGAAATGTAGGTCATGTGAAAGTTATTTATTTATTTTTTTTCTTTTTTATTAATTTTCTTTATTACTCAAAGTACATTGTGTACATGAACTGTGTACGTTAATCCCTTCGTATTGGTTCCCTACACATATTGGTTAATTGCTTGCGCTTTACTAATCAAACTAACTTTTCCATTATTTCGTTAGTTCGAGAAGTAAGGACGGGTTCTTTATAAAAATTTCTTGTTTTTAAATTTTATAATCTTGGAGATATACACTTACATACTTACATATGTAAGTTCTAAGTCAATTGCAGAATAAATAGATACTAAAACATTAAAGCTGAAATTCCTTTAAAAACATTATTTTTATTTCAAACATTTGTCAAGCTTTCATTATGAAGAAAGAAGAATAAGATTCAATATTGAATTTTAACGTGAATGGAACACGTTGTACACTTAATGCAAGTTGATGTGCATTAATATTGAAATATGTGTATATGTATGTATATGTAGTGTATAGAAGATCGTACATATAAAAGAAACTCAATAAAATATTCATTACGATTTATGATTATACAATATAGAGTTACCATATCTCTTCATTCTATATGAAGAATTTTTAAACTTAAATTAGTAATTTTATATGGTAAAAAATGAAAATAAATTTTATATAACGTGTTCATATAGCAAAATTAATACTTTTAAATATGCTTTTCTATCGCATTTATCCAACATTCTATTCAGACTATTCTCTCAGATTTATTTTAATTTAATTTTGTAAAATTTGATTATTTACTTCAACAATAATTTTTTAACAAATATATAATAGTAATATAACTACATCTTGAGCAGATCATTATAAATTTGGGTGTAGGAGTTAAAAGTCTTATAACAACCTTGTTATTTCGAAGCTATATCTTAAGGTAGAAATTTAAGCATCAAATATTGCTTATCAATATTGTTTGTTAATAATTTCCTTGATAAATCAAAATTTTCACAATTTTCAACAAAATTTGAATTACGTCAAAGAAGATCGATCAGCAATGCTGCATATTATGCACATACATTTTGTACCTTAATTTTTTTTCTAAAATACTTATTTTTAAAGAGTAAAAGTTGGTAACTCTATTACATGATATATTTTGCATTAAAATGGTATAATAGGATTTTTAATATACTTTACACAAAGCAATAAACAAAAATTCAATGAAATATATAATATAAAAATGAATTATTGATTACTACCACATTCATAAACTATAATCTTAAAGTTAAAGCGCTAAGAATGAAAACTTTTATGGAAATCTGGTTGCTATACGATGAACAATTACAAAAAAAATAAATAAATAAAAAAAAGCAATAATTCAATTTTAGAATAAGGAATATTAAAAAGTTGTGGTACATGGAAAAACTTTTAAATGAAGTTGTAATTCAAAATCACAAAAAAAGGAAAACTGAAAGGGGAAGAAAAAAAAATTGAATGAAATAACACAACAAAATAATCACAGGAATAGAAAATTTTTAAATTTTCTATTTTTCAATGAAATTTTCTAAAGAAAATTTTTATAATAAACTGCATTGTCGTGCTTATTTTCTATGTACTATATGCTCTGCTGGTATTCCACATTATACGTACTTGATCAAGGATTTTACAAAAGAGAAATAAATGAGAAAAATATATGTAGGTATGAGAGAAATAATATTATTTTAAACCTATAAATATGCAATTTTTTTTTATTTCATTACACTTTATCAATAATTCTGATTTCTAAAAATTGTTCTAGCTAAAGAATAAAAAAAAAATATTTTTTTCTTGAAAGTAAATTTAATAATTTCTTTCTAATTAAATTCAAAGTTTATTCGATTTTAATAGAGATTTAATGTTATATACATATAATTTTTCATTTTATTAAGTAGCTATTATTCAATTTATTTTTAATATATACCTATTTATATATACATAAGTGAATATACTTACATAATAATGTAATATATGGTAATTTTGTGATATCAAAATGATCTGGAGCACATGCATCTTCCAAACGATTTGCTGGAGCACCCATTTGTATTTCAGCAATATGAATATCACGTCGATAAAACATCATACACATAAAACCAGATTGACTGTAAAAACAAAATTATAAGTTTAGAAGAAAATCAATTTCATGTGAAATCTTTTAATAAAAATTTTATATAGCTAATAAAAAATATGTTTAACTAGAATTTATTAGTGATAATTTTTTTCGAATAAAATTTTATAAATTGAAATTAAGTACTAGAAATATGAGAAATTTCAAAATTGTGAATTTACTTGAAAAATTACGATTGTGAACTGCTTCAGTATGCTTTTATTGTCTGAGTATTTTATATTGGCAATATCGTTCATAATATTTTGAGCATTACAATTAAAAATTTATAAAAAATTTTAGACCACCTTGAAATTTTATAAATTAACTTAAATTTATTATTTTAAAAATATTAGCTATTATTTATTTTGCACAGTTTTCAGTTTATAAATTATTCAGCTTTCTGCTTCAGCAAAACTTATGACTTCGAATACTCTAATATATTTGAGGAATTTTCAAAAATTTTTAAATATTCTCAAACAAGTTCCGTAACATTTCCAAAAATAAGTTAAAAATAGTTTTCAGAAATCGAATTTTACATACTCATATGCCTCATTATTATAATTCTGTATATCTCGCTGATTTAATAAGAATACGATTTTCGTTTCCGCAGTTGTTAGTTATTTAATAAAATTTAAAAATTAACTTACCATCCAGTTGTATGATGTACAACAGCCATCATTTCAGTTGAAGTTTGTTTATTAATTTGTTCACAAAATGCACGTGTTTCATAATTACTATTTATTCTTTTAATAATAAGTGAACCATCGCTATAAAAAAGAAATAGAGAGCAAAAAAAAATTATTAGTTTCAAGTTTTAGAAATTGCTTCTTAGTAATGAGTAATATTACACAGTTGAATATTAAAATGCAAAAATTATTAATTGTGGTAAAGAAATATTCGATTTTATGCTTGATTAAAAAATGTTCGAGTTATAGAAGATTCGACTTATTAATGAAGTTTGAAATAAAGTTTAAATTGTATATTATATCCTCTTAATGCTGATAATTTGTTAATAAAAATTGTGATTACGGTTTTAAAAATTCATTCTATGGTAAAGATAATTAAAAAAGCAGTGAAGACTAAAATGTACTGGAAGAATATTGAAATACGCCTTAGTTATATTTTTTTTCTTTTCTTTTCACTCTCAAGCGAAATATAGGGCTGTTGAAAGATGCCATAGTAAAGTGATATAGAATACACGAGCAACAGTTATTTAATAATTTTCAAATTCGTAGAAAGGCACTTACAAATTATGTAAAAATACTTTACTCCTGTGATTTTAAATCTAATAAATTTAATTACTAATAAAGAATTCGAAATGAGAAACACAAAAACACATTTTCTGCTATGCATGAGTAATAAAACACGAATTTTATGAATTTTATTAATTAATGCTTTTCTATTAGATAAAATTTTTAAAAGAAATTCTACTTTAACGCGAAATAGAATTGATTTAATTCAATTAAAAATACAATGAAATTTTTACTTCATCAATTTTCTATCGTGCAGTAATAAAATTTTTAATTTATTTTATTAAAAAATAAAACTTCAATCCTTATTATATTATATTCAAAATTAAAAGAATTTTTAAATGTTTTCATTAATTTCAAATCAATAGAGAGAACAATAATGAAAAATATAAAAGGAAAACTTAACCTAAATTTTATTTGCCTTATTATTATTGGTGCAGTAATTAAAAATTTATTAACTTTCATAAATACCAGGTTGACTTTATTTTAAAGAAAAATGGTATTAATGACGAAATTTCAAAACAAAGAGAAAAATATATATACATACATATAATTTTTTTCATCTTTAATGAATAAATTTTTCATTTAGGAAAATTTTCAATAAAAATTTTTCTCATTTTAATAAAAAAATAAAAATTGCTTTAAAAGTACTGCTTTCTTTAAAATAAAATATTAGAATATAATTAAAATGTCGTGCAAGGGTGTCAGTATTTTTTAACCCATAAGAAGAACAGATTTACATTTTTGTTTTCATCTTTATTATAAGAGTTTCTGCAGAAGTACTAATAAATCACGAATACAAAAAAATTTTTACATAACATTATAGCTGCACTGAAACGTTCTTTGGGGCATAATCTTAAGGAAAACAAAATACTTGCAAAATCGTTTTTTGGGTAAAGCTTTTTTTGTGAATATCATTTGATATTCGTCACAAAGACGCTTTATCCAAAGTCAATTTCAACCAAATGTGTAATTTGAAATAATATTTGGTCTGGTAAAAAAAAATTCCAAGACAATAACATGAAGATTCTAACTCTCCTATAGCAATTATTAGAATAATAATAATCTGATTTTATACTTAATTTCTTATTTGATAAATGTACGATCTATCATATTTTACACAGTTCGTACTAGAACAAATAAATAATTTTTGTTTTGATCAATTTTTAACAAAATTTTTTATAGCTACATGTAAAATATCAGTAGCTATAATATTTATGATGCAAAACAAAAATTTTAAAATATGAAAAGAACTTTTTTTATTTTCATTTCATTCATTAGAGAGTAGAATTCATTTATTAAATCTATCAAAATGTTTAAAAACTTGCATTATATAGAAATTTTCTAAAAAGTAAAATTGATATTAAATAAATAAGTAAGATAAAATTTTGGTTGTATTTTACGTTAGTCTTTAAACGAAAACAGTGAAATGGGACCTACACAACCCTAGTGATCAACATTATTGATTAAATACTGAATTTCGAAATTTATAGCATTTGTTTTTCAAATGCTTATTCGCGCTTACATGGGATAGTGAAAATATTCTGCCACTCTCTCACATAGAAACAATGGATTGTAAAAGAAAAATATAACGAGAATTCTTCAGGCAAAAGAATTATAAAACGTTATCAGGTTACACAGTAGGTCAAAAATATTTTTCAGACCGTTTAATTTTTTGAATTTTAATCATATTTCTTGAATTTATTCAGAAAATCGGGTTTTTCGAAAAATTAGTTAAAAAATATAGAAAATAATGGGAAATTTGTACAACTTTTAATTTAAAAATTGAAATTTTCAAGATATGATTAAGTTGCATTTAATCCAAAATCGGACACATGTGATAATGCTACAAAGTATATAAGTTAAGTCGTCCTTTTCTATGTAATGGAAAGGAAAGTTCAATAAACGAATATAATTTCTTACCAAAAAATAAAAATAATTAAAAAGATTCCTTTTGATGTAAAAAACTATTTTTTTTATTAAATAAAGAGCAAGTCAAATAATGAAAAATTTATTGCAACCCTGTTCACTATAATATTGTGCATAGCAATAAGAAATAAAAAAAAGTTTTTCTTTATCCTGAATTAATATCCTTTGTTATAAGCGACGTTTTTTTTTCCTTTTTTATTTTTTCATCGATTTTTCTACTTTATTTCGTTGTACTAATTTTTTTTTGTTTTTGTTTTTTATTTCTTTTCATTCTTAAAACAGCTCAGATTTTTCAATAAAAAGATTTTTATTTTTGTGTTTTTCTTTTCATATTTGATTTTTGTTATTTTTATTGTTTTATTTTTCCATTATTATTTTGTTTAAGTTCCCTCCAGTGCAGTGCTATTAAATGTATATACGTATAAGTACACTACTCTTTATTGTTGTTTAGAATATTGAGAAATTGTCCTACTTTTTTTCTTCTTTCCTTTTTTTTCTCAATTTTTTTTTTTATAAAATTATTAGTCCAAAGATCCTTTTCTGTTTTTTTCTTTTATTTTTGAAAATATTTTCATATTATTGTTACATATATAATATTTAAGTGTAAATATATATGAATGTGTGTATGTAACCACATAATATTATCACTATACTTGGAAAAACAAAAAGAAAATATTTTTTTTATAGTGCTACAATACTTTTATAGTTTAGTATTGCATAAGTTTTCGAAATATATGAGAAGATGTAGGTATGCGTATGATGTGATTGCGTATGTAAACGTGATTTGTATGTGAACATAAAATAATTTTCCCACAATAAATAATAATAATAAAGTTGGAGAAAACGAATGGTTTGCAAAGCAGCACTTTTGTCCTTAAGAATTTGTTCGATTTTTAAATTTTTAGAAAGCTTTAGAACTTTTTTTGATATACACACTGCATTTTGCCGAAGGAATATTAAAGAAAAAAGTTATTTTGAAATTTCTTTTTATAGTATAACAATTGAATTAAACTACATATAACAATTAAAGGTTGCATAAATTTAGGAGACAAACTTTACTCATTTTCCTACAATTTTTCTTTCAATGAACTTTCGAGATTTGACATTATTATAAACTGTTTCTAAACTCCTCCGATATAATATTTATGAGAAGAATTGAAGAAAAACTAATGGATAACGATTCCAAATTATATAATTGAAGCTTGAAGAAAATGCCAATTTTCACTTTCTAAATTTGTGATATTCGACAAATATTTGTAAATTAGATATAATAATAACTAAAAAAGATGGATCTTATTTAGTATTAATAGGAGACTAAGGCAAGTATGAATTTCAGTGAAAATATTCCTTCATTAAGATGCATTTGATTTAGAAATTCAAGTTTTAACTTTTAAACGTTTTACAAGTTTTGAAAATACTTGCATAGAAGAACGAACAAAACGAAACTAACAAACAAATATTTTCAATTTTGTTTTTTTTTCGAAATGTTCTAAGAAATGTGGAAAAAAAAACTTATATTTTCTTTTTTTCTTTTTTTATGATAATATGGAAAACAGAAAAAACGCATGCAAAGAACTTTATATTATAAAACGATGTCGGTATGAGCAGTTCAAAATATGTACGTATATTTAAAAAAAAACGGATATGCACATATTTATATAATGTAGAAGAAACAGTGATTTAACTTAACCGACGAACACAACCATACCAAGAAACAAAATTTAGAAAAACACAGAAGTTTCTCTTCTAAGAATATTTTATTCTATGGGATGTAGATAGATTTTGTTGATACATACGCAGATACATACATAATATATTGAATGTAGCAAAAAAGAAAAAAAACCCAAGAGCTATCAAAAGGATCCTTATGAGGAAAACAAAAAATTGGAAAAAGCACAAAAAAAAACTCGAAAAAGCAAACAAAATAAAAGATTAGAAAAAAAAAGATTTCTTTTTTCATTTTGAAGAAAAATAAAATAAAAGAAATAAAAAAGAAAATCTTTTGTTATCCTTTAAGGATCATTAAGTCGAAGTATGTTTATATATATATATGAATATATATTTATAGACTTATATATTCACAAATCTTGATATACAAATGTGATATATATGGACATCAATAAATAAGTATGTACACAAAAATTTCTGCATATGAAAGTGCGTGCAAGTGTTTTTGGATTGGGATTGCCGGTATTTTTTATAACAAACAAAGTAAATACCAACGTAGATTTAGATAAAAACGATTCTCCTATTTGTTTTCTATTTTTTTTTTTTATTTTCTTTTGCTCTTATTACAAGCTAATTTATAAAATATTTCGATGGATATGCAGGTAAAATTGCTAAATGACCTATTCAACCCTTTTTAACAGCAATCTTCAATAAACCTTGACATTAATAATAAACAAAAAAAAATATACAAACGTGAATTTTCTAGACAGAAAATATTTTGAAACAATAATGCATTTCAAAAGATGGAGAATAAATTTGAAGATCCTTCAAGAATTACATTAAATTTTAAAAATAATGAACAATTAATTTTTTTATTTTTTTTTTGCGAAAAACAAATAAACCGATGAAAAATGCTCTTCAATTTCAAATAACATTTTGTTAATTGCTATTATCATCCGTCAATTATATAAAATAAATAATCGAATAGACTGGAAATTACTGAATGCATACGAAATCTTCTTCTTTGATTTTCACTGTTTTTATGATTTTAATAATAAAAAAATGTTGAGAGTATTGAACGTAACATTTAAATTTCCTACTTTACCTTGTAATTAATTGATGCAAAATACAAAAATGCATTTTTTCATGTAAGGCACACTTGAAGAATGAAATCTTTTTGAAAAAATAATTACAATCGAAGATGTTAAGAGAAATAATTATGATATGTCAAAATTATTCGAATTTTAGAACACTTTGGATTAATTACTGAGCATTGGAGCTTGAAATGTAACTTTGATGGTGATAAAGGAATTATAATTTGTCAACTTATTGGATTGAAAAACTGGGTAAATCAAGCAATTAATTATAAACTAGTAATTATTAAGTAAGTAAGCAAAATGGATGATCGTTTTCAGATTAATAGAAATGTTAACATATGCTGCCGAGTTGCCATGACATAAAGGTATTTTTGTAATTAAAAGAGTTTTCTAAGCATCAAATTTTTTGTTTATAATTTTGGAAGGAAGTAATAACGTAGTAGCGTTAATTGCTTACAATTTTATTTATATAGCATCAAAATTTACTACCCAACTTTTTGGTATACATCTAAGCTAATTTAATTCCTAACTGCTTAAATATAGCAAACTAATATGGTTTCAAGATTGATACAAAGGAAATATTGTTAAGGTTTATGTCTTCGATAACATTTTTCACCAAGAAAATCCAACATAAATTTTAATATTTTAAAATTAAAATCTTTGAAATAAATCTCGAATTGTAAAATTTTTTTAAAGATTTGCATTTGCAGAGCAAAATTAAAAATGTATATTTAAAAAAATTTTGTTTCAAAACGGAATATAAACGAAAATTTCTGAACACCAACACTTTCGTATCCTTGTCATGCAATAACATTTTTGACACATCAAAAACAAAAAAATTATAAAACAAAACTGCTACAAAATTGTAATATTTATAAAATATGTGCTAAAAAAAGATTTATTATGAAAAGAAAAGAGAACAGAAATGTTTGCATACTTAGTTGCTGAATTTAATTTCAAAAATGGAAAATTAGATCAAGGATTTTTCTTAAAATAAACTCAAAAGTTTTTACATTCTGGTTAAAAAATATCAAAAAAAAAATGTAGTTGGTAGCTCTATTCTTGCTTTGGTTTTTTTTCACCCCCCCCCCCCCCCCCCCCCTTATTATGCTTTTAGAAATAATATTGAATTCAATTTTCTTTTAAGGCAATAAGAAAACATAATAAAGAAAGAATGAAATCAAAATGAAGAACCAAAAAAGAAAAAAGAATTGAAAAGTTTTTTGTTTTTCTTAAATTCTAAGGCAACTGCTGTTGCCTTGCCATTCTTGTATAAAATACATTCAATTTATAAGCGATTGCTGTTCCAATTTTTTGCTTACGCAAACACACCAAACCAGTACTGTGTGTATGCACTGCATTTATATACATATGTATATATGTATGTATATAGCCTATCCTGAAAGAGTTTGCACTCTGTTTACACTTCTGCATTAGTGTATATATTTTTTTCAGAATATATATGTATGTGTAACTTTTTTTGTGTCCTAAAAATTTTGATATGAGAAAAGAAATAATAAAAGAAAAAATGTAATAATCTCTAGTTATGATGTGCCATTATTGTATGGTCTGGCAGACATCAAAGTACAAACAAATTTTTCCTTTATATTTTTTTTTTTAATTCTCTGTTCGTGTATATGTAGGTATCATAAAAAGTACATATTGTAGGAGTACATACAATTATTATTAAATGTATATAAAATATAAACATATATTTAAACTTAAAATATAAATTAACTGCACATACTTTACATCACAATTTACATATATGCATAGTAGAACCTTTATTCCACAGTACAAGAATAAGTTTATACAGTTAATAAAAAAAAATTATAAATTTAACAAAATTCTTTAATATTTATGCAATCTGCTTAAAACATTTTTATGTAAACAGCAAAATAATAGTGTCATTAATATTAACTAATTTAAATGTAGTAGTTGTACTCATAATGTGCATACTATACGTATTTACAATATTAGAAACCATTATTATGTATTACATTATATACTATTTCTAAATGTTTGATTTATATACTGTTTGTGCACTAATATTAAATTTTTAAAATGATTTATTAATTCGAAATTTTTATAAAATTTTCCTAACTATAGATTATTTAATATTAAATTTAAGAATTTAGGAGAAAACATTTGAGTATAGCTCAAAGTAAAATACGTTTCCAAAAAGAAAATTAATGAGACTACATGAGTAATTTCTAATTGAAGGCTCCTGGATTTCAGAAATATGAATATTTAACATTGGTTTAAAGCAAAATTTAAATATTCACTTAAATATTTTTTGCTATTGAAATATTTTCTTTAAAATATAGAAGAATATCATTAAGAAGTTATGGAAAATATCGCTAATCCGAATTTGCGCGAAACAAATGTAAATTGAGTTTTAAAGAATAAATTACATTTTTTTTGGAAAAATTGTAACTTTTGCTGGTCCATAAATTCGAAAGTAAACGGAAAAATCCATTCCGTCAAACAATTTTTGACAGAATATAACTGTGTGACAGAATAATAAAGCTTAACTGTGAAACATTTACACTTTAATAAAGTAAAGTACTAAAAAACTCAACTTTAGTATTATTTCTAATTTTAATTGTATACCATTAAATTGACTATAACGGGAATGCAGCGATTTTAAATTTTATATAGGTACTTTTTCAATTGAATTGACGTAAAATCTAATTTATCTTCTAAAATCATCTAAGAGTTTTGTACTATACCGGCCAATCACATTTTAATCACAATAATATTTAAATTACATCGCAAAATTTTGCTGGCATCCGTTTAACAAAGCTTTATGTACACAATCTATTTTTGAATTTAAATTTAATTTTACTATTTTAATAGATTTCATTTTTCACAAAATTCTATTAAAATATTTTTTATTACCTCACAAAAATTCTAATAAAATTTCAATTTCTGAAAACCGTACGCGTAGTATCCTAGCAATTATTAAGCATTCATTAAAAAATGAATTGCTTAAATACACAATAATTATAATTGATATTTTGACTCGAAATATCGTAAAGTAAAATTAAATTTACAAATCATGAATTTCAATTTTATAAAAATTTAATTATAATTATTTTTATACTCTTATACATATATATATATATATGCATATATAGATGTATAGGTAAACCAAAATGAATATTATAATGTTAGTAAATACATAGGACGATAAAGTTTTATCTCTTTTTTATATACGGCTTTAATGTATTTTTATTGACATTAGAATGTAGGCGCCCCCTAATTAAAATAAATAGATATTTAAAACCGAAAAAACCTATTAACCTTTCATTTTCTATCAAAATATTTTAGCTGAAACACCAAAAAAAAAAAAGCAATAAAAAAATGGAAAAGAGGAACATATAGAAATTACACGTAAATGTAAAAACCATTCAGAAGTTTTTGAATTTTGTTTTTTTAGTAGGCATATGCAACCATTAAAATTTTGCGCCAGTCTGGATATTTTAGATAATCATACTTGTTTAAAAAAAAAAATTCTCTTAATTAATCTTTCAGAAGTTTCCAACTTGGATTTAATAAAAATTTTTCACCAATTTTCTTGGAAATCTTGTACGCAATTTCGAACTATATTTGGATCCAGTACACAATTATGATTCAAAAAATTTTTGTTTCTTAATAACAACACGTACCGCAAACCCTTAATCATATGTTGCATATTTCTGCCTTAAAGAATTAAATGTACAATTATTGCTTTTTTTATATCCTAAAAATACAACACCATAAAAAAAGGAAATTTTTACTTCTCTTCTTTTCTATCTCTGATTATTAAAATTGGTAGTGTTTTTTTTCACATTTTCAGCTTTATGACGAACATTTCATGGTCATTAGCGTAAGCTCATTAATCTAATCCATTTTACAATTATGTAAATATATATTTTTGAAGGTATATAAATACATATATAGTGTTGGACTAACAATTAAAGTATTGATAGGAAATTTCAATGTATCCTTTTCTCTCAAAAATTAGAGTTTACTTGCTCACCTATATTCAAAATACTCACTAAGTATATTAGAAAACTTTTTGAATTTTTCTTTTTTACAACTCGTTTCTTCTTCTTAATAATTCTCTTAATACGCATTTTCTTTTGGACCGATCCTTAACGGTATATGAACGATAGCATTACGATAACAGTAATTTTGTTTTTATTACTTTTTAAGTGTATTATTGTGTAAAGCTCAAAGAGAAAAAACATAAATAAGGAAAACTTTTTAATATAAGTTTTTTTGTTTTTTCTTACATTTAATTTTGAAATACAAGTTTTCAAGGCGAATCACTTTTTGAAGTGTGAAATCAAAATGGAATAAACAAAAAAAATTCTATTGGGAAATTTTGTATTAATATCTATACCTTTGAAATAAAATTGAAAATTAACCTGTTTTAATTTCATGCTGCAAACCGATCTCAAACTAATTTGAAAAAAAGTAAAAACCAAGTTTTAAAAAAAAGAATAAAAATTTAACGGTAGATAAGAACTTTGGGGCTGTTGTTAAATACAATTACTCTGCACAAATTTATGAATTAATTAATGTGATTAGTACGAATTTGTTCCCATCCTCACATTGACAAACTCAAGAATTTATGAAATTAACTAATTAATCTAATATGAAAGCAATATAAAAGTACATAATTTTCGATTGTGGCAATAAAGTCTCATGCATTATATTCAAAGCCAATTAGCCCGAAATAATTGCTTTTTCATATTCCGCAAAAGTACATTGTTTAAATCACATAGGTTAAAGTTTGTTTTTGAAAAATTGAAATACTGCAAATTTGTAGATATAAGTTTTCTTTTTCAGGGGTCAAAAATGATGAATGAATTTATGTATGTAGTCTATTTATATAAATAAATTTGTATATAGTACACGGTTTTTCCATATTTTTATCAATTACAAAATAAATTCGCCGAAATTTCCCATTTAACTTAAAAAATGCAAATAATTTTCAGTAAAATTTTCATTTCAAATCGTCAAACTTACTAACAGGGAGACACAAAAGATCTCCTATCAAATAACATTTTGTATATTAAATATAAATCTGTGGTTAGAAGCAAAAACTTTGTACCTCCGACCAATTATGGTATTTTGGAGTTATTATGATAATTGAATCATATTTTTTGCATTCTGTAGCAAATTGAACAATAAACATCCCTTAATTTCAAAATTATGCATTAAAACATAAAATGCTATAATTTTTCTTAAAACTTTCACATATAATTTTGACCTTAACTTGCTATCGAAACATGGTTATCGATCTATTTGTTTTTTTAATGCATTTACTTCTTTCAAGACTTCTTTCCCACTAACCAATAAAACCTTAACAAAATTATTTAATTATTGTTTTTTACCGATGCTACTACAGAAACTGTTCAAATACTTACCATACCCTATATTTATAACGCAATAATAAGGTTAATTATTTATTAATTGTTCTCAAAGACAAAATCAGTTTTAAAATTTGAGATTCTTGAAACCTCAGCTTAAAAATAATAATATTTTATCATTTCAAGTGATAACGTAATTGCATAATGCAAAGGTTTTGAGAATAATAAAACACTAAAGAGCACACAAATATAGGGAAACAACCATAAACTATGAAATATTTTTAAAACTCTTAAGAAGTTTCTTATCGTCAGCTTAAAAAAGCATATTGAAACAATAAAAAATTTTTATTGCGCGAAATCTCACTTATTTTTTATACTTTTAAGCATCATACATTTTAAACACGTTTAAAAATTCAACATGGCAGCTATTATTCCAGTTTTAAAATATTTAAAAATTTTATCTCTAAAAATATTGTCAGCGATATTTTATTATTTTCTCTCTATTGCACATCAAAATGACACACAAGTACTCTTTAAGCCCATATTTAATATTTTTGATCTCTTAAATATAATAAACAAAATGAATAAAAACATGGAAGAAATTCGCCATTAGAAATAGGTGAATACTTTTTGGGTAACAAAACCAAGGTAAGATTAGCTAAAGAATAGTAAAAAATTTCCTTAAGCCTCCTCTTTTACTAACAACAAAAAAAAAATTTCAAGGACCATATATAAGAAAAAAATTATACACCAAGGTTGAATATCATACAAAAATACAATAACACATACATATAAGCACACACATTTTTTCGGCAGAAATTCTATGAAAAAAACGAAAAAAAAAACACATTGCCCTAAGGGTTTTAGCCTAAAAGTTTCTTTCTTTACTTCTTTTCATACATTTATAATCAAAAAGTAGAGAAAAAAGCCCATAATGGAGAAAAGAAAGCATTTTTAAAAGTAAGTTATAATTTTATTTTAGTTTTTATTTTCTATATTAATACCTATACACATATGTATGTATATAATGTACGTGTCTATATATTATGTATTTCAATATATAGAACATGTGAATGTTAATTTATAAAAGAAAAAAAAAATAAAATATTTTTTTACTTACCCCTGATGATAGGTATACTGTGACTTCCCCATTAAACCATGCCAATGTCTAGGTCCTTTAAACCATGTTGGAAAATCACAACGTTCAGCTAACGGTGGTTTTCTAAGTGTCATTATACGCGAACCAACCTAAATTTTATGAACATTTTTTTTTCGGGCATTTATTTGTTTTTTTTTTTTTTGGTAATATGAAAGAGAAAAAAAAAAGAAATTATAATATTAAAAAGAGATAAAGAACAAAAGTTATAAAAAAAAGGATATAATACATTAAAGAAGGATAAAGGAAAATGTAATATGTATGTGTTTACTTTTTATATAGGGTATTCCATGACTGATATGGCATTTACGTTGATAATGACAAGGGCCATTTACAATAATTATTATTAAATAACAAAAGAGTTTTTCAAGCAACATTTTCGTTCTAAATTTCTATGACAATAATAGAGGAAGTTTTAGTTTGTTACTCACACATTTATGGTACACAATTCCTAGCTCAAAAATCTTTAAATATCAGAATTTATTCTGAACCGTTTTTCAAATATAACTTAAGAATAGCTTGCATTTTGTTTTGTAACTTTTGTGAAAAGAAAGTACTTCCTCTGCATTTTAATTTAAGTTTTGACGCTTTAAAGAACAATATTTGATATATTTGATTTCTTATATTCTTGTGCCAAAATATGTAAAAAATGTCTCAAAATTAGAACTTTCGAATGAATCAACTAAAAAGTAATCATGGCTTAAATTTACATGAAATTTCATATAAAAAGAAAATGGTAACGATTAATTTATAGATTCAAATAAAAATTAAAGTATTTTCTTTAAATATGAAAATAAAACTCCCAAAAAAACTTTTAGTATAGAAATATATCTATTCGATAAAATATTTCTATATATAAAGGATGTTTATTACATTAAAGGCTGTTTACAATAAATTGGGGATTGATTCTGATATACACGCAAACACAAAATTTATTCTGCAGCATATTTGTGAAAATATTGAACATAGAAGATTTCTATTTCTGAGAATAAGTCATAAAAATTATGTTTAAGTCTACCCTGGAATATATTTTGGTAAGAGAAAAAATAAACTTTATCCATAATAAAAAATAAAAATTAAACTTGATAAAAATATATGAAATAGAAAATGAAAAAAGGAGCAAAAACAAACAGGACATTGTAGAATTCAATGCATTTCCCGAATTGTGAAAATCGGAAAAATTTAAATATACTACTTATAATTAAATCTATAGCCGTGTATTAGTTTGTATCCCATTTAATGTTTGCGTCATTAAGACATTGTTATGAATTTTTCAAACTTAAATTAACCAACACAATTATGCAGTTTTTCTTCAAAGTTTGTCATAAAGGAACTTAATTTGTGTAAGAGTAAGTGCATGCTTTTACTTTTTAGTACGTAAAATATCTTATGCTCGTTTAATCCGTTATTATATATTCGTTTTGCCATTAATAATTGCGGTCAAACATGATAACACTATGATAGCTATTAGGCTATTGAATAATAGTGTAATGAGATTTTTGATTGAAGTCATCGTTTTAAATTCAAAATGTTTGATTATAATTTACTTTCAATTGTAACTCTGCCTCATATTTATTTTTGCCTGAATTTTAAAAGAACACTTAATATTTTTAAATGTTGTAAATAAAATGTTGATTGTTTGAATAACGTAGTTTAAAACATAATTAATATGTTACAAACAGTATTACAGATTTGTTTGATTTGATTCCATACTTTATTCTAACTTAAACTTTTGTACACATTAAATGATATAAAAGAAATCACATGGCTTATCACAATGATCCAACTCTTGTGTCTTTGTTTGACTTGATATTTTAGAATGCAAAAGCACACATATAGCGTTTTTTCTAACTTTTTGTCTTAGACCAATTAATTTTAATTTTTTAAAAACACAGCAAAAAAACTTATAATTTAATATTGATAAATTTTTTGTCCCAAAAAAACGTTAACATTAAAACGAATTTTAAATTGAATATGAGAAATAAAAAATTTTTTTCAAAATTATTTTCATTTTAAAAATCCCAAATTTTTTCAATGGACATACGGAAACGAAATTTCGAAAAAAAAAAAAATCATTATAAAATTCATTTTAAAAGCAAAAGAGGAAAAAAATATTTTAATCATTTGTCAAAATGTCGTTATATAAAAAACCAATATTAAATTATACGGAAAGGATAATGAAAATATCGATTTAAAATTTTTAATATGTATTCAGACACACAAACATACGTATATTATTCAGTAATTTTATTCTTTATCCTTGAATTAATTTATCTTTTAAAAACAAAAACAAATATATGACAAAAAAAAATTTTTGTTTTTTTTTTATTTTACCTCAGCACTATCTAAACCATTGCAAGTGGCATCACCAGATTGTGCCAATTTGTATTCAGCATCCTTTGAATTCACATTGCTTACTCCACCATTAAATCCACCTAATTTAAAAAGAGAAAAAATTAGAAAAAAGTAGAAAAATAAATAAAACAAATTAATTTTAAATTGAAAATAAAATAGTGAGTGAACATAAATGAGCATATAAGAGACGACATGAAAAATCTAAAAAATTTTATGTTCACACAATTACACAAAAACACATACTTATTCAATATGTAAATGGCCTGAACATATAAGCATATGTACATATTTTATGCAGTTTTGAAGAAAAAACTGAAAAATTTGGAATAGAATCTAGTTTGAATATTGGATTTTAATAAAATTCCAAAGTTTTTTTGGAAAACAAAATCTAAATTTGATTTCTTTTATTAAAATATTATGCTTTTGCATTTTGGGGAAACTTAAATTTTATATTTGTGTACTGCACTACATAATAAAGTCTGGTTGATACAAATTTTATATTTTGTTTTTGATTAAAATTAGATTTGTAAATTATGGAAACGAGGACTTAGATAAATCTAGTGTGCACTGTCATTTCTAAGTAAATAATCCCCTAATGTAACTCTTTGATCAACAGTTAATGAATGAGTTGTTGATAGCAAGATATACTTGTACTTGGGAACCTTATATTATTTGTATTTAACATGTGTCTATCTCCAAATAGCCTTGTGCCTTCTCTAACACTAAATTTTATTAAACCGAAATAATATTCTTACCCATCATTGTTGAAATTTTTTCGTATACAAAACATCTATAACGCTCCTCGTTCGATATGGCATGATGATGTGACACTAATCCAACTAAATAACGTGAATTTCCATCTTTCCATGTTGCCAGACATGTTAATTCTTCAGCTATAACATAAAAAAATATACAAGGATAATAAAGATTTTATTTGTCACCGTAAATGTGTACACATTATCAGAAAAGTTAACAAAAATTCTAAAAAATAATCAAATTTTCAATATTACGAATTGACTACAACTGTTATTTTAGACCGAATTAAAATAGTTAAAGTAAAAATAATATAATGACAAAAACATTTTTTATATTTTTTTATATTTTTTTGAAAATGTCAGCAAAAATCAAATTGTAATTTAATTTTTGTTTTTCCTTCAAAATTTTATTGTGTTTCGGACATGGAAATGCAACATTGAAAATTTGAAATAGAACGAAATGAACGAAACCCAAAACGGGAATAATACAATATTTTTCTAAAAAAAAAACATAAAATGTAGGTAGATAGAAAAATAAGAATGACACTAGAGTACCGTTCATTTTAATGTATTTCAACGATAAATATAACGGTAAAAGTGCACATAAAACCACATTTAATTTTATTTCAGTTGTTATTGGTTTTCATATGTACACACATACATTTATATATCTACATGTTTCGTAATACTTTGTATAATTTTCTTTTGTGTCCTGGTTTTTCATGTTCTCAGGCTATAAAAATAAATGACCACAAAATGAACATGAAATACAAAAAAAAACAAATAATAGTTCTGTATTGCTATATCCGTTGAGTTTCCCGTTATATAAAATGTACATATACACATACTCGCTCTATTATAAAAATAATTTTATATACATATTATTTTACCTGCACTTTCTGTTCCTTGAACATCTGGACATGCTTGAAAATTTAATAATAAACGACTTTCATCAGTACAACTTTCAATATTCGATACAGGATTCCTACATTCACCATGTCCTCGATTATATGTAAATGTAAATGGTCCTGCAAAAAGTAATATCAGCAGAGAAATATAAAAATAGATATAAAGAGATTAAGAAGTTATAAATATTATAGGAAATAAAAAAAATAACACAAAAAAATATTCTACAAAAAACATCAAAAGGGTAGGTAAAAAAATCATGTCTTCTACTTCTTTCAAAATAATATAAGAGTGTAGACATTAGACAATGAAATTAAGTAAACAAGGATAGCACCTACATGTACTCCTAAATATTTTTGAGCTATATATTAAGATGTACATGTGTATGTGATGCAGAATAGAAAATAAGAAAAGGTTTTCAAAATAAAATTTTCATTTTTGAACTTTGTGATTCTTTAATTGTCTCGATGTTTCTTAATTATTTTGTTAAAATAATTATAAAAATCAGGAATGAAAGTAAAAATTGTAATAAACGGTATTAAATGGTTCAGAATGCATTATGTATAGGGGAAGAAAAATGAATGTAAATTCAATGTAATGTTAATAATTTGTTGTCTAAATATTTATGTCGTTGTATAGTATAACACCTTGTGCCTTATATGGGCAGTTTTTTCTTATTGCTAAAAAAATTAAAGTAAAGCTGATAATCGAACACTCCGCATTTACATATCGAAATAAACAACTGTAATACTGAAAACAAAAATATCCAAACAATAAATTTGTAAATGACGATTTCATTTAACGAAAAACAATTCCCATTTTACAAGAAAACAATTTTTGGCCGCACTCTCGGCAATTTTTTTTATAATTAAAATAATAAAAATTACATTTCATATTTACCTCTTAAGGGGCATTTAACAGGTTCAGCTTGTTCACGAAATAAACTAAAAAGTAAAGCATCACCAGGTATTTGATCACACAAATTTTGTAAAATCTCACGTCCTCGACAGAAACCTGAGGGACATAAAGGGTGAAAGAGTAACGGAAAGAAAAAGTGGGAGATTAATGCACAAAATTTCATATTATTTTTTTTTTCATTATTTAATTTTTTTTTTAATTGCAATTATATAACGATTATCCTATATATACGTATTTCATAATATTATAAGTGTACATAATTGCAATTTGAAATTTATGGATCAAATGAGAGAAAAATTTTAATAATTTTTTAACATAATCACAAAATTATAAAAATAGGACAATCTAAAGAATAATTTATTTTAATATAGTAATTAAAAGTTTGACATTATTAATCATTATAATATTAAAATAATATAAATATTATAATTAAGTAAAAATTTTTCTCTCATTATAAAAATCGATAAACGTAGGAAAAAAAAGAAAACAAAAATTAAAAGAAACAATATGCGAACAAATTCAATATTCAAAATTTTTCCACTTCAATATGAAATTCCTTTTTGTTTTTTTTTCTATATTTTGAAATATAAATAATTGCATTTTAATTTTTTTTAATTCAAATTTTTTATAATAGTTTTTTTATAATAGTTACATAATAATTAATTAAAATTAATAAATTTCGTTAGTATATATATATATATATATTAATAATTTTTAAATATTTATTATGCAATTAGTAAATCAAATTAAAATTAAATATAAATCAAAATTATTAAAAAAAATAACAAAAGTTTAGAAAATAAAAATTACTTTAAATGAAATATCCGTATAAACTTTAATTAATAATAATATTATTCAAATATTTTGATATTATAAATTATTATAAAATTTCCATAACACGTTTTAGTTCGACATTTTTTAAAATGTTATGGAATTTTAACAAATTTTGATTTAATACAATTAAATGTTTGAAATTCTCTTCAGCCTTCTCTTCTTAGAGAATTTATATTGAAAATATGTGTAAAAATTCTTATAAAATGCACTAACATTACTATAACTTAAAAACAATAAATCATGCGAATAAATTACACTCATATATTCCCAAATTTAGTTTGCTAACAATTTTAGTTGTTTCGTTGTAAAAAATTGCTTTATCAAAATTCATATCGGATCGAAAAAATTATAAATCTACAATTCATCTTCGTATCTCCTTGCAGCTTTGTTTTAGTTCGAATATTTTATAATAATTTAAAATAAAGTTGGGTGAAAGTAACACTTTTCTCTTCAGCAAGTAAAAAACAATCAATTACGATATTTAAATGACTTTCATTCATTAGCCAAAAAATTTCCAATTATGGAATGAGACAGGATGAGACAAAACAAAAACAAAAATGAAGGGGTATAGGAGGCGTTAACATAATGCTCGTATTTTACGGTTAATTGTGAGTGTTAAGAATAATAGTTATATTTTTAGGAGAATTTGAATTTTCGCATATTTCATCAAGGTGATAAAAAAATTTCTGTCAACGAAAAAAACTATTAATTGTTGAAATTTCAGATCCCTACAACTTATTGCCTACAAGAAAAACGATATAAAAAATTTAAAAAATAATGACTAATTTTAACAGTCGTTTTGTTTTAAACTACTAACTACTTCTACTAAGTCACTACTTTCTTGCGCTTGCAAAATTTGAAAAATGTTTATAATTTCTTTAAAATAAATAGTCAAAAAATGACATTTTTAGGTATTTGAATGGCTATAACTTTTAGAGGGGGGAGGGGGAAGACAGGTAAAAATTTTGTTCATTGTATAGAACCGAAAAAATTATAAGTCTACAATTCATTTCATTGTACATTAGCATATAAAATTTCAGGCTTCTGTTTTGAAGGGTGTAGAAGTATCGTAAACGGGTCCACGTGAAACTAAAAAATTTTTGGAAAAGTGCTAAAAAAAATTTTCGTTTTAGCACTTTTCCAAAAAATTTTTGAAAAAAAATGCTTATTAGTTTCACTCTGTCCGTCCGTCCGTCCGTCCGCCCGTCCGTCCGTCCGTCTGTCTGTCCGTCCGCCTGTCCGTGTGTCTGTATACAAATCTCCTACACCCTTAAAGATAGAAAGCTGAAATTTTGTACGTACATAGATCTTTACTAGAAACTTATTTCGGTAGAACAAAATTTTTATCTATCTCCCCCCCTCTAGAAGTTATATTTTTTGCAATGAAACCATAAGCATTTTTGAAATTTAAAGCTTGAAATTTTAGGAGCTTTTAGACATTAACAAATAGTTCATTTTGTTAGAAGAAAATTTTTTTCCATCTCCACCCCCTCTCAAGTTATCGCCTCTTGAAATTTGTAAAATTTGAATTTTTGACACCTTATACTCGTATTTCCGAAACCGCAAGGTTTTTGAAATTTCTAAAAACGCAAAAAGCTAACGGTAAATTCTATGACATTAAAAACTATAACTATTTTTCCTAACTCACACAATTAACGCATAAAATCGAGCATTATGTTAACTCCACTTTATATTAATTTTTGCTTTATTTTAAAGACTGCATGTATGCCTCATCCTAAATATATGCAATCCTAGAAATAGTTTTGTATATGAATGAAAATAATTTTAATAGTGTGATAGGTATACATAGACTGTATTTAAAAGCAGTATTTTCACTTGTTGAAGGGAAAAGTGCTACTATTTAAACCATTGGTTTGACTCAACTTTATTATTTTTGTACTTAATTTTAAATATTATGTAAGTCATAAAGCTTTTGCAATCATTTCAAATTTTGTCCAAAATATTTTGCTAATTTTATGCATTCTACATTATTAATAATTTCACGACTCTATGCGTAGTCACGTAAAACAAAAGCTTTTTGTCTGTTTCATGCCTTTTCTTCGAAGTTTTTTACAATTGCAGTTAACATTATTATTACTGAAACACATTTTTTTTAATTTTAGTGTTTCGATTCAGTGTTTCAATGAAAAAATAACAAAAGTGATATGATTTTTGCGCTTAATCAGGGACGGCATCATATTTTCTTGATTCGTTAATAAATCCATTAAAATTTTCTTAACATATTAGGGTTACATGATTTTGCAAATATAACTCGGAAACTGACGTTCATGGTTAGCACTATTTATAATAATGGCAAAATTCAAATATAAGAAAATTACATGTGACCTCATAACAATTTAAAAAAATGCACTAAAAACATCCTCATAAATAAATTTCATGTAAACTAATTATATTAATTATGTAACTTTAGAAATTAAAAAAAAAAAATAAAAAAGAAAAATCTAATATCAGGAAATCAATTTTCCTTTTCATTGTTTTTAATTAATAGAAGCTTTCACTGGTTTATAATAATTGCAATTAATTAATAATTTTGATTGGAAAGAACATATGTATACATAAAACATTCTATGTTAATTTACTTAATTAATTGTGGTTATAAAATTTCATAATAATTTAATAAATAGTAACGAAAATTAAGGTATGAAGTGCAGAATAAAGATAAAATCTTCCAAGTGTTTATACTGAAGTATTTACACTTGTATCGCACGAATATTCGGAACTCTTGACTTTAATTAAAAAGTAAATCAAAGTGGTTTCAATTCCTCCACACACAAATTGCAGCTATTAAAATTAAGAAAAATTGCCTAAAATGCTAGTTAAAAGTAAAAAGTGTAAAATTAGAGTGGGTACATTTTGTGTTAGGTAATCAAACATAAAATCACCGTTAATCCGGTTGTAATAAACCTACAAATCCACAAATCGTACTCAGAATAAAATAGCCCGATACCGAGGGCTATTTATCGGGGATTAGTATCGAGGATTTAGATAAATCCCTCAAGAGAACCGCGTGTCTTAGATAAGCTACTTGTAATCATTCGCTCAATGACGGCCTGGTTATTACATGATAGCAGTAGCAAAAGGACACATTTGTGATATTTGAGGTATGGGAGCTACTGCACGTTAACCAACCAATAAAATAGCCCGAAATTAAGTAATCAACTAGTATACAGCAGTATAATATATGAAGTAATCAATGTACAAACGTTTTTATATCACGGTTGCTGTAGCAGTTTTGATTTTTTTAAAACAATGGTTATTGAATAAATTACGTTATTTCCAGTCTTACATATTTACTTAGTTTGAAACCTATCTAAACTTAGAAAAATATTATTCAAAGATTATCACATTTGTTTTGTGATTTCGAATATAAAAAGAAGAGTAACATGCAGAAGTGTTTTTCTGCGGCTAGAACAATAGAGGTTTGGAAACAAATTACATTATTCACATTGCACTTGCACAGCCATTATATGTTATTATACTCTGGTTTATTCTTAATCTAATAAGCCCATAAAATCAGAATAAATTCTTGCAAACAAATTTTAGCTTTGTAGAGAATGCTGCTTCAACACTTTATAACCAACAACAAGTTTATAGTATATATTTGATTTTTGAAACCATTTATATAATATGTAAATTATGTTCATCATTTCGGAATTCACTGAAGCATATTACGTACATACGGAAACCAAATTTTAACGAAATTTATAAAAACTATTTAAGCTATTAGATTTTACAAATAAAACGAGGGAAAAAAAATTCCAATATTGGGCGATTTCTCAACCTTTAATTATAGACTTGATCACAAAGTTGTGGCATTTACTTAAGTATATGTATGTATGTCACTTAAAATTCTTTAAAAATTTCTAAAATTCAATAATGATTTTATTATTTCTCATATCTGAAAAATATTTTTTTGCTTGCTTTATTTTTAATCTAAAAATAAAGTGTTTCGCTATCATTTCTAATTCCAATGTCAAATAATAAATTGAAATTTTTTTTCAATTATCGTATTGTCTACATTCAATATAATACACAACCAAAATTAAATTGAGACAATGCTTAGATATACATATATTATGAAAAACAAAATAATACAAAAAAAAGGATCTCAAATAAAACAAGAAAATAATCGATATATAAAATTCTAAATTAGCAACTATGTTATATGTAGATTATTTCGTAACCGTAATGTAGAGATAAACACGTAATTAAACTTTCAAAAAAAAAAAACAAAAGTATCCTTGAAGATTTTATTTTAAATTCAAATATGTGCTTATTTTGCTATAGAAGCTACATATATGTATGTATGTTACATACATACGCGTATATACATATGTAAATATTAATGTATACATAAGCTTATACAAACATACCTGAATACTATTAAAATACCATATAAAAGATAACTATTCAATTTCATCGTGTAAATAAAACTTATGTTTTTAATGTCCTAGTACATTGTATCCCAGATTCTCAAATAGAAACATATCACATATACATACGTTTACACACATGCATATATTATCCATATAATGTTGTAGATAAAATCCTGTTCCCAAATTTAATGAAATTTTTCTTCCTTTAAATTATTCGGTTTCTTGTATCAAATATAATCAAAACAAATAACGGTATAACAATATTTTCAATTTTATTTTTTTTTTTTTTGTTATTAAAAACGATTTTCCGTTTTTGCTTTTTATTTTAATGTCCTTCAAGAGGTCCTTTATTTTATATACATATATGCGAAGGAAAATTTGTGTATATGTCATCAACATATATACATTGTTATATATGTATATAACAATGTTTTTTTCTCATATACTAAGCATTAAATTTTTGTTTTATGCGCGTATGCGTTGTGCATATACGCACATAACTTCATAAACTCACGTACGGGTTTTTCTTTATATAGTGCTATAATATATGGTATGGCGTTGTATAACCAAAATGTAGGTAACAGTTCATATAGGGAAGTTTATATATATATATACGTAAATAAATATGCGAAATGTAATTTTCTGTATCATCATAAGCGTTCCGTAAATCAAATCTACGTTATCCACGCATAGATTCATACATACATGCTCATACATACAAATATATAACAATAATATACAAAAATATATTTGTAAAAATATACTCAAAAAAAAAAAAGCTAAGTTTCGTTTCAATGTGTTTTCTAAGATAAAATGTTGTCGTTCATTTTGATGTTACCATTTATCAAGCCTAAACAAAGTTCGCGTAGGAAAAATATTAGAAAGTGGTATCGCCGCTTAACTCTAATACTTATTGATATCATCAAAATATTATGTCCCACGTAACAAAATGTACACCATGTTCTTTAAAAAAGCTACATAAAATTTTTCAGCTCTTTTTATTCTAATACAAAATAAATTGGAGCTTATGGAACACAAGCCATGCATAATTATGGAAAGTCATGAATGTCATTTTCCTGCAAGTCATGGATAATCTCTAACGAGATTAGAGGAATGAAGATTAACGGAGGAATCGGAAAACAATAAGTTATTTTTCATAGAAGAGAAACTATGCCATTCTACACTTATATTATTTATTCATTGCGTGTTTATGACTTAACTCTTAATTTATACGTATGCATCAACTGAAGTTGTGTACAGACTGATACGATGCCCAATGCACAAATAATAATTAAATACAAATTTCAAAAGTGACTTAAATTTCCAATTAGGTTTGAAGTTTCCAACTCAAATTGCACCTCCTGTGAAAAAAGCAAAAAACAAATATAGGAGTAGCATAATTTATATTTTTTGTCAGAATGAAACTAAGGTTAAGTGATATATTTTTGGAGTTTCTTATACAAAGTAAATATTCTAAAAAGTTCTGAAAATTTTTCGACAAAAAATAGAAATATAGGATTAATGGAAATTTATATGCTGGACTTAAAGTTGATTCATTGAATTCTAAAAATATTGAAATATTTTAAAAATTTTAGTAAAATTTTAAGACCGGTTTTCCAGAAAATTATAGTTATATGGTCACCTTATTTTATATTTGGTAAATTTACTTATATATTGAAAGTATGTGGGTGGATAATTTTTATATATTCTTTACATATTTCGTGTTATTTTCAGATTTTGCTTTTCCTTTCATTTTAATTTATTTTTTTTCTTTCCTTTTTTGGGAAAGAACTTTTTGATAAACCAGAATAAAAAAAATAATAATAATAAAAATAATAAAAAAATAACAATAAAAAAATGGCAAAAATAGAAAAGGAAAACTGTTTAAACAGAAAACGATATTAAACTAGAAAATTTATGGACCATAAAAGAAGAAAACATCTTGTATGCCATAAAAAAAAAAACAGCAAAATTTTTTCCATTTTCAAATTTTCTCCAATTGCGGATCTTTTTTTTTTATATGGAGAAGAACGGAAAACAGCAACCATTTTTTTTTTCATTTTTTTTTCAGTATCTCATACACATATGTATATAAAATGTCTTCTTGGCAATAATATTGTAGAAGAAAAAAAAAAATAATATAGGAAAAGAATGCAAAATTAACCAGAGGCGTCGCTAGGAAATAAAATTAAACGAAATATAAAATTTGTGGGAGGAAAACCTATGTATATGATCTAAACAAAAAAAAAAAAACAACAAGAAATCAAAGAACTATTTGTACTTTTCTTTACTAAAAACCAAATATTTTTCTTTAAAAAATAAATACACAATTACTCCTATATTCCTGTAACTCTATAAATACTAATGGTAGTTTCAATAAATAAAAATTCTTATTCTTATTCGTATATGATATGCACTTTTCTTATAAGAATATTTGAAGAAAGTTCCCAAAGAGCAAAAAATATTACAAAGAAAAATAATTAATTTAAAAATATTTTCATTCAGATTTTCATGTTTTCTCAGTGCAGGTTCTCTATATTCCGAAAGGATTTTAAGAAAAAATATAAATAAATAAGAGCTTTTATTTTTATTATTTTTACTGTTATTATTCACAAGGAAATATTTATACTTATAAAATACTAAATGTTTAGGATATTCTGGAAGGATTTTTACTGTACCATACTTATTGTACATATTTATATATAAATTTAAACATCTTATATTCTTTTTTTGAATAAATTATAACGATTTACCGTATATAAAAGCTATTCAATTTTCTATTCCAAAATTTACTTTATTCTTATAATTTTAAGAAAAAAAAATTGACTATGTATACAAGCATAATATTTATCCTTTTAGAAGATTTAAATTTTATTTATTTATTTTATTTTTCGTTTTTTTTTTTGTATATTAACGAAACGTATATTTATATACACATATGCATTTAATAATAACACTTACATTCTCAGGGCCGTTTGTTGCATATTTTATAATTAACTTTAATATTATTTTATGCAACTTAAAATTTTGAAGAAAATTTAGTTTTCGTTTAATAATTTATGCATTATTCTTATATAAAAGTCTGTGTATGTTAAAAAAATACATTAAATTTTCTTACTATTTCTCTTAGAACTTATATAAACCTCCGTTATAACTTGTACGATATTTTACAAAGTAAATAATTATTTTTTTTTAGAATCCTTTATACTCAAGTATGTAACTGCCACACACATATATACATATTTATAAAACTTAAGTCAAAGGTATTGTAAATAAAAAAATATCTCTGTTATATACCAAACTGAGGTCTCTATTAAAAGACACTTACCGGACGAAAACATTCACGATACTGTAACAAGTGCTATTAAACGGGTAAGATTAAGCAATAATATAGGTATTACATTCAAATATGCATCTAGAACTAATATATAGATTCGTCTAATCAGTATCTTTAAAATATTCTGACCTTGGGCAAGCACTTATCGATTGATTGTTCAAATCAACTTAAAAAATGAAAATTTTTTTTTAAATTTCGAACTGTTGGACAATGGAAAAAATGTCATCAATTTTTATCTTTTCTCCAACAATTATCATTGCAAAAAATAATTCCAGTTTAGATCAGAAAATTTAACTCGAGGCCATGGAAAAGTACCAAATTAATTAAGTATATTAAGTTTGATGTCTTGGGAAAAAAGAAAATTAAATGATGTATTTACTTTTCACAAAATTTTTGTCTGCTTCTCAATAAAAATCATTTCGAAATTTGCCAAAATACAAAAACTTCCGGACTTTGTTCCATTTATTCATGGCGATGGAGTGATTATTTGAAGAACTTGTCGTCTAGCCTAAAAATTATAATCAATTTCATAAATCGACTATCATGCAATTTATAAATACTTGTACTTACAAATTTCTTGAAAATACAACCAAAATAAAAGCATTATTATAAAGATAAAACATTTGCAATATTCTCTTCTCTTCGTAAATTTTCTTACACACCCCTTCCATCATTAACTTATAGAATTCCCAATTGAAATTCTTTAAAATTTAATTTCATTGCATACATTTTGTGTATACATAAAATCTTTGAGATCTAACCGGAAGTTAAAAGATATAATAAAAAAAAAACAAGGAAAACATTATATTATAAAATTTAACGGTAGTTCCCCCTACCCGTTGACAATGTATTTTTTTTTCATCTAACGTTTGATTTTTTTATTACTATCATTGCTGTTGTTGTTAAATTCAACATACATATAAAGTTTTTTTTTATTTTGCATTTTATTTCCAATGTTCAACCCTAATATCATTATTTAGATTCCTTTTAATAATAAAATACTTGTATAATATGCCGTAAATTTTTATCTGAGAACATTCTATCTTTATTTCACATTCTTTCCAAATTCAATATATGTACATACTCGTACATGCATATTGTTATACCCCACATTTCATTTCTATTATTATAAATACTTTAAATACTTTCATACACATTAAGTATTACTCATAACCTAAATATTTTGTAAAAAGTGTACTTAGTGGACACATTCAAATTGAATTTCTTAACAACGTGCACTTAATTTTTCCTAGTTATGTATTTAAAATTTCAAAAAGTAATACATTAATTTAAATATTTTAATATCAAAAACTTTAATTATTCACTGTATTCCAAAATATTTGTTGTGTCTAATTGTATAAGCACAATATTAGAAATAATTACGGTTTACTTTTAGAATACTTGAAATGTAATCACGTTATTTACTTATGTAAAGGTCATAATTTAATTTTTGACCTTTACACAAATGCTTTCAAACTCGATTTTTCACAAAATTTGACTTTCACAGTATTATTTTGAAGTTATTTTAAATTTCAAGTTATTTATTTAAAGAAAGGCTAAAAAATCCTGGCAACATTTATAAACAAGAATACACAAATTTACAATCTTTCAGCATCTTGTTGATAAATTGCGAAAAATTGTAAAGTTTTAGTAAAAATTTAGAAAACTTTAAAATTTCTATAAGAAAAAGTTTCCTAAAAGAAATCTTTTCTATGTTGATAGAATTTGTTGTTGCCATAATTGATAATAGCAATAATTTATGATTATTTGATTAAAATAAAATTTTTGAAAATTAATTTTGAAAATACAAAATCGCTTGCGAAAATAATTCGATACAAAATGACCACTTGTTATAGAAAAATTCTTGTAAAATAACAAAGCGTCGCTTATTTATATTATTATGTTGTGTTTTACAGAACGTTTCTCTTATTAATGAATTGTTAAAGTTAAAAAATACCTTTGTATATCAGTAAAATTTTTGCTATTCTATTGCAACATGTTCTATTGCAATATAGAAGAAAACTTTACTCTTTCATGGAAATCATATAATACTTGTATAACAAGTCCTGCATAAAAAATAAAGTGATCCACCAGTGGAAAAAAAGAGCATTGCTTGATAATAAGTTAGGACTAAACGCTTATTTAGAAAAATCTTAGACTATTATTGAAATGAATTTAATTTTAATTATAAAAAATTCATATAATTTTTAACTGACAAAGTGTGAATATAATTTGTTGAAGGGATTAAACAAAACCTAAACCATCATTTTTGTATAAAGTATCAATTTAAATAAATGAGTAACTACAATATAACGAAAACCCTCATTGCCTTTAAGAACCATAAGTATACAAAATAGCGGGATTGAAAAATTGAATTTCAATTGAAATTTGGGACAGGGATGCAATCAAGTGTAGGAATAACTTTTTATAGCTGTAAATATGCGACTACTAAAACACATTATATAACTTCAACTCATTTATTAATATTTTCCTGATTTTTCATATTTATTTTTTTCGCATATATCTATAGGAAATTGTAGCATATTTATTTTCATGTGCATTCTTCTATATACATGCATCTTCTTGTCCTCCCCCTTTTTCAACTTTTATAAATATTTTTTTTTATTATGATTCTGTTATTTGTGGTATGTATATGAAATTAAAGAATTATATAAGTTATGGGTTTTGTATTTTGCTCTCCCTTTCGCCCCTACTCCACATGCTCTTTTTATAAAGCATTATACATTACTTTCAGTAATATTTTCTTGATTTTCATTTCCATTCGAGGAAATTTGAAATATATTGTATGTACATAATCTGCAACTACATGTATATGTATGATAGTAAAAATATAATACATATTTATATATAAAATATAGGATGTAACTAGTGTCGAAAATCAAAATTATGGAAAATCGAAAATATATGTGTATGTACATATTTCGACTACATTTTATCTTATAGATGTATGCACGCTTTTAAATAGGTTTAATTTCAAGAGGGGTTGGGGGAGGAGAAACTAATGTGCAATGAAATGTGTCCTTTATTATATTTTCCTTTTATTTTTTTAACTGATAGCGAACAACACACTTAGATATACATATATAATTATTACACAAGTATAAATTTATGTATATGTAATATGTATTGACGTAAAGCAATATAATCTTTTTTCCTTTTTTTTTCATTTTGGAAAATAAAATATAGAAAATCATAAAATAGAAACAGTAAAAGCAGTAGAAATAAGCATTTTAATAACATTCTTAAGCAATTTAAGAAGTTAAACTGATGCAATAATTTATTCTTTAAAGAGGGGAAGAAACAAAAAAAAAATAGAAAATTATTACTTAAATGTTCTCAAGGACCTTGTTTATTATAGATTGGAAAATTTAATTTGGAAGCCAAAATAGGAATAAAAAAAACAAATTGTAGAATACCAAAACTGAGCAAAATTTTGAAATTTATGTTTGTATATAACATTATTATCCAGTTATATGTATGCACATACACTGAAAGAAATATTTCGTTTATTTATCAGAAAAGTTAAAAAATTTTGTACAAAAACAATCTAAGAATTTTCTACAAAATAATTATAGAATTAAAATTGGTAGATTGCAAGTTCATAATTATCAGCTCATTCCTAAAAAATTGAAGCCATAATGTATTACTAGGTTTAGGTACTTACTACAAGTGTAACTTTCTAGATAGAGAAACATTGCCAAGAAAGAGGTAAGCCAATTCAAATCCATTTTAAATTTTTTTGTTATTTAAATTTCTTAACCGCAATAAGTAATAGGTATATTTTTTTCCAAAAATTATTTATTAATCTTCCATCGTCATAAATGAAAAAATAATGCAAAATAAAAATAACACATTTTTTCTTTTCGTGTATAATAATATGTAATTGATGTTGAATGTAATAACAGAGTACTATAAGATGCTTACACGAATAATATTGGTAAGAAAATAGAATAACGATTTCATTTATATGATAAGAAGGATTATATAAACAAGGATATTAACAAGATGAAGAGGAAAAAAAATTCTTTTTTTTTTTTTGGTTTGACAAATGAGTAAATGAACACGGTATATCAGTACATATATGATACAATATATGACTTTACATTTATTATATTACATAAAATGTAAGTATAAAATCTATATGGTACTCTGTATGGTTTTGTTTTGATAAAAATAAAGGGAAATCAATAAATTGATAATATATAACTATTGTTGTATTTAACAGGATGTTGTTAAAATTATTTATTGCTATTATAACATTTTAAAAATGTTAATTAACTAAGAATATATATACGTATGATAAAATTTATGATTTCATTGTTCTGCATATTAGAGCAGCTTTATACTTTTAGTTTATAATAAGAAAATTTCTTATTACATAAATAGACAAACAAATGATAAATGCAAAATTTTCAAACATTAAAAGCAAGATTTAAGAATCTTTTTTAAATATGAAATTTATGATAAAAGTTACACTGAAGCTGAATAATGTATAATTATTAATCAATATCTCTTTTTACCATGATTACTGATTATTTTTGAGAAAAAACGTTTAATTGCCACAATATTTTTTAACTCCTAACCTTTCTAAGTTAACCTAACTTTTCCAAGAAAATATTTTTTTTTAATTGAAAACGATTTCGGAACAGAAGTAAGACCAATACTTGCATTAACCCTTTAATACAAACTTAAAAAATATCATTTTATTTTTAATTTCACTGTTATTACAGTTAGCCACTACATCTCGGAAAATATTATAAAAGTAGAATTATTTTAGAAATAAATTCTATAAATATTTTGTAAAAAATAATATTTAAATGCATGTATGTATTTTTATTTTGCCTCATAAAATCACTTCCTATTCAAATTCTATATTAAGAGTTTATCATTAATTTCTTTTTTTTATTAGTTCCTGATTAAAAATAAATTATTATTCCATTTTTCTTAACCTGGAAATGATATTACATATAGTTTCTCTTATTATAAACTATATAATCAAAATTATATTGGAATATGTAGATATAATATTCAGAAACACACACATATAGTGTAATGCTCGTGTGTATCATCTTACGTGAGCTGATCAAATATTAATAAAATATAATTGAAATTCACTACAAATAGGTTCCCATCAAACGGAAATATTTGCAAAATTTACGCATAAATAAAAATTAATCTTTGATCTTTTAATAGCATTTCTTTATACGTACAGCTCATAAAAATTCAATAAAAATAGAATATTTTTATATTATTTTCAAAACTTCAAACATATGCGCAGGAAATGCAAAAAGGAACAGAAAAATAACAACAAAAACAACATAAAAGTAAATTGTCAAAATGAAAATCCGCAAAAACAAAAACCAAAATTATAAAAATTTCTAAAATCGAATAATCAATGACTGAAAAATATCATAGCAAATCCCTGAATATACACGATGATGAATACGTTCATCAAAGTAAAGAAGAAATACAAATTACAAAGTCAATTATGATTTTGCTGGCAGCCGGGATCTTGACATTTCATTATAAAAATTGTAAAATAGAGAGAGTGTCAAAGTATTAATGATTTTCATTTCCTCGCATTCATTTATTTAAAGTACATACAAGTACAAGTATTTATAATTAATATTCTTTTTATCGATTACCGTCCCTTTATGGAAATCGTTAAGCGTTAATAAAATATTGTGATCAATAATTTAAGTTACTTTGCATTTTATTTCTACTTTATTTTTGAAAAAAAATTTCCAATTAGGTTCACTTTGTCCGTCCGCCTTTTTTTAACACTTTTCCCTTCAACAAGTTAAAATATTGCATTTAAAACAAATCAATGGAAATCTACTAAAATATTAAAATTACTTTCATTCATATACGAAATTAATTCAAAATAAAGAAAAGAAATTTAAAGAGGTGCTAAGATTATAAACCATTAGTATGACCCAACCTTTTAATATTACATAATTTCTATACAGCTCAAGATTAATAGATGAAATTTTGTATACTTTTGAAAATTGGAGCCATTATTTTTTTGTAATAAATTTTTACCGACCGTATTGTGTATACAATAGGTAGATTATGTGATGGCAACAAAATTTGCATATCGAGTTTTCGGTGGGAATGCACTTCTTCAAGGAAGTGTAAGTAAACTATTTTTAGCAACCTGTCGGTCTGTCGGTCTGTGTGTGCACGCGTGTATCTCAAGTTCGGCTGAACCGATTTTAATGAAATTTTATATGCAAGTTTATTTCAACCATGGCACGGATTGATCAACTTTTGGGATATATCAGGCCTCGAGAACTGCACTTTTTAGCGGGCCTGTTTTACATTTTTGACTATTTTGAAGAAAATATTCAAACGATTTTCTTGAAATTTCATACGTAAGCTTTGCTCAACCGTCCGCAAAAATTCCTAACTTTTGGAAGAAATCAGGCAACCACAACTGGACGTTTACTATGGGCCAAATATACATTATTGTGTATATAAAGGGAAATAATCAACCGATTTCATTGAAATTTAATATTTGAATTCCTCGTATTAAAACAGTGAACATGTAAATTTTTTGGAAAGATCAGGGCTCGAAAATTGATTTACGGGCCGATTTTACATTTTTCACTATATCTATGGAACGAATTGATGGAATTTCTTGAAATTTGATATTATTTGATTCTGGTTATTACCGAAACTAACTGGTAGGCATTTCAGGGAATTCGGGTAGCACAAAAGGAAACTGTACTAAGAGCCAAATTTACATTTTTCTAGGTATGTTAACTATAAGCTTACTAATGTCCTAAAAATTGGAAAGAAGTATTTAACAGACATTTTTTAATATTCTGTAACACTTTCACTTAACTAGAGAATACACAATGCGGTCGGTTATGTGCTGACCACATCAGATTTTTTTTCATGTTCTTCCCCTCCCACCAAAAAGCTATACCAAAAAGAAAACTAAAACGAAAAAGAAAGTTCCGTAAACGGAAATACGCCAGAAATTTCTTCTTGCACCTACCATAAAATAGTATTAATATTAAGTAGGAAGTTGTCGAATTAAATCAAAATATTTCAAATCAAAAATAAGCTCAACTCTTCTTATTTTGACTCAACTCTTAGCTCAAGATTTTCGGTAATTTTCAGAGCAATATTGTTTCCATCTTATTTTGGCATGTTAAGTGTATATATATGTAAATATCGATAAATATTTTTTTGTAATAAAAAAAAATCTCTTTGCATTTCCCGTGCCTCTCAAATTGTTATTTATCAAAATTTGCAAAATAGCTATTTTCTGTCTCTGTTTTTGTCGACATTATGAGGTATATTTTTATCTTTTATCTAGAGGTATGCTTTGCTGTCTTAACGAACTACATAAAAAAGTGCAAGCTTCATGTATAAATTTTTCGAAAATTGGTTTTTAAAGCTTTTTATTAATTTTATGTAACACTACGTGACAACAAAAGATTTATTTCAACAAAACTTCGAAAAAAATATACTTAGACCTAAATTAAAACCTATAGACACTCTTAAATTATTAAAAAGAAATGTGCCATTTTATAAATCATGCGTTTGATCAACTATTTTTTTGTTTGTGTAAGAATAATAATATCGATCAGAATTTGCCTTTTAAGGTTTTAAACTTTTTAATATTCATTATTTGTTTTCAATTTCAATATTTCATACTCGAAGCAAAAAATGAAAGCAGTCAAAATACTGAATGTAAAATTAATAAGCTTAAACACGTTTCTTTTTTGTTCTTTGTTATTTTATAAACATTTTCAAATATTATGAGCTGTCTGCGTCTGACAACATCATTTTCATATTTTATATTTTAGTGAAAAATTTTTTTTAGAAATGTGAGAAAATTATTAAATCCAACACTGGATTTATTATTATGTAAAATATGAAGAATAAAATACAACAATTTTTTCTATAAAAGCTAGAAAGTCACTTAGAAGTCAATGTAATCACATGATGTTTTTATACATATACATAAGCCCCTAAGAACGGAGGGGCCTGTATGTTTCTATAAAAACCTTTAAAATAAAAAAAACTTTGCACAAAAAATAATCTGTAAGAGAAGTTTATTTTTATGGCAGGACAATTTTATCAGCCCCTCATGGGTAAAGTTATGGCCCCAGAAAACCCTAAAAAGCAATATTTTCGAAAAGATATTATGTAAAAAGGATCAACATTTTCAAAATTCCAAAAACTTATTAGAAGAAAATAAAAAATTAGCTTTGTTTACCATAAAATATTATATGCAAATGTCCCAATGATAAATTGGCCCCTAAAAATAATGTTTAATTCAAAACAATTGTCTGTAATTAATAATTTATAAAATGATTTGTTGTATTGGGGAATATATGTTTGCTGATGAATCAAAGTTGTTCCACCCTATGCCCCCAAAAAAAGTCATTTTTATTATAGTTTAAGAAAGTTAGTGCAATTTCAAAATTTTCACGAGCTCGATTGCTGGTTTTTAAAATATTTAATTTCAAAGTATTAAAATTGTATATTAAAACAATTATATATGTATATATAACTGTACGTATATGAAGGTAATATATTGTATAATTTTAAATTAAAAATTAAATAAAAAAATATTTTTATAAAATAAAAAAAAAATTATTTTAATTTTTAATAAATTTTAAATTAAGGTTTTGTTTTTCTCTTTTTTTTCTTTTGGATTAAGAGTATAATATATTTTAATATTATTTTAAATGTATTATATGTATAAGTAAAAATTTTTATTTAATTTAAAATCTATAAATAATCTTCATGTTAATAACGCAAATAAAAACAAAACACAAAGGATTTACTTAATTTTTTTGTTTTTGAAAAGACATCAATAAATTTATAAAATTAATTAAATAATTTTAAGCATTAAATATAAATACATACATATACATAATAATACGGAATATAAAAAAAAATAATAATGTATTTTTTTAAGAATACAATATAAGGAACTAAAAATTTAAATTAAAATATTAATTGAAATGAAAACTTATTAAATTGAATAGCCTCAAGCGATATTATTATGAAATGAAAATATAAAATTGAAAATATTTTATAAAAAAAATTCTTATGGCACATTGTTATAGCTAATTATACGGTTTTTATTTATATTATAAGTATAACTATTATACAAATATAATTATATATAATACTTATATATATATAAAACAATAATTAATTTTCTACAATTACGCGTTATATGTTGCAAACTTTTCTAATATTTTGTATATAGCAATAAAAAAAGCATTTATAGTATTTTTAAATATTTGTTATTATGTAACTCTAACATAATATATGAATAAATAATAACTAATGTACGAGTATTTATGCATAATTATATCCGTTTATTGTATATATACTTTCTATATAAAATATAATATTTTTTCATTTGGTTTTATTTTACAAAACATACATAACCTACATACAATTAACATTCATATAATAATCTAACAAACATCTATATTTTAAAAAATACTTAATTTATTTTATACATTAAATAAAAATTATCAAATATAACAGTTACATAATTTATTCAACAATAAAACGATAAAAACAATGAACAATTTATATTTATTTTCTGATAATGATAAAAGAACAACAACAACAACACAACACATCAAACAAATCAAATACAATAAAATATTATTAATTAAAATAAACCATTAAATTACACAAAAATTAAAAATAAAAATTAATTGGAATTAAAAACAAAATTATTAAAACTGTTATAAAGACTAAATAAATATTTTAAGCAATTATTTATATTTTTTTTTGTTTTAATTTTGAAAATTTTTTTTTTTTCAAAATTTTTTTTTTTTTTTAAATATATATATAAGAATATATATATATATTTTTTTTTTCTTGTTTATATATAATAATATTATATAATGAAAACGTGAAAAAAGGTCACCGGGCAGCCCATCCCAACATCTTTATATATATATTTATATATATATGATTTCTAACATATTTACATAATCTGCTGCTGTGTTTTGTTTTTTATTATATTTAATTAATTTAAACTTATATTTTATTTGTTATTTAAGTATATAAATACAAAAAATTCAAATTAAAGATAAAGAAAAAAAAATTAAATAGTTTATTTTTCTTATCAAATTTCTTTTTTTTTCATTTTTTGTTATATAATAATAAACTCTACAATAATAATTATGTGTTATATAAGGAAACAGAGAAAAAAAACTAAAAATTCATAAAACAAAATAAAAATTATTTTTACAATTTTTTTTATTAAATATAAAAATTTATAAGTAATTTACAAACAGAAATTTATAACGAACAAAAATAAAATTAAAAAAAATGTTATAATTCTTTTTTACAATAGTGTTATAATTAATTAATAATAATTATAAATTAATTATTTATTAATAATAATAATGAATTTATTAAATGTAAACAAAAACAAAATTCAGAATTATTTTCAGAAATTAAAATAAAAAAATTAATAAAAATTTAAATAAAATGCTATCGCATCTTTACAAAAATACATTAAAACCTTTTCTTCTTTTTTTTAAATTATTCAGCCTGTTCTTAATAAAATTGAAGTTTTCCTATTTTTTAACCGGGATTTTTTAATTAATAAAAATTAATTATTGAAAATTTTTGCCAAAGTTTTTTTTTCTGTGTGAATAAATTATTTCTATTTTGAAGTAGCTTTGTTTAAGAAAAATTAGTAATAGTCTGATACATAATGTTACTCTTCTTTAAGAAATAATGAAATGAAAACTCTTTGTAATATTTCGTATCAAAGTTATTCATTTTAAATGTTTTCTTCTTAAATAATGTAAATTTAAATTTATTAGACACTTACCTAAAATAAAAATAAATTTGTGTCAAATTCGCAAAGAAATTTGATAAATTGGACACTTATATTGACAAACTGTCAAATTCGACAAATTTCTTGGCGAATTCGCCATAGATAATAATAAGAATCATTTTTTTCCTACTAAATGTAAATATTATCTAGTTTAATACATAATTAAATTTTTCTATATTATTTTCAATTCAAAATATTTTTAGAAATTTGTTCACTTAACCTCTTCCGCACTCTCAATATATGCGTTTATCTATCTATGGACAAATTATTATTAACTTCATAGCGTTCTATTGAATATAGCAGATTTTGTGCTCGCCCAAAATTTTTTTACTTTGAAAGTAAATTTTTCATATTTACGAAATATAATTAACCTATTTCAAGCATAAATTATCTTTTTTTGCACTCTTATTACTCAAATTAACCAACTTTATCTATCAGGTCTATGTTTTAATTTATCTATTAAAGGTCGACTTTTGAGTCTTTAAGTCTTTTTCGATTTTGGATCATGGTAACTATTTTCACTGTAATTTGCAAATATTGAGGGTTTATACCTTATCTATACAATATTTCCCTTGAATCATTATCAAGAATAATTTTAGTATTTTCAGAGTTACCCGAATTTCTAGCACCAATGTTAATATTTGATATAAGTTTACAAAAACTATTTGCGTTCTTGTTTGCCACACTAAAACAAATTAAATTATCAGGCGGCATACAGAAAATATATAACCGAGGTTGTTGTGTTCTGTTCACAACTGATGTTTTTCATAATAAATGTTGATATAAGAATTTTAATTAAAAAACTTCAACACCTGTTTTTAACTCTTATTGAAGAAATGATCAACATGTAAGCTTCTTCACGCCCCATATATACATATTTCATATTATTAAAATTAATTTCCCTGCTAAATTCTTGAACGCAAATTTTCTCTATTGTTTTTTTTTTCATATAAAAAATTTAAAGTCAACAATTTACAGTTATAATATACAATTATACATTGTATACAAAAATAATATACTTATAATTCAAGAAAACAGATTCTATTTTAAATTCAATAATCATGCTTTATATAAAAATGGTGTACAAAAACACTATAGAGAATTTTTATTTCGAAGAAAACTATTTACAAAGTTATTATTATATTTACAATGTCGCAAAATTTTATTTACAATTTTTATAGCTAGTCCCCTAAAAGCAATAACACTTGAAATAAAAACCAAAAAGTAACACTATTACTGTCATATACTTACCTTAATTTGAAAAATTAGAGAGAAAAAAAATGTGTACTTGATTTTTAAATTTCTTTTTTTATTTCTTTGTGAATTTAATGTTAACGATACTATAAGTATGAGATTAACCGATTTAGCAAAACCTAACGTGTTTCGAATGAAAAAAAAAATATTAAAAAAAAAAGAGTACAAAATGGTTTTTAAGTAGAAACTTCATTTGCAACATATACAATTTACAGGATTTACGCAGAAAAATCCTGTAGAATTTTAAGATTTTGAAAATTTTCTCAGACTCCTTTAGACTTCTTTAACATAATGATTTCGTATGAGTTTTATGATCATAGAATTTTGGAACAACTCATAATTATTAAAAATATTTTGTATGAACAGTTTTTTTTTTTTCAACTTGACTCACAAGTCATCGAACCAGCCATACTTTTTACTTTTATAGCAAGTTGTGTATAAAACCTTAAGGGTATCACCAATTTTATAATTTATTTTTGGCATATAATTTTCAGAAAGTTTTAATGAAAATTCGAATTTAAAATGTCATTGAATTAAACATATCGACTTTAGGTAGTAATTTTGCAATTTTTAGTCTCGTGTTTGATACTGATCAAACAATCAAACAGTTTGTAATTTTTTACATAATACTAGATGGCACTTGTTAACTCAATCGATTTTTACTTATCAACCAAGCATTAATTAGAAAACTACAAGTATTTTAAATTAAGTACTTTATGTTGCAAATGGAGTCTTAGGTACAAAATATTTGCTTAGTTATTTATAATATTTTTCCCTTTCATTTTATGAAGTATACATATATTATTTATTTACAAGTTCTAAGCTCTGTTACAGCTTAGAATTTTTTTTTTAAATAATGTTTCTGAAACATTTTTTTTCCAATTTTAACGTTGCGATTATTCATTTTGATATTTTATTTGCAAAAATGTTATAATTTCTTTTTATAATAAATTTTTAACTATACTGAACAAAATTTTAAATTATTCCAAATAAGTGCTTTCTAACAAATTTAGTAATTCAATAAAGAACTCTAAAAGTTTGTTCAAATTTTTAAAAAACATAAAATCTTTGATTTTACAAAGCTTTTATTAAAGCTTCTAATTTAGGCGGAAGCAAATTTTAAAAGAATAGAAAAAAAATTCTATGTTCAATTTCAAATTTGTTTCATAAAATAATTGTTATAATTGTGAAAACAAAATAAAATTAATCAAAAAATAAAATGATTTTTTTATTAATTTAATTTTTCCCCTCTTAATTTTTTTTCTAAAAATATTTTTAAAATTTATTTTTTATGCATGTCTTTGATTAATTTTATAATTTTGCTTAATTTTTGCTTTATAAATATTTACTGTTGGATATGGGTTAGACGGCACACACACATAAGGACACACCAAAAATAAGAAAATAAAACTTATTAAAATAAAAAAAAACGAATATAAAATATATTTATTCATTTATTTGTTCATATTCGTTATATTTTATATAACTGGACCTTATTATTTACACTGAAATAAATCAATTCGTTTGAATTAAATAATAATCTTTTATTCACAATAGTAATTGTTATCGAAAAATCTGATCTACTCTGAGAGACTTCATACTTTTGGAGAAATTTTATGGATTTATCATATAATACCGAAATACACTTTTGGTATGATAGTTAATTGAAAATGAGAAAATTCAACTATATTCTGAATCAAAAGATGTATAATAAAATATTCTCTTTGTTACCGAGTTGTCGAACCATTTTTATTTTTAGAAATTTTTAATTTTTTCTATTAAAATCAAACAGTTCACTTAAAAAAATAGAAGATATTCATTTTAATTACACAACACTGTAAGAAATTAATTCAGTTAAACTATCTGAAATATTTAATATAAAAAAAAAAGAAAAAATAAGTTTTGTTTTTGAAATTTAAATGAAACTAATATTTTTTGCTGAGAAAATGTGTTTTAATTCACAATATATTTATAACAAAAAAGTAATATACTTTATAGATGATTTCGGAAATAAATTTGGGAGAAACTTTCATATTCTTAATTTTTGCAATGAGCAAACGAACGAACCTTACAAAATTCTCTTAAAAAATAAAATTATTTATTTCTCATGTAGTATCATATGTACTACGATAGAAAAAACAATAAAACAAAAATGGAAAAAATAGCCAAATAGTTGTAGGTGTATACCAGTTACAACACATGTGCCGTACTGACATATAAGAGTGGACTTCCGGCTACTCTAAATTTATACAGTAATCGAATTGGCTGTGTAGTAGGCTTACTAAACTTACGTATGTACATAATTTTAATATTCCTATATTTAAGAACATTTAAAAAAAAAATTAAATTTAGTTCAGTGCAAAAATAAGTTTTGTTCCATATAAAAAAAAAACAAAAACAATTAACAGAAAAAAAAACAAAGGAAAAAGAAAGAAAATTATTTATATAATATAGAAATATAACAGTAATAAATTAAATTTTATTATTATTTTTTAAGATAATAATATTGAACAAATTCAATAAAAAAAAAAACTATATATGTAGGTAAATGTTATTATTTACAATTGTTTTAAAAATGAGTGAATTTTTTTTTCAGCGAAATTTTCCTTTCAATTTTTAAATATAATATTATGTATGTATAGAAAAATGTTTATTGAATTAAAAAGGAATTATATGATTATATAATATACATATATATATATATATATATATACAAAATATATATGTAAAACTGAAATTTATACAGAAAAATTATAAAATTTTGAATGAACAAAAGATAAAAACACACAATATATTTTTATAAAACACAAATAATGAAAAAAAATTATTTGATTTAAGAGAAAAAAAAATCAAAAATATTGCAAGTAAAACTTAATAAAAAAAAATTTTTTTTTTATTTAAAAAATATGGATAAAATAAATAAATATATATATATGTAATATTATTATTGTTATTTTTATTTAATTTAAATGGTTTTACGTTTAAAATTATTTACAATATTTTACAAATTTTTTGTTTTATAGTTTGCTCTCATTTTGTTGAGTTAAATGACATTTAATTGTTCTTTTTTTTTTCAAAGAAAAACTATAGTTAAATTAAGAATAAAATAAAAAGTGAAAATAAATTTTTTTTTGCTTTTTACAATAGAAAACCTGTTAGAACTAAAAAAAAAATTTAGACTAAAACAAAATTTCAAAAATTATAGGAAAACAACAAAAACCAAAAATTATAATTAAAATAAAATTAAAAGAAAAACAAAAATCAATCAAAAAAACAAACAGTTGAGATGGGCTTTTATTACTAAAAAAGTTATCCCGGTTATTTTGTGATTTCATATAGATATTATGTATATATAGGTATATATAAATGTAAGTATATATAAATAAATTCCATTTGTGGTTTTTTATTCTTTTTTTTTTTTTTAAACTTACTATACGAAAAATAAAATATAAATAAATAAAGAAATAAATCGAAAATAATAAAAACGAAATATTAACAATATTAAACCTTTTTCGTTATGAAATATTTTATTTACTATACAATATATAGGAATAATTTATATAACATATATGTATGTATATATATATATATAAGTATAGCAAATTAATGTAATATAATAAATTAACTTCTTCTTTTTTTAATCACGTTACGTGTATAAAAAATAAAGAATTAAAGAAGTTCTAATTATTTCTCGTTTTTTTTTTTTCTTTTCTTTTAATTAAAAGTAAAATTTTATATTTTTTTTATTTTCTTCACAAATTGTTTCTTTTATTTTAATTATATAAATATATATTTTCTTTTTGTTTTTATATAATATTTATATATTGTAAAATATATAATATTTAAACTTAATTAATAAAATGTATCATATTTACATAATGAAATAATAAAGCATATATGAAATTAAAATAAATAAGTTTTAGTTTAATATTTAAGGTAAAATTAAAAAAAAATGAAAAAAAAAATAATATAAAATTTTTTGTTGAAATTAAATAATAAAAATATTTTTGTATAAAACCAAACTAAAATAAAATTTAAATATTATTTGGTTTTTTTTTCGATAAATAATGAATATTTTTATTTTTGTTTTCTTTTTCAACACCTTCTTTTTAAAAAAAGAAAAATAAAATATTAAAATTTGAAAAATAAATTTAAAAAAAAAAAAAATTTAGTAAAAAAAAAATTGTATTAAAAACAAAAATAAATAATTAAACTAAATGCTTACAATCATTGTTATCATCATTGGATCGCATTATATAACGATCCGATGAAGTAAATTGAGAATGCCCGTTAGAATTGGGATGAGCTTCCCTGCCCCTAATATTTAATAAATGACTACTATGTGAATTGTCACTGCTTTTAACAATTGTTCGCATTGGCATTGCAGCCGGATTTATCGATTGATCCATCATATACATTGTATCACCTTCACACTCACTTTCTTTATATTGTAGGACATTTTTATGTTTCTCATATATGACCAGGCACCGATGACATCCCTTTCTATTTTATTTTTGATGTAATTTGATTGTTGATCACACAAAGAGATTTTCGTTTTATATTTTTTTTTTTTTTTTTTTTTTTTTGATTTTTAAATGTGAATTTTTTTTGTTTTGCATTTTTTTTTTTGTTAGAATGTTTTTGAATTTTTTATTGAAAAAACAAAAGATAAAAAAAAATTTTTTTTTTTTTTAAAAAGAAATTTAAAAATAAATTGAATATTTTTTTTTCTGAATTATAATAAAATTTTATGTTTTGCTTTGTTACTTAAATACAAATACTTTCTTTTTTAATTTTAATTAAAAAGTGTAATAAAAATTTAAAAATTAAAAAAATCAAAATTAAAAAAAAAGAAAATACTATAAAAAGAACCTGAATAAAATTAAAAATTAAGTATAAAATGTTGTTTTTTTTTGTAACAACTAAATAAGAAATTGTGTTTGTATCAAATTTACTTCACCTTAATATTTATGATTGCGTAATTGGATACAATTAAAAAATCCATTTTGTATTTATATTTAATAAATTTAAATATTTTTGTTTAATTTTATTGTAAATTACGTTTTTCTAAGATAAGTGACGGATATTCAAATTCGAAATCAATCAGTCGGTAATAAAGTCAGTACATTTATTTTTAGAAATTAGGGAAAAGGAAATATTAAGTTGGATTTGTTTTTGTTATTACCAATTATAAAGATTTAAAACATTGGCAAATTGTAATAATAGAGAGCTCCTAGATTTAGGGCTAATATTTTTATTCAAAAATTTTATTAATCTGTTTTTGTCAGTTCAAAAGCTCGGTTATGAGTTTTTATTATTATTAACATTTTTTTAAACTTAACTAAAATTATTTAGAGCCACCATAGTTTTTTCTAGAATATAGGCGTTCAGATTCTGCTTTTTAATTTGATTTGCTTAGAATTTTCTGTGTTAACTAAATTGTGCTAACTTATTAATTTGAATACCGTGAATTCAAATATTGTGTTTAAAAATTGTGTTCACATTTTTTTGTTTCCATTCAAAAACTTAACATTAATAAAAGGTTTATTATTTTATCATAAAAAGAATTTTATATTTCATGAAATTTATTCAATATGGACACTGAATATGAAAAATAATACAATTCAAAAAGTCATTTATGAAGACTATTCTAAGATTAATCTTAAGATTATTAGAAAAGATCTAATTTTTTAAAACTCCACTTTCTTTGACAATTCTAATAATAAAATAATTTTGATTTAAAATTATTAAGAATTTTTCAAATTTTAATACACAATTTTTTATTTAGTTATACATTCTTATTGTAATTATTATATAATAATCATTCAAGAAAAATAATAAAATTATAATTTTATTGAAATTTTAATACTTAACTCATAAAAAATAAGAAATAAAGAAAATAAATAAATATTTTAATATTTATAAATAAAAAATATTCACTTTTTTAACTAATTATTGAAAAAATGCGGCATGGATTCATTTTTTTTTTTTAATTATACATAAAAATTAAATTCACGTTTTGTTCAAATTAAAATAAAGGAATATGATTATTTTATGAAATATCATGAATGTTATGTAATACAGAATGATGAATATTATGTTCAATATAATTATAAAAATTAAAAATAAAAATTTAAGGTTAATTAAATTAAAAATATTTTTTAGCATTCTTAAATAACTTTATTATTTTAATTATTTTTTATATTGTTTTCATGTTGAAATAATAACAAAAAATAAAAAACAAAATGAAGAATGAATGAATTTTTTTGCAAATTTTTATAAAAGAAATGAAATGTTTGATTCTTAGTTTAAAAAAAGTTGTTATATAATTATATATATATATCTATATATATTGAAATAGAGATAGACAGAAAAATTTATAGAGTATACAGAAGGAAAGGATAGAAAACCAACATTTAATATAAATTAAAAATAAATAAATAAATAAATAAATACTTAAATATTAAAGTACAAAAACAGAGAAAGAGAGAGAGAGTATTTGAATTATTTTTTTTTATTTTAATTTTTATAGATATACCATTTTAATATTTAAAGAACAGAAATTAAAAAAAATTTAAACAAAAAATAAAATAAATTTTTTTTTATATTTAACAAAAAGAAAAACATTTTTTTTCCAATTTTCTATATATTTTTTCTTTTAAACAAATTTAATAATATGAAATTATAATTGTTGTTTTAATTAAAATAAAATATTTGTACTTACTCGTCTACTATTAAATATTTGTTACCCTCGGCTGCTTTACATTTACCACGATAACTAAATTGTGAACCTTTTATATGTACTGATTGTTGATAACCTGATAGAAACCATGAACCCTCCCAGAGTGGTGGAAATGTACATTCTTTTCCAACTGAAAATAAAATAATAGAGTATAATATTGTTTACCTTTTAATTTTTAAAAAATCACAATATAATAAAGCTAAAAAATTAAAAAAAAAACTGATCAATATTTTTAATTGAAATTTCCTACTATGTATATGTGAAACAGAGATTAATTGACAAAGAGTTGATTGAGAGTTGATCTATTTTACTAGAGATGTGCTTAAAGCTTTTAAATCCGATTGATTTTCGAAAAATTATTAATAAAAACATAAAAATAGGAAAATTACAAAATCCAAATATTTCAGTACATTGTCTTTAATTTAAATACGCTGTATAAAACCTTAAGACTTCGTACCATTTATAAAATTAACGCTGCATTTTCATATGGATTAATCATTTTCTCATTTTATCAAAATATAAAGATATTTATAATTATAAAATTTAACAATTCTCAAACTAAATTTTACAAGGTGTCAAAAATATGAATCCTTCTTCGACAGAAGTCTTCATTCCAAAATTGATATGCGACAAACGTCCATGAAAAATAATTTTAGAGCTCTTCAAGACTTTTTCCACGGTATGATACTCATATTTCGCTGAAAACTATTTCTTCCTGTCGTTTTTTTTTCGCATTTAATTAGATAAAAACTTTATTTATCAAATAAATAAAAAAAAACATAAATAAATCATAAGTAATTGATTTTAATTAAAAAAAAAATTTGGATTTGGACGTAAGTGCAAAAATATTTTTAAATATTTTTCTCTGCACATACGTACTTATTAATTTCATCTTTTGTATTCGCATTGTCTACATTTTCATATTCCCATTGCATAACAACATATATGCAATAAAATTATAATAGTAATAATATGTTTATTATGCTTTAATTCATTCCATATACATACATATATGAACATACGAAGATAAAAATATCCCTATAAAAATTTAAACTTTAAAATCCTTATGCAATCATATTTAAATTATTTTCACTCAAATGAGTTTAATCAAATGGATACTTTTCATCCTTCGTTTTCTTAAATTATTTTTCACATTCCTCCCCTTCAACCAATAGTTATTCCACAAATAAAGACCCCAAATGTCTAAATATGTTCATTTACATATACATACATATAGATGGAATAGTTTTATTGCAATTTTAACCACTTCTAATTTAACTCATGTGTTTGTTATTCAATAGTAATAAAAGAGCCCTTATAAACGGAAATAGTAAAAACGGCAAGAGCAAAAAAAAAGAAAAAAGCAAATAATAAAAGCAATTTGAAATTGAAAAAAAAAAAGGATGAACGGTTTACAGGGAGAAGAAAAATTTGAATGAAATTTATTGGTTTTTCTTTTTTTGAGGAAATGAAAAAAAATCAACTGGTAAAAAAAAACAATTTTAAATTGCTAAAAAGTCCTTGCGTCTATTTACTCCTTCTCTTCTAATCTTTTCTCTATCCCACTCAATTCTCAAACTCCCAATATTTTCTCTACTCTGAAATGAAGAAATATTTTCATCTATTTGTAACAGCAAAATGAAAATAACATTGATAAGTAAATTCAAATGATAACTGTATATATCATGTATATATATAATTTGCATACATAAAAGTAATGGCGGAACTGTAAATATACACGTATAACGACTTTACTCCAGAGAATTTTCGTATTTTTAAATAAAAATTCATCCATCAAATAAAAATGAAATTGAAAAGAGAAAACATTTTTAACAAGGATTTATGTATGAAGATATGTACTTCAGTATGTACAAGTAGAAAAGAAAAAATTACAGTTATATTTTAAGTGTTTCATTCAGAATAGTGTTGCCACATGTGTTTATAATTCAGAATAGTCAAATTTTGTTATTTAAATCCAGGAAAGCTGCTTTCTTCGTAAAAAATTTAAAAAATTTTTCATTAATTAAATTTATTTATGGCCTATAAAATTTGTTCAGCATTTTAAATTTATTTATGACCTAAAAAATTTGTGCAGCATTTTAAATTAATTTTTCAAAAACTTTAGGTCTTTTTTTTTGAATTGAGTTCATACAATTTATACATATTCAATAGATATTTTACAGAAAGGATGGAGTTTTATATCTGTTAAACAAGGTTAGGTATAGACAGTTATGTTCATAGCGATATAATACCCCCCATGGCAACTCACAGAACAATCTATGTTGCGAATAATGAAAGAGGGCGTTGCGTCGTTCGCACTAAAGGATAAAAATTCTATTTGAAACGTCAGTCAGTATCTTAAATGCCCATTCATCACTGGTTTCCCTCCTCCTCCTATGAGTACCGGGCAGTAACACGATATAGAAAGTGCTTAAAGGTGGTGCTTTTTCCACTAAATCATTATAAATTTATCATTAAAGTTTTTGTTCTTGTCACTGTGGGCACCTCTCTAACATAACATCGAAAAAATGCAACAAAATGTAATAAAAAGTTTTCCTTGAACTCACTGTTTAGTACTCATTGAATGTTTTAAAATTTTATATGTGAATGCAAATGTATCTACTTGTTTTATTTACTATATTTCTCCACATTAAAAAACAATATTAATGTAGTTCTTTTTAATTGCTTAAAAGAATTCGTAGCCAAATCATAATTTTATATAATTAAAGCTACACTTTCAAGATTTCAAGTAAGTGAAGAGAAGAAGATGTTTGTATACGATGTTTCAATTAATAAACGAAATAAACTTCACTTTTTGCACTTTATTTGTTATTTTACAAATAACCGCCAGAAACCAATATTCTAAAACAAAAAGCAAAATTTTATTTCATTACATTGAATATTTTAATAAAAGTAAAAATTTTTTGTTAGAAATTTTAAATTTACATAAATAGTAAATTTAAAATTTCTAAGAAAAATGTATAAATACTTTTAAGAAAATTTTTGTGAAATTGAGGAAAATAAAATTCTGCATATGTTGGTACAAACATACTAACGTATTTAAACAAACTTTGTAAACGGAAGATTTAATTCATGTTAAGAATTTCTTGGAAAGTATTTTGGCATTATTCAAAATAAAATTGCTCTACAATTCTTATAATTTTTTGCTACCTAATTTCAATTGATTTATTACAAATAAGAGCATAAATTTAAAAGCGCGTTTGCACCAAATAAAAGGCCTATATAAAAAGAAATCTTTTTAATAAAGCCTAGCTAGATTCTAGAGTGAGAAACCCTAATCTAATCAACCCCTTTAAATTTTTCAAAATTGAGTAAAACTATTTTTAGTATTCGAGCATGGATACTAACTTCAGGATATATTTGGTTTTGTATTATATTAATTGTACTAAAATTAGAGATACTTCTGTATGTATGTGTTATGCAAATTTCATAAAAGCATTTTTGCAAATGTTCATTTATGGCCTAGATTCTAAAAATTGAATAACTTTTTCTAATGTAAATTATAAAATTTGTCTCGACCGTTTCGCGTTTCTTCATTCACTAATTCCGCAATTATTATTTATTGAAACTTGAACTCCTCCTTAAAAAAAAACTTACATTCCTGGTTTATATTATTCTTAAATTGCACTTATAACTGACCTGAAATTTGTACATAATTATGTGATGCTTGCAACACATAATTATGTATGTACACAGTGTCTATTTATTTATAGTATTAAATGTATAATTTTATATAGCGTCAATAATAAACGTTAATAATATTATAAACATTAAATAAATAGGATGCCTAATAAAATTTAGTCATATTAGGGATTTATTGCAATCGTATCGACGTCAGGTGTTTTCAACAAAAATGCACATCCCCAATCTGAAAGATCGTACTTATAAAAAATTTTTTTTTAGAGATTTTGGTATTTGTCTAAACTTGCCGCATTAAATTTTTTCATAATTTTTCATAATTGGTTGTCTTACTAAATTGCTTGATTTTGCATTCAATTTAAGTTTTTACTAGAATTTGCTGAAAAAGTTTTGATTTGCTAAAGAAAGATGTTTTTATTAAGCAAAATTCCACTGAACAAATTAAAATTTGAAATTAATCAGAATTAATTAAAATTATTAATTTGTCACAAATTGCAGCAACATAAATTAATAAATTTTATGCGTAATATTAAATAACTGGCATTTGTATACATATATACATATGTATACAAATATACATACTTTTGAAATGTATGTAAATAGAAATAACCAACATCAAATTCCTTTATATTTTCAAAGCAATTACGTAATTTTTTCAAATAAGTTTTCGACCTATTTTAAACAATATATTCAAAACTTTTTAATAAAAAAAGTTAAACACTTAAATTCATGGAATTTTTGTATTTCATGTTACTTACACAATATGCGCAAACATACGGTATAAGTACATATACATACATAATATTTACATACAAATAACATGTAACATAAAAAATAAAATAAAAATGGTATATTGTACTTATAGTGTTTTAAGCTTGATTAATTACTACCCCAAAGACCGATTTGCCCATTTTAACATCCCTTAATACTTTTTTACGTAAAGTCATTTAACATATTAAGCAAGCATGCATTAACATTATGTAATTATACATATATATAAATACATTTACGTATATGTATTTCGGAAAACATTTTATAATTTGCACAATTTGAAATATTTATAAATTTTAAATTTATAAAGAATTTATATTTTATAAATTGTAATTTATATAAAAAATACTGAGCGTAAAACGCATGTAATAAATGAAAATTTCAAAGGATTATGTAAGTACATTTCGTTGAGCTTATCAATATTGTAAAATTTTTTGCACTTTAAAAAAATATGCAAAATTCCTAGAATAAAACTTTTTATTAAATTTTACCAATTTAAATTTTATCTATTAAATAAACTATAAAAATAGTAAAGTACATTAGCGGAACTTATTGCAAATTTCTATAAGGTTGATTGAAAGCATCTTCGCAGTAAATATAAATTTCAATATGTATCAAATTTGACCTTTAATTATGTGAACTATCCATTACTTCTGCCAAACTGATTAAAATTACAGCTTAGCTTACACTATAGAGAAAGCTCTAGAATAAAATATAAATAGCATTTGTTTGAGTCAATTGTAATGCTTTTTTCTGCAGTGTACTGGTATATTATATTTTCATTTTAGGCATAACATTCCAAATACTTGCATTAGTTAGAATATATGTTGAATTTATATAAGAAATTGTATTACCCGAAAATCTGGGTTGATAATGTGCAAAATATTGCTTCAAACCCCTAACGTACATCTATACATATATTTGTATAATATATACATTCCTATACAACATTATATTATAATTGTATAATGATTAAACATTTTATTATTACAGTTTTTTTTTATTATATTGAGTAACGCACATAAGAGATATTATGTTTGTATATGTAGAGCCAGGTATTCAATAATATTAAATCCTGAAAACAATGCCCTTTCCAAGGAAATAAAATGTGAACGAATGTTTATATGTATATATGTATGTGATATACATATATACAATATGCATTATATTTATATAACCATTAATAGTGTAAAGACTGATATTATGACCGCATATTGTCCAAATGTGCAATTAATTTGTTGTATGACCATATTGAGTGTTAAAGCAGACAAAAGCATTAAAAAATATTTTAAATCCTCAATAAAAAAAAAGGATACTTAAGTACATAATATTGAATTCATTTCAAAACTTAGGGTTTTCATTTATAAATTCCTAGTACAATAAAAATTATTAAAGGAAGAGAATTGTATGTCATGATTATTCCACCAACTTTAAAAATTTTTTTAAGTTTCTGCTTGTGCGCCTATATGTTATGAGCATATTACTTGTATTGTGCATTTATAATTGGTTATCATGTATAATAGCTTCGAAAAATTTTAAAAGTATGTACAATCTTTATTTCTTCTTAATAATTTGAGTGAAATCTTTTTCCAAATAATATAACTATAACGTGAAGGTTTAGTTTTTAAAAATTGAAAGAATATTGTTGAAAAATGTTTTAATTTCGATTTTTCAACACTGCAAATCGGTGCAAAACTCAATGTAGATATTAAATAAGTTATGAAAATCAATAATTATTATTTATAATTGAATTGAAACATTTTTGGTTTCCGCCTACTCAGTAAATAGTAAAAAATTAAAGCAAACCGTTATAAAGTTTAATAATTCATGTTTTTAGAATAAAATTTTTCTATTGCGACTGCAAATGATTTCGCTTTCGTTTGTAAACTGTGCAAATCAGTATATATGTACGTTAATAATTGTTACACAAAAAGCACAATAATTAATTGAATTTTTTTTTCTAATCCAAATTTTTTTTTTTATTACCATTAAAAAAATAAAAAATTAAAAACAAGGAAATAAAATTTGACCATTGTTTCTTGTTAAATCCACGCCTGTTTGAAATCTGTATAGCGGAACTTACCTCGAATGAATTTAAATAAGAATATTTAGGTACAGTACCCCCTAAATATTATAAATACTTTTGTATTGAGCTACAACAAGACAGTTGGATATCCTATTTAAAATTAATTACATGATCTGTTGACCATGCTATAATAATTTTAAATAGGAATACAAAATATACACAGTACATGAAATAAATATACGGTATAAACCCTGAATAACCACAAATAAGCACAAATGAATTTTATTAAAAAATTATGATTGAATTAAATATGTAGTCGACAATTAACTCCTAGAGTTTCAATGAAGATGACGGAAACCTTATTAATTTATAGGTGCAAATAATTATTAATAATCTACTAAAGAATATTAAAAATACTAACTTTCTATTTATAAAGTAATTAAATATGTTAATTTTGTTACGTTTTGAGCCCATTACAATTTTCTTTTAGTTTTTTCTCCCCCTTTTTGTTCCGTCATTATATTTATTAATTTATTAGGCTTCTAATACAACACGGCGAATAAGATTTTAATTCTGTGATAAATAATAGGGTTATTATCCTATAGAACGAATAGGATTTCTAAAGGTTTTAAAATTTTCTATTCATTATAAAATTTTCTTTATAAAATTTTATGTACATTTATTGGTACATACAAGATTTTTAGATTACACCCTATTAAACATTCATAAAATTATATAATAGCTAAATTAATGAAAAAGACTATGAGACTATAAAAATTTTAAGATTTTTTTCTTATTTTAATATATACGGTTTGGTACTTCTGTTAAGTGCAATTTATCTTCTTAACCTCATTTTTTTCAACTAGCATTAACATACATATATAAACTCAACATTTTATATTCATATAGTATGTATGTATATGTATGTATTACGAATGAAATGAAACTATAACCATTGAGAAATAAGTTAGAATAATTAAAAATTATATGTATTTATTTATATATATATACATATAATAAATTATTATTTAACAGAGAGAGTAAGCATAGAGAGGAAGGATGAGTGATAAGATAAGAGAAAATACTCATTTTACATTAAAATATGTTCATATAATATACAATGATAAATGTATAGCATATTCTTCTCATACTTGAACGAAAAATAAAACACTAACAAGGGCCATATTTAAAAGCATACCATGTAAAATTCTATACTTATGCTTCATAATTTTTAATCCTTTAATTTTTCAATGTTTTAAGAAAAGAATAAAGAAAATATGAATGTACGAGTATGTATATAATGTATGTATATATTATGAAAATGAATAAAACAAGGGAGGTTAAAATTTTTAGATTTTTCATTAAAAGTGTGTATAGCCCATGACATAATTATTATTTTTATCATTAAAAGAAAAATAAAGATAATATATATGAAAACAAAAATAGTAAAAACAAAAATACAAATCTCCATACAAACCATTTTAAAATATTATGTATATTCAAGGGTTTATGATTTTTCATAAAAGGATAATATGAGAATGTATGTATGTATATTGCAAGAAATTTTATAATACTGAAGATGATTGGGTCATCTTCATATATTACGAGAAAGCTATCATCATTATTACATGTACATTTTAATATACAACATGGATACACATATAAAGTAAGTACTACTAATACTTTTTTCTTATCAAGTACAGAATACATTTTTGTATATTCTAATTAGACTTAATATACATTATATGTTTATATATATATATATATCGGTATTTATTAACAAGAAGGATAAGTGAATATTATAAGTAATGATACAATATAAGGACTTTAAATGGAGTAAGTACTTGTAAGGATATTTTAAAAATTTTAATAAATAAGAATACGTTTATGTATGTATATGTAAATAATACACAAATAGTGTTGTAAATTGTAACTAAATGATAATCTTAATTTATTTTAATGAATTAATAAAGTTATCCGTCTGAATCTAAAAAACAAAAACCATTGAAAATTGATAAAAAAGAAAAAACCCATAAATATGTAAGAAAGAATAAAAAAATCTTTTTTGTCTCAATGACTTTTCTTTAAGAATTGCCTTAAAATTTTTTAATACAAACTTACTTACTCTTATAACTTCATATAATAAATACCCTAATTAATTTAGGACTTAAAAATTATTTTTAAGAAAACCCAAACACAAAAGGAAAATAAATTTTTTCTTTTTTTTTTGTTTAAAGAATAAATTACCATTTAAATTGAGATTAATGAAGAGACTAAAATTTATTTTTTTTTTTTTTTTTTTGAGAGGAAATTTTTTTTTAGTATGGGAGGGGGGATGTTGGAACAGGAGGGAAGTTAATTATAAAAATACATAAGTAAATTTTCAAAATAAATTTGTATTCTTGTTATCATTTGGCTTGAATTTTTGAATTGAATAAAATTTGATATCGACTCAATTAGTATTAATTTTTTAAAGGAATGCTGTTAATAAATCTGATTGATTTAATTTTTTTTTTTTTCAAAAATAAATTTATTTTATGTGGCATTGTTGTTTGATGTAGAGCAAATTTTTATTTCAGTAAAAATTCAATATTTTCCACACAACGTATAAAGCGATAAAAAATTCTCAATACTTACTGAAATATTTAGATACGCGGCTTGGATTTAAGAAAACAAAATTAAGATGATGGTAGCCTTTAATTTTGCCTTGATAATTTTATTGGTTTAAATATAATAGCTTTTTAAGATTTTAAAATTTTTATCTTTGAGGATCATTATTGTTCTTCAAGGACATTTTGTCTAAAGATAACAGCTCAAAAGTTTCTTATCTAATCATACAGGAAATGACGTCCCAAAGTAAGAGACCTGAGAACACATTTCCGTTACAAAAGATAAAATTAATTCACAATATGAATAAGGAAAATTTCGTGACAAATTTAAATTAATTTGAAAATGACCACACCACTTCACCTTTAATACCCGCATGACAAATGAATAGTTTTGAAGATCTTTATTTAATAAAGTAAGTAACCTTGATATTAAAAATATTGAAATATAGAAAACTGATATTTACTTATTATTTTCAATTTTAATTTACTTTAACTATAAGTTTTTATTTAATAAATTCTTTTCAACTAGCATTAACTGGCAACTTATATGAGTATTATCACACATATTGTAATTAAGGTCTTGTCTCAATGGTATGTAATCATGACACTACTGAAATATATTATTATTTATATGTACATATAATTTAAACTATATTTGTGATTAGCTATACTTGAAATTTTAGTTGGGTTTGGACATTCATAATTATAAATCCTTTCCGATAATTTGGTGAGATTTTAGTCAAAAACTTACCATGTTATCACTGGATAAAAGTAATTTTGCAAATTACTTTATAAAATTATTAAATATTATTTTAGAATTCATTTTCAAATTTAATATAAAACAAATTAAAATGTTCTAAATATTTTTAAAAGCTGGAAATTTCATAAGATTTCCTCTCAAAAAATTTTACAAACTTGAAAACCTTCTTTTCAAGTCACTGTAAATATTTTCTCTTTAAAACTTTAACTTTTTAATTTTTGATTTCCACGTGCCAAAAATTAAAACAAATTCCTAATTTTAAATTTAGTAATCTAATAACTTTTCCATGAATTTTTTAATAATTAGAACACCATATAACTACTACGTCATCTCAAAAAACGAAAAGGAGCATAAGAGTTATTTTATTTCACTTTTCTAAAGAATACGAGTACAACAAAAATAAGAACATAAATTTCATTTACTTTTAACATAAATAGCTACACACATAATAATATAAATTTGAATCGTTCAGAGAAAATGTTAAAAAATTTAGGTTTTCTTTTTTGAAAATTACATCGAAAAAATATCTAAAAAAAACTTTGTTTCAATATAAAACAAAAAAAAAGAAAATACCAAGGATAAAAATAAAATAAGGAAACCCCTCCTCAAAATCAATGAAATTCTACACCTCTTGAAACGCAACCAAATTGATGAACTCTGAAAAATACCAATTAGTTAACTATTAACTAAAAAAATTTCGTAATAAAAACAACAAAAATAATTAAGGTAACAAAATATATCGAATTAAAGGGAATTCCAACACAAAAAAAGCAGTAGAACACAAATGGTTGTTTATAAGGTTTTTTCTATATAAGTGCAATTCTATAGAAATGACAATAATTGGGGAAATTCCGTAACACATTTTTACAATAATGTGTCTGTGTATGAATTTAAATTGAACTAAAAACAAAGAAGATAATTATAATTGGTTATTCTACTTAACTCTCGGTTACCCTTATGGAAATAAATATTTTAATATTGGTTGATTTTATAAATTAATTAATGTTATCGGAATAGGCTCTATCACCGATTCATATACCTTTTAAAATTATTAATACTTTTAAATTACAAATAGCTCCCTATTCTTCCTTTATCTCCTTTATCTCTTTTTAAGAGTAAAACAATTTACGGGCTTATTTTTTAACATTTTTCCAAACAAAATTTAAAAAAAGTGTTAGTTTCACTCTGCCCGCCCGTGAACCCGTTTACAAAATTTTTAGCAAGCTAAAATTTCAAATGTGCATAGATTTTTACTAGAAACTTATCTTAAAAGAAAATTTTTACCTATCTTCTTCCTATAAAAGTCAGAGCCTCTCAATGCCTTAAAGTGCCATTTTTTGACTACTAATTTTAAAGAAACTAAACATATTTCAAATTTTCTCATGAAATTTGAAACTTAATTTTTTCTTAACTAAATTTTTTAACCAACATATTAATAGGTAAATTATATTTTGACTTGTTGGATGGAAAAGTGGGTTTAGGGGTCTACTTAGCAGTCTGGACCTATAAAGTGAACGGGTTTATATATTTTTCGGGCAGGACGAGGAGTCCATGACACACCTTCTGGGAGAATTCGGAGCTCTCGTCCACATGAGAATGGAGGTACTGGGAAAATATGGCTGCCTTCGGCAGAACTGCGTTCTGCCGAGCTTTCAAAGTTGCTCGAATACACTAGGAGGGTGGGTCTCAGGCGGGAATTGTAGGTCTTTGTCCCACACCTAGTTGGGGGAAAAATAGATCTATATATTTTCTGGTTACAGTGCACTGTTACCCCTTGTAGTTGCAACCTGCAACTATTGGTTTCACCCAAATTAGACTTATTATATTAGACTTATTATTAATTGAGATTATATTCATTTAATTATGAAAATGCAGCTTAAATTGAACTTCAAATTAGTATTTATTGTAGACTACTTTCTTATCCATTGTCTTTAGTTTTTACGTATTATCTTATTATAACTGGCAAAACAAATTTTTTGCTTACACTAGGTTTATAAGTAAATGTTTTTGAAAAATTTAAAACAAAGAAAATAAAAAGTCCTTCAAAAAGAGGGTTTCAGTTTATTTTATTGACTTTATTGAATTTTTTTTTGTTTTTTTTGTTTTTTCTATGTAGAGTATCAGTTACTGACAAAAAAATTAAAAATTTAGTTAACGCACACAATCTATAGGTAAATAAAATAAATAGGAATGATAAAATCGGGAAAAACATGCCATCACAAAAATGTACAGAAAAAAGACTTAGTTATTATTGTTCTAAAGAATCAATTGTCATATTATATATATGTAGATGAAGGTATGTATACATAGGTATAGGAGTAATCAATATTCACGCGATATACTGTTATTTTGCTAATGACCCATGACACATCAAGCGATAGAAATTTAACGGAGTTGAAAGATTACAAAAAAGAAAACATACGGGAAAAATATGGGAACCTTTGTCATTGAGTTCTATTTGAATTTTTCGAAGATTTTGTTTTTTGAGTTCATTCAACATGAAATGTGTGCGGCTCCTTTCATTGTCTTTATTTTTTTAATATTCTATTGATATATTTAAAAACAAATTGAAAATAAATAAAAGAGGCACTTCTAAAATTGAGGAAATGGAGAAAGAAGAATATTGTTTGATTTTGACTACTTTTGTATTTAGTTATTCTTTGTTAATTAAAACAAAAATAAAAGCAACACCTTTGAAATGTTTAAATAGATTAAAAGAAAAAAGAAAAAATAAACAAAATCAATAAATCCTTAAGTTAAAATCCTATTTCAAAGCAAGGAATGTGAAACATAGGGAAAATTCGATAATTAATTGGAAATGGTTTTTATAGGTTTCACGTATACATACATACACATATCTTCATACTAAGTTGAGTGTCGATAATTTTATTGTATTATAAAAAATCAATGCTCTAAATGTTTTTTAATAAGCACTTTTTTTTTTAAACTTTTCGTGAATAGAAGAGGAAAAAATGGTTTTCTTTTTCTATTCCTACAGGATTTATAAAAAAACATGCTTTCAAAGGTATAAGTGAGAATAATTATACGTTCCAGTAATTGGTTACTAAACAATAATTAAATAAAATTAATGGTTGATGAACACTTAAATGACAATTATATGAGATTACAATTAAAAACTTGTAAAATTTTTAAATCAAAAGAAAGACAAGTCACAATTACAATATTTATTGGCGGTGATTAGTTTTGTATTACATTAACGTCAATTTCAATTTATCAAAGAAATAAAATAAAAGAGATCCAAATTCTATTTCAAATTCTTGGCTTTACAAATCTTTTTTCAAGTTATGTAAATGGTATCGACAAATAAGTTAGCTAATCAAAATCAAATTATATACAAGATGACAAAATTCTAAACGTTAAATTTTTTGCATGTAAATAATTCGATGATTGAAAAATGCATACTTGTTTTAATAAAAATTATCTTCCCAAAACAAAATTGTCAAAGGAATGAGATTGATATTGATCAGGAGCCGAATTGTGCAAAGAAACTGGCAACAACTCTTTCAGAAAATATTGAAAATTTTGTTGAAAGAGATCCCGAAATTATTCCTTGAATTATATTAAGATAAGGAACTTATGTATTCAAAACGTAAGTTTCGAATTGTTAAAATGTAAGATTAACAAGGTTCTGTAAGGTTGCAAAAACTTCCAAAAATTATGCAAGGTTTCAAAACCTTAAAAATGCAAGAAGAATGTAGTAAATATTCTAAGTTTTGTTATTCTTATATTAAAACTATAAATTTTCAATTTATATAACGAAAACAAAAAACTTACTCTAAAACCTACTTTAATACGAAATTTAATTGAAAATATTAAAAAAAAGAGTTATAAATATAATAACTGGCATACCACAAATATGAAATAAAAATATAAAAACTTTTGTGCATGTACTTACGTACAGAAGTAATGAATTCACAAGGATGTGCCGATATTCACACAAAATCTGATCGATCCGTGTTATAATGCAACCCTTTATTATTACAATAACTGGAAAACCTCTACAACAATCATCATTTATAATACTTATGGAATAAAACAAAAATATTTATAAAGAAAAAAAAAATCTCTCATGTTCAGGATTAAATTTATATTAGCTATTTTTATCCTACGAGTGAATACTATCATGCATAGCCACATAAAACGTCAAGCACATACAGAATTAGAATCTGAAGTGAAAGAATTTTTTAACGTAGGATTAAAATAAAAATGAAATATGAAGTTTCATATTTTATTTATACAAGTAAAAATCCTTTAAATGCTTATATGCTCTTCAATTGTATTAATCTTCTTTTATATGCAAAAATTTGATTTAACTGTTTACTTTAATATTAAAAGCGTATACCAACATACGTACACTCATTCATACGTAATATGTATAAATAAAATTTTTAGCAAAAAAAAGGAGAATTATATGTTATGTGTATAATTAAGATAACTGTATATATTTATGTTTTCGCTTAAAAAATTAAAATACAAGACGGAGAACTAAATATGTTTTAAAAGAAAAAAACACAACCAAGAAAATAAGAAAATTATTCATGACACGTGCTTAACTAAAAACTGCAGTTGACGAACACGATTCATTTCTTTTTCATATTAATCCCTCATCTTTATGTTAGGAACTTTACTACACAATATGTTCATATTTTTTGTGGATTTCTTTCGTGCCTTGTTTTTGTATTATTAACTAACGGACGCATTGGTTAATGTGCATATACCTACATTTATATGTACATACATATGTGGCTTAAATTTTATATTGCATGTTTGAGTACGTATGTATGCATATGCTGCAAGGGCATTTAATTCTTATTCGCGTTAATTAACGGAAAATAAAATTTCATTGTGGATTACATTCACATGAAATTCATATGTTTTAAACTAAGAACACTAAACTAGTTGGAGTTTTTGATAAAAGTTTAAATTAAAAAAAGTTTAAATCGAGTATTGCTAAAAAATAAATACATACTTATACTTTATAATGCGAAAAAATTTTTATAATCTACATAGCTAATTTTTAAATTCACATGGGCATGCATCGCCCGATTCTTATAAACCATACGTGACAGGAAAGAAAACTTAATATAAAACTAAAATAAGCGTTGCGTTTGAGTTAAGCTTAATACTACAACCTAATAACGTATATTAATACTTAAGTACTTATATTAAATGTTTTAATTCTAATATAGAATAAACGTAGCCAGAAATATTTCACAAGAATCTACAAAAATGCAGTAAGTTCACCTTCTAACAATCTCCCTGATAAATTTCCTAGGAAGAAATCATAGAGCAAAATAAGCTTATTCACCTTAATAAGAACTGACAAAAAAATTTTTTAATATCGCATCGTCAAATTCCGTCCATTACAATATAAAATTTGTATGAACTCAATTATTCATAAACAACACAAATAATACAACATATGTACGTATTGTAACTTACCAAAGTTAAAATCATGATTTTAAAGATGACGTTTTTAATGAGAACAACAGCTACATATGTATGTATGTTAAATTAAACAGAGAAAAGTAGAAACATCAACAATAATGACAGTAAATTTATATGTACATATATAAAATCGCGACAAGCGAATACTTACACAAAGTACAATATAAATTACAAAAAAAAACAAAGTAAACAAAAATTTTTCAAGGCAAAAGTGAACGAAAATTTAACGCCAGACAAAAAATTGATTCTGGCATTAAAAATAAATGAAAAATAATAAGGGTATGAGTTCACTTAAAGAATAAAACGCTTAAAATGTGAAAAGGGAGAAATCGTGCATAAGTTCTAAGCATACTTATTTTAAATTTGCTTTCACATATTTTCTGTTTTCTTTATTTTTGTGCGTTTCTCTTTAATACCGTTATTCTTTAATATTAATCCGCTCTAGAAGCCAGAAAACACGATTTTGACGGTCGAGATTGACAACAGCAACAAAACATAGGCTAAGGAAAAAAAACAAAAATTGTGATACATAAATGGAAAATTGAAGAAAAAATATTTTTCACTTATTCTCTACTATGTTTTTTTGCTATTATTCTATTTTTAAAAATGCAAAAGAAAATTGGATAGAGTGTAAGGATGCGAAGGATATTTACATGTTCAAAAAAGAAAAAATAAAACAAAAATCTCCTTTTTTTGGTAAACCTTTTATCTCAATAGAATAAATTATTTTGTTTCTATTTCCATATAAGCCCTAAAAATATTATCGAAAGAGCATTACCGTAATAATATTTTTTGCTAAGATTTTCAATCTTAAATTTTGTTATTTGAATGTTGAAGCAAATTAAAAACTGAATGTGCAGGAGGACTGTAGAAACGTAACCTATTTATCAATTTAGTATTTTGTTATTGCTCAAGATGAAAACTAGGATTCCGGTTATATTCGCTGATTAGTTATTCCTCGGAATAGGGAAACTTAAGTAATAATATACTATTTTCGATATTATGTAAAAAAATGTTTACGTTGTGTTCGAACATAAGTTCGAATAAGCTTCAACTTTACACACTAGAGATTTCAGTTTCTCAAAAAATATTATATATTATTAAAAAAAAATATTTTAGGTTCTTTGAGAAAGGGTGTTCCATAAAAAACATAGCAAATTTAAAACGGTCTGTTGTAAATATACTGAGATTGCATTTTTATTTTAAAACCACCTTATCTTAACTTTTACAAAATTTACGACTAAATCTTAATCTATTTTATGTGTTTAATGAAATTAAAAAAATATATTTCAAAATATTAAGAACTGATACTCATTTTTTTAGTAGCCATTTTAATTTACGATTCTTTTTTAAAAATTCTTCTATCTTGAAAAATTTTCTAATTGATTTTTCAATAATAAAAGAAGCCAAGTTATTGCATTACCAATTGAATCGATTTTAATTAAGTCATCATTAGGTCCATTTTTAATTCTGCATACCTTACGGACATTTTAACTAAAATGTAGCACAATTTTATGGTAACTCTAAAATAGAATTAAGAACAAAAAATATCCTTTCCTTTCAAAAAATCAAAAGAAATTTTGTAATTTTCTTCATTCTTCCACCTTTTAGAATTGGGCTCTATTTAAAGAAAATTTTTAATTTTTTCTAAATGCTTCAAGCCATTTTAAACATTATACAGAAAGAAAAAACTTTGCTTTTCATTTCCATTCCTGGCGTAACATTTTTTTCTCTACGCTCTTTCAAAAATTTCGTGTTTCTTTGATACCGCATTAATTTTTCGCTTTTTTTGCTTTGTTTTTCTTGCAGTTTATTATAAAGGCGGTTACTAAGGCATATAAGTATTTTAAAAAAACATATAGATGAAATAATAAGGGGGCGGATGCGTTTCATTTCATCGAAAACATAAACAGTTTAATTGTCTTAAAGGCAAAACGAGAATAAGAATAAGGACAGAAAAAATTGAAAAAAAAAAATTTTACTTCACAAACAACTAGGGTAAGGTAGGGAAAAGCAAAAGGAAATCGTGAACTATTAGAAAATAAACAAAATATGCTAGTGTCTTTTTTCGACATAAAATAATACACCAAGAAAGAAAAAAAAAAAAGGATTACGATGTTTTCCAATTAGCATAATGTTATTTTTTTTTATTTTTGCACCCTTCCTTCAATTTACGTCGTTTTTTAACAAAAGTAATGTGATCCTTTCGTTTTCTATATTTTTTTTTTCGTAATATTGATATTGATGGAATGTTTATTGAATGATGTTGATTAGAATTTTGTAAAATTTGAGAAAAAAAAATTTAAAAATTGTAATATGCAATTGTTTCCAAATAAAGTACAAAAAGATAAAGGGGGCCATTGTTCCCCATAAATTAAAATATTTGAAAAAAAAAAATCAAAATGGTGTTGCTTTTGTCGTTATTGCTATTTCTATAATGGAAAAGGATAATTTTATTTTATTTTTTTTTTTGTTTTTAAATATCTAAGGATATTTTAATTTTTGTTTTTAACTTTTAAGGGATTAGTAATGTTTTAGAAATCAGTTTGGGGATTAGAATTTTAATAGTAATTAAGAAATTGAAAATTTGTTTTTTTCACTTTTAGGGTTAACAAATTTTGTTTTTTGTAAAAATATTTTTTACTTTTTGGATATTTTCGGTAGTTGCCGTAGCAAGAAATCTCTTACTTAAAAGGAATTAAATTGAATAACGTTTTACTCTTTGCACTTTTCCTCAAATCTATTCATAGAGAACTTTATTTTGGTCATTCAAATTTATTAGAAATTTAGACTTTGTGAAAAATATTTCTCTTTATTTTATTAGTTAAATGAAAGAGCAAATTAAAGGCGTAACTACGCAATGGCGTAAATTAAAAGTATTAAAATTCACATTTACGTTTATGTTCCCAAATACAAAGCTTAAAATATATTTTCTTCAATTTCATACAATTTACAAACCAGTGAATATTCTTCATTATATCTTTCCCATGACTAAGTTATCAGTTACATGAATATTATACAAAACTTATATTGCACGAATACAATATTGCTTAAGATTATAAGTAAGTATATGGCAACAACCATTCTACAAGAAAAGACAAAGATTAATATTATCTTGCATTAAATATCATAGTTATAATTTTCCTCTTTGTTTTCCTAAAGGCAAAAAACTAAAAATTTCGAATACATTTTTCCAAAAATATGTATTTCATTAAAACAAAAAATTTCAAGCACGTATGAATTAACTTAAAACTAGTTTTACAAAATAAAATGCAGAGATGCAACAAATTTACATATTCTTTTTGTTAAAATTTTCAAAGTCCTAATTGAAGTGCGAATCTCATCTTACTATTTTCTTCTGTTGTTCTTTTATTTCTAATTGTCAATGCAATATTAACCAATCATAATAAAGTTCTGGATCTTCTAGAGAAAGGGCCCTAGGAAACTAAGACCGAGCTAGAAAAGAACTCAACAGGCCCCAGTGGAAGGGATTTCAAAGAAATTTGATTTTGGCAATTTTCATATCCTGGGATATTGTTTTCAAATCGAAGCCATCTTAATCCTACTCAAATGTCGTTAAATATTGTTTTGTTTGAAGAAATAAATTTTCAAATATTTTAACGTATTACAAAAAGCAGTCAAAAAAATTTTCTTTGACTTTTAAATCGATGGGATTTCAACGATTTTTACAAACTGCCTGTTTAGATTGTTTTAAGTGACTTGCCAAATTTTCTTACAGACCGGAAGAGCCGTTTTTTTTGAGGTACGCTTTCAATATTTTTATTTAACAAAATTCAAGAAATTAATCAAAAAATAGGGTGTTCTATTATGAAATATAAAACTAACCATAGTAAATTATATAAATTAACAAATATAAATATCAATTTTTAACTTACCATCCTGTTTAGCTGCTAAACATTTAGATGATAATCCAATTAATATAATTAAAAATATTGAAAAAATAAAATTTAAATTATGCCAACAACACCAGCCAAATTTCAAATTATTAATATTTATTAATTTATAATTATTTTTAATATTATTAATATTTATACATTCATTAATTTCATTAATATTTTCGTAATTATATTTATTAATATTACTATTTAATTTCAGTCGTGTTGGCAATATCGTTGTATTTTTGTTAGGATTTCCCTTTTTAATATTCTTATTATTTATAGTTATAATATAGTTTTTTAATTTATTATTAATAATATTTTTCTTTATATTAATATTATTTTTCATAGCTAAATTATTTATATTACTACTAATATTATTATATTTAGGAGAATTAAATAAACTAAAATTTACAGGAAATATAACATGTTCATTTTTATTATAATTACTATAGTTTCTTTTGTTGTAATCATCATTATTATTATTAATATTAATATCATCAGTTATCATATTAGTTATAGTTTGTATCGATTTAATCGTATTAATATTATTATTTTTATCTGCATTTAATGCACTTTTTATAATAGTTATCTGCATTGCAGAATTCAAATTTTTGTCATTCGTTGTCACATTATCATTATTATTATTATTGTAATTTTTAATTAAAGCAACAGCATTTACATCAGCTTTTTTAATTATCGAAGATACATTTATAATAATTGTTCTTGTTTTTACTATTTTATTGTTATTATATTTAAAAGGGGAGCAAAAATTGATATCATCATCATTGTTATTATAATTATTTATATAACTGCTATTATTATTATTACTATTATTAAAATTAGAATTATTTAAATGATTTTTACTAAAATTTAATAATTTACAGTCACTGACATCAAATTTCTTTTCATATAGAATATCATCACTTTTAAAAATAAATTTAAGTAAAATAGTGACAATTCCATTATTATTTATATAAATGTCAAAATTTATAATATTTACTACATCTGTTGTCATTTGAATGTCATTAATATGGAAATTATTTTGATATTTTATTGTTTTTATGATTATTTCTGTCATTGAATTTTTTAATATCTTTTTTGATAACATTGATGATACCGGTGATGATGATAATGATGATAGTCCTAATGATGATATCGATACTATTAATGTTTCTGTTGTTTGTGTTACTGTTGTTGTTGGTATTAATAATGATGATATTGATATTGATGATAACAATATTTCATATTGAAAGGATTCTAATGATGACAGATATGATGACAACAACACCTCCTGTTGATTTTCAAAAGTAATATTATTTTTATTTTCATTTCCTTCATATTTATTTTCTAATGATATAGCTGATGATGGTGGTGTTGTTGATGATGATTTTGATAAAGATTTTATTGATAATTTTTGCTCTTTATATAGGTGGTATTGATTTTGTTCTTGATTATTTTGTTGCTGCTGTTGTTTCTCCATTTCTTCAATGACTTTAAGATATGGCAGCAACCGATGCCAAATAGATGGAACGCTACTTTGATATTCTATGGCGCACTGTTGAGTCTGAAATACAAAAAAAAAGATATAAAGTCAAAAATAAATAAATTTTCAAGGATAAAATTATTTTTGCATATTTTCCAAAAAATACAAAAATGAAAAAAAAAATTTATTTTGTTGTTTTCTTTTGCGTATGTAATAATATAATAATATCCTAACGAGTGCACGCAATAGGTATTAAGACTAAAGTATAAATTTTACGGAGACAAAACAAAGGAGGGTTATAAATTTTCTTTTAAATAGGCTTTTATTTTATGTGTTGTAAAAATTTTGTTTTGTTCGCTTTTCTTTTCTTTGTTTCTGGTTTCATTTTCTCATTATAGTCATCAATTTTATATATTTCAAAATCGCGGGAAAAAATTTTATAGACGCGGCAATGAATTTCATAAAAATTACTAAATAAAAACGTAGCACATATGGTTAAAAAATTTTCAAAAATAAAAAAAATATTATGGAATAAAACAAGAGAAATTCAAATTTTATAGTGTAGCAGAACCATAAAAATCTTCGGGGTGTATTTATAAATGCATAAATAAGTTATTAAAATATATATTCTGTAAATAAAGAAAATACAAAAGGAAAATATAAAGCGGCAACAATATAATATTAAAAAGACAAAATTGTAAGCAAAATTTTTAAATCTCGTTTCCAATAATATCGAATTACGGCAGGCTTGCTAAATGAAATGAACTTTAGTTGCAAACGAATATAAATTTTGAATATTTAGTACGATTAGAATATTGTAAATTGTGTTCAGTTTTTAGCACTTTTCCAAAAAAAATTTTGAAAAAAAAGTGCTTATCACTCTGTTCGTCCGTACGTCAGTCCGTGACCATGCTTACAAAACTTCTACATCCTTGAAGATGGAAAGCTGACATTTTGTGTGTACATAGATCTTTACTACAAACTTATTTCTGTAGAACAAAATCTCCGCCACTCTAGAAGTTACACCCCCCCCCAAAACCCAAAAAATGTCCTTTTTTAACTGCTTCTTCCAGTAAAACCATAAGCATTTTTGAAATTTTTCAAACGTAGAAAGGCAGTGGCTTGCTTTTCCTATCGCGGCATATTATAGATAAATTTTAGAAAAACAAAATGGCCGTTAAAATTTTCCGTTATCTAAAATCATTTCTTTCCAAATTTTTGAGGTTGTTTTTCTTCTAGACCCCAGGTTGTAGGAGCCTGAAATTTCAGCAGCTTTTAGACACTAATAAATACTTTATTTCGTTAGAGGAAAATTTTTTTTCCATCTCCACCCCCTCTCAAGTTATCGCCTCTTGAAATTTGTAAAATTTGAATTTTTGACGTTTTATATTTCAAAAACCGCAAGTTTTTTCAAATTTCTATAAACGTAAAAAGCTAACGGTAAATTCCATAACATTAAAAAAATATAATTATTTTTGTTAACTCACGCAATTAGCCCTTAAAATCGAGCATTATGTTTAGCCCTCTTTAAATTAATTTTTGCTTGCATAAATAAAGCAGAAAGACTGCATAAATCGTTTACCCTAAATATATGCAATCTTAGAAATAGTTTCGTATACAAATAAAAATAATTTTAATAGTGTGCTACATAGACTGTATTTAAAAGCAGTATTTTCACTAGTTGAACAGAAAAGTATTACAATACAAACCATTGGGTTTAACCCAACTTCAATGATTTAACTTCACTAAGTACTCACAAAAGATTCCTTACATTATTGATAAGTTAGAAATTTTTATGAATGAAATTCCTTTGCAACATTTCTTTACGAACAGTAATATTGTGCTTTTTCGACTTTATTATGTCGCCGTAAGTATATATGTATATTCTGGCTGTTTCAATAATAAACCAAAAGAATTTTCGGAAATATATTTAGTTCGTAAATTTTTCAGAAAAAGAGGACTACAAAAAATTAACGTCTACAATGTGGAGAATCTCTCATAATTGTAGTAAATATGCAAGTTGTGTACTGCGATACTGAAATGTAAACTGAAAAAAATTGCCACTATTAAATAATTTTAGCAGATTCTTTAAGTCAATAAAGTGGCAAGCTCCATAAGTAAGTACTTAGATACGAGTCGTTTATGGTTGACATGTCTACATTTAGGTGTTTATTGTGTATAAATTAAAAAGCTTAAAAACTTGACATTCACTTGTGGTTTTCTGGAATAAATATTTAGTGCTATGTAGAGTATCAAACTTTGCAGATGAAAATTACAACCGGAAATACTTGTAAATTTTAGTTAAAACCCAAATGAAATATTTGAATTTATTCACAATAAATTGCATACTTGAACCAAACATACAGAGCTCTTGTATTTTCAAATTTATTCTGAAATTGAATTATACTTTTCAACAAAAAGTATTAAACTTCCGAAATAATTCCAGTTGGAAACTCTATATTTATGAAATAGGCTAGGCTAAAGTTTCAATCCAGCATCTCATATTTTTATTTTTTTATTTTTTACTATAAATATTTTTTATTATAATATGTGTTTGTTTTTATGTACCTCCATTTCTTCCACTGAAAACTTATCATTTCGTATATCACGTTTCGAATGATGACGCTTTTCAGTCATAAAAATTTATTATGAAAATGAATTATCGATTTAAAGAAAAAAAATTTTGTTTTTGTGTTGTTTAAAAATAAAATTCGTTCAAAAATAAATATTCATAAATTTTTATTATAAAATGGGGAAATTATTAACAGAAATGGAAAGAGAAACAAGTCTAAAATAAAAAATTCATTGTCATTTAATATGAGAACGAGTGTTTCGATATCAGACGCAAAATTAAAAGTGCACGACAATAATTTTTAAAAGCTTAAAAGTCTGATTTGTAATGAAATACAAAAAATTTTATTTTTTTTTTATTTTGGGGCTGGTGCTCTGATTATGCCACCATTAAAATCAGCCACTTGTTCTATTGTTAAAATTTTATAGCTTTCCATTTTAACTACATACATATATTCAATAGTTAATGTTTGTAAGTACGTACATACATAAATATATTACGTACATGATTGTAGTATATATGTATGTATTTGTAAAAATTTACTTATACATTTATAAAAAATGTACGTTTAATTATACAATGGGTAAAGCCAAAGCCTTTCAATAATAATAAAAGTATGTATGTACAATGATTTGAATTCAGTTATTATTTAAGTATGTGTACATGTTCGTTTGTATAATGATTAATATTCTGTCAATATGTACATACATATATATTGTAACAAAAAAACGGGAAGGGGCCTCAAGCTGTGTGGCATTATTGAATTTAATAATGAATTGTTGTAAATTTAAACGTTATATTTAATAGTACATAATATATAATATGTATACATGTTCTTATATACATGTTTATGTACATATATATAATAAACATAGGTATGGAGGATTGATTTTAGAATAAATATTTGATTTTATTACTTTTGAATATTTAATTTATAGCTGAGTGAAAAACAAAAGTGGAATTTTATTATTTTTCCAAATTTTAATTCGTAAAGTAATAAAAAAGTTGAATTGAGAGTTTTTTTGTGCATAGTTAAAAATTAAAGTCAAGTGTATAAAAATTAATTAAGTATTTATTATGTCTTTCTTTTTTTTATGAATTTTTAATGAAATTTTATTATAATTTTTAGTTAAAAAAATTAAAAGAAATTGAGAGTTAATTATAACATTCTTTGATATTTGGGCTTTAAAGATTGAAATAAATAAATTTTTAATGTCATGGTCAAAATATTAGACTTGTTGATTAATTTTATTAAAAGTAAGAAGGTTTATAGAAATACATATATTCAAATATTTAATTCAAACATTTATTCTTTTACTTTTTGTTTTAAAATATTCTAATGAAAACGTATTTCAGTTGTTCTGCGATTTAGAAACCCTACACAATGCATTTATTTCTAAATTTCCTTAAAAAAAGAAATGTATTCAGTAAAGTTCATTATTCAAATATAATCTATTATACTCATCAAATCATTTGTTTTTCCTTTCAATTTATACACTTTAAGAGGATGTTGAAGCATATCTTTGCGCAGAAACTGTTGTAGTACTTACTAAAGATACCCCATTCGAAATATCGGTTACCTATTCGTTCCGTTTTCTTTCTATGAAAAAGAATTAAAAATTTTAAAAAACATAGTTCATCAACGGTTAAGAAGGACGTATCGAAAAATTAGTTTCGACAAATTTTCCAAAAAAGCAGTATTGACACTAACCATATTACGTGTTTTAATTTTAGTTCTATTGAATTTAAAATATCACTTTATCATTTCTTGAAAATAGTGAAGTTAAACATGTTTAATGTCTTTAACTTGAAATTTTAAAAAACCAAAGAAAGGTATGAAAATTTTGAGTGTAACTATGGATTAAACCATAACTTAGAACTTAAAAGTATGAATTAAAATTTATTAAAAAATAAAGGACTCTTATCTCCTTAAGTTTCTTTTAATTTTTTTATTATTAAGAAACTTGATATTTTTATCCTTTCGCTATAAAATTATTTGTTCCTTCAGTAAAAGTTTAAGAAGAAAAAAGGGTTATCGGCAAAATTACGTTCTCTTTATAAATGATATAAATTACATTTAGTTTCTTATCTACTTATAACTAATGTACAGTTGAAAGGACTTTGTTGCTTCTAACTTTCATTCATAATTATTTGGTTTTCCAACTTGTTTCTTATACAGTACATTACCCGAGTATCTATTGGAATTAATTTCCGCATTTGTTATGCTCTTATTATATACCTTTACTTTTACTTATGTATTTAAAAAAAATGCTCTTATTCATAATTCTATAAATATTTTCACCTCTTTTCTTCTTATTTAATATATTTACATGATAATTGTATATATATAATCATCTAACTCATTGTTATATTATTACTTTCCATTAACTTTATAAAATCCTTACAGAAAAAAAAATTTTTTTTTTCTCTCTTTATTATCATCCTTTTGTTTCCATTCTTGCGTTTTATCTGTTTCTGTTTTCAATTTTTATTATTGTTATACTAATATTATAAAAGTTATAACACTTTTATATAGTATATATACACATATATTCACATTTATATTAATACTTGGTTTCTGTATAGTATTATACATATATTTATATCTTATATAATATGAAGTTAATAACTACCCTTTAACATCACTAAGTATAAAGCTTTTTATCATACACATACACAAAAGAGTATATGTACATGAGAATTAATTTGCATTCACCAGTACGTTCGAATATAACTACATTATAAAACATATAGGCTTACGAACAAGTATTAAAATATATGTATGCAAATTTCAAGGACCCTTTGGTTAAGCCACTTTCAACTTTCCACTCATATATATTTCTGTACTTATATGTGTATTTATGTATAAATTTTAAGTAAGCACATTGCCAGCAAAATAAGAATCCCATTTATATAAGCTCCTCTTTAATAAAATACACCAGCACCAACAAAACGGAGAATGTAAATTTAACCTTTAATAAGTAGTTATGTTTTTCGAACAGTATTTATGCAACAAAACAATAAAAAATAAAAAATATAAAAGTGCAGAATACAAAATAAAAAATGGATGGAAAAAAAATTACCTGCATAATATTTAAAATGGATGCAAGAGAATATTAAATACAGGTGAATGCAGGTGAATAATATTCAAAGGCTGCACTTTTGTATAAGTTGATGCAAATAAAATGGAAAAAAACAGAAAAGAGCAAATGATCAATTTTAGTTAAAGTTAATTTTTTATGCCATAGTAAGAAAAAATGAGCAACAAAAGTTAAAATTGAGTGAATCAACAGTAAATACAGGAAAAAAATAAAGAAAGTAATTTTTTCAACAAGAATAAAATCAGTAAATAAAATCAAGATGACTCGAGGTAACAAATTTAACTTAATTCATAAAATTTCCTCTTTTTTTTAATATTGGTACATGTCCTTCCATTATTCTAAAGTTAAAATTAATATTTTATGCAATTAAATTATAACATTAATGTTACTAATGAGTGGACGAACAAGTTGAAATAAAATTTGGATTCCTTATTATTTGGGAACAGAATATGTCATCACCAAAGGAACAAATCAAAATAGAAAAATTATTTTAATATGTTTATATATTTGTGACGATGGAGAAGGCAATAAGTTTCCAATAATTTTTTTATATTTCTGCAGTTCAGTTGATATAAAGTGTCCGTCAGTATGAGTTGGTACAAAGCGTCCGCAAATTTATACCCTATGTAAAAATTTCTATACTGAAATTTTGGTATTTAGAAGAACGGTGTGGTAAGTTATCATAAATTACTTTTTATGTTGTGGAAATCTTATTATAAGAAGAGTAAAGAGAAACATAACACTATTATTTCAAATATATCAATAATTTTGTAAAAAATTGGCAAACAGAAGTTTTACCATTTTAATGCTTCATCAATACTTGTATTATACGTTAAAGTATATAAACAACACTTAAAACTTAAAAGGCAACTTTTTAGACAATATACAACAAAGATCAATTAGATTAGAACGCATATAAAAAATACATATAATCATGATGACTGATGTCGAAAGCAATGTAACGAAAAATTTGCTAATAATTTGTTCATAGCGCTGTAGTTCAATTGGTAGAGCGTTCGCCTAGTAAGCGTTAGTTAACTCGATAGGTAGTGTTTCCAGTTCAAGGAAAAAAATTGTGTGCACAAGTTCGTTTGAACCGATTTTGATAAAATTTTATGCGTGAGTTTATTTTGACTATGGCACTGATTGATCAATTTTTGGGATATATTAGGCCTTGATAACTGGACTTTTTCACGAGCCGGTTTTACATTTCTGATCATTTTGAAGAAAATATTCAACATATTAACTTGAAATTTTAAATAAATGCTTTATCCGATAGCACGAAAAACCACATAAGTTTTGGAAAAAATCAGTTGTCAGCAAATGAACGTTTACTATGGGTGAGCAATTGGACGTTTTAGTAATTTTTGCGCATATAAAAGGAATAATTAACCCGTGGAAATTTAATATATGAATATACAAGGTGTTGAAACGTGAACTTACAAAATTTTTGGAAATATCAAAGCTAAGAAACCGAATTAGGAGCCGATTTTACAATTTTCACTATGAGCAACCGGATAGAATATATTGAAATTTAATATTTTAGTTCAGTTTGCTACCGGAAGTTATTAACAAACTTATCAAAAAATTCAGTTGGTATAAAGTGAAACTCTACTAAAAGCCAAATTCACATTTGTCTAGTTATAATAAATAAAAGCTAGTTTCCTTAAATTTGAAAGAAGTATTTAAAATGAATTTTCATAATACATATTATGCAACATTTTCGCTTAACTAAACAACATCTACACCCTGTGGTTGATTACGTGGTGACCACATCAGATTTTTTGCATTAACAAACTACTTATGCATATTGTTTGTGATTTCGACTATTAATGTTAAAACTCGTACTAATGTGTTATAAAATATTAAAAAAATGTTACAGGTATAATTAATTTCGTCCTATAAAAATCCACACTGTAAATATAATATACACTTTTATTTAAATTTTATTATAAGATTAATATTAATATAAAAATTTTATTGATTAATAAGATCCGGCCCTGAAATTGGAACTCAAAAATGTGATATGTCTTCTGTTTTTTATATATTTAAATCTTTCAATGTAATTTAATGAGAATAATTTAATCACATAGGAATGAAACAATAACGTTTGTGTGGCATTACCTTAGAAAAAATCACGTACGTAAAATGAAATGAAACAATTAAGTGGCCAACTTATGTACATTTTCCATTATTGTCTTTTTTCTATGTGCTAATTTTTTTCATTAGTATTGTTACACTTTAACATAATTATTCTTTGCTGTTTATTACACAATAATACTTAATTTAATGATAAACAAATGAAACTCTCAAATGGAAATAAAATAGAAAATAGAAGAATTTTTAGTTGACTTGAGCTAAAGAAAACTTTTAAGGCAATAGAAATTTGTTGAAAAATCCAAACAAAACAACAATATTGTATAACTTACCTGAATCTCATTGAATACAGTCACCTAACACCTTATTTTCTCTAAAGAATCAACAATTTTGCAATAGAACAATAATTACATTAGAAGTATACAAAATAACTACATAGTGAATACTTATATGAGAAAACCGACTTTTATAAAGAATAAGGACAATAGCTATTAACAATGCTACTATAAAGTAAATGGGTATATGAAGTGCAAATCTAGCGTATAAAATGTAGTGACATTATAACAATGTAAAAATAAAAAAACGAAGAATAAGAGAACTCGTGTGTTGTATAGACTTCTTTAATAGCATAATAATAAAAGTTAATTTAATATAACATGCATTTTTGTATGAAAGTTTATTTTAAAATGTGTTAAAAGCAGAAACCTAATGCAATTTGATAAGTTAATATAAAACTATCTTCTATTATAAAGTGCACAGCACTTTAATAAGTTAATGCTGCTGTTCTATATAGAAAACGGCATAGAAAATAAAATATAAAATATAAGAGAATTTCTAAACAATTTTAAATAAGTTTAACCATTTTTTTTTAGAATTTAATTTTGAAATTTAATAAATATGTACAGGATTAGATGTGCTATTATACTTATTAATTACAATGCATAAATATTGCGGGCGCCATTATACTTTTATACTTATAAACATTACGTTATTATATTCCGTGTACTTAGTAATTCTCTTCCAGTGCTAACGATATCGTCAAATTAATTTTAGCTATTTATGACTTAAGAAATAAGGATAATAAAAAGAAATAAGGATCGCTAAAAATAGCGATAAGGCTCATTTCCATTTTGAGGGCTTATTTCATTCTTGTTCAGAAAATCCACAAGTGATTTTTGAGAACCAAATGCATCCACAATGTGTCACCGTATTTGCGGATTTTGGGTTGGAGGCATCATCAAAAGAATGGTCTCTTTTTCCAAAATGCAGCTGGTCAGACAATAACTGTTAATGGTGCTCGCCACTTGTCATATAGCCGGAGAAACAATTCCGTTACTGCATGAGTCATATTTGGTCGTGTAATTTCCCATTTTGATGATTATGATGACTGGCCACCTAGATCGTACGATTGAAAGCCGCTCGCTTTTTTTCTTTGGGATTTTTTGAAGTCTAAGCTTTATGTCTTTTAAAGTCTCAACGAAATTCAGCTAGATTTTATGCAAAACAATCACTGAAAATTTCAACAAAAGTGTGCGTATGTGCCAGCAAAATCGTGGAGTTATATGTCGTATTGTAATTGAACACAAAACAAATTAATAAATCTTTCAGAGAAGTTATAAAACGTAGAAGTATAATCTAAAGCAAAATTAAAGTAACCGTTTAACAATAAGTTCATGTACAAATTTTACCAGACAAGTGTGTATTTACGAATATGCTTTAGACTTATAAAGTTATACTGTAATTCATTATAATGTTATTTTTTGTTTAAATTATTTTAAATATTAGATTAAATTTAATTTTATATTTCATAAAATTCTTTTGTTTTATAAATCATTGTATAATTATAAAATTCTTCATTTTGTTATTTTACTAGACATTATTAAGCAAAAATTTTAGAAAAAGCAACTAAATAAACCCATGACAAGAGAAAAAAAATACAAATTTTCCTAAAGCAATAAATAATAGTTAAACACGCATAACTATAACCAACAACAAATTTCATAAAGAATAAATAAAAAAAACACAGACTTAAAATTGGTATGGTAAGTTTACACAAAAGATATCCTTTTTTTCAGTCCCATACAGGATGATTTTGAAGCCAGATACTTACTTTTGAATAGGTAGACGTTTTTACCTAACATAATTTAGCCTAAGGTAAACAAGTGTATTTTTATATTATGTTTTAATGGCATGTTTGATGAAAATTTTATGGTTAACTATGAGATTACCTGAAAGAAGACAATATAATTTTTTGTTTTGTTTTAAAACAAAACTAAAAAGAAAAGTAAGAAATAAATTACAAAAGAGTTTTGACAAAATAAAAAAAAAACTGAAAAAATGAAAAAACTCATTTTTTCCCCTTTGTTATATTTTTTGACATAATCTTGTTCTTTTTGTTTCTATATTCTTGAATTATGAAGGTTAGACACGATGATGATGTTAATGATTAACAAAATTAAGAATAATAAAAACAAAAAAAAAAATCTTTAAAATATTTTAAGGACTCTTCATTTACAAAACAAAAGGCTCTCTGGAACTGATGTGCTTGTGTATCAATTTTCATTTCATATTTGCTTCATGAGTTTCTTGTGTAAGCGAATTATTCAAGTATAAAAAATTAGTTACTTGAACTACTTATAATGAATAAAAAGTTACGGCATTTTTTTTATCCTTATCTTTGTTACAAAGGTCATTAAAAGTATTGTTAACGAATGAATGAATTGCATAAACTCATTTTGATGGGAGTGATAATTAAATTTAATTACGCACTTAAACACCAAAGTGCAGTAATAAGACAACTAAGTACATAAGTACACATTTATAAAACAAAAAATTAAATTGTGTCTGTTTTTGACATGAAAATGTTCTTGTCCCTTGAAAATGTGCATAATTAATTTTTTTGTTAAAAATTGCTGTTAGTATTATTGTATTTATTTAAATCAAATATGTATGAATGTACATGTCTAAATTTTTCAAACGACAATACGTATGCAAACGAACACTTAGTGTTAAATACGTTCGTCATTTAAATAAAGTTGTGTCAAACCAATGGTTTGTATTGTAGCACTTTTTGCTTCAACAAATATGAAAATATTGTTTTTAAATACACTCTATTATTACTATTATCACACTATTAAAATTATTTTCATTCACATTTAACTATTTCTAGGATTGCATATATTTAGGATGATGCATTCATGCAGTCTTTGAAATAAAGCAAAAATTAATATAAAGAGGGGTTAACATAATGCTCGATTTTGAGGTTTAATTGTGTGAGTTAAGAAAAATAATTATTTTTTTAATGTCATGGAATTTACCGCTAGCTTTTTATGTTTATAAAAATTTAAAAACGTTTGCGGTTTCAGAAATATAAGGCGCCAAAGATTCAAATTTTACAAAATTCAAGAGGCGATAACTTCAGAGGGGGTGGAGATGGAAAAAAATTTTCTTCTAACGAAATGAACTATTTGTTAATTTCTATAAGCCCCTAAAATTTCAAGTTTCTACAGGCTGGGGTCTAGAAGAAAATTTTAACGGCCGTTTTCTTTTTATAAAGTTTAGCTATAGTATACCGCACTAGGGGAAGCAAGCCGCTACCTTTATGCGTTTGCAAAATTTCAAAAATGCTTATGGTTTCATTGCAACAAATAGTTAAAAAAGGCCATTTTTAGGGTTTTGGGGGGAGGTAGGTAAAAATTTTGTTCTACGGAAGTAAGTTTCTAGTAAAGATCTATGTACATACAAAATTTCAGCTTTCTATCTTCAAGGGTGTAGAAGTATTGTAAATAGACACACGGACAGACGGACGGACGGACGGACGCACTGACGGACGGACAGAGTGAAACTAATAAGCACTTTTTTTCAAAAATTTTTTGGAAAAGTGCTAAAAACTAACTTTGAGAGTTAAATCAAAATTAAGACTACTTAACGATTTAAATCTACGAACGCTAATTCTAACTGCTACGTAAACTTTTTGGAAAAAAAGCCGCAAATTCTAGATTAAAAGTTTATCCTACAAATAGTAGGTTCATTTATTATTATTTAAACATTCAAAGTGTTTCACATTTGATACTCGTATTAGCAAGGTCAAAGTTAATAATTTTGGGTCAAACCAATGGTTTGTATAGTAGCACTTTTCGCTTCAACAAATGAAAATACAGCTTCTAAAAACTATCTAAGTCTAAGGTATACCTATTACACCATTAAAATTACATTTATTCATGTACGAAACTCTTCCAAGGATTGCATACATTTAGGATGAACGATTTACGTAGTTTCTGAAATAAAGCCAAAATGAATTTAAAGAGGTGTTAACATAGTTTTCGATTTTAATGTTAATTGCGTGAGTTAAGAAAAATAATTATATTTTTTGAGGGCATGTAATTTACCATTAGTATTCTGCGTTTATAGAAATTTGAAAAAGCTTTCCAGTTTCGGAATTATAAGGGGCCAAAAATTCAAATTCTACAAATTTCAAGAGCCGATAACTTGAGAGGGGGTGGAAGTGGAAAAAAATTTTCTAACGAAATGAACTATTTATTATTGTCTAAAAGCTATTAAAATTCCAGACTTTTACAAACTAGGGTCAATAATATGAATTTGAGTATAATATTATAGCAACTTAAAGAAAAACAATTTTATTCAAGTTTATTAAAGTATTGAATTTTTTATAGTCTTCTTGCACTCAATAATAAATCAAATCTATTGTACTTTTCATAATTTTCGAATATAAAGTCAATTCAATTCGCATTTGTACATAAATTTTTAAAGTAAAATTGAATGAATTATGAAAATTTGTTTTTCCTTTATTTGTATTTTATTATTTTTCATAAAAAATCTGGCTTTTGAATAAACAGTTTTATAATCTGAGCATTGGATGAAATTTTTTATACATATATTTGATTATTATTTCACTTGTGCTTTGCATTTTGTATTTTTAATGGGTTTTGTAATTTAATCTTTAATAATGAATAAATTTTTTTTCTGCTTAATTCTATTGTTATCGTGATTTAGTTTTCAATTCTTTGGCTTTTATTGTCAGAATTTATATAAGTAGTTTATAGCTATAAGTTTATGTTTTATTAAAATTTAAATAATTTATGATTCTTTTATGTACATACACATATTATACTTAAATTTATTGCGTGGTGGCCCAAAAATACATAAGCATAATATATTTTTGAGTATATGGATTGTAAATTACATGCATAAGTAATAAGTATTTTAGACTAATTATTTAATAAATTAACGTAAATTCATTAAACAAACGAAAAATTTTAATAATTAAGTACATTTAATTTTAAAGTTTTATGAATAGAATATTAGAATTATTAATATTAAGTTAAAATACATGATTGTAGGTACATAATTTATGCATTTAAATTCTATATAAGAACACGGTAATTATGAATAAGTAATTAAAGTTTTCGCCAATATTTTAAACCAATTTATGTTTATTAAACATTAATATTTTTCAGAGTTTTTTAATAGTAATCCCTAATAATTCATTTTAAAAATAAAGTTGGGTCAACTAATGGTTTGTATTGTAGCACTTTTTGCTTCAACAAATACACTCTATTCTATGTATACCTACCACACTATTTATTAGTGTCTAAAAGCTCCTCAAACTTCAGGCTTCTATAGCGAGGGATCTAGAAGAAAAACGATATCAAATATTTGGAAAAAAAGGACTTTAGATAACGGTAAATTTGAACGGCCATTTTGTTTTTCTAAAGTTTAAATACAGTATTCCGCACTAGAAGAAGCAATCCACTGCCTTTCTGCGTTTGTCAAATTTCAAAAATGCTTATGGTTTCACTGCACTAAATAGTTAAAAAATGGCATTTTTAGGGTTTCGGGGGGGTATAACTTCTACAGGGGGAAGTTTCTAGTAAAGATCTATGCACGTATTAATTTCAGCTTTCTATCTTCAAGGGTGTAGAAGTTTTGCAAGCATGTCCACGGACGGACGGACGTACGGACGGACAGAGTGAAACTAATAAGCACTTTTTTTCAAAAAATTTTTGGAAAAGTGCTAAAAAGTATATTTAAGAATTTTTGGAATAATTGGTATGGTCCATATATAAAGTGCAATCAGTTTGCGTAAAAATCTTCTGAACTAAGTATTCCAAAATTGAAACAGATTATTAACGTGCTTAGAAAATTAAAAGAAATAACAGGTTTCAATAAATTCTATTAAAAATTTGTAAGTGTTGTGATTCCAATGCTGAATTCTGTGTCTTAGGAAAACAGTTTGGCAATTAGCGCATATTTTCATTCAACATTTTATGGATTTCAAAGATCGTGTAGATTTATATAAAATTTTATTAACATTTATGTTATAAGTATAGGTAAGTATGTTTATAATATATTAATATTTCACTTTTATTACACACCTACAAAATAAGTTACTTAGTTTGCTAATTTAATGTAAAAATAAAATGCACACCTAAGCTCTTTTTATAATTTATTAATTAAATACTTAGGAAAAAAAACACCATATAAAATATTCTAAAAATAATTAAAATTGAATTTTTGTCTTTTTCATTTTTTTAATAAATTTCCCCTAATCCAGTATTTAATCAACTTAATAGACTGAAAAATGACAGACGTTAAATTATAACTCTCAAAATTTTTAAAATATGTAATTATTGTGTATATGCATTCTATAAAATACCATGTGAAAATGTATACCCATAGTGTTGTAGTATAATTACATAAAAAGCAGTCAGAGAATTTTATAATAAGTATGTAACTACAATATAGGTGCATGATCCATGCATTAAATTCCATTTAATTAATTTATTTCGTTTTATTACAGACTATATGGCAAACTATTATTAAAACAATCTTCAATTAAATTTTTAATTCAATGTTCATTAAAACTATACTATTAAAACTATTAAAATTAAAACAAAACAAAAATATAATATCTTAGTAATTCTTTGAAAAGTGCCATATCTCTCTAGCACAACTGAAGTTAAGAATTAAAATATTTGCGAATTAAGAAACAAAAAATTTAAAATGATATTCTATAGATATATTTTTATACATGTATACTTAGAAATATTGAATTAATATTTTTAAAAGCAAATGTCCTGGAACAGATTAGTTATTTCACTAGACTATACTTGAAACCAGTACTTAAATAAATAATGTTTTACTATTTCTACTTTTATTTAGGAAATTGACACTTCTTTGATTTCAATTTATTTTGCAAATACCCATTCCATTCTCTTTGCAACCACGGCGACATTGCCAAATATTTTTGTGAAACAATATGGAACCTGGCTATTAAGCTTGAGCGAGAGTTTTGTTACACGCTACACGAAAAAGTATTTTTCCGCAATGATTATTGCTTTAAATGTTTTTTAAACAAATAACAATTCGCAAAAAAATTCACTTAAAAAAATGCCCAAGTTCGAAAACAACACGCTATAGAAAATTTTACAAAATTTGGCATTAGAATTCGCAAATTGAAAAGTTCCTAAAAATGTCAATATTGGTTGCTACTATTAAATGTTTTGCAGTTTATAGATGTATTATGTATGTCGTTTTATTTCATTGTTATTCTTCATTATTCAAATGTTACAAAACAAAATACTATAAAGAGATACAAATTATTGTTGTATTCTCTTAGTTATATAATTTAAATATAAAAGAAAATCAAAAAATTAAATACTGCTTTCATAATGCGTATAAAATAACGATAAGATCTGGATTCGAATATTCATATCATTAGAAAACAGAATAAGAATTAAGAATAAAATGGGCAAGAGAACTACATATTTATATATATGTATGTACTCATATACTTAGCCTTAAAAGCTAACAAATCCGTTATAAATAAATACTTATGTGACTACATATATATATGTATGTAGATTTGTATACATAATATATACATATATAAACTAAAATATACATATGTAGTCATGTTTTTACAAACAGTTTAAATACAAAATTCATTTGCTTCTATATAAATTATCCATATAGATGGGAGCATATGCTCTATTATAAGCGGGTTGAATGAACCCACTAAAGCGGTGTGAAGAGGTTTTAATACTCATTTCTTTTCTATTTAATACATTTTTTTTTTAAATTGTTTGTTGATTTTATGAGAAAGCATTCATTATAAATGCTTATGCAAGAATGCATATTATATATGTATGTATATAAATGTACAAATACGGGAAAAATCATAATAATAGAATATGTATAGGTATAATAAACATACATATATGTATGAATATACAACTACATTATATAGTATGTATATTTCTACTACAAGGAAAATCAAAATGAATAAATTGTACAGAAAAGAATAAAGCAGCGGCAACAATCAATTGTTATAGGCAAATATTATTAAGAGTAAATAGTAATCAAAAAATGTATGCCAGTGTGTATACTGTGTATGCACCTATTTATAATAAAAATGGAAGGTAAAGTACATTAAATAACGGTAAGTGTTTGGGTTTCTCTATTCTTATAATGTTTATTGCACAATTATTTTTTATTTTTGTTATTTGACATGAAATGACATAAAAATTTTAGGTATCTATTTTACTTTTGGTTAAAGATGACGCATATACTTGTGTATCTACTTAAAAATATTTATTTATTTACGTATTTTATTTGTTTATCAAAAAAAAAATGATGTAAATAAATAAATTTCCTTACATTCTGTCTAAGTAGTATGTTATATGTACAAATATTACGTAAATATCCATAAAAAACATGGTTTCACATGGGGCTACATTCAGGTTTTTAGTCAAACAAATACTAGAAAAATTCTATAAGAAAATTATACTCGTACATAAAATTTTTTACTTACTTACATACAAATTTGTTTACGACTGCCCATTTTGTTTTCCACCGTCTTATAGGTTCTTCTATACTGTACTTCTCTTGATTTCTTAAACTTCTCTAATAGAAAGATCCCTTTAAGAAAGTATAGAAATTTTTCCAGGTCGCCATTAGTACTTATTGAAAAGAATTTTCGCCCTATATGAGGTTCATCCTATAATTTCTAGTCAACAACATTATTTAGGTATTCGTGATATTTTTAAAGACCTTAGCGGAAAAAATTACTAAAAACTATTTTACGTGAAAAGGAAAGCGTAACTTGTTCGATATTTAATTTAACTAGGTTTGAAGAATTTCTTAACCTACAATAAAGTTTTTTTAATTACTTGTTATAGTTTTGTGTGAAATAAAATCGAACATTTAAATTGAAAAAAACGAAAGATTATTTACTTTTATAAAATAATTTTAAGTATTCAACAAGAATTTTTAATTTAAATTTTTAATTTATAAACTTGGACTTGGTTTTTATGCCAATTTCAATCCAATTTTAATGTCGTATTTAATTTTAATTTTGCCTTAGACTTAGTTTTTACTTGATCCAAAAGATTCTAGGGTTTTTTTTTAAATATATATAACCGAGCAATAAGAGGGAAGCTGGGTATTTAGAACTTGCTGATAGAAGTTAAAGTAAGTGTTGTTATACGTATGCAAGTACCCATATGTAAGTACACCGAAACAAAAAGCAATAAATCTTAGTATAAGTATAGAGAGTCTTCCATTTATATTGGATAAGTACTTACTTATAAAATTTTATAAATAATTGATAATATCGCAGCGGTTTTTTTTTTGATGGTTAGCACTTGAATATACCTTCAGAAAAATTTACATAAAACATACTTTACTATATTATTTATTATAATATGCAAAGTGACATAGAAAAGTGTTATGGTGGCGTAAGCCAAAAAGTATAAAGAAAAGAAAAAAAAATTTAAAAAGAAAGAGGTAAGTAAAAATATACTCAAGTTCTTATAAAAGTACTTACACAAAATATAACTATAGTAAGTGTTTATACACAAGTCAGTGTAAATACAGTGATACTCCACCTATGCAGATTTCTATATACTTATTTTGGAATATTATGAATACTTTTATGTTTTAGTTGAGACCATTTTAAGAAATTTTCACCAAGAAAAAAATTTCACTTTTTTAACTTTAAAAATTAATTTTTAAATCTCTTTTTTTATTCATTAAACTTAGTCATTGCCATAGTTCCCATAGCCACTTACGTATATTTATTTTTCACATGTTACACACTTTTTTTAGATACGTCCAATTTAGTGGTTTTGAATTAAAAAAAGTTCTAACGCCGTTCAAAATTCCTTTGGTTAATATTATTTGCCAAAATGTATATACGTTTTCATGTAAACTTTTACCAAGGCAAGACCATATGACGTGCAATGTCAAAAATTTATCAATACCGACTGAACTCTACAATCTTTAAATCAACAAACTCTACATCTCCATGTGGTTTGGAGAAATACATCCAATATTATTAACCAGGGTATTACTGTAATATATATATATAGCACATTCATTCAAGCACAACCAATGCGCGATATATATACGTATACATATGTGTATAGAAAGAAAGAAAGAAAACGTTTACTCACAAACATAAAAATAAATATAACAATATGAACATATCAAACAAATCCATGAATACGATATTAAGTGGAACAGTTAAATTAAAAATTAATGAAATCAGTGCAAGAGTGCTATGAAATTTAAATTACAATCACTTTAATTTTCTTAATGTTAAAAAAAATATGTGAATAATATACGAAATGAAATTAAAGTATTAAGTAAGAAAAATTTGACGTAGAATTATTGTTTAACTACTTATACCTTGAAACTAGAATGAAAAATAAAATTTTAATCGCTTATAAAAATTCTGGAAGTAAAGTGTTTACACTTAATATTGGAAGGAATAAACAATATTCAAACTTTCAATTATAAAAATATATTTTAAGTATTAAAAATTAAAATTTTTTATTCAAGAAGAAGTGAAATTTGTTTCTCAATTGCCGTTTTCGCTGTTTATGGTGTTTCGCCAGCACTGTCGCCAGCAATTGTTCTTACACTGATACTATATTTGAAAAAATTTAACGCAGATTTAACTTAAAGCATGTACATACCTATGTACCTACATATTTATATATATTTTCGTACATCATACATAATTGTGTGAATTAAAAAATTTTTGGATAAATTTAGGTGATCTACATTTCTATAATATATTATTATAATAAATTTAATATACTTAAGTACTTTTGTTGAGAAAATATCATGTATTATTAGAATATATTATGTTTATATATTATCAATTTAGATCCCAGATTTCAAAGAAACAGAAAACTGCGTTTCCGAGATTTTGTCAGTATTCGCATTAAAGTAAAATTTCATTCATCAAATATTTTCAAAGAAAGTGTTAACTTTCTAGTAAAAAAGCAAGAAGTTTTTTTTTCATTTTGAGTGAAATTTTTTGATTCGTTATAGCCTTGTACGAGTATACATTTCTAAATGACAATGTTCGGATATCTAAGTATAAAAGGAGCAATTTATTATTACTTAACACTTTTGCAACAACCCACTTTTTAAAACAGTTAATCAAAAAATTTGCCAGTGTACTTTAAAAATGTATGCAATAGGGCTTAGTTTAGTTTTGGATCTTATATTTTATACCTGTAAATTAAACTTAATAACTTATATTTATTTAAAAATTAAAGAATAGCAACAGAATCCTATTAAAATTTAAATACATGTACATGTGTATATACAGCTTATAAACTTATATATGTAATTATTTAAATTTTTTCTATAATTATAATTTATATAATATACCTAAATTAAATTAAATTATATTTAATTAATTTGAAAAAATTCCAAAGGTTAACCAAAGTTATACAAAATTGTTTAAATAATTAAATGAAATAAGAATCCCTTTTTTTAAAAATTGTATTCAATTCAAAATTCAAAAAACCACAAAATTTTTTCAGCATTTTAATAAAAAAAATTTTTTTTAAATTATTTTATATACTTACTTACTTATTAATTTAATTAAATACTTATTATAAATTTTATTTTTATTGCAAAATTTTATCCGCTTTAAATTGAATTTAGCTAATAGTGGAATTATGTTTGATAATCATGAAAAATACAAATTCAAAAATATTTTTGACACAAAATCTCGCCACATAATACAAAATAAGTAATTCAACTCAAATGTAAAGAGTAGATTCATATACGAAGCGTAGGAAATTTAAATAATATTTTATAAAAGTATAATTAATTAAAAACATATTTGAATTTCACATTAATTCATTAATAATCAAGTAAGTAATTAAATTCATATGTTTTTTAAGTTTTCATATTTAATATAATTAATAAATAGTAATTTTAATTATTTTGAAGATATTGCCAAAAAATAATTGCATGATTGTTCGGCATAAATAAGAAGCGAAACTTAAAGGAAATGAGAAAATTTCTATATTTAGCGCTAAATATGTTATGTTAAGTCTATACGGGTGGACTTTGTTTTATGAATAAAAAGTTTCGATTGTTGTTATGAATAGTATAAATTTAGAACTGTATAACAGATTTTTTATTGTTAATTTATAATTATAATTCAAAAAGAAAAATTATGTAATACTTATTCGCTTCGACTTTAAATCTTCTTCAATTATCGAAAAATAAATTACAAATTTATTTTACAAAATTTGTTGAAACATAAGTAAGTATGAACTTATTTAAAAAAGACCCTATTTTGTTTAATTTCACCATGATTTGGAGTTTGCAATATTTAATTGAGTATTGTAAGCGACGAATATATGAAAATAAAAGTATAAAGAAAATTCTTTAAAACCCTCTCTTTTAGAATGCCGATTTTAATTAACGAAATAAGCTCTTTCTACTATTACAGTTGAAAAGTGGTGCGCACTCGTAATGAATTATATATAGTAGAAATACATAAATCAATGTTATGCATTGCGAAATTGTTGGGATTAATTATATAAATTTTTAATCTTAATTAAAAAAATTATACTTAAATTTAGTAGTTATTATATTTGTATATTAAAAATTACCAATAATTCTAACTCAAATTACTTAATTGAATACGATATATTTAGTTGCGATAACTTAAAATTACTTTTCATACCTATAATGCGGTTGAGAATGCACAACAATTATAATACAGCGAAACCAAAAGAAAACTTGATCAAATATAAGTATGAATATTTTTACGAAAATCTAACTAAATTTCTTTTTAGTTTTAAATATGTAAGCAGTATAATATGCAAGAATACCGGAAAATTTAATACATATACATTAAGCATAACAATATATTTAAATATAAATTCAATTATTTTCCCAAAACAATTTTTCTTTTCATATCCTTGCTTCTTTAACGGAATGAAGTAAAAAATAATAAGATTTTTTTTATTATAAATTTCCTTAACAAGATTAATATTCTAAGTATACACAAAGAGATAAGTATATGTAGCACATTCAATATTAATTCAAGAATTACTTAAAAAGAATTTTACAATTTTTATTTTTGTTACGTTTTTTCTTTTTGTTTCCTTTTGTTAAAATACAGTCGTTTTTTTTTCGTATTTTTTATTATCCTTATTTTTCGTTTTTTGAAATAATGATTTTTGGGTAGAATCACAGCAATGTTTTAGTATTTTCAAAAATGAAATTAGGCAACACCCGAAAAAAAACAACAAATAAAAATTAGGAAGGAATTTTATATCCTGACCTGATGTGAAATTCGAAATAAAAAAGGATATTATGAAGAGAAAAATATTATAAAAAGTACAACATTTTTGCTGCACGAAATGAAAAATAAAAAATAAGTTAAAAAAAATTGGTTATTTTTCATAAAATGAATTTTAATTTTTAAAATTGTGTTTTAAGAGAATTAAAAATGCACGCAATTATACAGAGATTGGATTTTTTTTATGAAAAGTTTAATACTCAATATAAAAATATTCATTGGTACTCGTAAATCTCATTTCATATTTTATAATAAAAATTGCAATTCGTAATTAATAAATAATAATACTATATGCATAACATATATACATATATATATATATATATATATATATATATGTTTACATAGTACATGTTTGCACATGTACTATGTACCATAGAAACTTAAATTCAATAAATTATTTGTTATCTCCGAGCTGGTCTATAATACACTTGCAATCATAAAAATTTTAATTATTAAGTATATTTAAATAAAAATAAATTTAAAAAATAATTTATTATAAGTAAGTATACTAAGTATATCTAACCTTAATTATGTTAATAATAAGATCCTCAAAATTAGTTGACTTCTCATTTTTAATAGTCCTTTGTTGATTTAATTTTGTATTAATTTCTGCCATTATCCCATTTTTAATAAATTGTAAAATTTTGTTTTTCTTTATGTTTTTATATTTTGTTCTCCTTTCAAAATAAAATTTTATTGAAAACTTTAATTATATAATTAACATTATTAGTATTCATTTCTGTACTTGTATGGTTCTTTTTAATATTAATTAATTTTAAATTTGTTATTTTACATTTTTAATTATTATTTTAAAACAAAAATAAAAAAAAAACTATTTTTTAGTTATACGGAACTTAATTTTTAAATTTTTCATTTTTAATTATGTATATTCATGTGATTTATATTAATATATTTTATATTAAAAAAATATTCAAAATAAATTTTATTTTCAGTTTTTTCATTTCATTATTGAGTCTTACTTATTATATTCATAATTATTAATATTCGGTCATTTTCATTTTAATTATGAATTTATACAAAAGAACAATTTTTTTTTCAGTATATGTAAATTTCAGTATAACAAATCATATTATTTATTGTTATACAATAATTTAATTTTTTTTAATATTTATTGAAATACTTTTGTTAATTTTGTTAATAATAAATGATTTTAAATAAATCGATAATGATATTAAATTTTAATAATAATTATATTATGAAAAAAAGAGAGAGAGAAATGAAAAAAATAATTATAAATTTGCTTTTTCTGTTTTTTTGCTTTTTTTTAAATAAGTATTTCAATTGAAATTATTGTGTTTAATCATTATTGCTGAATATTAAGAAGAATGAAAACAAAAATTAAATAACAATTTTTATAAAAATTAAGAGAATGAGAGAGAAATAATTAGATTTTTCTCTTAAGTAATTGTATTGTACATTTTGTTTTTTATATGTTTTCATGTGTGTGTGTTTAAAAACGGAGATTTTTATATAGTGAATCAAATTATTTTTTAATTATAGTATTTTTTAAAAAGAGAAAAAATTTTATTTTGAGGTTAGATGTTTCTTATTTATTATGGTTTTTTGTTTTATTTTTTTTTTAAATTTAACACTTCTTAAAATTCTCAATTTTCTTGTTTTCTAGTACTTACATCTTGTGTGTGTTTCATTAGTATAATTTCTTTAATATTAATATAAATTACGCATATTTTAATATTTTAGAATTTTAGAATTATTTTTGCAAGAGAATATTATACAATTATGTGTGCAAAGAAACTCCCGGAATATACGATAAAAATACATAAATATATTTTTTTTTTCTTCTCTTTTTTTGTTTTTATTTTGACTCTGAATGAAACCTTCTCTTTATATTTGATACGATATTAATATTTTCATACACAAATATATATAAATATATATTTTATTATTATATCTATACGTATATACAAATATAAGCCAAGCAATTACTAATGTTTTTCGTTTATATGTCTATATATATATATATTTTTACATAGTGTATATTATATATTTGTTATCCTTTAGAATCGATTTTTTCATTCAATTTTTCTTTTTTAATATTATATTAAATAAAATATTCTTTTCGTATTTTTTCTTTAATATTATATACAATTGTAGTGTTATAATATAATAGCTAACACGTTAATATACATGAAAAGAAATGGAATAGAATCCGTATAATATTCATAATTTTTATTTTTACAAAATTTTGTGTAATTTAATTTTTTTAATTATATTCTTTGAGTTTGTTATATACTTTACTATAATGCAATTTTATATAATTTTATTTTATGTTCTGAGTTTAAGAGAGTGTGTGAAAGATTTTTTTGCCTTTTTTTATTAAAATTTTATTCTCTGATTAAATTTAACAATTTCTTTAAAAAAATATATTTTTTATGTAGTTATGTATATGCGTACATATAGATTTATAAAATTTCACTTTCTTCTTTTTTTTTACAAGGAACAAAATTTAGATAATTTTATTAATTTTCTATTAATATTATTTATTGAAAAAACAGAAGTTTAAGAAAAACCAACATGAAAACTATCTATGTAAATTTTATTTAATTTTTTTTCTTAATTTATAAAACGAAGAAAAAATAATAAAAAAAATAAATAGTATTGAAAAAACTTGTGTATTTTTTCAAATATGCATTTAAATATTTATGCGTGTATGTGTATGTTTGCTTCTTTCTTACTACATATTGTATATATATATATACAGAATAATATAAATTTTTTTTCTTTATTCTTTTAATTATCTGTCACACACAAAAAAACTCCACCACGGATCAAAATTAAAAACCAAACGAACAACGGGAGCGAAACAGATGAACTAACCAAAAAAATATTCGAAAACGGTTCAGCTTTTCTTCTTTCCTTCTTAACAACAAAAAAAAAGGAAAAATAATAAACTATTAGATTCTTTTATTTTTTTGGATGCAAAACACAAAAAACCTAACAACATGAAAACTATATTGAAAATTTAAACGTTAAAAATGGGAAATTTTTCTAAAGAACAAAAAGTATACAAAAATTTTTAAAATGAATTCAGCGCTTTGAAATACATTAAATACAAAATGTTTAGCAATAATATATATATATAATATGGATATGTGTCTTAAGGGAACTACTGTCATTTCATTTTATCTTATTTCGAAAAAAATGTAGTTAGAAAGAGATGGTTTGATAGTCAACAATAACTTTTATGATTATAAAATATTTGATTTTATTCTTTGTAGTTTTTTTCAAGAAAATTGTTTATAAAGGGCGTTCATCAACATTATTCGCTATACAATAAATATTACGTAGTGCAAACAAAAAGAGCTACATGTGATGTATCGAAAAATATTTTAAAATGTTTGTCAACATAATTATATTTGCGGTATTTTTAACAATATAAAATTTTGTAAACAATTTAAAAAAAAAAAAGGAAATTTTCGTATTGAAAAATTTACTTAGGATAATAATTAAAAAAAAAGTCACTCCCATTGAAAAAACTGTAAACAAAATTAAGAAAAAATAAAATATTTTTTGGTAGAATAAAAGAAATGTCGGAAAAAAGATACTTAAATATCGAGATTATGAGTGCTATTATTACAAAGAGCATAAATAGTTAATATAGTTAAGATAGCCCACACAGTTGAGCTGTGAAATATATAGTATATATAGCTAATTATCTAAACAAAACGTTTGTCAATATTTTAATTTAAAATATGTTGACAAGCATTTGAACAACAACATTTATGTCTCATATTGTTGTAAAAATTTTAAGTTTTTAATATTTTGTATACAATCTGCCCTTATGTAAAATGTACCTTTATGTATGTACAAATACATATGTCTGTGTCAATGAATGTGTTCAACATAATATACATACATACATATATGTATCTCTTCTTATTTAATTTTTTTTTTCGTATAATGCGGTGTTATTTTCCAATACAATTATTATTATGTAATTTTTGTATGTAAGTATGTATATAGATATGTTAAAAATTTCTACAAAAGGTTGTTTATTTTTCATGGTAAAAAAATGGACTAACTTTATTTAAGGGAATTTATTTCATATACCGTTTCGTGTTTTTCTTAATTAATGATTGAAGAGACATCTTGCGTTATTTTTGCGTTTAAATGTTTACATGCATTTGAGCAAATAAAAATTATTATTTTGCAGACAGAATGAAAATCTAAGACAAAATTAGTCATTTAATATTATGATTATGTCTTGTTGTGCTATAGGTACAACAGTACAATGCTCATAAATAACTGTTTTAAACATTCATATTTTTTAGTAAGTTAGTATGTAGTTTCCACTGATGTACTTACCAAAGGATTTTGTTTTCAATGTGAAATTTCTGGTAGAGTTAAAAATTAGTTTTATTAAATTTGTATAATTTGTAACATCGAAAATTATGGCTTTATTATTTTCCATATTAAAAAATAAAGCCATCTATTGGATTAAATGTGTTAAACTATTCATTAACAATGTTATAAATAATAACGGGTTTAGGAAAGGCTTATGCACAACTGAAATGTACGCCTTTAATAATATTAAAAGGAAAAATATCCTAGTTATAAACGAAAAACTTCAAATAGTGTCGTTTAAAAAGCTATTCTTAAATTTAGTTTCAATAAAATTGCTTATAGTTATTGCTCAACATCTTTTACATATTTTCTTTTGGAATAACTCCCACACACCGAGCTTCACCATTCATATCATGCAATAGGACATCTGATAACATAATGTATTAAACACTTATAATAAGACTTAAGTTTGGTCAAAGTAAATTCAATTATAAAATTGACAATAAAATTTTATTATAAAAATTATTTAATCTTTAAAATTTCTCTGAGTGTACGAAATATTTATTTACATTTAAAAAATATTTAGAAACAATATGGGACGTATAGAAACATGAATATATTGCTAAATATTCTGGTTTTGTTAGATTCAAAATTTTTTAAATTTTTTTGAGTGAAATATTATAGTTACGATAATATACAACCGTAGCAACATTCAAAAGTATATCTTTTACGATAAAAAATGTTGCTAATGACTATAATGAATTCTTTCTTTTAAACTGGGTAAAAATATTTAGTTGGAAAATGCAATTAAATTTTCTACAATATGCAATTTTAAATCCTCTTTTATAATATTATGTACATCTAGTAGAATGCAACGGGTATACTGTAAAGAATTATAGTTATTTTCAAAAATATATACTTATTTCTAAAAATGGAAAATGTTACTCTTACCTTTGTAAAACGATATAATGTACATATTTATTAAAATTTTTTCTGTTGAAGAACTCAATATGTTGAAGAACTGAATGTAATATTTTCCTAAAAACCAAATATTTGATATTATTATGTTAAATCTATATTTATGTATGTATGTAATGTATGTATATATAATTTGTAAATAAAAAATAATATATGTACCATAGTATAACATAACATATTTTTCATTTCACAATATAACTTCACAATATAATTTTAATATTACCCCTTTGCTTTTTTGTTTCAAATTTTGTAATAAAATTTTGAAATGAATCTCTGACACAAATGATCTCCTTTAATTTGACAATGATTCTAAGAATCCTTAATTATTAACAAATTCAACTGTATAGGAATTGCATTTTAAATTTATTTTCAGGTCAAATTAATTTATTTAAATTTTGAACAGCCTTATGTGGAATTTTTAATTTTACAAAATTAAAATTTGATTCCATATTTGATTCTCAATGAAAGTTCTTGTGAGGGAATTAATTGTAGAATATTATTTTAAAGAAACGTACTAACGGCTAAAAGAAATGTAAATGGAGATGATAAACGGTGTGTAGTTAGTTCGTCATATATATACATATGTACAGGGTGATTCAGAAGTCAGTGACATAACGTATACCATGATTTAGAGCATCAAATGAGTCAATTTTTTTTGTTAAGAAGTAGGTGTAGAATCTCAATGGTGTTCTAGATACAGGGATTTTAAAGAATTGCCACGAAATTTTTACATGCCCAAGTTTTTATGCTTTTAACTTCTCTTCCGAAAAAGAAAGGAGCTCCAAGTAAACAGTTTTTGAAAGGACTAGTATAGGGCTTGAAATCAACATATTACTTGAATTTTTATTTTATGTATTTCCGGAATACCAGTCATTCGAACTTTGGAAAAAATTTAATTTTTCCCATCTTTTATTTTTTGTTTGCGTACGAAATTTTTTCAAACTTCGAAGTTTTTTTTCAGAACTTTGGCTCAAGCTTTAATTTACGTCATTAAGTGTTGTTAAAAAACCTTGAATGGTATAATAGATAGTGGAAAAAAAACCTCTACCAAGAATTGCCACTACCAAGATTAAAGAATTTTGAATTTAAAAAATCAAAGAATTGATGTAAATTTAGTGAACTACAATAAATTAAAAAATAGTTGCATCTGAGTTGATTTTACTTCCTAAGTGACTAAAAATCTGCTTAACTAAAGAAAATGTTAATTAATTCAAGAATTTGTAAGTAAATCTGTAATAGGCATCCGTTAACTTTGATCCTTATATCTATAACATAAAAAACTCTTTCCATAATTTCTATATCATGTATACCTACTCGTTTTAAGTCACGAAATAATTTGGAGGTCGTTCACATCTTTAGTTACTTAGAATGGCAAAAAATAATTCTGTTTTCTTCTAAATCAAATACAACTTAATATTTTTTACTTTTTTTAGATATGTATGTCTGTTATTACATTAATAACAGTAAAAATTTCACTACAGTATAAATCAAATTTTGTAAATTCACGACAATAGAAGAACAAGATACTTATTTTATTTTTATAACCATATACATATATTAAATGTATATAATATCCTTATTGCACAATTTTTTACGCGGATATAGTTCTTTTATGAATCTGTATACTGCAGTTTTCATGTTATTTTGAATTTACGATGTACTATAACCTTTGTTTTCATATCAAATGACTATTTGGAATAACTTGTATTACATTATTATTTAACTTGCAAGTAACTTGAAAAGAATTCAAATTCATATTCTTGAATATTTACTTTTCCACAATATTAAAATTTAATATTTTATTGAAATAAAATGAAAAAATAGAAAAAAAAAATACAATAGAAAATATTTGTAGGAATAGAAATTTTGTTTCAAAAGAAGTAAATAAAATGTCTGCATCAAAAAACTAAAATATTTCTAAGTAAATGAAATAAAAAAAAGTCTGATTTGAGAAAAATGCAAAAATATTTTTTGTTTTCCTAAATTTTGGATGTAAAAATGATCACACAAATTTGTAAATTTCAGCTTGGTTCTATTTTAAATATTACTAGCATTTTCTACAGTTCATGTAAAAATTTTGATTTTGCAGTGGAATTATTTTTAAAGCAAAAAAATCTCATCTCGATGATACTCGTAAGATTCTGGAAAAAGTATTCAAATTGGCTATTCCTGTCATGCTTTTCGAATTATAAGAGAAAATGATACCCAGTAAGCTGAAAATTCTGACACTAAGCTGAGTTTGAAAAAGGAAAATATTTCCTATATTATTATAGGTACTCACCATTTTATCATTATGTTGCAGAATTAGCATCAAGTGTGGAACACTCTGCATACACATACAAAATTTGCTTTAGTTTATAATTTTTACCTTTTTTTTAAATTTTTACCTTTTTTTTAAATTTTTAGTTTATCTAAATTATTAAAAATAAGTTTTACTTCACATATTATATGACTTAAGAATTAATTTAAGGTTCTAGATGTACGAATAATGCCAAAATATTACACAGTTGTACAATAATATTTGACAAAATTTAAAAAACACATTATTTGAAATTAAAATAACTCTTAAAATTTTAAAATATTCATTGGCTATGTTTTAAAGTCTAACTGCGAAAAAATGTAAAATTTGAACCGGAATCTAAAAGTATCTTGCAAGTAGATAACAAAATCTTACCAGTGAACATTTTCTGCAAGGAAAAAAATAAATCGTGGATACTTTACTAAGTTATATAAGAAGTAATATAAGATTACAAAGGTCAAATCACTATTGATGTTATTTATTAGATTGGTTTATGTGATTTTTGCAAAAAAAATTTCAGCTTATTATAATTTCAAATTTTTTTGCCATTAGGGCTTTGACAATTTTTGAAATATAAAATTTTTGCCCGAAATTTTGAATTATTTTCAAATAAAGTTGAAGAACGAATAAAATAGTTATAATTATTGTTATTTAAATTAACTTTTGTATGTGGGTCTTACATGGAATGCATTTTTATTAATAGAAACAAAAAATGCAAAGTAAAAATTTCAAAAAGCTTTCAACTTAATGAAGAAGGGTTATTCTATTTTTTTATTTCAATTTCAATTCAATATTTTCTACATTTTATTACTTTGTAATAGAAATAGAAAGGAATCACTCGAATTACAACAATAATGAAAAATCCTAAACTCTAAAACAAAAGAAACAAAAATTTTATTGTATGATTTTTTCTTTTTCTTCTCTTATATAATGTTCATATTATATTGAAAAGTTATTTGTTTTATTTTTAGGTCATTTGAAAATCGTAAAGAATTGTCTACGAATAAATTGAAATTCATTTAAATAAAAAATAGTTTTTAGAAAATTAAAAATTATTCATATACATATAGAGTTGTGATGAATAATGTGGCAAGGCAAAGTAAGGTGGATTTCAAAGGACATAATATGAAAAGATGAAAATATCAGATGAACTGAAGTTATTCATTTCAAAAATAAAAAAAAAAATTATCTTGAAATCAAGAAATTGTTTTCAAACAAGTTGAATATAAAATAAAAGATTCATTTGAATTTCTGCCCTACATTAAGTTTATTGTTATTCTATATATTCATTATAATTAAAACTCTCTGTATATTTTATTAATTTCAATAGTAATACTTGAAAATGTGGTTATAACCGTACCTTCTTAGGTGCGTACACGTATTTTTAAATTAACTTTCTCGGTACATTTTATTATTTGAATGATTTGATATGAATTGGGGAATATAATATGCCTTTAACCCGAATCTGGTGGAAAATGGTCTATCAAGCATTATTTTAAAAAATTTATGTTATTTAAAATCGAACTGATAATCGAATGAGCTAACCTAGACCATTATAAACTTAAGATTCCATTTGTTTAATTAAGTAGACCTTAGTAATGGACATAAATTTTAAAATATATATTTTTTTTTTTTAAATGCTAAATTACGAGTAAACCCATAAATGTTGATTCATTACTCGTTTTTTGGTTTCACAAATGGCTCAAAAATGAGTTGAGCTAAATGCACAAAATTTGACCGAATATGTATTAAAATAATAAATTATAGATTTTTACCGACCGTATTGTGTAAACAATAGGTAGGTTATGTGATGGCAACAAATTTTGCATATCGAGTTTTCGGTGGGAACGTACTTCTCCATAGTAGGGAAGTGTAAATAAACTATTTTTAGCAACCTGTCAGTCTGTCGGTCTGTCGGTCTGTGTGTGCACGCGTGTATCTCAAGTTCGGCTGAACCGATTTTGATGAAATTTTATATGTAAGTTTGTTTCCACCATGGCACGGATCGATCAACTTTTTAGCGGGCCTGTTTTACATTTTTGAACATTTTGAAGAAAATGTTCAACCGATTTACTTGAAATTTTATATATAAGCTCAGCTCGACCGTCCGCAAAAATTCGTACGTTTTGGAAGAAATCAGGCATCGGCAACTAGACGTTTACTACGGGCCAAATATACATTTTTGTGTATATAAAGAGAAATAATCAACCGATTTCATTGAAATTTAATATATGAAATCCTCGTATTAAAACAATGAACATATAAATTTTTTGGAAAGATCAGGGCTCGAAAACTGATTTGCGGGCCGATTTTACATTTTTCACCATATCCACAGAACAAATTGATGGAATTTCTTGAAATTTGATATTTGAGTTCTGGTTGTTACCGAAACTAGGCGAGCATTTCAGGGAATTCAGGTAGCACAAAGCAAAACTCTACTAAGAGCCAAATTTACATTTTTCTAAGTATGTTAACTATAAGGTTACTAATGTCCTAAAAATTGGAAAGAAGTATTTAACAGACATTTTTATAATATTCTGTAACACTTTCATTTAACTAGACAATACACAATGCGGTCGGTTATGTGCTGACCACATCAGATTTTTTTTTAATTGATAAACGGTATACAGAATAGTGCAGAATCGATTAAAATATGAGCTCTTATTAAAAGAAAATGGAAATTGTATTCCGAAAATAATTGTTGCTGTAATATGAAAAATTAAATAGCTGATTTAACACAGGCTGTATTAAAATACAATGGATTCAAATATTCTGCAACAGTTCTTATATAACTATTTGTTTAAAACATTCATATCATCATGAAATAGCCTGTTGCCGTTTTCTCTATTAGATTTATCTTTTTTTCTTAAGCAAAGTAAAACGTTATAATTCTAAGAATTCACACATATTGTATTATACCTAAAAACAGGAAAAAAATGAGTTGGCCGTGTCAACTCTGTGATACAAATCATCCATACAAATCCATACATCCATACAAATTTGTTATCGTATACCTGCGAATAAGTATACCATAGCTGACTATGGGACAGACTATGACTTTAAGTTGTAGTATTATACCATATTAATTTATACAAAATTTTAGTACTGTGTTTGACATATTTTTAGGATATGACCGAACTACTAGTGAAGTTGTATGGCTGCTTTCAGAAAGAGCCAAGCAATTTCAACGACATTTTATCAAACACGTTGGCCCACTAATATATTCGTTTGTGTGAAATTTCAATATCACAGCTTGGTTAAACTTAGTTCAATTAGTTTTTGAATTATCGTTGGGACGGACAGACAAAGCTAAATCGACTCAGAATACGATGCTTCGTAAACATTTAATACTTGGTAGAAAACATGTAGAAATTAATGTCAAAGTACTGAAGGTTAAAGTTATATGGAATCAAACCGAAATTTATCAAAAAGTTGAAGAATTTTTAAAATACACCAATTTAACAATATATGTAATATATTAACTTACAACATATTGTAAGTAAATTCCAAACAAACTGGATTTTATTAATTTTGAATAAAATAATTAGAGGTACTCGTATTTTATTTTATAAAAATAAATATAAAATTAAGAACCTAAAAAGTTTTTTAAATAATTTTTATAAGCTTGCATTTCCGAGTCTATCACATTAAATTCTATACAACTTTCAAAAAATAAATTTTAAATATCATACTAAAAATTATGTTAATTCCTGTCATATTTATTACAAATTAAATGTATGTCTCGCAATATTCTCTAAATCTTTTTTCTTACGTCCAATTTCCTTCGCATTTTGAGTTCTTGAAACAATACATTTAATATTTAATTTATTTTTTTGTCTTTAAGAAATCCACAATATTTATTTTTTGCGAACGCGGCACGAACATTTTCTCCTTTTTTTTTTTAATATAGTCTTAAGGTAAGACAACAAATTATGAAAAATTTTGCTTTAACGACATAAATTTTTGCATATTCAAGATAAATAAATTCCATAAAAAAAAATTCTTAACCTAAATGATTTTTTTATTATCATTTTTGTTTTTGCTTTTTCCTTAATATCCTAAAAGTTATTATCTTCTAGTCCCTTATAATATAATACAAAATTTTGTCAAAATTTATAACTTTATTTAGCACACAAATTAATTTAACATATTAAACATTAACCTTGAAACACAATAAAATTGGCAAATTATATTATAAACGATAAACTAATAAAATGCGTTGATTAGGTGGATTGTTTGTGAATTTGAAAATTAGTTCTACACTTTAGCTTAACCAACAGAAAACTTACAATTTCGAATAGAAAAAAGACAAAAATTTAGTAATATTTCTGAAGGTATATTTATATTTACATGTAAGTGAATGCATTGGTTAAAAAATGAAAGGAGAATCCTAAATTTATACTTCAAAATGATTTTTTTTTAACTTTTACAACACTGGCTCAAAATTTAGTTCAGTAGTTGAAGAGAAGAATAAATAAGAATTTTTAACTAACTAATGAAATAAAAACATTTTCATTGATTATTTTCTTGCTCTTATAGGACTTTTCTAACAAATTTGAGTTGAGCTTTTAGCAAATAATTGATAGTTCTATCTATGAACCAATAGCTTTAGAAATTCACAGCAAGGACGGTACAAGTAATAAGATATGTGAATTTGCACACAGAATTTATTTTTCAAAATTTTGAAGGCGTTTGCTCCTATGCTTTACCGGCAAACATAAGAAAACTTTCATTGAGCCTCAATGTATCCACTGATAAACAGATCTAAAATGTTATCTAAAATCCCAGCTCACCGGTTAGTACAAACAAAATTTACGAATATACACTTTGATATATTCGTTGGTGATTCAAAAGGCTTCAACTTGTTCTAAGAGAATCAAACGGAATGTTCTTAAATGTCTTGGAACACAAAAAACTTTGCAATTTAAAAGTTAAGATACAGATCTAATCTATATTAATTTTGTATGTTACTATTTAATATAAGGTGGATAAGCACCTGTAAAATTTTTGTTACAACTTCCTTTTGTATTCACAAAACCTGAATCAATCAAATATGCTTTACCCAATGAAATATACATAGCTATTAGGAATATATTGTATGCCAATACATATATTAATACAAAATTCTGTATAATAATATGCCTACATAAAAATACATAATATGTGTCGGTGTATGTGCCTAAAAATTAATTGAAATTGACATATGCACGCAATAATTGTAATAAATTGTTTTATAATTTTTATTTCTACAGAAATATTACAGAGAATATAAAATAAATCTATAATGGAAAAAGAGCAGAAAAATAATGTGTTTTGTATGTCTGAAATCATAAAATCCAAAAATAAGAATTAAAATACAAAATTGAGGTGAGTTTTTTTTGTTTTTTATTTTTACTTTTTGAATTTTAGAAATAAAAACTTTTACATTCAAATGAAACAAAATTTCAATAAAACTAAAAAAAAAATAAATTTTTGATTTCAAAGTTCACTAAGCAATCCGAGTACACCTACCTCAATACACACACACACATCATAATTGTGCACAAAGCTTCTTACATTCTTATGTAAAGAAATGTATCTACTGCCTTTGCGGATACAACATTTTTCTGCTTCAATTTGTTAATGGGGCTTAACAAATATAAAAATATAAAAAAGCATGCAGTAGAATGATCTTTAGATATTTTTGAGCAACAAATTTCAGATATAGCCAGATTAAATATGAATAATACAGAATTTCTAACTTAGTATGTAAACTTCGTGAGATGGAGCCTCGTTAATCTACTAGTAGCCATAATAATACGGAGCCGTAGATTTTTTTTTCAAATTTTTGCAATTTCTAAGAGTTAGTTAGAACTCCTTTAATATTGTTCTTAGAGATCTAAGAAATCGTCAGAATATGATCTAACTAAGCTTATTTAAAATCTGCTGCGTATAGTAATACAAGATGAATTAAACAAATTTCTTCTGCAATTTCAAATAAATTCCTTAGAAAATATACTTTACTGGGATATATTTTAAATAATTTTCCTATATGAAAAATTTGCTAATATGAAAAATTTGACATTTCTCACGGCGCAATTAACGTCTCATAGTACAAATGCCTTCACTAAACGCACCTTGTATAAAAGGCCTAAAGTTTTCCTTTCAGGAAGTCATTTCTTACGTAATTTCATTGTATAAAACATTGCAGGCACTTTGGATGAAATTTGAGTTTATTGGAAAGATTGCGTGAAGTGAATCGCAAAGTTATTATTTATACATGTAGATAGATCAGTGCAAATAAGTTCATAATTTCGAATCAGCGATGGATTACTCTCTCTATATGTGCTTTATAATTTAATCGAATATGTATATTTAAAATTCCATTTTTCTGAAAATATAATCGGAGCTTTTGTATAACAAAAACTATATTTTTACATTTATGTGTACAAAAAAATTTAATATCAACGTTGTAGAGCTCTATATTGTTATAATATTAAAATACGAGTAAGAACAATAAAAAATCAAAAATTAAACAACTCCATTTATTATACTTTGTCTCATTCCATTAATAACCTCAAAAATCAAAAATATAATTTACAAAACAAAGAAATAACTACACAAATTTTTTTTTTTTGTTTAAACCAAACCAAAGTCAATAGCATGATAAAGGAAAACTACAAATTTTTCACAACATTTTACTGTTACTGGCATAATAAATTGAGTTGAAAATAATTTTTAGTAATTTAATTGACATAAAATATTACTGTTAACAATATTATGCGTATATCAATTATAATAAACTCAACTCAACCTCTTACGTCTTTGCCCGCCGTTCGACTGGAAATTATTGATTTAAATTTGACTTCTAGTTCTTTTAAGCCAATTTTGTGCACTGAATTTTATAAATGTAATATAAAAAGAATATTAGGGAAAATACACGTTAAAACAGAAATATATGTATGTACATTTTCCGAAAAAACTAAATATGTATAACGGTTTTGCCTGGTTTAACCGTTGTTGATAGATTATTGTTACTTTTTTTGTTTTCTTTGCTTTTTATTTTCCTTTCTGTCTGTTTGTTGTTATATAATTGTAACATGTTATGTTATTATAATTCTCGTATTGATTTTAATTCAGGTATTGCTAATCTGTTTTCTATAGTTCTTGCGTATTTATTAAGGAAATGTTGTGTCAATGTCAGATTCCAAGAAAGGGCTTCTATAATTTAAAGGAAGTGTTGATTCAACCTAGCTAAATAAATGTTCAAAAAAATCGTATCTAAAGAAAACTTTATTAAAAACTTTAATGTTCACAAAAGAAACTATAATTTTAATAAAATTTATTGACCTGTAATGCATTAGCAAGTTTTTCTTTCCTTTTGCTATTTATGTGGAGAGCATAGGGTTTCGATTTATTTTCTTCAATTTTCTGTATTTTGATTTATTATGAGTTACTCAATTTTGTTTTGCAGGCCATGTTTTGCAGATTTGATAATTCTTGTCCGACATAGTGTTCTTATTTCAACCTTGGAATATTAACACTCGACTTTACTTCTCATATATTCTTCCTGCATGTTTTTCAATTATTGCTATTTTTGTTTCCCTATGTATATTTTCACAGCTGCTTTGCCTTGAATGTACCGTAATTAATTCTGCTGTTGCTTTGCGTTGCATGTACCATAATTAAAAGCTCGTTCATTAATGTAGATGTTTCAAATATGGGGATGCCGCTTAGTGTTGAAGTGTGTCACTTATAAAACCTTTTTTCTTGTTAACTTTTATATTAATTATAATATATTTTCCTATTAAGAAGATTGGAATTTAATATCAGTTTAATTTTAAGTATGTTGCCTTGGTTCGCGCACCCCTCTTTATATATGTAAAACTCCATTTTTCGGATACATTCTGTACTAACAATTTACATATGGTATTTTGGTTGCGATAGTTTTTTAAAGGTAATATTATAATATTTGACTATTGTGCATGTATTAGGATATTTTGGGAATACATAATATGTATAATATCTAAGTTTTCAATATCACGAATAAAACAAAATTGATTAGAACAATTCTATTAGGAGTGTGCTTTTAATGTTGTTGAAATGAAGTTTTAATATGTTAATAAAGTTTCTTTTTAAAATAACAACAAATTTTTTCAACCTGAATTCTAAGTTTCATATATGTAGCTAGGTAATCAATTATTAAATTACTATGAAAGACTTTGTGTTTTTGCTTAATATGCAGCAAAATAATTAAAAGAAAAATTTTGAGGCCGGTAATAATGTACCATAATGCAAATTATAATGTTAAAATTGAGATTATACTAAAATATTTTTTGTTCATTTGCGTTATCACAATAAAATTGAAAATTAATTTTTTTTTTATGAAAACGGTATTCGACTGCAGTTAGTTTACAGTGGATATTTCACTTCCAGTTCACTAATTCATATTTTTGTAAATTTTAATAAAAATTGCCAAATTCCTAGAAATCTTTGTGTTACTGAAGTATTAAAATTAATAGTCTCAACAACTAATATTTATAATGTTTTATTAAAATAATTATTTATAGCAAACAGACAAAGGGGTTATCAGATAGATTAAAACGCTTCTTCTTTCTTAAATGGGCTAAACAACTGAGAAATAGGTAATGGATTTTAATTGCAAATATTCAGTAACATTTAACTTTAAAAATTCTCTTTAAAAAATTTACAACTTTTTGAATTGTCTAAAATGAACTTGATCATACTTAAAAAATTCAGGTAGCATTCTATTTTTGACACATATGTAATTATGCGCAGAATTTGTAAATTGAAGACATCTAAAGGTTCTTTCTTCAACATTATAATGAGCTTCTAATTGAACTCGGTTTTTTATTGCGTGTTGTGTGCGATTTTTATTTATTTTAAATTTAAATCAATAAAAACCTCAAGTGACGTGATGTGAAGAATTCTTGTTTCGTTTAAATTAAACTTTTGCAAGGAAATGAATAAATTTTGATAGAAATAAAATTAAAAAACTCCATTAAATTCCGTGAGTTTTACGAAACAAACATTTCTAGTATATTTTTTTAATTATTTATTATTGTTTATGACATCCTGCGAATACTTTGCCATTTTGATATTAAAAAACGTCAAGTATTGCTACAATATAAAAACTAAATGAATATGGTTCACTTTACTGTCAGAAAGGTAAAAACAATTTGTTTTATTTAGTACAATATTTTGTGTAGGTTCTTATGTTTACCTAAATTTTAAAAATATAATAAATTGGTACAGCTTAATGACATTTAAAAAATATGTATGAAAATATCAAATGGCAATACACGAGTTGTCAAAAAAAAAAAAAGAAAAATAAAAAAGAAGGAAATCACACAGAAATTCTAAATTTTTTGATATTTTGTTACTTTTGACATTTCAACGTTTTCGTTCTTTTTTCCTCAAAAATATGCTACTTTCATTTCGAATCATATCAATATCTTATGTGCAAATATCGTACGAATACAGTCGTGGACATTTCCTTAAAATTTTTGAAATTTTAAATAAGTTTTAAATAAGGTTTTGTTCACTGAAAACAGAAAGGAATTGAAATTAAAATTTAAAGGCAATGGTCTTCATGCCAATCAAATAAGTCATTCAAGTATAAAATTAAAAAATGCCTAATATTTAGCTTTGAGAATATGAGACATTAAATATTTAAAATTTTTCATCAAACCTTTAGAATTTTCACTTCTGGCTTTACTCAATTTTGGGAAATCACTATGTACTTGCATATTTTAATCCAAAGGGCACAGGATTTTTTGTGAACATAATCTGCATAAGAGGAAGTCGAATTAGTATAATACCTTGTAGTTTCAGTATAAAATTATATTTTGGAATGGCTCCACAATTTCAAATAGCAGACGTACAACCTCAAAAGCTATAGTTTTAAATATTTAGAAGAATAATTTTTGTATTCGAAATCAAGAGGCGATTTGCTTTGAGAGTCGGAACAAAATTCGAGTCCCGAGAATCGAGTACACAGAGCTTGAGGCGGAATTAGATTCATCCTAATCTAGTTTAATTTTGTATAAATACTCCTATTTAATATCATCACTTTTATTATTCGTAAAAGCAAATCTTTGAAACAAACAATTCTTAAATTACATAGACGTACAATTATGAAGCATTTGATATGATTTGATACTTTGCAAACGAGGCAATACAAACTCTTAGACCATTTACTATTTTTTGGACATACTCTTGAATTCATACTGCTAAAAGTATGGAGCTAGAGCTAATTGCATTACATTATAGTTATGGTATTTGTTCGATAAATATATTAATGTTGTAATTTGAATTACCTGCTATTATTATTATAATAATATAATTTTCACAATTTTATGTTTTTATAATCGATATGTATTTGGCCAGTATAGTACCATTTTATGCCTCAGTTTATATAAAAGTGCATGTAAAAATGTTTGACAAGGATACATTATATACAATCTATATAATATACAATATGATATGATGTGAAGTCAAGTGAGACTCACCATTTGGGATTTGTTTTCTCTTATATAGAATGTAGAAAAAATTACAATATACCACATAGCAGATCGTCATCACATATAAAAGTCCAATTTTGTAATATGGTTCAACGTGTTTGTTTAATTTCTTATTTGTTTTTTTTATTTTTTTATTCATCCTGATGTCCTTTTTTTAATATTACAAATTTTTTACTTTTTTTCATATTATCAAATATGTACCTATATATACCAACTATACATGTATATGCGCATATAATATGTATAATTTTATATGATGCTTGACGTCTATTTATGTCCCAGTCCCAGGACTAATTTATAGAACGTGACTTGGTGCCAAAAAACTAGATATAGTATTAAAATATATACAAACAAACGTATATGTGTACGCAAATGAGAAATAATAAATTGCAAAAAAGGAGCAGTACAATAAAAAAAAAAAAGAAAAAAAAAACTGGAACAGAATTGAAAAGTGCGGGATTGTTAGATAAAGATAAACGTAGAGAATCAAATAACAAAACGGCAAGGACAATAATATGAAATTTTCTATCCACAATGGAACGTATAAGAAACAATTTTTATCAACATCAATGGACTTTCAAGAATTCCGGATAAAGGTGATTATTTAGATGTTATAAAGATAAAAAAAATAAATAAATTTATATTATGCAAACATTCATCCTTACATACCTATACATACATGCTACCTTAAATAAACTTAATATTATTAAAAGTAGGGGAGCTTCGATTACAAGGTAGGCAACATTTATTTGTATTATTTGCATTTTTTCATATCTAAACTTTGAGAAATTCTATAATTCTGTTTGTTTTAATTTTTTTTTTTATCAAGATGAATAAAAATTTTTCACGCATCTAATGACAAAGATCATGAAAATGTTAAATTTTTAAATGAATACCATCAAGGATTAAAATAACGGTAAAAGAAGGATAATAAATAAATTGTTGTTTAATTTGATCTAATAGGTTTCTCTTCTTATTGTGCTACTTTCTCTTAAAATAGCTATATTTTACAACCTGCGTAAAACTTGTTTAAGAATTAAAAGATGTAATTTCTTAGAAAAAAAAACTGAATCTAATTGTGGTGCTACGTTAGTGTAGTAACGATAGTAAATGAATAATTTCTCGTTGTTGAACGTAAAACATTAGTTTTACATAGTTTTAATTTCAAATGGTTTACTATTCAATAAATTTAAATTTTTTAAATTCAATTTATTTTCAATCTTCTCTATTTTTTTTTCTCCTTTGTTCACTCCCTTGGGGAGCATAGGGCTTCTACATAGCCTCTCCATCTCACTCGGTTGCGGGCCAGATGTTTTATTTGTGCCCAGGTCTTGCCGCTTTCAATGATTTCCTTGTCTATTGTTCGACGCCAAGTCATTTTCGGCCTTCCAACTTTACGCGCGATATCGCAGCCTGTGGTCTTCTTAGCATGTGCCCCAACCAGCGCCATTTTCTTCTTCTTATCTGTAGCAATGCGGGCTCTTCACCTGCGAGCTTCCACAGCTCAGCATTTGATATTCTTCTTGGCCAGAAGATTCCGCATATTTTTCTTATGCACTTATTAATGAATACCTGAACACTATTAATGCTGGACTGATTTGCGTGCCAGGTTTCACTCCCATACAACAGTATCGGCTTTATACAAGTTGCGAACAGCCTTAATTTGGTTTTTCTGCTCAGCCCAGACGATCTCCACGCAGTCCACATTCTTTCAAATGCTGCTCTAGCCAGCCTGATTCTATTCAAGATGTCTTCTTCTGTACCCCCTTGAGTAGTAATTATACTACCGAGGTAATTGAATTTATTTACATCTTCTATTGGTGAATTATTTATTTTGAAATGGCCCGAGTTCCGGCTATTTATTCTTAGGGACTTAGTTTTGTTTGTGTTAATTCGGAGTCCAGCTTCTTTTGCTCTATCGTGCAGGAGATCGAGTTTGGCTTGCATCTCTTCATATGTATGAAAGAGGAGGGCAATGTCGTCCGCGTAATCTAAGTCTTCTAGGCGACTTGCTAATGACAATTTTAAACCTCTAGGCGTGCGTGTGACTTCTTTCATTACTTCGTCTAGGACTGAATTGAAGAGCACCGGGGAGAGTGGACAGCCTTGTTTAACTCCGGTGCTTATGTTTACTGGCTCACTTAGCGCACCACCATGTAGTATTCTAGTTACATTTTCTTCGTATAGTGCCTTTATTATGTTGATTTTTTTTTGATTCGATCATGAAATCTGTTCCATGATCGGTTACAATTTCTGAGCGGCTGTGTTACTGTCGATTTTTAGGAGTTCGGCTGCTATCTTCTCTATACGTCTCATCTATATTTTTATAAAAATGATTTTCATCTCAAAAATTTATGGATTTTAATCTTATTTAAAAAATTCACTACATTTTTATCTTATTGCATATGACTCTGTTATATTAAGTTGCTGTATTCGTTGGTCGTATGCATATGCATACATAGATGTTCTCCTTAAAAGAAGGTTTAATGTAACAAACAAATAAACAAAATAATAAAAATATAAAAATGATATGAAACACAAGCAATATAATTAAAATTTTTTTAATCTTTCTGACTCTCTCAATAATTGGCAAATAATTCATAATTAATTGTCCTTTATTCCTTTCCCCATACACAAACTGTGCATAATTTTTTTTTATCTTAATACCTCAACTATTTAATTATCAATTTTATAAAAACAAGAAAAAAAAAACAAAATAAAAAAAAAATTATAATTTAATTTCAATTTTAATTTTTTTTATTTTAAATCTATAATTTAATTACTTTTCCAGGACTTTTATATATTCAAACTATTATTTCCCTGTAGTTCAATGAAAAAAAAAGAATACAAACAGAAATCTGTAATAAAGTAACTAGGGTAAAAAAAAAAATTGATAAATCCCAAATGGATTAAAAACTAATTTCCTGTGATAAAAATTTAATTAAACTTTCAAGGGAAATATTTTTATATTGGAATACAAAAAAAAACAAATACCTGAATATCAATATACCTAGATTATAAAATTCTTTAATAAAAAGTAAAAAAAATATATTTTTATAAAAACAAAAATTGCATAACTTAATTAACCCGTATATGACAATCAAGTAAAGAGTCGTAATATAATATGAAGCATATTTTAGCTAATGAGGATCTATTACACCGAACTTATTTATTTGACTGCAACAATTTACGGAGAGTTTACACAACACGCAACTATGCATTTGCATTTTGTATAAATAATCTTTACATTAATTCAATTCTTAATTAGTTTTAAGTTTTCAATCAATTTAGATTTAAGCTCCTGAAATGAGCAGCATTGTATATTTTGTATTTCTCCTCCTCCGCGAGAAATGTAAGGTTCTATCTCGAATTTATAGTTTAATTAAGTGTTGAGTGATTTCATGCAAATTTAATTATTGCAAGAATTCACTCAACACTTAATTTAGACCATTACTTTTCAAAATTCCAGAATCCAAACCAAATATTTTCGTGAAATGAAAATGAAAAAACAAAAAGCAAAGTTACACTAATTAACACAATCTATACTTAAGTGGTAGGAAATTTTTATAAAATATGTATTTAATGCTCATCGAAAAGTCCAGAAAATAGTCAACTCAATTTTGATTTCTAAAAAAATTGATTGAAATTTGAAAATCTTATTTTATCATATGGACATAAAAAATTTTACAAAAATATATGTATATTTTTGAATTGAAATATGTTTTATCAAGAAATATCAAGTCCAATTCAATAAAATGTACTGAAAGCTAAAATAAGCTCTCTGTGATGTATCAGGATCGATATGTAATAATATAATATCTAGTATGTAAAATAATTTTCTTCGAAATTGTAATCTGCCGCCATTGCGCGAATTCGGACAAAATATTTCTTTTCAGGAATCTGCTAGAGATGGAAGTACAATTAGTTTACGTTAAAAACGATATTTTTAGAAGCAAAAACGAACGACAAATGAAGAATAAGAGGAAAACAGATTTCATAGTGATATTGGAGTGATTGGAAAATTTACAATAAAAGAAGAATACATTAATCATTCTTTTTCGTTTACTAACTTTTTCTAAATCAGATTACATACTTAGTATATAATTCACTAAAATTTTAATAACTCATAATTTCTATATAGTTTTTTCTATTAATTTTAATTTTCAATTTTTCATTCAATTTTTATTCTTAATTTTTTTCATTTATTTTGTCTCTTCATTAAATTTCTGTAAAAAAAAAAAAAATTCAAACAAACAGACGAGTAAATATCTTTTGTCTTATATTATAAAATTGGACACCAGACTAAAAATAAAAGCGATTTAAAGAAGAATAAAAATAAATGCAATCAAATTCAATCAAATATCTGCGATAGAATAAATTCAGATACCTACGAGTACATTCATATTTTTTTATGTATATTAGCATGTATATAATATGTACATAAATATAGTATTCCACAGTCCAGAACAATTATTATTTTCAAAAAAAAAGAGTTATACAAAACGAAAAAATTTAAACACAAATGACGTGATATTGAAATCGAAATAGAAAAAAATTTACAAAATTTAGGTAAAATCAATACGTCTATAAGATATTTAAAGCCCCGCATCACAGAATTTCGATATTTTAGTGATAGCGTTTAAAACTAATCTGATATTTCGGCATTTTGAAAAATGGTTTTTCCGTTCAGTGAGTTATGTTGGAAATATTTTGAAAATACATCGGTTTCCGAAATATTCGAAAATGTTTAAAGCTAAAATTCAAGTGAATTTTCCGTTTTAGATACAGGTTTGAAGAACATAAATATAAAACGACTGTTTGAGGCTATGATTTCGTTTTATTGGAGGCATAAAACTTAACTTGCTTGAAAAATTTACATTTTACTAAATATTTTCTTTGATTTTGCAAGCGCTTGAACTATTAACCTATCAACTAAGTGCATTTTTTTAATGGATGGCTCAAATTACTTAAATTTATTATAGAAAATTGAAGTCCTGAGGCATTTGCTATTGGTAATATCTTCTTTGTATAACAAGAAATCGCTCAATCAAGTACTTATACCAATAAAATTTTGATTTAAAAAACACAGAAGTTAAGTAGTAACTTTGAAAATTTTAATTTTTTTTTCTGTATTTTAGGGTGGCATCTACCATTTACATTATCCTTATGATTAGATTAAAAATCGTAAAATTTAATAACAAAAAAAAAGTAAAAAAAATCTAATTAGTAGCACGTTATTGACATCTTAGCATATCCTGTATACATGATAGTAATCATTTCATCTTATAGTCAAATAGAAGTTTACAAGGTTAAAGTCAATATTGTGCAGCATGTCATTTATATTACAAGAGTTGTTTATTATTAAAGGAAAGACAAATTTAATATAAAATTGCAATTTTGATAAAATAACAGTTTTAAATTGTTTTTTGTTTTTCACATCATCAACGAATCACCAATAAACACGACAAAAAAGAAAACTCTACTCTACGTATATTCTATTCTTTTTCAAATATTAAATAAACATTTACGGAGTCTAGCAAATATATTCGATGAAATGAAGGAGAAAAAAAAAATTTACAAAATGACTTTTCACATGCATACTTTGAAAAAGTTACATGTAAAATGAATTAGGAACGTCAGTTTGTATATATATATATATGTAGACGAGAATATATGTAAGGAAATTTATGTACATATATGAGTAATTTGTAAGCATGTGAATATGCAATAAAGTTCGATATTTCAATTTCTTTCTACAGGATGTCAAAAGGATGTCGCTTTATTTTTGTTCGTTTTTTTTTCAACATCCTTTTACCATTGTTTTTTTTTTTTGTTTATGACTTGCTTTTCTTTTTATTTTTTTATTGTTTTCGTATAGTTGCTTCATTTTTATTCTTCATGGACAGGTTTTTGTTTTGTTTTTCTTTATTGTTTATTTTATTTGTGTAATTCTGACAAAACAAACTCATTTGTTCATTCGTTTGCATTACATAGCTGCGATTCGACTATGATAATGGGGTGTTTGTATATAGCATAAGTTGTTTTGTTTGTTTTTGAAAATAACAAAAAAAAAGAGTTGTCGCCTTTTGAATATTAAAGAAAGCTATAGAAACAATAAGGAAACTTTATGAGTTTTTCATATAGAAGAAAACACAAAAACAAAGAGAATTTGTTGAGGGAAAGGAGGAGTAAAATATTCATACTATTAGAATTTAAAGTTATTGGATGAAGGAAAATTTAAAATAAAACTTTAAAAATATGAAATGAAAATAAATCTATTAGGTAGATGATGAACGAAGAGTGTTATAATTAATTTATAAGTAAACTTATGTAATATTTTTGATTTTGTTTAAAGAAACTTTATAAACACAATTTAAGTGTCGACATTTGTCCAAATAGACTGGTCAAAATTTAATTAACAAAATTTTGCTGTTCAATTAACTTACCCGAACTGCTCCACATCTTTATGTGGAGCAGTTCTGTTGCTCACTAAAGTCTAACTATATTTTCAACACCTCGTATATCCTCATAACCATACTAAATTCCTCCATATAAAGTTGACAAACAAAATTTGGTTATATTTTTAATAAAGTATTTGCTTTTTTGACCATATCAATGAGAATTAAAACTCACCGTACCTAAACCTCAAATTTACTCATTGTCTCCTGCTTCTTCTTCTTCTTCTTTAATCGCTTCTGTAACTATAAGCAGTATAACACAATGACAATTAAAGTTTTGTTATTTGTTCACAGCTTTGCTTTACCGGCTTGGAGAATTCTTTGGATGACTTCGAAACTTGTAAATAGAATCTTAAAATTCTTCCCTAGGTTCTGTCAATAGAATAGTTAATAGTCGATATTTGTTCCCTTAAAATGATGCTTACCAATCACATACATACATATAATATGTTTTTGATATTATAGCTCTTGAAAAATGATATTTAATTTTTTTTCTTAAAAAACTTCACATGCATTTTGATTAGCATGATCGTCTACATACTTCAAAGTAAAATACACAGTATTATTATATGAAAACGGTTAGTCTGACAGTAACTGTTGACAATAGTTTTATGCAGGCCTAAAACACATTAGTCTAGCTACAACATCTTTGAAAGTGTGGTAGGATATTTAGCTTTGAAAATACTAATAGTAGGTAATCGAGAATTCTTTCCTAAAAAACTCATTCTCACCTCCACAAGCAGAATTTTTATTGTCAAAAAATACCAAAAAATCACTCACCAGGATCTCCATTTTCCTGATCACCTGGTTTATCTTCTAAAAGGAGAATTAAAAAATTATTTAAAATTTTTTTTTTATTTTGTCTATAAAAGAAAATGACAAATCTTATAACTAAATTTTGTATACCGAATGTGTTAGACTTAAAATTTATTTTGTACATAATAATTAACCTTTTCATAATTATACAAAAATTCTCCTTATTAAATTGGATTATATATATAGTTTTTGTTTTTCTGTTTAAGCTTCTAAAAAACAAATAATTTTCCCATAAATTTTAAGAAAACGATTTTTTTTTTATAAAACAATTCTAAAATTCGAAGAATTTTAAGATTTATATAACAATTGCTATTATAATAAAATAAAAAATGTTTTGCAACACCATAAATGTTTACATACATACATATATATATGTATGTACATAATATAAACCGACTTTACAATATTATATAACATCATCATTTCAAAAAAAAAAGAAAATAAATAAAATTTCTAAAGTTTTAATTTATGTTAACTTGCATTATAAAGAAGAAAATAAAGATGATGAGGTGAATATGGCCGGAGGTGGGACCGGGAGTTTGCAATATATAAATGTATGTATGAATGTGTATTAAGGGAGAAGGTTATAAGAAGCAAAAAAAAAAAGATACGTTTTAACTACAATCGTATAAAAGTTTTAGGTAAAGAATATTTTTTTTTCTTCTTCCTTTTTCTTGTTTTGTTGAGTTAAAAATTTTTTCTTATATAATAATAATCCTTAAAAATTATCCCTTTTATACATAAACATTATAACTCAGATATAAAATAAATCCTGTTTTTCAAATTTTTTCGCACAAGAATTTTTTTTTTTATAATTTTCCAAAAAAAAAAACAAAATAATAAGAAAAAAGCGAATGAAATGAAAATTTTCATTTTGATACATTTTTAAAGATTATCAAGGATACTTACATACAGGAATACAAGATTGTATATTACAAGTGTGTATATAGATTATATATAAGAATAAAGGAAATATGGGGAAGTCCTTGAAACAATATTCTCGTATAATTCTAAAAGCAAATCACTTTTTTCAAGTTTCGACATTTTTAACTTTCTTTTTACTTTATTTTTTTTTTCTTTTAGCTTATTACTTTTTTTTTCATTATTTTTTGATATTTTCTTTTCTAAAAGAAAAAAAAACGAATTTTCACCAGGAATATCAAAAAACATAAAAGGAATAAATTGTTAGCCTTAAGGATTCATATTTTATTTAGTAAAAAAAAAAACAAAAAAAGTTGTTAACTCTAGAAATTATTCTTTTATTTTATGATCTTATTATTAGTATTATTTTTATTTTTATTTTTATTAATATTATGATAGATTTTCTTATTTTTACATAAAGAAAATTTTTTAATTAAACTTCAAATACACATAGAAACGAAGTTAGTTTCTTGTCTACGCGCACTTATTATTGTAATAATTATGATTGTATTGGTGCATAATCTAAAATAGAAAAAATATAAAAAAAAAAAGTTTTTCTACAAAATTTTAAAATAATTTTAATTTTTGTTTTATTTCTCGTTTCTTGTTTTTTTAATACAAGTCGTGAAAAATTTTTAAATTTTTCGAAAAAAAAGGAGACTAAGAACAAAATATTTAGATATTTTATATTTATACCAGACTATTATTATTAAAAAATTAGAGTATGTAGCTATATAACACATAGTGAATGTCAAGGTTTAAAAATTCTATTTTGTCCAAAATAATTTATGTCACACACATTGTAAGATTTTTTAAAAATATACTTGCGGGTTAATGATGCTCTATACGACCATAAAAAGTAATATTATTGTGCTCTTATTCCAAATGAATTCCCTGATTTAGTTTTTTTTACTTAATAAAGTTCATTGTTCAAAATTTTAATTGCATTCTGTAAAGAATATAATTAGAAGACAGTGGAACAGTCAGTTGTTGCATTCAATTTGACAATGTAATGGCATTTTTTTAAAGGCCAATTCAATTATTTCGCGCGGTATAAGTAATTTTATAGGTGATCATAAATTACAAAATAATGTTTCTTGAAAAATATTAATTATAAATTCCTATTAGTACAAATAATTACTACATTAGCGTTATATACATTTTCCATTTCTCTACTAAAAATTTGTTTAAATAAGCTCCATTACCATTTCCCGTAAATTTTAAATTTGTGATTAGTGGCAATTTTTGTGTCAATATTATGAAAATAAATAAAAATTATGAATAAAGGATTGCACTATAAGGAATACAGTGGGATAGGATTGGCATTATAGATTTAAACTTATAAGAACAAGAGGAACCCTATGAAACCTAAATTTTTGCTTTTCTCATGGAATTATCTCAATTTTCCCGTTCTAGGATCTAATGTAATTATAATTGGGTCTTTGTTTTTAATGTAATGATTGTTTCATAATTAAAAAAGGTTTGTATATGCTATAAAAGAAGAGCCCCTCTGCAAGAAATATAAAATCTATTGTAAAAATAAAAGATTTAGCAATGTGATTAAATTAAAAGTAATAGATAAGTATTCACGTAATTGGTTTCTGTAAACGGGCACACAAAGAAACCTCTATTATAGAAGGTAAAATTGTTAAAAATTTAATGGGTCATGGATATAGAGTTAAGTATTAGATGTTTTTCTCTTATGCAGACACATTTTTTCATTTAAAATTAAGAAAATAATTTGCTAATAAATTCGCCAATTATGGAACATTATTTAAAAAACAAATACGGTTCTTTGACCTACGAGTATTATTATCAACATTTTTGGAAAATGTCCTACCACGGTAGGCTGATCAATATTTAGTTAACTAACATGAACAGCTGATTTTTGACTGTAAAAAGTCAAGTCGATGACTTAAATTACTCTCAATAGAGTAAGAGAAATAAAAACTAAAATAAGTAAAATTATTGTTACCCTAAGAGCCTGATTATACATCTCGTTATATTTCTCACTATGGGTAAGAAGCAAGTGAGTAAATATTATAATTCACATAATATAATTTTCAAGTAAGAAGAATTCTTTCGCATTCTGTACCCGTTTTTTGTCATATCTTATACAATATTCTATTTTTTTTGAAAAGCTGATATTTAAAAAAAAAATCTGAAACTTTTATAAATTTTTTAAAATTATACGAAATCTTATTTCAAATATAAGAAATTTAGTTAAAAAAATGAAAATTATGATATGGAAGTAAATGAAAAAGGTGACTGAAAAGGTAGATTGCTTACATAATCAGATTGTTGTCACTGTTCAAGGAAATTAATTCCTGTTTTCTATATTATGTTTTTAAGATAAGAATACACAATAATCTCTGAATTTCGACCATTTTCTAAAATGAATTATTGTCTACCGATAAAATAATCTACTAGTGAAATTTAAATCATAATTTTATTAAAGAAGTTGAGTTTGATTTTACTTCAAAATTAAGATGATAACTAGAACAACTTTAACAACAACAATACTCATTATCATAAGAAACAACAAAAAAACAACGACATAACATTGATGGAAGTAGCATTACCATCACCATAATGTGTCATTAAACAATTTATTTTCATTTTTCCATGATGTTAAGTTTATCAAAGACAGGAAGAAAGCAAATCTCTCAGAAAGATGGAAAAAATTGAGAAAAGAGAAAAAAAAACTCACAAAAAAATAAAAAATTTTTGATTTTTTTTTATGTGCATAATTTATGCCGTCAACACACATGTTGTTAACAACTTTTTCTTTCTCGTTTAAAGTTGTTGCTACTTTTTGATTCTATTGCCGCTTCCCTCTTTCATTTTCCTATAATTTTCCATATTTTCATTTTAACACCAACCCATACATAGGATTCTCTTCTTCAATTTATTTTCTCATATATTTTATAAGTAGCTTTTCCGTTTCTCATTTTTACAATTCTTTCATTTTCTTTAAATGTTCATATGTAGGTAAACATCTTTAACATACACAAGTCTCAGACTCACATTCGTCAGTTTTTTGATGATCTTATTTTACTCATTGGTATAAGAAGATATTTTATAAAAAAAAATAATTTTTTTTTTTTTGAGTTTTACTTTAAAAATTCCGCTTTGGTTTGCATTTTTATTTTTTCATTTTTCTAAATATTTTTTTAACGAAAAAGAAAATTTTTCAAGGAAAGAGCAAAATTAGTAAAAAAGTAAAAATCATTATCATATATGAATGTAATTTGTTAAATTAAAGAAAATAAAAAAAAAATATGAAACGTTCTAACGAAATTATTATGTGTACATTACAGAAATGTTTACTCACATATTTACATACATTTACGATAATATATCTATGCAATTATCTTTAGAAAGTTAACATCATTATACAATGAAATAATTATTAAATACACAGATGCACACATAACTTAAGCGAAAGTGGTAATATGATTTATTTTTACGCATATGGATTTGATGTCATTATGAATAAAAATGTAAAATTGAGTGTCTCATTGAGTTTTAATTATAATTTGTTTAAAATTTTAAATGTTGAAATTGCACAAGCAAAACAAGGACCAAGAACTAAAGAACTGAAGTATAATTTAAATTCATATTTACAACTGTTATCAACTCTGATCCTTTATACTTAGAACCGTTCGAACTGCTCTTATAGAACTCAAAATAAATTTTATACTTTGTAGTATTAATTTTCTTGCTGCAAATCCTGTGGCAGAATTGCAAAATAAATCGGACTGCTTTTTTAAATACAATAATCAAAGTGGGCTTCGACTACAGTTCTAACATAGAAATTTGGATATAAACTCAATCGTAATTAAACTAAATTCAATTATAAATATTGAAATTTTAATTTGAATAAATTGCAGCTTTTCGATTGGACTTCACTATCCTTGAAGGTACGTTCAACTTTCAGTGGTAAATGAATGAAAAATTCATGCAAAATATTTAAATTTTGCCGTATTAAATTCGTAAAAAGCCAATTTTTAAAAAAATATATTTTATAAATGTTAATGTAATACAAAATAATTAAAATACCTTCGACTAAGACCGATACTAGAAAAATATGATGTTTGAAAAACCTCCTAATTTTTGTTGCTCCTTGTTCTGTCATAAATTCATTTTATGTGCCTTTATAATGTATGTAAATTTTAAGTTTTTTAGAAAATATTGCGGTTCTTAGAAATTATTTATGTCAAGTGATTTAAAATTATCCAAGATTGTATGAATATAAAAAACATTATAAGCTAGAAGTGAATTATTGGTAGGTATGCACCCCATAATACAGTTTCAAACCATTTTTCCAATTAAGACTATATAGCTTGTATTTCTGTAAAATACAAGCAATATCTGAATTCAAATTTATGTAGGAAATAATAGTGAATAATAATGAAAAATTAAGGTAATATTATTGTTGGAATTAAGATATATACTGCAAAAAGGTTGCAGTAGGTTGGATTGAGCTGACGGTAACGCATCAAACAGTTATCATAAATTTTCTTTAATGAGAAATGGGGCCTTTCCAGCCTTTTACTATTTCCATCAAAGTCGTACAACCATTTACACATCCAACTTCCATAAGATTCTCATTAGTAAATTTGTCTCAATAAAAGCTTACACGCGTTTATAAGAAATATCTAAGAGAATTTCTCGCAGTCTAAAAAATGTTCTATCTAATACAATCATACTTTCTAGCCGATCAAATTCTACTTACTTCTAAAATTTTAAATATTCTTAATCATTCTGTACAATTCATTTTTGATTTTATGTAATAATATTTTTATAAATTAGAGTGTTATATTATTGCTTAGGTTTACATATTGACATGACAAAATAATATTCGTAAATATCAACGAGCAAAATATTGTAATGAAATTCCCTCTCATTATATCATCAAACATGTAACATCAAACTTTGCAATTGCTTTATTACTAATGATGTTTCCTGGTAATTTGAGATTCGGCAAAAAAAAAAATAAATAAAAGATACGATAAGGAATATTAAGTGAAATATATAAAGAGTGATTACAAATTTTTCTTAGATGACGGAAAAGCTCAGATGTGTTTTATGCATTTGTAGGCAACATAAATTTTTTATAAGAATGTTATGTACTTTACTTTTATGTATTTCTTTTCTTATTTCATTAATATTTACAAAATGTGATTAAATTATGAAAAAATTTAATTAAACGAAATTCATCAATCACTTTATAAAGTTAAATATGATTTATATTTTGTTATTAAAATTTATGTTTAAATATACTCTTGTGGAATGAGAAAATTAAAATGAAATTGTATACATAAGATCCATTTACGTGGGTGAGTAGTTCATTAGCTTATTCTTATTAATTTAAAAAAATGTTATCCTTTCTTAATCACTGGTGATTTTATTTGAAATTTATGAACATTTTACATAATTAAATAATTATAAAACTTTATTAGACTATCGAAATATTTATGATTAACATGAGTACGTTTGAATTCAATGGAAATTAATTAACTGAGTTTATTGCGGAAATCAAATAATCCCTGTATATAATTTTTAACAGAATGAATTTCCATCCATTTTAATTTACATAAATTTCCAATAAAGCTTTCAATTTACCATATATTTGGGTTATGAATGAAGAGAATTCGAGAAATGTGGATTTATTTTTTCTTACATTTACGATACGAGTATTAGTTTAAATTATAGTCTAGCAATTGTGCTTAACTTAAAGATTAATTGAAAATTTTTGAGCCATAACACGCTGATTTGATGACAAGTGATCAGATCATTGTTACCATTTATCAGAAGTGATAAGATCATTGTTACCATGTGTTGTTATCGGTCTAAAACGCTTAACGTAATATTACAGAGGTTTTGGAAAGGAATACAAAACTGTGTTAGGAAAAAAAATTTTCCAAATGTAATGATTCCTTTTGGCTTTTGTTTAATGTGAGTTTCAGTTACAAAATAATTTTATTAATAATATTAACGTCTACTAACTTTCTAAAATCATACAGATTTTGTTGTTTCTTTTAAAATTCAGGTTCTAATTATTGCGAACTTTTTCTTATTATTGTCACATATACGAAAAATATCTGCTATTATTAAAAGGAGTCTATCTACTGTTTGTAATATAATTAAACGCTTTAGAAATTCAAATAAACTGACAAAGTAGAATTTTTAATCTCCAGATTGCATATTTCGGCAGAAAACTAGAGAAATATTGCGTTTCAAAAACCTTTGAAAAGTTGGTACATTTCGAAGACTTAAATGTATACTCGTATAGGCCATAAGACAAAAGCACGTTATTAGTAAAATAAATAAATTTCGTCACAAAGCACCAAAATAACAATTTTACTTTCTGGAGTAATGTTTTATTTAGTGATGAGAGTAAATTCAACGATTTGTAATAAAAAAAAACCTTAAAAGCCTCCTTGAAAATTTTACAATAAATCAGCGCACATTATGAATACACCACTACAAAGTTCAGATCTCAACCCGATTGAAAATTTTATGGAATATTTTATAACAACGCGCTAAAACTAGAGTGTTTCTAAACGAAATGAAATTGAAATCTTGGATCAAAGAAGAATGGAATAAAGTAGAATCAGTTTCTTATTAAAACGTCTTATTAAAATTAGTTTAAAACTTTAATATTAACTTTATTTTTTGCCCGCTCCCTTATAAATGATATTTTTTGGATTGTTTTGCAAATAAGTTCGAATTAACATTTTTAAAGACGCATCACTTAGCTTGTTATAACATGTTTTTATTTAATAACTTATTATACCCGTACGAACGTATGTTCGAAGAGTATACTAAATTTGCCTTACCGTTTCTAACGCTAAGAAATAGTGATCTGAGATATAGGCTCAAGTGTATGTCTTTGATCAAGTCTATAGGCTCAAGTGTATGCCGAATTCTGAGTCGATTTAGCTTTGTCTGCCCGTCCGTCCGTCTGTGCATCCAATTGAGCTAAGTTCACCTAATTTTCACCAAATTTATTGTAGTAAGTGCCGGAACCCTATTTAAATTAGACATGATGGGAGAACTGGTTCGGATAGCTGTCGTACAACTTGGCTATAAAAAATTTATAAAAAATTTATTTGGCTGTAAAATTTATTTGGCTATATCTCAGACACTATAAAAGCTGTAATACTGAAATTTCACGCAAGTGAATATATTAGTAGGGCCAATGTGTCTCATAAAAGTAGTTGAAATTACTTGGATCCTTTTGGTACCTGCCATACAACTTCAAAAGTTATTTGACTATATTTCTGAAACTATTAAAGCTACGGTACTGAAATTTCACACAAACGAATATATTAGTAGGGCCAATGTGTTTAATAAAAATCGTTGAAATTGCTTGGTTCCTTCTGGCAGCTGCCATAACACTTCAAAAGTTATTTAACTATGTCTCAGAAACTATAAAAGCTGTGATATTGAAATTTCGCACAAGCAAATGTAGGGCCGTTTGATAAAACTTGTTAAAATTACTTGACTCCTTCTGGTAGCTGCCATGCAGCTCCAAAAGTTATTTGGCATTATCTCAAAAATTATTGAAATTATTAGAAGCAATATACTCGCAATAATACACCCGTGATCGTTGAAATTTCCTGGCTCGTTTCTCATAGAAAATATTGAAAACACAGTACTGAAATTTTGCATAAATCAATGTAGTAATACGGCAACTTAAAGTAATAGTCTGTCCTATAGTCATCTATGGCATATTTATTCGCACATAGGATAACAAATTCGAACGGGTATCACAGAGTTGACACGGTCAACTCTGCTTTTTCTCGTTTTTCTATAAAATTATATATTCTTGTTTATATTTGCCTACAAAAACGTTCTTTAAAAAATTTTATAATATTTAAATGGCATATTAATCAAAGGATTATATAAAACAAATCCACTACGTTGCCATCAGGAAGTTAAAAATTCTATAAATTAATGATGACAAAGTGACAAAAACGACAAAAAAGGCAAAATTTTTGTGAAACTTTTGATTTTAATTCATTACACACAACAAACAAACATTATTTAGATTACTATTTTTTAAAAATGGGTTCTTCACAATAAATCTTTAAATGCGAAAACTAAATCCTCGTTTTCCTATACTTTCATAAAACACATATGCTTGTACTGTTGTAGAATGAATTCATTATTTCTGTTGTAAAGTTTTCCTTTTATACAACATTCATAATCCATTAAAAACCCTATTCGACACTCACTATTCTAAAAGTTTATTGTAATATATGCAAATGTATATTGGATTAAAAGGAATTAAGTCATTTGGACTAGGAATTCAAACGAAAAAAAAAAGAAAGTCTCTTCAAAATAAAAAATTCTTATTCTTTTTCAAGGTATATGATGAACATTCGAAATATGCTAATAACAAGTTTTGAATGGAATATGAAGCTGATATATAAAATCGAAATCAAAACTATATTCTCTACCTGTCCAAAGATTTCACGATTTTGATTGTACAAAATTAAAAATTAAATGACTGGGAACATAATTCTAAGAGACCTTCATTTAAATGGAATAGGTAAGCAAATATTGAAAACAAATTTTATTCGAAAAAAGAAATGTGAAATGGACCTAGAAACACAAAGTAAATAAAGTGTAAAATTAATTTAGTTAAATCTTTTAATCCTCTATACAACAAATTAACAAATCAATTTGAAAATAAAGTAAAAAATTTTTGTAGTTGATATGGTTATCTTGGGAGTATACTTGAAATTGTTTAGTAACAATTAAACAATGAAAAAATATAGACAAGTTTCCATAACTTACTAAACGTAAATAATCAGATTCTTGAAAAATTTAAAATAATTTATGCTCAAAGATCGTTCAACACTCAAAATTCTGGTAAAACTTTGTACTATTCGAGCTAATAATTTTTTTAATTATTGGCTGGAATAGTGCAAATCAAATTTTTTTAAAATCTAATGGCGACACTGTAATTCCCAAAAACAGGTCAATCTTAAACAATCGGTTCACCAACTATATACTTAGAAGAAGTAAGTAAAACATAATCAACACCACGGTAAGTGTAAATTTTAGTTGAAATTAAGTAAAAAATTTTGTCAAGAACGTCTCTCAATATTCCTTTCAAACAAAAACGCATACATATGTTTTTCTTTCCATGAAACAAAATTATGGGCATTATAAACAAAGAAACAAGTACTTTATAACCATATAATTATACGTAACTTTCAGTTGTAGGACAAGCATTTACAGCATAAAATATTTTGGGAAAGTGAAGCAATAACAACTTATGAATGAAATCAAATTGACAAAAACATGAATGATTTTAAATCTAATTTTTACATTGTTCCGTGTTCTCTTTCTTTTCTTATTTAAAATGTAAATGGAATTTGAATTTTACATAATAAAACTTAAGACTTTAATACAAATTAAGATCAATAACTTAATGTGATTCAAAGTGATTTTTCAAAGTGATTTCGTAAGAATTTTTTTTTTATAAATTAATCATGAAAATCGACAGTTAAATATTGCTTTTTTTTTTAAGACGCAATAGCTGCGACATATACGAGTATGTATATTGTAAAAATTCAAATATGGAGGCTAATGAATACTAAAATATACTCGTAATTGCGTGCTCATATTTATGCATGAATTTTAAAAAAGTTTTATGTTATGGAATTTAATTGTACTTGACTGGAAACATTCAAAAAGCATATTCAGACTCATGATGTCTACGGCTCTCGATATGTGTTTCATGGTGAATAATCTATAAAAATATGAAAATAACCGCCATAAAAATTAACGTAATGGACGAGAGTCATTTATAATACAAAGTTATTTTTGAAAATTTTTCTAATTTGTTTCTTATTTCCTTTATTTAACGTTTAAAAGTTAGGTTATGTTAATAAAATATCAAATATTCAAAAATTGGTAAGAAAATTTAGTTATTTGTTATTTCGGCCAAAAACTGAAGTTGGACTGAGTATGGACGTGTGGCTTGCAGCTGGGTTTCAAGTAAACACACATCAAACAGATACAAACTTTTCAATATAACTTCAGGGGAACAAGAGTCTCCCGATTTAGCCTAAAGTTTAAATTTTTTGCTGAAACAACACTCCCATGCCTTCATTCACGGAATAACACAAAAGCACAATAGAGTAAAATAAACGGTTAGCCAGTTCAAATAATTTTAGGAGTTTATTACGATCCAGTATAGTTTTTGGCTGGATCCGCCTATTTTTGTCTTTCGATGATTTTTGCACCTGTATTACAAAACAAAAATTTGTAATGTTGTTCACCTTAAAATACTTATTCAGTTTAAAAATTCATTGGGAATTTACAAAAATAAGCATCAATGGTTCTCTTGAGAAATTTAATTATTCATTGACAAATAGAATTCCCGCTTTGAATCCAGGTTATTGTACAGATGCTGAATAATAAATATTTGGATATATTTTGCTGTTTTATCAATTTTACCGCCTTTTAATTCATTTAATTTCGAACAATATATAAAATACATTTTAAAATAAAGTAAACACAAAAAATATTCCTTATTAAACAATTTTAATTGAACGCTTATTTTCTTTGTTTTATTATTTCGACTAAATTTTATGCTGGCTATTTACATTTTTAATCCTAATTTATTGCCATTTACATAATAGAAATTTTGAAATTTTATTTTTAGATTAATAAAATTGCTTTTAAAATATCGATTTGTTCTATTTTGTCAATATTTTAAATGTTTTGTTATTTAAGTAATTCAACATGCATATTCCATTTTAATTCATTCACAATAACCATTTTACCTCTATTGTTTAAACGGCAAATATTCTAATTTAATTGATTCCTACGTTTATTTTCTCATAATACCATAATGAATATTCCAATTTTAAATTCAAATAAATTTTAAAACCATTAACGTTAGTTTAGTTTTATAAGGGATTATTTTAACCTCATACAAAATGCTGGGGTATATAATATTGCTGTAATAGTAGGTAATTTTTATTTGAATCTTATTAAAGTTTTTTGGAAGAATTATATAAAATTAAAGGAAAAGTAGTAACCGTAGTCCTTTAAAGCACGTTTTAAAAATTCGAATCACTTAATTTGAGTCTTAGGATAATATTAAAAAAATATGTATATAAAAAAAAATTTTAGCAGTGAAAGTTTGTAAATTTGGGAAAACGCATAGTTTCTGAAACTCTTAACATTTATACATTTAGAGTATTATTGAAAAGGAATTTTTTAAAACACTTTGATATTTAATCAAAATGATATTGATATATAAACTCTGTTGTGATATCAAACAAAAATGTTCTAAACTGCGTTTTTATAATTGCTGAAAAAACCTTAAAAAATTTGAAAATACCTACATACACATAAAAATATTAGACTAGCATTAGGACACAGTTTGTCTAAATAAATTTATATTGAAAGCTCATAGAAATATGAGTGCCTATAGTATATGAAAATAAAATTCCTTTAGAAGTTAGGGAGTAAGAGTAGGAGTAAAGGGAGATGAGAGTGACAATCACTGTAGTGACATTTTTAGTTTAGATAAACACACTTGATGTTTTTGATATACGAATTTATTATTTTATAATCACCATAAAAATAGGAAAATGTTATTTTAAAAATGCTTTTAACTCGGCATTTCATAATATTCTTCGTACATTAAACTGAACTAAATTTTAAATAATTTAACAGAATTTTTTTAAATAATGGCAGCGAGGATGTTCCCCAATAGCTTTGCATTAATGATTTTAGTTTCGACAAGCCTTTATTTTAAGTTTTTTTAATAAGAGAGATTGAGTGATATTAGTAAATTTTAATATCGAGTTTTCAGCGAAAATGCATTCCGTCGAATTAAACTACTTCTGAAGAGATGTCGAATTATTTGTATAGCCTCTCCATGCATCTCAATTTCGGCGCTCAGAACCGTTTTTGACGAAAATTTATATATGACGCTATCATGTACTTTATTACGTGCCGAATTTATGTATGGGGAAATACCCAACCAATTTTTTATAAATGCAAAATATGCTCTCAACTCGGGCTATTACAACATCCAACAAATCTTTTAGGAGCATAGGAGCTCAGACAGTAGGCTTGTACTAAAGATCAAATTCAAATTTTCTTAGGTATTTTTATAACTTGAAGACTACTTTCTTTAAAATGAAATGCATACTCGTATGTAAGTATTAAAACACAATTTTTCTAACCTTGGTCAACCATTTTGCATATTAGAAAATTAACTTTTTGGCCAATTATGTGCTGACCTAATGCCATGTATATGGCATTAGCTGACCACATCAAATTTTTTGAATGCAATTCAACTTAAATAACCCAATCAGAAGAAAAAAAATTGCATATACTTTTATTTTAATAAAATTTAAGTACAATCCTAAAAAATAATTAAGTAATTACTAATTCTAATACAATTCCCTATATTAAACACTTAAAGTATTACTGGATTTAAGTACGCTTGCTACGCTTAAAATTTGTGGTTTACACTTTATCAAGCAATTTTTACCCAAGAATTATTCACATCACGAAAAACTAGTTTAAATTTTGACACATCACATACATACATATATACACAAATTATTTTTACGTCATAAAATAAAGCCACAAATTGAATGATGACTGCATATGAATTATATTTGTATTCTAAATGTATTTTGGTTATAGAACAATGAGTTTCTTTCACTTAAATGAAAATGGAAATGCAAAAAAAAAAGTGAATTTATATAATATAATTTATTTAAAAAAGAAATAAATTATAATCTGTGTGTAATAAAATTGGGTCAAACTAAATAAAAAAAAAATTAAATACATTAACATAAAAATAAATTATTATTAATGTCCTTGCACTGCAAAATAATATTATAATCCTATGGTGTATGAGTGGAATGCAACTCAAATTTAAATATGGAATCAAATAAATAAATTTGCCTGCATATATGACCATAAATATTCATAAAAAAATTAAAATACTGACAATGCTAGGTCAGATTATGTTTACATACTTTATATAACACTTTTATTGTCCTCTATAATCATATTATTCAATGTGTACAATAATTTATGTACATAAATACCCACATATGTTATATTATGTGCGTATTTGTACTAGTAGTATCAAGTTTTTCATCTCCAAAAGTACATATTTAAATTATTTCAGATTTATAGGAAAATGTTATTTAAAATTTTGATAGTTTTATTATTTTTATACAAGTATAAATAAATTTGTAGGTGTTTTAATGAAACCACTATAAAGAAAAGGTATAACAGTTTAGATGGAAAATAGTGATTTCATAAAATAAAATCAAAAAAACAAATCTAAAGGAATTCAAAATTTTCAAAACGCCATATTTTACTGAAGAATAGCAATTTTGGTGAACATTTGGTGAATTTTTCAAATATTAACAATAGCAAGCATTAAACTTAATTTCACATACCTTTCCTTTGAATTAGTAGTACGAATGCATATTTCTTAGCATAACATAATAAAAGTTTCTTAAGAATATAGAAAATTTTAATTTTTTACTCAAACGACTGAACTCCTTTTGCGTAGAATAAAGTTGAAATTTTATCTACCAATTCGGTGTAGATTGCCACAGCAAATTTAAGAAAGTCACCAAGAATAGAGATTACTCTATTGCTACATTTCACTTTTCTCAGGTCTCCGATTAAGCAAATCAGTATTTCTTTAATTTTGGATAATATTTTTATGCATATTTATTTATATTTTAAATTTAATGAAAAAGAAAAAAAAAAAGAAATAAAATTTAGAATAAGATCTAGAGTATTCTTCTGAATTTTAAGCCCTAGACAGAGTATTAAAAGTCAGTGGGAGATTAAAATTTCATAAGAAAATATTTTAATTAATAAGAGTTTCATAAAAAAATAAATAACGTAACAGAAAAAAATTATTAAAAAAAAACAAAATTTCTTGGAGGAACTTTAATTTTTTTTTTATGAAAGTTTTTTCTCTCATGGACCCGTCCAATGGTATTTTAATATCGTTTTCTTTTATACTAACTTTTCATTTTTTGTTCATATATTTTCCGTTTTTTTTTTGTTTTCTTATTTTCAATGCAAAAATTTCACCCAAAAGCAATAAATTTTCATTTTTCCTTATAAAATTTTGACAAAGTTATTTTTTTAAAATTGTTTTTTCTTTGTTTTCTTTAAAATATTGTTTGAGTTTTTGCTTTTTTCTCCTCTAGATTTCAGAAGTGTAAAATAAATTATCAAGCGAGCATTCAACCAAGTTGCAACATAAATTTCAAGTTTCTAAAATATCAGAGTAAATAAATAGTTTTTGCGGTTATAAAAAATGATAAGTGATTATAGAAGAGTTTTCTTTTTTTGTTTTTCCTCTTGTTTTTTGCTTTGATAATCATGAGATGATAGTGTAAAGACCATATATGAAACGGTTAGACTCGTACAACTGACATAATAGATTACATTATACTTTTAAAGAGTATTGTTTCTGACACAAACACATATACACACAGGACCACCTAAAAACTATGAAAACAATTTTCCCTTTTTCAATCAAATCTATTTAAAAATATTATGGTCTGCATTAAAAGATATTTTAAAATAAGTTTTTGCTCTTAGGGTCAATCATTTAAAAATTTTTATTAATAACAAATTTTAAACATTTTTATATAATTAAGAATTTCGATTTGCTCATTCCTATTAGTTTAAATACTTTTTTTGAACCCTGAAAATTATAAGAGCAATATTCAACTTTCATAAGCTTGTTGCTGCCAAAATTTCTTGAAATTAAAAGAATAATTCTGCATTCTGACTAACAATAAGAATAATACTATATTATTTGAGGCAAGAAGGATACTTTTCCAACTTTCATAGATTAGACATAACTAAAAACTTTTAGTAAATATTTCTTAATGCCTTTATAGTCATAATCATATTTTTATTTATCACTGTAAATTTTAACTTAAATTACTAAAACTGATTTTATTGCCGATCGCATTGTGTATACAATAAGGTAGGTTTTGTGATGGCAGTAAATATTTCATATCGAGTTTTCGGTGGGAACGCATACGTCTTCATGGTAGGGATGTGTAAATAAACTATTTTTAGCAACCTGTCGGTCAGTCTGTCTCTGCGTGTCTTTCTGTGCGTGGAACTGGACTTTTTTTCGGGCTAATTTTAAATTTTTGTTTATATAAAGAGAAATAATCAACCAATTTCCTTGAAATTTAATATTCAAATTTGGAGTGTTAAGATAATGAACATATAAATTTTTAGGAACGATCAGGGCTCGGAAACTGAACTAGGGGCCGAATTTACATTTTTTGTTATATCTAAGGAACTAATTGTTTAAATTATTAGAAATTTGAACTGATGAGCACTTCAGGGAATTCGGATGGCACAAAGCGAAACTCTACTAAATTTACATTTTTCTAGGTATGTTAACTAAAGGCTTACTAACGTCATAAAAATTGGAAAGAATATTTAAAAGGCATTTTTATAATCTGTAGCTCTTTCAGTTAACTAAACAATACACATTGCGATCGGTTATGTGCTGCCACATCAAATTTTTTTTTAAAGAATTTCATACATTTTTTATTTAAGTTGATTAACTCTTGATTATTTCCTTTGCGATTTGATCTATTAATTTCTAACGCAATGGGTAAGAAGAATATAGACCTTACGTTACGCAGGTATCTTACGTTAATTTCAAATGAGAAGAACTTTTTCCGTTTCATCTATTGCGATTTTTTTTTTGATATAAAATCAAATCACATTTCTTTTGATATTTGCCATTTTAGTTGATATTTAATAATATGATATCATTTAAAATTAATTGACTCATCTAAATTCTAGTGAAATGTTTCATATATTTTCTAAATTCTGAAGAGTTGTTCTAAAAATGTTATCTACATCATTCAAAAATGCAAAATGTTCAAGGAAAAGCAATAGCTGCACTCCTATTTCAACTATCCGGTCACACAGTAGAGTACCTTCGACTTACATATTGGTAAACGAAATCGATATGCTTGTATTAGACACCAAAAACTTACATACATATATATAAGTATAAATGTATAATATTTAGAAAATTTGTAATATACCAATTTCAATTCATAATCTAAAAATAAAAAGTTCAATAAAAGTTATAGCAATCATATAGAAATGAATTAGAGATAAGAATGTCATATGTAAATTTTTATCTACACGAAATATTTTCTAAAAAGTTAAATTTTAAGTATTCCTCAACAAACTAATTTAAGTTCTAAAGCATATTACGAGCTACATATAAGCAAAAACAAAAAAATTAAATATTTTCCTTTTAGTTTTCTCTCAGCTTAAATTGTACTTATTATATATACAACAATATGTGTATACGTACATACATATTATAGTATTTAAGCTTAATATACACAGCATTGAATTCATAATGTATGTAGGTATTCATACTCATATAATACGTATATAACAATCTATACATACATTGATACAAAAACAATGTAATAAAACAAACCAAAAAAACAGAATCTACTGTTCCCACAAATCCCACAATAAGTTTAACTAAGCAAATGTTCACATTCTTCATAATCAGATTATACAATTTTGAACTTTTGATGCTGTACATAACATATCTATAAAATGTATTTATTATACAGCATATATAATATCTATATATATTTGCAATATATTATAGTATATGTACATCAATATACTCACAACCATATACATTAAAAATATTCAGGTTAAAATAAGAAAATCGTACACTCCATTCGATACCTTATTCTTTTTCTATACTAACATCTACAATTGAATCTCTTTCACTTACTATTTATGTTCCATTATGCTAAGGAACACTATTTCAAAATTAAATAAATATGTATATAGTTTTTCCAGATCATAGTATAATAAATTTTGTCCTTCCTGCTTTTATAATTCAAAAAATGTGCACAGAACTGTATTTATTAAAACAAAGGCATCAGTGTTCGAGTATAGCAATTTTTTAAGTTTCTAGGGTTCACCATAATTATTCAGTTTTTACCTATAAATCAAAATTAAAGTTTTACAGAGAAATCAATAATATTTATCATGGATTTTGTTTGATTTGATTTCATTTTGTTTGATTTGATTTCATTTAATTTAATAATACCAGAATTTTGTTTGATTAAATTTTTTCTATTTCTAATTCTCATCAAAAATAAATTATAAACATAGCATACAATCAAACAAGTTATTTGATGTTTCAAACATGTGTCACTATTAGAAAACAGTTAGAAAATCAAATATTTTTTAGATTTTTAAATAAATTTTCTATTACAAGTAACTGATTGCTTCCAAATTTTTAAGTTTAATAACTTAGTATTCGTGAAACTTCGTCTTATTACATTTCAAAACTCTTAGTATCAAACTTCTCATTTCTGTGAAATTTTTGAAGAAAATTTCTTTAAATTTTTTTCCTTAATTTTAATTTTTATTTTCTCTTTCTTTGGAATAATTTTACTCTAGTCACTGTAATAAGTAAGTATACTTTTTCCTCAAGTTGGAAATATTTCCACCTCCTATGGATATTCTCAAAATTGATAAAACTAACTTTAAATTTCCTCATTTAATTCTTATAATTTTGTAGAATGAAAGTTTAAGTTTTTATTTTGTTAGTTCTTCCTTATTTTTTCGCATAAATTTTAAAACTATGACAGAAAACTAAAAGTAGAATTCGTTATAAGTACATAGTACCTCCTCCTGTACTATCAGAAAATTGAAAGTTTTTGTTAACTAAATTGCTCATATATACAATATGCAGATTTTAAAGGTATACAAGAATTAAATCACCTGAGATGATGAGGAAATAAAACGAAAACAAAACGAGAAAACAATGTACAGGCTATTAAAACCATCCGAATGTATGCACACTATGTGTGTATAAAATGTAATCATTCATGCTCCTTCTTCATTACTATAGAATAGAATTTTATAAAGATTTGCTCACATATATTACATATTATAGCGTTTAAGATCTTAAAAGCGTATACATAATGTGTGTTTAAGGAGAGAGAAAAATAATATACTGCTCGTATAAGAGTAAGGTGATTTCTCATTGCCTTTATAATATTAAGTTTTTACACCTTATGTTCGATATTTTTCCGAGTTCTCCTTTTTTTTCGTTTGGTTGTTTTTTGTTTTAAAAACTTTTATTTTCTTTTAATACTCAAACATCTGATTCCATATTGGTTCATTCTGTTCATGATTTATGATCATTTTGCAGACCCTTTTTTTTGGTGTGTGTATTTGTGTTAAGCTTCTTTTAAAATAAATAAAAAGAAAATGGAGTTAGTTTTTGTTTTCTTTATATTTTCTTTTGTTTTGATGATAAAGTCAATATCGTGTATGAAGAGAAAAAAAAAGGATATTAAGTTAATATTTTTTTTCTTCCTTTGGTTTTTTAATTTTCATTTTAAATTTGAATAAAATCTCTTTCATAAAACAAGTGTTGAACTTAATTCCCTTCGATTATAATATTGTAAAATTAAAATTTTAGCTTTCCTTTATTTTCTGCTCAATTTAAAAATATTGAACATAGAACTTTAAGTGCATAATGAAGAACATAATGAATTTATGCAAATGTAAAAAATTTCATAAGGTCTACCCATAAAATTAACTTCAAATGAAAATGAAAATTAGCAAAATATTGGATTTAAGGCCAAACAATTTGATTTGCGGTAGTTTAGATATAAATGGCAAGCATTTAAATATTTTGAGTCAATTCAATCAAAACGAAGAAAGAATATTAAGTTCTAAATGTATATAAAGAACAGGTATCTATACAAAGCGTTTCTCTCATACATTTAGAATCTGATATTCTGTATTTTTACATCTAGATCTGCGAAAGTCAAATTGTTTGACCTTATAAATTAACCTATACAATCATACATACGTATGAATGTTTTGTATATGTTTTGTTAAGAAAGTGCTACTAATTTTCATTTTCAATTACATATAGATTCAGTTACATATAGATTCCATATTAGAATTAATTGGCAGGAAAATATCTTTGTACAGCATTTTAATATTATATTAAAAATTCCAAATTACAGATATTTATACTAAAATTGTTTATTGTTTTAAGAAAGATTAATTAAATATTTGAAAAAACATCAAGTAAATTCCATTCACGAAAAGATTCGATTTATTTTAATTGAAAATTATTAAAATTTTCTAATATTCCTTAAAGTAGGAGAAATGAGGGCTGAATATTTTTTACCAAACAAATAATTTCATTTAATTCTACTACGTGGTATAATAGTTATAACAGTTCACTTGTACATATGTATGTTTACAAACATTATTTATTAGATATTAATGAAATGAATTTCTCTTTTAGATAAACTTATTCAATGGCCATAACCATAACAAATTCCTTTAATTGAATCATTTCCGTTTTAATTTAATCAAAAATTGCACGAAACCAACATTTAAATTATATATCATTCATATATCTACATAAATTTTATATCATTTTAAAATGGAATCAGTAATTTGAAATATTTCGGAATATTTCTCTATTCTAATGAACTATGGCATTTAATTCATATGAAGCATTTAGAGCACATTACATAATAACATACCTATATAGTTTAAAATAAAATCATTATAAAATCCTCATTGACATCTTAATATTCAACAATACGAGTATAACAATAATTAATACATACACACGTATAGAATTATTTCCACAGAATTAAATCTTATTTCAATTTACTTATTAATATGAATGCCGTAATTAATTATTTTTAAGTAAACCCATGACCTAGCATATTCGTTTTCTTTCAAATTTTGTTATATAAAGATTATTGTTCTGTTAAAGCAATATTTTCGCAGGAAATTTAATGTAATTGTGTCTATAAAACACATGAATGTGCCTACATAAACTTATACATTTAATCTAATGCTTATACACTTTCTATATTTAATTTCATTCATATCCAATATAATTAAGATATCCACAAGCTCAAATCAATATCCACAGGATTCTTAGTAATTATGATATTCCGTATGTTAATATTGCTGCCCAAATAATATGATAACTGTAACAATAATCCTTATTTAGTGTAATAATAACATTGAACAATAACATTTTAAAGTGGAACAAATTTAGTTCTCTTGCAGGGAATTTCATCAATTGCTCATCCTCATTAACGCAAAATACTTCTACTACTCGTACAACCAAAAATAAGAAAATTTAAATTGTATCAAAGAACGTTCCTGAAAATATCGTAAAGCCATTAGTCTCAAAATATATAATTTTCTGTTAAGAAATATGAACATATTATGTGCACATACGTATATATTCCTCATATAATATATCTACCTGTAATTGTAATATATTAAAGAAAGATGTACAAGGGGGAAATAAAGATTTTATGTAGAAAATGGAAAAAAATATGCAAAAAAAAACTTGCAGTCTGGCAATGGCATTTTTATTGATGACAACGTGACTACTATCGTGCCGCTCTGTTTTTTTGTGCAGGGTGATTCTGAAATGGTGTTAAAGCTTTTGGAGGGAAACTCCAATTCTTTGGATTTTTTTAGAAAAAAAATTATATGGATGAGAATTTATCATGAAATACAAAAACTGTAATGCAACCATAATTGCAATTGTTTCAAGTGGTGAATTTTGTTTGAGAAGAAAAAACTAAAAGCACATCAAAATATGGTGTTCACAAATTAGATATGAATTATCTTAACTTTACTGAAAGTTTATGAAATATTTCTATAAATATTGAAAAAACGAATATTCATAAATGAGATCTTCGGTCCGATTTCTCTGAATTCAATACAAATTGATGAGTATTTCAACTGTTTCATTAAATGAATATCGTCAATAACAGGTGATGACTAAATATTTTATCTGAGTTATACTCCATTTCAGTTGACCTAGTTAGATATTACACCGTTAAAGATTCAGTTAGGAATTGAGGAAAATGAAAAACATCGACTGCAAATTTTACAAACTTTATATAACCCTTCCTTAAAAGACTTACATGCATAAATAGCACTGCTCTTTTTGATATTGCATCTCAGAAAAATCTTTCTTACAACAAGATAATTTTTAGATTATTTTGAATCGGAGACACTGTTGTTCGTTTCGACACTGTTGCCCTCATTCTGATTTTGAGGCACGAACAGAAATTCATGTCAAATAATCAAATCGATTATATTGTCTGGCCCCCGACTTAAAATATTTTCAAAATTATCTCGTTCTAAGTACACTTCACAGTTTCTTGTATTAATTCCGATTTTTTACCCATTTCCAATTTTTCGTATCTAATACTATTCCCTGCATTTATCAATAAAAATTTATTTACTAAATACGAGTATTTTCTTTGCTACTTTTGGAATAATTTTCATTTCTTCCAAAAATTTTTTTTCTTGTTCTTTTTTAAATTTTTATTGTTTTCTGTTACACTTATTAAACAGAATTTTTCTTATATTTTTTCAAAATATTTTTAATCTTCAAAAGATATAAGACAAGCGATACATACATACATGCATAGACGTATACCTAATACCTTGTCTATCTCGATTTTCGATTCTTCGAGATAAAGTATTAATGTCTAATAGAAAATTTTGAACATGATTCTTTCTAATGTGTACATAGGATTTACAACGAAAATTTTTTTTATTTTCTTTTTCTGCTTCTAATTTAAAGGAAATTCATTTATCAAGCAGGAAAAGAAGCGATGTAAGGTAAAAGCAAGAAAAAAGAATAATCAGTGTACTTTATTTTAAAGGCAGACCCATTGTTCATCATCGCATATCGATTTTTTTTTTTAAGATTTTTAAGAAAAGATTTTTACTTTATGTTTGTGCCGGTTATTGAGAAATTTTTGTAATAAGACTAATATTTTTTCTTGACTTAAAAAATAAAAGAGTTTCAGTTGTGTAAGTACGTATTAAAAAACTGTGCTCGGAAAAATATTTTGGTCAGCGTTTTAATGTTTTTGAAATATGAGATTTATAAAAGTTTTGATTTACAGTTATTAATCTTGATATATGTACGTATGTAAGTATTGAGTTACATGTTGAATAAATTTTTCAAATACTTTAATTTGCAAAATTCAAAAGCAATTTTTACCAAAATACGGACATAATGACAACCTTGTAAAGCAATATAATTTCAATTGTGTAATTATATTTAATTTGAGACCGGTTTTTAATAAAATACTTTAAAATTCTATTGAAGAAAATGAATTTCTCATTTTAATTTGAAATTTTATGAAACTTGTGGTTTGAACGGTTTGAATTGTGAAAGTGCATTTAAATCATTTTAGAAAATTACATAAAACATAAGAATATTAAAATTTTCTGATATTTCGTAAAACTACGGTGTTTCAGAAATTTTATTGTTATAAACTCCACCTGTATTATTTGCTGCGGTCAACTTGAAAAAAATTAAAACAAATATAAGGATTTTTTGAAAGAAACCATTTTAGGGGTTTCTTCAATACTGCTATTTTTTACTCTTGGCATTGTATTTAGAGATAAAAGATAGATGAATTCTAATTGTAGTCAAACCTACCGTATTGTATTTTCCATCCAACTATATAATTAATATTTATCATCGCAGTTTTGTTCATGTTGTGTATGGATATAGTTTACATAATATAAGGCACCGAACTGGTGTTTTCACCAGCTGCCTATGCTAAATCGATTTTGCAAAAATTTTGTTTTTTTGTTCAAAATATAAAATTAAAGATTTTGAATTGTTGTGAAAATATGAAAATTTCATAACGAACAGTGTTTGAGATATATGGTGCTTGAGTATGAACTAAAACTGAAAGCCCTCTTCCGAGTAATTGAATAACTTTTCTCTTTTTCATTTATTAGTTTTACTGCAATTACAGTAATGTATACGAAAAATCAATTAAATTAACAAACACTATTTATATTAATAGTATATGGCAACAATATCATTCTTTTTTAATTTTAATTCGAAAGGGCATAGCAGTTATCCACTGTGTGATATTGACGAACCCTTTTTCAAGGATTGAACTTGAACATTCTTCATAAAAATTAATCACGTAGTTGTTGGTTATCATCTTTACTATTATTATTATTATTATTGTTATTTTTCTATCAAAATAATTTCATTGGAAATTGCGTGCTAGGATTTTACTTTCATTCTTTCAACACATTTTTGATTACAAATACTTTTATTGATTTACACACATTTATGTATACACATAAGTATTTTTTACATGTAGATATATTTTCCTAGTGCTTCACTTTCAATACCTACAGTACATACTTTTTAATATTTTCTATAAAAAAAATTCTTAAGTAATTTTCGCACATAATCATTCGTTTCCTCCACCCTCTGTAATTTTCTCCACATCTTTCATTTATTTTTTGTGGCTGTGTTTGAGTATGTCTTACGGAGAAAATATTGAAATAAAGTAAATATTATATAAGAAAGGTGCCTTTTATAACGACTTAAAGAGATTGATTTTTTTTTTTCATAAAAATTTCAATAAAAAAAAAAGAACGAGCATAACAATAGCAATAACTAAAATCAATAAGAAAATTACAAAATAAAAGAAACCATCAGGATCGTTGTCGTCTTGTCGTTCAAGTCTGTTCAAATTCAATCACGGTCTATTAAGCAATTCGTGGATGAATTTACACCTTGAATCTATTAAATTCTATATAGAACTTGTATGTTATATTTTATAAAGGTATAAGAAAACGGAAGTATTTATATATTGGAGCTTATATATGGATGTAATCTAAAATATTTGCAATTTAAAATTATATATGTATGAATCTATATGCTTACTTAATTTCGTTCAATATATTAAAACATCGGTATGTGTGTAAGTATATGCCTGAATGTATTGGAATATGTTTGATAAGAGAAAATTGCTATTGATTCCTTTATGCTCCTTTTATCGGTTTAGTAAAGTTTTAATATATTATTATATTAAACGACATGTTTCTGTTGTTATAGTTGATTACTATTTTCTTGCTTTTATTTTGTACATGCATACACATAAACATTTGAAAGGGAATGGTAATACAGTATGCTTAATTAAAGTTTACGAAAGTTTAACTAAAATAAATAACAAATTTTCTACCGATTGTTTACTTTAAAACTGTGATTGTATAAACACATTTTATTTGGGAACAAAATTTTATAGTATGTGAACATTAACTTTGCAGCACATGCAAGCGATTACACACATATTATATATTCAAAACGAATATCCAAATTCAAAACGAATATGCGAATTTAGTGATTTGTTGGAATAACATTTTAAAAATAATTAGTTACTCGAAGAATCATTATGGGTAAATATCTAAATGGGAATCTTGGCCATCTTGGATCAATTTAAGTTATTCAGCAGTTAAAATTGTATTATTAAAGAATTCAAGCTTACACTGGATATGAATTAAAGACTCCATTTATAATTTGATTTCCATATTTTTCTAAGTATGTATTTAGTCAATCATTTGGTATTTAAAATATGGCCATATTTTACTTATATAACGAAAAAGACCGTTCCATTTACAAATTATGCACTTCAGCTGAGAGAGTTTGGAAAACTTAATTGGAATGCAAATATTGTATTACTAAGGAAGTATAGCTTCTAAGATCTGAATACCATATGGTGATAGAATATTTCATTAATTAGTATGGCTTGGTAAAGACATTAAGGAACAAAAACGAATTGAGAGCTAGCCTGTTCCGCAACAAATAGTTTTTGTGAATAGTTGTTTATTAATATTTTATGTTCAAAAAACACAAATCACAAATAAGGACCAAAAACACCTAGTCGTTTTTCATGCTAAAAAATACTTAACGGGTATTAAATGGTTAAATCAAAATTTCTGCAATAATTTAAAAAATTTTACAAAATAACCTTGTAAATTATCTATACTAAAAATTTTCTCAAGGTTTTAATTTTGATTTTGTGGTGTAAAAACACTAAAGTATTTTATCATCAGGAAAAGTGTAAGAAAAAAAAAAGGAAAAATTAACAAAAGAAGAAACACCTACATAATTTATGTACAACCACTTATGTAACAGGAAGCAGACATTTCTTATATTAAAACTGAAGAAGAAAAATTAGAGAAAGTAAAAGAACACCAATGAAAATAAAAGGGTGAAGGTAAGAAGCGATTAAAATCTCTAAATTACAAGATGCATGCCTGATTGCTTATGGAAATTCATCCTGGTTTTTTTCCCAAACTTTTACATACTTTCTATTTATTTTTACCTATTCCGCATTTTATAGGTAAAACATTAATTTTGTATAGAATTTTCGATGTTACTTTAATGTTCAAAATTAAAATATAATGAATAATTTAATTGACAAAATTATTTCTCTATATATATGTATGTATGTATGTACATATTCCAAAATGTGCGCAATCTAATATTGCGGTTATAAAATTTAATTGAGCAAAAGCTGTTAAATAAAGCGTTTTGATTGATATAATAAAAAAACATTTACTCTTCATGTTGCATAATCAAAGTCAAACTTTGAAAATTTCTCTCTAGAGAATTTTTAGCAATGTTACCAGGTAAATAAACTAAACGATAAAGATTGTATATGATTGGTAATACTTTAGAAATTGGTGTGTGAATTTTCTCACTTATATTTAGTTCAAGTACCCAAAATTTAAAATGAAAAAACAATTCTGAGGATTTTGTTCACATTACTATTGTTTCTTCAAACTGTGTACAGTTTATACCAAAAGTATGAATTGAACTGATAAAAAGAATAATGATTCAACAAGAAAATGATTTTTCAAAACCAATGCGCGGAACTATTAACAAATGAAAAATATTAATTAATATAAAGCAACCGAACCTTGTCTCTTCTATTAATAAAAACAAAATTGTGAAACACAAAAGTTTCACTTTGCACTTATGCCCTCACAAAAAATATTTTAATGCAAAATTTTGTACCAAAAAAATTCATTAAAAAAAAATTAATTCGAAATATAACTTTCGTCGTTGAACTACTTTACTTTTGAGAGCCTCAATTAAAATCAAATATTTATTTAATATTGTTCACTTGATAGTGAAGTGCTTACGGTATGAACATGTGCTCTGGGGTAAAAGTCTGGGTTGTTCAAAACGTGTCCCTCCGTCCGATCGCGCGATAACTTTTAGAAATTGTTTTTCTTTTTCTAGTTTCTTTATAAACAATCGTGCCCCACTCTTACACATTAGAGGCATATTTCTATACGTCCAAATCTATTTATCAAAATACATGTATTTGCTTGTACAGTAACTATAGTATTATGCTTATTTTGTAGCCGCATATAATAACAAAATGTTTGATTTACTTGCAATCATATTTGATAAAATAAGAACGAAAGAAGATCATTTATTATATTTATGTCAGCTGCCACTTATAGATTAACATTACCATATTTTAATTTATTTTTTCTTTTCATGAAATTGTAAAGATGACAAGACAACTGATTTTAGACAAGCTTGTGTTATGATGTCACGCATTTTACAACATTATTGTTGTTTTAATTACCATTGTGTTATATTAGTTCTATACTTTCGCTGTATACTTATGCACTTATCATGCGTTCAGATTTCTAAATTTGCCTGAAATAAATAAAGCAACTGTTTCAAATATTTCAGAATTTTAAAAACCCTCATACAAACTTAGACGTAAAAAATGATCAAAGCGTTGAAAAATTGATTTCAGTTTTTGGTTTTTTTTCTTATATAACATTTTTTTTACACAATTATCAAATTTTTAATTTCGTGGAAAACGAAGTGATGCATTAATTGACATTTCGATGATCGTTTGAAATGATCATTTTGTTTGATCTTAATAGGAAACCTTTGAAATTTATGAAAATATCAAATAACGGAAAAGTAAAAAAAAATCAATTAAACTTATCTACACACGTATATACACATAGGTACATAAAGAAATTTTCATGGAAAACTAACATAACATAATTGTACTAAGTATACGATCGCATGCACATATGCATTTTCTATGAAAAATTATGTAAACATATTTCGAATTACCGTATGGGGGTCTTATAGAAGGGTGAATTTTCATGTACAAATAATAGATTTTAAGAAATTTTAATAAATTTATAATTGTCTGTAATTTTTAAAATGACTTCTTCCAAAATCAAAATATTTAAGTTAAACCTATTTAATATTTAATTATTAACCAAAAATATTTGCTCTTTTAACTGTTCTAAGCTTTGAATATTTTAACAACATTTATAAATTCTAAAATTAAATGAAGATCATGTTATCAGCCGAACACTTTCCTTTCTTGCGAGTTAATTTACAACGAAATTGGGAAGTATTTAAGAAGTATTATAACAACGAATTCTAGTTTTCAGGCCGTCCAACTTTGCGTATATTTTTATATTTTTTTATATAGAAAGTTGTAAAGTATAAAATTACATAAATAAAGTATAATGTACAAATTAAATTATAAAATTTCCTGTACCTGATTTTCTTAAAAGGCTAAGCTGTGAATCATATTGTTAAATGGAGCTTTATAATATAAGAAATTTTAAAGAAAACCTATTTAATATATTTTTTGAAATTCTTAAAAATATAAAAGCTGTTAGGACTCAAAGTCCATTTCCTGAATTCTAAACTCAGAACCGTATTTTTTTGATAATATAGGGAGCATACAGAAAAGTTAAGTGACTGACAAGTGAGTTAAGTGATTGTAAAATCATTGAAATTTTTCTATTCTAAATTTTGGCAATTTGAAATATCCAATTAAATTTTCTAATAAAGAAATACTCAAACTATTTTTTCATTATTGTTTTAGGCAAAAAAATTTAATTAATTAAAAAAAAATTAAAATTTTGTTAATAATAAGGAAAACAATTTCAATTTCAAATTGGTTTTTCTATAATTAAAATTATTTTTTAATTAAAATTTTCATTATTAAGCAATATGTGTGTAGTATAGGTTCCCAAAAGCTAATAGAGTTCTTATAAAATTTTGAATTTGTTTAGAAAGAGAACCAGATCCAATTTTAAAAACATTTTATTGCTTTAAATTATAAAAATTATTTGTTAAACAAAAATATGAGTATTAAAATTTTTGCTTGTAATTATTATAAATTTTTCATTATACTAAACAATAACGCAAAAAAGAAAACCCCATCAAAACAGAAAAAAAAAATCATAATGAAAAACCACATTTCCATACAATACACATACACCCACACGTATACAAAAATCATATTTAAAGCGATAAGAAACAATTTTAATTTTGTATTTTTTTTATTTTTTTACTTTTTACTTGGTATTATAAAAATAACGATCACCTGTAATGAGTTTAATTACCTTCTACAACCATTTTATATTACATTACATTGTTTTAAAACTAAACTTCCTTTAAAAGGATATCTAATTACTTTTTTATATACATACATAACATAAAGAACTTGCTATTAGTCGTCTTATTTTGGATCGTTAAACTTGACTTTTCTTGAAAATATTTTTTTGTTTTTTAATTTTTCTATATACAGGAGATAGTTGAAGGGAAAAAATTATTTTTGTAGTTAACAAGACCTTTTAGAGTGTAAAGGGTCATTGATTTTGATTGTAATTACTGTAATTTTCTATGAAACATTAATTATACAATATAATATAAGAAAATGAAATTATATAATATAAAAATATAAATACATAAGTATGTATAATATATAATTTAAAAATAAGAAAATGAAAGGATAAATAGACATAGAAATTATACAAAGAGCAGCCTATTATCTTTAAAAAGATTATTACCAAGGATATTATGAATTATTATATTAAATATGGTGATAAAGTTTTATATATATTTTAATATTCATAATATAATTATAATGTAAGTGATATATTTTAAAATTTATTAAATAAGTCTGTTTTCTATGTTTATGTGTACATCTCTTTATTAATACATACAATATAGTTAAAGTTTTAGTTGTTGAAAAAAAAATGTTTAATGTTTCTACAAAAAAAAATATATATGAGTTATGAGCAGAGTTATATGATGTGGAAAGTTTTATTAGGAGAAGAAAATTATTATTATAAAAAATCTAAGAAATTAGAAAAATATTTTTATTTCTTTTGAATTTTAAAAATAAATTTCTCTTATATTATATTTTGTTTTATTTCAAATAATTATACTTGTATTATTTTTGGATTCTGCAAGATTTTTTTTCTATAATTTTTTTAAATTTATGCTAACATAATATAAATTGATAGATCTTATAAAAAGAAGCTATAACGCAAAAATTTAGGGGTGTTCGAAATTTTTAATTATATTTTTATTTATTTTTTTCTGAAGTTCGAATATTTGATATTCTAGAAATATACGAAATTAGTTAGTATCTTTCTTTAAGATCCCTTTCTAGATTTTTCGAAAACTGTTATTTTGATACCCCTACCTTATTCAGGAGGGAACTTATAAACAAAAAAGCTTGGGCAATAGAAATTCGTTAAAAGTTGAGGTTCAAATTTGACAACTGGTTCTAAACAAAAATTTTACGCATCATTATTATGTATACATGGTGTTTCGCATAAGGTGGGAAATAATTTCAAGGATAATTTTTTGAAAAAAGATACCGAGCTTCTCCTGGTTGTAAATAAATGCTTATAACTTCGGAACTATGCAATATAGAGTTATCATTTTACAGGCAATTGATTATTCTTTATTTGTGGTCATATACAATTAATTTGATTGGAGCCATAACTTTCGAGATAAAGCTCGTTAGATTCAAAATACTTGTATGAAAAATGCATTTTTCGCATGTTTTTAAATACATTTAACACGTTTTACTAGAAAAACTATGAGAGATTGAAAAAAATGTTATATGGTTTAACTTTTAGATCTCATCTAGCGCATCGAAAAAAACAAAAAAAATAAAAATTTTTTTAGAAAGTTCTAGTTTTGTAAAAAAAATTTAAAAATAAAGCAAAAATTCTGACTTTGACAAGCTGTATCTTGAAAACTACGACTTAAATCGAATTAATTGTAAGACAAAAAGAACGAGCGATCAATCATCTGTAAGATAAGCGTCTAATATGATAACTCTGTGTTGTATGGGTCCGAAGTTATAAGTATTTGTTTATATAGAGAAAAAGTCTGATTCATTTTTTCAACAGGCTGTAGCTTGAAAATGGGTACTTCTGCACCACCTCCGCCCCCCCCCCTTATGCGAAAAACCCTTTATAAAATATATGTATATATTATAAAACTGTAAATATAAATTTTTCATGACTTAATTTCAAAATTTTTGGAAAGAGTACCAAACACTAAAATTGTAACATGGAAATATTGTAAAAGTGTGAAAAAAATCTAAAATATGTATATGTGATGCATGGCTAATCTGTCGATATTCAACGTAATTTTACAATCTATATCTCGAAATTTGTGTACACTTATAGAGGACGTAGACAAATAAAGTTTAAATTTATAGTTGAATCAGAAATAAAATCAAATTTACACAATGATCCTGGTTATTATTCAGAAAAGTAATATAGATTTTTATTACTTTCTTACAGTGTATTATCATTAATAACATTCATTGTATAATTAGGTAAATATAAAAATAATGATAGAATTTTAATTGCACCAAATGTACCTTACTTTTTATCGTCAATAAATGTGTGAAAGTTAACGTAACATAACTAAAAAGATTCCCGAAATAGCGATTGTTGTAACGGCAAAACAGTTTCCATAATATTATTGTTATACTGTTAATATTGAAGAATGAGTTCAATAAATGTTTTTTATTATTATTTCATATTTTTGATTCATACTAAAGTACCTTGAGTCTAGTTCTTTCTCTCCTTTTAATTTTTTTAACACCGTATTTTTGTTTTGTTCTTTTTTCTGCTTCATCATTTCTTAATTTAAGAAGAAATACTTTGTATACTTTGATCGAAAACCAAAAAAATTAAAACACATCAGCTACCACAAAACTCAATAAAACACACTATTGGAAAATATTCAAAAATGAACAAAAAAAAAAAAAAATTAAAATTAAGCGAGCATATAGCATAACAATGAATCAATGAATCGGTTTAAAATTAGAGCTGAGTCACGTTGAAACATTAAACTTCAACGTAAATACACAATAATTCTTTGTTCCATTGTAAAAAATTTTTGGGTAATGTAAGAAAAATTTCATATTTTTATAAAGCATATTAGAATAATGTTCACATATTGTCGGTGTAGTGCGTGTTTCGGACAAACACCATTTTTTACTTACTCTGCAGTTTTCATTATTCACATGGAAACTAGTTTTTAGTGTAAACATGTTACAAAATGTAATATTTTATAGCAATTCAATTCCGGAAAACTCTCAAGGGATGCGGATAAATCCATGGGGTGTGAATTTAAAAAAAAAAAATGCTGAGGAATTGTGATTTAGCTAATGGTAAATTAAAATTGCTTTACAAAATCCTTTATTACTTTGATTTAGCTTACACTTCAACATATAACAAACTAATTTGAAGTTTGACGTGGTTGCCTCCGAACATTTGATTTTCAGTGCTTTTTCGAAACAAGCATTTAATTGACGATATTCATTTTTGGTATACGGTGCTGAGGAACAATAATATAAGTATGTATATGTATGTATGTACAGATAATGTATTTAATAAAGATTTTATTTTTATAAATAATCTGAGTATAAAAGATTTTAGAGGTTTTTGTTTCCCTTCAATTTTCAACTTTTCTGATTCTATTTCTTTGATTCGTCTTTGATTTATAAACGCCTGAATTATTTTATTTTGTTTTTGATTTTTTATTTTTATTTTCACTTTGAATTTCAAACAAAAAATGAAATTAATGCATTTTTAATAATTTCACATTAAATCCGACATAAATATTTACCATTTAAGTGATTCTGGTTTACGTTTTCTATATAACTACCATTTTGATATAAAATTTTTGTATATTTTGTATTTTTACCTAAACATTTTAGTGAAATTTCCGTTTTATGCAACATCATGCCTTATTGAAATTTTCAGCTAAAATATACATACATACATAGATGCATTATATTTAAAATTGGAGAAGAAATTTCAAATAAAGAAATTATTAATTTTTTTTTTAAATAGAAATTTATTGGATTTGTGTGGTCCATTAGTCAATCACAGTAATAACTTTAATGTAAGTATCTTTAATATGGTATTATTAAACGTTGTTATATGTGCTTATTATGTTTTGTAATTAACGTAAAAAAGATTAGTTGATCGTGTCAACTCTGTGATACCCGTACGAATAAAAAATTTTAAATGTCGGAAATAATTGACATACAGTTTCAGCTCTTTATGTCTAATAATATTTTATACATATTGGTAGTTACCACATAAACCCATACAATTCAAAAGAAATTTTATTTCTTTGTAGCAATAATAGTTTTTGGGCTATGAGGAAACAGCTTATGAATTTGTATAGTACCTATCACAAGCAATCGAAAAATTTCAACGGTTTTTATCAAACATAACAACAAATTTTCAAAACTATGCGCTGAATAATTTCTGAGATATTATACCAAATACCTTTTATAGTGGTTTGACAGTTATCACAAGCGGTCAAGAGATTTCAACGACTTTTAACGAATATAGTTACCATTTTACCATATTTGTTTTTCCAAAATTTATACAAAATGTGCAACCTAATTGCTTTAGCTTTTTAAGATACCATACAACCAGTACCACGATCATATCTAGTTTAAATGGGATTCTGGCATTTACTATAATAAATCATTTGTGCAATTTTGGTGAACTTAGTTCAATTAGTTTTTGAGTTATCATTGAAACGGACGGAACCGTTTAATCGATTCAAAACTCGACGCTGATCAAAACTATATACTTGAGTCTATATCTCAGATCACTATTTCTTAGCGTTACAAACGGTAAGGCAAATTTATTATACCCTTTCATCATACACAAATTCCGGGTATAAATATTGACAAAAACAAAATCTCATAAAATTACTTTTAATACGATGATTAATGAAGAATGCAAAGTTTATAACAAAAAAGGTTCAATAAACTTGAAAATGTGTTAGTTTTTGCGATTTACTAATGTAATTATTTATCATGGTATAAAATTATACTATGTATTTGTAGATTAGAAAGTAACAAAGTATTTTAAGTAAGTTCATAATTATAATCCAAAAACTCTTATAGGTGCCAAGTATATTTTTGTAATGTTTCATAATATGTATCAGTAAAAAATTGCAATTTTAGAAACTACAAAAATACACTAAGCTTCAATATGTTAGACCTGAAATGTATATCGATGCATACCCAACTTTTAAAGTAAATTGTAATTTATTTATATAAAAAAATTAGTGTCTGTTAGTTTCTAAAGAATAAGAAAAATTAATAAACCTGTCGATTCGTAAGTTATAGCAAAAAGAAAACCGATTCGGCAAACCCTGTTATATTGAAATTAAAAATGTGTTTATCTCAGCAAGAAGTAATAAGTTTTCTTAAAACCATTGAACATGAACAAAATTGTAATATGATTATGTATGGAGGGCACTATAAATCTTTTATATCTATTGCACCATCATCCTATTCTGCATTAGATAAGTGTATTATCTAATGCAGAATTCTGCAATCTATAATCAACAATGGGGTGTCAAGAGAAAGATTTTAATTTAAGAGAAGTTAGTTGAGGCACTACAAAAAATGAAACAATAAATATTGCTTCTTTTCTTTTAAACTTGCAGAAGAACACGATGCGTTAAATAGTAAATATAAGAAATTTATTGTATATTATGTACTCTCTGTACAGTATTTATTGTATATTATGTACAGTTCTGTGTATTTCATTATTTTTCAATATTAATAAATAATTCCGATAATTTCTCCACATTTCTATTGTATTACTGGTGAAGTCGTTCGCCTAATAAACAATTTATCAATTTTAAAATGCCGTTTTAGCCAGTGCCGTCGAACTAGTGAAAAAAAAATAATTTACGTAATATTCAATTTTGTACTTCAGGTATAAATTTCCATGAAAAATTAATTTAAAAATCGGTTTTAGTTAGATATTTTCTTAAAGTATAACATTTTGCTAAAATGAAATTTCTAGAAATTTTTTGTAATGAATATCTGAAAATTTTCAAATCAGTTTATACGATGGTCACTTTATTGGCGTTACTAAAACTTTGTTGTTTAATATTTTTGCATTTTTCATATGGTGGCAAATACCTTTAAAACAAAATTGAAAACTTAGTGAACGCAAATTCCAATTATTTTCATATTTTCATAAAAAATTTCTATTTTTTAAAAATTTTACAAAATTTTCGAATCCTTATTTTGTTATACGTTTCGTAAGCTGAACGTGTTATTATATTTTTTATAATATTTGTCATGAAAGCATGACAGTTTTATTTCCTTTAAAATTGAGATTTTTTTATTGAATGCCAAGGATTTCACTTTAATTTCATTCTTTCTGAAAATGAAAAATGAAAAAAAAAACTATCTGTAACTTGAATAATTTGTATATTTTATTCAATAATTTATGTGATTATTATATAATTAAATTTGCAGGCATACAAGTCCAGTGCAGATTTAAACCAATCTATAGACTTTACTCATTGCCGATTGCAAAAATAAGCAACAATATATGACTGGAATGGTTTTTTTTTTCAAAATATTTTATGTATGTGAAAAAATAATTTTATTCATCTTATTTTTTCACAATTTCCTTATAGAAATTGTGAAAAAATAAGATGAATTAAGTAAAAGCAACATTAATACACGTAAGTTGTGTTTTATTCACTTTAAAAAGAAGAAACTCTTTTGGTTAAATTTCTTAAAAATAAAATTTAAATCTTTTCCTATTTTAAATTTTTATATAAAATATTTAAATTTGAAATTCAAGTAAAAAAATTTTTCCAACCAAAGTCCATAATTATTCCATTTCCTTACTATTTATTATAAATTTCTTCTTAATTTTTCTTTTTGTTATGAAAATAATGAAGAAATCACCAAAAGGTTTTATAAATAATATCTTTATGGAACTATTAAAATGTAAATATTAAATGTATTTACATACATACATACATACATAAATACAATACAAATATACATAAATGTACATACATTTATTTAAACTTTTCCACTTGAAATATTATCCTTTAGAAACTAAAATTTTCCAATAAATTATTAAACCACATCTTTTAGTTTCAATTTTAATCATAATAATATATATGTATTCACAACAATAGCCAGAGTTTTTACTTTCTCCCATTATATTATTTATTGAAATAAAAATCTACATGCATACACACATGTGTATATATTTTCATATATTATATGTATTAAGTAAACCTTATATTTTATTATATCCTTTTCTAATAAAAAATCTATTCAATAATAATTTCTCTAAACATTTTTCCTTTAATAATTTACTAATAAAAAAAGGGCTATTTATAATATTTAAAAAGTATCCTTTTCATAATTTACTTTACTTACATGTTCTTATGCACACACATTTGTATATTTAAATACATTAAAATAATAGAATGTTATATGAAGCTCTATATACGTACAATAAATTGAAATGAAACCAATGGCTTACGAAGTAGCCCATTTCTCTTTATTCATATTTAGAATTAAATATTAACAAACACATGTCTTTTAAAAGCATTATTTTTTATATTATTGCATATTTTTAGGGGAGGATAGAAGGAGGGGGTTGGGAAAGTAAAGAGGTATGAAAAAAAACTCTTTGAGTTAGTTCTCTTAATTTTTAGTAGTTTTAACAACATTATAGTTTTCTAGAAAATATATTAGGGTTATATAAAACCTACCGTTAATAATGTGAATTTGAATCTATAAAATTTTAGGTTTCAGGTAAATTTGTGAACGAAGCAAATGCACTTTTCGAATTCAGAAAATATTTGCGATGTGTCATGTCAAAATGACAATTTTAAGTTTTCAAATAGCAACACTATTTGAAGTATCGGAAGGGTAGATAAAAGCTTTGGACTAGAGAAAATGGTTTCTAACAAACGAGTCTGTGCATAAAATTAATACGCAGACAAACAGACTGAAATCATAGTAACATTATTTTACAATCCTAATAGAAATATACTAAAAATATATTTACTTGTATAATAGTTATACCATACTCAGTCCATGATATAAAATTAATATAATTTATTGTATTGAAGAACTAAAGTAAGTTTCAGAACCTATTGAGGCCAGAAAACGAAAAGAGCTCATAAATTAAAGAAAACAAACATGTTTTTTATGTGAAAGTATTAAGAAGTATGAACAGAAAAACAAGGAAGAAAGAGAGAATAGGAGACGAAATTTATAGAGAATACAGGTAATTCTTGTGGGAAAAAATAGGAGATGGCTTATAAAAATTGTTTGAAAAATATCAATTTCTCGTAAGGATAGAAAGAATTATAATGTCTATACATAGAAAAAACAAATTTTTTGAAAAAAATATCCTTAAATTCATATTTTATCCATAAAAAGGGAGAGTAAAATATAAGAACAATATCAGTAAACTTATCCCTGCACTTTTATGCTAGGAACTACAGACTTGCGTAGCTATATAGTAAACAAAATTTGAATTTGAAGAAATATTTATACAAATCATCTTTAAATAAGTGACCATTTATAAAAGAAAGGGTTAGATTATAGCATACGAATTGCTCCAACGAAAATAAATCTATTCGTACTTTGCGACGCTTAACTCCGTGGACATGAAGTAAGAGAATTTGATTATAAATTTTGGATAATTAAACCTCAAAAAAAAGAATTTCTTCATATCACATTCGAACTCGAATATGAATATGTAAGTATACGAAATTGGTACGAGATAGTTTAGGCCCTTTTTTACACATTATAACTTAATAATGTGCATTAATGTATTTTTATATCATCTAAATGAAATATCGCCCCACAAAGTTATACGCACTTTAATTTTATCGATAAAAACTTATTGTTATTGATTATGATACATTTGCACGTACGCATACGCTGGAGTATATATAAATTTAAATACCTACATATAATGAGAGTAAATATTGATATACCTATATTTATGTTCATTTGTATTTGCAATAGCCATATGAAAATCGATACATTTTTGAGTAATTTATTATGAATATGGTTCAATCTAACCACAGGATAGTATAAATCATATTCGTTTCATTTCCGACATAAATCTGAAAACAGAAAAAAAATATACATATAATGGGAAATATTATATTATGTATACACAAATGCATATACATGTATACTAGTGTGTTTTTTAAATAATATAAAATTCAAATGAAATTTTGATAATAAAAGATCCGAAAAATTCCTTTTATTCCTTTATATAAAAGGATAAAAGTTACAGTTTTCAAAATTCAATGGGATTGTCACACAATGTTTTTTCCTATTCAAAATTATTATAAATTACTTATTCCTAAAACCTTTTGTTTTTCTCTCCTTCATTTATGACGCGATAACATAATCTATTCTATAAGCACTATAATTTTAAAAAATCATAATCGTCATTATATTCAATAATCCAATTTTCAATTAGAATTAAAAATTCATGTTCTGAAGGCGACTGTGAAAATTCATAGAAAATGAAATGAAAACAACGGCAGCAACGCAAAATCCAACAAAATCGTTAAAGAGAGACTCAATTAAAAAACAAAAAGAAAAAACAACAAAAGGCCACCACTAGTTGATTCTATCACATTGTCTGTCTACTTTTCAATTCACTATTTTTTGTGCATGTTTCTACTTTACCCCATCGCTTTATGTGCCTTTCCCTCACTCCAAAAATTTTTCTATTCTTCATTAAATATTTATTTTAAGTGTATTAAAAATCACCAAAAACTTTACAAACATAACCTTTTCAAAAACATTTTTTAATGTTATAGAAGGTGCAAAAGTGTATAGGAAAACAAAATCTAAAAATAAAACCGTTCAAATAATAACCGTAAAAAAATTTGCATTTTTGGTTTCCCATTAACTTTAATAATAAACTTTTTTTTCGGATTATGGAAAATCAACGTTTTAAGCATTTGCCTTGTTTTTAATTCACATATTGTGAACTCAAATAAAGTATAAATTATGGCTTACGCTCTGCGTTATCTTAGAGTCTCAAACTTCGATTTATGAACGTATGTGCATCAATGTTTTGATGTGGCCAATATTAGCAATGTTAATAGCATTATTACATGTGTTTTAAGGGGTTATTACTGACACGTAGAAGTTATTATGGTGGAAACAACCAAAGACAAAATCAAAGAAAAAGTAATATGTAATGAAAAGTTCTGCATCAAAGAATACATGTAAGCTAGTGAAATTCGGTTCGAATGGGATAATAGAAAGACTGTCACTTATGAGAAAATAATCACAAGCCCAATAAATTTTAGCAAATTATTATTTATATATTACTACGGTTTTGAAAATCTTTAAGTCTAATTCACTTAAAACTGTTCTAAGAAAATTTATCTTATTACAATGCAATTTTTGCTACAATACTCATCGTTTAGTTTACTAAATTTACTAACAATACTATAGAAATTTTTAAAAGTTCTTAATAATGTTTTGTGTTTATCCATGCATAACTAAAGAAGGTTTCACAATTCTTTGTTTTTGAAACAATTTGTGTTTCTTTAAAAAAATTGGAAGAATTGGAATGAGTAGAAACAAAATATTTTTAATTAACATCATCTAATTTTTAGAAATTTAGAAGCTTCAAAAATTATAAAATTAACACATTAATTATTGCCATATTCAGTTATAATAAGTTTGTAAAATCAACTCTAACTTTGAAAATTAAATTTACATTTTGTACATTTCCATCTTGTGCGCTTTAGCGCGTGACTGATAGCCTTAAATTAAGGTATTGCAATATTTTTTCATTAATTTCTGAAATATAAAAGAATATTGGTGTTTGGAAAGTATGGGCACGTGCCATATTTAAAGTTTTTCTTTATTTTATTTTTGATATTATAAAATTATTATTACAAAAAATTCAATAAGGATTTGATTACATTTCATGTCGCCGATTTATTATTGTCTAATGGAAGGGTAGTAGATCGTACAAATTAACTAACGGGTTACATTTACACAGGATATGCGAGTAGTTATACAAAATGTTTTTACAATATTTTTAATATTATAGAATCCTTTTTGTTTTTAATTATTTTTTATAGAGCGTAGGTAATAATAACGGTTTTATTTATTTACGTTTTCTTTTCATTTGTTGTTTTCTTTGTTGTTTTATAACTTCCATTTATTATTTATTTTTTACGATAACTTTTAGCCAATAGAATTGATTTGGTTTGTATTTGTTATACAAACAGAAAAACCCCAATCGTATTACCGTTAAAAACAAATTTCCATAATTACATATTACGAGTCTAGAAAATTAAATAACAATTTTTGATTATTAATGCTCAAATAATATAATTACTTTCGTTTTAATATTTTTATTTTTGAATGAATTAATGACTAAGTTTGATTTCTCATACCAAATATTTAAATAAAAAGGTTCTTGTATATGAAACTTAAAGGTCGTTGGCATTATGTTTTTCTATTCAAAATGTAAATTTATTAATTTTTCTATTTCACTTAGTCAATTGATTTACAAGCCTGGACCTCAACGAAATGTGTTTATTCGAGCTAAACACGGATAATAAAGAACATCAAAGTATACTTTCACACATGTTGTCAGCAGTTTAAAGCTTTTAAAGTCTAGAAAACTTTTAATCTTACCATCTCAAAAAAATGGTCAACGATTTAGGTGATAGTCACAATTAAAAACTGAAAGATTGAGTTTAGTATTCGTCATAAATTTTCTCTATAGAATGTAAGAATTTATCTTCTAACTTATATAAGATAAATTTGTTTATTATAAATTTATATTCTTTCAGTTTTAAATTAAATTTTTTTTTTTAAAAAACTTTTACATTAATATAGGCATACCGTGAAAGCCCGAAACTGGTTTTAAGTGATTTCTAAAAGTTTAACAAATAAGGTTCGGTAATGAAACACAGTATTGTATAAAAACCCTATTATATACAGGAGTAGAAACTATAATATACGATGGTTTTGTTATTTTCTTCATAAAAATGTAAAATTAATGGAATAAATGTGCGTATTGATGCTGTTCGAAATGTTCGAAATGTCACTCAAACACTTATTAACAATATTACTGTGAGAATTGACAAGCACCAATCTTTACATTTTATAGTATTCTACAACGCATTATATTTCCATAAAGTCCATGGATTTAGAAAATATTTAATGATCACCATGTATCTGCATTGTTTTCACGGAAAAAATTTAGCTCATCTGCGATAATTTGAAACTATTTACGTACTGCTTCTTATAATTTTGTGTGAATAATGAAAACCAATAACAAATTTTTGAATTTTTTTCTGTATACCAAAATTTTTCTACTTAGTTATGAAGGAAACACCAAGCAAACACTTTTCACACACCATTGTTTTATTTAGAATTTTTCTTTTATGCATACCCTTTTACAAATTCTATTTCTTAAATTGGGTGATTGGTTTTATTCTTAATAAGAAACCAATCAACCAATTCAAATTTATTTTTTTTATCATGCAATTATTATCCCAAGGATTTATAAAATTCATGTAAGGTAGACATGTTGTATATGAATATGGAAAACTTCATATGGCATGTACTAAAACTGAAATACAATGTAAAATTTATTTTGGTAATAAAACTCAATATTTGTAATAAACAAAATAATTTTCTAATAAAATGATATTTTAATATTTTATACATAATACTTTCAAAAATCGATATTCTAAAGAGAAGACAATGTTAAAAAAAAATTTAAATTCTAAAATAAAATGAAATTTGAATGACAGGTGAAGGGTAAAACAATAATAATAATAATAATAATAATAATAATAACAGAATAAGGATATAAATTTCATAATACACAATTAATGATGTGGAAAAAATTAGACATAGTCGTAATGTTAACATAGTCGTGAACTTGAAGCATTCCAAAAGTTCTAAAAGTGTTATAATTAATAATTTTGTGATGCGTTACTTATATTGTAATAGAGCCTGCAATGATGTTCATGACGATGTGGCACAGATTTTGCTGAACAAAATTTCTATCTTACAGGTATAGACTCAAACTCCGCACGGTTAATATTGGTTTGACTGTGTATTATTTAATTTTATTCTATTGAACTTCAATTAGTTTTTAAAATATTTATTTTCTGTAATAATTATAGATAATATAATTATTATATATTACAGGTACCAACTCTTGCATTGAATTAATTTTTATGCTATTTTATTATTCACACATAAGTTTTTAAGTACAAGTACATAAATTTCTATTTTCAACTAAAAACTTACGAATGAATTTATTCAATTTTCACAAAATATTTAAACTAATTCCTACATAACTATAGGATATTATACATACTAAATTTAAATTATTTTATTTCATTATTATTGTAATTTTGTGGTTTATAATAATTGTTGTTTAACAACTAATTCTAACAAAAATAATTACAAAAATATTAAATTCTGCGGTTTTTTTAAATAATTTAATATTCAAATAACAATTGATTTCAAATTGCACTCATTAAAAATAATAAAATTTATTTTTATTTTTAAATAATTATAATTCATTACTCATTATTATACAATATTAATTTAGTGAAAATACAAAAATTTTCTTTATTGTCTTTCAAAAACAATTATAATTTTAGAATATTGAAGTTTTTTAGATCAATTCTTAGAATATAAAGAAAAATTTCATTGCGTCTGAACTTAAAATTGCCGAAAAATTTTAAAATTATAAAGAGTTATTCTAAATTACAATTATGCAGTGTTCTGATAATGCGATCATGCTGTTCAACAGTGTTGAGTAGCATGATATTATATATGTTCTATTATATAAAATTTTAACGCGTAATGGTTATAAACTGAAAGAGGAAAGGAAATTTTTATGAAAAGGAAGAAGAAGGTTTGAAATAAAACGTTTTAAAACTTTGAACATTGTAAATTAGCCAAATGTGGATTGTAAATTAGCCAAATAGAAATCTCAAACTGATATAATTCTCATTTAGTATAATAATTACAAATAGATGTAAAATAGTAATTTTGAGACCATGACTTGACATCATCACTTATATAATTTAATTTCAATTATTTTGGTTCATTTATGAATGTCAATAACGGGAGGCTTGTCACCCACCTAGTAAACTGAATGAAGTAAGAAACTGGCGCATGGTTATCTAAGATATCATGCAAAAGCCCTATGCTCCTTCCAGGAACGAAATAGTAAATTTAATAGAAATATAGAAAATTTAATTTATATTAAATTAATATAACAGAAATCTGCTTTAATAATATAATATTATTTCGTCCTGATAAAAATATTTGTTTATTTCCGGTTAAATTTAAAAAAAAAATTTTATTTTCAGTGATAATATTGAGAAAAAAAATAATTTCAAAATTGAAAAATACATACACTCAAACATAAGTAGGTACCTATATAATTTAATTAAGGATTTTAATATAAACCCAGTATTAAATCATCTATTGTAATAATTGTAATAATTTTTTGGATAACAAAATATTAGGAATTGTTTTCATCAGTAAAAGGATTCAAAAACATAATTTTCCATAAATATACGCTTCAAGGTAAATTTTCATATATCTAATATGCGTACACAAATATATATACATATACTACTGTATATACATATATGTAATTCAAATTCAAATTTAATAATTTAATTTGCCTATTTTATAATTATAAAGAGTTTTTCATTTTCATTTGCAATATAAAATGTTGTGACCTGTCTTATTATTATTCTCATTTCAAAATAATTTTATTATATAGAAAAGCAAAAAATACAAAAAAAAATGAACTCCTTTAATGTTTTTAGAATCATGATCAGAGTATCCAAAAAAAAATTAATTTATTTGATGTTTTCAGTATAATATCCAAAAATTTATATCCTGTAAAAAATATTAACTTTACATATTCCATATACACATATTTACGAGTAATAATATATACATGAATATATATATTTATATATATATTTACTTATAATATAGAGATAAGAATTATGTAAATGTAAGTATGTGAAAGTTATGTTTTGTTTTCATATTTTATTACATTTTGATTGCTATTTTTTAATTATTATCAAAAATATAAAATATACTGTAATTTGCATGCTCTATATATTCGTATATGTTTGTATTTAATATTATAATTATATTTATATAGTATCTATATAAAATTTGGTATTTAGGTGTATATTCAACTGTTCAGAATTCTCAGATATTTTAATTTAATAAATCAAAAGACAATATTATTTCAAACCCTGAAGAAAATATTTTATATAAAATGTTTCATACTCCCCTTTTATGTACATATGTATATATATTTTATGCAAAATTTTATACCTGTAATTCTCTATATTCATATGTCATAATATTATAAATATATACACATAAATGATATATTAATATACTTCATTTTATATATTTCTGTATGATTTTTCCTTTGTATACAGTGGTGAATGAAGTTGAAATTCTTTTCCATAAAATGAAATTATTTAACAATTCTTTAAAGTGAGTAGATCCTTTCTTTACAATTAAACATACCCATCCTAAAAGCATACTGATATAATTTATTTTGACCGCAGCAGTAGGAACAATATAATATTTATACCGAATCATACCTTTATACTCCTACAAATGAATGCTTAAAAGCTATTATAAATTAATCACTCCGTTTAGAACTCTAAGAAATAAACGTTTGAGAATAGAGATAGGTATATGCTATATCGTTTTGATTCGCGTCGAATTTTCAATCTATGTTTATCAATGTTGGTCCTCTCTTTCGGCTATCTATCATAACGATATCTTGAATACCGCATTGAGTTAAATCAAATTTTGGCAAATTATTTATAGTAGTTGTAGAACAAAATCTATTTAATTTCGGTTTGATTGATTTGAATAGTCTCCATGCAAGTCAAAAACTAATTTAGTTACATTATACAAATTGAATTGGAAACCAGAGAATTACTAAATTGAAAGATTGCGTAATTACTGCATTGAAAGATAGGATAATTGAGCCAATAATTAAGAAAAATTTATTCGTCGTTGAATAAAAATTTAAAACAGCTGCCATAGAACTAGAACGGCCCTTACAAACTATAAAGCTTAGACTGTTCAAATTTTTACTAAAAAAATTTGGTGATAGAGATAAGAGAAAAAAAGAAAACATTGATAAGTCGAGTTGTTGCAGTTTTACCTCGTAAGGATGTGCTAAAAACAGTGATGTCTAAACAGTGATGTTTGGAGCATAATACATTCATTATATTTATTAATTATTTCATTTCTTTAAAAACATTATAACATTCCAAACTACCCAGGAGTCTGTAAATAAAACGCCTGTAAAGATTTTTTACAGTAAGCTGTTAAAGATTTGACGCCTTTTGTCCATACTCAAATGTGCACTCATCAACAAGGCATAAAAGTGCACTTATCTTAACTGCAATTTCATAGGGTCTGGCATACTTGAGAGCATTATGCCTACATCAAAAATGTTATATAACCTTAAATGAAACACTATGTACTTGTATTCAAAAATTTCTCAAAACTATTGCAATTTTTTTAATAAAAGCAATCAATTAAGTTTTTCTATAAGAATGAAAGTATGCAGAACACTGTATATTTTCATAAAATTTATAAAACAAAAATATAAAAACCAAATGTTTTGAATATGGCAATCGAATAGATTGTTTTTATAAAAGGTTTAAATTTTTTATACTTGCAACCCTTCCGTTTTATAACCAGTCTTTTTTTTTAATTTTTTATGTTCATAATTTTCGGAAAATAGAAATTTACAATTGAAATTGTGTATATTGTATGTTTGTATATATAATAAAATAATATTTTATGAAGTTCCATCAAAATAATGCTACACACAATAATATATTATATACATACATATATGTAGATACTTGTACAATTAAAGTTATAAATTATTATCATGGCAATACATAAACTCACAGAGAATATTAAACAAATGTTGTACAAGTAGTGAATTGTTCACCATTTGTTTTTAGTTATAGCAAATCCTTTAAGTTTCTAATATTTATTGTAAAAAAAAAGTATGTACTTTATAAAGATACATTGTATTCCAAAAATTAATTTACGAAACGAGATTCGATACTAATAGTTGGCACCGTCCTATACTTTATCAAGCATTTTATCGTCCCTAATTTAAAATTGAAAGTATTCAAAGTGAGTTGAATCGCCAGTTTTTATGTGCTATATTTGATAATTATTAGCAAATTCAATATGATTCTACGGAATACGACGCTCTCAACAGAAAGGGCTGCGCCGTCAGGCCGTTATATATGTAAGAATGTTTATAGGATGACCGTTATAAGTGATTTAATATTTCGACTGACTTACCTACATCGGAAATTGGAATATTAATTCGTAAAGATTTGAACTAATATATAGAAAACAAACCGAATAGTATCCAACCAAATATACTTTAAAATTTATATTGTTTTTGATAAAGGACTTGTGTGACTATAAATTGTTTGTAATATAGTATTTTTTATTTTTGTTTTCTAACAACAAAAAATTTACCCACAACATTGTTTTTGATGCTTTTATTTCTCACCCACAGTTATTGTTTATTTTTACTATGTAGGCTTACAGCATATTACAATTGTTTTGTGTTTCCTCCTCTTTCATAAATAATATCAAATACACGGTATACTTGAATATTTTATGTATACATACAAACATACAAAATGTATACATTTTATACATCCTATTTATAATAAATAGCATTTTATTTATTATTTACCCTTTATTTTAAATTTTACCAACAAAAATACACACACTGTCATAACATTACAATTATATTTTATAGTTTTTATGCCACTTTACTTTTGCCCAACTCATATACATACACACAATGTATAGTTAGTAAAATTTCCCAATCTATTAGAATAAAAAGAAAATCTTTTGAATATTTTAAATGAAGGTATTGTTTTAATTATATTTTAAAATTAGAAAATATTTTACATATCAAAATATTTTGGAAATAAATATAAAAAAAAAACAAAAGGCTCTTTTCTATATTTTACCTAAATTTCATAGGAAAATAATGAGAAAAATAAAAACATTTTAATTTTTATGATTTTAATTTTGATTTAATTTCTGGAATTTCTTTAATTATTTTAGGATTTTACGAAACAAAGAAAATAATAGAAAAAAATTTTTAATAAACAAAATAATAAAAATTATTTTTATTATATTAATTATGAAGTATTTAAATTAAGAAATAACAAAGTAAAAGAAAATATTTGGAAACATTTTTAATATCTAATGGCAAATAATAGGTGCTGCTGTCCTGATTCAATGATTTTTTCGTTGATTTGATCAAATGTTAAAAAATTAATTAAAATCTATTAGCTGAGTAACTAATTGGTATTCGTGGCGGGAATCACGAATACCAATTAGTTACTCAGAATTGGTATATAACAGTTTTTAAATGCGGCTTTAAATTAATAAAATTAAATATATGACAGTAAGGCAAACTTCGCCCTTTCTAACTAATGGTTAAACACTTGGAAGGGCTGAAACAAATTTTCTTTGAAATCGTCCTTAATAAATTACTACATATGCTAATATTTTTGGTATAAAATTGAAAAACTTGAATAAAAATCTGCTATTAGATTTTTTTGAACAACTTTGAAACCGAAATTTCATGATTCGAAAAAGCAGAATCAAAAATTCGAAAAATTTTTTTTTTAAAATTTAAATAAATTGTATCCGAAATCGAAGTCGGATTAAAATTATAAAAAAAAAAAGTGGAATCGTGAAAATTTTAAATAAAAATTTTAACATCGATATTGGACTCTTATAAGAAAAGCGGTAAGTGGACAAACTTAAATTTGCATTGTGACACATTTTTTCATTAAAAAATTGTAAAACTATTAATTTTTTGTTACTTATCTCCTATGTGTACTCTCAATCTCGTCTTCTATTGAGTTTCTAGCTATAAGAGTAATAACAGTTGAAAATATATGAAATTTAATAAAGTTCCATCCGAAAATCTCGATTTTCGTTAAAATGTTAGTTAACCCCTTTGTTCACTTATCCCTTAATTCACTTAAGAAGAATTTACTCATACTCGTATATCTTTATTGGCAATTATGCATTTTAATAACAATTATTATTATGCAGTTGTGTTTATTCGCCTAAAGTTGCAATAATTGTTCCGCGTACTTATTAATATATAGTAAAAATCAAGCATGTCGATAACATTAATTTCAGTGTCTCACTTTTCCAAAAAATTTTTGAAAAAAAATGCTTATTAGTTTCACTCTGTCCGTCCGTCCGTTTGTCTGTGTGTCTGTTTACAAATCTTCTACACCCTTGAAGATATAGATCTTGAACATATATGTACATAGATCTTGAACATAATTTTTACCTATCTCCCCCTCTTCTAAAAGCTATACCTCCTAGAAACCCTAAAAATGCCATTTTTCAACTATTTACTATAGTAGAACCATATGCATTTTTCAAATTTTACAAACGCAGAAAAGCAGTGGGTTAGTTCTTCTATCACAGCATACTATACTCGAACTTTATAAAAACAAAATGGCCGTTAAAATTTACCGTTACATAAAATTCGTTTTTTTCGAATTTTTGATGTCTTTTTTCTTCTTGACCCCAGATTGTGGGAGGTTGTGGGTTTATTTCGTTAAAAGAAAATTTTTTTCCATCTCCACCCCCTCTCAAGTTATTGGTTCATGAGATTTGCAAAATTTGAATTTTTGACATCTTATATTTCCGAAACCGCAAGCTTTTTCAAATTTCTAGAAACGCAAAAAGCTAACGGTAAATTCCATGATATTAAAAAATATAATTATTTTTCTTAACTCACGAAATTAACCCTTAAAATCGAGCATTATGTTAACCCCTCTCTAAATTAATTTTTGTTTTATTTCAAAGACTGCAGAAATCGTTCATCCTAAATATATGCAATCCCAGAAATAGTTTCGTATATGAAAGAAAATAATTTTAATAGTAGGATGTATACATCGATTGTTTTTCAAAGCAGTATTTTCATTTGTTGAGGGAAAAAGTGCTACAATACAAACCATTGATTTGACGAAATCTTATTCTAGTAATGATATTCAACTGTAATGCCAAATTAATTGAATTTTGTTCCTATAAAAATTTTTGAGGAGCAGTACTAACACAATAAATTTATATTGAATTTCTGGTACTGCACACGTATTATCAAAAAATTTTAAAATAAAAGTTTTGTCAAAATTTAATGTTATAAAACAAACAAAATAACTAACATTTCACTATTAACCAACCACACTATGTGTACAGAAATACTGCAGAATCCAAAAGTATTAGACTTGGAACAATAAAAACAAAATAGAAGAACATTTTTATTCTCACAAAAACTATAAATTTATTTTTGCTTTTTATTTTTTTAAATTAGCTCACAGTTGGTATTCGCTTTTAGCACTTTTCAATTTTTTCATTGAAATTGTGAAAATGAGTTGCAATGTCGTTGCGCTGCATTTCTAAAAGTAATAAGAAAAGAAACATAATAATAAAATACCAAAATAAAAAAATGTGAGTTTAAAAGGTTAACAGAAAAATTTATTCATTAAAAAACTGAAAATATACATTTTCTTTTTCAACTAATAAAACGACATCTAGTAGCTAACTGAGAATTTAATGTTGGAGTACTCGTATGTTCATTATTGCACAAAAATAAAATATAAAAAAAAAACAACATGAAAAGTTTTTCTTTTCATTGAAAAACTTAAATATCTTTTTTAATATTATAAGAAAAATATAAGAAAACTTAGAATTTACCATGCCATTCACTAACAATATAATAGTTAGAATATTAACCATAAACGCCCTTAATTATATACGTATCAGTAACAAATAAAATTTTTGAAGTAGCTAAACCGACATTAAGTGAATGAACTTAAGTTAATCATAATTAACATTACTATTCTAACCCTAAGAAATTGTTTTGGTAAAATATTTTCTGTTTTCTCATCTTTTTTTAACAGATAACGAAAGCCGCATGAACAGTTTAGGTAGCTCTAGATAAACTACAAACTCGCAGCAAAGAGCATTCAGTATGCAATAGGGCTTAAACAGGAAAGCTCCAAGGAATCTCGATAGGGGAATTTTTCGAGACGAAAATACAAATTAAGATTTCATAAGGAGTACCGAAGAAAACGTCCCAAAATAATTTGCGAAATTTTATTCGGGGAACTGATTCGAAAATTGACCCCGTGATGTTTCAGATCTCAAGAAAATCTCAAAAATAAATGGAATTTGCAGCATTTTAAGAAAAAAAAAATTTTTTTCTAGTTATATTTTGACTGTTCAACCTACTAATGAGTCGCGGCCTTTGCTCACATTTCGCCAACTATTCAATTGTTAAACGAAACTTATTGTAGAATTATACTTGTTTCGAAATTCAAGGTGGATTTTCACTTAATGTATGGACCGTCCAAAAAAAAAAATTATTAAGCAATTAAAAATTTTAATTTTACTAGCACATTTGCTAAACTAAAATTGCTGGGAAATCACTCATTCGCTCCTTTAATTTGAAAAATATATAACTTTTAACTGAACAATAAACCGAAATCCCACACATACATACCGGTGTAACACGAACTCTTGAAAAACAAAATTCTTTTAGCCACGAATTGTAATTTTTTCTTATGGGATACGAAAAGTAGCGACAGTCATATCTAATACGAGCTAATTTGCAAAATGGTGACTCGTGTTATGGGAGTTCAACTATATAGAGTTTAATCTCCCTGTATTTGATATAATTTCTGTTAGCAGTTTCTGTTTAATAGAAAAAAAAAAGATAACCGCAGATTTGCGGAAGTTGTGTATAGAAAGTAAAATAAGGAGATTGCGCAGTTCTGCGGGATTAGTGAAAATTTGTGTTTTGAGTTATTTGTGTTATATAAGCTCTAGTATATAATTATTACGCTAGTAATTTTATTAATACGTTTGATTCTTTTCGTGTTACGGCCAATGAGGGTTAAAATGACTTTTTGTTTTGAGCCAGCAAATTTTTGAATACAATTATTATTCAAGGGTGTTGCTATTATGATTATATTAAAAAAGAAAGAAAACATTAACTATTTTCATAAAACTTAAATGACACATAATGAAACGAAAAGTTTTTCTTAGTTTATTTCAAAAACATTATGATAAAATCAAGGTGACATACACGACAGTAGAATTTTTTCTTTTTGTTTTAAATTATTAAAAATAAAACTTAAGAAATTGCTTCAATTTTAAAATAAAATCGTGGTAAATGAAATAATTATAAAGATAAAAGAGAAGTTTTTGGTTTTAATAATTTTATAATCACACTCTCACATATTATATACCCATGTAAGACATAGATTGAAGAAATTCATATTAATTTTTAGCACTTTTCCAAAAATTTTTTGAAAAAAAGTGCTTATTAGTTTCACTCTGTCCGTCCGTCCGTCCGTCCGTCCGTCCGTCCGTCCGTCCGTCCGTCCGTCCGTCCGTCTGTCCGTCCGTCCGTCCGTCCGTCCGTCCGTCTGTCCGTGTGTCTGTTTACAAAACTTCTACACCCTTGAAGATAGAAAGCTGAAATTTTATATGTACATAGATCTTTACTAGAAACTTATTTCTGTAGAACAAAATTTTTACCTATCTCCTCCCCTCTAGAAGTTATACCCCCCCAAAACCCTAAAAATGGCCTTTTTTAACTATTTGTTGCAATGAAACCATAAGCATTTTTGAAATTCTGCAAACGCAGAAAAGCAGCGGCTTGCTTCCCCTAGCGCGGCATACTATATTTGAACTTTAGAAAAACAAACTGGCCGTTCAAATTTACCGTTATCTAAAGTCTTTTTTTTCCAAATTTTTGATGTCGTTTTTTTTCCAAACTACAGCCTGTAGAAGCTTGAAATTTTAGGAGCTTTTAGACATTATCAAATAGTTCATTTCGTTAGAAAAAATTATTTTTTTGCATCTCCACCCCTTCTCAAGTTATCGCCTCTTGAAATTTGTAAAATTTGAATTTTTGACACCTTATATTTCCGAAACCGCAAGTTTTTTTAAATTTCTATTAACGCAAAAAGCTAACGGTAAATTCCATGACATAAAAAAATATAATTATTTTTCTTAACTCACAAAATTAAACCTTAAAATCGAGCATTATGTTAACCCCACTTTATATTAATTTTTGCTTTATTTCAAAGACTGCATAAATCATTCATCCTAAATATATGCAACCCTAGAAATAGTTTTGTATATGAATGAAAATAATTTTAATAGTGTGATAGGTACATAGACTACATAGACTGTATTTAAAAGCAAAATTTTCATTTGTTGAAGGGAAAAGTGCTACAATACAAACCATTGGTTTGACCCAACTTTATTAAATGTACCAAAGAAGTATGTAATAAGTAAGGAGGGCAGGGTATTGTATTACTATGCACTATGACGCTTTCTTTTAATAATCATTAACACGATTTTTAATTAAAAATATACAAAGCACATATCACACACATTAAATTAAATGAGTGTATAATTTTTTAATAAAATGTAAGATTTTTCAAGAATCAAAAATTTTAATATGATTATGGTTATAGTAATAAAAATTAACTAGTTCCAAAAATTATTAAAAGTTATTAAATTGAACTTTTTGAAAGAGTTTTTTAAGTTGAAAAAAATGAAATGATTTTTTTAAGTTGAAAAATGCGCCCGGAAAAAGAATAATTAGAAACAACTATAATTAGAGAACAATCAAAACAATTAGCTGTAGAATGCTGTACATAGCCTGCTTCGACTTCAATACCACATGAAGAGCTCTTGATTTGAGGGTAATCCCCAATAAGATAATTAAAGTCATTAAAGCAATGTATGATAATACAGAGATAGAAATTTTCCACAACAGAAGGCTAGTTGATCCGCTAATAACATCTGCGTATGTTAGACAGATTAGACCCTTCCGCACCAGTTTAGTTTAACATGGAGTAATGGATTAAATAACGAGCAAAAGGATCGAAAAAAGAAATTGGATGAACTGGAAAATTTTCAATACATCCTGGCTAATAAATAAGAAAGACATCAATAAAAAACAGGTTTTTACAATAATATATCTGCACATAATGTAAATAATATTTTGGGCAAATAGAATTAGAAATCGTAGATTATGGGCCCTATGCAAACATGACCCAATTTAAGAACAACTAAGAGAAAAAATGTAAATAAATAGGTCACATACTGAGAGGTTAACATGGAAAATGTTAATACAAAAACTATGAAAATGAAACAGTAGAATTTTTATTTTACCCCCATATGCATCAGATTTTCATTTTTAAAGTGTCACACGCATTATTGAGGAATTTAAAAATAGAGTTAAGCTTGTGGAAATCTCTGGAAATAAGGTGTAGTTTTACAATACAAATCAAAAATTTTCCGTAAACTTAAATGTGTTGGTAAATATTTTCTTTTATTCATGCGTTTTGTATAATGCGATTCATATGAAGGAAGTGTGGTTAACTATAGCAGAAACTGAATATGAAATTGATCTTTGAGTTTGAAATGGTTCAATTGAATTTCCGATGTAAACAATTTGTTTTGAATGACCTATAGAAACTAATATTCTTCAAAAACAAGTTGTCGCAATTTTTCCCTTCTGATTCATATATTACACCTGTCGGTGCAACGTTTTAATTTCTGCTCTTTTGTAATTCTATAATTTTGTAATGCACTTTTTGATATTCTTGAATATTTTCTGGCTAAAAAATTATATTTTCGGTATTCACATTTTCAAGCTATAAAATACCTATATTTGGATTTTTTATAATAGAAAGTTTAGTATTTATTGAGATATGTAACATAGATTATCTGAAGTTGTAGATGACCTATAGGCGAATAGAGTTTACCTTTTACTGAATCCTCACTGTCAAAGTCAAGTCTAATGCTCTAAATTGTTCAAGGAATATTAAATTATGTTTCGTCCTTAGTTGAAGTAAAATTACTTTTGGGCCGTTAATCGTTTTTCTCACAGACTTAAGAATATTATTTTGAAAATATCTGCAGAGAAGCGTATTAACGCAATAACTTAGTAACCTGACGATTAAGCCGCAAAATTGCGGGAAGCTAAACAGCTAAACTGTTTTGATCGCGATCTTACAGGGATTTTGCTAATTTTATTAGTATTGCTGTGAGGGATTTTACACTAATTTTATAATATAATTTATTGAGTTATAACATTTTTACAGAAGACATCAATTTAGACAATATATTATCAAGAATTTAAAATTTATTCACATAAAACGTATGCAAATTTAAAACTATCCACTGAAATAAATTGGTATATTATTGTAGTTACAAGTCTTATTATTATATATCAAATTGGATAAAGCCATTATCTGTACTAATTAGTATACCAAATTCCATTACATATAAATACATGTATAAAAATATTAAAATTATTATTTCATTTTATTAAAATTTATTTATGTATAAAAATTTAAACGTGCTTAGTTGAATTCGAAATGAATAATATAAATTGAAAATTTCAAGTAAACTTGCTTACTTTTCCATTTTGTATTTATTATGGCCATTTCGCTTTACTTTACAAAAAAAAATTTTTTTTTTGAAAGTATAACAATATTTTAAAAATTCTCTCTGTTAAATAATTTCTTAAGATAAATAAAATTTAAAAAAAAAAATTCTTTACTTTTATATTAAAAACTTTATCATAAAATCTACAATTCATATCTGTGTTAGAATGGCCCTGAAGCATATCAAACCTGCGGTCTTTATTTAATAAATCTATCTGTCTATAAATTTATAATTTTGTTGAGTATAAAATCGTATAATAAATAAGTAACAAATAATTTTGAGTGCGTATGGCGCATCTAAAATAAATAGACGCAAAAAAATTTCCTTTGATATTTTTGTTGTTTTTTTATTTCTATATAAACCATCTTTTAAAGGATCCAAAAGCATAGAAATAATAAAAATAATAATATAATAATAAAAATGTCCTAAATTATCCATAAATATGATTTATTGTTTATTTATGTTATAACTTAATGTATATTTAATGCTTATAATCGCCAAAGGGAATTAATATTCGTTCTTTTTTATTTTTTTCATTTTTGAGATTTTTCAGTCAGTCTTTTTAATTTTTTTTTTTCAAAAGTAAAGTATACTTGGCATTTTATATAATATAAAAAAATTAAATAACAATGCGAGAGTTACCAGTAAGAATTGACTTATCGAATTTCGAAAGAAGTTAGAATTCGGTTCTCAAAAGTAATTGCAAGCCTAGCTGAAAGACCGGGCATTTTAGATTGAGAAAATTTCATACTGAAAGAAAAAAATCTTCTGCCTTGCAATTAGAGTAAACAAAAATTTTGAAAGCTAATTTTGAATTGAAAGTACTTTAATAAATTGTTCTATTATATAAATACTCGTAACACTTAAATTCAAACCTAATTTAGACAGGATAATGTGAAAAAATGTACTACAAAAGCATAAACGTTTTAGTTTTCCCCAATACTAATCAGGAACCGTACTCTACACAGTATAATCTTGGGTTTTTATTTTCGGACTCTGTTAAATCTTTAATTAGAAAGTTATGTTAAAAAATTAAACCACAAAATATTGCTCCATACAGCTCTTGTGCGTGGTACAATTTAGTATACGAATGTACTTTTTATCTTAAAAAAGTTATTTCGGGTTCGGTAACCTTTATTATTATTCACATAAATGTAATTTTGCCACAAACTTGTTTTTTTTACATATAATATACATATATAGGTATACAAGAGCATTCGAGTAAGAGATTTGGAAAATATAAAAAAATATAACAGATGACTTCAAAAGGATCCTTTTTACTTACTTCTTGTTTTCTGTCTCTGTTCTATGTGGCTTTCTAAGTTTTAATTTCAATTTTTTTTTTCTCATTTAACTTTTGTTTCATAAAAATATAATTTACTTTTTTTTTAATAAGAATAGTTAATTGTGCTCCTATATTCGTCCATAAACACTCATTTTTTTTAATTTTCCTATAAGAACTTTGATGTTCATAACTTTTAAACGACTTTAAAATATAATTTTTTATTTAATATTTTTAAAGGGATTGGTACAGAAAATTTTGCAATAAATTTAAAATTTTAAGGAAATTTCGATAATAACTCTAATTTGCAGATTTTGTTTCATGTTCTCGTAACTTCGCTCCTTATTTTTTGTAAGCAGTGAAATAACTATTTTTAAAACTGCCAAGGGACAATTATATTTAATCTGCTTTACTTACACAAATGTAAGTCTTCGGGAAAGGTGAAAATTTTTATTTTATTTTCATCTATTGATCTTTAACCAATTTAAAACTTTAAGTCTATTCTACAAGTCTATGATACAAGAATAACGTTTATAGATCCCTGGTTACTTAATATGTGATATATAACGAGTTAACATTAACAATCTTCGAAAACGAGAGAGGCTTTGTAGTTGCACAAATTCAAGTTTTTGGCGGTAATACATTTCTGTATTCAATGGAAGCGTAAATAAAGTATTTTTAGAAAAACAGAAATTAAAAAAAAAATAAAATGAAAGATAAAATTTTTTTTTATTTCTATCACATCAACTCTTGAGGTCAATATGTCAGGTGAAGAACCAAACCTCTTACGTTTTTGATTATTATGTATTTGACAAAGTTTTTGGCTTTGTGAATTTTTCTAAAATTTTATATACAGGGTGAGTCAGAAAGGTATACAACAACATATATCATTGGTTAGAGGATCGAAAATGGGGAAAACTTTTGCTCCGGACTTGGTGCGAAACCTCAAGGTATTCGGAGTAACTTTCATTCTGAACAAGATAGGAACTTCAAACAAACAGTTTTTGAAATGCCTAGTGAAGGCCTTAAAATAGACATGTTGCTCGATTCTGTATTTTATGTACCTGCGCAATACCAAGCATTCGAACTTTAAGAAAAATCAAATTTTTCACTTGTGTTATTTTTTCAGTCTTTTCTATCTAGATAATTTTGTAACTGCTTAAGCTTTAATTTAAGCCTTAAACATGAAAAAAATTTTATGGTACAAAGGATGTAGCATTAAAACCATTTCTATGTCACGATTTTAAAATACCTATTTTTCACTATTTTTGATTTTTATGGATTTAAAGCGCTATAATTGTCAACTATAAATTATTTTTGATGACAAAGTCTCTCGAAAAAACAGTTGACATTTTTGTAACCGTTATTCTGATAAAAAATCTGAATTTTAGTGTTTTTATTGAAATTCAACAAATAATAATAAAATTGAAACGAAATTTTACACAAACTTTTAAAAAATAAAAATAGATTTTAAAAAATTTGAAATTTTTAAAGAAAAACTAGAATTTTGTATTAGGAAAAACAAAAAAAAATTTTGTATTCAAAAAATTTTTTTCGTAACTTTTCTTGGTAGAGTAAATTGATAGCTTTTTAATTTTTGCCAGTTTTTATAAGAATTGGTACCTATATGGTTTGAAATTTTTAAATGCACTTTTCTCACGTTGGGTGCAATTTAAAAATTTGAAAAAATAATTTTTGGAATCTAGGCACCATTTGGCATCTGAAGTAATTAAAATTATCCAGCTGGAATTTTTAAAGGCATGCCATATAAATTTTGACATTTATTTTAATAGAAAAATGTTTTTTTTAATAGGAACATTTAATTTTTTTCACAAAATGGAGTTTGTAATTAATAATATGGTGTTAATATTGTGAAGGTAATAAATAATTAATAAATAATTTAATGGGATTAAAAAATTTTAATCCCATTAAATTTTTATGTTATTGTATACCTTTCTGAATAAACCTGTATAAGCTCTTCCGGGTAATACAAAAAGTCGCCATAATTTTTAATGAAATCCAGTTGCAGTAACTGCACGAGTCAAATATATCAGTCAGCAGTTGACTGACTCGTTAAATTTTAATAAACAACTGCTTTCCTTGAAATAAAATGTAATAAATGTAATTTTTCAGGAACATTACGGCCCGAAAACTTCCAGTAGGAAGCAATTTTACATTTATTATAATATATAAGAAACTAATTTATGAAATTTATGAATATTTGTTATTTGAGTTCTGGTTGACTACAAAATCAATTACGAAACTTTAGTAGGAAATCACGTCACATGAAATAGACCTCTATTCTAGATTTTTTCATATATCAACTACATAAAAATTATCTCCGTTCCATTTTTAATAAAAAAAATCAGTTACGAAGAAGATCTACAAAAATTGATGCACTAATTAATAAATTTAATTTCAATTATTTAAATCGTTACACTGTCCTCCTACATATTATCGGTTCCAAATTATATTGGACTAGAATTGTTGTCTTTCTTTTATTAAAATATTCGAAAACCAATATTATATGCACAAAATATTGAACATTTTTTTTCGTTAACCGTTCTGACCCTAATTTTCTCAATAATGAAATTTCCCCGAACTTTGTATTACAATTATTATTCAAAAAAGCGTTCAATTTCAATTCAATTTGTATAAGGAATAAAATTGAAAAATAAAAAACTGTCGAAGAGAATTGTAATATTGTATTAATTATGTATACACACTTAATATACAAAAGAAAATTATAATTAAGCCAGATATAAGAATATATAAATAAAAAAAAATATGAAATATTAAACAGCCTGGCGTTACACAAAAAAAATGGAGAAATCTACAAAATTGATTTTAATTTTCAACCTTATGATAATTTCCACTCATTTATGCATAAATAAATAAGTTTCATATACAATGTATGTTAATATTATACGAGTATTATTTAATTTTTTTGTAAATGTATGTAGGTACAATATTATGCACGTACATGTACTTCTGCCTGACGCTAAAGGATGAATATTAATTAATATTAAATAGAATAATTATATTTTATTTTTCTATTTCAAAAAATCCACAAGATGCATAAAAAATTTAAGGATATCATATCAGTTTATAAAATACTTGTAGTTGACAAGAAGAAGCAGTTCGACAGAAAAGGTTAAAATAAAGATTAACATAAAGTTTCAAACAGGTTTAAAATAAAGATTAACATAAAGTTTCTATTGAATATCTTGAAATTAGTCCTGAAATTTTTTAAACTAAAAGAAATAAATCCCTAAAATTCAACGGTTTACCTTCGAATTCATTATAATGTACATACATACATATTTTTTATAGTTGGGGCATGGTAAATGGATGAAATGAATAAAAAACGATTTTGAAAGGCTATAGCTAGATAAATGGTGGCTACTTACATATTTCTTTTTAAAAGGAAGTAATTTTTTCTTCTTTAAGATTTATTCACTTACAAAATTTCAGCTATCCACTTTGGAAGATATAGAAGTATTATGGAAAAACATATTCGAATAAAATTCTTAAAAGTTCATTTTGTAAAAATATCAAACGCCTTCGAAAGATTTCCATTTGAAATAAATTACAGTTCTTTCGATTGAAATTTGCTTTCCATTGAGGTCATTCATCATAAATTACAAATTAATAGTGTGAGCAACACTTATTCAATTTTTTTTTAAAAATTTGAGAACTTGACCTTAAAGAAAAATTTACCAATGATAGATTTTTATATTAAAGATTACCATATTCCATATAATTTCGAATATTATTTAATTAAACAGAGTATGAATTTGTCCGAAAACGTTTGCCTAGCTAATATTTCTTTCTATATGGATTTGAAAGTTTACTCTTCTTAACTTTGCAATTCAACCTAATTATAGTGTTTTGTGGGACGAGCAACAACGAACACTAATGTACATAGCCTTCAATTTCGTTTCATGTGCTTCTGAAAATACGATATCAAATCAATACCTCTTTCTTTTAGTGAATCGATGAAAATTATAATACTATCACTATATGGTTTAAGACACAAGTACATTCGACACCAAAAACAAAAAAAGAAATAATGAAGAAAACAAAGAAATAATCAATTTTATATTCCGAAATGAGAATATTTCGAATACGAGAGTATAAAATTATTATTCTAATATAAAAACCATGGAATATCCTGATAGGAGGTGAAATGGAACTTATATTATACCACAATTAGCGTCGACAACCATGAGCTGAATAAATTTATTTTTTTATTTTTCTTATTTTTTTTCTCATAATATTCTTATTGTACACATATTTTGTAGATCTTGTGATTATTGTTATTATTTCATTATTATTTCGAATAAATTTTCCGGGTTTTTTTTTAGTTTTTCCTCCTTTCTTTTATTATTTCATTGTATTTTCAATTTCAATTTCATTCCATATTCAAGAAAAACCAAATTTTCTTTTCATAAAAAAATAAAAAAAAACAACAAAAAAAGAAAAAAAAATATTTTCGTTTTTCCCAGAATTTTATTGATTTTATTAACTTTTTATAAAACCAGATTACGGGTTCATTTTCTATTTAGAATATTGATATCTTTTGTTATTCGAAGTTAGTATTTTTTAGGAAATTTGAATTAATTTTTAATAAATAAAGAGATTTAATGTTTAAGATCACTACTTGCTCTATGGATAAGAAATGAAACAAATTTTAAGATGTCGGATTGTTAATATCGTTTATTTGGAAAGAAGTTTATTGGAAAAACCAAAAATATTAGAAGTACATAGTATTTTCTCTAAGGACGAAATTCATTTAAAGCAGAGTGTTATAACACCCAACAAATTGTATTTCAGGAAATCCCATATATGCAGTTGTAATTTGGTTCGTTACGGCAGTTCATTTTAATTTTTAAATCTGTATTACATAGGAACATACATACATACGTCGTCTTCGTACTCTATCATTTTGAATTTTACAGTTAGTTACCTATTTGTAATTTAAGCGAGATAAATAATGTATTTGTACCATCTAAACAAATCTTTACAAAAGCAATAATTTATTTTAGTACAAAAATTTTAGTAAATTTTCAAATTTCAAGACTAAAATTGCAGAACACATCGCTTGTTTTCTGCGACACTCACATGAATCAAACTTTGAACTTTTGAGAAAATTGACGTTTAAATGTTTTAAGTGCTTTCTTTTGCTTAAATAATTTAGGCGTCGTATTTTCGCAGAAAATTAATAACATATTCGGTTTCTTACACAATTTTTTTCACTTTTAAAGGTTGATTTCAAGCTTCAACCAATTGTATGAGATGACCGAAATATTTGATAAACATTTTATGCACTTTTTATGCTATCTGAAATTTGAACTATTTGTGAAATTTTTCTAGAAAAAATGAAAAGATTATAGACGGTTTTAAATTGCGTATTTTAGTTGTCGAGACGATACGACTAACAGCCAATTAATTTATATTATATTTGGACACGTACATAGTATAGTAGGTGCTCTAAAGTTTTTCGAGATGAAACAATTATTGTTAATAGAACACTTCAAAAGACTAAGATCTAGTCCAAACAATATTTTTCTTATCAAAAATATAAATTGAATAATATAGCCTAGCAAGAAGTAAAAAACCACTACAAAATGATGAAAAATGATAATTTTCAATATTCCAAAAATAAATTTGATTATTGTTCTATTCAAAAGTAAAAATAACAAAAACAAAAAACTGAAGACACAAAAGTTGAAAAAAAAAAAACTTTTTCTATTACTTTGAAAATTTTTTCTTTAAATATTTTGCGAAAAATAAAAACTTTTGTAACCAGCCAGTTCATCCCAAAATTATTGAACTTAAAAACAAAAGAAAACTAAAAATAAAATTTTCGATTTTTAACATTTTCCTTTTAAATTAACGCCTTCCTTCAATTCTTCCGTCTGTATGTTCCTGTTGTTTTTGTTATATTCACTTACACCAACTCTTACACCAATTCTTAAGAATAAAAATTGGAAAAATCATTGATCTCGTTTTCTTATGTTCTTGTTTTATATATAAAAAAGAGTACAGGGAGTATCTGAAAATGAATTGTCACACATTCATACGAACTTAGAATTATTGTGCTCTGTGAGTTCTGAACTATTTGCAGTTTAAGCCAAAACGAAAAATTTTGTTTGAAAAGCAAAAGTTACTTTTCTGAATTAGTATTTGAGTAGTTTCTATTTTCTTTATGAAAAAACTTTAACTGAGAACATACTCGGTTTGTTAATAAAATGATCATTTTAATTAACAATTTATAACTGTAATCAGTGAACTTGTCATAGTTAAAATTTTTAAAATTTCATTCAAATTACTAAGGAGTGATTGAAAAACAAAAATTATTTCTAGAAAAGGCTCAAACTTCAATCTGACACGTGAAAATTGTTAGAAAATGAGTACCAGGTAAGATAATAATGAATATAACATTAAAATGCTAATAAAATATGAAATATATATATCTATCATGTGTGGGTGAGACATATGTATGGGACCATGCGATCTAAATTAGAAATTCTAATGCTCCTATAATAGAAACCTATTTTTTTCAGAAATCAATATTTTACCAAAAAAATTGGAGGAAAACAATATCCAAAAAACTTTCATCTTTTGAGAATAATTATAAATTTTGTTCTCATTATTAAAGCGAAAGAGGCAAATTCAGCAATTTAATATACGGATTTTTGCTATGGAGGACACCCTTTAAAGAATAACCTACGTCACTTTTCAGTTCTTTACCAATTCTTTTTCAACATTTTTACTAGCAATATTGTTCATTCGAAGAGTTTTAGTTTTTTCGTTAAAGGAATAAAAAATAAAATTGAGAACAAAATAAAATAACACCATTCTTTTATAACAACCCTTCTATGGTTTCCAATTATTCTTCTTACTTTACTCTCTAGACTATATTGTAACTCTTTTACGAATCTTTACATAACTAGTTTAATTTTTTCGATAGGTTCATTGGTTGGTTTTCTTAGTTGAAAATTGAAAGTAAAATTTTTGTTTTTATTCTGCCAGTTACACGAGTTGAAAGGGAGAAAAAAAGTTTTCCATTCGATTTTCTTTCTTTTACATTTATTTTTTCTCATTTTGTTGAACAATAAAATGGAAATAAATTATTATAGAATTGCATATATGTATGTACTTGTCGTATTTTGGTATCAGCAGAATTTCATAACTAATAAAAGAGAAACCTATAGCTAAGGATATAAGCATGTAAAAAAGAAATTGAAATTGTAAACAGATTGCTCTGGTTTACGTTTCTTCCGTAGAATCTAAATGTAAAAAGAAAATTCTTGTATAATTTTTGATTGAGTTTAAAACAAAAATTTAATATATAATTGAATGTATTTTGAAGCTTTAGCAAGTTTAGTTGAAAATTCTGAACTTACATGGTCTTAAATTCAGAAAATATTTCCTATACTTAATTCATAGTAATCCATAAATTCTAACTAATAACAATTGTGGGTAATATGAAAAATTGTATTTGGTAAACAAGGTCCAAATTTTTCTAGGATTTTTTCATTTCATAAAATGATTTTGCTGCTTCCGTTAAAATTTTGGGAAAGTCAAGAAATCAATTTTATAAAGCTTACTGGAATTCCAATCTTATTGAAAATGCAAATAATTATATTTTTATCAGCTCTATTGATCTAAACTATCTTCGATCATTTTCCACTGTATTCGATTGAAATTTACCTACATTAAAGAAATTTTAGAAATTTGACAACATCCCCTTATTTTTTAATTTGTAGCGGGCTGGTAACGTAATCGACTTAAATTAGTTATTAAATAAAATACGAATAGATAAAACCCAATGCTGCTAAGTCCAAGTTGGGAAGGATTTCCTTGCACTGATTGAAAATATATTAGTTCATATCCTTCAATTTATTTTGTATAATGATAAAAGAGCCTCCGTAAAGTGACGTGACTCACTGTATACACTCAATATAAATTTACATTTTCAAATTAGAAATGAACTATGCTAAATTTAATAGGTATGCAAGTATTTCATTTTAATGATTCAACTAGTATGCGAAAAATTCATTTCAACTTTTTAATATAAATTTTTATAAACCTTGAAGTTTTCTATAGTACAATCCTAAATTAAAATGAAATAAAAAAAAATTCCAACTAAAAATGTTGATTTAAATACGAGAAAATTAAAAATGAATACAAAGAAAAGAAATTGGAATGACCTTGAAATAACAAAAGAGAAAAATAAGAATTCTTAAAAGAAGATATTTTTCGGAAGGCTTTTGGTTTTATGAATTTCGAATTTTTCATATTAAAAGTACGACAACGGGATTGTCACGTTCAAACAAAAAAATGTCAAAAATTAATATAAAAAAAATTTATTTTTTCTTCTTCTACTTTCATATTTTGATATTTTATTAAGTCTAGCTTTGTTAACAAAATAATAACGTTGAGTTGATATGACAAACATTCAAAATTCATAGGCCTATTGTGCATATTAAAAATTTTCTTCCTCTAAAATTGTGTTTTATGATTTCTTCGTAAAATTTTATATATGTACATATTTTATAGAGAATATTTTCAGTACGTCGAAGTAATAAGAAAATTTAAGCATAAGAATTTTTCTTGGTCATTCCTGCCATTCCCTATGTAAATAATAAAGTAGTAAGCAAGACTGTCAATTTAATGTCACTGGTATCTTCCCAATTCACCTAAGACTTCGTTATACGATAGCTTAGAACATTTTTAAATTTCAGTATTTTCGCACACTTTATTAAATTATCTGCCAAATAATTTTATATGCTGATTATTTTGTTTGAAAATGAGTACATCACTCGATGTCTCATTTAAAAAATTTTATAAAAATATTGATCGACGAAATAAAGTCTTATTATGGCTATATTCGATATATTACTCGATTAAATAGTATCTATCCTGTAATAGTTTTTCAACAATTTGAAAATGCCACTTTAAAAAATATGAGTATTAGTGCAAAAACTCTCATTTAATTTTAAACTTAAGAATTATGTTCATTTTACGACAAGCATAATATTTTAAAATATTATATTATAAAATTATTTCAAAATATTTTAGAATTATTGTGCTTAATAGTTCCACTCTATCTGTCCGCCTAAAAACTTCTACACCGAACAAGATAGATACAAAAAAAAATGAATTAAAAACACTATTTCTGTAGAAATATTTTTAAATCCACATTCCTTTACTCTGTTCTTCAAGTCCTCTCTCATGGCCGAAAAAATACGTCAATTTCTTATACTCGTATGTTCGTATATCGATAAATTTTTTAATTTAAAATAAAATCGCTTTGTAACTTTCCACGTTCTACCAAAATGCAAAAAAAATTATTATTTCGATATTAATGTAGGCGCTATAGAATTTTTATATTTATGTTCAACAATGTAACAGTAATCGTCCTCTTATTTATCGTAAAATTTTTTGCATAAAAAATTTTATATGGTAATAAAAGAATTATTTTGATTAATCGTTTGTATTGCTTAGTCATAAATATGTGTAAATACATAATTATTTTTTGGGCTTGAATTCTTAAAAGGAAATGTGCTATATTAAAAGCTATAAGTTCGAACAACATAACATTTTATATTCAATAAAAACATATAAAAAAATCCAATTTTAAAATTCATTTTCTTAAATTTATTCGCGATGTCAAAATATTTCTCAATAGCTAAATAATTTTTTAGTGCAAGTTCAGTGTAAAAAAGACATACATACACTTCTATATACTTATATGTAAATATATATCTATTTACATTTTTCATTCATTTTATTTGAATATTCAGAATTGAATTTGTATTTGAATTTTCAGTATTAACATTTCATATTTTTTACCTAAAATATTCACAATATAGAATATCAATAAGAATATTATTCACATACATACAAATGTAGGTACATTCTTAGATAGGAAAAAAAATTTCTAAATATTAAAATGCAAAAAATTATTTTTTCTTTTTTTTTCATTTAAATTTGTGACACGTTGATAGCACTATGCATATATCCATTTTGAATTTCCATAAACGTTTTAATACGCTTTGAAGTTGACACCTGAATATTCAAGGTGTTTTTAATTTTTTTTTCTTTTTTAAACTTTTTATTTTTGATCTTTTGTTTTTCTTCAATGTTTCGTTATAATTTTTGATATTTTTCTTTATAACTTTTTTATTTTATAACACCATATTATACTGTTATACACGATCTCAAGGATAATATAGAATGTGCATATGTATGTGTAGCATAATAGAAACAAAAATATAAAAAATTGTGGAGAATAAGATAAGTGTATCTTTTAATAATTTTTTTTTTGCAAAGAATACGCGATATATTTTTTATAATTTAGAAGAAAACACATTGATTGTATGACATACAAATAAAAATTCATACACATTGACATATATTTACATACTTATACATATAATATAAATTTTAACACTATTAAATTTTTTTTTTGTTATTAAAGAAAGAAATGATGAATATAATTGAATGTTTCTATATATATGTAAGAAACTATACATACAAAATATAAGGTGCCATGGAAATAATAATAATAATGTTTGAAAACATATAACGCAAGGGTATATACATGTATGAATCTATGTGGAAATAAGATGGTTGAATTGACGCATTTATTTCTTCAACAAAAATAACATAATATAAATGAATACTAATATTTTATATAATATTCTGCCGGATTAAAAAGAAAATTGAATATTTGTAAAATAGTCTGTTTTGAATAAACCGTCTATGTACAGTTAAAACTTGCCGCATCAAACATTTAAGTATACACGTTTTATTATTCGTCTATGAACGAATGTTTGAAGTTTCTCTATACGTTTTCCACCTCGTTTGTAACGCTAAGATATAGACGTGTGATATGTAAACACAATTATATGTTTTTTATCGAGCACGAATTCTGACTCGGTTTTGCTATATTTATTAGTTGATCTGTCTGAAGTAAACTAAAAAAATTTACCCAAATAACTCATAGTCAGGAAACGGCTACTTAGCTTGGATCTGATCGAAGTACAAGTTCATACAACTGCCATAAAACTTCCAAAATAATTTAGTAATATTTTAGAAAATATCACATAATATTACTTAATTTTGTATAAACAATTTAGTAATAAAGCCAACAATTTTATGTAACTTTCTTGTGATTGTACAAGTTTATATTCAAACAGCTGTTGTGCAACTTAAATGTTTTGACCACATATTGGAAATTATAAAGTAGTCAAATTTTGTATATTTTTAGAGCAGTCACATAGAGTTAGAGCAGTGTATAGGTTCTAATATTAGTTAGGAAACCATTATAAGAAAATTTGGAAACTATTCTGAAACGCTTACTTACAGATATACTTTACTAGATACTTAAAGTGCACAAATTTCTCTAAAGCAATTTTAGTAAAATGGCCAAGATTTAACAAAAATGCCAACAAGAACTGTACGAATAAGAATTCTCATCATAAAACTCTTAATTCGTACGACAATCATGAAATTGTCGAACTCAACTTATTTTTTCTCGAAAAAAATAAGGTAGGAATTAGAAAAGGACGAACCTATATATGTGGATTTTTTTTAAATTTTTTGTTAAGAAAATTGGCTGCAAATATGCCAATTTTTTAGTTTTTACAAAATATTATAAGTATTGTACATTTATTAGATACTGATTAACTTTGATTTTAATAAATCTTGAATTACGATTTTCGAAAAACTAAGATTTTTTCATCTAGTCAATTTTTCTTTTAAGACTCTAATAAATGTATAGTTTAATGTATATGCAATCATTATTTATGTAAATATATAATATGAGTCTAATATATTAAAATGCAAATATAAAAAGAAAAGAAAAAAGTAGACAAATCATGCGGTAACTAGAAATGACATGAATGCAAGAACAAAAAAATTCTTAAGAAAACACAAACACATGCTTGCATACCTATACACTCATAAAATAGTCCTTATAATATTTACTATTGAAATAAATTTACCCGAACATATGTATGTATGATATATTTACTATTGAAATAATGCGAACATATGTATGTATGTAGGTATACATTTTTATAACAAGAAATAAATGGGTTAAATATTTCTGTCACGTTTTTGTAACTTATGATAACACTTAACATATTTTATTACAAGCAAAAGAATTTTATGGTAATTTTTTTCTCTGTTTTTTTTTTAACAAAACGATGAAAAAAAATACAAGAAAAATGAATACTAATAATAATAGTATAAAAAAAAGAAAAAAACAAGAAAATATCTTAAAGGATTTTTGAAGAATCTTAAAATTGTATTCCACTTAAACAGTTATTGTTGCAAGTATAACAACTTTTCTGTTATTATTCTTCTTCTCATTTAATAAAACATCAAACACTTTAATATTATAATAATAATCTATTGGATGTTAATAATAATAATTGAAAAAAAGTGAACAGAAATTAGGTTAACGCCTTACATTATGCAATTATTTAAATATGTTTTTACTTCATTTTAATGCTCTTAATTGTATAATTATTCCTTTCATAGTAAATGCAGGTCAACACAAGAATTTGAGTTAAATCAAATCTGAAAATGAATTGATATTAAACCGAATCAATAAGGACAATATTGCAGGATTCCATAAATAAGATCATATTGTGATGCCACCCTAGAGCCGCTTTAAAAAAAATTTTCCTTTAATGTAACTTGAAGTTTTTAATATAACCGATTTTTAATTGTGTTATTGATTTAAGTGCTATACAAATGGTGTAAAGTATAATAATACAAGTACATAGTTTCTAAAATTTATATTGGCGTGAACATTTTATATGAAACTGCTGAAACTGCTGGGCAGAAGCCATGCATTTGAAATTTAATACCAAATTCTCAGCGAGCAATAGTTAAATTAAAAATTTGCCGCGTGCCGCATTAATTTAGATACACGACTAACTCAACTTTTTTATAGTCAATAAGAACATCGAGGTCATAGGTACTACAGTGATTTATAGAATAATAATAGTAATACTATACTAATTAATCTTAGTATAAATTTTGTTGTTACCTTTTTAGCTGTATATTTTAATAATAGCTTCTTCAAAACATGTAACTTTTTTATCACATAATAAATGCTTCCAGAAGAAACTTAAAATATTTCCTTATCTCTCCGCGAAACTAATAATTTTAGAATTTTCCTCATAAACTTCTAATTTTTAATCTAGTATGGAAAATTAAATAGTTACGTAATTTTTCCGTTAAAACTCACCGCTGCAAAAAAGTAAATTTTAAAGTTGGAATAAAGTTTTACAAAGTATAGAAAAGGGGCTACGAAAATATACTTTCTAGGAAAACCAATTTATTAAGAGGCCACTTCAAATATAGAAAAGGGTTTTTGATCTTATCAGTATGTTATGATCATAATAAGAACAAAGTTTGAAGAGCTCAACCATTTTTTTTTTCAAAATTATTTGACAACACAACGTCTACAAAAAATCGCAGTTGATTGCCTCGCTATTTGAGTCTATTTCAACACATTATGGACTCATTATGCACCTGATTAATTACATTTAAGTAATTTAGCTTAGAAAATTCAAAAAAATTTAATATTGATAATATTTTGTGAGAATTATCAAAAAGTTGAAAATGAAAATATGTAAAGATTTCGAAAATGTAAAAATTCCGACATAATAGCATTTCCTTCATGCATGATAATCAAAAAATATTTTTTTTAGAATGAAATCGCTTATTTTTCATTCCTGAAAACTTTTTACCATTGAATCTAATCTATGATAACAACGACTAAGAAAATGAAGTAGTTTCTTTATAATAAATCAACTTATACATACAATCTATTATTACTTCGCATATTGTTACAACCGTATCATTTCAAGATAGAATTAAAATAATATCTCTATTATATGGCATAAATGTAGATCTGGAATAATTACTTAAAAAACAAAAACCACCAAAAATATGTCAAAAATTTTTACAGTGTTTTATCTTTTTTTCCTTGTTCTTCTGAAAACCCTAACAAATCTTAGAAAGACATCCTCTGAATATGAATAATTTCTTCTTGTCTTGTACATGCAATGTGTGTGTTTGTGCATTTGTTTAAAACTGAAGAAGCTTAAAATTACTTTTATATCATAATAAATTTTATTAACATATAGAGATCTAACACATATACATACATACTATTTATACATACATACATTCAAGTAATACGTGAATGCATTTTAATACATTACCTGTCCGTATTATTTATCTTACTTTAAAAGTGCATTTTCATAAAAAGATTTATGTACCTTGAATAAACTGTTATATTACGTTTGTACATATGTACAATACATACTCGAAAATATACACATTAGTTATATACATGCAAGAATATAAGAGTTATGTCATAAAATTTATGTTAAAAAATTATTATTTAAAAATATTTTTACAGTTATTTCTTATGAACATAAAAAAAGAAGAAACAGAAAAATACTTTCCAGATGAATTATTTAGTTTTCATAAAAGAATGAAAAACCTTGCCATAAAATATTCTTATTTTGTGTATATGTATATAGTGTTATACAAAATATGTATAAGGTATTTTTGTAATCTTTGAAAAGCTGATATTATGAAGCACAAGTCAGTGACGCGATGTAGCTCCACAGAAGGGTCAAATCACATACATTTAGAGATCAATTCAGAGGTCGATTTTCTTGTATAATTCTTGTATAATTTTTATTTTAGAAATTCAGTGGTTGCATTCGTGATATTGGTGACCCTATTCAAACCCCATGAATCACTTTTATTGTAGCCATAGTTTCTTATATGCATTACTTTTGCTTCATATGAAGATAAAAATGAGCTTTATAAATTAACATCTACGTATCTGTGATCAAGAAATCTAAAACTTTCAATTTCTAAGTGATTTTCAAACTTAATTCTTATTAAGTTTGAAAATCACTTATTTGAGTTTTGCGAATCTATTGAAATGAGATTATGTTAGAGTGCATATTTTATACTTAATGCGCAATATGGCCGTTCGTTTTATGCTACGAGTTAACGCTATTGAATATCTTAGTCGAAAAATAAAAAACACCCCTTATTCCTTATTTATTTATACATATATAAAAATTGTGAGTATGTACAATTTATTATAATGTTTATGTATTAATAGATAATTTTTTTTTTATTCTATATCACAATCTAGTATCTGTATTTTGTATAGCATTATAATTTTATCCTTTTTTTACTATCACATATTTTATTATGCATTTTAGAGAAAAACATGTTCAATATTCATAGTATACACTAAAAGAAGACATGACACCGATCGCTTATGAAATTCACTTAGCTGTGTAGAGAACTAAGGAAAAAAAATTATATGCAGTAAAATTTTGTCTTTCAATAATTTATTTTAACACATGATTTTGTTTTTAAATATAGAAACAAAATGGTGTGCATATTATGTGATGTACAAATTCTACTATTTTAAAGTTGAATTCCAACAAAATATTTTCTTGTAGTTCAATTGAAAATAGCACATGATATTATTTTAGGTGATGTGATGTGGAGTTAATGGAACAGTTTTATATTAGCGGACAGACCGATGGAATGCAATCGAAGCTGTTTAAATGTTAGCTTTATATTTTGCCAAGAAATTATGTAATTTATATTATCTAAACTGTAGAGAATAAGTGAAAGGGAAGTTTACAATTCGTACAAAATATTGAAATTAACGCAACTCATACTTCAAAGCTAAAATATTCATATTATTCGAAATAATGTCAAAAATGCCTGCGTGATTTACTTTAGCTCACATCTTGAGTTATTTCTTTGCAAGGTTCGCTACACTGGAGCAGGAAAAAATATCTAAAGAAATTGATGAAAAAGTTATTGATTAAATTAATAATTACATTTTTTATTTTACTTAATCTTGTGTCCTTGCGATTTGATGAGTGGGCTTGTTTATTGTACGAGTTTTAGAACATTTAATAATTTTTGATATGGTGTTGTGCTTTTATAATTTGTTTTCATGTTGTTGTGTGAAATCAACTAAAATTAGTTCATATTTAGTTTCTTTCGATTTTTTTTTGTATTCCTCTTAAGTTCATCAAGATCACTAAAAATTTTTTAATCCTTTCATTATACTTAAATATAGCAAATATATACAGAAAATTTTTGGTCATTGAACATTACTAGTGTCCTAAAAAGTAAATTAGAAACTTTTTAAAAATTTGATTTATTAGGTTTTTTTGAATCATTTACAGTTGAAAAAGAAAAGAAAATATTTTTCAAAATTTTCAAAAAATTTTTATTTTTCAAAATTCCAAAACATTTTTTTAATGAAAAATTATTCAAATTTTATATAAAAAAAATTGTTTTTACTATGGCAAAGAAATTAATGGAAATCGTTAATAATTGTCCCGGGAGTCGTACAAAAAAGACTAAACAATTAAAAATTTTCAAAACGAAATATTATTGGAAAATCTATATTTCAACCGAATCAGACAAATCAAATTCCTAATTTAATTCTAATTAGTTCTAATGAAACTCAGAGTTTTTAGAAAATAGTATAGATTGAGTTAGACGAAAATTGATTAGTTTTATCTCTGGATTGGTATAGAAAATTCCAAACTCATTCAGCGGAGAAAACCGAAGCAACGATTTTTTCTTATATAAAACCTACTTATAGAAGTTTGTTATATAAGTGAACCCACGTCGTCTCTAGTATGATTTGTAGTCCTTTAACCACAATTTAAGTTACGCACTCAATTATGTTACCATTTATATAAATAAATGCTTTTACGAGTATAAGAATTTAATATAATGCAAACGCCATTCTACCAACACATTCAATCAGATCAAATGGAAAACTCAATTTTATATGTACCTAACAGTTTGATCAATTTTGAAATATGTTAATTTTATGCAACATTTTAAATAATGCGCTCGGTTATGTGTTGCTCACGTCATTATATTTTAATTAGTTTCTGCTGTTCACAAATGTTATGACACTATGTGGAACAGAAATCTTACAATTTTTTTGATTAATTACTTAAAATAATGCAACTTGGGGACAAACCTAATTTTAACTTCAAATAAAGTTGGGTCAAACCAATGGTTTGTATTGTAGCACTTTTCCCTTCAGCAAGTGAAAATTCTGCTTTTAAATACAGTCTATGTGTACCTACCACACTATTAAAATTATTTTTATTCATATATAAAAACTATTTCTGGGATTGCCTATATTTAGGATGACACATATATGCAGTCTTTGAAATAAAGCAAAAATTAATATAAAAAGGGGTTAACATAATGCTCGATTTTAATGGTTAATTGTGTGAGTTAAGAAAAATAATTATATTTTTTAATGTCATTGAATTTACCGTTAGCTTTTTGTGTTTATAGAAATTTGAAAAAGCTTGCGGTTTCGGAAATATAAGGTGTCAAAAATTCAAATTTTACAAATTTCAAGAGACGATAACTTGAGAGGGGGAGTAGATGGAAAAAAAATTTCTTCTAACGAAATGAACTATTTGTTAACGTCTAAAAGCCCCTGTTTGTTAATGTCTAAATTTTAAGTTTCCACAAGCTGGGGTTTAGAAGAAAAACGAAATCAAAAAATTGGAAAAAAAGGACTTTGGATAACGGTATATTTGAACGGCCATTTTGTTTTTCTAAAGTTTAGCTATAGTATACTGCCCTAGGGGAAGCAAGCCGCTGCCTTTATGCGTTTGCAAAATTCCAAAAATGCTTATGGTTTCATTGCAACAAATAGTTAAAAAAGGCCATTTTTAGGGTTTTGGGGGGGGTATAACTTCTAGAGGGGGGAGATAGGTAAAAAGTTTGTTCTACGGAAATAAGTTTCTAGTACGTACAAAATTTCAGCTTTCTATCTTCAAGGGTGTAAAAGTTTTGTAAACAGACACACGGACAGACGGACGGACGGACGGACGGACGGACGGACGGGCAGACGGACGGACAGAGTGGAACTAATAAGCACTTTTTTTCAAAAATTTTTTGGAAAAGTGCTAAAAACTGAATCATAATATTAAATTTTAATAATAATAAAAAAAAATTTAAATCACTTCTAACTTCCCCATTCTTTTTAAATTTTAAAGCTCATTCATTAGAAATCACTTTGAAAATCAATTCTTTTGTTTCGCATTCAAAACGAAAATCTTATCAATTTCTTTTTTTTTTTTTTCATTTACATAATCCATAAATAAATTTAACTATATAAAAATTTTGAAAATCCTCTATTTATTAAAATATTTGTGTCGTCTCGTTAAAAATCCAGTTACAGGAATTCTTGAAATTGTTATTATGTCATCCAATCAAAAACGATAGTAAAAATATAAAAACAAATATTTTTTTATTCTTCAAGTTCTTAGTCAAAAATATTAAATCGAGGGGGAAAAATGAAAGAGAAAAAAAAACAACAACTCTGGAAAACTGAAAGTTTAAAATAATAACAAAAAATCATAGTGAGATCTGAGAATTCAAAAAAGAAAAAAAAATACAATCATAATAAAATTATTATAAAAAAATGGGAAAAAAGTTAAAAGATACGAGTAGTAGAGAAATCAAAAATTGCTAAAACAAAATTTCAATTTATTACTGTCGGAAATACTCAAGAGAATGGAAAAATTGTGATTCGAATACAAATAAATCCTAACAATAATATGATGAAATTTTATTTATGAGAGTTAAAACAGAATGGATACAGTTTCCTAGTTATTTTGAAATCAATTTAAAAAAAAAAACTTTTTCAAGTACATATGAAAATATTTTTCTAATTTATAATTTAAATTTATACTCTTGCATAATTAATATTTTAAATAAAAATTAGAGTTTGATTAAAAACTTTTCGACTTCTATTCGAATGAACAAAAATTGGTTGCAGGCAATTTGGTTGTTTTGAAAACAAAAACATGGAAGGAAATATTTTATCTAAAACAGTCTGTGGGACTACTATGCATAGGTCAGGGTATTGAATAGGAATAAATTACACTTTAATAATTTTTACTGATTCAAATTCCATAGAAGAAGAAGTTTAATTTCAAGAAAGATTCATACATGAAGTACCATACATATAATACCTACTTTCTACTTTATTTGAAATGTTAAATTTGAATATCTTACTTGATCTTTGGTTAAACTTTCGTTTTGAATTTTAGCACCTTAACATTATTAGTTTTTCAAACATTAATTTGATTGAACAAAAAATAAAGAATGCTTCTATCAAGCAATATAAAGAATTTACACTTTACTCTCTTTAATTACGTGTTTTTTTTTTTTTGGAAAATTGAATTTCTATGTACGAACTCAAATAAATCAACTGAAATATGTAGTAATTACCCAAAATACTCCGCTCTTTTTTTTAAAAATGGAAGACAAATTGAAAGTTTCTTTATGTTTAAAACTAGATTGAAAAATGTTTAGGAACAAAATTTTTTATCATGAGCACAAACATTCCTGTGGTAATTTATATACTAAAATAATGGGAGTTGGGATGAAGTGAATTCCAACAGTTTGCTTCCATTTAAGTCATATAAGTTAAGCGTCCTCGATTTTTAAAATCTTCCTGAGCTATTGTTTTTCTTAAAGAAAGTAATTTTATGTAAATTATTTTATTGAGAAAACAATTATGTTAATTAACACTTCTGTAATAATAGCAATCATTTTTAAGGAAGACAAAGTACAACTCAAAATTTTCTAACCACAATTACCCGACGGTCTGTTCTATATTTTTTATATTTGAATTATAAGAAAATTTAACAAAGTAAGTTATTTTTATAGAATATTTGAGGTATATAGGTAGACACTCATACAAAAATATTTCTGATATTGAATTTTCACCTTCCTTTTCTGCAAAATTCAGAAATCTACAAAAAACACAAAATTATAAAACAATAAAAAAGTGGGCGAACAAAAATAAAAAATAAATTCAATCCTTGACTTTTTGAGATTTGTATAGTTTATTTTTTCTTTTTATTCAACAAGAAAGGATATACAAAGTTTTCATGAAGTTGATTGCTTTTCTCATTTTTATTATTTGTGTTTCAAATAAATTTTATGGATACAATTTTATTTTAAAATTTATATTTCTGTATTTTTCAAAAAAAAAAAAAACATAAAATAAAAACTACAGAGAAATGGGAATTTTTTTGAATTTTTTGAATACCCGTAGGATTGAATAAAAGTTATGAAAATTAAAGTATTCATGATCTGTGTAACAGTTTGATATGTATACGCCTTTGGGTATGCAACATTTATTTTTATCACAACATGAATTTTGTTATAATAATAATAATAATGATTTATTATTAAAGTTTTTATTTTTAAAATGCATATTGGATTCAAAAGTTTATTTGTATACCTAGTGAATAATTTGATATTTTTAGTAGACTTGTCTGTTTTTTTTAGAGTACTTTATGTTGAAAACATTTTTATATTTTGGATATAAAGAGAAAGTTGAATTATGAATATAGAATAATTCTTTGTTTTTCATTAATAATAAAAAAGTTCATTCGTACAATTAATTAATTTTGTGTTCTAAATATTTTTTTAATAATACAAAATAATTAATAATTATTCTCTTTCACATTATAATTTTTAAATTCTAAACTTTATTAAAATAATTTTGTGTAATTTATTTAATATATTTTAGATTATAGTCTAGTATAATTAATTACTGAGATGACAGAATATTCTGTTTAACCAGATCTGTAATTAATAATATCTATACCAAGACCACGAAATTGTAATTTAATTTGATTTGCAGATGTTAAAATTGAAAATTTTAAAATGGCAAACAATTTAAATGCTACGAGAAGGCGAACTCTAAAATATAATAAAATTGCTAAATACTTATTTTGAAAATAAAAGGAAAATAATTTTCTCTAAAATATTGTATTAAGATAGGCTTGCCACCTACACCTAGTAAATATAATGACGCAAGAAACCTATTACCCTATTTCTTAGTAGGTAAAATAGGTAGAATACTTAGTAGTAGGGTAAAATAGAAGGGGAAAAAAATTATTGATTCAATATTTGTACTCAGAAAATTATTATTATTTTACTATTTTGATAACAATATACTGTTTTAAAAAGAAGAGAAGAGCTTGTACAAGTTCATTACAGCATAAAAAATCTAATCGGCAACGTCAATCAATGCAACTCAATGACAAGAATAATCGAAGCAGCAACAAATCCAGCTAATGACATTTTTAAAAGATAAAAAAAGAAAAAATGAAGGCAACCGGTATTGTATTCAGAAATATTATGCAGAAAAGTTTCGCAAGTGTCTTTTTCACTTCAATTAGAACTACAAGAAAAACTTAATTTTCACAATTTAATCTGTAGAACAGGATTATATACATTTCTGGTTTATTTTCGAACTTAATTCAGAAATTTTATTTCCGCTTCCAGAATTATTTTATAATTTTATGGACCGAATTTCTTAAACCTAATAATAGTATGAATTGCTTCAAAAATTATTGTAAAATTTTTCCTAAAATCTAATCGGAATTTTCTCAAATTACTTATAGAGGTACAGATAAAGTAATGGAGATGTACGAGATATCGTATATATAATTAGTTTTCGTTCAAAATCAAATCATTGCAATAGGTGGTTTTTGAAGTAATTTAAATTTCATAAATAATATTCAATGATGTTTTGCATGAAAACTACTTTGTGTCCTCAGAATTTATTAAATTTTGACGTTATGTGAGTTCAATAGTAAAATCCAGCAAATTAGGAATTGATTTAGATAAAGAGACAAAAATATACAAAGTTTTTGATGCGAATAAGTTGGTTAAAGGAAATTTGATGAAAATTAATGACTATATCTAGAACTAAAATGAAAGCGCTGAAATGATTTTGAAATTCCTTAATTTGTCAATAGGCTTTTCCAAATTATTATGTTCCGATATATTCAGTATATTCAACTTTAATGAAATGAATACGTTAATTCCATTCAAATTACCTATTTCGTACATCTTCTACTTATCTGGATCAACGAGATACTCAATATAGAAAGTATCTAAGCATTATATAAATTTACCTGTACAAAGTATTTTTTTTCGTTCTTGTACAATTGCAGTCTCTGTTCTTTACAATAAGATCGCACAATAAAACTGTATATAGTTTTATTATGCTCATACAGATTATACACTTCTGACAGTGATATTGAGTTTCTTCAATAATTTTTCACGCTTTTATTTTGATATTTTGGATTTTGCTATTCGCTTGGCTTTTTTTGTCCAAGTTTTTCTTACCTTGATTTTTATCCACAATTTTCAACAATTTTTCTTTAAAATTTTATTTGTTTTGTTTCGATTTTATTTCTTACATCACTTGTAGAAAAAAAAAGGAAAATGAAAAGTTTTGTTAGAACTAGTGGTGCAACTTAGTGATAAGTGAATTGAAGATTTCCTCGTTGAAAGATAAAATTTTTTCCTTTTTAATTTTTTAATGTTATTTTTTTTTGTTTTTATTTTAATTTCTTTTATTCTGTTGCCATCAAAACATAGAAAATCAAGCAGTCAAGGTAAAAGCAATCGACCTGAATAGAATAAAATATGAAGATGGTTGAAAATAAATAAAGCAAGAAAAAAGAAAAAAAACAAAAATAAATGAAAAATTATTTTCCAATACAAAATTATATTTTTTTTTTCAGCTGAAAAAATAAGAAACATTTTGATTTCATAGTACGAGTATTTTAAGATTTTTCCTCTTCTGAGAGTGTAGATGGTTATAACTGTTGTTTTTTTTTTAAGAAATCCTTTTTTTTCTCAATAATAACGAAGAAATTTTTGTAAAATTTGGATGGCATTAGTTCGCAGATTGTTGACTTCTATTGGATTTTGTTATTTTTCTTGTGTTTCGAATGCAATTCTTAGCAGAATACTTACAATACAATATATTGTAGATTTCTTGATTTCTTTTAAAATTTAATTATAAAGAGTAGAATACTTTGAAACTAAGGAATATTTGTAGGAGCATTTTTATTTACTATAATGTAAATTTACAACAGCTCGACAGGAGTACTTCAATATGAAAAGGAGACTAAAAATAAAATTAATAAATCACAATTATTGACAGATTTAAAAACAAAAAATTAAACCAATTTTGTACTTTTGAATTTATTTAAAAATTTTAAATTTTTAGAAAAGATAACCAAGTCGAAGCTAAATGCAATGGTTTGCAATTTAGATTTTATTTATATTTGAAAAACACAATTTCGTGGCTGGCTCACTGCTGAATTCAAAAATTTTTTAGAAACTTCAAAAAAAACCAAGGGAGCTGAAATTAACTGTGTAAGATAAACAACCATAAAATTCTAAAACTTTAAACTTTTACGACAGTATGTCTTAAACCAGATAATTGAAGTACATATATTATGAGAGGCTACCACAACTTATTGACAATGCCAAAAAAATTGATATGAGAATCACTGTTATAAATCATAATTAAATATATTAAATAAAAATTTCATTAACATCGCACAGTAGCTACGAATAATTGTGATTAACAGGGAACGCATTAAAATTTTCAGAACATGTACTCATTTAGGTGTACCTTATGTACCTTTAAATGGGCATGTGGTGCATATATATTTTAATGCAATGTAGAGTTTGTGAAGTTAGGGCTTATATAGTTAGACCTCGTAGAGCTAAAAGCTTGAATCTACATGAAATTTGATAAGTTTTGATCAGAAATATTAAATCGTCTTTACAATATTTCACATGAGAATTTTTTTGGTAGGATACAAAAATAATTCACAATTAACAAAATAACTGACGGAGTAGATTTATATTCCTTACGAACTTTTAAAACGTTGTAATCACTTTAGTTTTTAATAGATAGTTAATATTATAATACGAGTAACAATTTAAATAACCTGAACCAAATTGATCTATAGATTCAAAATTAATTTTATTTTAAGATTGTTATCCAATTAGTAATTAACTCATATTTTGGAGTTATTATTGAACGCCGAGAATTATTTAGATGGTAAACTTCGCGTATTTCAACAATCTGACATAGAATTTGACTGTGAAGCACATATGTATACATATTGAACATGTAAAATTATGAAATTGTAATGTCGAAATGGTGCAAAACACTCACTTTATTTTGAACTTTTCAAATAAAATTGAAAGTAAATGAAAGCATTTGATTAACTTATTCAAATAAAAATTAAATACAATTTGTATACCCTTCTTGAAAGCTGAATACATGTAACTTAGCAGTCATATGTCCAATTGTAGGTCTCATATATCCCTGAAGTTTCGTTGGAACGACTTAACAGATTCGGGTGTTACACTTTCCATTCGGCCATACACTTTCAAAAGCAAATTTTAAATATTTGGAAAAATAAAAAAGTCTTGTGTCCAATTATAAATCAGACATATTCGTGAAGTTTCTATAGTTTGGTTTGACAGGTTCGAGTAATTACCATTTAACAATGAAAGTGAAGGCTATTATTCAGTTCTTTTTATATTTAGTTGACTGAAACTTTTTTACTTAATTTTTTCAAAAAATTCAATATTAAATTGTAAAAACTCACGAAAATTACAAAAATATTTTCTATTTTTTAAAACATTCTTGTTCTCATTTTCAAAAAAAAAAAATTTTCAATATAGAATTAAAATTTTTTATAAAATTTCTATATGTTCAAATGAGTATGAGTAGTTACGTGTGTCGCATGAATTAATTTCCAATACCAGCCTAAACAAAAAAAAAATTTCCTTCAAATTCAATTATTATCATCTGATGTTAACGTACATTCATACGCATTTCCATTAGGTACATACCCACACATGTTTGAATAATAATATTATTTCACAGATCTAAATTCTCTTGAAACGAAATAATCATCAATTTACGCCAAATTATTGTCACAAGAATATAATTGTCAATTTTTGTCTTTTTGTCAACAAAATGGAAAACTACTTAACGCAGGAAACTAACTAACACAGACTCAGAAAATAAAAATGAAAACTTATAAATTTTTATTTTTTTTTTATTTCTTTTTAGTACTTAACGTGTGTTTTCACGACAAAATCCATTAAATCTACGAATTATAACTTAAATAAAAGGAACAAATGTATTCGGAATCTATAATATGAAATCGAAATATAACAAGTATAGCCATAACTGTAATGTTTACCCAAAATGTATTTATAGGAAACTAAAGTTCATTTTTAATCTTTTTCAATGAAAAGGAAAATTTGAACGTGACAAAAATAATTTAGTAGTATATTGATCTTATATGTATTCATGAATTCGTCATTTGAAGGGGGCAGCACTTTTACTTAATATCATCATCCTGATGATGTTTTTTTAAATACAGTTACTTTTAATATCATTTCTATATATTGAAGTTAATTTTTTTTTTTAATGCTCTTCTTTTTGTTTTTACTGTTAAAATCAAATGTAGAATAAATAAATCCACTAAGTCCAAGAAATTTCATACTATACGTTATAACATAAGTAGGTTATGTAAAAATAAAATAATTTATAATGATTTAAAAGAAATCCTAATGCTATAAGAATGCACACAATTACATACAAAAATAATTCCAAATTACATTAATTTTAACTATATTTTAGTTATAGCATTATGTTGAGTCTTTAATAAAATTTCCTAATTTTTCTGAACGAAATGAAGTGAAAAATTCCTGTTTATTTTCCAATTTTGTATTTTAAGTAAAGCCAAAGCCTTTGTATTTTAAGAATACAAAATTTTGTTAAAAATTAAACACTTAAGCTCACGGACATTAGAGAGGATCTCAGAAAATTTTGTCTAAAAAAGAATGGTAGGGTAACTGCAAGATTGGTTAAAGAAGAGAATAACGCTACAGTAATCCGTCTGGAAAAATATAAAGTTTTGGCCGACAAAATATGAGCGGAGCATTTATTGCGCTTATAATAATGTAAATTCTATCGGCCCATATAGGTTGTTTGAGTTGATCAGTATAACTAGACTTGAACTAGTACTATAATTCGCATTTAGGATGATGGTGTACAATTCATTCATCATATAGTTCCTGTTTCTTTTGATTGTCAATTCTTATATACAAGAAAAGGGGATATTTTGATCACACCAGACGTTGCATATTTGAGTTTATCTATAGAATTGCACTTCTTGATACTAGAGTATGTGTGTGTGTTTAAAGATACTGCCCGTCTGTCTTCATTCTGTACGTTCATAAGCACTATATTACATATTAGTTTATTATTGATCAGTATAATAATAAATTCTACAAAATTTTTAAATAAATTTTTTACAAATAAAATTTTCAGCACTTTTACAATTTGGCAGATGAGTTTAATTAGTGCATAAAGAATCTCGGATTTTTCAAAAATCTAATTATTATAGAATATTGCATTTTTTCTTGTTAAATTTGAACTCATTTAACTTGCAATTAATTTACATTAATTTGACCAAAGTGATTGAAGCACATACTTAAAAAAGTAATTGCATTACACATGCTCCTGTTCGTAATATATATTATCAAAATAGTAGTGGTCACCCTGCTATGTAGATACAATCATGTATTCAAATATAAAATGTGGATATACAATTATAGTGCGTCCATAGAAAGGCATGATAATGGACAATAACTAATGGAAAATAACTAAATGATATCAAAAATAAAATTTATTAACTTTGCCTGTACTATTTAGAAAAAAAAAACTTTTTTCGACATTTTTGTGGAAATACACTTACATGTCCCAATAAATACATTATTTTTCATGTTATGCTGAAAATAATATACATATACATACATACATATCATAACAAATACTATTCTACAGTCTTTCTTATCATGTGTAAGGGTAAAAGATTTAAATTTGTCTAAAGAATAGGAAATTTTAGTTTTACTTTAACGAAAAATGTTTTTTAATTTTTGTTTGGTTTTTATATTCTATGTGCCATGATAGACCATCAGGTTCTAAGGCATTCTATGTGCTACAGAAAATGTGAGTGTTCAAATGCATTTTGCTTAGATTTGTTGCAGTAAATTAAATTAAAGTACGAAATTATTGAGGACCTCCGAGATTGGTACTAGTATTTTATAAACAACATTCATGAATTTTAAATTAAAATCAAATGGACAAAATTTTTTCATAAACTAAAACAAAGATTTCTCCCATATTCCAAAAACAAATTCTTAATTGTACTTTTGTTTTCGTTACGCAGTAGTACAAAATAATAAAAATAAATGAAAAAAATTTGACAAACAAACTTTTGTCAAATTACATTTTCCATATTCCGCCAATTTTATTATTCTCATCTATTTGTACAATTCTCATCTTCATCATCATCTTTATTGCAACATTGTCACCATTTGTGGAAAAGAAATAAAACTTCTTCAATTTCAAGGAAAACTAAATGAAATCTAAGAAAATTGTAATTTCCGATTTATATAAAAGTATATTAAGAACCACAAAAATAAAAATTTTAGAAGATACCATCAGAAACCCAAATATCAAGCCTGCAAACTATTGAGGAATCATGACAGTAAACTCAATTTGTAGATTGATTTTCTTAATTCGCAAAATATATAAATATAAATATAAATTCGTATTGAACTTATTGGTAAAATGAAAATCTAAAATACGAGTAAGACAACCAATAAATTAAAATATTTCTTTTTACCAAGAAAAATTATAGCTTCCGTCTTTATTATACTAAAATTTTTTTTAACAATTTTTTAAGATTCAATCCAATGCTTTAATTTACCCAAAAAATCGAATCATAGTTTCGATTTATAGTTAAGATAGCATGAATTTTCTATTCGATTAATGAATTTTCTATTCAACTAATGAAAATATAAATTTTCTATTCAGTTTCAAATGCCTTGAGTGATTCAAAAGAATGTCTTTCGCCCTCTTTGACAATAACATTTCACAAAAGTATAAAATTTTTGTATCAAAATGCTGTAACTCATATTTTTTTTCAAAATTTTGTACTAAATCTAATAATTAATTTTTCATAAGTAATAAAGATTTTTGATTTTGAATAAGTTCAAAAGATTCCTTTACGAGTATCCTTAACGATTAAATAAAATTTTCTGCCCGAATCACTTGCGAAACTGATAACTTAAATCGACATATAACCTAAATTGTTAACTACAAAACGCAGCTCTACATCAAAAAATCTATGATGTGATCTATTCGAAATTATGTCATATTTTCTTCTGATATCTTTTTTTTTCCCTTATTTTAATTTCCAGAATTATCAAGACAAACTTTGAGAATTCATGCACTGAGCGCTTGGTCGGCAGAAAAACCAAACAAGGGGATATACTTGCCTGAAGAAAACACAAAATTTTAAGGTAATCATTTGAATAATATTTTCTTAAAAATTTAAAAAAAAATATGAAATCACTCAGTAGTAAAGGTGCAGTTTCCGCGTCTTCACATAACCTATAAATAATGAATCCATGACATAGCCAAAGTAATACTTCGATGTAAATTTTAATAAAATATATTTAACTGAAATAGAGATACACCAGTAGACAGAGAGAAGTCAGAGAGACAGAACAATACATCAACATATTGTTAAAAAGTTATTTGTTGAAACTGCCCTACTCGATATACGATATTTGTTTTACATCACTATTAATCTCCCATATTATACGCATTACAGACAGTAAAACATAATTTTTGCATAAATTTTTCTTCTCGAAAATTATTTTAACTTTAAATAGGTAATTTTTAATTTTGCATGTAGTATGGCAGATTTTTGCTTAAATATGCACCAAGTATGAATAAGGAATGAGATTTTTAAAGAAATATTTTGCAAAACAAAATTCTTTTTTGAGTATGATGAAATAAATATTGCAACTTATGTAAATATTTATAAAAAAATTAATGTACCCAGTTCAAAATTCAAGTATATCAAAAACTTATTATTTTAAAGTGCAGCTATAAAGAATTCTATAATTTTTCGAAAAGATCAAAGGAAAGAAAAATAGAAAATAAAAAAAAAATTATTTCGAAAATTATTTTAAATAATTTTTTTTTGTCTTAGTTATTTTTTTTTCTTTTATACTTACAAAAAAACTTTTACGTCCTTGTAAATTGTTTTTTTTTTCTTATTTTTTTCTCTTAATATCCAAGTATTTCATAAATTGAATAAGAACAAAATGTATGTGTGTATGTATGTTATATCCTCAAAGTTGAGTTCTTGTTATTTATGTTGAAACTTTTGGGACCTAATGACCCATATTTAATGTAGTTTTTTTAAATAATTTTTTATATAAAAATGTTGGTACTTTTCTATATTCATACATTTTCTATTTATACAGTGTCTATTCTAAATTATAAATAATATATACTATAACAACACATATACATGCATCTTATATATATGTATAATTTCTGTAATTTTTAAAGTATAAATTATGTATAAGAGATGAATAATAACATTAAATTTGCTATAGTTTCCAAAGAAACTTTACAAAAAACACATACACAACATGTTCACGTACAATTATACTTGTAATATGAAATTTTGAATACCTACATACACTTATTTCTAAAATTCTTTATTCCGTTTCAAATAAATAATAATTCCATTCAAAAATTTCTACTTATCATTAAAATTCTTAAAGTTTCGATAAACTGCTGGTCTATTGTCTTCTTTTTATTACTTTTCTTAACAATCATAGACGCAATTTAAAATAGATGAAGTGGCTTTTTTACTGGTTTAATAAATAAGCTTAAACAAAGATTTAAATGAGCTTAAATCAAAATTAGTATTCAATAGATCTTAAGTGAAGTTCCGACATAAATTAAATTCCACAAATCTCTGGAAATTGTAAAAGAGTGTTAGAAAATTGGCATCTATCCTGATGATGTTAAGGTTTTCCAAGTTGAGTCCCTACGTTGGTTATCTAAGGTTTCCCATGCTTTTGTTTTAAGTTTGAGTCCTTGAAAATAATACAATGTAATCAAATCACCAGCGTATGTCTTACGAGTTATGAATCTATTTTAACCTAACTTTTAGTTTTAAAATTTCTTCAGAAGATCCTTTTTCTTACACTTAAGTTCTTAGTACACATATGACTGCTTTAACTTAGCCAAGGCCCCAAAAGTTCTAATCAATCCACTTTTCGTTTTAGGTTCATCAAACTAGGTTTTGGATTTAGGTTAATCAAACTGTAGATCTGAAGAATCTTATACATGATTTTTGCTACGTTTTTAACTTTAAATTATAAATCACACAATCAGGTTTCGTCATAAACTAGCCTAGTAGCCATCAAATGTTAGAGAGGTAGCTATCAAATAATTATAATCTTGGAAATCTTTAAGACTCCTTTAATTCTTTAAAAAAAAACTCCGATTGAAAAATTCTGTCTCCCTTTTTTTGCCTTGTTTTCTAGACCAATACTTCTCCGTGTGTTTGCGTTAGATTATCCATCCCATGGAATTAAACTTTCAATTCTAGACAAGCCATTTAATTCTAGTTTTGCTTTGCCATCCATAGTAGGCCATTCTATGTAGATTTGAATGAGGTATCTAACTAATAGGGATTTTGTAATAAACATGCTTTTAATAAGTTCCAAATTTTTTTCGATAGAGTGAGTAATTTTGAATATCCGCTTCCATTTCCATAGATTATTTTATTTATATTGATTTCAAATTAATATTAGTAATTCTTAATATTAGTAAGCATCGTGTTTCTAGCTTTGACGAAAAAAAAAACAATTTTAAAGATGATTCCTGGTTTATAAAAAGAACTTTTCAATTCGAATATAATTCGGACACCTACGGCTGTGTTGCAATTGTGTATGTAGGTAAATGTATGTATGTATTTTTGGATGAAAGTGTGTACAATAATGTTGTCTAATAAAATTGAATAACCTAACTCAAAAAATTATAATCTTATTTCCTGTAGCTTCGACTTTTTTTTAATTTTATCATAATATACATATGCATATATGTATACACTCGTATACATTACGAACATTTACATGGTATTGAGACTAAGAATATATTGTGTATGTATACGAATGTGTACACTGCACATTAAACTTCTTGATTGTAGTTTACATAGTTTTCGGTAGAAAAAACTTTAAAACATAATTTCAAGAGATGAAAAAATTAAAGTAGTAAAATATGTAGAATAAACTATAAATCTTGTGAAGAAGTTCAATTTATCTTTAAGTCAAACTATGTATACATAAAAAATACGAAACAGTTATTTTCATGTGTATGTATATAGATAAATACATGTACTATGGGTTCGAGCAGCTATACTTTTACATATAAATAAAAACTATATAGAGGCTATATTTGTATGTTCTTACAAAATATTTTTGTAAAATTCAAATTATTATTTAATACATCTGTTTAAAAGGATAGATTTTATGTCTCAAATATTATTAGATCTGGAGTACTTTTTCACCACATATTATAATAATATGAAATTGTTACAAATATGGTTAATATGGCTTTGGAAACTTAATATTTCAAGTTTAAGTTCAATAACAATTTGAAATATTTACGCAAAATTTTTTAATTATAATTTTGTATATTATTCCAACATTCAACTTTCACATCATTAAAATATCCCCGAATTTATGTTCTTAAATTATGCATGACAAACTTATACTTGTCACATGGAGTTTCCTATAAAATTTTAATATGCAGACACACTAAATACAGTGATACATTCTCACATTTCAAATGAATTTTTACGAAGCTAATATACTTTTCAAATTTTTTTTGAAATATTTAGAAAATTTACGGTTTAACCAGGAATTCAAAATTTTCCTGGATAAAGGAATCCAATGCATTAATATTTGACTATATGATATTTGTATGTACGTATGTAACATGAAAGTAATACCATCAGTCATTTGAGGGCACTACCTATAAAATAAAAGTAAGAATGAAATTATTGTTGTATATAGTTCTCATATTTTAAATCATTGCTCATAAATCGAAATAAAACTCATATAACTTATTAATCTTCTTAAAGCATTTGAATAGTACTTCAACTACTTGTATCGTTCAAGAATTATTTTTAAAAAAATATTCATTTTATTCTCTTCTTCACTTGTGCAGATTATTTAATTTGAAAATTAAATTGAAATTTTTTACATAACGTAAATTATTGTTAATCGTCGTTAAAACTTATGTTGCTTATATACTAAAAACAAAACAAAATAAATTTCATTTTAAATTCTGAAATTGAATTTGGAAATAACAAAATGGAAAACGTAAAAATGAAAAGAACAATATTGTGTAAGAGTAGAAATCAAAACGAAACCCAGCGGAAACGTTATTGATCCAAAAAGAAAATTAGTTTCTCTCAAAATAAGAATAACAAACAGTCTAGGTTGAATTTTTCTTTGTTTTTATTTTTTTGTTTCTTTCTTGCTAAATCAAGTTTTCCTTTTTTTTATTTAGCATTTTATTTTTCTGTTTCAAAAGGTTCTCAATACTTAAGCTAATTTTATCCAGTTGTTGTGTATAGTGTTTTTTATTTAAAGCAATAATGAGGAAAGGAGGAAAAAAATAAAATACCCAAAATCCTGACTATCACTTCCAGCAATATCGCAAAAAAAAAATGTGATAACAAAATCCGAAAACTTCCCTTTATTTCAATTTCCATATACCAAACATATCCGAATGATTATTTACAGAGCACAATAAGTTCTTTCTGTAGAATTTAATATTATAAAACATGTCCTTATTGAGTGAATACTTTTATTTTGCGTACATTTTCCCATAAGTTATCTAAAATGTAAGAGTTACCAACTATAAAATTTGTTCTTCCTTTTTCAATTCACAAAAATAAACTGTTTAATGTTTTAAATTTGCAGGCAAATTAGCACTCTATAAATATATTGCTGCTTATGATTTATGGTGTCTAAGCTCAAACGCATTCCCTTACTAATATTTGTTTTTTAGGATTTTAAATCAATAAGCCTCGGTGAGGAGCAAATTTTGTATGTTAAAGCTTTTTAAAAAATATTGATGATTGAAAAAATTTTAATGATAGCTCCGACAAGAACTGAAAAGCACCCAAGTTGTGAGACCTCGAGAATCGAAGTTGACTTTTTCCGATAATTTTTCTATAGTTCAACTCTATTCTATAAAGTATCTTCATTCTAGAAAAAAATGTATGACATTGTCAAATTGATCGATTAAATTATTTATTGGAACTGTTATAATTTTTTTAATTATCACAAGTATGAGTACATTGCTAATAATAACAAAGCAAACCAAGCTTTACTTAATTTTATTCATGTATGTATATGACTCTAAAAGCACCTCTTGGGTGCTCTTGTAAACATCTCACAATGCAGAAAGAACTTATTTCTAAAATTTAAATTGCACATTAAAATGTTATAAAGTGCAAAATTTTTGTCTTGTAATGAAAACGATTACCTTACCCTCATATTCCTCAATCCAAATAATAGATTCTTTTGTATTGAACATCTGGCAACATTTTATCACTATAAATGGATTGTGTTAATATTCGTATAATGAATATCATCTAATTCTTCAGAAAAAGAAAAACAAAACAGAACACAAGAAAAATAAACAATAATAAGAGCAAAACAATAATAAATAAGCAGAGAAGCCTTGGGAATATCGTGTGAGTAAAAGAGATAAAAGTAAAAAAGCACTCTGATCTATTTTATTTTCCTTTTATTTTCTTTATTTTTTTTTTGTTTCTTGCCTAGAGGATGTTAAAATCGATTTATCAAGTACATGTCGTGTTTCACAATTCAACAAATTTCCGCTCTTTTTTCTTATTTCTTTTTTTTTTGCTCTTACTTTACTGCTCTTTCCTAAAGTGTACATTTTCAAATCATGCTGTGCACTAAGTACAAGTTGTATACAATAGGGTTACCATTCAGTTTATTAAAGTATGCAATTGCTGTACCCTTTAAAATGTTTAAAAAATAAAACAAAAGAAATTTTTAAACTCAGTAAAATTATTTTTTAAGTGCAGTTCTTAGAAATTTTCTAGAGCTGCATTTTTTAACCTTAATGGCTAACCGGTATAAGCTGGTTATTTAAAATTTTTGAATCACAATTTGATAGTTTAATTTTGGTCACGGTGAAAATTCCGAAATTCTTTAAATATCAATTATTTTAGATCTTAAAATCTCTTGCTTAATTATCTTAAATCGAACTTCGTTAATTTAAAACTAAAATTATCAGCCATAAACATTTTCAACGACGTTCGGGCAGTAAAACTTTTTCAATATAACACTAAACAATCAAAATTTAAATTTGAATTGTCAAATTTTTTAATTAGAACTTTTTATTTAGGGCAAATTAGGGTACAAAAATTTATTAATTAAATTGGCTAATTATATTCGATGTCGATTTGACGACTGCTTTCCATTTTCTCTTATATTTTTTCTAGACTATAGGAATCGAACATTAGAAAATTAATTTCAAACGAATAATATGTTCAAGTGTGACAATTTGACGTTAATTCAAGACCTGTTTTGATAAGTAACATGTATAATTTCCTGGTATATCCTGTACATCTGGATAACCTAAACTACATACATACATTTAATAATAGAAAACATATCCTAAAACCATTAGACCTACTGATACCATTAATATGAATAGGAGAATATTATAAAAGTACATTTATGCTCATATGAAAAGTCTTCTATTCATATATATGTATACTGTATTTCTTTCAGATTAAGATTAACTTTAGGGCAGAAAACAAAAAGCAAGAACAAAAAGAACAAGACACAACACATATCATAAATGTACCACAATACATCTGTCTACATATAAAAACAATAAAAATATAGATAATATTTTATCTCTATAAATATTCAAAAGGATATCATGTGTGTGTATAAGGATATTAAAATTAACCAAAAAAAAAAAGACAAACAATAAAATAAAAAACTCTCACTTCTTTTTTGTATTTTCTTTTTTTTTGGTATTTTTATTTTGTTTTAGTTTTCTTCTTTCTTTTTCATTTATATTATCTTTTATTTATTATTATTTTGTTGTTTTTTCCTTATTAATCTATATACAAATCTGTTAGATTTAATATGGATCAAGGATTCTTTCTCTATGTAAAGTATAATTTTCTTTTCGCATAAAATATCAAACATTAAAGGACAGAAAACAAATAATAAGAAAATAATAAAATTATAAAGAAGAAGAAAAATGGAAAATAAAAAATCTTCAAACCAGCAAATGGGCCTAAATGTATGCAAAAGAAAATATCGAGAAAAGAACAAACATAAAAAAAATATTGGCGATTTTTTGTTTACTAAAGTAAATCTGAATTTCATATTTCATACACATTGTTCAAACGTATAAATAATGTATATAAGTATTTATTTGCGGGTCAGTCCATATGCTGAAGAACTAAGTACATATGTGTGTATGTTATGTACTCAATAGTTTACATTATTGAATTGAAATAAACTATAAATCTATGTAATTTTCAATTCTTCTGACATTTTAAAACTGTTTTGTCCGAAAAAATTGTTTACTTGCCCTATTTATTTTTAACCCGATTTGACTGACCGAATTGCATACATTTAGGAGTAAAAGTATTTTAATCATTAAAAATTTATTATATTAAATTTTCAATGGAAATTTACTTGTGCTTGTTCGAAAAACACCAGTTTAACGAATTAATACCAATCTGGAATAAAACTTTTCATATTGTTTATATTCTTCATATTATTATAATATTTCACATCATACATTTTATTCATATTGTATCTAAATAGCTCACAACATGTGTCTAAACTATATAGAAATAATGGAAATTTCTGCTTAAAACGTCGTACTAAAATTCTTTTTGGCAAACTTCTCAAGAAAATCCAATTCCATAAAGTGAAAATCTACTAACAACCAAATTTATATTTTAAGATGTCTGTAGTACAAAATTAATGGCCAATATCGTGTGCTTGAAATGTAAAGTAAGTATTTAAAAAAATGCACACTCTTATACAACCCCTCCGGTAGGTAAATAGGTAATATTCAGATCTACATATTATAATAAGTCAGAAAAATTTTCGAGAAATTTCGAGTTTTTAAAAAAAAAAATATTAAAAAAAACAAAAATTCTGATTTTGACGAACGTTACTTCGAAAACTATAGCTCAGATCAAATTAATTGTAGGACTAAAAATAAAGAACAATCAATCGCCTGTAAAACAAGCTCCTAGTTATAACTCTATGTTGTATGGTTCCGAAATTATAAACACTTATTTATATGCAGGAAAAGTAAGTTACCTCTTTTTCAACAGGCTGTAGCTCGAAAACGAGTATACCTGCCCATACAATCCCCCCCACCCGTACAATCTTTTGCTGGAAATTGATCAAGGGAATATTCCTGAAATTATTTAACAACCGTATGCGAAACACCCTGAATACATAATACAATTATTTATGTGCTGAAAATTACAGATCTTTTTTGCACATTTGACTCCAAAAGTAGTATACTAAACATGTAACAGCAAGATTTCGCTAAACATTCAGCCAGTTTCGCAGTCTCTTTGCATATACAGAAAATCACATATTCCTAAAAATTTTTACAGTGAACTTATTTAAATCGCTGATAAATTGAAAATCAAAAGTGATGTTATATTATTATACTGGAAAAAGAGTAGACCACACAAAAGATCCTTAACATAATGGGTTTCGTATTTTTTTGTTCTTTTATGAATCTAGATAATCTTTCTTTTTTTCTGTTTGTTGTTATTACTACAACTATCACTTTGATTTTTTTTGCAATATGTTTTAAAGTTTACACAATATTTTTTCTTATTCATTCATTATATACATTTTCCAGTAAATGAATTTTAAATATAGGGAAAAATTTCAAATGAGGGGTAAACGATTTAAACTTTCCAAGTTATTCAAAACTATTAGAGATGATCAAAAAATTGTATGCGGCTGTAATAAAATTTCCAAATTTTTGCAACAAACTCACTTTACATTTTTATACTGTAATCAGACTTTTGCATCATTAATTATGATTATAGTATAAAAATAAATTCAGGAAAAGTGAGCTTTCACAAACTGAAGCTTTTATTAAAAGATTAAAAATGACACAAGAAAATAAATTTTATTGATAAAGTACTGAATTGAATGTTTTCAGGCTGGAATAGAACTTTCTTTCCACTAAATTTCAAATCATTTCTCGAAAACTCATAAATTGCGGTCTTTTAATTTGACCATAAAACAAAAAAATTTTGTTTTTCCTCATATTTGAAAATTTTATTGTCAATAAAAAATTTCCCCTTAGTACACAACTTAGTTGGAATATTTTGGTTTTCATTTTAAAATGATTTTCTGCTACATCCTTTTCTCTTCCTCCTCCAAAACTTTGAAATATCTATACATGTAAGGATTACTCGTATATACGTATATTTATGCATAAATATATTAAAACGTTCTTGTAGTAGTTAAAGTGTGTTTCAAATAAAGGACAAGGAACAAAAAACAAAGAAAGATCCTTTTAGAATATTTTTCCTTTTTTTGCCATTTTTGTATAAAGAATTGAATAACTATATAGAATAAAATATCTATTTTATTTGATTTCTTCCACACTTTTGAGTCCTCAAGTTTTTTATTACCTTAAAAAAAAAAATAAAAAAAAATTTTTGTTTGAATTTTTCTTGAATTTTTCTCGAAGCTTTAGGATGAAACGATGACGACCATGATCACCATTTTGTATAACCCCACGTATATATACACTCAAACAAACATATTACATATTAAATATATTATATATACCTAATATGGTACAGTATAGAAATTATGAATGTGAAAATGTGAAAAATGTGGAAAATTGGGTTGATTGAAAATGTAATACAAAATATTTTGCGGATATATGATTGATATTGTCAAAATATAATGTGGGGTAGAATAGGTTTCATTTTCATAGAAATATTTACTTTTATCATTTTCAATTTTTATATGATTTTTATTGTTGCTATTGTTTTTTTCTTTTTATGTCAATTTTATTTCATATACACATACATAAAGAGCCATACAATTCTTTTGTTATTTGATTACGCTCGTATACATTTATAGTAAAAATATAAGAATTTCTCTTTGATAAATTTTCTTAGGACATTCTAAGATTAATTTTCATATAAAAATATGTGGTAAATTGGATAGAAATTAGATGTTTTAACTTGTTTACGAAGTGTATTATAGGGAACTGCGTTTATTGGAAAATTAGCATTATTTACTATTGAGTGAAATATGTATATACTCGTATGTATGTATAACTTGTTGTGTAACTTTGAATATGTACTATGACCATTGTGAATATTATTAATTTTATGATAAATACACAATTAAATATTCAACCTGTAGTCAACCACTTTTTTATATCATTAACAATATATTATATAATGCGTGTATACTGTATGTAAATTATGTTATTATATTAAATTAATATAATAATTGTTTTTTAATATCATATCTGTCACCTCTAATTGTCGGTTTTCAGAAAAATCAATTTTGAAACGTTATAACTCGAAAATCAGGGCTCGAGAAGAGAATTATTAATTACCACTTGGTATATTTTGTTCGCGTGGACGTATTCTATACCCTAACTTCGGAAGCGGCATCGAGTTTCTGATACTCTATATACATATACAAATTTAGCTTAAAAGTAATTTAAGTAAAAAAATTTAATATTGAGTAAAATAAATTCAATCTTATGGACAAGGCATATTTTAACCCAATTAATCATTGTACCCGAAATTATTTTTTACATAATTAATTGTTTGATTTTATATACCCTGAGAATTAATTAAGTTTTCCATGTTTAAATCTTAAAAATTCAAGTTTTATTTGGACCAAAGAAATTCAGAAGAGTTGAGGCACGAAGAATTCAAGAATATTAAGAGAAAGTAAACTATTGATGTTAACACTAAATAATTGACATTTTCAATTTCAAAATAATTTCTTTTATTCATTAAAATAAAAGTTTTGTCCATGGCTTATCAATTTTAAGTAATTTTTATTTGCTGCAATTTTTTAAGAATTTGTAAGAAATAATTCTAATATCGAAACGTGAACACCTTGAATGGCATATGAATAATTTGCTATAAAATTAAAATTTGTTAGAAATTCTAGTAATTTGAATAATTAAGTTTCTTTCAGTTTCAAAATCGATAAATTACTAAATAAAAATTTATACGAACTTAAAATTTTTTAAAATAAAGAACACAATTTAAAATTTTAAAAAAAATTTATTAGATTGTGATTAAGTAAATAATTATTGCTTGTGATAACTAAAAAAAACAAAAAAATCTGAAATAAATTTGTATCAAACCAATGGTTTGTAATGTAGCACTTTTACCTTCAGCAAGTTAAAATACCACTTTTAAAAGCAATCTGTGTACTGCATTATTAAAATTGTTTTTATTCATATACGAATACATTTCAAAGATTACATATATTCAGGATGAGCAATTAATGTAATCTTTGAAATAAAATAAAAAAATTTAAAGAGGTGTCAACATAATGCTCGAATTTAGGAGTTAATTGCCCGAGTTAAGAAAAATAATTACATTTCTTAATGGCATAGCATTTACCGTTAGCTTTCTGCATTCATTTGGGTTTGGAAAAGCTGGCAGTTTTAAAAATATAAGGGTCAAAAATTCAAATTTTACAAATTTTGAATAACTTGAAAGGGGATGGAGAAAAAATTCAGTTCAAACGAAACGAACGATTTATTAATTTCTAAAATGTACTAAAATTTCAGACTTCCGCAACCTCAAGTCTACAAGGAAAACGGTATCAAAATTCTCGAAAAAATGAATTTCAGATAACGGTAAATTTTTACGACCATTTTGTTTTCTTAAACTTCAATTATGGTGTAGAAGAAGCCAGCTACTATTTTCCTGCGTTTGCAAAATGTGAACAATGCTTATGGTATCATCGCAAAAAATAGTTAAAAAATGGCATTTTTAGGGTTTTGGGGTGGTGTAACTTTCAGATGGGGAGAGATGGATAAAAATTTTCTTCTTAAGAAATAAGTTTCTAGTAAAGATCTATCTTCAAGTGTGTAGAAATTTTGTAAACATTTTCACGGACGAATAGACGGACAGACGGACGGATAGAATGAAACTAATAAACATTTCCTTTCAAAAATTTTTTTGAAAAATGCTAAAAAGTTGCCTACAATTTGAATTTTCAAATTTCATTTATATTTTAAATATTTCCACATTATTTATATTTATTACATTTGTATTTTAAAATATTATTAATTAAGTGCGAGTTACCTTCATTTTTTTTTTGAATTCATTTCGCAATAATTTTCATTAATCATAACTCTGAGAATTTCCCTTCCTTCAAAATTTAAAAAAAGATAAATGGGCAGAGAAATATCAAGAAATTATAAACGATATTTAAATACCATCGCAGCGCTCTAATTGTATTTTTTTTTTACTTAATTAAAAGAGAATGAGAACGATATTTTATAATATCCGAAATACATATATAAAAAGTTTGAAAAAAAGAGAAGGAAAAAAAAAATAAAAATAACAAATTAAAAAATCACCCAGGCACCCAACGTCAGAACAATTTGAAGGTGAATTTTAAACCGAAATGGAAGAATCAGAAGAGAAAAATATTCAAATTAAGCCCTTGCTATATTAAAAAGGGATTTAACTTTCTGTGTTTCTTCTGTTGTTTTCTTTAAAGGAAAAATGTAACTACATTATTATTATTATTATTATTCATTTTAATTTGGCGATTCGATATTGGGTAGACTGGAAGGATTCGTAAATATATTTCATCATTAGTATCCCCCTTTTTAATCATTAAGAATAATGTCTCTTAGCCAGAATTCATTTTAATTCATTAAAAAATTCAGATGAACTTTTTGTAATTTGTAAAATTTTATGAATAATTTAGTTTTTTTTTTAAGAATACTTAAAATTTTACTCAGAATATAGGAAATCATTATTTCTTCTCACTTTATTATTATTACTTCAATAAAATATTAAATTCCAATATACAATATTTTATCTTAGCCTAATGATTCTCACTTTAAAAGAAACTAGTATTGAAATAAGAAGGTAATTCCCCAATGAAATTCTACTTCACTTACTTTGAAAAGTTAAAAAGCTGAAAGAAAAATACTCTATTTCCTGTAGAAGTAGGGCAGTAGTCAAATCTATGACCTAAGGAATTCATAAAGTAAACAAAGCTTTCAACACGAGAAAAGTCGCGAAATAAGCTTTGACAGTAAAAAATATGAAAAATATTTATTCTTTGTAAGAAGGGGCAGTTTTTATTTTGTAAACAAACTAGGTTAATAACCAGTTGCATCTGTCAAAATGCTTAAGTGAAGCTCTCGCTGGGTCTATGATTATTTTGCTTAAGAACATCTTCAGGGAAAAGCAAATGAGGTTATCTTAAATTTTATTTCTTTCCACTAAGGTTTACGTTCTAATTTACAATATTTTTTTTATAAATAAAGATCTCTGAAGTACCAAATATTCGACATTTTTGTTTTCTATTGGAAACCAAAGCAAAATAAACTTGAAGATTTTTTTGCGCTGAGATAACCCTAACCATTATAGACATTTTATATATTAAGTCTTATACTGTATAAGCCGTTGTATACAGGCCGATTATTTTAAAATACCTATAGTAATTAAAAATCTTTTACTTATTTAATTATACAAAAAAATTTGAAATATTTTCTTTGATGCATCGCATTTGTTTTTAAAATTTGGTATTGCATCTTGTGTTTGTAATAAAAATTGTTGCAACAATTTTATTTGCATAAAATCAGAAAATCATCATAAAATCATTTCCCGACATACTTTTGGAGGCAGCGCGGAATATGAATATATTTTGTTGCCTTTCATTCTAAAAGTTTCAAGTAGTTTCTAGATAGATGAAAACTCTAAAAATAGATGAAAACTTTTCATCAACTGCAACAGATAACCATGTGTATAATGTCTACTGTGGGTTAATTTAATTTATATTGTTCGCAAATATCAACATTCAAACGACAATTTTTCTTGAAACCTATAACCAATTAATCTAGCTGAAATATGCTTTATTTCTATCCTCACAACTGCACATATTACGTCATATGCACTAATTTACAATAAATGAATCGTGAATATTAAAATATAAAATACAGAAAATTATAAGAAAGGTTAATTAAAAAGATCAGAAACCACCCCTACTTAGAAACTTCAATTTCGCGAACTGGTTACAAATGTAGTCAATTACATAGTGCGTCAACAACAGAATATAACTGATTTTTTTTGCAAATAAGGTTAATGGTTACGAGCATACATATATTGTTTATTTGAATGTTGCATTGTATTCTTTCTAGAAATTTTAATTTTTAACAAATTTACAGAAAGATTCTAAGAATTAACACGAACAATGTTTTGATATGCAAAAGAAAACCAAAATATTCATGCTTTTAATTTCTTTAATAGTTGAACATTAAAGTAATGATATTTCAGACGGGATAATGAAAATGAATTACATAATATAATATATACATTCTGAGTAACGTCCCCTCAGTTTCTAACTAATATTCTTTTTTAAAGAAGTAAAAGTTTCGTAAACTGATTAGTAAAAGGGGAGACTTAATTATGTTAAATAGTTCCATTAAGACTTTTTTCCTTCCGTTCATTTGCTTTCACTAAAGTGTTATTGAAATTAAAATTCTCTTTTATAAATATTTATTGCGATTGAAAATTAAATAATAAAGCTGAAAGGAAAAGAAGGACATCAATTAAAAAGGAAACTGAAATTTTAGTTCCTGCATCCCCGTGCATACTAAGAATATGTTTACGCACACATACGCTGTGATAAAAAATAATAAAAGTTAAATTCTTTTCTGTACAGAGTGTGCTTCAAATGCGACTAAAATACGTTGGCTTTTACGGTAAGTTTAATTTTTAATTATCTCTTAGTTAAAGTTAGGTAATATTTGAAAATAAGTTTTTTTTCTATTGAAAAAAGGTTAAACAAATTTAAGAATTTGTTGTAAGTCATTAGATTTATTGTGTTTGTGGTAGGGCTGATCTCAGCATACTAGTAGGGGTGCTGACGGGGCATTGGAATTTCCTCTTTTCCTCTTGGAAAAAATGGCCAGGAGGCTTGAGGACGCCACGACGGATGTATGTCGTGGATTTCAAGATTCATACTCGTATTCTCTGTACCTGTCTGTCTTTGATGTCTACTATTTTGTGTATTTAATATATTAGCCATTGCTGAATGTATCAATTATATTTATATCAATTTCTGTACATTGAACAAAACATGTAAGTTCTTATAGTACACACGCCGAAAAATTCAAATTAAATGTTTTTAACTATTTAGAATAAAGATGTACAACGAAGGGCTAACGAGATGTAAAACTTTTGAAAATATTTGGAATGTTTTCTATACTTTTTTTTTATAACATTTTTCGGAAAATTTTCCATAAGGCAAGAACAATTTTTAAAACAATTTTTTAAGCAAATCTTGCAGTATTCTTTAAAGATATACATTTTAACGGGTCTAAGAGATATTAGACATCTGACCATTGGTGCAGTGGTTATGGCACCGGCCCTTTAACCGAAGGGTCTCGGGTTCAAACCCCGGTCAGGTCACTATAAAAATTATATTCAATATTATATAACTTAATATGCAATACTAATAAATATTATACAAGTAATTTTCAAATATTCATAATATTCGATACTAAAGACTAAGAAAAATAAACAATAAATATTAATAAACTGAAATATTTAATATAAATACAAAAAAAAAAAAAAACTACGGTAGGCTAGTCACCTACCTAGCTGACTCTCTATGACTATAGAAACTAGGGCATGATAGATATCATGCACTAGCCCTATACTCCTCCAAGGAGTGAAGAAGGAAAAAACAAAAAAAAAAAAAAAAAAAAAAAAGAGATATTAGACTCGTATTTTACCGAAAAGTTCAAAGAAATTTTTAAACCTATGGTAAAACATTTTCAACCAGCTTATATCTACTGAAAAGAGTTAAATGAAAATTTTCACATGATATTATACAAAATTATTTAATTACGTATCTACTCACCTCACTCAATATTACATATCTACATATATTTACGTATAGCACGAATGTGTGATACCTAACTAGCAAATATCTGTGATTTTATTTTTATAATATGACGAAAAATTTATTAAATTTTTGTCATGCACGCTCTCTTCTCTTTCTCAACTCATACTATATATAAATATTATTCGTACGTATATGTAATTTGAATACTTACAGATATCCATCCCTTCACATATACATACATATTATACAAAATAATTCTTCACAATCTAACAACATTACGTAATATATTTTAACTGACTGTGTTAACTGAGAAGAAAACTTGCTTTCATATATGCAAGGATATTTTATCACTGCGAGAGTTAATTTAATTTTGTAATGGTATGAAATGAAAACAGTAAAATTACAAAATTAAAAATATCGAAAGAATATAATTAATAAATTATGAATAATTATTTTAAAAATGAAAATTTTTAATTAAAAAGTGAACCAAAATTAAATTTTTTGTTTAATCATCATTAAAGCTGACGTAATTTTAATATTTTTATACTCAAAAGAATCGTTCTTTTTTTCGTACAGCTCTCTCAATTGGCTAATTAAGTACATATAAGTATTTCGTAGTTATATACAGCATTAATTACACACTTTCTTGCATGTATTGTTAACCCATAACTGATAAGCATAAAATACCAATCCAATGCAATAACTTGCTGATTTCTTACTTTCTTTCAATAAGAATTATTTTTAGATTTTCTAAAATCTCAGTAATATGAATCAACAATATTTTGAAATGATGCGGCGAATATTCTAAGGGTCAGCACAACTTTGACTATTTTTTGGCAGCGGTGACCTAATTAGCAAAATCATGGCCTAATTCAAACTTATATTCCTTAGTGGCTTTATTATTTAGCATATGGCAGCCTCCTTAACCATACAGCATTGATTTCATTAAAATTAGGCAAATTTTTAACGTAATGAAAATTTAGTAAAATTCTTTAATTCTCACTGTAACGAGAAGGTTATAATATAAATTTATTTGCTTGTAATATAAAAAGAAATCTTATACCTTATAATATTTGTTGCAATGAATCGCAACTTATAAATCTCATAATTTGTGTCTAATTTAAAATATTAGATACTGTGACTAACAAATACTGATCAAAATAAATGTAGCACAATAGTTATTTTTTAATTCCAAAAAAGTGTAAATTTTTTCTAAAATATTTTTTAAATTATCTTTAAAATTTTTAATTAAAAAGCAGAAATATATATTTCATTATACCAAATTTAATAATTAAATTAGAATTAAAAATCTGAACAATTTCTGGTCTCTGTAATAGTAACATTATTATAAATCTCAAAATTAAAATCTTTTGCTTCTAAATATACAATTTTAGGGAAAAAATATTTTTAATTGAATTAATAAAAATTAAAATTTTCTAAATAAATTAAAGAACCACACTGCGTGTAATATTAAAAAATTTAAATCAAAAATGAAATCATATTTGATTTTTTTATGGAAGAAACTTTACATAATACTTAGTATACTATAATATATAATACATACATACGTACGTACACATAATGTATGCGTACTTCAATTTTATGTTACTTTGTCGTAATAAATATTCTAAGTGTTCGTATCATATAATTTTAGTATACACATAATATGCAGGAAGAAAAATATTTTCCGGAAAGCAGTCTGAACAATTTCTTAATGTAGGAAAATTAAACTGCTAATAAAGTTTTATCAATTCTAATATTTATTTTTCAAGTATCTATATTTAGATTAATAAAGTTGGATTAAAGCAATGGCTTTTAATGCAGCACTTTTCCCTTCAACAAGTAGTGAAAATATTGCTTTTAAAATTTATGTATTACATTATTAAAATTACTACGAATATTCACATACGAATATATTTCAAAAATTGCATACATTCAGGATGTGCAATTTTAAATTTTAAAAATGTCAAAAATACGAATTTTACAAATTTTGAGAGGCGATAACTTGAGTTGAGTTGGAAAAATATTTTCTTCTAACGTAATAAACTATTTATTAGTGTCCAAAAGCTGTTAAAATTTCAGATTCCTATCACCTGAGGTTTAGAAGAAAAACGGTATCAAAATTTTGGCAAAAAGGGAATTTAGATAACGGTAAACTTTAATGGATATTTTGTTTTTTAAAGTTTAAGTATAGTATGCTGCAGTAGAAGAAGCCGCTTTTATGCGCTTGAACAATTTGAAAACTTTTATGGTTTCGCTGCAACAAATAGTTGAATGGAATTTTTAGAGCTTTGTGGATTATAACTTTAGAGGGGAGGGGGGAACGACATATGTAAAAATTTTCTTTTACGGAAATAAAGTTTCTAGTAAAGGTCTATGTATACATGAAATTTAAGCTTTCTATCTTAAAGGGTGTAAAAATTTTGTAAACATGTCCACAGACAGACGAACGGAATGGAAAGAGTGAAACTATTAAGCATTTATTTCAAAATTTTTTTAGAAAAGTTCTAAAAAGGCAAGATATAGATACTAAAGATGTAATTGACAAAAATTTATTTCTAAATTTTATTTCACACTAACGAAGAAAATTGTAAATTTTTCTGGTTTTTCTTATTATATATTTTTTTGCAAAACTTTCTTGGCACATTATGTGCAAGTATTCTTTACTATTATACTTAAAAGAATATAATATTTTGAATAAATCTAAATTCTAGTTAAATTTAGAATTTTCATCGGTAGAACACATGTAGTGTTTCTGTTCGTTTAAGAAATTTTGTTAAACTGCATGAATTCCATATAATATAAGGATGCTAAAATATTCTTGTAAGTGTGTGTACACTTTAATTTATTTACATTAAAAATTGTTCCTTCTGCCCCAAATTTTCTTAAATGTACACATATTATTAAATCTTTAAACCATAATGATATGAAAACACATTACATAGAGTGTGTGTACATGTATGTATGTACCTATTGGTATATTGAATTGTTTTTAGAATTTTATTATCGCTACATCTTACCAGTATTGCAAAATTTTATTATTTTTATTGTTTTATCTTTAATTTTTTTGTTTTTTTTTTACTTAATGTGATATTACGAGTAATGTAATGTTTTAAGAGCAAAAAACTTACAACTAATGCATTAAATCACAACATGAGACCAATTAAGTTAGACTGAGATATTCATTTCTTTTTTTTTTTTTTTGTTTTTACTTAATTTTATGTTATTCAGAAAACATGTATAAATTGGTATGTAAATGTAAGTATGTAAAACTTTAACAGTAAGAATGTTTTAGAAAATTGTAGTTCATTGACTGTTGTGATTTAAGTAAATCAAAATTGATTGAGCTATTCAAAGAATATGGAAGACCTGTGAAAGTGGATATCGACTATCAGAAGTCATTTCGAAACTTTACATAAAAGAAAACCTTACGTTCATTGTCATAATACTACTGGTAAATATGTTTAAAATGGCTATTTTTATTTAAAACCTAATTCATAACTAAGTAAAGGTAAAGTAATCTTAACTTGAGTCAAGTTAACAAAAATCTGAGGCTAAAAATCTAAATTTAAAGTTAGCATGCCTGTGACACACGAAAAACTCAAAATAATTTTTTTTTACCCTCATTTCACTTGTAAACGCCGTCTTTATGTGATTTTTAGATTTGTTAACCACTGATACATTTAGACTTCGCGAAAAGTTTCTTTTGTTCTCTAATGGAAATGAGAATCAACATGCAACTTAACAAAATAAGCTTGATTTTCTGATGTGATAATATTTTTAGCAATATTGCCAGTAGCATAATATAAACTTTTCTGTTAAGACCATAAATGCTATATAATATGTATATGTACAAATGCAGTTATATAGTTTCACTCTGGTAATCAAAACAAAATGCACCACTTATGGAGCTCAAAGTTAAAATTTTTGAGGGTTCCAAAATCAATTAAATTACAATGTGTGTAATATATACGAAGTATAATATTGTCCAGAAATAAAAACGATTCAGTTTCAAAAAGGAACAACTTCATGCTTTTGTCGATAAAATTTTTGGTCGTATAAAAGCGATTTTTTTTTAAATTTTTACTCGAACGAATATTACGTGCAAAATAAAAAAAATACCAAGAAATAACAGTAAAAGTGTAAAGGACTAATTAAATTTAACTCTCTCTCTCTCTATTTTTTTCCTTATACACCCTCCCCCCTGTTTTCTGCTTCAGTCTACAAGTCAGCTATAGTTGAAATAAATTATATTATGTATATGAATAGGTATATTAACGGAAGTATGCAATAAATATAGTGCACGTAATAAAAATGCGCACAAATGTATAGCTACATTTAAGAACATATGTATATATGTATGTATATAGAAAATCAAATTATATAAATGAGTCTGGAATCTTATAAATTTTTATTTAACAGTTTTTGATGCTGTGCATAGCATAAAATTAAATATTAAATTACACATTATGTACAAATATAATAAATTTAAGTATATACATATATTTTATATTATTTACTTTCAATTAAATTAAAGAATTCAGTTGACCTTTATTTTTAATTTCCGGTTTGTCTGCATTTTATGAAAAATAAAGATATTTTGCTTTTTGTATATAAAACTTGTAAATATATTTAGCTATATATAGCTGGGCTACATATGTATTATTGTATATACATAGACTAGCTATACTTGCAAATTAAATAAAATGTCAAAAAACACTATGAGTTTCGAGAATTTCATGCAGTGCTAAACTGTAATAATTAAATTTAAGATATTTAAAAGTATTATTTGCAAGTAAATATTTGCAGTGTATTTTATAAGTAATCAAAATTTTTGTTGCAGTTGTAGTCTAAATTAGACAGATGACAGTACTTAGTGGTTTACATACATACGTCTTGAGATATTCTCAAAGAAAGAATATACACTGTCCGTATCTATTCAGAATATACTCCTTCGTGAAATATTTGAAAAGCGAAATAAGATATTAATATGAAATTTTTTAAACCGGTATCCAATTACATCCTACATATGTATATATTCTGAAAATTTAAATTCCAGCTGTACTGATTCGTACAGCTACCACATAATACTAAAAACTCATATTAAATATATAAAAAAATATTAAAGCTAGTTGGGTTAAAGAAATATTAAAGCTAAATTTGGAAGACGTGTGTATACATATATTATATTCTTGAAGTTTTAGTCGAATACCTTGATAGGTTCGAGTAGCTGCCATACAATCATAGGAGGTTAATTTAAATATGCAGGATATAATGCAGGTGCAGGATATAATTCAGTCAGTTTAGTTTAGATCCACCGAAACGTTTTTACTATTTTTATTTTAAATTCGACATTTCGAAGGGTTTTTAATTTTAAATACCGGTAAAGGTGTTTGCTTTATTGTAGATCGAATTCAAATCATAAAGAAAAAAATTAAATTACATACTCAAATTTGTTTTCAGCAAAAACAAAACTTAAGAAAGCTAATCATAAACTATTGATATTTTAGAAGCTGCATTCAGAACAAGGTGAAGTTAAATTTTATTACGATTCTACTGGGAACTGTTTATGAAAAAACCTTGAAGTTATAATGAATACGAATCAGTTTTTCAACAATGTGTATATGTATCAAAAGAGAAAATGAAAATCTCTAGGAATTATGGTAGTTACAATAAGTAATAATGCAAGTATAGACTCATTTTCCTATATTAAAAGTTTATATTTTAAAAAAAATATGTGAAATTTAAAAACTTTTTGATACTCGTATCTCCTGAATTTTTGCTTCCTTTAAAAGTTTAATACTTTAAAATTGTAGGCCTTTTGATAAAGGTTGACATTATATTTTAATTTTAATGTAATAAAAAACATTTGCAAGATCAACCTCGCAATATAACTTGATGGACTGAAATAAAATATCAAAATATAAAATAAAAATCTGATGTGGCCAAATCTTAACCGACCATAAAGTGTATTTTCTAATTTACCAAAAAAGTAGCACAATTTTTGAACATTTTTCAAACTTTAAGGACAATAATAAGCTTTTGGTTAAAATAACTAGCTAAATGGAAGTTTGGCTCTTAAAAGGGTTCAGGTTATGTTATCTGAATTTTGTGAAAAGCTCCTAAATCAGTAAAATTACTGAATTGCCAATACAACGTGTAGTTGTTTAATTAATAAGCTTTGTGACTATTAAATTAATAATATTAACTCATTAACACTCTCTTCACACGAAATAAGGAACCAGTTAAAGGGAAAAATTAAAAAATTCTTCTCTTCGAACCGGACTCGAACCAGTGACCTACCGTTTTCTAGGCGGACCCTCTACCAATTGAACTACAGAGGTATGAACAAATTGCCGATTAACTGTTCTTCATCACATTGCTTTATACTTCCAGTAAGTTTGGTTGTTCAGTTACAAACAGAAATTAAACATAAATTTTAATAAACTGTTATACAATAACTTCCTCATAAATTGTTCTTTTGCAGAAGATGACGTAAAATTTATTCAACAAGAAAACCCACCTTTTTTTTAAGATTGGTAAACAATGTAAAGTCGTCCCTAATGAAAGTTCAGTTCTCATGGTCTGTCAAAGAATTGACTAGTTCATTGTTTTAACACCTTAAGTTAAAATATTAAATTTGAAAGAAATAAAAAAATTTTACGATAATTAAATTTCTCCTTATATGCGCAAAAATGTGAATCCGGGCTGTAGTAAAAGCCCAATTGCTAACACCTGATTGTCAGATGTAACTTATATGGCTGTAAAATTTTAAATTAATTTGTTGAATATTTTTTTTAATTGATTTAAAATTTTAAAGCAAAGATCCAATTTCCGAGACATACTATATCTTAGTTGATCTGTCCGTGACATAATCGAATTAAACCAAGATATAAATTTTTATGAAAATCAGTTCAGCCGAAATCGAGGATTTGAGATAGTTTATTTATACTTCCCTTCCATAGAGAAATGTATTTTTGCTGAAAATTGAACATGCGAAATTTGATGCCATCACATAACCTTCCTTATTGTATACATTGCAGTCGGTAAAAAGTGAATGAAGTACAATTTTTTTATAAAGCCCAAAGTGGTGACAAGAAATGTAATTTGATTATTATACTTTCACATTTTTAATTTATGTCTTCTATCTACATATAATATTATTACAATTACATAAATAAAAACCGCTATAATATTAAAAATAATTTACAAAAATATCCTGCAAGAATATTGCTGCTTTTTTTTTGCCTTAACAACTTAGAACAAGTATAAAACAAAATGACGACAGGTAACATTACAAATCTTATAAAATCACAAATGTAAAATATATGTGCATGTGTCTTAAGTTATATTTTCATTTATACTACAACAATTTCGTGAAATTGCCATTTTCCTTATACCAATACTCCGCTTACAAAACAGTAAATGTAATACGTTTCTCAGCAACTACATATACACTAATATTATTAAAGGAAAAATTATAAAAGGAAGCATTTATAAAGAAAAGAGAAGAAAGAATTTAAAGAGAAAAACTGTAATAAGATTTTGACATTCCCATAGGGCACATTACATGTCACATAAACGGAAATTGCTAAAAAGGAACTCATGTGATTTTTCATTGCACAAAAAAAAAAAACAAAATAAGCAGTAAAAAGCGACATAGTAACACATTAATTGAAATTGATTTAATGTGACGTATTACTTCCTTAATAGAAAATGACATTACTATTCATCTGAGGTGTAAATTTGTATTCAACTGAAAAGTATATTATCAACACACAATATAAATAATAAATATTGTATATGTATGTATGTATGTATATATAAGCAATATACTTTACATTGCACGTACATGAACATGTAAATTTCTAGTTGATAGCTTTATATTTGACATTTTACTAAGTTGAATGTTAGTTACTGAATCTTATAAAACTGTTTTTATAAAAAATTTAACAGTGTTGGTAACATTTTTTAATAATGACAAAAAGTTATAATTGATTTCATACAAAATAAGTTTAAAAATAGCAGGTAACCAATTACTTACAAAAGTACGCAACATAGCGTTATCAAAAGAAATATACACATAGTATGTATCCGAATCTCCAAAAAGTCAAAAACATCAATTCAAATATCAAAAATTATTTACATTGCTACATACAATCTACTATTGAAACACACAATAACAAGAACATATATATTTATAGGATTGTGCCTATTGCACTAATTAAATTATGAATTTTACTAATACAACATCATAGTTGCGGAATTAATAAGAATGTGCTTATTACACTACTAATTTATATTATTATTACACTACATGTTCTTGTTATTGTGTGTTTCAATAGTAGATTGTATGTAGCAATCAATGTAAACAAAACAAATACTTAGTAATCATGTGAATTACAGTATAAGCAATGTAGAGAACATTTCGTCGGCAATTTCTTCATGCCTCTGTAGCTCAGTTGGTAGAGCGTCCGCCTAGAAAGCGGTAGGTCACTGGTTCGAGTCCAGTTCGAGGAGAAAAATTTTTTTAATGAATTTTTCTGCCTTTAACTCGTTCCTTTGATTACGTCATCCATCTGCTCTGCAGTTGCATGAAGAAATTTCCATTAAGATAAATAAAGATTATTGTTATAGAGTATATGAAGATAAGGAAATCTTCGATAATACAAAATACGCGTTTGAATTAAATAAACATATTTAAGACAATTTTCCAGCTTTGTTATGTACAATATACACAATTTATAACATATTCATATGCGCCATCATATTTCACATATTCTAACCAACATCTTTAAAAGGAAATCATACATTTCTTTAATGCGTTATACAAACTTTAAATATATGTGCGTAGATATACATAGCCTAAAAGTGAATATCTTTTAACACTCTATAAAATAATATAACTGACTAATTTCTGCTAAAGTATTTTGTTTATGAACTAAATAAAATATAATGGATTTTCCCACACGTATGTGTGCCATTAAATAGTTAAAAATGTTGTTATACAGGGTGTTTCACATAAGCTGGCAAATCATTTCCAGCAAAAAATTATATTACCAAGAATGGATGGGGGAGAGATGGTGCAGATATACTTGTTTTCGAGCTACAGTCTACCAGATTTTTCCGACATGTGAAATAAATGCATATAACTACACAACCCATCGCCTGTGAAACTAACTTCCGATGGTTACTTTGTCGCAATTTATAAGCATCTCTGTTTCAATTTATAGGCATTTATTTAAATACAGGAAAAATTTTGTATCTTTTTTCTCAATAGGCTGCAACTCGACAAAAAGTATATCAGCACCCCCGCTCCTCCCTCCGTCTGGAACAATTTTTTGCTGGAAATTGTTCAAAGAATTAATACTGAAATTATTTGCCACTTTATGCAAAACAACCTGTATAACGACAAATAACAATATTCGAAATTGATTTTAACCAGATAATATACATTTTACATTTATCAAATTCATTTTATGTTGTATATAGGAAAGTTAAATAATTGTATACTATTCGTTCTTAATGATATAGTGTAATTTTCAAAGTAATCAATTATTCTGTCAGATTCTTATGTTTATGATGTTTGATACAATAACAAAAAACTTGTAATTTGAAAGTTAATTAGTGCATAATAATTTAACTATTTTAACACTCTTAGACAACCTATAATTATAAGCATAAGTGTAATTATATGCATAAATGTTATACAGTTTATTTAACATGTACATATAATATTCATTGTGCAGGCACATACAACGCAGGATGTTTATGCATAAATGTTATACAGTTTATTTAACATGTACATATAATATTCATTGTGCAGGCACATACAACGCAGGATGTTTATATAAAAGGACATACAACGAAAAAAATTTAGATATGCTTTAGCAAGTTGAGGAAAGGTATAAAAATTTTCTTTAAATTGTCTTTTTGAATAAAAAGTAATTTCACTTTTACTAATTTTTTACTAACTTTGCTTGTACCACTAGCAGCAGAATATTCAACTAAACCTAAAATTCTGTAACGATTTGAGTACACATAACTTCAAGAATAATTAAGTTATAACTTACTTATTGTGACGCATACAGAAGTCTTGTGATCTCATATTAGTTGTTCCAATATCTGCGACTGTGATAATACTCGAAGTAATTTAGCGATACCTGAGAAGTTATAAAAGCTAATTTACTTTCTTTTGTACGCACATGGAATTTGCATTTCTTAAAAAAATATCGTCATGCTTGTATTTGTTTTAAAAACAGTTGTAATAGAATTTCAAAAATAATTGGCTCATATCACGAAAATTTGAAAAGTTATCATGTTTAATTTTCGCACTAACGCAATTACGAGCAAGAGTAACGTACTATTTTGACAAAATTTGGCTAATATTAAATCATTATTATTAAATTAAATTGTTTAAGTACTCCTAAAATATCCAATGATTTGCAATATAAGTAAAAATATTCTACTGATTGAAAAGCTTTAATAAAAACTAGAAACTTTCGTTTGAATATAATATGAAAAATACATTGATCAAACTGAAAACATTGCAATCTTTAAAATTTTTTTAAAGATTAAAATCTAACTGCGATGTCTTAAAATTAAGTTATTTGAATTTGTTCTATACCTAGATCTTTTTATATAATACCAAATACATTTATGTAATTCAATATTTCCAAATCAAAATGGTATCATTAAATTTTTGTTAACACAACACGAGAACGTTTTATTATTATTTAATTATAGAATTATTAAAAAGAAAAAGAAAAACAAATAAATTTCAATAACTAAATCAATTCAATTTAATTTACAGAAATAAAGTTTTTAATAAAGTTTTGAAATTTTCAATTTGATTATAAAACGAAAAAAAATAGAGTTGACCTTGTCAACTCTGCGATATAGCATAATGAATTTGTTCTCCAATGTGCGAGTAAATATGTCATAGATGACTCTGGAACAGACTATGACTTTAAGTTGGTATATTACCATATTAATTTATGCAAAATTTCAATACTGTGTTTTCAATATTTTTAAAGATATCGCCAAACAACTATTAAAGTTGTATGGCAGCTGCTATAAGTATTCATGAAATCTCAACAAGTTTTAATGAATATCTCTTACCATAAACCATTTTACCATATTTTATTTTGCAAAATTTTAGTACTGTAGGTTGAACAGTTTTTAAGGTGTACGTGTAGCCAAATAACTTTTTAAGTTGTATGGCAGCTGCCAGAAGAAGCAATTTCCACAACTTTTATAAAACACAATGGCCCTAATAATATACTCACATGTACGAAAATTGAATACTATAGTTTCTACAATTTCTTAGTATAGCGAAATAAATTTTGAAGTTATATACCAGCTACTAGAACCAGTACCTCGATCATATCCAATTTAAATAGATTTCTGACATTTACTATAATAAATTATTTGTGAAAATTTGGTGAACTTAGCTCAATTATTTTTTGAGTTATCGTTACAAACGGTAAGGGAAATTTAATATACCCTTCGAACATTCGTTCGTACGGGTATAACAGCTACTCATTTTCGTATACGTATGTATTTGAAGCAAATATCAATGGAACCCTTATGTCTTAATTTATGTTCTTTTTATTCTCAAAATTTTTTTAAACAAAAGAAAGCGCAATTTCAAAGTTCTAAATTTAAAAACAAATTTTTTTCAATTTCAATTAAAACAAAACCAATTATATTAGTTTTTAAAATTTCAATTACAAAAGTTTAAATTTAGCAATACCATAAATTTTATTGAATTTGAACAAGTTTTAGTTTGTATAATCACGTAGTAAATTAGAAAATTAATATTCGCATTCTATTATTTCATAAGAATATTCAAAAAACTTTAGTTTTAATTCGCTTGATTTAATTTCGATACCAAATTCCATAATTGGATTTTAAAATAAGGAATAAAATTCCCTGTTAATATTATGTACGAAAAGTTTTGGAAATGCTCCGAATACTAATCCTTTTTTAGCATAATTCAAAAAAAATTCTATCTATCTGTTTATTTGTTCGCCTGTTTTCAAAATTCTACAACATTTAAAATAGAAAAGCATCTTGGAAATATGAGTTTACAAAAAGTTGTTTTTGAAATATTTGGAACTGGTTTTAAGTGTTGTATGGCAGCAGCTTGAACCTGCCAAAACATTCCATAAAAATTCAAGGATATGCCTGACTGATAATATATATCTGACTTCAGGTTGATGAAAAACTCGTTATACCGTAACATTCATAACGTCATTCAAAAATTCGTCATCAAAAATCTTTGTGAACCACTACATAAAAAAAAAAACAATTTAGTAATGAAAATATTCAAATTAGAACTAAGAAGTCCTTGTGAAAATCATACGAGTATTTATTCAAAAATGAAAAATATTCAAAATATTTCCATTTGGATTTAGAATGTTTGCAGTTTGCTCTAGATTCGAATATTTTCCATTTTTTGAAAATTCTTTCCAGACTTCATACTTTATCATATTTTTTTTTTTATAATTTGGGTATTGTATATATTTTGATACAGTTTCAAAAATTTAATTTATTCTCCAATGACATTATTGTTTAATAAATATTAACTTTATTCGAAAATAACAAGCTAATTAAACTTTATTCAACAATAAGATAAAAACTTTAAAAATAAAATTGTCAAAATAGTGTGTATTATATTTATACATGGAAACAGATGATGTCAAAAATAACTGCCAGGTAAAATAGGATTTTATAGTGCGTATAATAGGATAGTGAAATCTGCGTCTTAATTTCTTTCTGTACAGTCCCATTGAAATATGAATTTTGACATTTCGCTTGGAATAATCACTCTTATTCTGTTTTGAATTCTAAGACAAATTGTCATTTCAAAAGCTTTTTAAGCTTTCAGACAGGTATGACTAGATACCTACAAAGTCATAACGCATGCAAAATATCCTCGAAAGTTCACTACAAAATTTGTTTAACTATTTAATGAAAAAGAAGTGCTAGAAATAATATTCTTTATGCCAATAAACCATAAGTACCTTCAAAAATGACATTTAACAAAAAAAATCAGCTTCAAGCAAAACCAAATGAATTCCTTGACCTTGAAATCAATTTTTCCATTCTACTTTGTGAAGCTATGTAAAATTTTAAAGTTATGAAAATTTAATTAAACATTTGAAAAGGTATTTTATATATGGCATATTACAATGAATGTAATCCTTTAAAGTTTAATTACAAAATCCTTAATGAAGCTTTTCAATAATAAGAGAAAGAGAGAATTAAAAACAGAAGAAATAATTTAAAAATAAAAAACATGTGTAAGTTAATAATAACTTTCTTTACTACTACTACTCAACCTACCTCCTTATACTTATTGTTCTTGTATTATACAATATGTATTTACATAAGTATTCCCAATTCTTTATAATTTTGTATATTTTAAATTAGAAACCATATGTTTAATTTCTGCAAAAAAAAAATTATAATTTATATTCAAAGAGTTTCAATGGAAGAGGATTTTTCAAAAAATAAAGAATAAAGCAGAATTTTAATATTTTCTTCAAACAAATTTATGCAACAATGCACTTACGTACGCAAAGAAAAAGGAAAATTGATATAATTTTCCAATGTTTTCCAATGTAAAATGAAATATGTTACAAAATTAGGAAACCTGCTCTAAATAAGATTCTATTTTGTACTTAACTCATTCATATACATACATACCTAAGTACTTGTTATGGTTTAATATGTAAGAAAGTCATATTAAATTAAAGCTGAATAGAAAATTTCTGGAAACAAAATAATTGAAGGAAAAAAAATTATATATGTACCAGAAACATTATTTAAGACATTAAAATTTTTCAAATAGAAGTTTTTTCATTTCACTAAAACATTAAAAAAATGTGATATGTGTTCATCACATAACCGACCGCAATGTCTATTTTTAGCCAAAATGTTACAGAAAATTATTTAAAAAACTTGCTAAGCACTTCTTCTTAATTTTAAGGGTAAAGGTCTAGTAAATTTTTAGTTGATATATTTAAAAAATGTAAATTTGGCTCTTAGCAAAGCTTCGCTCTGTGCCATCCGAATGCCCTGAAATGTTCGTCAAGTAGTTTCAGTAAAAACCAGAACTCAAATATTAAATTTCAAGAAATTGTATCGATTAGTTCCATAGATATGATAAGAAGTGTAAAATCTGGACCTAATTCGGTTCCTGAGCACTGATATTTCCAAAAATTCTTAGAAGTTTATTGTTTTAACACCTTGAACTTTGATATTAAATTTCAAGAAAATTAGTGAATTATTTCTCTATTTATGCGGAAAAATTTCAAATTTTCTGCAAAAAGGTATAGATTTCAAGTCCTGACATATCCCAAAAGTTGAATAATTCATGATTTACGCAACATAGACTCACATAAAAAATTCAATCAAGATCGATTCAGTCGAATTTAAGATACACACGTGCGCACATAGACCGACAGATAGACCGACAGAGCGACTGACATTTTCCTAAAAATAGTTTATTTATACTTTCCTACCATGGAGAAGTGCGTTTACATTTTAATGCCATCACATAACCTCGACTCTTATGGTATGCAACGTAAATAAACTTCATTTTTCACTTTTGTTCACTTTCTGCTCGAAAGTTTTTTGTAATTTTTTAAATTCATTTTTTTGTTCAAAACAATACTCTATCAATCATTCTCACAATAAAATAGAAATTATTTAAAAAAAATTAAATATTGGTATTTGTAAATTTTTGCAGATATCAAAAACATATTGTATTTTTTAAGCAATCCGAAAAATTGAATAAAACCATAAAATCTATGTCGAACAAAAGGCTAGGTCTACAAATTTTGATTATAAGAAATTTATTGAAAAAAACAATAAAATGATTATTCAAATTAGGGCATTAGGATTTTGTAATAGCACGGACAGAAATGAAAAACTAACAAAATCGATTTAAGCAATTGTTGCTTTAAACAATGGAGTCATAAAAATATTATAGAAATACACTTGATCAAATCTTAATTGATGCTATAGTGCAAAGTCTTTAATAACGATTAGAATTGAACTTACAATATTATTGATATGAATATTGGCACCTAGACGACGAATTCAAGGCGAGAACAATTTTTTCTAATAAAGTGAGAAATATTAGTGAGAAATTCTTAATATTGGATTGTAAATGAAAATAAGTTCATTCCTATAACTCCATGACTATAATCTATTTCTTCAAAAATTGAACCACTTCAAAATATTATTTACAAAATGTTTTTGCGAGTCCAAATATTTTGAAGGAAATATACTCAGGGTAAGCTAGATTCTATAATCTAGAGTAGTACAGTTAAAATAGTAGATGAATTAAATAATGCTGGCATCTTAAAGAAAAAAACTAAGTTCGTACCATTATATTAAAATTTGTTTTAACGTTCTACGTTAACGCAAAGATGTGAATATGTGATATGCGCAAAAAATTTAATGAACTGCAAGTACATCGTAAATATACTAAGTATTTTTCAATTTAAAAACTATTAAATATAACTATTAAATATAATAACAAAAATAAAAGTAATGAAGAATAAAGTTATTTAAAGCCACATGCATTTACCTCATCAGATTCAACTCAAAAATTTTCATTTTACATCAGAAACTTAAAAATTTCGTAATTAAAATAAAAGGAAAATTTTAATACATGCGTGTGTGTATTGCAAGGAAGTCAAAATTTAACTATAACAATATGAAAAAAAATAATTTTTTCAAAAAGATTTTCTGATTTGTTTTTTCTCTCTTTGTTTAAAATATCTTAATTAACATCCCTTTGAGAATAAAATCAAATAATATTATTATAGATATTGTATTCGAATAAAGACGAGAAAACATACATTTATTTAAATACATACATACATACATCAAATTATATTGTAAAATATTAACGTTCATTTAAGTAAATATACGAAAAATGGATATACATACATATATGTAAATTAAATTGTTATACAATGCAATAATATTATTCAGGATCTTATTATTGAACCGTATATACGCATTTAATATTGTATGAAATACATGTGTACATAACAATACTTTGCGTACATATGAAATTGATTTAAGGATTAAAATGTACTTCTTAAAACCTTAATATGCATTCATACTATATATACACAAATATACAAATCATATATGAATATATTGCATTTGTACATTTGAATTTTATACAAAATTATAATCACCCATTTTCATATTATAATATTGTAATACATTTTATATTCTTCTCCAAATATTTAAAAAGGACAAGAAAAAGAATAGAACAACAAAATGAATGAAGCTACTTAAATGTTATATGCATACATGTACGAATGTATATTATATTATATATTACGTACATAACACATTAATAATGTGAGTGCAGTGCCTTCAGGTCATGAAATTTTCTTTTATTAAATTTATTTTCCTATCATTTATTCGCCACAACAAAAATACAAAAAAATACATTCAAATATTTTATGTAAATAATATTCATATATAAAATATGCATGTAGTTACATATGTACACACGAAAATAATACGTACATTCTCAAGCAAACCTTTATACACGAAGACACATTTGACAGGTAAGTACCTATAAGGTTTTTTTATTATTGTGATTACAACACATAAAATTTGATGAAGATTCTGGTCAAATTGCAATGATGGTTACTAAAATTTACATTTGCTGTCGTTATCTGGTTTTCTTAATCTGGTTGAATAATTCTTTGTATTACAAATTTTCTGTTGAGAATAGGATTTAGTCAAATTACGTATAAATGCAAGTACTATATTTGAACATGGTATTTACTTAATTTTACAAAATCACTGTGCAACCAGGTTCTCGACACGATTCAAAATATTTGTTTTTTATTTAAAAATTAGGAAATCTGTTGAACACCAAAAACGGCTTATGGATGAAAGTTCCGAAAGTGAATATTGAAAACTGTGACAGTAATTACGCTAAAACAACGATATATCGCATGAAAAACACGATAATATGAGAATGAAATATAGAATTTGATGACCTCACTTAAAGTTGCTGACCTTCTTTTACAAGACTAAATATTTGGACCATGAGACAGTCATTTAGCATTTAATATTTTGTTGCAAGGACTTTGATATTAAACATTTGAGGTTTAAAATCTAGTTACTCAGAACCTTTTATATGTGTTATAATAGAAAAAGCAGTTATGAAATGGAATAATAAAATTTTAATTGAACCTGCCTGGTGTTTTAAACACTACTTGTCAAATGGAAATAAAAGTATAATATTTTTATACAAAGGAGGATGCTGCAAAAAATTTTCTGTCATATTTCAAAATAATTACACAACATAGGAAAGAACCGATAAATATTGCAAATACTTGCAAAAGAATATCACACTTCTGTATTATTCCTTTCACGGAGTCAAAGAAACTGCAAACATTTTCTTTAAACTTTTATATTGTAATAAAACAACCTTTTTAAAATGTACGTCTTTCTCGAAAAACTATAATTCTTCTTTAATATAGATATACTTTTACAATTTTGAGCAAACTTAAGTTCAGTGTAGTCATAACCCATTCATTCACAAAAACAAAACAAGAAAAAAAAAACAAAAATATAACTTTAAACATTTTTATCCCCATGTTTTAGATGTGAAATTATTACGAAACTGACAAAAAGTTCAGTAGAAGGTCACATGCATTTTAATATTGAAAGACCAACAAAAAAAAAAAGAAAACAAAAGTAGAGAGAAAGAACAAGAGGCGAACAAAAATTGTTGCATAGCTTCAGGGTTATTCAAGTACATACACAAAATCCCAAAAGGGTATTAAGGATGTTGCATAAATGTATAAACCATGTTGTGCAGAAAAGTTGTGCGAAGGATAAGAAAATCACGAGAAAAATAAAAATTTGCGATAAAAATTTAAGAAAAGGGAACAAGTGATGTGAGAAAATTTTTATTTGATGAATTTATTATTTTTTTTTTTACTCCTTGTTTATTGAGCGTAACGTGTTACAAATTGCGAGACAATAAGATATTCAAGAGAAATTAAAAATTATTGAAATTGTAGCACTCATACCTGCTTTCCCGTGTTAAAAATAACTTAAATTTGTTAAAATAAAAAAATTTTTCTTCTGAAATTCATTGACTCAATTGAAAGCCTGTAATTCGTTTCTGATTGGTGAACATCAAACGCAAGCTAGAAACCGATTTCCAACATATTATGCTTCCACTTTTAAATACTTGTTAGTTGATTATTTGTTTTAGACCTTACAGTTTTCTTCGTGCTGCATCGTAACGTGAGTCATATCAACCACGAATGATTGATGAAGTTTTAAGGTAACTTTGTTTTTTTATAGTTTTTGAAAAACTTTCTTTGCACCAAGAAAGTTCCGAGATTTCTTTTATTTTTTAGCAATAAAAGAAACCAATATAAATTTTGTTTTATTCTTTTATTTTGTTTGCTGCCATACACCTTAATGGAACTCTGGAATGGAATCAATTGTTTTATTTATTCAACTAGATTATTTCATATCAAAATCTGCCTTTGTGCAATCTACTATTAACTAGTAGTAAAAATCTTTCCATATACACCATAAAGTACAACGACGACGACACTTAGTAACTGACACATTTTTGTTTAAATTGTCTTACATTTTTAGGGGTTATCTCTAAGTACTTAGTCTAAGCAAATGATGTAAACATATAAATAAACCTAACCTGCACCAGTAATATATTGCATATAGCATTTTAAATACTCCGCAATACTAGTCTATACAATACTAGTTTTCATAGTTAAATTTCTGATAAGCTTTTAAATTCATTAACGTTAATATTATACTTTTACACCAAAAAGAGGCACGGCACAGCTCGAAAATGTATTTTTATTCCAGAAGTTCAGAAAAATTCATATTTTACAGTTATTACCGTATTTTTGCCAGAAACATTTTCTTTATTGTTATAAATGACCCGTAGTTTAATTTTCTCCACGATAAGCCATCAATGTTATTCTAACTCAAACATATAAAAATTTAAATTTTGAAATTTGGAAATTAGACCATTTTTATTCTGCATGCCATATCTATTTGCTAGCCACGGAAAATTTTTAAAAGAATTTTTTCAATGAAAGAATTTTTTTTAAACACTCACTCACTCTTACATAGCAAACATTAAAGACATTGTATTTGTTAAAAAAAAAATTTAAAGTTTTAATGTCGGAAGTTTTTTTTTTCGTTTTGTCTATTAAATTTTTAAAGGAAGCAAAAACTTGTCAGCTAACGGACCAATATTTCAAAATGAAACTTATATTTTATATTTTTTTTCCCGTTTTTTTTCGGTCTTTAAGGGAATAAAAGCGTTGGCAAGCAACATGTCCTTATACTTTTGAAATTTTTTTATTTGTACTCTCAATACAAGTACAAATCTATATGCACCACTACGTATATTTGAACAAGCATTCAATGTATGCATATGTATGTATAAGACATTGAAGTATTTATTTGAGTTATTAATGTTTTGAGTATAAATCACAAGGACATCAGATAAACTTTTGCAATTGAATATTGAAACATATCCTCATATGTGTGTCCTGTTGAATTAATCAATGAGACCAGGGAATTTTTGAATACTAAATTTTAAACAAAAAAAATTAAAAATAGAAGATTACATACAGATGGAAGTAGGATATTTATTATTGTATGAATGTGTTCAAACCTACAGATAAAATGAGCTTATGCATGAATTAATATTTACGGTATGTGGAAAAAAATTAAGTGATGCGATTAAGAGCAAAAAATATTTTATAATATAAAAAGTAATTATATGTATACTTGCATTACAAATTTTTGAAACGGTTAAAAATGGTGAAATATATGGACCGTAGCCTGAACTATAGATAGTTGTTATGACTTACAATATTTTCTCAATTTACCTTAAAAATTCACCTTTATTCATTGTAGAATCGTTGCACACACATTTAAGCAACTAAACGATTGCGTCAATTCAAATCGAATACGTTAAATGAAAATTACATTCAATTTGGTAAAACATTACAGACTGTTTGATTGCTTAATTGCATACAGTTGTATGTGTATGCATTTGAATATAAATTTATGGAATACATATAAGCAATCAAACAGTTTGCAAAACTAAAAATTCCATGTCCATCTGAGGCCTTGGACGCAAAATACATATGAATTAAGTTTTTGCTAAGATTGTAGTAGTTCATGTTAGCGAAGTTCAGAACTAAAATCAAACCAAATTGTATAGATTGTATAAAAGACCAAAAGATGTTCGACTATACTATGTAGGTATATTCTCAAAATTTTTCTCCTCAACTGCATATGCATAAATATTTAAAATTGTTCTATGTAGTTGAGTATTTTTTATTTCTAAAATAAAGAAAATTGGAATAAAAAGGAAGAATATTTTAAAACTAGAATAAAAAAGAACGAATAAAATGATGGAGTTTGAATGTTCTACTGTAGGATCCTTATGAAACCCCGAAAGAAAAATTTTTATAACCATTTTAAATACTTCAGTCATCATAAAGATAATGTTTGATGAACAATATTTGATGTTCATGAATTTTATTATTTGTTCTGATGAAAATATGTCATAAAAAAGTGTGAAGCATGAAATCGGTTTCCAAAACATTTTGATTTCCAATATCAGATTCTAATATGGAAAAACTTTACTTGTTCAATGAGTCACATATTCGAATTATACCTTTTTAATGGGAGGAAGTAAAGCTATTCGACGAATATTGAATTTTATAAGGTTTTCAAAAATAGTGCAAATCTTTAAACTGTATCTTCTTTTAATAACGTATACAGAAAAATTGCAATTTTTCTGTCTATAAATGGGTTGTTGAACCAAAGTAAGAGAACAAGTGCACCAATTTAACTCCCAACATGTTCAAAAACTTAAATAAAAAATAAAATTACTTGGTTCATGCTGCATTACGAATATGTAGGTACCCATGTACTTATATGCATCTTAAAAGATTAGATTTTTAATAAGTTATTAGAATTAGTCTGCTATCTGTATTTTAATGGTTAAATTTTTGTTGGTTTGAATAAAAATCTAATGAATTTGAAAAAACAGAAAAAGGAACAAGACTCTTCAAAATTACTTTTTATGTCCTTGTAGACGTTTTTATATTAATGGAATTTTTGAATATTTTATTAAAGGAAACTTCAATGAAAAACCTAATAATTACACATAAGGAAATAGCTCTTATGACAGTAAAGTATTACACATCCATTTAAAGGCTTTTTAAAACTAACTCTCTAAATAAAATGCTTAGAACGATGAATTTTATAAGTTATTTTGGAAATATGTACAAGAAAATACCTATGTATGTATGAAGTACATAATATTATTAAAAATGAATGAGCTTTTCAAGGAAAGGAAAAATAACTGATGCAAATTTAAGAAGCTTTTAAAAAGTATTAAATCTGTAGGGGCCTCAAATAAATACACCAATTTCTGATATAGTAATTTTTTATAAACACTATATTATTTTTCCTCTAAAATAGTTGCAAACTTAATAGTAGAAATTTGTTTCTCCATTTGACATAAGTTCTCTTATAAGCAAACAAAAGGAGGATAAATTTAAAATAGAGGATATTTTGAAGAATTTGCGCATTTCGAAATACGGAATTGATTATTTTGCACAGTAAGACTCTCAGAGGTATACCGAATTTTAATAGAATTAACGAAATTAATGTATTAGAGTATTACCGAATTTTGAGAGCTATAATAAATTTTGTAAAATTTTTTATAAATCTTAAATTTGCAGCCTTAAAAAAGCCTTAGATATTACGATAATACCTGACTGAGTCAAATCTAACATGAAAATCTCAAAATTATTTCAAATTTAACTAAATTTCTACATTTACAAATTTTGTCTTAGAAGAGACTCACTTCCTGGGCTTCAAAACTTCTGAAGAGTTTAGTGTCGTTGTCAAAGCGAACTCGTATTAAATTTTAAGACAATTTCATTGAACACTCTCCTTAAAATGATCAAAAATAAAATTTCATTAATAATTATGTGTGAACTCTCATACAATTTACCCTAGGTATAAGTGATTTAATTTTTCATTCTAAAATATTTTCTATACATAATACGAGTATAACTGAAGGCTATTTTTAGCACTTTTCCAAAAAATTTTTGAAAAAAAGTGCTTACTAGTTTCACTCTGTCCGTCCCTCCGTGGACACTTTTTTGTTTATAAAACTTCTACACCCTTGAAGATAGAAAGCTGAAATTTAATACGTACATAGATCTTCACTAGAAACTTATTTCCGTAGAACAAAATTTTTACCTATCTCCCCCCCTCTAGAAGTTATACCCACCCAAAACCATAAAAATGACCTTTTTTAACTATTTGTTGGAATGAAACCATAAGCATTTTTCAAATTTTGCAAACGCAAAAAGGCTGTGGCTTGCTTCTCCAATCGTGCATGGTTAAACTTTAGAAAAACAAAATGGCGGTTCAAATTTACCGTTATCTAAAATCCGTTTTTTCCAAATTTTTGATGTCGTTTTTCTTCTAGACCAAAGCCTGTAGAAGCTTGAAATTTTAGGGACTTTTAGATATTAACAAATTGTTTATTTCATTAGAAGAAAATTTTTTTCCATCTCCACCCCCTCTCAAGTTATCGCCTCTTGAAATTTGTAAAATTTGAATTTTTAATACCTTATATTTCCGAAACCGAAAGTTCAAATTCCTATTAAATTCCTATTACTATGACATTAAAAAATATAATTATTTTGCTTAACTCACACAATTAAACCTTAAAATCGAGCATTATGTTAACCCCACTTTATATTAATTTTTACTTTATTTCAAATACTGCATAAATCGTTCATACAAAATATATGCAATCCTAGAAATAGTTTCGTAAATGAATGAAAATAATTTTAATAGTGTGGTGGATATACATAGACTATATTTAAAAGCAGAATTTTCACTTGTTGAAGAGAAAAGTGCTACAACACAAACCATTGGTTTGACCCAACTTTATTAATTCTTATTGCGATCTTTTATGAATCTACCTACATATATTCAATTCCTTATAATATTTCTAAGAATGATATTTTTGGCAATGGCAATGGTTTCATATAAATGTTTACTTTTATTACAAAAGTAAACATTTATATGAAACCATTGCCAATATATTGTACTTTTACGTACGCATACACTCAATCAAGTGTAAATAATATATATACAAACCTAATTTAAAAATTTTTCTTTTGTTAAAATATGCTTACTTGCTTAAGGATAAATTTCTATGAAAATCACCACAAAAATAAAGAAAAAAATAAAAAATCTTTCTTAAAAATTTTCATGTAAAACTGATTTAAAACTCATGATCGATATATGTACGAACCCAAAAGAAACAATAAGAAATTTATTGATAAAATATTCAAACATTGCTCAGATTTCTTCATTTGGGACATTATTGGATATAAAAAAGAAAATCGAAGTAAACATTTGACATCTTCACATTTTATTGCGAAAAAAAATTTTGAAAAAGCAAAATTTACTTACCTCTACAATATACTTAAAAAGTGTCCTTCAATGGAATAAATACCATATGCTCAATATAAATATATTTTAGGTTAACCTACATGCACAAGAATTTTTAAAGGATATAAGTAGAGTAAGGAATTTTAATGCATATAACAAAGTGTTTGTTAGTGAAAAATTAAATGATTTACTTTACAACATTTTGTGATCTAATTAGAGATCTTGAATTTAAAATCTCAAGATTCGTGACTTCAATAATGCTTTATAAAAAGTTTAAGTACGGTATTAATACGATTGTAGTACTACATATAGAACGCATTTGTGAAAAGTGTACAATGTCAAGAGCCTAAGTTTACTAAACTTTTTGGAATGTGATACTTTGTAAAGTTTATATCGTAAGCTCATTATTAAAGTCACGCGATCTTTAATCTCTTACACTAAAATTCATTGAGAATTCTGAATGGTGGCTATTAATTTTTAAGGTTTTTTGTAAATAAATTTTTAAAATATTCTGAAAAAGATACAAAATTTCTTTTAATTTAAATTTAACAGTTTTGTATGGTAAAGTTTTAAGAATTTATTTGAACAATAAAAATAAAATTAACCAAATTTACCAAATAAATAATTGTATTTTAAACGCAAGCAATAGTGTGTTGAAGTAGTATACGTTAGAGTTCTCTTATTACTTCAAGTTACTGATTAATAGATAAACTTCAAATAATCCTTTTCAATGTTTCAACTTGAACTTTCAATAGCAATTGTATAACATCCCACATAATTATAATATGTTATCAAATTTTATAACCGGCTCCGTAAAGTCTTAAAACATTTTTAATTTCTAAAACATCTGAGAGTTTGTAAAATTCAGAAATAAAAACTTACTGTGCAATATCTAATACAAAATACTGGCATATAAAATAGTTTCAAAAAATCATCTTTTAAATTCACCATCTAAACCCTTTTTAATAAATCCTATACGTATTTTCAATCAGATTTTACAAAAAGAAATAGATCCTACGTTATTCGAAAATATTTTGGTATACCTAGCTTAAAATTTTATTTCGTAGGAGAACATGATAAAATAAATCATTTTTTTCTCTTCGGAATCGTAACAAACATGCCAAGACTTAGTCCGAATTTTTCTTACTAATGCTGTCCAATCAACTCCTGGTTCAACAATGTTCTAAATAGAATAAGTATGCCAATTTTTTACTCAATCGTGAAATCCGATGGTCATTTTATCTTCGTTAGAGATTGCCCTCTGTCGTCACCCTTTTCATTCGAGTTCATTCTTTTTTTTGCATCCATGATATTTCAAACACGTATTTTACTCAATATTATCCAGGCCGTAATACATAAATATTAATTTATAAATTCGGCAGTTAACTAACAATAACAGTGACAATTAAATAACAATATTATTTTTATTCATTTGGAATAAAAAATTTTTTAATATTCTTTGTGAGGTATTCTAAATTTGATTTGAACACTAATTTAAAAAAAAAACACACACAACTTTTTGTATTGGTAAACCTAGAAAAATATGGAAATTATCTGATAAAATTTTATTACAAAAGTAAAAACCATAAGACCTACGCAATATTGAATATAGGTACGCAAACATTTTATACACTATCATTACAATTTTTAATTATATAATTACATATTACGTATATATGTATGTAAATATGTATATAAATATGCATGCATGTAACTGAAATAAATTAATTATCGAAATAATTAAATGTTCATATAGGTTGTTATTTAGGTCACCATTAAAAAACACAATATTTTTAAATAAATTAATTAATGATGGGAAAAATTTCATTCAATAGTTTATTTTCCTCTTCTCTTCAGTAATACTTATGGCACAAATTAAAAAAAAAATTATTCACTATTTAACATTATAATAAATTTTTAATGAAACATTCATCCTGAAATATTTACATATTATTTTCATTATATAATACTTTTGTTATATAATATACTATTATGTAAATTTATTATTACTACCGTATAATGAATGGAGAAGACAAAAAAAAAGGATACTGTCAGAAAATTTAATAATTAAATAAAACAATGAGGTTAAATCATATTTATTTGTAAATAATGTTCAACTTTCGTATAAGTAATAATTAAAAATACATTAACTGCAATATTATGTAAAAAGGCTAAGAAAATAAAATGAATAAAAAATGTAAATATTTACCATTATAGCAAGGTTGTAATTTCAATTTCAGTTTTTTTTTGTTTGTTTTTGTTTTGTTGTTTTTGTTTGATGCGTCATATGTTATATGTATGTTTTTGCTCATCTACCAATCTATATGATAAAAATCTCTCTTATATTTAAGAAAATATTATAAAAAACATAATTATGTACTTATGAGCTGTAAAAAATACAAAATTTAATATGTAGAGAACATTTCGTCGGCAATTTCTTCATGCCTCTGTAGCTCAGTTGGTAGAGCGTCCGCCTAGAAAGCGGTAGGTCACTGGTTCGAGTCCAGTTCGAAGAGAAAAATTTTTTTAATGAATTTTTCTGCCTTTAACTCGTTCCTTTGATTACGTCATCCATCTGTTCTGCAGTTGCATGAAGAAATTTCCATTAAGATACAAAATTTAACTTTTATACCTTCGTTTTTAGTCATCAAATTTTCTGTTTCATATGGAACTTCAAAACTATTTTAACTTAAATAACAAATCAGCAAAATCTAAATCTTGCAGTTTTAAATCCTAAAGCTGAATATTCAAACTTAAACTTATGTTTAGAATTAATTTGCTTGTTCAAAATGATATATCAAATTAAAATTTATCTGTTTAAAATTTAAACCTGGCTTGTTTATTGCAACTGTAAACAATACACGTTAACCTTTAAGACTATGCAATTCAAATTTTAAACCAAAAAGCTTAAATTTTAATTTTCTGAGTTTAAGTTTTAAACTTTGCCAATTTTGAATTTTAATCTTTACTAACATTCTATATATACTTGTTAATCTATATTACATATTTCATAATTAATATTTTCAAGTATTAAAGTTGGGTCAAACCAATGGTTTGTAATGTAGAACTTCTCCCAAATGTAAATAGTGCTTTTAAAAACAATCTAGCTATGTATTACATTATTAAAATTACTTTATTAAAATAAAACAGAAAAAACATTTAAAGAGTTAAAAAAAAATTTAAAGCGTCAATATAATACTCGAATTTGAGGGTTAATTGCGTGTGTTACCGAAATATAAGGTTCCAAAAATTCAAATTTTACAAATTTCGAGAGGCGATAACTTGACAGGGGTTTGAATTGGAAAAAATTTTCTATTAACGTAATGGACTATTTATTGGTGTTTAAAAGTTGCTAAAATTTCAGATTTCTACCTCCTGAGGCTTAGAAGAAAGACGATATCAAAAATGGAAAATATTAATTGACTTTAGATAACGGTGGATTTTGACGGCCTTTTTGTTCTTTTAAATTTCAAAAATAGTATTCCCAAGTAGAAGATGCCAGTCACTATTGTTATGCGCTAGCAAAATTTGAAAAATGATTATGGTTTCGCTGTAATAAATAGTTGAAAAATGAAATTGAATTTTTAGGGTTTTGTAACACGTTGTAAGTAAAAGTTTTATTGGGAAATTGTATTGTGATATTTTTGTACACCGATGGCGTAGTGAATATAATATTGGTTTTTCACTCAAAAGGTCTCATCATGTAGGGTATGATTCAGTCGGCTAAGATCTATTGACACATATTTATTTGTTGTTTTTCAATTCGATATTTTATGATATCTTCTACCTCATGGCGCAATTTACAGAAATTTTTACGTTTTTATATAATATTTTTATACCCGTACGAACGTATGTTCGAAGGGTATACTAAATTTGCCTTACCGTTTGTAACGCTAAGAAATAACGGTGTTAGATATAGACTCAAGTGTATGTTTTTGATCAGCGTCAAATTCTGAGTTGATTTAGCTTTGTCTGTCCGTCCGTCCGTCCGTCCGTCCGTCCGTCCGTCCGAACGATAACTCAAAAACTAATCGAGCTAAGTTCATCAAATTTTCACAAATGATTTATTGTAGTAAGTGCCAGAACCCTATTTAAATTGGACGTGATCGGGGTACCGGTTCGGGTAGCTGCCATACAACTTCAAAATTTATTTGGCTATATCTCAGAAACTATAAAAGTTGTGGTATTGAAATTTCACACAAACGAATATATTAATATGGCCAATGTGTCTCATAAAAGTCGTTGAAATTACTTGGCTCCTTCTGGTACCTGCCATACAACTTCAAAATTTATTTGGCCATATCTCAGAAACTATAAAAGTTGTGGTATTGAAATTTCACACAAACGAATATATTAACAGGGCCAATGTGTCTCATAAAAGTCGTTGAAATTACTTGACTCCTTCTGGTACCTGCCATACAACTTCAAAAGTTATTTGACTATATTTCAGAAACTATTAAAGCTATGGCATTGAAATTTCACACAAACGAATATATTAATAGGGCCAATGTGTCTCATAAAAGTCGTTGAAATTACTTGGCTCCTTCTGGTACCTGCCATACAACTTCAAAAGTTATTTGGCTATATCTCAGAAACTATAAAAGCTGTGATATTGAGATTTCGCACAAGTGAATATATTAGTAGGGCCGATGTGCTTGATAAAATTCGCTAAAATTTCTTGGCTCTTTCTGGTAGCTGCCATACAACTTCAATAGTAGTTTGGCACAACCAGTATTTTGAAAAACACATAGAACTGAAATTTTGCATAAATTAATATGGTAATATGGCAACTTAAAGTCATAGTCTGCCCCATAGTTAGTTATGGCACATTAGTTATTCGCACATAGGATAACAAATTCGTACGGGTATCACAGAGTTGACAAGGTCAACTCTACTTTCTTTCTCGTTTTAATTTTTTTTTATGCTTAAAGAAAATTCTTCCACAATTTAAATTGAACTTCTTATTTGAAGCAGTATATGGCGTGATTCACCAACAAATTAACAGCCATATACCATGAGGTAGAGGTTCGAAACTTAGTAAAATATTTGCTCGTAGAACATATAGTGTTAAATCGGCATCGTCTTGCAATTACAGGCATTTTAAGAAATGTTGCCAAAATTTTAAGATTAAGTTTATTTTGGTTATATTTTGCGGTCCACAAAAGTAGAAGGTTTAATATAGGACATAAAAACAAATGGGCTCATTATTTAAGTTTTTACGGCTTTTCGGAAATGCAAGCATTCGAACTTTAGAAAACATTTTCTCATAATTTATTTTTTAACATCTTTTTGCTCCGACAATTTCTCTTGAAGTTTTTTTAAACTTCCAAAATGCTGTGTAAAGAATTTTGACCAGCTGCTTAAGTTTTAATTTAAGTCATTTAACATCAAAAAAAATTTTTATTGCTTATTTTTATTGCCTATAAACAAGAGTAAATTTTCATTCTATTATTAGAAATAAATTGAAATGATTTTCGCAAATTCAAAAAATTTAAATACCAACTTCTTACTGCCCGCTACATTTCGAGATTTTAACGATTGCTTTCTAATTATTCCTCATTTTTCAAATTTATTAATATACTCTAGAAAAAAAAATCAATTCTGTTACTAATTTTAACAAAACTACAATTGAAAAAATGTGAAAATCATAATGACAAAATGTGATATTCGAATTTAACTACTTTAAAGATTTTATTAAAGGCTTTGTGCCAGTTTATAACGAAGATATTTGGAAGTCTTTCTTTCTAGTCCTTTATCATATTTTTTTTTCGGACTGGCAGTTATAAATAGGTTTACAGATTATTCGTTTTGTTTTGTGTTTTAACTTCTTCTTTTATTTGATCTTATTTGTTAATAGTAAAGGAGGTTGAGGCAGTTGAAAATTTAGAAAATTTTATTTCAATGGGAACATGAGTTTTCCTTCACAATGTTTAATTTTCTAATTTAAAGAATTTTTCGGTATGAAATTTTTACTTTTACCAATAATATCTGCAATGGTTCAACCACCAAAAGATAAAGTACTCCATATTTTTAATAGAACCTGCTATTATGAGTATGCAGTTTCTATTAAACGGGTATATTCCGCCTTCAATAAAATGAGGAATATATTTTCTTATAAATAACAAATAATTAAGAAACACCAAAATTATATTCGTGGTCCCATTCAAAACTATTCAAAAGTACAAAAAGTTTCATCATATTTAGCTGTGGGGTAATTAGTTTTTTGCTAAAAAAATTATTCATATCTCCAGCACTATGAATAGAAATAATTTTATACTTGAAAAAAGTTTAATTAATCTTATGTTCTTCTCCTAAAATTTCCTGAATATACAAAAATTTAAATACAAGGAGGAGAATATCATGGAAAAATATGAATTTTACAGGTGAAATAGATAAAGACAAAAACAATGCAAAAGAAAAGAATGAATGAAATGAATGAATAAGAGACTACACAAAGGAGGAGAAAAAAAATTCTGATTTTGCAGTTTTCTAATTTTATTGGTCTTTTTTTCGTTTTTACCGTATAAACCATTCTTTGCACATTGTATACAAACATAGGTACACAATATATTATATTAATACATAATATAATAATATAATTTTATAATAAAGTAAAATATTCCAGAATATTGTGTTGTATGGCAGGACACTGATAGGATAAACTGAACACAACTGGCTAATTTCAGTTTATGAACTTTTAATTAGTTTTCTGTCAACTTTATGAGATAATCCCAATTAGATAACTTATATATTTCAGTAATTATATATAATCTAAATATGTGTGAAAGTATATATTTACATATTTAAGTATGTATGAATTTTGTATAAGTTTATTTTGTAGATTGTTTTATTTCGTTTATTGTTTTTATGAATATTTATACAGCACTATTTTATTCTACTTTTTACTTTAGAAATTTCTTATATAATATTTTCATTATGTGTCTTCAGAAAGTCTACTTATTATAGAATAAGTAAATATGTGTGTTTCGTAGCTAAATAGGATAACGAATAAAATATAATGATAATATAATTATAAGAATAATTGTATGATAATAGAAAATAAAAACATTTACACATGGTGTACCTACTATTCAATGAAATTTATGTAGACTTTCATGCGATGCATTAATCCTGGAAATGTGAATAAGAGATTTATGAAAAAAAATTTCACCATTTAAATAACATCACTGAATTTTCATAAAACATAATAATATATAGAAGGATTAAATTTTAGAATTCTATTTCTTCAAGGACAAAAGATGAAAAATTCTATTAAAATGATAAGGAATTTTTGTTTACTTAATAATTGATTAATAAATTAAATCAGATTAACTTTCTAAAGGGAAAAATTCTACTTAAAAAAAGTAGGATTTTTCCCTTTTTAAGTAGGATTTTTCCCTTTAGCAAATAAAAATAGTTATTTTTAAAAACAGATACTAAGAAAGGCCTACTATAATAATAATTTATTGATACATATTTTACCCAAGACATTATTAAAAAGAGAAGTTATTGCATACCTTTAGAGTAAAAAGCAAATGTTGTAGAAGAAAGAGTTAATATAATGGCCGAATTCGATGTCTAATTAGACGAGTCAAAGAAATTATATTTTTTAGAAACAAAATATTTATCGTTAGCTTCTGAAATTTAGAAAAGCTTTCAGTTTCGGAAATAAAATCTGGCGAAAAATGAAGTTTTATAAATTTTCGTCAGGAAAGGGGGATGAGGGTAAAAAAAATAGCAAAACGAAATAAACTACATATTAATGTCTGAGAGGTGTTAAGATTTCGGTCTACATTTTGCCTATGAAACTCTTATAAAATTGTTTTCGTAATTGTATAACGGTTCTAATAACAAACCTACCTATTTTAGAGTAAATACCCTTTGAAGAATAAATTTAAACCAATAGTATAATAAAATCGGTAAGAATATTGACTGAAAGTTATAGTTAAGAAAAAATTTAAATAAAATCTGCGCAAAAATTGCGCCTATCTTACCATTTATTATCTCTGTAATACGTGTGTAGGTTATTTATAGCATAACCTACAATTACATATTTTTTTCTCATTTTATTTGTTCATTGCAGTGTGTTAAGGTGAGAATGTTTCTATATTATATCTAAAAGCTGTTGAAAATGTTTTTTTCATTACTTTCTTACGCAATCTAACATTTGGTTACAAATTTGAACAAAGAATTTCATACGACTTCTTTAAGTAAAGCAAACCAAAATTTCGAGTCTAATGTACTAATTATATTCTAGTTTTTTTACCTTGTTAAACTTAAAGAACAATTACTTCAATTTCCAACAGAACAATCTGTACAATTTTGTCTTTTGATAAACATTTTTATTGAGAAAAGAAAATAATACAAATTACATAATAAATCTCCCCTCAAATATAGTTCATAAAAATGTACACCTACATCTACACAAAATATATAAAATATTTAATTTAAGATAGATTTTATGGTCTGAATCTTATTTAGGATTTTTTTTTTTTTTGAAATTATCCATAATTTTTATATATGTATATATAGACGACGTGTCATGTTATTTCTTAATGATATTGGATTATATTTTACGTTATTTTAGGAATGAAATATGATTTCTATCGTTTATGACATTTAAGGCCATATATATACAATTATAATATAATTAATGAGATTTTCTTCATTTCAAGTTAAGTATAGAATATTTTTTATTTTTATTCATCTAAGGTGAAAATAATTTTCGTTTTTACAATCATCATTTCCTACAATGTAAACGAAAATTGCCTTTGCTAATAAAATTTTTCTAAATTTAATTCATAGACGAGGGGGTTTTTATAAATTTTCAAAGAAACTTATAATTTTAAATAATGGTTTCAATTGTAACACAAATTCTACGTGTTATTAATATTTTATTGATCCTTTTTTACGTCTATACAGTGTAATGATTTATGGAATTAAGTATTCTTGTTCCATAAATTAAATTTTATCCAATTTAATTTACTACCTTGTTGCATTCAAATGAAATATATATAATATGTAAATGTATCTAAAGCAAAATAGTAAAAAGGATACTCGTATAATGCAACAGAGAATCAACAAGACTCAAAACTTAGTTTTCTAAATGTTACCAAAGGACTCTTATAATTTTTATATAGGTGTAAAAATTTCCATAAAATATGTTAATACTGCACACACTTTGCAAATAAAACATTTTTTAAAAAAAATTTTCAAAATTTCTAAAATTAAAAATTATTTTCAAAAATTTTCATAAAATAATTAGTAGATCTCATATATTTTATAATATAAACAAAAAAAAAAAACAGAACAAAAATAACACAAAAATTAGTACATACAAATATGATTTTTTTCTATTGTTTGAAAATACCCTTTTAATTGAAAATTGATTAGTTGTTATCACATAATTGAATTTAATTCTATAAAATAACCTATTTTATGTGCAACATCGAAAAAAATAATCTAATTTGCCTATAAATAACATGATCCTATTTTATAAATTTTAATTAATTTTGCAATAATCTACATGCGTTTATAGAATTTTTTTTATTTTATTTAAAATTTTTTTAAAAATATTACATTTATTAGCATGAGAATATTTATATATACAGAATGCGTTTATTCGACCAGTTGTAGGCTATCATTTGAAAACTGTACGAATTTCATAAAATTTCAATTTATAAACTGCATCTGTAGTAGTGGCAAATAAATGCATCCATGAATGGTATTTAAGTAATGACTCATAACACGAATAAATTATCATTAGTGTACAATACTGAAGGCGAAAATGAAATTTTAAATAATTAAACGTAATTGAGAACAAACTTTTGTTGAACTTAAGCAAATAAATCAAACAAAACAAGCGGTTTATGCTTTAGAGTTTAGAACCTTGATAAGTAATTAATTTATAATTTTATTTTACATTAAGGCAATAAATGAAAACATAAATGAACAAATTTTATTTACTCTCAAAAATACAAGAGTATTAACTACAAATTCTAAATGCTTGTTCTCAACTTGTCAAAATTTTGAACTACTACTTCTGTTCCACATTAATAGGAAAAAATACCAAATGTGAATTAACTTCTTTTTAATTTCAACGTATGCAATGAATTTAACTTCAAAGTAAAAAATTTAGTAGAAATTGAGTCAAAGTGAAAAATTTCTAATACCGCGAGGCGAAAATTTGATTTCAAATATAAATTCACACAGATGGTTATCATAAAGTCAGGATAATTGTACTTTAATATTTTATATAAGCACTTATAAATTGAGTGACAATTTCGTTATGAACATTAAAATTTCATTTTGTGCTGAAATATAAAAATACAAAAATAAAATTATAGACCATGATAGGATTATTTTATATACACCTTTGCTTAATTAAACAAAATAATTATACTTGTTTGTGTTTACTTCAAAAACCATATCATAAAAAATCTGATGTGGTCAGCACATAACAGATCGTAATGTTTATTGTATAGTTTAGCGAAAGTTTTGCAGAAGATTGTAAAAATATTTCTTAAGTACTTCTTTCTTATTTTAAGGCAAGGTTACAAAGCTTTTAGTTAACAAATCTAGAAAAATATGGTAAAAATGTAAAATGTGGTAAAAAATGTAAAATCGACCCCTAGTTCGCTTTTCGAACCCTGCGATTTTCTAAAAATTGTAAAATTTCATTGTTTTAACACACTGGTTGATTATTTCCTTTTAAATGCGCAAATATGTAATTCTGTATTTCTCCAAAAGTTAGGTGACATCTTGTTTCGTTTATACCGACCTGCACAGACAGACTGACGGATAAACGGACAGACATCTTCCTAAAAACATTCTATTTATGGGTGCCTAAAATGGATAAACAAATTTTTTTTGACATATGAACTCAACTCGGTATGTGAAATTTGATATACCACCACATTGCCTTTCTTATTGTAAGCAATGCGGTAGATAAAAAAGAAATATATGTATTTTGTTATAAGCAAAATGAATATGAAAATTCCAAGCGTTGTACCTCACTAAAAATTTTAATACACAATGCCAGATATTAAATTAAATATTTTAATTTCATGTATTTATCCGAAGGGTTACATTTAAAAATTGCTCTGAATTGTACAGGTAAATATAATATCGCAATTATATCATTATCTATTTATGCTTCATAAGAAAAAAAAGTCAATTTCGACAGCAAAATATATTGTATAACAAATATTGCGCGAATACTTGCCGTCTAAAGCAGTAAAAATTAAAAGAAAAAAAAATTAACAATAATTTTTTCAAAATCTAGTAAATATAGCTTTGATACAATTTGTGTTAGTGTTGACTCGTTTTCACAAACATACCCAAACAAAATGTTTGTCGGGCTAGCAACTCGAAAATAATTGATCTCTGCCCTTAAGTCTATGTTACACCCCTTAATTTACCAAATAGTGTAAAGTTGATCTGACCATTCGTAAGCTTTTATACTTCAAATTATTTCAATACCTTTACTATGGAAATGTTTTCTGATATTTCAATTTTAATTTCTGTTTCGACTCAAATTTTGTTTTAATTTAAAAATAAAATTATTATCAGCTTTTCCGCAATCTTATTTTTATATTCTGGTAAAAAGCAATCATCATTTAATAAAATAGTAAATGGAATAATTAAATTGAAATATAATTCCATTATTTTAATTTAATACTTTTATTTATAGATTAAATTACAAAAATATGTTTTCTTTTATTTTATTAATTAATATTTAAATTGGCATTTTTGTATAAATGGCATAAAAAAAGATCTGTAAATTGGCAATGAAACAAGAATCTATTAAAATAAAGATTAAATATGCCTACAATTATGCAATTAACTATTTACTTTGAGCAAAAAAATAATATATTTATTTAACATGTTATTTTACGAGTAATAACCTTAAAGGCTTGTATTTATTTTAATATTTCATATAAAAAATTAAATTTTAATATTATGTTATCACCTTCAGATTAATGTTGAGCATCACAGCACATCCTTTTCAAAACACATGATTTATTCATTTTATTATTCATAGGCGTGTCATGCTTTTAGATGATGTTAAATATTTCAGATAAATTTTAAATAAAAAAGCGAGGAAAACTTTGACATATCGCCAACCTAGCTCTCTATGTTTGTAATAATTTGCCCCAACTTTAAAAATCAAATCTCGAAATTAAATGAGCTTTCTAAGATACATAATATATTGTTTAATTTATTTGTCGGAATCTGAAGTATAATGCGATTTTTAACATGGTCATCGATTAAAAATTGACATTTTCTTATAAAATAGATATTTTAAGTCTAATGAGATATATTTGTATACTATGACATCTTCTTAAGGCTCATACCGAACAATAAAATGGTGATAAATTTATTACTTCGTGATAAATTGAATTACTCTTTCAGGGGGAATACACGGGGGTATAAGGTCGAATATGTTGCCAATGTGATACAGGTATAAGATCTATTTTCGCAACATCAAAATTTTACCAAAAAATATTTTGTCTTAGCACCATTTTGATTGAATTTTATGTACATTAAAACTTCTCACAGTTAATGAAAAGTTAAATAAAATGTTTATCCTATAAATGTACATCATTATTTAACTAATGTATGTCGTATTCAGCGATTGCATTTACAAAACAGTATAAAACAATGGAGCATTGCTCTATACGATTTTAGGAGTGAGTAATTTTGCACTCCTATTTGTATAAACATTTTTGTTTTCTTACTAATTTAGAATAATATGAGTACACAGAATCGACTTGCAGTTATTACGCTTTCAAATTAAATAATTCAAAAACAAATATTTTAATTTTTCATTTCTGTAAAATCTCATTAATTATGATATTAATGTCATCCTGTATTCCAAATTTCAAAAATTGTTACCAATCATATTAAATAAGTAAAATTAATATATTACCATAAGTTTAAATATTTCGATAATTGAATTTATAATTGATGCCTGAAATTTCGCGAATAAATCTATTAAAATCTACTGTTCACTCTCACTTCAAATTTAAAAGAAATTTTCTACAAAGTTAATTTCAAAGTATACCGCATGTTCAAGAAAGTTAATTTGAGCATATGATCATATAGATGGGAAAATATTAGATAATCAAGATATTACACATTATATTACAAAAAATGAGACGTGAAATCATTTTTTAATTTGATAAAATATGAACCAATAAATTGGCGCAATTTTGCCATCTACACAATTTTTTCAGGTTTTTTTTTCAATATTTTAAACTTCAACAAAATTAAATCGAATTTTTGTTTTTGTTTCTTATTTTATTTATGTATATAAATAATTTTCATATTTTCTTTTCCATTCACAATGTAAAATAAATATATGTACGTGTATAAAAATAAAAAAAGAAAAAATAAATTGAAATTCTCAGGATGAATATTAAATATTTAAATGTAATTCATCCAGGCAGTAAAATAAATGACCATTTTATTATTGTCATTGTCAAAACAAAAATATCTTTTAAAAAATAAATATGTATGTATGTATAACGCATATATATGCAAAAATATTATTATTTTTTCTATAAAAGTGTCAGTAATAAATAAATTTTATTATGAATATTTAATTTAATATTTCCTCCATTTTGGTTTTATACCGCGACACATTTATTTTATCTAATTTTTTTTTTTCATTTCATACATAAATTGGTAAGTATTTCTTCTTGTTTCTGTTTAAAGCTACATGTGATGAATAAATTTTCAATAGTTTTTGTAATGGTGAATTAATAAAATGAATATTATAAACACCCACACAAATTGTTTGTTAATATATGAAGTGACTGAATAAAAATCAAGTTCGAATATAAAAACAAGAAGATTAAAAGTTAAAATATATTGTTAAAACAATGCCCAAAATCTAAGATCTTCTACTGGAAAACATAAAGGCAACATTCCTCTGAATACTGAAGTTATAATCAATATGAAATGCAACCTACAGGAATACCGCTGTAAGCCGTCATATAGAACGTACATAAACACGCTTTTTAGCACTTTTCCAAAAAATTTTTGAAAAAAAGTGCTTATTAGTTTCACTCTGTCCGTCCGTCCGTCCGTCCGACCGTCCGTCCGTCCGTGTGTCTGTTTACAAAACTTCTACACCCTTGAAGATAGAAAGCTGAAATTTTGTACGTACATAGATCTTTACTAGAAACTTATTTCCGTAGAACAAAATTTTTACCTATCTCCCCCCTCTAGAAGTTATACTCCCCCAAAACCCTAAAAATGGCCTTTTTTAACTATTTGTTGCAATGAAGCCATAAGCATTTTTGAAATTTTGCAAACGCAGAAAGACAGCGGCTTGCTTCCTCTAGCACGGTATACTATAGCTAAACTTTAGAAAAACAAAATGGCCGTTAAAATTTACCGTTATCTAAAGTCTTTTTTTTCCAAATTTTTGATTTCGTTTTTCTTCTAGACCCCAGCCTGTAGAAGCTTAAAATTTTAGGGCCTTTTAGACATTAACAAATAGTTTATTTTGTTAGAAAAAAATTTTTTTCCATCTCCACCCCCTCTCAAGTTATCGCCTCTTGAAATTTGTAAAATTTGAATTTTTGATACCTTATATTTCCGAAACCGCAAGCTTTTTCAAATTTCTATAAACGCAAAAAGTTAACGGTAATTTCCATGACATTAAAAAATATAATTATTTTTCTTAACTCACACAAATAACCCTTAAAATCGAGCATTATGTTAACCCCTCTTTATATTAATTTTTGCTTTATTTCAAAGACTACATGTATGCATCATCCTAAATATATGCAATCCTAGAAATAGTTTTGTATATGAATGAAAATAATTTTAATAGTGTGATAGGTATCCAGGCGCGGTCCTGATGTATTCGTCGCCCTAAGCGGTTCCTAAAAAGTGCGCCCCCCCCCCCCCCCCCTTCAACCGTTTCACCTATTTTATTATTGTGAACAAAATTTAATGGGCATTGCACATTGTGCATCATAAAGCACTTTCTTGTCTGGAACTAAACTTTCAATTTTTTGTTTTATAAATTCAAAAACAAGGTAATTTATTTAACTGTACGTTTTTTTATGAAGTTATGATCAGATTTATATCAATCATTTAAACTTGATTTTTTGATTTTAACAACCAAAAAATTTACTTTTTGACGTAAATGAAACTTATTGTAAAAGGTTTTGTGAAAATTATATCAAATGAACTTTTTTTGAAAAATATATTTACTTATATACTTAAATGATTGTACATAATGAAATTTTATTTGTAATTTTAAATTTACGAATAAAATTTGGCTTTTTATTTCACAAATCGCCTGAGAAATGAAGCAGCGTATAAAAAAAGTTTCGGCTTGCATTCAAAAATTTAAGGAAAATCAAAGTTTCGTTCTAAAATTTATGACTTGAAAACTAAGCTTTTCATGTACATTGGTACAAGCTTTTATACTGTTCATTAAATTTTTTAGACTTTATTAAAATAAATGCATTTACTGGTATTTATAGGCTTGTTTTTTTTTGAAATTTCAGAATGTTGTTCTGCTTAAATGTTTTACTTTTGGAGATAAATGTGTGAAACAAATTATGCGCCATTTCATTTTACTTTTATTGTTTGGATGATTTACACAAGATCAATTCAACATCAAATTCTTAACATTCGATTGATTATTAAACAACATTTTTCCAATTCAATATAAGTAGTAGATAATATTACCAATTAATATAAATAATTCTGTGATTGATAACAGTTTTAACTCAAAAACGAAAGCAAAACATAGTAGCAGAAATTCATAACGATCATGTAATTTTAAAATTCATTCAAAATTTTTTGTTGTTAAACAAAAACAAAATGTTGGTATACACAATCTCAATATCAAGCTATGCTTTCCATCATTTAAGAATATTGCTCTCATTCTCTTTTTCTAATTTCTTTCTATTCTCATTCTTAATTTTTGTTTTTTTTTTTTTGTTCTTGTTGTTTACAATGCAATAGTATACAGAAAAAGTAATACATTATAATAATGTGTTTGTTTGTTTGGTGAGTGGGCGACAACTAAGCAAAAATAAAATTTTGCATGTATGAAACAATTTAAATACAATGTGTACGAACGAGTGTAGCCAGGGAGATCACTAAGCATAATAAAAACCTTGCTTTGTGATATAATTATATGTGTACGAGCGAGTGTTGATAGGGAGCAATCTCAGCAAAATAAAAATTTTGCTTTATGAGATAATTATATGTATACGCATGAGTGTTGATCTTATTCATATTAGACAATATAAATTATGTGTACATGTGTATTTTTGAATATTTTTATTTTTTGCGTACATTGCTTCTATATATATGTATGTATATTATATGAGACGATTTCACTTATATATATGAACGATTGAATGTATACAACTGTGTGGAATAATATTCTGTGTCTATAGGCATATACAAATTCATTCTATAATGTATATAAAAGTAATAATATTAATAATTGTAATCTGATGATTCATATCATTCAAAAAAATATGTTCTGCATTCGTATAAAAAATAAGAATGAAAGAGTAGTGTAGAGTAAAGAAATGTATGAGTAATTTTAATTCTATGAACATTTTTTGTTATATGGTGCAAATAGAAAATATGTGTAGGAACAAAATATTATGTTTGCATGTAGGTAGATTTTATTAAGTTAATTTCGCTATAAATTGATGTATAAAAAAAAACTTGGAATCCTTTTTTTGGGCGAAAATTTTTTTTTTAAATTTAGGGGTTTTTTAAGTTTTCAATGGCGCCCCTATTTTTTATCGCCCATTGCAAATGCATACTTTGCATGTATGATAAATCCGGGGCTGTAGGTATCCATACTCGTAGACTGTATTTAAAAGCAGAATTTTCACTTGTTGAAGGGAAAAATGCTACAACACAAACCATTGGTTTGACCCAACTTTATTAAAGATTGTTTTAAAGACTAACATTAAGAAATTGAAAAATGAATTTCTGCAATATCAGTTCAGTTTTTAAATTAAATAAATTACGAATAGCGAAAAAGAAATCCTTCATGAATTTTTAAGTTCCTGCCAATTAAAACAAAAACTTTATATTCAAGTGATTTGCCAACAATAATTTTTCTGTTTAATTATAGTTTCAAATAATAAATAAATTTTTGTCTCCTATATTATACGTAGTCACATTAAATTTATGTGTTGCATATTTTTAGGAGCAAAAAAAAGAGATATATTAAGAAGTACATATATTAATTTAATAATTAAGTTAAATATAATTATAATTTATAAATATAATTTTTGAAATAAAGGTTTGAAATATGATTCAGTTACCTTTTTGCTTTTACGAACGTTGCGAAAAATGAAAATTTAATTTTGTATGTGACGTACTCTCAGAGGTGCATTCTAATTTAAGCTTATGATTCTAATTTAGGTTTATAATTTTTTGCTTCCTTTATCTAGATAATTTCGCATGAATTTTTTTAAAACTAAATAAATTTTCGAGGGAAATACCCATGATTCAATTTCTGAGCCATGATATTTCCCAAACATTCTTAATTCGTTGTTTTAACAACAACCATTGAAATACTTGAGAAACAAGCAATACATTGAATCGTCAATCTTACGATGATAATGATTTAATGAGATCCTGTTTTGATATGTAAAACTTGAAGATTTAATAAATTTTTAATAATTATAATAAATTTTCATAATTTTTAGTTTTTAATAATTATTTAGATTTAATAAAAATTTAATATTAATGAAAAAAATGGAAGAAAATTGTAGTTTAGCAAATTTTAGCATAATTTTTTTTTGTAGGTGATGAAAACCTTTTTATTGCACAAAAACATGTATACTGCGTTTCTAAAATGTGCTGTACTACCTGTTACGTTAAAATGTATGTTTAACTTTAATAAAATTCAATAACACAAATCAAAATACCAATCCCAAAAACTTTTTCGAAATTATATGAAAATTTAAATTCCTTAAAGTTTAAATTTAAGGAAATCTCCATGAATTTTATTACAGCAAATAAAAATCACATATACTCATAATGCATACACATACCTTAGATCAGCAACAAAATGAAACTGAATAACAAACATGCTATCTAATATATAAAAATAAAATATACTTGTACACATATGGTACCATTAGAGCTCAACTCTTTTATGTTGCTCAACCAATGTAATGTCCTTAGTATTCATTCCTATTTCAGTAACAATCAACATTTTTTAGAGACTGCATATTTTTTAATTTATATTTCGAATTTCTTTTTTTTTTAATTGTTGATGAAAAATGTATGTACAATTATGCATATATATACGCGGAAAAATTTTAATACGAACTATAATATTGTAAAAGACTTTGAAAAGTTTTAAAGAATATCGTGGAAATAAGTGAAAATCATTTCATATTCCGTTTCCATATGAGCTGTGCGAAATTTTTGCTCAATTTAATCACAAAATTAATAATAATATGAAATGATAAGATTCAATATATTGAATATCAAGGACTTATTTGGCTTATATAAAATATTATTCAATATAAATTATAAAATTTTGAAATTAATTTCTAACGGAAAGATTTGAATACTTTACACGAGATACGTGCATACTTATTAATTTTTATCTATATAAACTCGAGTATAAATATTTTTTTATAATATTTCATTTATTTTATATTGGAATTTCTGTCTGTAACGCGGTCATACCAAAAAAAGGATAATATATTTTCGAGATTTGCCATCTCTATCAAAGTAATGAATGTCAAAATGATCTATATATGATACGTCCAAAACTGTTTTAAAGAAAAGAGATATCACCCGGAAATCTATTTATAACCTGAGATGCGACTGTATATTAATTGTTTTTAAAATGTAATAGATGTTTGCGTTATGAATACGTAAAATATCAATCGCGAATATCATTCAAATATTTTTAATCAAGAAATGGTATTTGAGCCCTCTTCATATTATCATATTTCTGCAATTAAAACTTTCTCTTAAGTTTACAATTAATAAACTTTTATTCCGGAAATTATTTTGTAAAATTTTAGCAACGGCATGCAATTGATTGCTTATTGTCCCCAATAAACGTTATCCTACTCATTCCATACTTCTTTAGCAGACTAAGAGAGTAATAAAAATTTTAAACATTTTCATATTTTACATTAACATTCTCTTTAATTCTCCTTATAAACTTCCCAATTCTTAACATAATTTAAAATATAAATTTTGGTTTTTTTATTAATTTAAAAATATTAAATTTAAAAAAATTTTTTTAACGTTATAAATCAGAAAATTCTCTACGATGTGTAGATTAAATCAAACCATTTTTAATAAATATATTCAATATCCTAGAATATATTAGATCAACTGTGTTCTGCATCATCACTTTACATTTTTGTGAATGTGTTTGTCTATGTGCATGAAATTCTTTTCTAAAATTATTTTTATATCCTTTTTATAATATTCTATACATTTTGAAACATTGTTTTAGTTTTACCAAAAAAAAAAAAATAATCAAAAAAAAAAGAACATTTTTTGCGGAAATATGTGCTAGCCATAAATTTTTTTATTTTGACGTTTACTATAGTATTATCCTTATATAAAGGATATAAAAAGCACAAAATGGAATATTAATTTTATTTTTTTTATCGATTCAAAGTACATCCTTTTTTTGCCTCCCCAAAAGCTAAAATATTAAATAAATCTTATCGTTTTGTATGAAGGACATGGACAGAAAAAATAGTTTTTTAAAAGTATCTACCATGTATAAATTGAAATTAAAGTAGTTGAGATTCTACAAAATTAACAACAACAACAATAATAATAAAAGTGCAATGAAAATAATTTTCTTCTACATTTTTTGGAGTTCAAATTGAAATATATCATTTTATATAGAGTTCAAATTCAAAGGCTTTTGAAATTCTTTCGAAATTCATTATTTTAAATTTGAAAAAAATATAGTTAATGAATTTCGAAATACGATTCTATGTCAATTCTGTGAAAAAATTGCAACAATATATGTACTTTGTTTGCTCTCTATTAGTGTTTATATTCAACTTACGCAATACACAAGTTCTAGAATTTGATCAATTTTTTTTTATCGAAAAGAGAAGGCTAATTAAAATTCAATTTTCTTCTGTTACGTTCTGGTACCAAATTACAGCTTAGTTAAAAGATCCTTAATCAACACAAATTAATAGTGTTATAAATAATGATAAATAATAACGAAAATTGACAAATATTTTAAATATATGCTTGAACCAATTCTATTGTCATCGTTTATGGCATTTATTGCGTAAGTTGAGCTCAACGGAGAAAAAACTCGTAACAATATAAATTTAAAATAGTGAATCGAAACACGCAATATTATAAAGTTCTACGACTCCCAAACAAATTAAATAAATTTGGTTTTAATTTAGTATCAATACTTTTTATATAAAATAACTACTTTCATATACTCTTTGACTAAACTAAAACACAACTCATTTTCATATTCAAATGAATTAAATGATACAAAACTACTTAGTAAGAGCGAAGTAACATCTACGGGACATTTGATATTCTGTAGATTATTCATTTTTAAATGCTATAGTATCGTTTCAGCTAAAATTATTTTAAAACATACAACAAACACAATGCGTTACATAATGTATAATCCATTTCATCCCAATTAACAACAAGAACAATATTATATTAACAACAAGAATAGATATATATATATATATAATTTTTGCATACACCTACACTACAATAAATAACAAGTATATATATGTATATAATATTTTTTTGTCTTTGACATTAAAATTACAATAAAATATTAAATATTCATAATTAAATTTACATATAAATCAAAACATATTGAATATGATATTAATTCACATACAGACATACGTACAAATATAAATACATACACAAATTAATATGCATGAAGAAAAATAAGATTCTTTGACAATGGCATTAAAATCAAAATATTTGGTGTAGGACAACATCAAATTCTTGCTAAATAAACCATATACGTTTTACGACTATAATATTGATATTTTTTAAATGCATGAAACAAGAAAAGTAAAATTTATTTAAATAATCCCGATTTTAATTCTCATATTTTGCATTTTCTTGAACTGTGAATACCTGCATGATTGTATAGCATGTATTTATGTATAAATGAAAGTATGCCTCAATTTCACATTGAAATGTTGAAATAGATTTTATTTTTATATTTTTATAAAAAATATTTTATTCAAAACCATCATCTTTACACTTCTTTATTTTGAAATATTTACATATTTGTAAAATATTAGAAACATTGTACATAGAACGTGTACAATCATAATAATTAAGACATATATTCACATACTATCAAGGTATTATGTATGTAGGAGTAGATCTGTTTTTTTACACCCTGCACCTTCATGAAGAGTATATTAATCTCGGTACCTTGGTTTGCAACGACTTGAAGAATACATCTGCGTAATGGACATGAATATATATTCTTGCTCAGCGTAAAATTCTGCGTTGATTACACGAATATTTAAAAACGCATAAAGCAAATATCACCAAACTTTCACAAGTTGTTTCTTTTGAACCAAGGACGGACCTTTTGTAATTGAACCAATTCGGAAAACGGGTAGCTGCCATACAACTCAAAGAATTTATTTAAAATATTTCAAGAACTATAACTATAGGTATAAAAATATCAAATTTTGTATGCCTTTGTCAAATTATATTCTACATACTCTAAAAATTTTAATGGAATGGTTACACTAATTCGGGCAGCTGACAAATAACTCCAAGAGCATTTTATATAATAAAATAATAAAGCTGGATTTATGAAACTTGGCATTTACATATTATGTGTCAGAAATATCCTTGAAGATTTTATGCAATGGCTCGACAGGTTGCAGTGGTTGCCATGCAACCTTTAAAAGTCAATATTAAGTATTAGAAAAAATAATAAAGCTAGCTGCATAAGATTCGACAGTTGCGTGTTCAATTATAGTCCAGATATGTTCGCGAAGTTTTATGGAAGAGCTGGGCAAGTTCGGATACGTGCCACACAAGTCCAAAAGTTAATTTTAATTCGATAAAATAATAAGGTTAGATTAATGAGACTTGGCATCCCTGGGTCCAATTATAGGTCACACATTATCAAGTTTTAGTTTTTGACCGGTTCCATACAAACCATGGAAGCTAATTATAAATATTTCAAAAATAAGTCTTTATATTCAGATCGTAAAAATGCAGGTATAATTCAGCCGCTAAAACCTATTGAAACGTTTTCACTTGTTTTTAATTTTTTCCGACTTCAATCGAAACAATAGTCATGTATAATAGAAACAAAAGTTATATATGCACGTAGGTAGAACCCTTTAAAAGCAAATAGATTTGAAATAATCATGATAATCATTATCAAGTTTATCATCAAAGAAAAACAACACAAAATTATGATTACTAAAATCAACATCACAGCATAATCAAAAGGAAACAATAAAAAAAGGATATTTGTATTATGTGCCACGATAGTAGGCATATATGATTTTTTTTTTCTAATATCTTTTAAATATTCAAAGAAATATTTTTTTATTTTTAATATAAAAGCACTTTTTAACTTTATACAAAGCATATTAGTAAAATAGATTTTTTTTTTACATAATACTTGTAACAGCATATGATATTTAAAATATTAAAAAATACAAAAGGAGAACGAAAACAAGTAAGAATTAAAATAAATGATTTCCTAAAAGCCCATTTCGCTGTTTTAATTAATGAACTTTTACATAGAACATTTGATTCTCTCACTACGTCTTTTTAATTCAAAATAATATTTTATAGTGGGTAAAATTTCCGGTAGTTAATGAAAATTATATAAAATAAAGTTTAAAAAATCAAATCTTGAAAAATCTTATTAAATTTGCTCTTTGAACTTAATGAGAAAGTTGTGAGCTCTCCACAAAATTTTAGTCTTTGAAATATGATCGTTTACACTACATAATACAATAGAAGTCGAACTATACGAGACTTTAGTTTGGAATTTCAAAAAATTGAGGAATATTATGTATTTTTTATATCATTCTTAAGGTATTATATTAGAATGCGTCATTTTTAATGAATTAATTAAAAAAGCTAGTTTCTAAATTAATTTTAAAAGGAAGCTTAGCAACCAAAAATTCCAAATACTTCTAAAAAGTAATAAGAACTAAATTTTAATTAATAATACTGTAAAGCTCTAATCTTTTTAAAATTTAAATATTATTAAAAAAAATATCATTTACATAATGAGCCTTTCATAGTTTTTAATGTTTTTAAAATGTTATAAGAATCCTAAAAGTACAAATTATACCGCTTAACCTAAATTTTCTTTGTGAATTCTAAAATACCTCAAGAGTTTTTACAAAAATTTAATATTTTAGTGAAAATCTACACTCGATTTACCTAATTATTTACTAAAAGCCTTTATGTAGTTTTATATTCCATAGAAACAAATTTTAAAAACAACAAAGAAAATGAGATATGCTTAGTAGGTATTCTAATTTACCCATTTTGGCAAATCAAATATGTTTTTTATTTGATTATTTTTATGTAAATCACACATACATATACATATATGTATTTACATTATATTCATATCAATCACAATAATGAGAAATCGATGAACCTACTTGTACACCTACTTCTATCATATTTTATATCTCTACCTTTATTTACACTAACGTTCACACATGAATGTTAAAAATAAGTATACCAAAAGGATCAAACACTTTTCTCAAACAAATAGAAACTTAGATTTAATAATCATTCGAAATATGCTCTATACCGATACATACGTAATTTCTATTTACGTTTATAACAGTAGTGCATTGTAAAAGCATACATACGAAAATAAAATTTTTAATTAAAGGGATTCAAAACAAGTATTTGTCGCTGTTAGCAAATGAAAGTAGCAGAAATACTTCGCCATATTTGCATCAAGACCCTCAAACCATGTAAAATTGCATGGTTCAACATAACTTGGTTTATGAAAGTATTAGGAAAATTAAATTAAATAAATTGAATTAAAATAACTGACAATAATCGAAAAACAAGTGCTTATCAATTTAAACTTATGTTAAATAGTTTAAATTTAAAGCAATTCCAAGTGCTGCACACACTATAAAATTCATAAGAATTTGCAAAAAAAATTTTAAATCAGTTGAGACACAGAGGAGTATAAAATTAAAATACCAGTTTGAACGCACGTTAGTTAAAATCATCAAAGCTCGCTACGTGCTTCAGTCTCCATCTGAATTATTGTCAAGAATATCTATAATAATTATAACTATAATATGTTATTACTGAAACAACTAAGGGACTACTTAATCGATTTGTGTTAACTGTATGGAACATAGATTGTAAAATAATGAGTTTTGCGTGCACCCTACAGTTGTTTGCTTAACTTATATTTTATTTGTTGTACTTCATAGTGACAAAAATATACGGTAAATATTATCGTATAAATAAGCAAATAGGCTTATTTTTAATTTTTATTTTTTTTTTGTTTTTTTTTTTTTTGGGAAAGCTCAATTCTATATCTACGTCTGTATATAAATCGTACGTATGTAAATCTAATGTTTCTATGGTGAAAAACATCAATCAATTCAATTCTTTATCACTTTTAGGGAACACAAACAAACATTTGTGAGCACTTGATATGTATACAAGTGTATGTACTTTGTTGTACTTTATAAAACACGTAGATAATAAATCCTAAAACCCTTTGTCACATGAAAAATAAATGAATTTTGATTGACGTTATGAGAGGCTCAGTATTATTATCATATTGTTGGGTTTTATGTTTTAGACCGGAGAATATCAAACTCTAATATTGGGGTGTCAAGAAAACATGAAATTATATTTATAAATTTTTCAATAGACACGTATACCTAATTATATACCAAAATATATCTAACAGTGCCGTGCACTAACATAACTTTGAGTACAAGAAATTCCTAAAAATGGAATATATTTTAAGATTTTAAAAGTTTCTGTTACTCAGTAATCCTTAGTTACTTTAAATTATTAAAAACTACCTCAGTCGGTTTTGTTTCTTTACTTTTAATTCAATTTATTACTTATAATTGATGCCCGTGTTGTTCTTTTACAATATTTCTTCGAAAACTCGACCATTTTTCCGAAAGGAAATAAAATGGTTATTCTGTATATTGACACTTCAATTTTCAAATATTTTACATCTCACTGACACTAATACATAATAAAAACTCACATAATAATAAGTTGTTCAATTTAGCAGGTGCAGCTAGTTTTTAAAAAATATTGAAAAAAAATTAATTGAATTGAAATTTTTTTAAATTTTTCCTGAATGGTTATCACGGCAAAATTTAAAATTATCATGATCGCTTCGCTATTATCAAATATTATAGTTTTTGTGCACACCACTGATAGAATAGTGTACTTTATTTGATGGTATGGTATAAAAACACTTTATTTTTTTTAGACGTTTTCAAATATTTGACTGGGAGTGAAAATTATGTAAATAATGCATACATATATGTACATATCCGCGTAAATTTAAATGATTGACTAAACATTATCACATTTCAAAGAGATATCAAGCCCCTCTTTACAGTCAGTATCTTTAAAATTTGTGTATTTAAGAGCTAAAACTATATTTTTTTATAAAGATTTATTACTAAAACTTAACTACAAATATAAGAGCTTTGTACTATTCAAAGGTATTTGTTTATTTTATAAAAAAACCTTACAGGTACAATACGCAACACTAATTAAGAAGCGGTAAGAGGACAAAAGGGTTAATTTACATTTGCATTGTGAAACATTTTTTCATTAACAAATTACAAAACTATTAATTTTTTTTGTGTTACATATCTCCTATGTGCACTGTTAATCTCGCCTTCTATTAAGTTTCTAGGTATAAGAGTAATCACAGCTAAAAATATATGAAGTTTAATGATGTTCTATACGAAAAGGTCGATTTTCGTCAAAATGTTAGTTAACCCCTTTGTCATTTACCTCTTCTTTGATCTGATATGTATTATTGAATAATTCGACCCTCGTAAATGAATTGAGGTGAAAAATAAACTTTTTATACTCGTATAATGTCTAATTATCAATTAATAATATAATCCCCACGTATTTCCAAAAAAATTTCTTGTTACTGAATATTCACAAAAACATTGTTAAAAAAATATGCACGTCAAAAATCAGTAGTAGATTTATCGCACGATATAAAAATATGATTTTAAGATACTCAGAATGATTTTTGCTTGAAATTTTCTAGAAAGATAAAACAATGAAATCCAATACTCTACAGGAAGAACTCATTTATCAACAAACTTTCTAAAATATTATTGTAATAAATTTTTCAAATCGTCTTCCTGAAACGCTTTCCTATTATCTATATGCTATATATTCCTATGCACATTTATCTGTAGAAATATGTAGATTTTCTTATATTTTAAAATATCTTCAACATGTCCTTATACTTCATATTTTCTAACTAAAAAGAAATCTAGAAATATTTTCGAATTTCTTTTAATTGATCATACAAACTGTCGGATTTTCATTACGGGTCTACAATGTTGTACTCTGTCTGTATACAGATAAAGCAAAAATTACTAATCCTTATCATATCTTGGATATCTTCTACTTTTCAATTGCTATAACACAATATAATTATAAAATACCTTTATTATATATTTACTATACCTCTACTCTTTATTTATAAAGCAGGGTAATAATGCAGTGTTTAAATTTTACACAGACTCCTACGGTAAGAAAAAAAATTCAAATTGTTTTCAACAGTTTTTTGTTACATAATTAAAGATTACAAATGATTAGACAAAAATTTTCATATCCAATTTTCTAAAATCACGTACTCAATTGAATACAAACATAATCTTACAAAACATTAATACCCTCTCAAGGGTTTAGTTGACATTTTCATTTACCATCACTTTTTATACTAACATAATAGTAAAATTAAAAATTAATACATGTACATATTACCAACATTATATTCGTACATTTAAAAATGCAATACCATCAAGAAAAACTAATTGCCTTAAATTGCTGGAATACATGAATATAAATATCAGTGATTGTATACCATTCACTTAGTTGTGTGCAAAGAAACAAACAAAGTCATACTTTAATATTACGCGGACCATAAAATTTATTTCTTCTGCATTATCGAAAAATTCACAGACCATTTATTCAAACATCTTTGTGACATCATATCCGTTCATTTGAATTTTTAAGTTTTGAAATACAGCCATCCCCTAATAATATGCATTATGTTTAAATTCGTTTCTAGTTTTAGTGCTACGAACATTTAACATTTTTCATTTTATTGCGTCAAAATTGAAACGATGCAGTTACTCAGGGATGACTGTACATAATACATTCGCTGAAGTATACATCATATACCATAGAAGCTATCCAAAAGGTTTGAAGCAGACAAAAAGCTAATTTTATGTAAAATGTTTATAAGCAAACGCTTATAGGTACAGGATACGGAAAATACGTATGTATATAGAAACTAGAAAAGATTTGTGAAGTTGATGATCAATTTTCAACCGTGAAATTATCTTAGGTTAAAATTATTGTAACTTCACAGTACACTTTTAAATACAATCAAACATTTTTACAAGTGCACAAATATATATAATGTTGTTTAAAAGCGTCATTGTAATATGCAAATATTTCATAGTTTCATTTTATTTAACTTTTGTATTATTTGTTGTATGTCAAGGAGCATTACATCGTAACAGGGGTACAGACAGCGCAACACCAATGTACCTCCTAGTGTAGGGCCCCGGTAATGGCGGAGGATAATGGGGTGATTGAAACGATCAAAGTTACGTTCGTGTCGTAGCCATGTCTCGCGGCGAGCCTCTTGCTTTGTGAGTTTCAGCCCTATTTCTATACGTCAGCTGAAGACAGGCGTCCCAAGTCAAGGTGGAACAGCATATGCCGATGACTGCGTGGCTAAGGGGGAGCTTAGTCGTTAGTATGCGGACTCTGGATACCAGGCGCCCTCCAGTTTAAACGAACCTTCCCATGGGTGCTTCGGGCTTTGCCATGGGAGACTATACTTTCCCGCGCAACTCGTGGAACAAAATGGAGGACATACACAATAACAACAACAACAATAGCAACAACAAGAACAACAACTGTGACAAATACAACAACTGCAACAACAACAACAACAATAACAACAGTGACAATTACAACAACAACAACAACAACAACAATACTAAGGACAACATTAATACAAACACAGTTAGTGCTCAAGGGTCTGCGGAACCAGAGCTTCTCTCGACTGACGCAGAGGAGGAACTCCTTCTCATGACAGTAGAGGAAAAGGCGACGCCTCCGATGGAGACGGATAATCAGGATCCTCGTGGACCTATTATCCAACAAACTGAGGAGGAACTGAAAAGGTTGGACATCAGGGGAAAAAAACAATATTTCTCTGGTGCATCAAAGTGGTGTATCGCGGGTTATATCAGGGATGGCATGTCCCGAGAGGAAGCTCGCTGAGGGCCTGCGGATTGGGTGTTGAGATCTCCAGAAGAGGGAAAGGTCAGAAAGCAACACCCCTAATGCAGGGCCCTCAAAAAAGAGGTCGATGAAGGGCAATGTTGAGGGAAAGGTCCCTGGAAACATTTCTCAACAAAACCCGAAAATGACTTCTTATCGGGATGCAGTAGCACAGGTCAAGGTGGCCATCACTCATACACTGCATCCAGAGGAAAGGCTATCTAAAGTCCAGATGGGGAAAATCAAAGTAGCCATCATGGATGAAATGGATAAAGTTGTGGATTCTCATCCACAATTCACTGCAGCGTTGCATAGGGATGGATGGATATCCGTAACATGCAACAATCAAAACATCAGGGAGTGGATAACCAGTGTCTGCAGGAAGATAAAGCTTTGGGAGGGTTGCAGCGTCGTGGTACTGGATGGTGACGACATGCCCAAACAGCATGTCTGCGTCACCTGCGTGCCAAAGGACGAGACAACCGTCAGTCTCTCCAGGACACTTCAGGCCAACCAAAAGAGCCAAAACTCATTGGAAAGTCTGAAGTCACTCCGAAAACGGCGGAAACGGAAGAACCAGCGTCCCGGGTGAAGGCTCATGTAAAGCCTTTGTCTAATGGGCCCATAGATAAGAGCCGGAGGAAATGATATGGCTGTGAGGTGCATCCAAATAAATCTACAGCATGCTAGGGCATCTACTGATGTTCAGGCTCATAGATTTATGAAGGATCTACCCGATATCGCCCTTATCCAAGAGCCTTACATAGTGAAGGATCAGGTTAAGGGCCTAACAGGTGAGCTATTGTATGATAATACAATTGGGGGCAAGCCTAGGGCTTGCATTTTGTTTAGTAAAAGGCTAACGTATTTTCCCATTCCAGATTACTGTTCTAAGGATCAGGTAGCTGCGTTGGTGAAGGTGAAGTCTTTCGCGGGTTGGACAGAGTTCATTCTGTGCTCATCATACCTCCCGGTAGACTGTGCCCATCCGGACGAGCAACTGAAGGATCTAGTGGACTTTTGTGGAAAGAGGAACTTCCAACTTATAATAGGAAGTGATGACAATGACCACCACACCGTCTGGAGAAGCAGTAATATAAACAAAATCGGTGAGTGCTTACTTGAATTTATATATAGCAATAAATGAATGGTTATGAATAAGGGCAATAGGCCGACATTCATAAATGCAATTAGAGAAGAGGTCCTGGACATCACCCTTTCCACTGAGTTTATCGGCAGTAGGGTTAGTGGATGGCATATCTCAAATGAGACATCCATGTGCGATCATAGGTAGATTAGGTTTGATATCATGGTCTCCGGGGGCCTGGCAGAAGTAATGTATCGCGTACCCCAATCCACGGATTGGAGTCATTTCGAAACACTCCTCATGGATGGGATTCAACACACTTTCCTGACTCGGAGATTCTTCGGAATCACTCAAATGCGGTCATTGAACCGAGGATGGCAACGATCCCGTCTGGTCTTCACGATGGGCAGAATTAGATGGGCTGTTTTCTCTTGCAGGCCCTTCAAATGTCCAGGTGATGACGGGATATATCCTGCATTTTTGCAGAGGGGTTTCCAACATGTCGCCAGAGCACTGTTGGAAATTTTTCGTGCCAGCTATGCGTGGGGTTACATCCCTCAGGCATGGATGCGGCCTTCGTCGTACGGGGAAAATTTGAGAGCACTATTTCTGATTTTCTACAGCAAAATTTACGTGTTGTGGAGAGGTGGTACGAAGGCGTTGGTTTAAATATAAATCCAAGCAAGAGCACTTTGGTCGCCTTCACCAGACGCAGAAGCAGGGATAGACATAGAAGCAGGGCCCCCGTGGGGGCCAGGCTTGCCTGCCTGCTCGCGGCGGAATGCGGCCGTCACTGGCGGGACACGAAAGGATGCCGTCATGCGAAAGTGTATTTTCGGCGTGCTCCAGCGGATTCACCGCAGAGTTGCGTGGGATGAGCAGGAGCCGGGTTCGCACGATTGCGAATTTCTTCACGGGGCACTGCCCAGTGGAGTATCACCTGCATAGGCTGGGGAAGTCGGGCTCCCCCCTGTGCAGATTTTGTGGAGGTGGCGATGAGACCGCCGTGCACATTCTCTGCGACTGTCCGGGACTGGCTGTTCGGCGCCGCAATTGTCTTGGACATGGGTCCCTAAGTGTTCGGGAACTCTTGTCCAACTCCCTTAGGGATATCTCCGGCTTTGTGATTGCGACGGGGATATTATAGGAGGGAGAGTGGGGAGGCTGCAATATGTCCAAATTGGCTGCGGTGGCTTAGGGGGTTACTCCTGTCCCGCTCGATTCGCTTAGAATCTACAAATCTACAAACCTGCTTAAAAACCAAAATTTTTAAAAATAAATGAAGTATGCTAGCAAATTATTTGCAAACAATTTTGAAGTACTATGCAAAACAACACTTTGATAAGATAAAATTCGCAAAATTTTAATAATATTTTTATTCTTTTTTTAACAGTAAAAATTTCACGAAATTAAATAAGTCGCTACAGCACGTTGGTGACTAGTAATAATGATAGCGAAGAATTTTGAATATGCAATTGCAATAGTGTAAAGAATCGAAACAACCTCGACTCAAAAAAAAGTTAAGTAACAATGTTGCGTTTTTTTCTGACCGCATTGCTTATAATAAAGAAAATTATGTGATAAAATTTCGCATATAAGATGTTCAACAGAAATGCACTTCTCTTTTGTATAAAAGCATAAATAAACTGTTTTAGATAGAGCTATCTCTGTATGTCTATATGCAATCATTTTCGGCTGAACTGATTTTCATGAAAATTTATATCTGAGTTTACTTTGGCTCTCTCACGGTTTGATCAGCTTTTGAGATATGTCAGCTCCTTGAACCTGCATCTTTAATACGGGCCGGTTTTACATTTTTAATCATATTTTAAGAACAGATGAATTCGATTTTTTTAATATATGAACTTAATCTGAAAATACAACTGTTGGAAAAAATCAAAAATGTTAACAACTGGTTTTTTACTACGGGTTAAGTTTATAGTTTTGCGCATATATGGATATGTAGACAAACAATTTCCTTGAAGATAATATTATTTAAATTCAGAGTATTAAAACATTAACTCATAAATTTTTTTGGCATACGGGAGCTGTGTAGCCGATAAGGGGCTGAATTTATGTCCTTGGATAGCAAAAAATGAACATTGACTAAGAGTCAAAATTTAATTTTCCAAAGTATGTTAACTTAAAGTTTACTTACATCTTGAAAATTTGAAAGAAGTGTTTAAAGGGCATTTTGGTAATCTTGTTGTGCAACAGTTTTGTAAAATTAGAAAATACATCTTGCGGTCGGTTATGTGCTGACTTATCGTATTACAATATTTTTTGAAAACGAAAACAAATAAAATGAAAATTCAATTGAAATTAGTAAAAATTTCGTTTCATATTATTTGTTATTGTTTTCTAAAGTTGGCTTAATCTGTGAAGTGTTCCAACTCAGTTGTGAACCTCAAGAGAAAAAATGTAATTTCAGAAAAGAAACGATACATGTATGGAGTACCGTAAAGTCAACGTTAATTTCAATAACTTAATGTTTAAAACTAATATTTTTTGACATGCTAAATTTAAGTTTAGTTGCAAGATTTGACCATTATTTCGTCCTACGAGAACTGGAACTGGAATTGTAACTTAAATTTTTAATTTAAACAATTTTTTTTTCTATACTTAATTTTGAATTGTTGTTATCTCTATTATTCGCATTTAAAGATCCACTTCAATTTGACCTGCTTGATATCCGACAAAAAAGATTGTGTTCATCTTTCGAAAACTCACTTCAACTATACTTGTATATCAACACTATAAAACTATTTCAACTTTTTTAATAATAATATCCAGATATATTATGGATTGTATTTTTTAAAAAAGCATTTTCATCAAAAAATATCATTCAAATTCAAACATTTTAGAAATTTCATTAAACTCATTAAATATGTTGCCAAAATCGGCTTATTAAACTGTAAGGATATTATTTCCTTTAATATACATAATTGAATAGACAGTAAAATACAATTTTAAAGATATTAATAACTATTCTTTCAATTGAATTTTGAGTTTTTAGAATTGGAAAATTAACTGATTCCCCTTACCCCTACTTAACCAATTCCCCTTATCCCTTGAAAGTTAACTAATTCCCACACATCTTCTTGAAGGGTCTCCTGCGATCCATTAAAAAACGAATAAAAAACGTTGTTTTGTGACAAGGACAGCTGCTATTGCAATTGGACCAATTTGGACGATTGGTTTGGATAACTATCAAACAACTCAAAGAGGTTTTTTATTTAAATTTCAAAAAATAATAGAGATATTAATATCAAATTTTGTAAATTTAATGAAATGGCTAATTTTAGATATATGGAAAAATATTAAAGTTCGATTCATGAAACTTACCAGTTGTGTGTCTAATTATAGGTCCGACATATCCGTGATATTTCTATAGAATAGTTTGACAGATTCGAGTAATTGCTATAAACAATGAAATGTGCACAGGGTATTAAGGACTGATACGTTTTTATTTGTTCTTTTAACTTTTTGTTTTGCCAGGTTCTATAAGAGATTAATTTCAAAAAACACAAAATTGTCATTAAAAATAAATATTTTTTTTAGCAAATAAGTAAAACGACATCTTCTATGTACTTTACAAAGCCCATATGCTCTTATGCAATAAGAGACACAATGCTCTTTAACTTGTTTGCGATAATTTCATTAGAATTGTAAATAGTTAAATTTTAGGTAATTAAGGTACAAAAAAATTCAACAAAGAGTTCTGTATGGAGTAACTTTCTTAAAAATAATAAAAATATCTTCGTTCTATTGAGATTTAGTCTAACACAAAAGATTTTACTGTAATTTCATGTTTGACTTTTTATTTCATATTTCTTCATAAGTATTTACAAATATAATACAGATGTATATATATATGTATTTACATATTATGTAATGTGTTTCTAAAACAATAACACAAAATATAAAAAAAAGAAATGAAATTTTTTACGAAATCCTTTTAAGTGATATCATATTAATTTTAACCCCAAATCAGGATTATGCTTTATCAAATGATTTTTCTATTTTGTTGTTTTTTCAGTTCTGCTCTTCATATACAAATCTAAACTTATATTTCATTTTAATAACTCATAAAATATTTCTTTTCTTTTTTTTGTGTGTGTTTTTTACTCCTTAGTCCTAATATTTCTATTTTACATAGCTAGATATGGATATGCACGTTTTGTATTATTACATTTCAATATTTAAATTAACATAAATTTCCATCCTTTATTCTCATGAGTAATCAACTATGTATGCAATATACAATGATATGAAATTTATATTAAAATGTTTTAAATTATATATACAACAGGCTATGGATGAGATCCTGAAATACATGATATCTACATATATAAAAAATAACAAATGAAAAACAAGAAAATAGGAAAATAAAAAAAAATAAAACAAAGAAAAAACAAATAAATCGTAACAAAATTACTTTAAAAATCCAATTCGGACATCAAAGGACTTTGCTACATTGTAAAAACCAAACAAATAAATAATACACTGTTTCACATAACAGTAAAAAAAGGACACAAAAAAAAACCAGTTTTCATTTTTGCTATCGTTTTATTTATTTTTAATTTTTTTTATGTTTTTTTTTGGTTTTTCCATTATTATTTAATATTCTATCTGGATATGAAATGGTATACAAAAAATTAAAAATTCATGCGAATATTACGAATCAGCAACAAAATTCATATTTTTTTTCTCTGTGTTTTATTTTTTAATATTGTGTTACATAATATGCTGAATGATAAAATATACGCAATTACACATCTATATTCGAATGTTACAGCATATGTACATAAATATGTACGGTATCTATAGATAAGACAAGGTTATCAATTGGAAAAACTGAAAACAATTCCAAGCAAAAATGAGATTAACAAAAGGAACTAACAAATTTTTACCCACAGGCACAACTGATATAGATACGGTACTTTTGTCGACAAGTAGATAGATGCCGGCGAAAACCAAGCCACTGTTCCACTAACATCTATACTCCAAACTTTATTCTTTAAACTCTACAATCCTGTGAGTATTCCATCCGCATTGGCTCATGATTTCTGATCCATAAGATCATGCCTTGAATGTAATGAAATTTAAACAGTGCCGAGTTTATTCGATAAATTCTTCGTAATCGTTTAACATCACTTAAGAATATTTATTTATATGTATAATTTTGCTGCCAATTAAAGTTATGCGTTGGAAGGAAACCATATAGAGATGTTCTTGCTTAAGTAGAAAATACACCAAATTTAAAATAAAGATGACAAGATCATATTAAAATTAGAAACTTCATTGAAATACACTACATTTATATAAATAAAATAATAATCAAGTAATAGTAACATAAATTGCGTTTCGTTATTATCAATTTTCTATGGAAATTTTCCAACATGAGTGTTTACTAATATAATGTTAGTGTTTATCAAAATACAACATTAGTGTTCATGAATACCCCTTTCATATGGTGGTGCAGGAATAGAAATATCATACTTACGATATTTCTCAAGCGCAGTTCGCCGAAATGGAAAAGTTGACACAAAGGCAGACCGTCAGGCCGGCATCTCTTCTAAAAATAATTTATGTAGAAGTGTATTTCCGTTGAAAAATTTCGTCGATGCGAATTTTGATGGTTCCATCACACCTCCCTTATTGTATGCAATATGTTCGATAAATATTTCTCTAATTCCTCTTAACAATTCCTCATTTAAATAAAATCAAACAATTACCTATATATAATTAAATCTTTATACAAATTAATTTTCCTCAAGAATATAGTTGGCAACCCTAATAACTAATAAGAAATCAAAATAATAATAATTTTTGTACTTTATACATGTAAACCAAATGTAGGTTTGAAACTTTTTCTTTTTTGAGGTCAATATATGGGAGTATCTATTGGATACTTGTGGTAAGTTTTGGAAGGATTCATTAATAGTAGAACGGTGATGGATTTTATTAAAAAAAATAATAATAAAAAAAATAATAACTGATTTTGGTTTTTTTTTGTTTCTGCTTTATACAAAATATGAAAATCAATTTTTTTTTTTGATATTAAAAAAAATAAACAATATTTTTATGAATGTTATATACACAGGATTTATGGCAAATTACAATATGAATTGTAAAATTTATTTTAATAATATTACATGTGTATTTCAACAATGTTTTTTCTCTATAAAGGTTATATGAAAAGCTATAACGTGAAATTTTCATATTAAATATTCAAACATTGTAAAATTTAAATCTACAACATTCTCATGAAAATTTCATATAAAACACACTTAGTATGAATGACTCAGAAAGTTGCAAGAATCGTTTAAATAGAACGATAAAAGCTCGCTTAGGACAATAAAAGCTCTATAGCTATTCAACTTTTACTCTATTATTCAGAAAATTTACCAATTTAATTTAATTAGTGAATTTATATTGAAATATCTGAGTTTCTAACTTCCATTTCTTTACAATTACATGACAGCTATAAATTATTATTTATTATTTTGACTGCAAGTATTCATTTATTAAATACAAAACTGCAACAACAGATTACTTTTAATAAATTTCTGTCTTGCAAAATTAATTTAACTATTCACTATCAAAGGGTTCTTATGTAAAGAGTGTTAATTTCTATAACCATGTATGCATTTTTGTGCCCTATGTAAATGTTTTCTTATATTTTATTAAAATTAGTCAAAAAACTATTTCCGACCGTTAGATATAAGTCAATTTTTTTAAAATCAATGTTATTATAAAATACATCTGTAATTAAAAAAATTCAATTGTATAAGCAACCTGAAATTTAATTTGTAAGAATTTGGCTTGAGACACAAACGATAAACTGAGCTAATAATAAATTCAAGTCTCATATGTTGACTCAAAAATTTAAAATCCAAATAAATTAAGAAAATAAAAATATCTCATTCAATTTAATGAAGTTTTCATACTATTTTTTTTACTCTTCAATACTATGTACTATAGTGTAGATAGTAATGTATCTATGTTTCTTCTCTATTCTCAAATTACAATTACAAAGGCAAAAGAAAATTGTTTATCTATATGTGTGTTGATTTGCAATTTAGGATTCTAATATTAAATCAGATAAGAAACACCTGACTCATGACACTTGGCTTTATTTTAATTATAAATTATACTTCGCAGATTTAAGGAACGTTAAAAAATTATGAGAAACTAATTCCGTCCTTCTAGAATATTTTATATAAGCCACTTTTAAACCAGTTCAATTCTAAATAAAATGCCATACTGAAAACTTATGTATTAAAAATTGCGAACAACTTTACCAAATTTTCAAATTGTAAATGATAAAATTTCTAGTCTTATAAGAAGCCCTGACATTATCTGATCACATTTTAACTGTATTATCCAACCAATATTTTTTAGAAAATATCTGTGTCCGCACCAAAAAATATGCGATAAAACGACATTTGCTGATATAACGAGACAAATGCAAAACATCCCTTTCGAATTGTTACAAAGGAATGCTTTACAAACCATGTTTTGAATTTGATTTTTTATGTTTTCCTTAAAATTTTTTACATTCAATTTCCTCAATGCAAACAAATAAATGTGAACAAATTTTTTAAAACATCAGAATTAAGCGAAATATTAGAATTATATGTTATGTAATTGAAAAATTGCTTAAAAAGTGTAATTAAAAGATTAATAATGACGTCATTAATTTAATTAAAACTACAAGTAAGTAGCATGGTAAAAGCATTCTTCTATTTCAGTCATATCTTCAAATATAATTCATACGATTTTTTCCCGTGTCACAGATATAAAAAATGTTTAAAACTACTGTTGCTGAAAGTAAAGAAGTTGCTTTTAATAGCGAAGATTATGAGCATATTATCATATATTTACAATTCAAACCTTCTCATTCAATTCAGGTAGTATGTAGCAATCATTCTATCAAACTAAGATTTGTTTTTGCAATATTTTCAAAAACATCAAGTATTTTTTACCTAGGTCTTGTATACTCGGCATACATTAATTCAATATAATATTCATGTACAATTTATGTATATTAACATTGCTATAAAAGTGTAATATTATTCGAATTACAAAATAACTTTGAAGAAGCAACAATATTTGAGGCCGTATAATATACAAATATGTAGTTATAATAATATAGTGATTAGTTTATTTGTACTCTGATGATTTTCTAAAATGATGTTGATAAATTTTAATAATAATAATTATTATTGTAGTTTCATTATTATATGTATAACAAGAATGTTATATGGGGGCTAAAGCATGTTATTTTGAGATTTATTTTAGATCTACATTTTCTAAAGTATATGTATAATTATATTGGTAAATTTTAATTCATATATGTATCTGTTTGGATGCATATACTTATATTCATAATATATAGCAAGGTTAGATTTATTTTTATATACGGAATAATATTAAATATTTGTGTATTTATTATTTTCTACATTTATATTTATGAGGATAAAAAATTGAAGAGAAAAAAAAACAAATTGCATTTATTTTTTTGCTCTCTATCCATAACAATAATTTCAAATGCATTCGTAATCTTCTCTTACCTATAAATCTTGTATTTCTATTTATACAGAAAGCTAAAAATTCCGGATGCAAAAGTTGTTTTAGAAACATACTACATAATAATGATTAAAATAATGATGATGATGATTGTTATGATTATGATATTAGTCAAAATGATGATGATGGTGATGTTTTTGTTGATGATAATAAAAATATTATTTGAACATTAGCACATATGCATAATATGGTATACAGGATTTATGTAATAAGCATGCATCTTTATATATGCATTCAATATTCTTCACATAATATTAAAATAAAAGAAAAAGACAACCAGAATTCAATCAACATCAATACAATCTGTTATATAGATATATTTGGTTTACACCACAGTTGCCATAGACAGAAGTTCAGAAAATGGTACATATGGAATACAAAATCATGGGATTTTACGCAAGGTGATATATTGCGTTTTACCGGTCGCACTGCATACAATAAGAGAGGATATGTAATGGCAACAAAATTCGGATGTCGAGTTTTCTGAGGGAACGCACAACTCCATAGTAGGGAAGCGTAAATAAACTATTTTTACAGAGATGTCGGTTTGTCGGGCTGTCGAACTGTCTATTTGTAAATGAACAAGTGTATCTCAAGTTCAGTTGAACCGATTTCGATTAAATTTTACATGTGAGTTTATTTTGGCTATGGCACGGATTGATGGGATTTTACATTTGAATTTTGGTTATTACCAAAATTAACTAGAGAGGTTTAAGAGGCATTTCCATAGTCTTCTGTAACACTTTTACTATGCAAGGCAATACACATGGTGACCACATCAGATTTTTTTCTTTTATTTTTACTAATTATTAGTGTGCAAAAATTAATAAATTTTCAACAGAAAAATTTATAAATAAAATATTTCAAATCAATTCATAAATGAACTAAAATTCTTAAATTTTCTTTCAAAAATTTTCAAACTCAAGCGAAAATCGTTACATTAGGAAAAATGACTAGAAGAATTGTACAATTAGAATACCGCTGACAAGTTAAAATTTCTGGTATTATAAGAGTTTATAAAATGCTACAAATTCTATAAAAATTGTACGTTTGGCAACGCTTGTGTAGAATAAAAACTTACACACAAACTCATGTTTCATGTATAATATGTTAGAATAAGTGCACGTTGTATATCTGTTTGTATTCATTTTATTTCTTTGATTTCTTGCACTTACTTACTTATAGTATTATTTTTGTTCCTTTACATTTTTTTCTGATATAGTGTAATATAAGCAATAAAATTAATTTTGATTTGTTTGTGTATTTTTGCTTTTGTGTTTTTTTAGTAAAAAAAAAAATTAAAAAATTACAAATCGATGAAAACGCTTGAATATAAAATAACATAAGTTTTCTTAAGTATGTATGTATATATATGATTCGTGCATGCATAATATATTTATAACACGTACCACAATACTTTGATATTATGCAACAATCATAGTAATATATGAAATTAAATAGAATGATTTTGAGATATTCTAGTGCTTATTTAATATAGAAATAAAAATTATAATTACAATTATTTTGGTATAATTATTTACTTTCGGAATTGATACAGTAAATAATTTAATATTCATCTATAAGTTGCCCTATAATCTTATATATATAAAAATGGTTTAATAAAATCAAAACAGCTGATAGAGAAAATAACACTATAAGAACTAAATAAAAGAAAAATAAAACTGTTTTCTTATTAGCATTTAAACATTCTAAGGAACTTATAAACTATTTAACTGGCTTCATTAACTTATCACACTTAAAAAGACAAATATGCATTTATAGAACAAAGCGGTAATTAATCGGCCAAAATGGGACAAAAAGTGCCCCAGCCAAATGTTTTAATTTTAAATATTGAAAAGTACAACATGCAGGCATTATAAATCCCTGACATTACTTTTCATAACTGAATAGTTCAAAATAATTTTGGAAAAATGTAGTCTTAAGTCTGCTATGTCTGAATTCTTCACATCTTTTCATCTATCAATCCATTTACAAAAATTGTATAACTTTCGATATGAAAAACAAAAAAATCATTTTTAAGTCTGGCTTACAAACTTACCAGTTGCATTAATATTTGAAGTTATTCTTCTTCTAAACAGGAACTCAGATAAATTTCAAAACTTAAGAGTTTAAAGAATTTAATAAATATTTTGTTTTACAAATTAAATTACTGTTAGAAATGATAATTACGCATTTTAAATTAGTTAGAACTTTAATGCAGTCTTGCTATTATAAATTTTTTTAAATTATTTTAAAATTTCTTCTAAATTTATGCAAAATAATTTGTTCGTATAAGAAGAACATATTATTTCTCTTGAATATAGTTTTCATTATTTAAACTTAAAGCTACGTAAACGGAAGGTGTATAATTGTATAAATTAATGAAGAGAACTTTGCTTTAACCTAAAATAAATTATTTTTAGTTCAATCTTAGTTTGTGAAGCTGGCTGTAGTATAGTTCATTAATATATAATTAATTCAATAAGGACACTGCAAGAACATGAAGAGTTATCTCATAGAGCGTTTTAAACTAGTTGTTTAAACTTATTTATTTTATCATTGAAAAACTGATTTGCAATTTTCAAACACGCAACTAAATTTAATGCACTTTTTTAATATTAGTAACGTTATCATATTATATCTCGTCCCTTTCCATATAAGTTATTAATGAAAGCAACATTTTCAGAATACTATAATAATCATAGTCGGCTTTTTCTAGAAAAAATGAGTGAAAGTATGAAAAAATAAATCACTCTGTACTAAAACGAAATATTTTTGGTTGATAACTTAAAATTTCTATTTACATCCAAAACCCGTCCCACAATTTCCTTCGTTTCTGTAAATTCTTGTAAAAATAAAAATGGAATACGTACGTATGTACGTATTAATAAAGGTATTTAATTTAATATTTATGTAACTATCCAGTACACATATATTCTTCTAAGCACGTTCTGATATTAACAGTTTACATGCGAACACATAAATGATAAAGTATACAAGATGATTTCGTATGTAAGCAAATATGTTTAAAATTTTCTCAAAAACAGGTTAAAATCTTAAAAATTTTTATTGAACTATTTCAAAAATTAAAATTAAAATTTCAAAATTTCATTAAACTTTTACAGTTTTCATATAGAGAGAAATTAAAATTTGCAAATACATCGCATAAAGAAAACTCTGAAAAGTTCTTTAAATGTTATTAAATTTAAAAGTTTAAATACAAACAAGAGAAGGAAAAAAAACGAGTAAGTTAAATTCAGCAATTAAAATATGCTAAGTAATTTGAAACTTAAAATAAAAGTACTCAGTAAAGCAACTGAGTGCATATCCTTAATGGTTATCTAATTTTCTATTTTCCTTACATTCTCGGTTTTTTTTTTCTTTTTTTTTCATTTGCTTTAATTCTTTTTTTGCACTTTTCCATCAATTTTCTCAACTCCTACAATCTTTGAGTTCTTTAAATACAATTTCTTTTACGCAAAAAGCAAATTTAGATTATACATACAAACATGAATAAATATACGCTAAAAATACTTATAGTTATACGTATATTAGAGTGGATGTTTTAGAGAGTAAATCAACTCCAATGTATACATATTTTATAAAAAAAAAAAAAAAAGAAAATTGCTGGGTATACACTCTTTTAATATACACTTCTGTTTATTGAAGTGGTTGATAATAGGTTAGAATACTGAATCATTTTTTATACTTATACCATTTACATTTTGCATAACACTATATGTATACTTCAATATTATACACTTATATAATATTACATAAGAAATAGTATAATAAGAGTAATTTACACTATTTTTTTTATGTATGAATTTATGTAGAATGTTATGTATAGCAAACATAATAATATAATGTATATTCTTATGGTATATACGTATATACGATTGAAGAAATTACTGTTTGCATATTCTTGAATATTTTTCTAAAGTAGAAAGCTAAATAAGTAATTTTCTGAAGAATTAGTTGAATACGTATACTATAATATATATATGTAATAGGTACATATATATATATATATAGATATTTTACCAATTTTTAATATTAAACGAAAATTCATCATCATCATTGCCATCATATTTTCTCTTCATCAGCAAAATGCATTAGCTATGCCAATTCTTTTCTTTCCGTATTCAAATGTTCTCATTAGGTTTATTAAAAATTTATGCGATTTCATTTGATATTGGAATCGAATTATAAACTATGTTTTTATCTATAAAAATTTATTTTTTTGCTATACATTAAATAGTCTTTTATATACGAGTATTAATGTTAACCCAAAAGTGAAAAAGTACTGAATGATGCACGATTCTCCTCGAATCGTTCACATTTATTTCAGCTCTTGAGCTCTTGTATTAATAATGGATCATAATTCATCATAATGAATTTAGTGTGAAGCATTGTAAACCATCAACTTGAAATTCTAGGTACTACAAAATAAAAATCATCAATAATTACAAAATTTTCATAAAATGTCAAATTTTAATCGGATTTTAATTACGCTTTCTATATTATTTGTAATCTTAAGAAATTTGTCAACGATTTTAATTTTGACTGAGTTAGTAATCAGGCAATGAACTTACTGGAACTCAATATTAGATAATTACGCATTAAAACTTTTATCATGGAAATATTTATCGCACTTGTTTCAACTTTGTGCATGGTCAGGTCTAATTTAACAAATAAAGTAAAAATTATTCAGTTTAAAATTTTCAATGTTTAATTTTGCCCCTATAATATAGAGTTTTTATTACTAAATTATTTCTAAAGAAAAGAAAAATTCTCATAATTTTACCTATAGTGGACATTTTTTGTAATTTACACAAAAATTGTATAATATAATTAACTATATGAAACTTATTTGCTTTCACCAACATAGTAATTTTCTTATGCAATTTATTTCATATTATGATGCACTTGACAAAATTATAGTTCTCAACACTTTAATATTATTGGTATGACTATTGAAGTGTTAAGCAAAATAAAAATAAAAACACAATAATTATAAAATTCGATGATGCTGATGAAAAATTCTCTTCTATATGGAATTTTAAAATAGATCTTATAATTAGAAAAGCCTTCAAAAGTGTATGCAAATAACAAGTATCTTGCACAATAATGATTTGTGCTGAAGAATGTCTGCTTTACATATTTATAATAACAAGATTGAGTATATTATATTATGTATATACGTATGTGTTATATGATATTTTATGTTCTTGTCAATATTCTCTACGGAGTTTTGAAATCTTAATTAATAACACAAAATTTAAATAAATTCAAATAACTATATAAAGGTATATGCATTTATAGAAATAGGACCAACTTATGAATGATTAATTGGAATATAAAATTAGTTTTTACTTGTAAAATAAAACAGAAATTTTAAAAACTAATATTATAAAAAAAATTTAAAAAAATTGTTATGAAAATTACAGAAATTCAACAAAAATTTAAAACTTAATTGTTTAATGCAAAAGTTAGCCTTATCGGAGAATACAATAATTTTTTTTTTAAACCAAATAAATAAATTTAATCGCGATATTTTGTGTGACCAATGTGAAACCAAATAATTCTCAGCTATAGCTCAACTGCCCTGTTTAAAATGACCGGATTCTTAGCAAGAAAAAAAATTTTTGTGTCTTTTTTAAAACGTAAATAAGAAGAAAGAAAGATTAGAACAGTTGAAAAACATTTCAGTAAACAATAAGTAGACCTGGAAATACACAAAAACATGAAAATTTAATTAAAATGTTTTGAAATCCAATTACAATCTCGTTTTACAAATTTACAAGTAGATATTTCAAGCAAAATAGATTTTTTACTTGATTTATCTTTTAATTTTTGACGCTTCAATACATTGTGAATGAAAATTGTAGTTTACGTTAAAAGGCGTTACACGATCTGTTGTTAAAGGGCTTCGTACATATCTATACATTAAAAAATGTTATTAATGCAAATGCCAGTAAAAAATAAGCTTTCAAATTTTTCGAACTTGCATCATCAAAATGATAGGTAAAGTTATGAATTAATTTATCGAACACAAAAGAAAACAAACAGAATCTTTCAATAAGGCAGCACATTGAAATAGACACTTGAGAACAAAAGTTGTGTCGGATCGCTTTCAATTCGTAATCCTAAGAAGCTTTATTTTTAATTAGAAGACGAACATGCGGAATGTATAGAGTGTTAATTTACGAACATATAATTTTTTTTTTGTAAAATTATGCACAAATTCACGCACTGTTTTTTTCACTAATTTAGGGTTTACAAATGCAATACGATTCTGAAACATTAGAAAATTAATCATTAATTTTTTAAAAATTAAATTTAAAATTTTATTTTACAAGATTTTCCACATTTTACTTTTGTAAATTTTTTTCTCTCCCGGTACAAATTTTGTTAAGGTAACTCTGGTCGACTCTATATATAACATTTTGTATTCAATTTAATTATTGGAAAAGAGGCTTGAAAGAAATAAAAGAAAATTTGTTTTTGGATATTATAAAAGGATGCTTTTCTTTGTTGTATGAAACAAACCCTTCATCAAAAATCCAATATGGCGTTTTTGTTTTCTTTTTTATTTTTATTTTATTTTCAAATGAAATATTTTAATAAATAACTTAATATTATTTATAATTTATAGAAAATCTTTACCTTTATTTTTTGTTTTTATAAAAAAAAATATGTACATATGTATGTATATATAAATATTTTCTATACATATTAATAATAATCTTTTAAAGGATCACGCATCCTACCAATAATTCTTTATACAGCCTCACACCTCTATTCCTTTTAAAAACAAAAAAAAAAAGAAGAAAGACAAACGATATGCTATGAAACAATACGAAAACAATGCCTCATATAAAAATGTTTTCTTTTTTCTGTATGACATTTTTTCAATCGAATAAAAAAAAAATAAAAAATTATTATTTCAATTATTTTTTTTTTTTAAAGAAAGAATGGGAAATAAAAATTTTTTTTTCTCTTTTTTCAATAATTTTTATGACATAACATTTCAAACCCTTGTCGTTATAAAATGTTATTTCCTATTTTATTTCCAATCTTGTTTTTCCTTTTACCAATTTTTTTTGTTTCTGTTTTTCTACACTTTTCCAATTTTAGTTGCGTAGGAAAATAAATTATTTTATTAAACTTACTAGACCTTCTTTACACAGTGTTGCATTTATTAGGTATATGTAGTTATGTGAAAGAAGAGAGGAAAATCTATTGTGGAAAGAAAAAAACAAAAATTGCAAATTAATTGATAAATAAAGGAAATTGTGCCCATTATTTAATTTCATTCACATTATTTTAATTCATGTGTATAATAATCATAGAATTCTTGTTTAACGAGCACGAAGAAAAACATCCCCAAGTACTATATACACGTTTATGTATGATATTGCATTGTATTTTAAAAGCATTTTATAGAGTAAACGGCCTATATTTCCCCCTTTCTTTGGTAAGACTTAATTTTTGGAATAAGAATGACTTGTGGTCCATTTTAACTCGGTACTTCCAGTTATTTATAGCACGTTGTTCCACGGTTCGTGACTAACTAAAATTCTATAAATTGATTGATGCACACTTGTGGGCGAGGCAGGTTTTTTACCTCTGTCGTTATCATAATTCCGACATCCACATAAAGGCTAGAACGTAAATAAATTTCAATAGGAATTTTTGCTATACTACATCAGACGAAGAGGCCCCAAGAACTGCTCTACTATCCAATTTTGCTATATGTACTTGTTACATATTTTACTATTTGCATACCTGCATATTACATGAAAATTTTTGGTATGTTTAACGACGATTGTTAGAACTTTGACTTCAATTGGTATAATTTTATCGTTTCTGTATGAATATTATATAATGTAATTTTCAATTGAGAAATTTTTTTTTCAGTATCCCGTTTTCTTCAAAATCTATAAATAATTTAGTAAACATTGATACATTTAGTTTTTGAAGGTGACAATTTTAGTAAAAATTCTGTGAAAAAATGATAAAAATCGAGTTGAAAAAATTACTAATCTTATTTGGAAAAATTAAATATAAAATTATAAAAACGAGAATTTTAACAAGAATTTTTGATGTGAATAAAAATGTGAAAGATGGGAATCAAGAATAAAATGAACTGAATTACAAAGGGTGCTTCTAATGGCTTTTATTTTTAATTTTAAACCACAATTCTAATACATTAATTATTTAAAATTATCATATTATATAAATCGAAATTAGTAATATTGGTAACAGTCAACTACTACTTTAGAAATATCTAAGTATGTATGTGGTACGGTAACATACCCAATAATTTTATTTTTAAGTTTTTTATATTCGAAATATGAAATCGAGAAGCAGAAAATTGATAAAAGCTTAAAAGTAACATGAATATAAGAAAAATTATAAAGATACTCTTTATTAATGTAGTAGTATCTACTTTGAATATATGTATATCATATTATATATACACTGTTATGTATTATAAATGTTATGATACAATGAAGTATGCATGTACTTATGAAATTCTATAATACGCCATATTCTCATAAGGCCATAATTGTTATATATTACGTACGTACATTTATGTATGTTTGTGAAACATTTTTAATACATTGAGTAGGATTTATGCTATATATAAAAAGAACTGTTCTTTTATGTACTATCACCATATTACCGTGCTTTTATTTTCTTTTAAATTCATAAATAACCAAAACGTAAAATGAAAAGCAGCTTTCAAGAATCAAACGTATTTATAAGAAAATTTTTTTGGGTTGATTGGATTTAAGCGGAATCCTGCTTTTATAAAAGTACATAATATTATTTATTTGTACATTATTAAGACATTTTTTGTATAACGCAAGTTTTTAAAATATTATTATATACGAATGTACATGTATATAATATCGTACATTTGTCGCTTCATGTATAAAAATGTTATTCGTGAGAGACATATTTCCGCTTTCCGGACACAATTGATGTAAAAATGGAGGTAAGGACGACAAATTTTATTTAACGTAATATTTTCGTAATATAATATTATTAGCATTTGATTTAGATTTTTCTCCTTAATATTTTGTAAGATAAAACAAATCTTTTGTCTTTATGATCATATTGTTGGAAGGGTAACATCAAAAATTTTGAAATGGATTTATTCAGCAATTCTATTCTAATTGTCATATTTCTGAAACAAAAAATGGCAAAAGATGATATTTTTTAAAGAAAGGGGCCTTTTTCTTTCGAACTCTGCTTTGAGAATAATTATTTATTTTCAAACCGTCAGTATATTTTCTTATACATTCCACACACTATTAACAATTTTGCAACTGCAATTTACTTACATTGAAAAAACGATGAAGAATTAATAAAAATTAAAATATATTGTTTAAATTGTTTCTAAACTAATATAATTTTGAAAAAATTTCTTGCGTGATCCCCAACAAATAGAAATTTTGAAATTTATAAAAATTAAATTTAAATTTGCACTAATAAAAACAATAGCTATTTAATCACAATATCCTGTTAACCAAATAACGTTACACAATTTTCCAAATAGAACGAAAAATTTTAAAAATAATATAAAAAGTCGGAAAACATGTAAAAATTTAAAGGATTTCCGCAGATATTTTTTTGTATGGCATAAAACGAAAGTTAGAATAAAAGTAAAATTTCGTAAGCCCAATACGTGACATTTCAATAACCCCTGAATATTAAACTGCATTATAGGTTGCTATAACTCTATTTACCCATTACTTATATTCTCCATTCATACAAATTTTCACACAATTACATGTATAAATATTTGTATGTATAAATGTGTACACGTGTGTTTATGATTTGCAAAATTCAATTGTATCCTGTTAAAATATTAAAAAACATTTATGTATACATATTACATAATATATATAAAAATATAAAAATCATTCAAAAAAAAAATTGAATACCGTTGGTAAAGGCAATTACAAGTTCAGTCTTAGCAAAATATGAAAATAAAAAGTCTTTGAAAAAAAAATCGAGTATACAATTTCCTTTATATTTTCAATACAAGTAGTATGTAACTAACTACATTGAGTATTAAGACTGGCTAGTCCTAATAACTAAATTATTAAATTTTGAAAATACTGTATGGGTCCATTCAAAATGCTATTACAATTAATCGAAAATAAACTTACAATAAAAATTTTACAATGAAATGCTAGGCAATTTAACATTCTAAAATCCAGAAGGCTTTTTTTATGAGCTTAATATGGAAAATTTAAATCAACTTTGTTAAATATAGTAAATTTATCAACTTTGAATAAAAATAGAAAATATTTAACTTTATGAGTTAGACTCACTCTATTGATTTTTGTTCGGTTTGTGATGGAGTATGTATGCATGTATTTTCTCTATAATATATTTTTATATAAATATTGAAATTCTGTTAATTTCTTTTCGGGAAAGTATATTGAACTTGAATTTTTATTTGAAAATATTGTTAAATTGTTAAAAAACGTTGAGCTTTTGTATATTTTAATAAATAATTAGTAACAATTAAAATTAGTAAAATTTGAAAAGTTAAAGCTAATCGCCCTAAATTGACTTCAAAAATACCAATGTTAAAACTTGTTGCTTCATCTCATAGCACCGTCATCGTCACCTTCACTATCATCATTAATTTAACTCTATGTCACGTCACATTACAATCAATTCAGTCTAAAGATCACATCCCCAAATTTCTGCGTTCAGTCATTTAAATTCCAAACTTTCTGAGTTCATGTAATCACATTTCTGTGGAGAACTATACCGTATACACAAATTATTTTAGAGAAAGCGCCGCTTGTTTGTGAGACAGTTCAAACAATGGAATGGACGAAAACATTTATCCCAACTTTATCAAACAAATTATATATGGCACATTAAACTCAGAAATTCAAAAATTTTTAATAAAATTTAAACTTGTGTTGTGACTTTTGTTGTGTTGCCTTTTTTTCAATATCTAATTCACATTCGATTGTTTATCTTACAGCGTGTTTAAATTCAAATCCTCAAACATTTTTTTTTTTTAAAAAAGTTAAAAACTGAACGAACTAACCATAATGTAAGCTAATATTTCAAATCACAAATTCTGTAAATTCTTTGAAAATGTTAACATTTTCATTCGATTTGTTTTAAAAAGCATAACAACAACAAAAAACTCTTTTCTGGTTTCTCCTCTTTTTTAAATGGATTTTCTCTTTTAAATAAAAATATTGGATTAAAATAAATTCAATTGAAAAATAACATAACAATAGTGAGTTTTTTTTCAAACAAAAAGGATAAAAAGTCTGAAAAGTTACACCTGAAATTTATATGAATAACTGTTATTATTATTGTACATCCTTTTTTTCGTTGATAATAAATTTTACTCTTCTACACTTTTAATTTTTAAAATTTTTTTCTTTTTTAATTTTCAATTGTTAAAATGAATGGTTTTGCATTAATTGTTTATATTTTATATTTAATATTATTGTTTTAAATAATTAAAATTTTTTTTTTATTTTTCATATTTGGAACATATTTCAATAACACTGTGTGGGTGTTAAATGCCTGAAACTTATGTAAACGATGTAAAGTTATATAGAAAAAAAAATTTAATTAACTTTGCGATGATAGTTTGTAATAATGAAAAACTGTGTAAAAAAAATAAAACCCAAAAAAACAAATTCGAATTTTTATGTAACAAAAAAATATGAAAACAAGAAAAATTTTTGGAAGTTTTTCTTTTTAATAGAAAAGATAAATAAATGTGGAAAACATGTTAACGTTTTACAAATAAAAAATTTAACGTAACCTGAAAATTCCTAGTATTTTTTATATAACAGAGCGAAATGTATATCACGACTTTAATTACAAATTTATTTATTTAAACATTGCACAGCTTTTAAAAATTTAAATTTGTTTTTTGTATGTGTTCACATTTTTTTTTTAAACAAACACAAAACTTCTCATACATATGTCTTTTCTAAAAAACAAATCGTGTGGGAGACAACCAGAAGATTGAATACCAATTGAGGTTCAATATTCTATTAAATGTATTCGCAAAGGATATGTTAAACAACATTATTCAATTTCTTTTTAATTATGTTTTTTAAATATTATTCTTATTTTAAACAAGAATTTAAGTAGACAATGATATGATTTAATCTCAACTACATAATTATTTCGACTGTTAAATTCTTCATACCCAACAGTATAGATTAACCTCTTGAACATCACCTGAATACATTTAGAAAACGCAAACAAAATTTGGAATATATTCACTTTACACATTTATCTGTATAATTTAAATACGAATTTTAAAGTTAAGTTATTTATTATTAGTATTTTTTTCGAAAAGCCAATCATTCAGATCATTTTCTCCTGGTATTTTGATCAAATATTAACGTTATCCAAGACACGAACAAAATTTTGAATCATCAATAACTAAATTTATGTAATGCCACACAAAATCTAAATTTTTCCAGGATTATAGCTTTAGACAACGGTTTTGTAATGTCATAGCCTATGATAAAACAAAAAGCTACAACTTTTGGCGAAAATGTCCTTGATGGACCATTTTCAAAATTGAAATTATTTTAATTCTAAAAAGCTTTTATTTCTTAAATCATTTAAGTTAACAAGGTCAACTGATGGTCAAATTAAATATATATAAGTTATCCGATATGTTAAACAGTTGTTTTCATATTAATGACCTTAAAAATGTTATAAAACAAGAGATTTATTTTTTATCAAAATTTTCAAAAGTTTTAAATGTGCAAGTTTATATGTTACCGTTCTTTTAAACTATATTCGAAATATATACTTACATATGCTTACAAATACTACAACACAACAAAATATTTACAATTTTATTGTCTTAATCATAACCAAATGACATGGCATTGTATCCGAACGAAAATGTTTTTATAATAAAAGAAGCATCACAAAATATATCAGAACTAATATTAATTTTTTATACCACAATAAGTATATAGCATGTTATAAAATATAGTACAATGTAACAATGTAATTTTTAACTCTGAAAAAATAAAAATAATTTTAAAATCATAATAAATAATGTACTCAATTTAAAACATATTCTACTCATCATACACATACACATATAGAATATACAAAAGAACATGAACTTAAGAAACATTAAAACAATTTTAATACAGGGAAAAAGCTGAAAGAACATATATAGAACAAATTGTGTATGCATTAAGTGGAAATATGGTCAACAATAAAACTCTAAAATCCTAAAAGGAAAAATAATTTTAAAAGCAATTCGAAAAAAAACCCTTTTTATATCACTCTGAAAATTGAATGATAAAAGTATAATGGCAGTAACGAAATAATGTTATTAAATAATATAAACGCCATTCTCCGATGTACAGCATATGTAATAAAAGAAAACAATCCATTTTCTTTAACAAAATAAAAATAAAATTAAATATACATACATACGAGTATAAAGACAAATTTACTTATATATTATACATATAAATTTCCTTGTCTTAATTTAATTTTACAAATATTTTAAAAAGTGCCACATATTCAATAAAATTTTCAATACATTCTAGCAAACTCTATTTTCCCCCCTGATGAGTTCTAAGAGTGCCCCAATTTCAATACATAAAATAATGAAGAATCACAAACTAACTATAATTATAGCAATTTTTTTAAAGGTTATTCAGAAAATTTTTGTTATCACAGCAATTATTAAGCTTTCGTTTTTTAGCTAATAAGGTACTTTAAAAAATTTGAAAACAAGTGGTCAAATGTGTTGCGATAAATTTGGAAAATATGGTACCATTTCAATAAAACATATTTTACATTTATGATTCGTGTTTATTTAGAAAAATCACTAAGTTAATAAATTTAGATTGTAAAAATATTCTTTATCCAAAACATATAAATTTAGTTCTTAATAGGGGTTGACTTTTTGAAGTTCGATTTTTTAACTTTAGTTAGGTTTATTAATAATGTTCGCACAAAAAACCGAAATTCCAAATTCAAAAAAATTCCTTAATTTTTTTAGATATAGTCAAAAAAAAGCTGGTGCCGTTATATATATTGTTGTCAGAAATAATATGTAGGAAAAATACAATTAACCAAAAATGTATAAACGGTCCGTGGTATAAAACTTCAGCTACTTAACATACCACTAAAAATAATCATCTCGTTATATTTTTAAATGAAATCGAACTTTGTATTTATGTGATATACTTTGTATATATATACCGAATTTGATGTGGTCATAATACCCTCCATATATTAGCAAACTTACAACCCTTTGTACAACGGTCAGGTTAAAAATTCAAATAAATTATGATAATTAAGAATGAAATAAATTTGAAAAATGAAAAGTAATTAAAATTATTTATTTTACTTTATCTAGAAAAGTTAGAGTCTAGAAAATTATTAAAATATTCTAGACTCTAACTTTTCCTATATGAATCGCAACCAATTACAACCAGTTTTATTCAGTATGCTCATTTATGGAAATGACAAAAAATATCCTTGCATATATGTTTGAAGTATATAGTATAGCAATAATGCATTTAAATAGTTTTGAAAAATTCTGTAATTCGGTAATCAACTAAAATAATATTATATAGATTTGCATGATTTATAATAGCAGACGATTTAAAAATTCTTAAAAATATTTGAAAAATTTTAAATTTTTTTAACGAAAATTAAAGTTAATTAGGTAATAGTCAGGGTAAATATTTTTAGCTCGAAATGCGATAGATTCAAAGCAAAACTTTCAAAAGTTAATTTACAACGCAATTAACATTTGTCATTCATTGTTATACGTAGATCTAGTTAATAAACAATGCTTGCACAATTCTTAAAGTGAAATAAATTTAATTCTAATTGTGCACGTCTTTAACCATTTCCTTTTTCAACTGTGCAATAACGTTTTTGACCTAAAAATATCATTTTCTCTTATTTTAAAAATCTTTTTCCTCTACTTCCTCTTTTTTTTTCTTTATTCTTAAATAAACTTTGAAATTACAGTAGCTTTTTGATAAAGAAAATTAATGAAATTTTCTTACTTAAGATGAGAAAAAAATTCATAACCTCTTAATAAAACAAAAAATCGTTCCAAAGTGATGGAAAATTACACTTTAATACAACATTAAAGAAAATTTCTTAAATTTCCTTATGACAAAGTGAAATAATTTTCCTTTAATCAAGTAGATATATGTAGTATAACAGTTTCATCGTAATTTTTGTATGCGATGTTTGTTATTTTGAAAAATAATAGTGCAAAAAAAGTGTGCCAAAAAGTATGCAACAAAAAATAAAGAATGAAAGAAATACCTATTTTTGTTTTATTTTATTTTACCAAGTTTTTTATTTTTACAGAATCTACAGAAAAATATATTTAATAAAAAGAATTGCCAGTATTTCATAAAAAATACGTTGATGGAATTGCAATTGTATCGTTGTTAAACTACAAAAATTTTTTCAAATCCTAATATTTTTATTGCCATATAACTTAATTCTTGAAATATTAATTATTAATCAAGCAACAGTAAAATACTAAAGTTTTTGGGACGAAATGAGGGCTTTAAAATTTAAAAACAACTGATTTCAATCCAATATTACTATTTAAATAGCCTTTATTTTGATTTATTAAAAAATTTATTTTATTTCAGAAAACGAAAAAATATTTCTTATATGAAATATAACGGACAAAAAAAATTGCCTCAATAGATGAAATGCCTTACTTCTTCATTGCTATGGAGTGTACCGAAAACTCGACACCAGAAATATGGTGCCAACATCCCTTATTGTATATGCAATGCAGTCAGTAAAATTACACATATTTTCAGATTTTATTCTTTTATTTAAAGATGGTAATACCATCCGTTTTCTTCTATAAAATATGAACATATACATATGTATGTAAAAAGCATTAAAAAAAATATTGTGTACATTTTTATCTCCCCTTAAGCATAATGTAAAGCTATAATATTATTATATTATAAGTACATGACATATTCTCAGTTAATATCGTGTTCATCATTATTTTAGTGCCTGCATATGTATAGACACAATCACATCATTCTGATGTAAGGAGAAAAAAATTTTAATATAATGCAGAAACTGTACGATTTCATGGTGAATGAAAATAGAAAATAAAGGCAAAAGTTATACCACACTTTCCAAAAAAAACAAAAAATAAAAAAAAAAAAAAAGGATTATCAAGTGGTGCATTCTTTGTGTTTGGACATATGTAATTTTATATATATATGTGATGTTTGTATGTAAATAGACACCTATTATTATCATTTACTAAAAGTACACTTATAATTTTTTTTTTTGGGGTTCTCACATTTTGTGTTCAAAATTTAAATAATAAAAAGCAGATTTCATGATGCATAATATCCTTTTTTTTTTTTTGATGTTTTTATTTTTATTTTAATTCCATTGTTGTTTATTTTATGTGGAGTTTTGGTATCAAAAATGGTACTTTTAAAATATTTTAACAATGCATTGCATAAAAATTTTATGCAAGTATAAGAACGTAAAGCTATGCACCTATGCGTTGTTATTCTTTAATAGATTTTTGTTATTTTTTTATATGAAAATATTATTATGTTTGTATGTATCTATGTAATTTTTACCAACCGCATTATATATAATAAAGTACGTCTTTTTTCGCACCAAATTTCGTCTGAAAGGGTTTTTAAAAAATAATATTCACTTACTCTTATTAGATTTTCTAGGCACTATCTATGTAATATAGTCCATATAGGAAAAATATTTTAAATATAAAAAATTTTCCTCTAATTATACCCTGAACCTTCGTGACTTTGGTATTTATATAAACTTTGGTGTTGAATTTTTGACCCACTTGGAGGAGTCGTCTGTGGTATGAGCATGTATATATATATTCTTGCGATGAATTATACATGTCCGTCCGTCCGTCTAATCGCACGATAACTCAAAACATGCTAAAATAGCACCAAACTTTCACAAGTTGTTTATTTTCTATCGTAATGCTGCTATTGCAATTGGACCAATTCAGACAACGAATTCGGGTAGCTGTCATACAACTCTAAAAGTTAATTTTAAATACTCGGAAAAATAATAAGGTTAGATTCATGAGACTTGATTGTCATGGGTCCAATTGGTCAGATATTTCCATGAAGTTGCAATAGAATGGTTTCACATGTTCGAGTAATTGCCATATACAACGATGAAAGCTAATTGTAAATATTTCAGAAACAAAATTTTAAACTCAAATTGTTAAGTTGCAGGGTTTAATTCAGTCGGTTTTATATTCAGTCGATTGAAACGTTTATTGTATGTATGTAATATTTAGTATTTTCTTCCTATACATGTTAATTAATGAATAAATTATACCTATTAATATATTGAATAGAGAGATTTATAACAAGCATTAATTTTTTAGCTATACAACGAACATACATATGTCCATATTATATTCTGTCTGTGGCCTTAAGAAAAAATGTTAAATCAGAAAATTTATTTATTTTAAAATTTTGATTAAATTTATCAAATATTAAGAGAACATATATTAAACTGTACCGACTGAACGAAAAATTTTGAGCTACACCAAATGCAATTTATAAAGTTTAATATTTTTAGTATTCAATGACACGGTTGTAAATAACACTTAAATATAATATCATAAAGAAACAGGTCGCAAACAATCGGAAATAGGGAAAACTATAGGCAAGGAATACAAGAATTTCATAGAAATTTTTTAAAATATTTATTCCTCAAACATTCATTTATATATCACACACCTTCGTTATATGAACAAAGTAGTTTCAACTCACATTTTACTAACTCTCAAGAAGTGAATAAATTTTTTATACATTTTAGAAAAAAACAAGATACGTAATACCAAATAATTTTTCTCATTCGAAAATTACTCTATACAAATATAAGACAATTACTCACTTTCTTCTCACTATGGCGAATAAAATAGCAAGATAAACGATCAGGCTCTATATGCTTAAAATTATTAGATTGTTTCTAAAACAACTTAAATAAATTATTCAAAGCGAATTAAGTTAATTATAGTTATTGATTATTTTGTAAAAGTGCATTCAGTATCTTGTTACATGGCATTATCTTTTTCAGCTAATTTAACAAATTACAGAATGATTTCTTTCTTATTCACAGCTCTGGACGTTATTGTAAATTATTATTTGTATATTTTATAAGTGCATGTATTGCCGCAATTCCTGATATAGCTGTTTAATTCTTCTTTTGATTAAAAGTATAATATTTTAACAATTTTCCATAAACTCACTTAAAAAGCAAGAAATTTCCATTTTATTTTCATATATCAGAGCTTAATTTCAAAATTTCTTGACAATTGTCCAGTACATGACACATGAAACTTCCCTACACAATCATTAATTATTTTTTATAACTCGTTATTATATTTTTATATTATTCAATAATAATTATTTGTTTAATTTGTTAGCCCACAGTTCTCTATTTTTATATTATAATTTTCTATTTTAATAAAAATGACATGAAATAATTTCATAGAAAATAGTAATACACAAAAAAAAAAAACAAAAAAAAATATTAATTAAATATTAACTTGTTTAAAAAAAAAATAGTCTCACCATTTTTATTTGTTCATTTCTTTTCTCACTTTACTAATTTCTACCACTGATAATTTCCCTCAGGATAACAAATTAAAAAATACTTGAAGGAAAACTTGAAACCAAATCCTCATTAACAGTAAAAAAAAGAAAAATAAAAAAAAGAAAAATGGAAATAGTTAAAGAAAATTATTTTTTTTTGTTTTTCTCACAAAACTTTCAGCATTTTAATTTCCCCATTGGTTTTAATTTCTTTTAATGAAACACTATTCATACAAGTATATTATATATAAAAAATATAATAAATATTTATAATATTATATACAATATATATGAAATATAAACAGATACAAAAAAATGTAGGTACTATATTGAATTCGTGTACATATAAAATTTTCTTCACATTTTCATCTTATATTTTTATAATAGAACATGTGTAATTAAAAATAAGTCCTTGAGATATTTAATTCATACAAAAAAATATATACATATATATATTTTTTCCAACTCATTTTTGATTAGTAAAAATGTGCGATTGCTTATTCTCAATGGGGAGAAACGAAATCAATTCAAAAACAGAAAGAAAAAATAAAAAAGAAATATAATATATATATATATATATGTGTACATATAATTAAAATTATCTTTTCACCTATACACAGGTGTTGATTATAAGGAAAACTAAAATTAATAAGGAAATCTGACAGGTCCAAGTGGCCTTAAGGTATATTCATGTTAAATTAAAGAATTCATGTTAAAAGTTACATGATTAAAACAAAAAAAATTGCTTTAACAGAAATAAATTTAATTCTTTGTATATGTATATTAAAATCTTATTTATTTTGAAACAATGTTAAGTTTCATTTAAAAATAATTTAATTATTTTTTTAATATTTGAATCATTCCATTTGTTATTTTGTCAGAGAGTTAAAAATTGTATTTTTCAAAAATATTTAATTATTTTATTACAATATATGTAGTTCATCTCCTGTTTTATAACTATATTATTAATCTTAATGAAATTTCCGACTTTCATGTAAGATGGAGATCCATATTCTACTCTGACATTAACATTAACAAAAAATTTCAAATTTAAAAGATTATCATAAACGCAATACACACTGCTAAAAAATAGTTCCAAAACACAATACATCAAAAACATAACATAGTAAATATACACTTCTTAATTATTGATAAAACAAAGCTACTCATAACAATTTCATTACAATCCTAAGTATGCATCATTGTGCATAAACAAATTATAACTAGCAGCATTTATTTTAGAACATAAATACACTGGTACTGTAATAGCGCAAATTACTGGTTTATGAAAAAGCCATTTCTTTTGATTTTTTAAAATCTATACATAATTGTCTCACAAATGTTATGCATAATATATAAATGATATACCTAGTTGTAATTCTATATTATGTAATATAGAATTACAACTAGTTGATTCTATATTATGTAATAAAAACAAGCGAGGAATTAAATAAATTTCTACATGAAGTGTACAGGGTAATGCGGTAATGAGTACAATATTATATGATATCATTTATAACTAATCAAAAATGGGTAAAACTCTTATTTAGAAGTGGGTACCAAAACTACGCGGTTTTCCAGATATGTTAGAGGTATTTTACAAATTTTTGATATAATTTTATCTTCCTCACACTCTTTTCCTTTCTGTTTTAAGACACATAGAACTGAAATTTTAAAACTCTAGAAAATGTTGTTTAAAGGCACCAAGTCTTTGTAAAGGCCTATTGCATCAAAAGTATTTTTGGAAAGGTAAAAAATGTTCCTCTTTCTATACAGAAATATTGAAAAAACTTTTCATTTCCTTTGATATCTTATAATTTGTCAATACTAACAAAGGTACAGCAATTCGGTAAACTTCTTTCAGCACGCATATATTCATATATTGGTATTGATAAATATCCTCACTACTTAGTACAATGCTTAGAGTTCCAGACCCCATATAAAGCAAACGGTTTTATCTGATTTAAAAAACTAGAAACAAATTGACTATCGCAACTTGTAAGCAAAGTAAAATATTTAATTTACAGACAACATTAACCAGAAATGGTATTTTTAATTCAATTATTCCCACACATGGACAGGTAGAAATACTCATTCTGTAGTGGAAAGTAGCAATCAAATGGTCACGAGGTGTTAAAGACCATTTTTTTATAGTAGAACTACAAAAATAAAGACCTGCAGAAGAATGTGTTGTTTTTATATAAATGAAGTGCCATTGTTTTGTTATATTTTGGGAAAATTAATTTAATTTTTGAATAATTATAAAAATAAAAGGTGATCTAAATATTGTAATAAGGGAAAAAATTTTGGGAAAAAAAATATAGAGTTTCATAAAATTTTAAGTATTATAAGAATATAAAAATTATAATAAATTCGAGTTTTTTGAATTATTAATGCTTACCATTCCAAAAGTATCCCTATGATGCAAAACTGAATTGAATCTTACCTTAAATAAAAATTTTACCAATTTTCGACTCTCTAAACGAGGGTATATAATATTGTACTCTTTACTGAATCACCCTGTGTACAAAGTAAATTTTTAAATTAGCCTTTATAATTTTGCTAAGTGTTCTAATTGTTAGCAAAAAAAAACAGATGGCATTTCGTTAAGTATTTTATGTTGATGAAAAAAAAATTTAATATTTTAGAGACAATATATACATACAATACATGATATAGGGAAATTTCATAGCTATAACATTAAACATCAAACACAATTGGTATGTTGTCTCGAAATGGTATACTGACTGTGTGACGCAATAAGAAGCAGCTCATTTATTTAAAGCTATAGTTAATACAAAAGAAACAGAAGTACTGTAAAAAAAGGTTTAAGTAAAATTAACTGGATCTGACCTGAAATTGGGAACTACAATTTTGGATTAAAATCATCGTGGATAATCCCGAGAATGGATATACAACATACGTTAGATATTTTCTTTAGGAACACAAATTATTCATCCATTCATCAAAATTTTACTTTTGTTTTATATATTTCCGAAACTTGAAATTGCGGAACGTGATATTTTGTATTTCTGCAAAATAATTTTATATGCCGTGTTTTTAAGTATGCATTATAATACGAAAAACTTTGAATAATTTGCAATCCTTGCTCCTCTTTTATTTCAAATATATATTTTCTACTATAAGTAAAATATTACACTAACAAAATTATTTTTAAACCCCAACTATTAAACATATAAATAAAATACTCGTATGTATGCTTTTTTAAGATTTTTTTATTTCAAAGTATTTTTTAGATTTTATGTAAAGGATTTGTAAATATACCATTTCTCATCATAATGCACTTACAATAATTAAAGATTTTAAAACAAAAGCACATAATCTGAAAATTGTGCATATTATGATTTGAACAGATATATGTTTTGTATAAATTTAAATAGATAAAAGGATAATCTAAAAAAAATCTGATGTGGTCAGCACATAACCGACCGCATTGTGTATTGTCTAGTTAAATGAAAGTGTTACAGAATATTATAAAAATGTCGATTAAAAACTTCTTTCCAATTTTTAGGACATTGGTAAGCTTATAGTAAACATACCTAGAAAAATGTAAAATTGGATCTTAGTAGAGTTTCGCTTTGTGCTACTCGAATTCCCTGAAATGCTCGCCAGTTAGTTTCGGTAACAACCAGAACTCAAATATCAAAAAATTCCATCAATTCGCTCCGTTCGAGCCCTGATATTTCCAAAAAGTTTACATGTTCATTGTTTTAATACGAGGAATTCATATATTAAATTTCAATGAAATCGGTTGATTATTTCTCTTTATATACACAAAAATGTATATTTGGCCCGTAGTAAACGTCCAGTTGCTGATGCCTGATTTATTCAAAAAGTTAGGAATTTTCGCGGACGGTCGAGCAAAGCTAAAATATGTAATTTCAAGTAAATCGGTTGAATATTTTCCTCAAAATGGTGAAAAATATAAAATTGGCCCGCAAATCAGTTTTCGAGCCGTGATCTTTCCAAAAAATTTATATGTTCATTGCTTTAATATGAAGAATTCATACGTTAAATTTCAACGAAATCGATTGATTATTTCCCTTTATATACACAAAAGTGTATGTTTGGCCAGTAGGAAACGTCTAGTTGCCGATGCCTGATCTTTCCAAAAAATTTACATGTTCATTTTTTTAATACGAGGAATTCAAATATTAAATTTCAATGAAATCGGTTGATTATTTCTCTTTATATAGACAAAAATGTATATTTGGCCGTAGTAAACGTCCAGTTGCTGATGCCTGATTTGTTCCAAAAGCGGTTGAATATTTTTTTAAAATGTTCAAAAATGTAAAACAGGCCCGCTAAAAAGTGCAGTTCCCGAGGCCTGATATATACCAAAAGTTGAACAATCCGTGCCATGGTAGAAATAAACTTACATATAAAATTTCATCAAAATCGGTTCAGCCGAACTTGAGATACACGCGAGTTATGTCAGTAAACTCAAATAAAGTCAATTTGAAAGACGACACTTCATTTCCGTCGCCTTTCTTTTATAAAATTTAACAAAATTTTCCATTAACTTAAAATAATAAAAAAAATTCTTTCCCATAAATTTCATAATTCTTATTTTCATAGTTTTGCATAATATCAAGAAAAACTCACAATCAACAGTAATTACTTTCACATAAAAAAAATTATTTTCAAATAAAAGTTAAAATATCAAATTACATACAAAAATAAAATTAACACACTTAAAGTAATTACTGCTGACTAAATAGTTTTATGCTTCCAAGTACCTTAGGTTAATAAATTCATTTTATATCAATAATTATTGTTAAGTTTGCTTTCAAAAAGAAAAGTTCAGTTTTACTGTTAGTTCTAAGATTAAAGTAAATTGAAATAAATAAATTAACTAACTTAGTCCTAAGATTAAAGTAAAGTTAAATAAATAAGGGCTTTTTCGATAATTCAGTTCTAACTTAGTTCTGAATGTAAAGCACGTTCGATAAATCGAATCTGCAAAATCTGTAAAAGTAGCATGTTCGATAATGTTCTCGTGCAAAAAAAGCTCGTTCGAAAATACGATTGAGCTTTAAGTTCTTAGGCAATTTTAAAGATTTTTTTTTAATACTGCAATAAAAGTGAAAATTAGTAAAATAGAAAAATGTTGGATATTGAAGAATTAATGGGGTAAATTTATGCAATTTTTGTTTTGTACATTTAATAATTTATGTTTTTCTTTCATAGAGAGCTGGAAAATGAAAAATTTTGGGATAAATGTAAAATAAAAATGTTGATACAAGCCAGACTTGATGATGAAACAAACTTACTATAAAACAATCGCGCTCCATCCTGAAATGTTCAAAAAATATGGTATCCGGCATCAAATTGATTGTTCCTAAGTAATTTAAAGTATATTACTTTTTTCAATTTTTTCATTAAGTAGATGAATTATCTGATCTGTAACATATTTGCTTAGAAATTTTTTTTTGTTCTTCAGACATCTTTCTTTTTTCATTTTTATAAAATTGACAATTTGCAAACAAAAAAAAAGCTTGTTAAAAAAAATTATAGACATTTCAGACATGCAAAGATATGTCATTCAGATTGTAGAAGTTTGTAAGTATGCGTAAAAAGCTTTTACAAACCTAAGTTAGATCTTTCAGTACAGAACTGAATTATCGAAAAAGCCCTAAGTAAAACTAAAATTTAAATTTTTGGTGTTTTTATTTTTTTTATTACGGAAAAATAAAATAAATATAATTGGCGCAGAACGGTAATTCTGTTGTCTAAAGATAAACAGTTTAGTGATCGAATCGTATAAATTTAAATTTATAAACTCAATTTAAACTAAAGTTTAAATTAAAAAAAAAAAAATTTTTATGTAATAATACAAGTTAAAATTAAACCAAGCAAAAACAATTCATAATTTATATAAAAGTGTAACAGTTATTCATTTAAAAGAACATTTCAAAAAAAAAAATATACATAAATATATATTTTCAATAAAGATAATAAAATTGCTATAAACATTAACATAATTTAATAGTACAAACAATTAATGCCAAAACAAAAACAAAAATCTAGAAGTGAAAGACCATTAATTTATGAGATACGACAAAAAATGGCATTAAATAATAATAATAATGCTAATAATAATAATAGTGTTAACAACAACAGGGCAGAATTTACTTTAACTGCCAGTGACTTGCTAAAGGATGCCCAACGCATTCATGAGTTCAAAGGAAATGATGATTACGCCCTATCATCGTTCATAAGGGAGGTAGATACAGTACTACCCCTGTTCGACAACAGTCCTGATTTGAAGCAGTATGCCTTTAAAAGGATTATCATCAATAAAATACAAGGACCAGCTCTGGACGTTATACGAACGCTGGGACCAAATTCAACTTGGGAAAACATCAAAGGAATCTTAACCAACAACTTCGGAGTCCAACAAACATATCACCAACTTTATCAGGAAACCTTATCTCTAAAAAGTAATTCGAGATCTGTTCTTTAAAGAGGGGGATCATTTAACTAGTACCACAGAAATTCAACACTAAATTATAACCACTATTGACAGACCGATATATTCTAAAATATATAGGTACCCTCAGATTCACGAACAGGAAATATCGAAACAAATATCCGACATGCTCAAACAAGGAATAATAAAAGAGAGCAATTCACCTTACAACAGTCCTTTACGGATTGTACCGAAAAAGACGGACAATTCAGGACAGAAAAAATGGAGAATTGTGATCGACTACCGTAAACTGAACGAAGTGACGTTTGACGACAAATTCCCCATTCCCAACATGGAGACTATACTAGACAAACTTGGAAGAGCACAATACTTTACTACCCTGGACCTTGCCAAAGGTTTCCATCAAATTCTAGTAAAAGAGGAAAATAGAAAGAAAACAGCCTTTTCTACTCCTCAGGGGCACTATGAGTATATAAGGATGCCCTTCGGCCTGAAAAATGCACCATCAACTTTTCAGCGCCTAATGAACCATATTCTTCGAGATTTTATAAATAAAATATGTGTCGTCTATCTCGACGATATTTTAATTTTCAGTACGACTCTAGCAGAGCATATTAACAGTATAAAATTAATTTTCAATAAATTACGGGAATTTAATCTGAAGATTCAATTCGATAAATGTAATTTCTTCTCTAAGGAAACCGAAAATTTGTGGGCCATATTCTAATACCCGAGGGAGTTAGACCAAATCCAAAGAAAATTGAGGATATCCGTAAATTTAAATTAATAAAGAAATTAATAACTGAAACACCTATACTTAGTACCCCGACTTCAATAAAAAATTTAAACTTGTAACAGATGCCAGCCAAAATGCTATTGGTGCTGTTCTCCCAGTGTGTTTCGTTAGTAGGACCCTCAATGAACATGAGAGGAAGTACTCAGCAACTGAAAAAGAACTATTAGCAATTGTGTGGTCGACTAATTACTTTAGACCTTACCTTTTACCTAAAACACAAGGTAAAAACGTCAATCCAAGTCTGTATCGTTGGCTACTCAAATTAGGGGAATATAACATTAATATCGCCTATATAAAGGGTAAAGAAAATAAAGTGGCTGATTTTCTCAGCAGAATAAACAACGAAACTCATGAAATTAATGCGATCGAGACGATCGACCCAGAAAGGGGGGGGTGACGATGACACAAATTCATTACATAACAACTTTGACGAAAATGAGACAATACACTCTCAGGAAGACCTTAATGACCACATACCAATACTAGAAACAGTTGTAAACAGATTCAAAACACAAATTATTTTAACAAATGAAAAAATTAGGGAAACAGAAACAGTACATAACAATAGGAAAATTTATATAAACTCACAAGACTTAGAAAATAATTTATCTGACATTTTAAGAAGATACATAAAACTAGGTAAAGTAGGAATTTATACAGATCTACCTGACTATCAATATAATATTTTGCAACAAAAAATAAAAGATCTATTTAGTGACATTGGTATAATTAGGTTCGTAAAATGTTCATTCCATGCAAAGGATATGAAGACAGAAGAAGAAGCTTATAAACAAATAAATAAATACCATAGATTAGAAACTGAACATACAGGAATTTTAGAAAATTACGAGGGTTTAAAACGTCATATATATTTCCCAAATCTTAAACTTCTTATTCAAAAGTATATCAATAACTGCGACATGTAGTAGAGTAAAGTACGATAGAAACCCAATAAAAGATAAATTTAAATTCACCGAAACTCCAAAAAATATTAAACAAATTGTACACATGGATGTATATACTAATTCCAATTCAAATTTTTTAACTTTCTTAGACAAATTTTCAAAATTCGCGACAGCTTATTACCTTGAAGATAGAAACAATCAGACAATAATTGAAAAACTCGGGGACTATAAATCACAAAGAGGACATTTTACAAAATTAGGGAGAGATAACGAATTTCGTAGTATAAATTAAAGTATTTCGTAGTATAATAAAAGACTTTTTAAGAAATGAAAATATTGAACTCCATTTAGTTAAATCCAATTCACATACCGGTAACTCTGACATAGAACGGTTACATAGCACTCTTCGTGAGAAAATTAGAATGCTAGGAATAGAAAATAAAGAACTTAATATTAAAGAAAAGATTTCTAAAGCTATAGAATGGTACAATAATAGCTATTATTCTACAACTAAAGAAAAACCCATAAACATCCAAGAAGGGAAATGTGACGTCAAGACAATTTATAATAATATTCTCAAAGAAAAAACTAGAATTGTAAATAAAAATAATAAAAAAAGGGAAAACTACCAAGATAATAGAGCAGAGGGTTATATAAAAAATTATAAAAGTGTTAGACATAAAGAGCAACCCAAATACATTAAACATAAACTAAATAACATTCATTCATCCAATATTAAACGAAAAACTAAATTTGCAGGTAAAATTAATATTCAAAATGTTACTGCTGACGATAATACTAAGTTACTGCCAGGGACATCTTACAGTAGAACAGATTAATACAGACTTTGGGTACTCAGAAATAAAATTAAATGACGTTAAATTAGTAAAAACTTACGACACAATATTACATATCGTTAACCTCGAAGAAATTTCAAACATTTTAAATACTTTTGAAACCAATATAAAATATGCAAACCTTGACGAAAGAGAAAACACTTTAAAACTTCAAATACAAACAATTCGTACAAAAATACATACATTAATTCCACATAGACAAAAACGAGGTCTAATTAACTTTGTAGGCACAGTACATAAATAACTTTATGGGACAATGGACAATACTGACAGATTAGAAATCGAAAATCACCTAAACATTATAACACAAAATAATCATATGGCAATAACCAATTTAAACAAACAAATAAAAATTAATCAAAATTTCAACGAGTCTTTTGTAAAACTTAAAGAAGCTATAGAAAAAGACAGATACACAATTTTAAGAAAATTCAGTATGATCAGAGAACATGACAAACAATTATTTACACAAACAATCTACACTGACTATGCTTTAAAACTGAAAATTTTACAAGACAATATAGAACACTTACAAGATAACATTTCATCAGCAAGATCAGGTACAGATATACAGTAGTTTACTAACAAAGGAAGAAATTATTGAATACGACATTGACTTTGATAAACTCCATAATATAAAAGTAGGAACTTTAACTGACGACAAAAACAATTTAATTTTCGCTATAAATATTTGATTGAAATTTTATTGATAATAAAACTTTTACTTACACAAAAAAAACAGGCTTAAAAAATTTAAAACCATCAAACAATTACTAAGGTACCGATTCCCATAGTCACGTCACTTTCGTGACGATTGTCACCTTGTTGTCACGTCACGGAGAATGCTTTATTCCCATAGTCACGGAGAGTGACGTGACAAAATTTTGCTATACGATGGTGTTTGACATTTCCAATAATAATAAATATTGAAAATCAAAAGCGTTTTTTTTTAAGTTTATAAATTCAAAATTTAAAATGAGTTGTATATATTTGTGGTGGTCATCTGACGAGGAAGAAGACGAAGAGGATGAAAAAAAAATAAATTTAATTTCCCAAAGAAAAATGTTAAGGGATAAATGTGATCCTTTAAATTTACCAGACGCAGCGTAAGTTCAATAGTTTACCTTAAATATGTGAATTTAACTCACTGTGTTCTTTACAGTTTCGTGAAATATTTTAGGATCTGCAAGGAAAGTTTCTTGGATCTTCTAAAGATAATTGAGAACAATTCAAAAACTACAGTACGATCATCTTCAGTGAAACCATTAATTAAATTAAGCGCTGTTTTACGTTTCCTTGCTGAAGGTTCTTACCAAACAGGTGCTGGAAACGATTTTAACGTTGGTTTATCACAACCAACATTTTCGGAAATACTAAAAGAAATTTTAGATATTTTCGAAAAAACCATAACCTATAATCGTCTTTATTTGGCATAACATTTCTAGCCAAGTAAACGTTTTCTGCCATACATGCAACCAAACATTCAAATTGTTTTCTGTTTGTAATTTTTATACTGTAAAAATAATTTTTTTTTGTCAATATTGATTAATAATCGTTTCACTTATATTAATAATTTTGTTTAATTTTACTTACTTCTTATTTTTACTCATTTTCTTTTCTAAAAAAAATACAAAATTTCCTTAATTAAAAAAAAAACACAACTCTCACGAATAAAAACTGCGTGACGACTGTCACTCGATTTTCGTGAGGGTTGTCACGAGCGTGACTACAAGAATAGCTAATTTTAACTGTCACGGTGACAACCCCGTGACGTGACTATGGGAATTGGCACCCTAATTAAAAGAAATTGTAATAAATCATTTAATAATGTTTCAGAAATTTTAGAAATCCAAGAAGGTTTAGTAATTGCAAAAAACCAATATAATGTAAATCTTTCAAGTAATTGTGATGAAAGATCATTTCTTATGAATGGAAATTATTTGATTAATTTTAACAATTGTTCTATAAATATCAACAATTTTAAAATAACAAATGAAAAAACTGAATTTAAACATAATTTTTTATTACCAAATTTTGAAGAAAATATTGCAAATGTAAATAATGAATTAAGTTTTGATAATATTATCTTAAATCAAATTGAAAATTTTAACAAGATTACAGAAATAAAATACAAAAGAAAATCATATTATATATACGAAATTATTACATCTATTTGTATACTTACCATTTTGATCATAATTATAACATTTGCCTGGAAGCACAAAATTTTTAAAATTAAAATTAATATGAGGACTCAGGAGAGTCCTCAAGCAAGGGAAGGAGGAGTTATATCAGTAAACTCAAATAAAGTCAATTTGAAAGACGACACCTCATTTCCGTCGCCTTTCTTTTATAAAATTTAACAAAATTTTCCATTAACTTAAAATAATAAAAAAAATTCTTTTCCATAAATTTCATAATTCTTATTTTCATAGTTTTGCATAATATCAAGAAAAACTCACAATCAACAGTAATTACTTTCACATAAAAAAAATTGTTTTCAAATAAAACTTAAAATATCAAATAACATACAAAAATACAATTAACACACTTAAAGTAATTACTGCTGACTAAATAGTTTTATGCTTCCATGTACCTTAGGTTAATAAATTCATTTTATATCAATAATTATTGTTAAGTTTGCTTTCAAAAAGAAAAGTTGAGTTTTACTGTTAGTCCTAAGATTAAAGTAAATTGAAATAAATAAATTAACTAACTTAGTCCTAAGATTAAAGTAAAGTTAAATAAATAAGGGCTTTTTCGATAATTCAGTTCTAACTTAGTTCTGAATGTAAAGCACGTTCGATAAATCGAATCTGCAAAATCTGTAAAAGTAGCATGTTCGATAATGTTCTCGTGCAAAAAAAGCTCGTTCGAAAATACGATTGAGCTTTAAGTTCTTAGGCAATTTTAAAGATTTTTTTTTAATACTGCAATAAAAGTGAAAATTAGTAAAATAGAAAAATGTTGGATATTGAAGAATTAATGGGGTAAATTTATGCAATTTTTGTTTTGTACATTTAATAATTTATGTTTTTCTTTCATAGAGAGCTGGAAAATGAAAAATTTTGGGATAAATGTAAAATAAAAATGTTGATACAAGCCAGACTTGATGATGAAACAAACTTACTATAAAACAATCGCGCTCCATCCTGAAATGTTCAAAAAATATGGTATCCGGCATCAAATTGATTGTTCCTAAGTAATTTAAAGTATATTACTTTTTTCAATTTTTTCATTAAGTAGATGAATTATCTGATCTGTAACATATTTGCTTAGAAATTTTTTTTTGTTCTTCAGACATCTTTCTTTTTTCATTTTTATAAAATTGACAATTTGCAAACAAAAAAAAAGCTTGTTAAAAAAAATTATAGACATTTCAGACATGCAAAGATATGTCATTCAGATTGTAGAAGTTTGTAAGTATGCGTAAAAAGCTTTTACAAACCTAAGTTAGATCTTTCAGTACAGAACTGAATTATCGAAAAAGCCCTAAGTAAAACTAAAATTTAAATTTTTGGTGTTTTTATTTTTTTTATTACGGAAAAATAAAATAAATATAATTCGCGTGCACACACTTAATTATAAATCAATAAAGATCAGAAAGTGGTGGTTATGATCCTGATACTGGTTCGAGTAGCTGCCATACAACTTCAAAACTTATATTTGGTGATATCTCAGAAATTTAAACTTTAGTATTGAAATAAACGAATATATTTTTTGGGCCACTGTGTTTGATAAAAGTCATTGAAATGGCTTAGCTTGAAAAGTTATTTGGCTATATCTTAAAAAGCTACAGTTCAACTTACAGTGTTATAGTACTCGTTAAATAAAATATATTAGATTGGCAGCTATTTTCAATAAAAGTTGTTGAGATCTTATTAGCAATTGTCATACATGACATGTAACTCCGAAAATTATTTGACGTTATCTCAGAAATTATTGGAGTTATAATATATAAGTTTCGTTAAAACAAGTGTATTATTAGGACTGTCACACATAAAAATTGTTAATTTCTTGACTGCTTGTGGTAACTGCCATACAACTTTAATAGTTAAAATGAAATTTTGCGTAAATTAATCATATGATAATACGGTAACTTAAAGTCATATACTGTCCCATAATCAGCTGTGGCATATTTACACCACTAATTGAAATTGTACGGGAATTACATTGAATTTCATTAAAAATTGTACGGGCAAATTCGTACGGGTATTACATAGTTGAAATAGTCAACTCTAATTTTTCTCATTTCTTACAGAAATCGATTGAATCAATTATTTTAGTTAGAATGAATGTTCTCTTTTTTTAGCAATGTAAAAATTTTATTTGCATAATGGCTTACTAATAATATGTTTGCATAATAGCTTACTAATAAAATGTTTATGTTCTCCCAAAAGTAGGCAATTTTAATTAGTACCATGAGTACTAAAGCTTTTATTTGTTAACTATAATTTAAATTAATTAACTGTAATTTTGTTTCTTTTTATTTGTGCTTTTACTCTTGTTAAGTTACTGAAAAATAAAGCTTTGAGTCAAATTTAAATGTAATTTTATAACAAATATAGTTTTTGCGTTTAAAAATTTTGAAATTTAAACAAAAGAAATATCTCCAATAAATTAAGACAAAAATATTCCAAATTTTTAATTTTTGAGAAAATTTTAAGAAATTCAAATATTTTCATATTAATATATTTGCCGCTATTCTACGTAATGCAAACCTCCAACTAATTAAAATACTTTTACAATTCGCAAATTAAGAAATGATCAAGTAAAAAATAACAAATACATTATACATATGCAATGTTACCATAATATTTAACAGTTCATTTATTCAGATTAGCTCAACTAAGCCACATTTAAAATAATTATTTTAATATTTCATAAAAATTCAATTAATGCCGAATCTTATGCAACAATGAATAAAAATATTTGGGAAACTTTAATATTGTAGTCTTATATAATTAATTAAAAAATTTTTGTATATTTACATACTTACATCAAGAAGCAATACAGAAAAGTAAAATAAACGTTTATTCCTTCTGTAATGCTCTTACGATATGGGAAAATAAAGAATTTTGTTCATTTTGTGCACTTACAAAATTTGATATCAAAGATGACAGTATTAATTTCAAATTTTCATTTAGAAAATTCCTGTCCGGTATGAAAACTACAAGGTAGACTATTAATTCGTTATTACTTCCAAAATCTGTGACGAATATATCTTTTATTCCCAGGTTGTCTGAATCTTTTGAATATTTAAAACAACTAATTTTTATTACATATTTAAAGATATTTAAAGATAGTGAGCATTTGATGTCCTAAATGTCAAAATTTTGTTTTTTTTCCTATAAGTAAATAAAATTTAGCAATTTAGGATATCAACTATAAAAATTTACTTTTGATAGAACTAGTTTTTTCTTTTGCTTTAAAATGCTTTCGTATTTTGATTTTTTATTAAGAACAAGCATTTTGTTTTAAATTTTTTTGTATTATGATTTTATCAATAAATTTTCGTATTATAAATTTCAAATTAATTATTAAAATTATATTCAACATAATATTAAATTAACTGATATCTGACCCTTAACGCTTTCTTTGTATTAGAAATATAGCTTACATGGTGTGGTGATATATTATAAATTAATGATTTAAATCTATAATGTACAGTTATTTCATCTAATATATTTTCCACAATCGCGTGTAAATTTCACACAATATACATATAGTTTTTTTGATCAAAAATAATTGAATTGATATATTAAGAATATTATTTCACTGCGTACATATATCTGTTATTTAATTCAAGACTTCAAAATTTTACTTGAGGAGATCATTGACATCATTTGCAACTATATACGTTTTAACTCTATTTTCATAATAATAATGACTTAGAAAAGAAAAAATTTATTTAAACTGATCATGACCCGCTTATTCGTACATATTAAAAACAAAAATTAATATTTCTACCTTGCACTTGACCAAATAAAATACATTCCAATAGCTTACCCAATGTACATATACTTTAATGTATCTTTCCTCTTTCCTATTACACTTTTTAACATTTTACGTACATAATATTAAAAAAAAAATAACATAAAGCTGTTCTCTATGCATCAAATTATTAAATAATTAAGAAATCTTCCGCCATTCCAATATCCGATTATATAATCTTACAAATGTATGTATACAAGACTCTTATATCTGAAACACCTTGATACAATTTTTCGCATATTCATATATTAAAAATCAATTGAATACCTTCATATTAACAATTGCATATACCAATACAAATAACATGCATTTATTTACTTCTTATATTGCCGAATACTAAATATAACATTGAAATTTGAAATTAACACGAAAAGAAAAAAAATGTCGATGTTTTAATGGTAATTTCTTAGAGACAAACTCACTCATAATGTTTTTTTGAAGTATGAGGAATAAAAAAATTTTGTAATTCTTTTCCTCATCTAAAGTGCCTTCTCTATACATGAACACAATATAGCGTAAAAATATAGAAAAAAAAAAAAAAAAAAATAAGAGACAATCCAGGTCATGCCAATGGGCAATTACCGTTTTGTATATTTTACCCTTTCTTTGAACACAAAAAAAAAAAAAACATTTTTAAAAGCTCTCAGTTTTTTTCTCTTTAATGCTGATCAATGGTCAAATTACAATACTCTAATGTTATGGTAAAATACAAAATGAAAATAAGCATGAGAGAGAAATTAGTTAAACAAAATTTTAAAGATATTCAACTGTATTACGAGTACGAAATATGTTTTGTAAAATTTCAATCTTAAAATCAAAAATTTTCACTGAAGATTCATGTGTATCTCGAACCTCACCTGCGCCAATTCGCGAAGTGAGCGGTATTTCAATAATCAAAAACGGAAATTCGAACAACATTCAAGATGGGGATATGATTGTAGTTATGTTAACAAGCCCCAGTCGAATCTACTACAGCTTTATAATATTATTTACTTATAATATCAAATATTTTCGTGGAGTCTGTACAAAAAGCATTTCTTTATGCTAACATTTTATGCTAAGTAAAAACAAATCTCTGCTTTAAACCATTAATTCTTATCCTTCCAAACTGAGTGACAAATCTATAATACCCTTCGATTATACATACATATACATTTATACATTTGCAAGCAACGGTATTTTAATATATGTATAATATAATAATGTAAAAATAATAAAAAATCAAAAACAAGTAAGCAACTGGTATGTTTTCAATTAATTTTGAAATTGAAATATAATTTGAATTTGTTTTGAATATAAAATTCACTTAAAATAACAGTTTGAATAACGGGTTCCATAGTGTAGCGGTTATCACGTCTGCTTTACACGCAGAAGGTCTCCAGTTCGATCCTGGATGGAACCATTATAGCTTTTTAATTTTTTTTTTTTATAAAAAAGGAAGAATATTGAAAAGATGTAAGTTATTTGTTAAGGTTTTATACTTAAGTTCCAATGCCTAATTAAATTTAATTTTTCTAACAATTTCTAATGCCTATAAATTGTATTATTTAAAAAAAATCTGTTAGAAGAAACCTTCACCCCTTTTTCTCCTTTTTCTTGTTCTGGAAGAATTAATTTAGAATACATACCGCCGCACACTACAAAAACGATCGGTTGAGTTTTGGTGAAAGAAAATTATTACTGAAAACCTAAAGTTACAAACTTGCCAAACTTACTGATTTTTTTTAAATTCTAAGAAAAATTTTATAACATATTAAATTTTAGCAATTTCTTCATTTATTCGTCGAAATTTAACAACTATTTAAGTTAAATATAATATTTTTCATTCCACTTACACTCATTTTCAGCTATTTCAGCTTTCTGGGCAATAGTTAAGCGACCTTTTGGTTTAGGTCTTTTAAATGTTACTGTTAAGATATTCAGTTACAAATTCGATAAATAACTGAATGTATTAATTATAACTTAATTTTTCATAATAAACGGATCTAGACATTTTTCAATGAAAGATCTTAACATTTATTTTAAAATATTTAAATTCAAAATACCAGTTTTTCACAAAGCACCTAAGGTATTCCTATAGTATTGTACCGTTACTGGATTAAAGATATTGAAAAAACAACAAACCGGTCCGTTGTCAAACATATCGAAAAAAAAACAAGTTTTTTGTTTAATAATTTTTGGCCAATATTTTTTTAATTAGGTAAATTTTAAATAAATTATATTTATAATAGACACAATAAATGCACAATATTGCATGTAAGTTATTAGAAAGATAAGTGTGGAAAACAGTTCTTATTTCCCTTAATACTAACATGCTGGAATGTTTGTTTCTTTGAAAATTAAATCGATTGAGCTATCTCTTGTTAATATAAATTAATTCTCCTTCGCGCTAAATTTCCATCACACTCGAATATTGCATTTTGATAAAACAATCGCATTTACCTAAAAAAACTTATAAAGTTTTATGTAAGCAATAGTATTGTGGCACATGCCGGACATTTTCATTCCTACCCTTATAGTGAGTTAATAAAAATTAATTTTTTTAGCAGGTTGCCAAAATTTTTTCTCTATTTATTTTTAAATTACTTTAACATTAAATAATGTTTGTTTGCTAACAAAACGAAATCGTAACTAAGTGACCAAAATCAGAGCGAAAAACTTTTAATAATTTTGATAACCTTTCATCAGATTTAACATTTAAATGAATAAACAACGAGCCAAGAAATTTCTTTTTAAACCTATAAGAATTTATTAAATAAAGTGTAGACCAATTGAAATTTGGAACACAACATTCATTTTTACCAATTTTCCTATATAAAATTTCTTTACACGTTCGGTAAATCATATGTTAATATCTGTTAAAGACAAACTTATAAAATATTAGTTTGATTTCTGTTACCAATAGAAAATTTACATTCCCTTTTTCATCCTTGTAAAGAGTGTCTCAAAATTCACTCAAGAAGTAATTTTCATAGAAAACACAGGTTTGTAATTAAAAATTATAAATTATTTATTGATTCATATAGTTTACAGCATTGGGTTATGTATGGAATAGCATATCGGGTAAATGGCCTCCACAACTGATTGTTTTGCATATATGCGAAATTTCGTTGATACAACGCTCAATTTCCTCCTTCAAGGCGTGTTTAATCGTGGGCTTTTATAATTTAGCATATCGTTGGAAAGATTTCGAAAACCTATAAAAATTTTGTTGAGTAAAATAGAACGGTTCAATAACATTTTAAACCTCCCCAGAAAATGTCTCAAACTATATTAAAATTAAATAACAATGAATAAAATTCGATAGAATTCGAAATGATTTCAAATTTTACAACGTAGTCTTATAATCATATTATGAAAGGAGTCCTACCACTGCACTTTAATTAGCTTCCATTTTATGTTAAAAATCTTTTATACGAGAAAAAAGCGCGGTGAAATCTGTACCAATTAATCTTGTGTCATTTGATTCTTTGTTTTTAATCTGAAATCGAATAGAAAATATTTAATTGTATTTCATTTCCGGATATTTTAAATTTCTACATAACCTGCCATATATAAGAAAGTCTTAACAACTATATGAATAAAATATGAATACATTAGATGGAATATTTTTCACATTTTTAAATCATAGTGATGGTATAACAATTTATATTCGTTTCTCAAACATAATATTTACCAATTATAAGCTTAGTTTAAAAACAAAATTAATTCAAAATTTTAATAATTAAAATATTTTTTGACAAAGCCAAAGTTTTAACTTTTTTTTTTAATTTAAAATAATACAAATTTAGATGAAATGTGCGGCTAGTAAAACTATACAAATATAATATTAAAAGTATCAAGGACATTGTAGCAAACGGAAATTAATATGTATGAAAGTTGTTGGTAAACAAATTCATATGCATATTTTTTCATAATAATTATTTTCGTCATTAATTTTTAAAAGATAAAAGAGAGCAAAGATTACAAAAATTATATTGCAAATCATATTAAATTTGTGAATGATTTTAATAAAATAATTTTCAAGTACAGAAAAGAAAAAAATTTAAGACACAAATTATTAGACTATGCCAACCCAGAGAGCTTCCGTTTAAAAGAAAACCGATGACAATAATTTCGCACTACATACTACGAAATATTTTATTTTGTATTTTCTTGTTTCAATTTTGCTATACCTTAAGAAGATTAATTAATTTATATACACATACATATACATGGGTCAAAAATTTATTACATTTTCAATTTTACAAGTAACTATATTGTCAGATATTTTATATATTATGTATCAAGAAATTTTATTCAAAATTTGTACGAAATTTAAATAATATTTCTAAATCATGTTTAAATATTTTCGTTTAATTTTTGACTCTCTACGACATTATGAAAATGTATATTGGTGGAACAATCTATTAAATTCTTATAAGTAGTTTAATGTTAAAAAGCATATCCTGACTGTATAATAACAGTTACAGTAAAATATGTAGATATTTTATATTTTTTTCTGGTAAAATTAACTGTTCAATCGATTTTGTTATTCAAAACTGTTTTTTCCTCTAAGTTTTACAGCAAAAATTTTAATTGTTAATACAATAAAATACAGTTTTGATCGTTAATCCAAGCTGTTATGGCACCTTTCATATGCTATAAAAAATTTCGGATAGATTTCGAATATAATTTTTTGAAAATGAATGAAAAAAAGTGTCATTAGGCCATATCTCGAGAGTAAGTAGACTTTACTTTGTGCTACACTTTCTAAAAAAAACATGGGGGTCTCAATTTAAAGAAATGGAAAAGACTTGGCAACTCGGTCCGTAGTAGGAGTTTCAAGTATGTGTTTTAAAGACATGCCTCGCACTCAGAGGTGAGGGGCAATCCTTTTATACTTATACGCGGTGTACTGACGTCCAAATTCTATAATCTCAATTCAAAATCTCAATTCAAAAAATAATTAATCAAATTTTTAAATTTCAAAAAAAACTTTTTCTTAATTTAAATATTAACTGAATTGTGCACAAAAATAGCAAATGAATTTTTTTATATTAACAAATTTCGGCTATATTACATCGATATTATAACAATCCAAAATTTAAAAAAAAATTTATTGACATTATTTTGTCATATACCAAAATTCTAAAAATAAAATTAAAACTCATTTAGTAATTAAAATGTACACTTAATCAATTTATCATAAAAAACAGCAAAGTTGAATCAAACGAGAATGTTGTTTTCTTTTCTTAATCCATTCAAATTCGTCGTAATTTTACAAAAAGATTAATGTTATAAGTATATTTAAACTTATTAATGGCTTTTTGTGCTTAAGAAATTTTAAAAGATTTTTTATTGATTTTCATAAACCAGTAATAAAAACAAAAACAGTTCCAAACTAATAATAACTGCAACCTTAAAATAAAATTTGGACCGGGACTTTACAGTCCCTAATTTCTTGTTTTAACATAATTATCATTTTCATGTATTATAAATATAAACGCATTTACAATAGATATTAGTTGATAAAAATTCGAGAAATTACAAGAATTATTGATAAAAATCAACTATCACTCAAATATTAAAACTTGAACTAAACCATTTCTAAAATATTTTATAGAAATCGTGAATACTTCCCTTTTGGCTCTTGTACTTTTTCAAATAACAATCTATAAGAATTGATTTATTCTTAAAAAAATTATCAATCTGCTTATAGTTTTTGTTGATAAATAAAATACATGTTACAAGACGTGTTATATACAAAATAGTACTAAATTGTGAAAAGAAGACACCTAGATAAATAAAATTAGATAACAAACCAGAACAAGAATTTTGAAATATTTTACGTTAGATTAGCATTCTTTATGTGTATGTATGTACAAATTCATATTTACGATATTGAATTAAAATATGTACCCTTATAATCGTATGCACTTATGAACCATTTTATTTCAATTTCAAAAAATTGTGCAAATTAAGAAAAATTTTAGTAATTTCTAAACCGCTTCCAAAAAACATTAGAGCTTTATAATGCATGAAATACTTTAGCTTTATTATCTACGATATCATTCCTCAAACCAAAGTTTTTCTTTATTCTAAACGATAAATTAATTAAGGAACTAAGTCACAATAAATTTAATGTCTAATAAAATTATTTTATTTAACGATAATTAAAATAAATTTCTAAAATTCAAAATTTTAATTTTTAACAAAATCTTACACGAATTTAATTTTGCGACAATTCTCTCATTCTCTCCTCTTCTCTTCCGTTCTCTGATAACAAAATATAATAAGAGCAGAATTTTCCGTACATTTTATAAGAAAAGCTTTTTTTTCTGTTTTTTTTTTTTTTTTAAATCAAAAAATATATTTAACTTTCAAGTTTAACAGAAATAATAATAGGACGTACGCGTATACAACATTAACAGAGGCTTTAAACTTTAAGCGTGAAAAAGAAGAAAAATCTTTTGCCTGTTATTTTATTTTTATTACATTTATTTTGTTATTGTATTTTTGATATTAAACATTAAAGATTTTAAAGAATACCAAATGCACAACATATTTTTCGTCAGTCTTTTAAAGTTAAGCCTATCGTTAAGACCATGAATATAATATCAAGTGAAATAATTAATAAAATAATTTAAAATTTTATTCAACAAAATTATATTTGATTTTATTGTACAGAAATTTTTTTTTCAATATAGTATAATTCTTATGTAATTTTATTAATTGAGAAAAGAAAACAAGGATTTATTTTAATCAGTTTAAAAATTTTCTATTTATCGCAAAATAATAATACTGAAAAAATTTAATAGCAAATATTTTTAATGTATTATATAAAAATAAAAAAAGTGTATTTGGATTTTAATTAAAAAATTTTAATACAATAAAAAAAAATAAACAAAATAATAATAATAATAAAAGGATATACCCAAGGATATTCGATTAAACGCAATTTGTGGATTTTAAATTAGTTGCAAACAAAATACATTGTTTCTGTTTTCACTCAGGTGAGTTTTATTATAATACCTATGTATATAAAACAAAATTATTATAGTAATATATAAATTATAATTTATGCTACATAAGTACAAAATGGCAATGAAAATGAAAGTGTTAATAAAATTTTAATTAGAAAATCTCTACATAATATTTTATAATTTATGGATGCGAACACAAATAGTATAGAAGAATTTTTTTTTTAATTAATTTGTCACGGCTAATAAAACAAAAAGACAAAAATTTCTTACCTGAATGAGATTTGAAATAGTAAGCCAAAAAAAAAATAGAAATAAAAAATGAAGACGATGCTGGGAGGCGACAATAAAGAAGGTGTTAAAACCAATTTATATTTTCATTTTTCTTTGTTTTGTAGATTTATTTATTTGGTTTCTTATATACATACTATAAACACATACGTATATAAATGCATTTGTTTATATACGTATACATATATGATTATGCAATTAAATTGTTTTCAAGTACCCGTTAGTTCGCTAAATGATTTATGATATTTCACGGACAACAAATTTTTGATTTTTTCTTTTGTCATTTTTGCTTTTGGTTTTATTTGTGGCAAAAGTTTTTATATATTGTCATATTTATGTATATATATATATATATATATATATATATATATATATATATATACCTCATGTATATTTAAACACATGTGCGTTCAGAAATAATGACATGTCATAATTATATACTCTTATATATATATATATATATTATAGATATATACACAGATTTATTATTCATGTACCAAAAACTACTTGTACCATCTGTATATAAATAGAAATTTGTTATATAATAAAATACTTTTTTGGTTGCTCTTTATAGAAATACAAAAACCAAAAAAAATTTATACTTTTTCCTTCTACGAAATCATCATTTTCAGATTTACCTACATAATATTGTGCTACGACGAGTTTTTAATGAAAAGAAGAAAACTATCCAATAATTTATGTAGATAAAATAAAAAGTGTGTTTTGATTTTAATAATGTAGAAATATACTTATGATATTCCTATATAGTGAATCATAAAATTAATGGTAATAATAAAAATATCAATGAATCCCACTTAATGTGTATTTAAATCGTGAAATTCCTACATATGCTGTAAGTTCATTATTTTGCATAATTCTTTTAGCGTGATGATCATAATTAGTGGACAATATAGACCTAATGTGTAAATAATAAAATAAGGCAGAATTTTAAAATAAAAATTTTTTTTACCAATATTTATTTATATTATATGTATTAATATTGTCTGAAATACAATTCGAAATAATTGATTTCATTGACAATTTATGTATATTTGTATAATATATAAATACAAATATAAATTATATTCCGTTTAGAAACAAAATGAGGGATCTAGTCTAGGAACCTACCCTAATATGAGGAATATTTAGGAACACTCCATAGTATTTGTACATTGAAGATTAATTGAAGGTCTTATATATATATTATATATAGGTCTTATATATATACTAAAGTTGTTATACCCTATAACAACTAAAGAATATTATCGAAGTTTTCTGTATTCAATTTCAAAATAAATTTCCGGATGGGAATCTCTAAAATGAAATAAAAGTATTAATGAACTTTTCTATATAATTTTAGATACCAGGTAATATTTGTGTCACTGCAATTATAAAGGTCTAGTTTATATTCTCTAACAAATAAAGACGGCAAATTTTTGAAACTTCATTTTAACCCTATAAGATTGCGTAACTGTAAATTGTAATTGCGCTCAAAAGTTTTTCCATTTGTTTTTGTTTAATATACGCATGATGTCAATCTCAGTTTGATATAAGAGTTTGTATTTCTCATATTTTGTTATCTTATAATTTGTCTATACAAAATTTTTATTTTTAAGGTTTTTGATCTGTATGCAACAACAACAACAATCTCTTCTTTCCTTTTATTGTTTGACGTTATAATTCAAAATAAAATTTCTCTAAAATGTTTTGTTTACAGCCTATGTATATAAAAATTACTATGTAGGTATTATTATGTAGGTACATGTCTATTTATAGCGACGCGGTTAATATAAGTGTATAAAAAATTTGTTTAAAATTTTTTTCAAAAATACTATGACTTGAATGACTTTAAAACCCGCCAAAAGTACAATATGTCTAGAATTTTTTCTTAGTAAATTTTGAAATAATAAAAACTATAAATAAAGTTACAAGTCTATAAATTAATAATAGAAAAGAAATTCTGTTGCTTATGCGCGAGGCTACATTTTTTTAAAAATTTGAAATGAAAATTATATGAGAACTAGTATATTTATTTTTTTATAAAAAATATTAAATAAAATAGGCCTAAGAGGTTGAAATACAATGAATTTTTTATACGTTGCAATTTATGCAAAGTTTCTCTTCTAAGTCTTTTGAATAGTCTCTATGTTACTTAAATAAATCAAAAAATTTAGAGAAGTCTAACATTGCTTTTTATCAATTCTTTCCATTTTTAATTACCAATTCTTAATCATTTGGCGATAGTTCAGTATATTAGCCTCTTGCATTTCAATATATTTGATTTAAAATTCAATATTACCGAAACATGTTCTTGTTTTCAACATTTTATTACTATATACTTTAAATAAACACAATAACCACTATAATACAAAATTTATTCATATATAATCAAATATTAAAAAACTTAAATGCATTTTCTGACTATTAATTAAAAATATATAGTATAAAATAAAATGCAAAACCACTTTTAAAATTATAGAAGAACTTCTTCTCAAATTTTATTTAGCTTATGTCCAAGAAAAGACATTAAAAACATCTTGTTTTCAAGTTTCAATGCCAAATTAAAATTGAATCTAATAAAACTTTAAAATAAACACAAATATATGTACATATATATTCACATATTTGAAATAAGACATGGTTATCAAATACAATACATTAACAAATTATTTTCGAACGTATACCAACTATAAATACGCAACAAATGATAATATTGTCCTCATTTAATAAAATTTAACCTTAGAAAAAATCTTTCTAGTTATTTACACTCAAGCTTTAAGCAAATGTTTATTATATATAGAATATTATAAGTAAATTGCAATACAAAATGAAAGAAAAACAATATTAAACAACTCTTTAAGTCTAGCCAATAATAGTCAAGTTTAATTATATTAAAAATTCAAAAACTAAAATTCAAAAATTTTTTAAACTAGATTTTACCCAATTACAATTTCTATATAAAAAGTTCTTCGAACTTAAATCTACATCTATTTGAAAATAATTTATCAGAAAACCTTGAAGAAATTATCAAATAAATTTTACAAGAATATACGTATAAGAGATTTTAATTTTTGCGTGATGCAAATTGCATATTATTGAATTAAATAAGAAAACTATTTTCAATTTTTTTTTGAATCTAATTGGAAAATTTTTGTGTTAATTTACAAATAAATTTTTGCATATTTCAAAAGATTTCAGTAAATTAGAGTGAAGTGTTTGTTATTTTCAGAGTATAATTGCAAAAAAATTTATAAATAAATTGCTAAAGAATTTCTAAATAAATTGTTGTCTATACCGAAAATTAAATTTTTTCGAAATAAAACTTGAGTAGTTTTTTTTTGAACCAATTTATAATTTTGACCCTTAGCATTATAAAAATTACAGTCATGATGCTCAAATTATAAAATTTTCTTGTCTAGTCTCTTTTATTTTCTACATTCTTATATTACGGAAATAGTATAAAAAGCACAACTTAAATAATTTGTCCCTTAGTTACACGAGAACTGAATGTTAATTGACATTTTCACCATCAAAATTCATTAACAATTTCTGGTTTGTTTTCTATAAATTCCTAAGGTTTGGTTTAAAATTTAAAAAAAAATTATTAATTGTTTGATTAATAAAAAATTCTCTTGACTAAGTTTTTTAACAAACTGACAATCTAATTAAAATCGGCTCTTCTTATATTGAAATTGACCTTGTATAAGCTTTTTTTTCTGTATATTTTGCAAATCTGAATATCCAAAGTAACTTGAATCTGTACATGAATAGAAAAGAGAATGCTAGATAAATCATACTCACAAACATATGTTATGTGCGAGTATATTGAGAACCAATTTATGAAATGAAGAAAAAAAATGCAAGAATTCTTGCAATGAGTGTTAATTTACATACTAATATAAATATAAAACATATAATTAAATTTTAATATCTGCAATTTATTATTGAATTGAAATTAATTTAAAAAATTGAAGGAAAATATTATTTTCTTTTTAAAAAAAAAAATCAAATACTTAATACAGGTGTAAGGCTTGCAGGTGTTTAATATATACGTATAATATAATATTGCATACTTAATTGTATATTAAATACTTTTAATAAAATTTTAAATTAACAAAGAAATGCAAATTTTTGTTGTTGTACATTTAATGTTAAACAAAATCTGATTGAAACTTTTGCTTATCGCTCAAAATTAATGCGACATCCAAATCGTCTCAAAAAAAAGTTTTAATACAGTTCATATACCGCACTAATACAAATTTATGTTATCTAAACAATACCTGTGACATCCAAATTGTAAGTAAAACTCAGTAAGTTTACAAAGTATTATGATCCAAATTGTAAACTAAAAAATTTTTACAATGTCAACTGCTCCAAAATGTTTATAAATGTCGCAGATCTAATATTGAAACTTTATTTGTAGAAAAAACACTTATACCAGTTTAAGCAAATAAAAGTTAATTAACAAATAAAGTGCGTTTCTCTGTTCGCAGTGAGAGTAATGTAACAGTGAGAGTATTAGTCAGTGTGCGTGTTCACAAAATATAAAATAAAAAAAATCTGTTTCCAGATTTCAAATTAGTAATTAAGCATTACGAGTACTATATTAAGTTGGCAATATAAATTATTATAGAAAAAATTGAAACTTCCACCTTTTGTTCGTTCTTATAGTTTCAATCCTATTTTATTTGTAGGTACATTATATATTTTGCTATTGTCCGTGCAAGAAATATGATATCGCGAAATTTTTAAAATTGTTTCCAAATTTATCACATTGGACATGAATGTAATTCATTCAATCATTATTCCGAAAATAATTCTAAACCGATTTTATAATGTTTATAACCAAAATAAGCATGGTTTGTATAAATTTCACCGAAAGAGTATTATTAGGCCTTTAATTTTTATTATTAAATTGTTATAAATCTTCGTAAATTATATTTACGAAGATTTATAATAATATAACATCTGTGAACATAACGATAACTAAAATGAATCTTAAAATATTCAATAATCATATTGGTTTCCATTAGCTTCTGTGCAATATTCAGTAATGTTTAAATCGTATTATAGACAAAATAAAACGTATATTTTGAAATAATTAAAAATTTTTAATATTTGCATCTATAACGTAATTATACGCATAACTAATAAAATTTTATATTTGTAATAGAAACATTATGAATAGAACCGAAAATAAAAGTTAATTTCTCAACTTCAAATTAGACTACTGCAAATTAACAACAATTATTGTTTCAAAAAAAAAAAATGAATCAAAAAAACAGAGCACGTTCGACACAGTATTTTTAATTCATTACACCGTCTCTATAACAATTAATTGACATCGAAAGATTCATCGAGGGACAAACGCAAAATTTTAGAAATGCACAGCATCATTACAATGTCATTGACCCAACAACATAATTAAGTGCATATAAAAATTTGAAATTAATTTTTTTTTGGGATTTTCTAAAAACACTTTAAAAATTTTCAAGGCCATTTGATAGTTCCCAATAAATGAGAAATGTTTTACTAAATATTTTTTTAGTGATATTAAATTATAGAAGCTGTACAAACTGTAAACATCACTTGAATTAAAAATTTTTATTTTAAATGTACAATTTTTCAATATAATTATACTCGTATATATTAATTTATTACACATTAGGTACATATGCGCTAGAGAAAATATGATATCAGCAAAATAGATCAAAGCTTATTATATTTATAAAGTGAATTACAAATTTTTCAAAATAAATTTGTTATATGCGAAATATTGTGTAAATAAGAATGAAAAATAGCTAGATTTGGGCAAATAAGCACTCAAAACTTAATTTGAAATAGTGTTCAGATATTGGACAATGTGCAAAAAGTTTATCTCGAGAATGAGCAGAAGTACCCATACTATCATTAGCACATCACAAAAGGCATGTCCCAACATAAAGAGATCATTCAGTAAATTTTTCAATTTAAAAAAAAACCTTGCGTATATTACATTTAAATCACACAATAATATGTAGTTTATGTTTTAAGCCTTGATCTGATTTTGTATTTAACATTCTTAATCGAATTGCTCTTAGATGGCCTCTTGATAAGTAAAACTTGTCATTTACAATATAAATGGGGTCCATTTGCTTAAATAATCTCATTGATTTTGATTATAGTTTTAAATTTTTTTTTATTTTAATGTAAATTTTTTCTTACTATAAATTTCAAAGAACTTTTATTTCAAAATGTTACCTACCTGCGTAAATAACTCTTACTATTCAAAATATGAAGATCTGGATTTTATTACACCCACCACTTTTATTTTTTAAAAAGTATTTTTTTTAAAGCGCAAAAAATTACTTTACAAATTTTTTATTTATTTCAATAAAAAAATTAAAAAGTGGTTGGAGCAATAGAGTCCTGCTCTGATTTAATTTCATTGTTATTTATATTTGGTTTGGCTAACGATCCAATTGCAGTAAAGTTTTGCTTTCTCAAATTCGGTATTTTGATTCTAATCGGGCTTGTCACCAATGCGAAATCAATTAAATTGCACATAACATAGTAGCTAAATAATGGACCTTATTATTAATTGCAAAGTTTTATTTAAGATTTATTTTTTAATTATTTTTAATTCAACGCAATTTGTTGAAATTTTCAAAAATAAATTACAAAAAAAAAAACATCACAAAAACTTAAATTACCTTTACGCAAACTTAAGTTTAGTAATTAATAAAATACACAACTACAATTCTTCTGAATTTCGTTCGTACTGCAAGTAAAATCAAATTGTAAAATGGCGTTAATGAACTGTTATTGATTTTGTTGAAGTATCATCTCATTGAAAAATTTTGATGTCTGAGTTTTGTTTTGCTTTCATTGAATATATTTTTTTTGTTAGTATTTCAAATAACCTATTAAATTTTTTCATGTGGTAATGATTATGTCGATTTTATGATTTTTATTTTTTATAATATTACTATTTTATTATTTTTATATATTCAAAAAAAAGAGAATTAATAATAATATGACAATAAGAAGCACTCGAACTTGAACTTCGTTATTTTTGAAGATGAATAAAATTAAAATAATTTTTGTAAGGTGATTCCTTTCAATTTGAGAGACCTTTCAAATTGGAAACAAATAAAAAATGCAGGTTATATTTTATTGGTTTGCATAAGATTATAAGCTCTACTACCTCTTGTAGATCAATCTAAATTAATACATGTATACTACAATTTGACTTTGAATGTTGATTCACATAGAGTTACCATACGTTCGTTATGTATATGTTAGTAATATATTTACGGATATTATAATATTTATAATACATTCATGTCATTGACATTGAAATTTCAATAATATTATATTGTATATTTGTTTTACATTTATAAATTTTTATATTTTTTCTCACTTAACTAATTAAATAAGAACAAAAATTTACGATATTTTTTTAAGCGTATATACACTTATGGTGTGGTTTTTTTATGTTTAGGATGAATACAACATGAGATTCAAATTTCATAAAAGAAATTTAAATAATTGTGTTTTTATACAAAAAAATATTTCCGCATTTTTTAATTTAAATAAAACACAAAAACTAATCATAGTTAAAGGTAAAATTTTAGTATCATGATAATAAAAATCAATAATACAATTGGAGTTTATTAATTGATTCACCTTCACCTTAAATAATTTGTTTATTATATGCGTTTTGTATACAACATCTTATGAAAATTGTATTTTATAACGTTGTAGGAAATCGTCAAAATTAATATAGAGCTCATTAATGTTGTTTGACAAAAGCGGCACATTAAATATATTAGAAGAGCTTATATTCTTCTGTACATATTAAGGTGCAAGTTGAGATGATTTAGCATTGTATGAAACTATTTTATATAGATTTGTTGTTCTGATAAATAATGTTACAAAGACACTTTTGGTAATGCTATAAATGTTCTTATGACTTTTGTATTTCTTCAATTTAAATTACTATTTATGTACTACAAAACTTAATTTTTTATATAATAAACTATTCATAATATTTAGATTTTGTTTTGACTGGGTATTAATGAAATAATTATTTTTTATTTAGTATTTCCTTTATATAACTTTTGCAAAATTATGGGACGAGTTATTTATTGCAAGGAAAAACCCATTTACAAAAATACCCCTTTTACATTTTCATTCTTGCAGGAATCCACAAATTTATTACTTTATAAAATTTGATATTATAATATGACGCAAACAAGTTGATATTGTGCTAAACAATAATAATTATTGCAAAATTATAATTTAACAAACAAAAATTATTTAACGTAATCATAATTGTAACTTATTCAAATCGCGTTTCAAAAGCCATAAAATATACATAAATATGCTTAGATCTTGATTTCATAAGAACAATCATTGTGCACCGCTCCCAATTTCTTACTAATGAAATTAATTTTGGTGAATTTTTCAAACAAAATTTCTTTTAATTGTAATTAATTTATCTTTACACATAGTACGTGAATAAAATGTAGTATTTAAATTTTATATGTAAGTAAAGGGAAAGAACCAGTAAATATTAAAGAAGATATCTTAATACGTTTCAAAAGATTTAGAATATATGGTTACGAAGCATGTTGTTGAAACCATGAAAATTCATATTGTCAATTATTTTTCAATTAACCAGCTAAAATATCAAATATTATTATTTTTTTTTTTTTGATTTGTATTACTGTATTATTTAAGAGTAACAATTTATATATATTTTAAAAAATAGTATGAAAGTATAATTTAGACATTATACTTTGCTTTTTAAATAATACTCGTATAGACGGTGTATTGTAATTTCCAATTTTAAACTACGCTTAAATATAATATGCAAGAATTGTACAACATTTTTAATGAGAATTTAATTATCAAGAAATTGTCTACTTGATTTTATATTAAATGACAAAAAATTCCTGTACATTGGCAACAATTGAAAACGTCATTACCAATTATATAATATTGTGTATATTTCTAGCATTATGAATTATTAATATAAACAGCATTTTAGGTATTGCATTTTGAAAATATTAATGTAAAATATTGTGATTAATCTATGAATAAGTGTTCGTATTTTCTAGATCAATACCATACAACAAGAATTCTATACACTCAAGGATATTTACATGTGATTATAATTATTACTACTTAATACAATATATATGCAGAACTAAACACTGTACTTGACGCGTTATTTAAGATAATGAAAGTTATTTCTAATTAAAAAATAAAATTTAAAAAAAAATGTTTGAGGAAAAATTTCTATAAGTTTTTCAAAATTCAATTACATTTAATTATATACACTTGAATAAATTTTTTTGAAAAGACTTGAACATGTGTGAAGTTAAAACTGAAACTAAACGTTTTGGCATTGCGAAATTAGAAATTATATTATAACAGTTTTATTGTAAAATAGAGCAATTAATTGAAAACCTTTTATTATTTTTATTTTGAATTTTTCTTAAATTTTTTTTTATTTTATTTTCATTTCATTTGTCTTCGATTACATTGCAATTTTATGTACATGTGTAACAGTTAATCAAGAAAAATACAGGTGATTTATTTTCGATTAATCTACTTATTGTCAACCAATCATTGATATACCCTTGATATAGTCTTGTTTTATTTTTATTTCATTGTAGCTATACTTACTTCAACATTTTTAATTTATTTCTTTTACAGTATGATTAATTTTATATCTAAGTTTTATTGCAAGTTTTTAGCAATTTTGAATAAGTTTTTCGAATTTAAATCAAAATTTTTATTTAATTGCCTTTACCTTTGGATGCCCTAAATCAATGTTAAATTATTTTTTTCCCGTACATATACCAGAATTACAACTTAGTGATCAAATATATAAGTAATCAAAAAAAAAGTATAAATAAATTTGTATATTCATAAACCTCGAGAATAACCAGTGATTTATTTTAATTCTAACACGTAAATTGTATTAGCCTTTTTTTTTAAATCAAAATAACTTAAATAAAATTAAGGTTTATTTTGAAGGTCACCTCCTAAGAGCTTAAGATTGTTACAAACTCTGAACTATTTCCTTGTAATTTCCACGTTAAACACTGACTAAAACATGTAAGTATTGTTCACATATACTTAAAATTTTAGATAAATTAAATTTAGTATGTGTAGCCAAAGATAGTAAAAGATATAAAATACAAAAACAACTATACAAAGTAAATTAGTAACACTCTATTTTGAAATTCACAAAATCAAGAGGCGATATACTATAAACACGCATACTGTATGCATATAAAAAAAATTTTATTTATATTGCATAATTGGGAGACTTTAGTCATAATGCTTTCGACAATCAAAAATCCAACATTTACAATTTCAAATAAAAGAAAACAAAACAAATATAGCTTTAAATTAATTTAAATCACAAAAAATAAAACAAAAAGTAACAATAAAATTTTCTAATAACTTTTATGAGAAGGTTTTTTTTTAATAAAATTTTGGTATAACAAAAACTGTTCATTAAATGAAGCAACAAGTATTTTGCATAAACTTCAACCCACTATTATAAAAACCTAAATGCAATTTATTAAGATTAATTTAAAAACGAGAATATGTGAAGTTAAATCATACCACTCGGAAGTCATACATCGTCGTCGGAGAATTGCCATGCCCCAGAAATTAATAAAATTTAGACTATTTTAATTTTTTAGTGTGTAATTTCAACGATTTTTATCAGACACATTGGCCCTACTAATATATTCGTTTGTGTGAATTTTCAATAGCACAGCTTCTATAGTTTCAGAGATATAGTCAAATAACTTTTGAAGTTGTATGGCAGGTACCAGAAGGAGGCAAGCAATTTCAACGACTTTTATGAGACATATTGGCCCTACTAATATATTCGTTTGTGTGAAATTTCAATACCACAGCTTTTTTAGTTTCTGAGATATAGCCAAATAAATTTTGAGGTTGTATGGCAGCTACCCGAACCGGTATCCCGATCACGCCCAATTTAAATGGGGTTCTGGCACTTACTACAATATATCATTTGTGAAAATTTGGTGAACTTAGCTAAATTAGTTTTTCAGTTATCGCTGGGACGGACGGACGGATGGACAGACGGACAGACAAAGCTAAATCAACTCAGAATTCGACGCTGATCAAAAACATACACTTGAGTCTATATCTAAGACCATTATTTCTTAGCGTTACAAACAGTAAGGCAAATTTAGTATACCCTTCGAACATACGTTCGTACGGGTATAAAAAGACGAAACAATATTTGCCGAAACAATAAATTTTGATGATTTTTAATGAATAAAAATTATATCAGCGATAGCTCATAGGGCCACCTGAGAAAATCAGAATCGAAACCCCGAATCGAAACCCGAAAAAGTAGCACGGGGAGAAGGTCACACTTGACACACATGGGCCACTATAAGCTATGATAATAACGATGTTTTCCAATGTATATATGTCAGAAAACTCCTTGATTCACCTTACAACGAAACGAAATCTAGAATCGAAAATTTCTCTGATATTTTCAAACAAAACCTTTTCAAGCTACGAACATTAAATCCAATCTCGCTTAATTTTAATATAATTTTTCTGCGCGGAATCCTATCAAAAGCCTTACTAACGTCAGTATAAATGACCATCTGGCCAACCCATTCCATAGATTTTTTATAATATCTATAACATCTAGATATACCTCTCATTAAACCGTGTTAAAATGAATAAAGATTTTCAATAGACGAAGGATAGTTGAAACAAAAACGAATCAAAATTCGACGTTAAGAAATAATAATTATGAAAGGAATGAAAAGTCTATAATACTTTACGAATCATTTTACATAATTCGTGTAGGTAAAAAAATTAATTTTTTTCAGCCATTTTATAATTAAATAACAGTGTTTTAACTGAAGATGACAATGCCATATTACGTATAGAGCTAAGAGTTATGTGAATAAACGCAATTTTTCGATAGTTTAAAGTATTTCTCATATTCATAATCATAATTTCCAGTAAAAATGTGTTTTAAACTTCAATAAAGTTTTAGTTTTAGTTGGCACACACATATGCACTGTATTATGCCTTAGTTACTGCGAAAGATTAATTTAATAAATTATAAATTTAATTTTTAATTAAAAAGAAAATAAGTTATTCATATAGTCGTCTATAATAAATATTTGCCAATAATCAAAAAATAAACGAGACAACATAAATTATGCTAAATTTTATTAATTTTAATAAAAAAACAGTTTTAGCCAAATCATCGTTTGAAAATCATTTGAATAAATATGTGTGTATGTATGTATATTTTTCAATTCTGCGATATTGCCGAAACTGTAAACACAAATCGTATATCACATAATATGATACAAAAGTTCATCGAATCTTTGGAAATAGTGTATAATCTGACATGATCAAATTTATTTTAACACAAAAGCTTTGGAACAACCATTTAAATAAAAATTTAAAATTGTTTTTGATGTTCTTCTCCGAGTCCCGACATTTGTAGCGTTCTTGTGCAGAAACTGAAAGAGAAATATTAACATGTTTTTTTTTCCTGAAACTGTTAATGTGTTATATAAAATTTCTTAATTCTACTAATTGTGTATTAATAATAGGCAAACTACAAGCTAAAATTATAGTTTTTTAATGACAATCAAACATGAGGCACTCAATTATTTTTGTTACGAAATCTGAATGGACCAAATTTTAAGATCAGTAAGCTATTGGAATACACCTGCGAAATACAATTCTTCACCTTTATTTTACATTCACGTACACTATACTATTGTGCACACACGTTTTCATTCACGTATATTGCCACATAATCAGGTTAATTTTTATTTTAAGGAATTGATTTTTTTACTATACCGTTACATCAAGGACAAAACAATAATACTTATTGATTCTGTTATATTTGAAAGTAAAATTGGTATAATTGAAATGAACATTAAGAAGTTGAAAAAGAGTTTTTGTACCTTTTTCAGTTAAATGTGATTTAAAAAGAAACTTGCCAACTAACTATTGCATGAACTAAATGCGCGGTAAAAGTAAGCAAGCCGGTTATATAAAAATACTTCTTAAATCATATGCAACTGCTATAGTTTTTGATTTATGCAATATCAATCAGGTTATCAAGTTTCTGTTAAATTTTGACCTGTTCAAGTTAGTTAATTATAAATAGGGTAATTATTAGTAATAAAAAGGTTTATTAATTCTTCCTTTATATTTCTCTAATTAATTGGAATTTTATTTTTATTTTATTCATTTTTTTTATTTAAATATTTCATAATTTAATTTTTTAGTTATCATATTATATAAGTTTTTATTATTGAAATTATTTTAATATATATATGATTATATATGATTATAATTGTTTTGATTCACTAGGAATAACCCATATAAATAGAAAAATCATGTAGGTATGTATACACGTATACCTAATTTTTTAATTATCCTGACGAAACCGGATAGTAAAGTAATTACAGGAATGAAATGTACTTTTAAATTCAAATTTTTTTTAATATCTGAAAAAACGTTCGTCTTTTAGAAATTTTTTATTATACAGTTTGAGCATAAAAGTTTCAATAATTCCGGTATGAGTAAATATTTCGATCAAATATTTAAAAAAGCTTTACTTTGATTAAACCTATCGTTCACGTATCATATATCATTATCGCTTCTAGGCGATATCCGATATGAATATTCAAATTCGGCGATAGGAATATTCAAAAGAACTAAAATATTTCTGCTCCGTTCATCTTTCTATCCATCCGAATGATCGCACGACACCACAAAAACGAAAAAAATATAGACTAGAAAAATACGCAAACCTTACATTTCTGCCGCAAGGACAACTGCTCTTGTTATGCAACAAATTCGAACAGTGATTCGGTTACTTACCATATTAATATTAGCCTAAGGCTAATTTTAAATATTCTGAGTTTTTTAATCATGATATAAGGTACATGATTAATTTTGACTCATATTAGCTGTTCTCTTCATATAAATGGGTACTTAAGTTTGAACCAAACCAATGTAGAGTAGCAAGTTTCCATGAACAAGTTGAAACAGGTTTCTTTAAAAAAGAATTGCCAACTTAAGTTATTTAGAATATACCAACTTAATATTTGTGAATCTTGTTGGAATATTCACTATCGGCTATCACTAAAACAAATATAATACTGCTATAGCATGAATATCTACGATACCACAATATAATAAATTACATAATAAAGTATAAGAAAGACTTTATAAATAATATTATTAATTGTTTCAATTAAAATACGCTAATTGTTCTAAAAAGTTATTTACAAAAATAGAAAAATGTAGAAAAATATTTTGTTTACTAAATAAAAATGATTTACCAGAAAGCGAAACAGCGCTCACAAAATAAACAGAAACCGGAAAATGACGGCTGAAGTATTTTTATATTTTCTAAACTATTATAATTTGCGTTTGATTTAATCCTAAAAAAATTTCTAAATTATGAATTTAATTTCTATATTCTAACAATTATTACCGAATTCGTTATTAATCGCATGAAAATCTGATAATGACATAAAGTTGGAACATATATGTATATATGTAAGTAGCATTCAAACTATATGCATTCCGATGCAAGATGAGAATAACGAATGAATAACGCAAATCAAAATTGAAATAATTGCATTTCCTAATATTTTCATACTAACAAATGAAACAGGAAACCCAAAAATGTAGCTTAGTCCATATTTTTAAGCAATATGCATTGCAATTATCAAAATATTGTCTCCAATCTTTTATTTTCGATGTTAACACATTTACATACACATGCATAATATTTTGCCTTTCAAAAGTGTAAAAAATGTTACTGTGATTTCATGCTCAAAAAATTATTTTTTTTTTAAGCAGAATAAAACTTGATTTTATAAAACTTTTATTACTTTTATTGATAAAATTGACAATTAACTGTTAATGTTATATTCAACTATGTATATACGCGAGCATACACAACACATTTGCAAATATTCACTGCAAACACATTTCATTTACAAGTTTTTAAAGGAATGTCAAAAAGCCGGCGTAAATTTTAAAATAAGTTTTATTTTCGTATTTTACTTTATTATAATGGCTCCCTTTTGCCTTAAAAATTTTAACAAAATTTTAAATTTTATTCTTGTTCCGGTAAAAATTTTCTTTGACATTGAAAGTTCTTTTTCAAGTTCGTGTTTCTAAGGTGTGTTCTTTTAATAATTAAATGTTGAATATTTTCTGCGGTATTTTCAGTTTTAAATTTGAACCGGTTTCTTACTCTTTTTTTTTGATAAATTTTTTTTTAATTTTATTTTAAATAATTAATAATGACAAAAGATCTTCTTTGTTTACAAAAAATTTTTATGTGTACAAATTGTTGTTGTTTGTTTGTTCTGTTTTGGCGCATTTCAAAAAAAGTGTTGGAAAAGCAGTGCCTATTATTTCCGCTCTATCTGCCAGTGTGTTCGTCGATTTACAAAACTTCTTCAGCATTTATAATAAAAAGATGAAATTTTGTATATACAGTTGATCCTCAGTACAGCTAATATTTCTCCAGTAGTATTTTTTTGTATCTCTCCTCCTTTCAAAATTGTTGCTCTTCTTCTCAAGTTTTGGAAATTGCGGTAATTGAGCTACTGTGCAAACTGAAAGAAATTAATTTATTCTTTAAGTTCAGAAAGGTCAGGAAGTACTTTTTCCATGATAAATAACTATAAATAGAAATCAGGCTGCTGAATTGACCCTTCAAATTTACCATTGTCCAAAAACAGTAATTTGGAATCTCCACTAATTTTGGAAGCGATTTTCCTACTATATGGCAACTCGAATGTGCTCAATTTTAATAGTTTATAGGTGTTAATGTAAATATTTTATTTTATTAGAGCAAAATTTCATTGCAACTCTTTTAATCTCCTTCCGAGTTATTATTACCACCAAAATTTTGGAATATCAATTTTCGGTCTTGAATTTCTTACAAAGTATTTTTGTATCTACAAAATTGATATTGTAACAGTAATTTAATTGTGCTTCCACTAACAAGAATGCCTTTGAACAATAAATAAATTAATAAGTAAAAAAACCAAGATTTGAGTATTGTATTGCTATAAATTTTTTGAGAATTTATTACCCTAACATTTATCATTTAAATCTTAAGCTCAGGACCTAAATATTCAAACGGAATAGTGCTATGTTACAAACCATGGATTTGATCGATTAAATTTTAATATTTATATATTCCAAATAATACTTAAATTAAAAAAAATTCTAGAAACATAAAGCTTGTACACAAGCACAATATAATGTGTGTTTTGTAAAAAGAAGAGTTTTAGCATTGAAAATATTTTAATTTTTAAGATTTAAATTAAAAATTTTTATGCAAATATAATTTTGCTAAATTTTGTTTAGTCTTTTATCTTACTATAAATTTTCAATTCATTGAAATTTAAAATACCCTCAAACAAGTTTTTTTAACACCAAAATCATAAACTAACAATAATGACCGTGTGTGAATATGGGATATTAATTTGCACATTTCTTACAAACTTATATCTACAGTACATACATTTATACACATATGTATCGGAAATAGAGACTGAAATTGATTTTTATATCCTATGCTGTTTTTTTTTTTATTTTCTAGTTCAAATATTTTATTTCCTTTCGTTTGTAAAATTGTATAGTTTGAATTTCATTTAAATTGAATATGTTTGAAACCAAAACAAAATTTGATAATTTTTGTCTAATTAGAATATTTTTTAGAATATACTAACGCATTTTATTTTTTTGTTAATTAAACATACGAGTATAATTTAATTTTCACAATTTCAAAGTTCATTTTTTTGCCAGTTTTAATGTTATTTTGAGAAAATATTCATAACACACGAAAAATGCAAAGGTTCAAGTTTAAAGATTAAATTTTGAAGTCGTTTATGTGTACAATAGTTTTAATATCAATGTTGCTCTTGAAATCCCACTACACATAAATTGGAGGAATTTAATAGGAATTGTTTTCACAATTCCTATATTGTTGTATTAATACATAACCTTTTGAGTATAACTGTTATGCTCAAAGCTAAAATCTATAAATTTTTCCATTTGAGTTAAAATTTTACATAATATGAACTATAAACACTTCCCTCATTTGCTGCAACCGTGATATAACTGAAAAAAATATATATACAATTTCTGATTTATTTATAGAGAAACCAATTTAGAGAATTTATAGAATTTATGTAATTTATATTATACCAATTAATTTATAGAATTAACCAATTGAACTGTCCAATATGTTGACATATGTAATTGTTATTTTCATAAAACAATTTGAATAAGAAAGAATATTGTACTGCTCTGTATAAATTTGCGCCATTTAATAATTATTATCATCAGTGCATAATTATTATCATAATTTTATGTATGTAATTATGATGGAGAATTTTTTTTTAATCAATTTAAAAGTTATTTAATAGCAAAACAAAAAAAAATTTTCTTTCTAGATCAATAGACTAACAAAAACATGCAATTATTTAAATCCGTTGAAATTCTTATTTAAGTTAATTTTTTTGTATATATAAGGTGGTTTTATATTTATAAAATATCTAAATATGGTAAAAAGAAAAATGCTATCTTTGTAAAATATTAAATTGGAAAAATAAACAAAATAAAAAAAAAATCTGATGTGGTCAACACATAGCCGACCGCAATGTGTATTGTCTAGTTAAGTGAAAGTTTTACAGGTCAATAGTAAGTTTATAGTTAATACACCTAGAAAAATGTAAATTTGGCTCTTAGTAGAGTTTCGCTTTGTGCTACCCGAATTCTCCGAAACGCTCGCCGGTTAGTTTCGGTAACAACCATAACTCAAATATTAAATTTCGAAAAATTCCATCAATTCGTTCAGTAGATGTGGTGAAAAATGTAAAATCGGCCCGCAAATCAATTTTGAAGCCCTGATCTTTCCAAAAAATTTACATGTTCATTGTCTTAGTACGAAGAATTTAAATATTAAATTTCAAGGAAATCTGTTGATTATATCTCTTTATATACGCAAAAATGTATATTTGGCCTGTAGTAAACGTCCAGTTGCTGACGCCTGATTTCTTCCAAAAGTAAGCAGGGTTCGCAGACGATCGAGCGAAAAAATTTCAAGTAAATCAGTTGAATTATTTCTTCAAAATGGCCAAAAATGTAAAACAGGTCCGCTAAAAACTGCAGTTCCCGAGGTCTGATATATCCCAAAAGTTGATCAATCCGTGCCGTGGTCGAAATAAACTTACATATAAAATTTCATCAAAATCAGTTCAACCGAACTTGAGATACGAGCGTGCACACACAGACCGACAGGTTGCTAAAAATAGTTTATTTACACTTCTCTAGCATGGAGAAGTGCATTCACACTGAAAACTCAAAGGTAATAAAAAAAAAATCTAAAATCAGAAACACAAAGATTGCCCTGGTGACACCATTTTCCAAATATATGTATAACATAATTTAAACAATAATCACAAAATAATGACAGTCAAGTCCCACGGACTTTAGTAATCTTTATGTTGTTTTTTTTTAATCTTTTCTGTTGTTTCTGATTTTTACTGTTCCGTGGAATTTTCTTTTCAGTCCAGATCAGATCTTCATTAAAAATTGAAAATTTTTAATCTCTTCTCTTTCTTATTTTTTAGATTTTTTTATTTATTTTTGGTTATTATGCAACATTTTATTTTTTTGTTTTTCAATTTTAGTGTGAGTGTTTAAATAGTATCTATTTTAATATTTACTCTTTTAATATTTACTTTTCTCTGTTTCACTTTATCTTCCATATAATTATAAGTACATAAACAAACCTGTAATATTTAACTTCTATGATATATGCCCATCTACATCAACCACAGCAATATTACACCCATAATATACATGTAGATGTACTTGCAGGCTTATTACTATTTTGTTTTAACCGCTTTGTACATACACTTAAAGTCACACTTAATTTTGTGACACCGAAATTTTGATGAGATCGAACATATTTTATATATGTAAAAAAACATTTACATATGATTTCGGTACTCAAAATTTTCAAATTTCAAAGCGAGCTACTTAAAAATAATTAATTAATTGAATAGGAAAACATCCAATCATATACCATAAGTGCTTACTTGAATAGAAATTGATATTCGATAGCCTATAGCTATACACAACTCTTCGGATATGAATTTCTATAATTTTTTAGTGTTAAAATGAGAAGATAAATGAGACATTTTCAGATTAAATTAACCCTTTTGCGAATTAAATTAACCCTTTTGCGGATAGAATTAACCCTTTTGCAAATTGAATTAAACCATTTGCGAATTTAATTAATCCTTTTGCGAAATAAATTAAACTTTTTTTTTTTTGAAATTAAACCTTTTTCAAATAAAATTAAACCTGAAAAAAGATGTGAAAATCATGAAAATGAAATTCAATAAAATTTAAACGACTTACTCGTATTAAAAAAATCATGTTTTTCATATTTGTGCATATAATATTATACGAGTATGTGTATATATGTATATGGGGACATATGTATGTATGAAACTAAATTACATTAATTTAAATTTTACATTTATTCCTGCATAAAATAAAAAATAATTAATATCCATAATTTTATATGTGATTAAAATTCATTAATGTAAAGTTTACATTTAAAAGATTTTAATATATGAATTTGTGATTTGAAAAGTTAGAACTTGGACATAAATAACTTACTCTAACCTTTCTAATACGTATATAAGATAATCGTAAAATTCTTTTGATTTTGATAAGAAAAGTGATCGATATTCACTAAACTACTTATTGAGAAAATCAGAATTTTTATAATGAATTTCAGAATTTATAAAATAACTTTTACTTATTAAAATTAGCTAATAACATTTGTTAAAAATTAACTTGATAGCACCAAAAAAACGTGGTACTTAAACAAGTTCAATAATTTTTAATATAATTATTAGGAAAAGCATTTATAGGTTAAGGGATTTGTTTGGAATCATCAAATAAAAGCTGGACGATTTTGTCAAAAAAAAATTAAATTTCAATTTAATTTGTGATACAATGTACATATGCTTTTTGTTTTTAAACACATTGTATTATTTTACATTTGAAAACTTAAAAATCTTGATGCATTGTATTATCTCATTCCATTGCTTACTTTAAAGCAAATTTTTTGTTTCAATTTATTTTAATTTAAAATTTTCTACTAACAACTGAAATAAGTAGACAAAATAACATTTGTTGCGATAAATAATTTGACAAATATTTCAGTCGCAGATACAACATCAAATAAATTCTGATATCTGAAATAAATTATATTCATTTATATTTAATACGCCTACCACTTTTTTCTTTAGAAACTTCAAAAAAGTTGCAGAATGTGTAAAATCATGCAATTACATATTTGAAATCATCACAGCTTGACATTATAGGTTTTTTTTCCCGATAACTTTTGCATCAATAGTTAAATAGCTCTGTTTTGGTAATGAATGAAAGATTACCGGGAATAGTTCAGATACAAGTAATATATTCATACATAAATTTGTTAGAGATTAGCAAATTGTAACTATTTTATATTTTTTTGACATTAAAAATAAGTTGTAAACTGAATCGAAAAATTAAATATCAGTTTCTTATCAAATATAAGGGCGCGAAAGTGGAGAAATGCTAACGCAAAGTATTTTATACTGGATTCAATTCAAATTAATTATCAAATTCAATATTTCAAATACAAGATTATAAGCTTATACCTTGAAGTAACAAAAATATTTAAATTTCTGTCAGCCGTAGTTTTAACTCATATTTATATATTTGTGTGTGTGTATTATTACTCAAATTTACGAGTATTCCCTTGAACGCATTTATGTTTATATATATACTTAAATGTATATTGCATTAAATGTACCTCCATACTTATACTGTAATAATCATATTATCTAAATTCATAATGACGGCAATTATGACATTTACATTGAAAATTATCACTTATACTTTTAAAATTGAACAAAAATATTTTTATAGTATTTCTATACTAGTCTAAAATCGGTAGATATATTTCTATGTAAAAGTCAAAATAAAGCATCGAAATAAAAGTGTTAAAATATTTTTGTACGTAGGTGATTTTACAACTTTTGTTTTTTTTACTTTCATACATACTTTCTGTTATGGTTTATGGTAATTTAAAAGAGTCCATGTTGTTTGGAAATGTAAATTTTTTAAATGTTTTTAATTCGCCTAAAGGTCAATTTTTTGTTTCATTCTTTTTCATCTTTTACTGTTTCTAACATTATACCAATATAATATTATGATTTTCTGGTTTCCAAATAAGAATTTTTTTAGAAACAGTTTAAACAAAAGATTTACCACAAATATATGCATAAGCATTTGAGAGGAAACGTTTACAACAAGAGACGTAAATGCCCTCTTTCGAGGGCAACGTACCTGCTAGTTAAAATATTAATAGAAAATATTTGTGGTCACAGCCATTTTACATTTCGAATTTAATTTCAAGAAATTCAATATTTTGTTTTGTTCTCGCTTTTTACAACTTGGTGGAGGTTTTAGATTCTTGCATGAGAGACCATAGCCCAATTCAATTTTGTCAATTTGAATTTTCACTGAGCGGATGATTGGTTTGGCACAATTTGACGAAATTGTATAATAATATGACGTTCCCAATTGTAATTTAAATATCATTAGAAAACATTGTTGGATTCAGCTGAATTTTAATAAAGAGGTATTCCAAGTTATCGGGATTTTTGTCCAACTTTTACAGAGATATCTCGGCTATCTAGCTCAAAATAAAATTTGCCCATTATACATACTTCTCCATTATACAAGTAGAATAAAGTTGGGTCAAACCAATGGTTTGTATTGTAGCATTTTTCCCTTCAGCAAGTGAAAATTCTGCTTTTAAATACAGTCTATGCATACTTATCACACTATTAAAATTATTTTCATTCATATTTAACTATTTCTAGGATTGCATATATTTAGGATGATGCATTCATGCAGTCTTTGAAATTAAGCAAAAATTAATATAAAGAGGGGTTAACATAATGCTCGATTTTAAGGGTTAATTGTGTGAGTTAAGAAAAATAATTATATTTTTTAATGTCACGGAATTTACCGCTAACTTTTTATGTTTATAGAAATTTGAAAACGTTTGCGATTTTGGAAATATAAGGCGCCAAAAATTCAAATTTTACAAATTTCAAGAGGCGATAACTTGAGAGGGGGTGGAGATGGAAAAAAATTTTCTTCTAACGAAATGAACTATTTGTTAATGTCTATAAGCCCCTAAAATTTCAAGCTTCTACAGGTTGGGGTCTAGAAGAAAAACGAAATCAAAAATTTGGAAAAAAAGACTTTAGATAACGGTAAATTTGAACGGCCATTTTGTTTTTCTAAAGTTTAACTATAGTATATCGCGCTAGGGGAAGCAAGCCATTTTTAGGGTTTCGGGGGGGTATAACTTCTAGAGGGGGGAAGATAGGTAAAAATTTTGTTCTACGGAAATAAGTTTCTAGTAAAGATCTATGTACATACAAAATTTCAGCTTTCTATCTTCAAGGGTGTAGAAGTTTTGTAAACAGACACACGGACAGACGGACGGACGGACGGACGGACGGACGGACGGACGGACGGTCGGACGGACGGACGGACGGTCGGACGGACGGACGGACGGAAGGACGGACGGACGGACGGACGGTCGGACGGACGAACGGACGGACGGACAGAGTGAAACTAATAAGCACTTTTTTTCAAAAATTTTTTGGAAAAGTGCTAAAAATGTTCACTTTTAGAGGAGACAAAAAAAATTTCACTTGTATAGGAATTTGAACGGTATCGAAAACAACTTTATTAATTGGAATTTTCCTATTGTTTATGTTCAGCTACAATAATAAAATCGAATCTTTAGTAATGGAACTAAAATCACAGTTGTATTTAGCAAGAGCTTTTAAAGTAACTCTGCTCTTTTATCTAAATCTAAATAAACGAGTTTTGCACTTAACTTATCATTTCGCAAGTAAAAAATTTTTTACTTGCGAAGTGATAAGTTGTAAAAGATTAAGGTCTTTGTCGTTATTTTGATAAAATTTTAATATGTACCTATAAGTTAGGAAAATTTATTTCCGTGTAGTTTCTTAACAAAATTTTAATCCATTTCTTATTATTTTTTATGATCCCTATAATTACCTACAAACTACAACTGAACTCGAAACAAAAAAAATGTCATCAAATCATTATTTTTATTTGGCAACATCATTATATAGTTACCAACTTCCCTTTTCATTTCAACAAATAAAATAAGTAGACACTTTTAATAAAACTATTAAAAATCATTAACTTTCTACTTATTACAAATTAAAATTTAGTCTGATTAAAGTAAGTTAAACAGAGTTTTATTACATTTTCTTTAAATTATAACACACGTATTTAAATTATAATAGGTCTTCCGGTCATTTAATTATGCTTGTACTTGTATAGTGTAGAGTGTAGACTAATAAAATTGTATAACCATTAAAAGCTATTATAATTATCTTTAATACGATAATTAAAAAAAAAATTACTTTTTAAAAACGAAGCAAAAATTTCTTTTGTAATAATTCATAATAGTTTAAATTTTAGCAATAAAATTTATGCTTGAAACTCAAATTTGACTATATTGAAAAAAAATTTGAATTCTCATAATTTCATTACATTCCGTGCTGAATCTATTCATCTATTTATGAAATTCAATAAAGTTGGGTCAAACCAATGGTTTGTATTGTAGCACTTTTCCCTTCAACAAGTGAAAATTCTGCTTTTAAATACAGTCTATGTATAGCTATCACACTATTAAAATTATTTTCATTCATATACAAAACTATTTCTAGGATTGCATATATTTAGGATGACGCATATATGCAGTCTTTGAAATAAAGCAAAAATTAATATAAAAAGGGGTTAACATAATGCTCGATTTTAAGGGTTAATTGTGTGAGTTAAGAAAAATAATAATATTTTTTAATTTCACGGAATTTACCGTTAGCTTTTTGCGTTTATAAAAATTTGGAAAACCTTGCGGTTTCGGAAATATAAGGTGTCAAAAATTCAAATTTTACGAATTTCAAGAGGTGATAACTTGAGAGGGGGTGGAGATGGAAAAAAATTTTCTTCTAACAAAATAAACTATTTATTAATATCTAAAAGCTCCTAAAATTTCAAGCTTCTACAGTCTGGGGTCTAGAAGAAAAACGACATCAAAAATTTGGAAAAAAAGGACTTTAAATAACGGTAAATTTGAGAGGCCATTTTGTTTTTCTTAAGTTGAACTATAGTATACCGCGCAAGGGGAAGCAAGCCACTGCCTTTCTGCGTTTCCAAAATTTCAAAAATACTTATGGTTTCATTGCAACAAATATTTAAAAAAGGCCATTTTTAGGGTTTTGGGGGGGTATAACTTCTAGAGGGGGGGAGATAGGTAAAAATTTTGTTCTACGGAAATAAGTTTCTAGTGAAGATCTATGTACGTATGAAATTTCAGCTTTCTATCTTAAAAGGTGTAGAAGTTTTGTAAACAGACACACGGACAGACGGACGGACGGACGGACGGACAGAGTGAAACTAATAAGCACTTTTTTCAAAAAATTTTTTGGAAAAGTGCTAAAAAGTAAATTTAAAAGATTGAGTTCTGGAAATATTAGTTATGAACTTTAACAATTTATAGGATTTAATTGCAGTAATCTAAATTCATTATTTTCTTCAAAATTCCTCGATATTTATATGTGATACTTCAGACTACAAGAATCTTATATTTAACAATATTTAAATTCAACAACTTGGAAAAAAATTCAGAAAGATTTGTTCTACAAGACTCAACAATTTCGAAATTTCTTTTAAAAAGTATTCCCCAACATAAGTCCAATATTTCAATATTAAAATTTAACAAACATCACACTAACGACCAACCAGTGTATAGAAACCAGTAGTAAAATTCGTTAGGTTTTAATTACTTAATGATTTCCATATTTTTATGGATGATGATTTCCTGATCTTGAAATTACTATGATGAATAATAAAAATTTAATTAAGTACAAATATTGGATGTGGGGCTTGGTTTATGGTTTAAGATTTGAGGTGATTTTATTTTACCTTTTTAGGAAGTTTGTATCTCAGTTTTTGTTTTTTTTCTTTGGTTTTTGTTTTTTCTTTAATTTATATAATAAATCAATATTGACTAATCAACAGCATAAAATTTTTAATTTTTTTGCTTTACCATCATTCAATTTTGTTTTTGTTTTTTTTTGTTAAATATTCTTTAAACTTTTTGAGTTTAATGGTTAAACAAACCTGGAGGAGAAAAAGAAAAAGTGAATTTTTTAAAGAAAAAAATAAAAAAAAATTAATTGAGTTTTTGGTTAGCGCAAAAAGTGCGTCCAATAAATTTTAAGAATTTTTTATATGAAATCAAAATTAATAGAGGTTTTACTTGTCGTATAAAATCGCGTAATTCCAGTCAATTAACATAAAAATTATTAAACGTCAAATTGAATTTGGCAGTTAATTCCAGATATAAAACAATGATATTTTATAGCTTAAAAGATTAGCTGACACTTTAATACCCGGTGCTCTAAAAACTAATGAATTTTATGATAGTTTTAGTTTATTAATAACGATTTCCGAATGAATCCACTAATTTAGAAAAGCGAAGACTTATTATTGTAAATAAGGAATCTTTCAGTTATAAAACTCATTCAACAATAACTCATAAAACTTTCAACTATTTTTGATTATACCAATAAATTAAAATTTTATCATTTTGTTTGTTAGGTTCTATATTTTCAACTTTATAACAAAGAGATTTTTGTATTAAATTAAATACAGGAATTCAACAACCTATTAACCGTGCTGCGTATATTAAACGAATATATTTTTAACTTAAATTTAATCATTTTTGTTTAATTCGAATGAAAGTGTTAAGATTGTGTTTTCCACTTAATGATAATAAAAACTAAGAGAAAAAAAATACACGCTTCTTTTGTATGAAAATCAAAATCAATTTAAAACAAAGCCTCAAGTTGTGGAATTAAAAATGTTAAGTCTATCAAAAATTAACTAAACTGTCAATACGCACAATTCTTAAACATTATGTTAATGATTTTAAGCCGGTATAGTTGTAAATTATAAAAATTTGCTTTTGATATTAATTCATACTTTTTATTGAAGTTAACTGAGGAAAACAATTGTAGACTCATTTTTACTACTCATAACACAAACTTCTGAAACAAATTTTCTATATATTATTTTAGAAATTCTAATATATGTATTATAAAGTTTAATAATAACAATAAGTTTTATAAATTTTTTGATTCAAGCACATTGTTCTTTTTTATTCTAATTTCAGATAAAAATCTTTAACCTGTGCAATTATAAAAATGACTGAACAAGGTTTATATGACAGAATTTACAATTTCCTCGTGGAAAATGAAGGTAAATAATTTAAAGCAAAAATCGAATTTTAAACACAAACAGAAAACTAATTGCATTATTTTGTTTTTTTAAATTTCAGATCCAAGAACAAAAGATTGGTTCCTGTCAGATAATCCTCAAAAATTATTTATGATCTTAGGAGCATATTTATTCTTTTGTTTATATGCTGGACCAAGATATATGCGTGATAGAAAACCATTTGAATTGAAAAATACACTTTTAATTTATAATGCATTTCAAGTGATTTTCAGTATTATATTATGGTGGGAAGTAAGTTAATAACAAATATTTCAATTTATATGAAGAGAATAATTAAAATTAAATAATTTTTTAAGGGTTTTGAAGCTGGATGGAGAAAAAATTATAGTTATAGATGTCAACCTGTTTATTATGGAACCGATAAACCACATGAAATGAAAGTAAGTTATCATAATTAATTAAAACTCATTTTAATATTTGAAAATTATATATAAATTTTTAGATGGCTAGAGCTGTATGGTTATATTATTTAGCAAAAATATCTGAATTATTAGATACAGTATTCTTTGTTTTACGTAAAAAACAACGTCAAATATCCTTTTTACATTTATATCATCATACATTGATGCCAGTATGTGCATTTGTTGGTGTTAAATATTTTGCTGGAGGACATGGAACATTATTGGGATGTATTAATTCATTTATACATATATTAATGTATGCATATTATTTGTTAGCTGCACTTGGTCCAAATGTACAAAAATATTTATGGTGGAAACGGTATTTAACTCAAATGCAAATTGTAAGTGTATACAAAGTATTTTAAAATGAATATAGTTTTAATGGTTTCCCTCATTTTTTTCAATATTTTAGATTCAATTTTTAATTGTTTTTGTTCACACTCTACAAGTTCAATTCCAACCAGATTGTGCATTCCCGAAATCAATTGCTGCACTATTAACATTCAATGCTGGTCTTTTTACATACATGTTCAGTTCATTTTATATTCAAAGTTATAGAAAAGAACAAAGAGACGCTGCAAAAAGAAAAAATGCTGAAATTAATAATAATGAAAAATATATTACAAGTGGTAAATCAACAAAAAGTGAATAGAATTTTAGGAAAAAATTTTAGTTTAACAATTATTAAACAAAAAAAAAAATTAGGTGCTTTCTTTTCTGTTATTTTTAAGAATTTTAAAAACAAATTTATTCTTATTTAGTTTATTATAAAATTTCACTTCGAAATTATAATTAGAATTTATTATGAAAAATATTTGGAAATAAAATACAAAAATACACAAAATATACAAATATTTTTAAATAGGATAAGTTTAAACAAAAAAACTTCTAAATTCTTTGAGATTGTAAATTATTATTAATTATTAGGAGCTAGGATCTTAAAAATGTAATTTTACAAAAAACAAACAAAAAAAAATGAAGTCACAATAATTTTTGTTGTGAAAACCAAAAATCTAATTTTAAATCTAAAATCTTTAAATATATTGCTATAAAATGATAAAAATGAAAATATTGAATATATGTAGCTCATAAATTTGATTTCTTGTTAATTTATACAGAAATTTTCTTAAATATATGTAGTTCATAGAAATATAATATATATAAGAATTAGAAATATATATATATATATATATATATATATATATATATATATATATATATATATATGTATGTGTAAGCGAATATTAATATAATAAAGAAATTAGTATGTATATAGAAAACGTTTTACATTTAGTAAGTAAAATAATGTAGCAAGAAAACTATTTCACACTCAGTCTTTACAGCAATAGTACATTTCCTTCATTGTATACAATTACAGCATAATTTAGAAATTTTAATATTTTTTACAACTTTTACAAAAGAAAATTGAAAGACATCTTGTTGGTTTCATTGTGTCTATCCACCTCTACGTCCATTCTCTATCAGAATAAAATGCTTACCTGTTTTATTCTTCTTGTAACATACAATTTCTAAACCCTAATTTTTTTTGGGTTCATCATTTCTATAAACGCAAAAAGGTAGCAAAAAGTTTCATTACAATGACAAAATATCGGCTGAAATTAATCGTTGTATTTAATGTTTTGTGTATAATCTTTTTTCTTTTAGACTGTAAGTTGTAGAAGTTTGAAAATTTACTGATGAAAGTCAACTTATTTTGTTTGAAAAAAAAAAATTTCTACCTGCTCCTCCCCATCCAAGTTAATCAAAAAATATAATTATATATCTTAATTCATTTATTTATCCGTAGAATTTGAGCACTATGTTGATGCTTCTTTAAAAAAAAAACTTTTCTTTTCACAATTATAGCAGAATGATAAGAAAGAAACGACTCGTTTAGAAAGATCCAATTAAGAACAAATATATTGTAATATTCGTGCTATTATACCCAGTTTTTTAAAGTACACTGAGAACCTACTATTATTTTACGTACTATTGCAACTTTATTTACAGTACTTTGTTTCTAATTTTGTTAATGTCTTTATATCTAACAAGTCCCAATACTAAATTTTTTTTACGAAATATTACGAATTTTTGGCTTCGTTGCTGGTTTTTTCTTTAAATGCCACTGATCGTGTCATATTTCTTATTATTTTTTTCTTCTTTTTTAAGTAAAAAAGAGTTTAATATTTTAAAAAATCTCAGGATATTATACACATTTTTTAAAAAGCTTCCCATTTAAATTCTATTGCACGAAAAAGAAAGGAAGGTAGGAGGAAAGAAAAAATGAAAAAAAATTTCAAATTCATATTTCAGTATGGTTTCAAATGTTAATGAGGTGTCGGCTAACAAAAATGTTATTAAAAGTAATATAAGGTTGACACATTTCAACAATTTGAATTATCTCATTTCGGTTATTTATACGTTACTTACCTATAAAATTGTTTCAAATAATTTCAGTTAGTTTTCAAGTTATTATTTTAAATAAATATGTATGTTAATAAATATGTATGTACCTACTTCCAATAAATTTTTTTTAAATAATTATTTTAAAACTATTTCAAACATGTTATATTGAGTGCTTCAAAAATTTTGCTGTGCTCTTTTTTCATATTTTATTAACAGGTAAACAAGAGCAATCTATTTATAAAATGTCCCTGCATGTGTATGTATGACCTATCTTAATTCTAAACGGAAAGAATTTTAAAATACCTGAACAAAAATTTTAAAATTCCTGTTATTTTACAGTCGGAATTTTTTAGTCATTTGGTAAAATACCATTTATTTCAAAAATAGAAAAATAGTCAAATCAGGTATAAAAATATATGATAGTTTTTTCCAAACATTTTAAATATTTTTTTTCTTAGGTAATTGATATAAATGATAGTAAGTTTTTAATATTTTTTCAAATAAAAATAGAGGTAAAATTTTGAAGTTTATATAAAATTTGTATTTAACAGATAATATTTGATTGTATTTTAGGTATTATTTTCTAATTCCCTCTTCAAATTTTTTCTTTACTATGCATTTATATCAATATTTAAGAATTATCTTTCATTAATTATATTTTCAACTTGACACCACAGTTACTCCCCATATCTTGAGTTAACTTACCCTATGAGAAAAAAAGCTGTTCACTTAAAAATAATGAAATGCTTTCAGTAACATATAAAACGTTGAGGGCGAAGGATGTGCTTGTTGTTTTTCCGCTTTTTTTATAATTTTAAAATAATTATCAATGAAAATATTAATATATTTTTTGGATTTTTCAAATATATTTTCTAAATTTTACCTGCTTTATAATAAGTGTGAATTTATTTTAATATTTCTTCTCAAAAAATAGCCACTTCGATTTAAAAAAAAACCATATAAAATAAGGTCGTGCTTTCAAGTTTCTCTCTGAGCATTGGGACTTGTTAGATATAAAGACGTTAAATTTTGTAATATCTGTGTTAGTTGATTTAGTTGTAGTTAGTTGATCTGTTTGTTTCTGGAAAATTAAAACGATTTAGATTTGTATAATGCATATATGCATACCTTGGCATTAAGAAAGTTATAAATCAAAGACGAATTTCTGACCCTTTTACTTCAAATTTAAATACATAGCAGTACATATTTCTTCAACTATCACTTTTTCATGTTCAAAATTTTCATATCCAGTTCTTGTATCTTAATTATGTAGATATTAGCGAGCACGATAAAGAAATATTATAATTATCCGTTTTATCAATTTAATTTTAAATACTATGAATTTAAGATATATGTAAAAAGACACAGAAACATTTAAATTCCTTTGGATGGATAAAACGATGGCTAAACCACCTTTAAGATATGTGTTTGCAGATTTTGAGGTAAGAAATACTTTGAATTTTAAATACTTTTAATAATTTATAAATAATATAATTTATAATTTATAAATATTATAATTAAATATTATAATTATTTATATTATTCCGTTAAATAATAGAAAAATATTATTTTTGGTTTTTACTCTATCTATTCAACTTTCGTTATTGTAATTTTGTGTGTAGAAACATTAACATTGAAAAATTATTCTCAAGTACCGAAGAATCAATATCAAAAATTTTAAAGCTTTAGCATTAGCTACTTTAATAAAAATTTGAAAAATTATCTGTATTAAAAACATATTTCTAACGAATTTGAAACTAGTAACGTTTTTATTTGATTTAATTTTTTCTACCCATAAATTACGCCAAAATATATGCAATGGAAGTAAAATTACTATCGAGAATCGAAAGCTTAGTCAGTGTTTGATTGAAGTGATTTGATTAAGAGAATTTGAGTTGTTATCGAAACAAGGTTTTTTAGCTAAGAATTTCAACAAAAATTAAGTACATATTTCGATATTTCTAATTTAATTTACGAGTGCTTGTTTTTGCCAATTTCCAAAAATTCAGGATAAAAATATTACTATAAAAGTTTTAACTAACTCATATTTTGTGTTGAATCTAATATTTCTTTAGAATTGGGTCTAAAAAAATATTAGACTAACAACCAACAGTTCCATAAATTAAGTAACTTTTAATCGTTTGAATTTTTGACCAACACCAAACGAAAAATAAAAATATCATCTTCATTAAAGCGCTGGAAATTAGCTATGGTCGCAATATAAAAATGATCAAATTTTCACTGCAATAAAAAAAAAATTATTAATCTGTTTAGAAAAACTAAATGACGTTATTTAAATTATGATTTCATTAAAAACAAGAATATTACATTTTTTATATTTTTTAATTTTTTTTTTCATTTTTTAGTTTTTATTCTGACCATTTTACTATATTTTTTAATAATGTTACATTAATTATATAACAAGAGTTACAGAAAATCTTCTTAAATTTTTATATGACTTTTTTCTTTGAAAAAATTATAACTACCAATAATTTAGCATAAACACAAAAATAAAAAACGAAAAACAGAAGCTACAATATTTCGAAGATTTAAAATTTCTAAAGTAATTTTATACTTATTTATTTAAAAAAAAACTCATAATTCAACCTATAAAGTTTTAATTTTTAAACATATAAATTATAAATTAAGTACAAATTAAATAAATTCTTAATTTTAATATTATAATGTTTATTTGCGATAGGAAATAATTTTATGGTCATATGCTATAAAGTAATATAAAAACTGGTAATTAATAGATTTTTTTAAAGAAATTAATTACTCCAATTTCTTAATGATGATCTTACAATTAGTAGATTGAATTATAAATTTAGAAAAGAAAATATTAAAAAGAAAAAAAGTTATGATGAGTTCGCATAAGGGCTATTTTCAAAAAATATTTGTGTCCGAATATTTCACATGTGTTGTCACAATCAAGATGCAAAATTAAAAAAATTTAAACATATTAATATGTACAAACAACACAAATTAGTTAAGTAATCAAAGCTTATGCGAACTAGAACATTTCAGTATTGAGTTTTTATTAACCAACACATTAAAAAAAGAACAAAGGAGAACATAATTAATTTTTTCTCTACATTAATGGTAATTCCATAGATTTTATGATGTATATTAATCTTATTAAGCTATGTTTACATTATCATTAAGAAGTGGTTATAGCGGTCAATGCTACAGTGTCAAATTTTGGCAGCAGCAAAACCGAATTGATAATAAGTTCTAAGTTAAATATTACATTCAATTTCACTAAATTGTTACATGAATACATAATATGATACAAGTTATAATAAAGTAAGATGAACTCAAAAACAATGTTTTAATTTAAAAATATTAATGTTCTTTATTAAAAATATCTTATCAACATTACTTTATATAAAATATCTAAAATTTTAAAAAGCATTTCGTTTAAAAATTTTGCTGTAAATTAAATATTTTTCTTTTTTTTTTAAATAAAGATTCGTTTTTTTTAATTTTATTTATTTCTGAGCATTTATAAGTTTAAATAGTGGTAAAATTTGGAACATGTAATTTATGAGAATTCATTAACAATTTCTTATTAATATACGATGACTAAATTTTGTAGATAGAAATTTTTAATCTAATTTTTATCCTTTTTTATTTTTATATTTTGTCTTAATATTAAAGTGTGAGCATAGCTTAATAATGGTTGATAAAATAATATTAATAATGTGTATATTTTATTTTTGAATTGAATTTAATATTATTTATGCGTTTAAAAATTTTCATTTGTATAAAAATCATTTTTATATTTATTAAGTTATTTTAAGAAATTCATTAAAAATTAACCTGCAGTTATTGAACATAGTAACATTCTATTATTCATAGCATTTATAGTTTTACAAAAACAAGTCTCTCATATTCTACATTAAATATGTTAGGAATATACCCGCAATCCAATTTTCTTTTACCAATTCATTTTTACTTAAATAGTCAAAATTGTTTCTTTAAAAAATATATACATATATATATACATGCATATGTGTATAATTTAAACATAATAAAAAAGTAATTATATATAAATAAATATGTATTACATATTTTTTTTTTTGTTGAAAAATTTACAAATAAATTTTAATATTAATAGAATTATTTATTTTGATATTTCTTTATACTATCATAATTTTAAAAGAAGTATTTGTTATTCTCATAAAGATTTATTTAAATAATAATAATAAATTTATACTTTTCAAAAAAAAATTTAGCTTTTTATTCGAATAACATTAATTAAAGTGTCAAATTTGTTTAAAATATATCAGGAAGAAAAGTAATTACTTTGGCAAATTTGATTTTTTTTTTCGCAAAAATTTTATAATTGTAACAATACCAAAAAAATTAAAAAAAATTTTTGACTTTCAAAAGTTTTTATCACATAAGGATTATGGGATTCATTCAATAATGTTGCATATTAAAAAGTAAAATTTGTTTTTGGGCACACTTTATAAATGATGTAATATTAACATTGTAACAAATAACAAAATAGTGTTAATTTTTTCTTATCAATAACTTAATTAGATTTATAAAGCCTCTGTTGGTTTTAAAATATCATTTTTGGTTGTTTCAGTTATAAAATTAATAATTGTTGTTAATTACATAATTTTATTATGTTGTAAAGGTTGTAAATTACTTAAATTTATTATGTGCATGACTGTTGTTATCCGCAACACAGAAATTTTTTATTTTATTTTCAAAATGATTTGTATTTACATATCCCAATTTCATTTAACATTTAAATTAATTGCCAATTTAAAATCATAGTCTTTTTTATATAGACTTTAATTTTGGGAAGGTCTTGCACATATTTCATCATAGTCGTAGGGTAACCACTAAAAATTATTAGTTATATGTAAATATTTAAGAAACTAACAATTTATTTAGTACCTTTGAATGTATCCATCCTCCAGAATAGTTATAATATTATGCAATATTTAGCAATCCTTCAAAAGTACATTTTCTATGTTGCATTGATAGAAATTATTTTTTCCGAAAATTTTTTTTGGAATACCGACATTTTGTTACAATCATTTTTTTTAGTAAAATTAGTATCGGCAGTTGACTTATAAAAATATATCAAATGCATATTAATATATTATATTAAGTTTCAGTTGTAATGAAAATCGAACTTATATAACTGTTCTGTTAAAATTTCTGAAAAATTAAAATTCAATTAGGCATTTGAAAACGTCATCCTGATACTTTCAAATTAATTGCCAAAGTAATTTTCTCAAATATGTATGTATATAAAAATTTTTATTATCAAACTACAAGAACTATTTTATTTTACAAATTTTGAAAAAAATATAGAACATAGAATAAAGAATTCGGCTTTAAAGAAATATTTAAACAAAATTTCTAAATTAATATTGAAAATTTTTAAAAAAGTAATATAATAACACAGACTATAACAAAAAAAATATCCAAGAAAATTATTCAAGTTTATTAAAAAAAATCTTTCATTTATTTGTGTTTTAACTTTAGCTGTCATTTATACAAAAATTTGACATCAGTTTCTATTTCTTTCAATTTCACTAGCAATTAACCGTACATTTTTTTCTATTCATTTAATAATTTTTAATATTATTTAAGAAAAAAAAATATTTTTTTTTGAATATCTTCACAGCGTAACCGCAGAGCATTCGCCAACTGTAATTCTATACATTGCCATTTCAGTTATTCCATGATAATGTACGAATGCAGCTGCTATTACTAAGACGTGGAAAATTTGATGAGATTGGAACTAAAATCATTAAAAGTTATTAATATTAACTTTTACAAGAAACTTTTATTGAATTATATAAACTATTTACCCATAAATCACACTTTCCCGGAAACCATCTTTCTGGTACACGTAAAGCGTAAAATAGCGCCCCAAGAATATACAAGAGACCTTAAATATATTTATATGTTATATAAATAAATTTATAAAATTTTATACTGCTTTTTTTACCCATTAAACATAACCACCCTAAACTACTTTGACTAATTTTGCTGATATAACCTTCCATTAATACATAATGTACAGCTGGAATGATGCCAGATAAACCAAAGCTCATAAATACACCAGCTCTTAGTGGCCTTAAATTTGGCTCAGAAAATTTATCCCATAATGACACAATTATCGATAACATTCCTAGGACACAGACAACAGATAAGTATATTAACTTCGGTTGATAATGACAATAAAATCCATAATATAACCATGGTACAAACGATCCCATTATTAATAATGCAATGCCACAATAATCTAATCTAAAATTATTAATAAAAATACAATATAAATATAAAATATACTTATTTATCAATATTATATAAAACTAAATGGAAAATTTAATATTTTATATTACATACTTTGAAAACAATTTGCCAATTTGTTCCGAGTGACAACTCAAAGTATGAAAAGCAAATGAAAATCCTAAACATATTATAGCGCCAACAAAGAAGGCACCAAATATTATTTTTTCCTGTAATTGAATTTCATGTAATGGTCTTGTCCAAAAGTACATTGCTATTCCAATAAATGCAACACAGCCTAATAAATGTGTCCAAATGTTGCCAGTTTCTGTATGTATACGAAATATTGATTTAAAACATGCTCTAAAAGATGGTAATGGTGGACGATGTCCAGTATGTAAGAAATCATTATCTTGTAACCATGTTGGTAAATGTTTAAAATGACATACAATCCAACCAGCTTCCCATACTTTTCTTACAAATACTTCAGCTTGTTCGGCAGCATTATGTGCTAAAGCACCTAAATCGATTTCATCTGCTAATACACCAGCTTTTAAGACTTCGGTCATCTAAAATTAATATACGATATTTATTTCAGACTTTAAACTTAAAATATTTTAGAAAATACAACAGCAAAAAAAAAATTTTAAAATTACCAAAAAAAAATAATTTGTAAATAGGTGCTCTTAAAGAATCAAGTAATTTCATTTATTTAAATAAGAAAAATGAAAAAATAAATTTAAGACAATTACAAAACAAAAAACTTTTTCTCACAACATTCCATTAAAATTATCTAGCCCTAATTATACAAAGAAAATGTATTTAAGAATATTTGACATTAAAACAGTGGCTTAAAATTACCAAAATTTATAGCCAAGAATATTGTACTCTGCAAACAGATCATCAAATATAATTGAACAACAAAGCAAGAGTTAAATTGTAAAATAGTAAAACAATGAAGGAAAATTAAACTTCGACTTTGCAATATTCGAATATGAGACACTTAATAAATTTACCTTAAAAAACTAAAAATATATACATATGTACATACTATAAAAAAAAAATTACAGAATGTTGAGTAAATTAATATTAAGATTTTGCTGATCTTAAAAATATTTCCAATAAGTGTTTCAGAATTAAAATCATTAACTAAATCGATGACTTTTAATTAACATTAGATCTCTGTAAATCACGTGATTTTAGAAATTAATTTTAAAATTATTTTCCTATTGACTTTTATTAAAGATAATAAAAAACATTCGAAATTTTCATAAAAAACTTCTATATGAAAAGATTTTTTAAATACACATACATAAATACTCGTACAATGTCTGAAAGTGATAATGAAAAGGTTAAATTCTTTGAACTTAAGAGAATTGTGCAAATGAATATTTTAAATATGAAAAAATTTATATTTGTTCGTTTGTAGATATTTAAGAAAAAAAACATTTAAAATTTATTTTATAAAAAAAAAACAAATAACAGTTAAATCAAGATGAAAACTGCGATAAATGATCTACATTATAAATGAATTAATTGAAAATTGATGTTAATTGTTAATGCGTACATTGGTCCATTAGATTGGAGCATACCTTAGTATTTGTGTATTTACATAGTTTTCACACCCCTAAAAAATTATACTTTTAACAAAAATACTCTGTTCATGTGATAAATTTCAATGCTTGTATTAAAATTTTTAACTTTTGGCCCTCGGCTTACCTCGTAATCAGAATAAAAGTGAAGAGTAATTTTTCTTTAATTTAGGAGACAGAAATATTGGAAAAATCTATACTATCAGCTGGTATTGGTACAGTATCTTTCTTTTAAAGTTATAGCAAAAAAAAAGAAAATCACGATTAGACCACAAACAAGAATAGTATAATAAGTTATTAATAGTATAATAATTTTAAAACAAACAATTTTTAATTCTCGATCAATTTAACCCTTAGTGGTGAACAGAAATAAAAATGTGATTTATTTTTAAAAAGAACTCATTTTTTTATTACAACATTGACACCCACGATTTTCTACATTAAAATTTTTTCTTTAATTATAAAAATGTAAAATTCAATGTTATTACGAAATTTTTATATGTATATGGCGCATCCTTAATAAATTCTAAATGTTCACCTCAGTTTATATTTTTAACTTTACGATTTTATATTTGTATTTTTTTATTTGAATGAATGAATGGCCTAACTTTTATTATAATTCGTATATACCATGACCTGAATATCGAAAGTTTACAAAACAAAAAATAAAAGTATTAGAATTTTGAATATTACTACTTTGAATACATTTTTTCTTAACAATATTTTTTCACAATTAAATTGAATTGGTGTAATTTAGACTCTAAAGTTAGATAACAGAAAGTCCATAGATACAATTGTAAAAGAATAAGTTAATTTATTTTTTATTAGAAATTAATGACTTGTATAACAAATTTTATGATTTGAACAACTACTGTTTAACTATGGTGTATGAGGTTTATAAGTACGTATTTAGTCCTACAATACCTTGGTATCCAAATATTACATATAAATAGCACCAAATCATAAAAAAAAATTCATCGAAAATATATTCATTTAAAACCTTAAACAGCATATTGATAAAATTAACTTAATTGGATTTTAATTGAATTCAATAATTGTTATATTGTTTTCTTTTTTTACTTTCTTTTTTATTATTAGATTTTATTAGAATAAATTTTAAGTTATATTTTGTCTATTATTTTATTAAAAAAATTGAAAAAAAAACTCTCTGTTTTGTCTTCTTTGAATGTCATTTAAAATTATCAACGCGCAAATTGAATAAAGTACAGGGTCAAATTTTTTATATTTTTTTTTGCGTGCTCTTGCAGTGAATTGAAAAGTTAAATACCCAGTTAAAATTAGAAATTTAAAAAAAAATAGTTCTTTGAATAAAATTTCAACCTAAGCGTTTTCGGTCACTTATTGGAAGGTTAATTTAGATTTAAGTTCGAATTTCGATTTATTAGGGAATTCCTTAAGTGAAAAGCATGATGTTATGTTACATTTATGCTCAACGTTATATTCATGTTATTTTGTACATTAAAAATCTGATGTGGTCAGCACATAACCGACCACAATGTGTATTGTCTAGTTAAGTGAAAGTGTAACAAAATATTATAAAAATGTCTGTTAAATACTTCTTTCCAGTTTTTAGGACATTAGTAAGCTTATAGTTAACATACCTAGAAAAATGTAAATTTTGCTCTTAGTAGAGTTTCGCTTTGTGCTACCCGAATTCTCTGAAATGCTCGTCAGTTATTTTCGGTAACAACCATAACTCAAATATCAAATTTCAAGAAATTCCATCAATTCGTTCCGTAGATATGGTGAAAAATGTAAAATCCGCCCGCAGATCAGTTTTCGAGCCCTGATCTTTCCAAAAAATTTATATGTTTATTGTTTCAATACAAAGAGTTTAAGTATTAAATTTGAATGAAATCGGTTGATTATTTCTCTTTATATACGCAAAAATGTATATTTGGCCCGTAGTAAACGCCCAGTTGCTGATGCCTGATTTCTTCCAAAAGTTAGGAATTTTTGCGTACGGTCGAGTAAAGCTCACATATCAAATTTCAAGTAAATCGGTTGAATATTTTCTTCAAAACGGTGAAAAATGTAAAATCGGCCCACATATCAGTTTTCGAGCCCTGATCTTTCCAAAAAATCTACATGTTCAATACGAGGAATTTAAATATTAAATTTCAATGAAATCGGTTGATTATTTCTCTTTATATACATGAAAATGTATATTTGGCCCGTAGTAAACGTCAAGTTGCTGAGTTGTTTCAAAGTTAGGAATTTTTGCATACGGTCGAGCACAGCTTATATATGAAATTTCAAGAAAATCGGTTGAATATTTTCTTCAAAATGGTCAAAAATGCCTGATATATCCCAAAAGTTCATCAATCCGTGCCATGGTCGGAATAAACTTACATATAAAATTTTATCAAAATTTTACACGGAGCGACAGACTGACAGGTTGCTAAAATGAGTTTATTTACACTTCCCTACTATGGAAAAGTCCATTCCCACCGAAATCTCGATATGCAAAATTTGTTGCCATCACATAACCTACCTATTGTATACACAAGACGATCGGTAAAAATTACTTGTTTTACAAAAAAGTATAGAACGCAATTTTCGCACCAGGTTTTCTTGTTTTTTGAATGTTATATACCATTTTTACTTAGTATTAATGAAGCTTATTTTGTAACCTTTAAAGTTTAATAACATCAAAATTCATATTTAATAAATTGATCCATTGATTTTCCATTTTTTGGAAGCAATTATGTAAATGTATTTTATTTTTTTTAAATTATAAAGAATAAAAAGAATAAATGAAATATGTACAACTTTCTACTATGGAAAAGATATTATTTTGTACTAACTGGGAATTGTAAACATTTAAAAAATTACTTATATAAAGAAATATAAATAAATTTTGTACTTAACCAAAAATTAATAAAACGCAATTCCAATTATTACTTATATAAAATTTAAAAAAAGAAAAAAACGTTTCTAATAACTTGATACCAATTAAACTAAATATAATTATTTTAAACAAACACAACAAGAATATACAGTGAAATTCATATAAAACTGTCATCCTGCTAGTTAAAAAAGAAATACCTTTTAGGTTATCATGTTGGTTTGTAATGTAATTAGTACGATATTGGCGCCTTTATTATTTACAACACAACTTCGTTATAGCTGGTGTTGCTGTATTTTTATTTTAAATTCTTTTAAATAATAATAAAAGCCCTAAATATTGTAAATGAAAGTGATGCAGTTTTACAACTCGTCCGTTAAGGACGAGGTTTTTTGAGGTTTAGAAAAATAATAAAAAAAAAATTTTTTAATAATTTTCAAGAAACAATTCATAAAATTGTTATACATGTAATACATGATCGCTGTTTTTTAAAAAATAATTTTAGATAGTTTTAACTATAATTAATGTTTCTCAGCTAAATACCTTTAATTTGTTAAATTAACAATAGTTTTGAACAGCTACGAATTACATTATGCTCTAAGTCGAGTAAATTTTTTTGAATAATTTCTCACTCGGCGAGCGTTCATACTTATTTGAAACTCACTGTACCATGCATACTACAATTTTGTCATGTATATATATGTAGGGATATAAGTATGTGTGTACATATTAAAATGTAAAAATTGTGAGTGAAAAACAACCATTGTTTTTGTAATGTAAAATTTTATATCTGAAAATACGATTGTTGGTGTGATTGTGTGTATTTAATTAAAAAAAATATATATGTATATTGTATATAAAATGTAAAAAATATTATAATTAATGTGAAAACTTGAGACAGATGAAGTATAAATTTGAAATTCTTAATTTAAATGCAAAATCTTGACATTTCTTTTCGTTTTTTTTATATTCAAGTTCATGTACGGAAATTCGAAATTTTCTTGTTATAATACAAATATATATACATATATATATGAGATGAATTTATGAGGAATGAGAAAGGTGAATTTAAAATGTACGTACATGCATACATAGGTGCATATGTATTTTTATAGTATGCATTAGGATATAACATAATTAAAATTTGAACAAAAAAAATAAAAGATAAACATAATACAATGACTACAAGTACCGACTATTAAAAAAACTTTACATAAAACTGAAATAAATGACAAAACTGACAATGAACAATAATATAACAAGTTTGCAAACTGGCAAACTCTGTAAGAAAAATTTCAGAAAATTTTAGAATAGAATTAAAATACTAATAATAACAAAATATACTAAATATTTATACATAAAATGTTCGATAAAAACATACAAAATGCACTTTAAAAGTTGTAAATATTAAGAAATTACTTTATGTGTATAAGTTAAATTTTATTGAAATTTAAAATTTACCGTTAAAGATGATAACAATAAAGACGGCCAATCTTTTCGATTTTTTGGTTTAACACCATCCCACTTTAGAAACAAAGAAAATTAGTAGAAAATATTTGTTTTTTTTTTTTTTATATTACGTTTATATTTAAAAAATGCTTATTTTAATAGTAATATTTTATAATATTATTATTGTAGTAAGTATTCAAATAATTATTGATTGTTGTTGTTATATAGATATGTACCTATTTAAACATAAGTTCTTCAACTCGATGTCATTATTCTGTCAAAAGAACTTTCATAATTTAATTAAATTTACATTAACATTTTGTCTCCCGAATAAAATAAAATGATTTAGTTTCTCACTTACATTTTAACATTTAGTGAAAAATTTTTATTTTATTTTTTACATTATTTTAATTTTATTTTCAGCTTAATATCAAGTTGCTGAACTTTAAATTACCAAAGATACACACACATACACACACACACAAATACAGGGCCATTAAGAAATTGCATTAGTAGAAAAACGGTTACAAAAACTTTTGTCGTAAAAAACAGCACAAACTATTTTTCACGAATTTTTACAGAAATCTCGTTAATAGCATTGATATTTTTATAAAATTTAAATAATCAAAGATCAACTTATAACAACTTCTTAAATGAAAAGAAATTGGAAACAAATCGAAGGGTACAATTTTTTTACCACAACCAAAACTTTTTTTGAACAAGAACCATTAAAATGAACTTCTAAAAGTATGCAAATTTTTTTTTATAATATTAAAAATTTAATTATAATTTTAAAAAAGTTTATTCTTATTAAAAATATTGTTCTTGTTATAACTTTTACATTTTTTTTCAAACTTCAACGCAAACGTAAAATAGTGCGAGTATTTGTATTCTTTTATATTTAATATAAGTATACGTATAGTATATATATATATGTGTTTTTGAAGTAAAATCCTGCTAAATATTCATATTCAAAAATACGCAAGAAAGAGAAAAACAAAAACAAGAAATAATGTCGCACAACTCAAATAACTGTTATAGAACAGTCATATGAATGCACTTCATAATATATTGTATAAAAATAAACCCATACTTGTTCATGGAGATAATTTCAATGTATATATGTATGTACATGCTATCACAATTCTATAATAATGAAAGAAATACGTATTTGATGAAACTAACTAATCAAATTTATCACTTATCAGCATACCCATCTAAATTTTTAAATCTATAAGTGTACAGTGGCGAGCATAACATTTTAGGTATTTTTATTATTGACACAATCTATATTTATTTTTGGTATTAATTTTCCTTGTATTGAGAACATTACAATTCTGGTCATAAAACTAGCAATATGATGAAATGTAAAATTTTCCAAATAATAAAAAAAAACTTAAATTAAATATTTTTAGTTATTTTTAAAATAAAAGCATACTTTTATGAAAATTTGAAGTTTTTATCAAAAAGAATATTATTTTACATGACTATTTGAATTTTGATAAATTTTAAATAAGTAGTGAATTTTGCCAATTTGCCACTGTATACTTATTTACATACATAGATTTTTATATTGTAGGTCATTCAAATTAAAGAGAATGGACAAGGGAATAATGAAATGTGGACAAATAATATTAGTGCGTAACCAATTATGTATGTTCGAATGCATATTTGAAAATTACACTGTCGTTAACTTAATTATCATATTATTACAAAATATACGTTTGATACATTTGCTAAAGAATGTAACAATAAAATGTTATTTGTGTCACATATACACACATCTTTTTTCGTCAATTATAAAAAAATAAACTCTTATATGCAATATCTCCCCTCATCACATATCACATACTTTTACTTAAAGTATGTACATCGTTTTCATTTCAGGTCACTTTTCAATTTAATTTTTATTTTGAATAAATTATTTTGCTAAATACTTATACGAAACTAAACCAGTTTGAAATAATTGCATAACTCTTATAAATTTCAATCAACAAGTTACATATTATTCTCAAATACAAAAAAATTACATAATTTGTTTTATCTTATTCTGCATTCAATTACTTACGTATATGACTTAATAAGTGATGCATCAAACTTTTATTTTATTTGGAATAATTTGAAATTAAATATTCAACTTCAATATTTCAACCAATCAATTTAAATATTTAATTAAAACCCGTTTATACAGGGTGATTCAATAAGATTCATGGGTAAAATTTTTGTTTGGAAGTGGTTGTCAAATCTCAACGGTTCCCGAGATACAGTGATTTTAACAAATTTTCACGAAATTTCTACTTTCACAAGCTTTGTTGCTTATAACTTTCCTTCGAAAAAGAAAAAGCTTCAAACGAAGAAGACAGTTTCTGAAAGTGCTAATAAAGGAATTAAAAGCAATATATTTTTTGATTTTGCATATCATGTACTTTCGGAATACCAATCATTCGAACTTTAAAAAAAATCAAATTCTTCCCTTATCTTAATTTTTGAATTTTCTCTAACCCGAGAATTTTGTACGAAATTTTTTAAAATTTTAAAATTTTTTCTATGGAATTTTGTCCAGTTGCTTAAGCTTTAATTTAAGTCATTAAACGTTAAAAAATCGTTTATGGTACAGGAAATATAGCATAAAACCCTTTTCTCAGATCAATCGAGAAAGAAATAAGTATTCGTTTTTTATCTCAAAACGTTCTAAGCGAGCTAAAATACTATTCTTTTTCACGATGAGGGTATGACAAAAATGCGCTCTACATGCTCGAAAAACAGAACTGCCAGATTTAGAATACATGTTGAAAGATTTAGAAATACATATTTCATATTTATTAAGGAATTTTATTTTTTTATATTCAAGCATAAAAAGGGGAGATTTTCTTTTCCTCAAAACCCTCACATTAGAAACAAAACAGAGGAAGATGTTTTTTAAAATTAAATTTTCTCTTATTAAACTTGCCTAATCTTTATTTTAAAGATAGAGTAGAATAGATCACGATTACGCATTAACTTTGTAGTATGTATTTCTTTATATATGTACATAAATATATGCACAATAATTTATCTTAAGTACATAATATACCATGTACATCATTGACGCATTTTCTTCTCATTTTTTAGCGTTTTTATATATAACTTTTCTAACACACTTATGTATGTATATGATTTTACACATATGTATTTGATATGTATTTGAAACCCAAAATTTTTTTGATTGAATTGCGACATAAAATTATTAACTCCTCTGAATACTTGACAAGTAACATACATATATTCTTATATAAATGGTTCTTTGTTAAGTTTAAAAAAAATTACGATAAAAATTTAAAGACATTTTTTTTAATCTAAGTCATACAATTATTACCAACTATTGAAAGCAACTCTAAAAAATTGCGAATAAAAATCTTAAAAAAACATAAAACCAAAGTTGATTCTTTTTACCGTGGTCTCAAGTTTATGGCTATAAAAACTTATAGCGAAATTTTGAGCCGTTTTAATCATTTCAAATCGCGTATTTAAAAAAAAAAATTATTTCCGGTCCCTAACCCTCCTTCTTATTTTACAGTTTACAATGACACGCATCAATCTTTGCAATTAAATAATTTTTCCAATCGTGTACGGTTTTGGAACAACACACGGCTTGAAAAGTTGAAAAACCATACATTGTTGAAGAACTGATTCACATATTAATTTTCCTATATCTGGTCAATAGCCTAATTTTACTATTTTTATTTGAATGAACAGTACACCAAAATAATTTTGTAATATGTGTGATTATACAAAACACCTTCAAAATATCCACACAGATTTATTATGCAAGATGCTTTCAATAATTTAGTAAAAAAAAAATCTGATATGGTCAGCACCTAACCGACCGCATTGTGTATTGTCTAGTTAAATGAAAGTGTTACAGAATATTATAAAAATGTCTGTTAAATACTTCTTTCCAATTTTTAGGACATTAGTAAGCTTATAGTTAACATACTTAGAAAAATGTAAATTTGGCTCTTAGTAGAGTTTCGCTTTGTGCTACCCGAATTCCCTGAAATGCTCGCCAGTTAGTTTCGGTAACAACCAGAACTCAAATATCAAATTTCAAGAAATTCCATCAATTTGTTCTGTGGATATGGTGAAAAATGTAAAATCGGCCCGCAAATCAGTTCTCGAACCCTGATCTTTCCAAAAAAGTTATATGTTCATTGCATTAATATGAGGAATTCATATCGTCTATTTGCCGATGCCTGATCTTTCCAAAAAATTTACATGTTCATTGTTTTAATACGGGGAATTCATATATTAAATTTCAATGAAATCGGTTGATTTTTTTTCTTTATATACACAAAAATGTATATTTGGCCCGTAGGAAACGTCTAGTTGCCGATGCCTGATTTCTTCCAAAACATACGAATTATTGCGGACGGTCAAGCTGAGCTTATATATAAAATTTCAAGTAAATCGATTGAATATTTTCTTCAAAATGTTCAAAAATGTAAAACAGGCCCGCTAAAAAGTGCAGTTCCCGAGGCCTGATATATACCAAAAGTTGATCGATCCGTGCCATGGTGGAAACAAACTTACATATAAAATTTCATTAAAATCGGTTCAGCCGAACTTGAGATACACGCGTGCACACACAGACCGACAGACCGACATATTGCTAAAATTAGTTTATTTACACTTCCCTACTATGGAGAAGTACGTTCCCACCGAAAACTCGATATGCAAAATTTGTTGCCATCACATAACCTACCTATTGTTTACACAATACGGTCGGTAATAAAATGTCAATATCAAAAATAAAACAAGTTTGAAAACGATTTGTAACACCGACGTAAAAACATGTTTTATTTCCCTTTTATAAGTTTAATAGAAACCAATAACTAAACAAAAATTGAGTAATTGAGTAATTTTTGTTTAGTAAATAATAATATTAAGAGAGTTGAGAAATTTTAAAATATGATGGATGTTCGAAAAATAGTTAAAAGAAAATTTGATTTTGTATGAGCCTTTAATCATTGTACTAGTATGAATAAGTCTTCGTAACATTTTTAGTTTTAACTGAATAATCAGAGTAAAATATGATTAATGTATAAATTAATGTGAGTAATAGTGTGAAAAATCCTAAAGTACTTGATATTTCCAGGTTAAAGGTCATTTATTTAAAAAAAATATTAAAATAAAAACCCCATTGCATTCGTAATAACTATGCTGGCATAGGGACCTTTATCATAATGAAAAAACTATTCCCGTTCCATTTTGGAAAGATTTATTTATTTTGATTATTTTGTAAAACTTTCCAATCAACTAGCATAATTTTCAGAATGAAGAACAATAAAACATTGCAAAAATAAAAAAATTTAAAAGATAGCAAATTACATAACTAAAAATATTACCTACATATAAGTAGTTATTTTTAATTAGCTGTAACAAAAACATTTAGCTTTACACATTTCGATTAGAGCAATAGAAAAATTTCCTAAATCAGTTAATATAAAAAAACAACATTGTAAAAAGCACATTTCTTTTATGGTTTTTTTTTACATAAATGGCCAGAGAACGGTTTTTGGTTAGAATGAAAAGAATTTCCTCATTACTAATTAGCAATCCATTAAAACTTATTTAGAAAGTATGTACACACATATCATGTGTACATACTTTCTAACCAAATGAAATGGTTTATAGAAGTATAAAATTAAAATTTTATCGAATTAATGACTTATAATAGAGATTTAAGACTTTCAGTCTGAAAATTTTTAACGTATCAAAATAGTGTAGCATTAATAATATTGTTTTAGCATTATGTGAAAATTGTAGATTGGTAATATGGAGCAGTACCGTTATTTTACCAAACCTCTTATGCTCTCAGTAAATTAAGCATGTTAAAAATTCCTTTAAGGCTAACTCTCGTGGTAATCCTGAGTACATATATTTTTTCTGAGAATCACTCCTCCCGTTATTTCTTTTCAATATCTAGCCCCAGGGCTGCGTTCTCTTAAAAATACAGATTTAGCTTGTACATGAAAAATTAAAACTCATTCCAATGTAATGTGCAAATTACTGTTTGAAACTGTATATACCGATACCGTATTAATATACAATTTATTTTACATAATAGTATGTATTTATGAAATCCGGATGGCAAAATTTTCTGTTCAATTTTTATCGTTTTCAATCAATATCGATCAGTATTACCTAAAATCCAAAATTTCAAATCGCCTATTTAAATCCAAAACAAATTTTATTTCAATTTTCAAGGATTCATCATAATATTATGGAGACAAACGTTTCGTCAAAATTATGATTAAATGCTATCTTGCTCTTCCAGTTTTAATCACGTTAAAATTAACTAGGTATAAGATGAAGTTTTTTCAATGATAACGAAAAATGTGAAAAGTAACATATTTAAGTAGGTACATATAAAGTATATGAGCTTATGTATGTCCGTATAAATACTTGTTTCTTTATTATAATCCTCATAATTTATTTTTTATACATATACATTCCATCTAAACACAAACATATAGAAAAAATTTCTATTAGTTTATTTTTATTGCTTTATGATTACGTTGAACCTGTGCAGTTAGGAATAAATTACAATATTTACAATACCTAGATTTTCTTTTAAGAAGTATGAATGTATGTACATGTACATATATACTTATGCTTTTGTCGTGTTTTTTGTCCAATTTTGATACTTTGATCCTGATAAGATTTTTTTTTTTTTGGCGTATTATAAAAAAAATCAATATTTCATTCCATTTTCATTATAAAAAACTGAAATAATAAAAAAAAACAATAGTGTACACTTATTTGCAGTTTTTTTAACAATGAGGATAAAAATCTTCCGTTTTTTTGTAATTCTATTCCGTTGTTTATTCTTTTAGTACTTAAAAACAAAAAAAAAAGTTAATTTAATTTTTGTTTGAATGACAAAAAAACCGTATTCTCTTTTTGTTTCCAACCTCACTTTCCTTTCCCTTACCTCATTTATTAACAAAATTATAACAAAATGTACAGCATAAGTAAATAAAAATTAATGAAAAAGATAGAAAACGAAAGATGGAAAAGGACAGCAGATTGTAAACAAAACAAATAAAAAACAGAATATGATGACGTAAACAACACCGAAACGAGACCAAAATGAAAGCATATTAAGGTTAATAAGCTTTAATTACATTACAAGCTTCTTCACACAAAACAAAAAAAATCTGCTACACTATGGCCTAAATCTTCTTGGTTCATAGTATGACGTCCACTTATCTACAATTAGCTGGCTTGTTTTCCTCATATCATAAAAATAACCGGGCTACAGATAAATACAGTACGAATGTATGTGACGTGCAAGTAATGTTATACATGTTTACATTAGATTTAAATTAGATTATGGCATATATTCAAGAATCACACATACGTCCATATATTAAAAAATTACAGCGGAAGTTTTGTTTTTTATGGGAAAAAATTTCCTGTTGGGTTTTTATTTGTTTTTTTTTTTTTGTATTTTGGAATGCTGTGGAATGCATTTAGTAAAATTAAACACAATATTTATGCGGAAGATAGCAATTTTTTAAGTGCAAGTGTAAATGCATATGCGGTAATATTTAATGTTAAACAAAATTTTTATATTTCCAAACAGTAAAAACGTTAAAGGCAATTAGTTACAGTTTTACACAAATAATGTTAACTACAATTTAGTAGTAAAACAACTGTGTACCAAATAAGTGTATACCCTAATATGGGTGATATGGAAATATAACACTTGTAATACTATATTTTACCATTGGAACTGTATTGTTAAGCATATTTTTTTACCGACCGTATTGTGTAAACAATAGGTAGGTTATGTGATGGCAACAAATTTTGCATATCGAGTTTTCGGTGGGAACGTACTTCTCCATAGTAGGGAAGTGTAAATAAACTATTTTTAGCAACCTGTCGGTCTGTCGGTCTGTCCGTCTGTCGGTCTGTCGGTCTGTGTGTGCACGCGTGTATCTCAAGTTCGGCTGAACCGATTTTGATGAAATTTTATATGTAAGTTTGTTTCCACCATGGCACGGATCGATCAACTTTTGGTATATATCAGGCCTCGGGAACTGCACTTTTTAGCGGGCCTGTTTTACATTTTTGAACATTTTAAAGAAAATATTCAACCGATTTACTTGAAATTTTATATATAAGCTCAGCTCGACCGTCCGCGAAAATTCCTATGTTTTGGAAGAAATCAGGCATCGGCAACTAGACGTTTACTACGGGCCAAATATACATTTTTGTGTATATAAAGAAAAATAATCAACCGATTTCATTGAAATTTAATATATGAACTCCTCGTATTAAAACAATGAACATATAAATTTTTTGGAAAGATCAGGGCTCGAAAACTGATTTTACATTTTCCACCATTTTGAAGAAAATATTTAACCGATTTACTTGAAATTTCATATATGAGCTTTGCTCGACCGGCCGCGAAAATTACTAGCTTTTGGAACAAATCAGGCATCAGCAACTGGACGTTTACTACGGGCCAAATATACATTTTTGTGTATATAAAGAGAAATAATCAACCGATTTCATTGAAATTTAATATATGAACTCCTCGTATTAAAACAATGAACATATAAATTTTTTGGAAAGATCAGGGTTCGAGAACTGATTTGCGGGCCGATTTTACATTTTTCACCATATCCACAGAACAAATTGATGGAATTTCTTGAAATTTGATATTTGAGTTCTGATTGTTACCGAAACTAACTGGCGAGCATTTCAGGGAATTCGGGTAGCACAAAGCGAAACTCTACTAAGAGCCAAATTTACATTTTTCTAAGTATGTTAACTATAAGCTTACTAATGTCCTAAAAATTGGAAAGAAGTATTTAACAGACATTTTTATAATATTCTGTAACACTTTCATTTAACTAGACAATACACAATGCGGTCGGTTATGTGCTGACCACATCAGATTTTTTTTGTTATGAAATGTGTGTATGATCGTTTTAAAAAAAAAATATGTTTATTGATTTTGTTCTATTTATCCGTGTGCTCCAATATGAAAACCTGCAGTTTTAACCATAGTTGAATCTTTGTAAGAAATATTTTTCTTGGAAAGAGAATTCTTGCTAATTTCTACCTCTTTTCAACTTTTTGCAGCTATCAAATTTCACAGAGATAATTAAAAGGTTTAAAAATACTAGATACAACTAAATTTACCAAGATTATCGCCTTCCTAAATTTGCAAAATTTCAATTTTCTCCAACATATTTTACAGAAATTGCTAACATATTTAAATTTTCATCAAAGCATTGCCGTAAATGTCTTTTATTCAAAAATTATAATTATTTATCTTAAGCAAGCCCTCAAACTCCAATGATAAAGGATAATTTAATAAAATATAGTTTAAAAAAAAGTTACAGCTATTTTTCTAAACTAAAAATTAGTAGAAGAAGTTAAGAAAATGTGCTTCTTTACAAACTATATTGTTTTGATCTGAGTTTATTATTATAATTTGGTGTTTATTTTCGAAACTTTTCCAGTGTAGAAGTTGGTACAAATGTATATATACAGATGTATTTACATGTAAATATTTGTAATGGGTATAAATAACCAACAGAAATAAGAACTTAAAATTTTTAGTACATTAGGTATAATAAAGTCCTTGAAAAATATTTAAAATGAATACACAATATTGTGTTGCTCAATTTGAACACCTACGCTTACATTACGTATTATCATGTAGATACAAGCATAATGTATAATATATTTTGGTATATACATATACATGCTTAGTTATATATATTTAAATACATACACTTAAATATCAGAATTCGAAAAGGACTTTATGTCTAGGTCAATGAAATAATTTCTAAAAGAAGAAAAAAAAAATGTGAAAAGGAAAAGGAAAAGGAAAAGAGAACGATAATAAATTTGAATTTTCTATTTCTACTAAGCGGTAATTTAATACGAAATTTTATTGTAACTATACATACTAAATAAACGTACATATGAACTCAGTGATGAAGATCTGAAAGATAATATAGGAAACCTGAAAATAATTGCAACAAAGATAGAAAATTAAATTTATTTTCTTTAACTATACGTAAATGTATAATTATTATATAATTAATATAACACAGAACTATTTTGTAAAAGTAGAATTTCGGTCTATTTACTGGAATTGAATATTTAATATGTTCTAAATAAATTACTTGACTAACGAGAGACTTTTTAAAAAAAAATACATATATATATATATAAAAACAAAAACTTATACGTATAAGTACAAAGCAGCAATGTAATATTATTTAGAATTCAAAAAATGATGAGGTTCGATAGATTTTCGTCCTTAGACCAATCAAATATGAGAAATATTCTTCAAATCTGACATAATACAGGGTAAGCAAATTATAAATAATCAAAAATGATTTTAGTAATACAAAGTGATAATGCCTATAATTTTTAATTAAACGCTACTTATCTATTTTGTTATTTTCATTATTTTATTAATATCAAAAAAATATTAGTAATTTATAGTATCTTGTTTGCAAAAAAATAAAGATAACATGCATAGAATATATACATATACAAAATTACACTGCCACATTCTTAAAAATTTATGTTTTGGGATTTGTTAAAAATTTTTGTAATATTTTTATTTTATAACTATGGTACTTTCTTAATAAATTTTAATTCTATAGATATTGACGTAAAACCGTTCCAACAAATTCAATGTAAGTAATTGCAACAGACTATAAAGAAGTTATTTGAAATTATTTTTGTAGTAGATTTATATTGAAATTAATACTTTTTTCAATCACTACAATTTCGCTTTTACATTCGGGGCACTACGTATAAAACACTCATCATTCAATTATTTATTAAATAGTTATTGGCACCATATGCAATTAAAATGTTTTTGGTGCAAACTTAAAACCTATATAAAAATACTATATAGCTAACAATTCATATTGTGAAATTCAAAAATATTTACTTTACAAAAACAAATTTTTTGGCAGTTTTCCAAAATATTGATTTTCTATCCAAATGTTAAGTTTTTTGAAAAATTATATTGCAGCAAGGTAAAATTACTAAAGTAAAAAAAAAAAGAGGTAATTTTTCTTTTTGAAAATTGGTACAAAAAACGTTTTATTAAACCAAATGCGAATTATCTTTTGAAAAGAACCAAAAAAATTTTAAACTGTAGAACGTAATTTAAGGAAAATTTAAGAGTTTGCTATGTGAAAGTCTGCGAATTATATATAAAGGAAGAATAGAAGTTTAAAGTTTAAGAATTTAAAGTATAAGAATTTAAAATTTTTCATTTTCATCAATATCCGGTTAGTTTTATCAACTTTTTTGGGTTACCACACGTTAACAATAAAGCAAAGTTAAAGAAAAAGTAATATATGGGATATTACTCACAAAAATATTCTTATTGTTGTTAGTAATACACAAAAATATTGATAAGGAATTTCACTGCAATTTCTTCCATCAGCTATTTTGCGATTAACATTTTTCAACAACAATCATAAAATAAGAAGCGTAAAATGAAAAAAAATTTTTACTATTTCTTTTTTAAATATGTTTCTGTTCGAAATAATTGCAAAAATTATCAAATAAATCATTATTAATTGAAAAATATTAAAATCTAAAGTTTTAGAAGCAGTGTTTTAATGTAAATATTTTGTGCAATCAAAAACAGCCACTTTCAAAGTAAAAAATAAACAAAAATTTCTCGAAATGTGAATCTCGAATTTTTGCACATATTATGTAAATTTGTTTTGAAATTGAAGACACTACCTTGGGTACAACTCAGTTTTTTAGTCATCTTAACTAAATTTAACATTTGTCTTATTTACCTTAAATTTTTAAGAACTTCAAAAGCGAAAAAAGGCTCTAAATAATTGCAACAGACAGTCAGGCGGATCTAGTTCCGCCATTTGTTTTAACAAAATATCGAATTCGATTATTTACTAAAATTTTTCTTAATTCCAATGGAAGTGTCAGATTGCACCTGGCAGCACTAGTATTGCCAGGACCCGAAATATAAATAGTGACCCTCGTAAAAGATTTTTACAGAAACTTAGAAATAAAATTTTTCTTTTTTTAGACAATTAGTTTTAAGTACCAATATTTAACTATACTTTTTAAATTGCTAGTTATAGCACAAATAAATAATTATTCAATTGTAATAATTGTTATAATTACAAAAAAATGTATACAAAAAAACTATGGCTTTCATTTTAATATTCATGGTAAACAAAGATTTCTATGCGGACGTGTATGTGCATACAAAAAATATGTAAATATGTTTGCAAACACTTTTATATGGAGCACATTAAAAGGGGCAATAAAGTTAAAAAATTCGAATATATTCTAAAAATATTAAAGTTCGAACCATGAAAGTACATTAATTAGTTATATTTATCAACTAAACAATATTATTAAAAAAAAGTACTACGAAAGCGATTGCCTTTATTCATTTTCTTTCTAGAACATTAATAGTTGATTTTCATTTAGTTTTTTAATTGTGCGTGATTTTTCTCATTAAAAATTTACGTCTCTAAAATGTGATTCGCTCTTTATTCAAAATTACATTTTAAAATTTATTTAATAAAGTAATTGAATTTATTTTTCGTTTTCTTTTCGAATTAAATCAAAAACATTGAATGCATCACTCTGTATAGTATAAAAAATACAGATTTGGCTTTCTAGATTTAGTCAATATTCTAAATTTTCGCGCCAAATAAATTACAATTATAGGCTGATTTTATTGTCTTTAAATTTTTTCGTGTTTCTTCTTTTTTCACGGATGATTTGTTATATTCAACGTCAAACCAACTCATCATAGAAATGTTGATACCCGAAAAATGCTTTCACATTATAAATAGCATAATGGTTTAATTCTAATAGAAGTGCGATCTTGCCTCTATATCATTTTCTTCAAGGATACTTTTAAATTATTTTTTTATATTGGCCGTATGGCATCAATAGCAGCTTTGAAAATTAAATTACATAACCGGTTATATTTCAGCCTATATTTATTTTTTCGCACATATTGTATCATGACTCCGTTTAAATGAACCGTCTAAAAAAAGGAAGAGTTAACAAATGATTTTTGAAATTTAAATGATAACATTTAAATTTTAAATATAATTAAAAAATTACTTTTTACTATTTCTCAAAATTGTTATAAAAATGAAAATATACGTATGAATGTAAACTTAACTTTTACACAATGGAGTAAAGTATTAAATTGAAATTTTAAAGATAATCAGGTTGATAATATAATTACTTTTATAAAATACTATATTTTAGTTAGACGGGTTTTGCCATATTATTTTGAAAATGTATTTTGGTCACAATGAGTATTATTACTCTCCGAATTAATTTTACCGCGTCATTAATTTGTTTATAGTATTGATAAACCGAAAAATTTGATAAGAACTCTACATAGCTATAGGCAACTTTGGGAATATTTGAATTGTATAACTTTGAATTTAATTGAATTAAATGTAAGCAAATATGAATCATAAATAGTTTCTTTTTCTTGATAAGATTTTTTTTATTTCAAAAAAAAAATCTAGCTTTTCACCAAGTACGTGTATTAAATTTGATCCCCAATTCTCATTAAAAAAAATTTAATTTCAAATCAAATAAAAGTAAGTCATATAATTGGTATACAATAAACACGTCGCAAAAAATTTTATCTTTACACCAATTAAAAGCATATTAATAACCTCATCGAAGTTTGAGGGAACATACATACTTTTTTATATAATTTTTATACCCAGCACCTTCATGAAGAATAAGTATATTAATTTTGGTACGAAGTTTGTAACCACTTGAAACAGCCGTCTGCGATGTGGACATATATGCATATATAATTTTGTTCAGCGTAAAATTTTGTGTTGTTTAGACATGTCCATCCGGTCCGTGTGTCTGTGCAATCGTGCGATAGCTCAAAAAATTAAAGCAAAGCTTCACCAAATTTTTAACAAATTTCTGTAACAATTTCTTTTCTGCCAAGGAATGACCCTAGTAATTCAACTGATTCGGACAACGGGTTCAAGTAGCTGGCATAAAACTCAAAGAATTTATTTTAAATATTTTAAAATTAAAAAAAAACATAAGTATGAAATTTTTTAAGCATGTGTCCAATTACATTTTACATATAATCTGGTAATTTAAATGAAATGGCTTCATAGTTTCGGGTGACTGCCACATAACTCCAAAAGTTGATTAGGGATATTCGAAAAAATTATAAAGCTAGTCGCATGGTAGTCGTGTATCCAATTATAGTCCAGATATATCCGTGAAGTTTTTATGCAATTTTTTGAAAGGTTTTGATAGTTTCCACCCAGCTATGAAAGCTAATTCTAGATATTTCAAAAATAAGTTTTAATGTTCAGATCCTCAAAGTGCAGGGTATAATTCAGTTGGTTTAAACCGACTGAAAAGTTTTTACTTGTTAATTTTCAAAATTAAATATTTTATATTTAGATTTAAATTACTTTATTAACCTAAGGCAAAGGTTAAAACCATATTTATTCCGATCTTTAACTAGTTCGTAATTAATCGATAAAATAATTTTCTCTATAACAACTTATTAGCGAATTATATTTTAAGCAATGATTTCTTTCAATAAGCCACAACACAAAAAGATGATTCGATAAAAATCAAGTACTAGTCGTGCTTTCAGAAATATTTTAATATTATCATCTCAGCAAACGGCTTCCTAAAGTAACTTTAGTTATAGAATATTTATTTAAGAGAAATTTTTAATTAGCCAACATTTATCAACTTTCAATTAAAAATTGAAAGCTGATAGAATTCGGCCATTGAAAAAGACAATATTTAAAAATTTTAATTTTGAAAATAAAATAATTTTTTGACTGCAAGAATTAATAAAAATCTTGTTAAAAAAAGCGATTGAACTTAATAACTTGTCTTTTTCGCAATTAAAATTATTTTAAATAAACACAATAATTATATAAGTACATATACTTGCAGGCACATATCCAGATGAAAAAATGACCTACTTACTTATGATATCATTTTAGATACAAATAAGACGAACTCATCATAGAATACATCTGAACTGAAGATACTTAAGAGAATATGCATGCCAAATATCAAATAACATTCATATATGTACTTACAAGTACAAGTATAGGTATATAAACTTATACCGAAATATTTCCACAAAGTATATGAGTGGAATTCAACATTGACAAATCGTACAAACATTAACATAAAAAAACTAGATCAAATCAATATTTTTTTCTGTTTCTGCATTCATTAGTTTTGAAATATCCTTAATACATGCCCTACCTATAAAGTTTAGTTTAATTAAATGAACTTTCAGATAAAATTACTAATACTTGGAATACTTACATTTGTATAATCACTTAAAAGATTTTTTTTACTTTTCTTATTAAAAATTTAATTAAAATACTAGTATCATCTCAAGAGGTATGATGGGTAAAATTTATGGCTTGAAAATTTTATTTTATAAATTCACAAAATTTTAGGTACAAGGATAAAAATATTTAAAAATTTTGGGTTGGAAATCCTCATGTTTTCACAAATAAAATGAAATATCAAATAGCTTTACACTTTAAGTCACAAAGGTCATCTGAGGTAGGAAGCCTCAATAGGAACAGTTCGTGTTAACGTTTTAGTATAAATGATATTAAAAGTCAGAAACTAAAAACGAGTTTTCCTATTAATATTTCTTGGAAATTAAACTAATTGAGTCTTATATTTCAATCCTATACGATGCTGTGAATTTTAATCCTACGATGTTTTACTTTTCTCAAATTTCAAATAATATCATTATACCAGTGTATTATTTTATCTATAGATTGTAGATAACCTGTAATAATACAACTAATTCGGAAATCAAAGATACTATAATTTAATCATATAATTATTATTGGAATCAAGTAATTTTGGTTTGGACGCACAATTCATTATGTCAATAAATTTCAATTGAAATATAATTAATATATAATTATAATTCAAAATTTTTGAACACTAGTTTTTACGAGACAATTTCAATATATTAAATTTTTTGGACTTATATTTGATTATTTAAATACTGAGCGTATTACACTTTCTTGTGTACAATTTGAAATTTTTGCTAATTAGCACTTTTCCAAAAAATTTTTGAAAAAAAAGTGCTTATTAATTTCACTCTGTCCGTCCGTCCGTCCGTCTGTCCATGTGTCTGTTTACAAAACTTCTACACCCTTAAAGATAGAAAGCTGAAATTTTCTACGTATATAGATCTTTACTAAAAACTTATTTCCGTAGAACAAAATTTTTACCTATCTAGACCCCAGCCTGTAGAAGCTTGAAATTGTAGGGGCTCTTAGACACTAACAAATAGTTCATTACCTTAGAAGAAAATTTTTTTCCATCTCCACCCCCTCTCAAGTTATTGCCTCTTAAAATTTCTAAAATTTGAATTTTTGACACCTTATATTTCCGAAACCGAAAGCTTATTGAAATTTCTATAAACACAAAAAGCTAACGGTAAATTCCATGACATTAAAAAATATAATTATTTTTCTTAACTCACACAATTAACCCTTAAAATCAAGCATTATGTTAACCCCACTTTGTATTAATTTTTGCTTTATTTCAAAGACTGAATAGATCGTTCATCCTAAATATATGCAATCCTAGAAATAGTTTTGTATATGAATGAAAATAATTTTAATAGTGTGATAGGTATACATAGACTGTATTTAAAGCAGTATTTTTACTAATATTGTTGAAGGGAAAAGTGCTACTATACAAACCATTGGTTTGACCCAATTTTATTTTTGTTTTACTCTGTTAGCTTATTTAATTCCTTTACATTGGTTTAAAAACAAATGATAAGGTTGAGTATTAAGACAAATATGAAAATAAAACTTTTCACATGTACAACGTATTTGCATGTACCTCTAAATTCAATGCATTGTAATTGTGGACCTTTTATTTATTATTCTAAGATTTTCGCAATTAACATTTTGTTATAGTTATGTTTAATCTTAGTGTGTGTATTAAGAATATTGTACAATTACAATGTTTTATTTTCTATAAAATATATAAAATCCACAGGTACAAAACAGGTCTTCTGCTTGGTTACATTTTTAGAGTATAATTTAATTATACAAAATTTTAAAAATAACTCTTGTTTATGGAATATATATTTAACATCATGTTAAACTATGGTAGAGTTAACAAAATCTTCAAAAACTATAAAAAAAACTTATAATAATTACGGCAACTTACCCTACCTTAATTACGAGAACTCACCCTACATTATACTGAATTTTAATTCAGCAGTTACTTCAGAAATTATTTACATATTAAACTTTGATAAAGCTATTTTATTGTACGAGTATTTTAACAATAAAATTACAAATCATATAATCCAGCAAAATTAAATTGCATTAACGCTTATAAGTTTATTGCAATACAGGTTTTTTCTGACTTAGATTTATACAAATCACCATGTGCCGGCCTGCTTTTCTTTATATCTTATAATAATAGTGAAAATAAAAATTCAAATTATTATTTAATGTACTATTAAAATTCGTAATACTTGAATCATTTAATAATATTAAAAAATTTCGAAATTTAAATAGTAACAAATAAATTACCATTGAATATAAAATTTTAATAAAAAATAATTCTTATAATAAAAAAAGAAAAAATTCCTAAGTAAATATTGCTTTTAAATTAAAATATTTTAGACCTCCTTGAAAGTAATCAAAAACAACCCAATTAACTAATATTTTAACATACTATAAAGGTTATTTATTAACAATATTAAATTAATAGCTATACAAGTATATATATAAAAATTATTTATTTAACATACAATAAAATTTTTTTCGTTTTATTATTTTAATTTTTTTAATATTGTTGCCAATAATTTGAAACTTAAATTGCATGTCGAGAATATAAACGTACTTATTTAAATATAAAAATAATGATATTTTATTTTTATTTTTTTTTTTCATTTTTTTTTTATAAATAATATTAAATTGTGAAAAGTCAAACTTTTGATTAAACATGTTCAGTTTACGTTGTTCTATTTCGCGAAAACACGCTAATTTTGTTAACGAGAAAGCTAGAAAATGAAGAAAAACTTTTGCTATCATGTATACTATGCACTATGTTATGTATAGATGTATATAAGCAACAAATTTATTTAGAGTTGCTTATACATACATAAAATTTATCTAAATTGTTAAGATTAAATGCAATTACAATAATAAAGAAAGAAAATGGCAAAAGAATAATTTTGGAGAACTCTAACTTACAACCTAACAAAATGGTTAGACAGTAATGCATATACAAAAAGTTTATTGCAATAGTATGTATGTGGAAACTATTTTAAGAATTTGCGGCAATTTAGAAAAACTTGATATCGAGAAAAAAAAATTTTCATTTTCGAAGTCACAGTAGAGAAGTGAATTCAAGAGCATCATAGTAAGGAGCATATTCTCAATGCATATACTGAGATAGATCGCATCTCTTTTAAAAATCTCTTAGCTGAGAAAAGTCACCTGCAAATATCCAATTAATATACAGCTGTATTAAAATTACCTACACTACCTACTGTATTAAAATTACCTACTAAACTACCAGTCGTATAACTTATTTAACGAAAAAAGATTTGTAATATGAAAGTCTGTGACAAGTCCTAATTATAAATTTCGATTTAATCAAGTTAAAAGATTTCGGTTTAACTTTGAAAAAAAATTTCGATACCCTTACTTAACCTAGTATATAACATTTAGCTAATATTTTATTCAAAACTTTCATTTTGTGCTGGTTTCAAAAAGTAAACAAGAAAGTAAACTAAGTCAAACTTTTCGACTACTTCTAATTTAACTAATTTTCCACTTGAATTTAGCCATTTAAGAGTTCTACCTCAAAAGAGTCATCCCAAATTGACACAAATTTTACTTCATTATAGTTATCAATTTGGAGAGTTCATGTTTTGTTATAATTAATTTTGTGCAAAAAGTGTTTTTCTTTATTACAAAAAAATACGTGAAATATGACATGAATTTCTAATATTAAATCTGGAGCTTTTATGATAAAATCGGCACTATAAATTTAAAATACTAAAAATGCAAATACATTTTGAAATTTTTATTATAAACTTCTAACATACTTTTAGTACTTTCAGAAAATAAGATTGCCCAAAAAAACTTTTCATCAATAAGTGACTGTTAAAATTGAAATTATACCTTTTATACTAAAAAGTTTACGTATAACTATGTATAACTATGTGTATAAATACGCAAATTTACAAAAATTGTCAAACACACTTGTATATACATACACATATGGTGTACATACCAAAGTTGAATTAATTAATTGTAACTGCATTCGTTCACTCATATTTTGAATAGAATGCAATGATATACAAATACATTTATTTCAGAAAAACAATAAATAATTTTAGCTATGAGGAAATATTAATTTATGAAAAATACTTCTTTTATATACATACATAAGTACAAACGCTTACGTATGTGCATTCAATGCCACATTTCTATTTTTTATTCTGCCTATGTTTACCTTCTATCTGACAATATGAAACCAGATTTATGTATGTAAGTACACACATTTTTACCATCATTTTTAGCACTTTTCCAAAAAAAAATTGAAAAAAAGTACTTTATTTTTAAAATTACATTAATTCATTTGTAATTTTATTTAATATTAGGTAAGTTCAAGGTTTCATTACTTCGATTCATAAGTCATAAGTTTTCTAATAAAAATCCTTTAAGAACCATTTACTCATATGTAACCAATATGAGTAAAGTATGTAAGAAACTGATTTAATATTTTTGAAATACTAAATCGCTTATAAGTATTAGTACTCCAATGCACCTGAAATATAAAATGTGGTTTTATATACAAGCATATATGTGTGATTAAAAATTAATTAAAAATTTTTATAACAAAGAATCATTGTTCAAGATAAAATATTCAATATTAAACGATGAATTGAAAATTTTTTCCAACTTTCGAAAGGAATAAAACAATAAATTAAAATTTGGATTATGAATCTGTGCAGGATACAGGCAAAACTTTGCAAAAATGTGGCTGTAAACAAACGCGAGATTTATTTAAATTTATTTTCATAGCTTTGACAAACCACAATTAAGAATTTGTATTCTACAATTTTAAATTTATACGATTCAAATAAGACATTGTGGGTTTCAATGATGTCAGGACAAATTTTATAGCTTATTTTAAATTCGAAACATTTCGTTTGGTGGTTTTCAATTTCGATATTGCAAATGCATCGAAAACCATATAATAAATATAAATAAATATAAAATTAATATTTTAAATATTTTATGCATATTTTTTATACAAAAAATAGTAAAAGATCTTTATTCATTAATTTATTCGCAATTTAATTTTAAATTATTTTTGTTATTCTTCTATTTAGCTTGTGTATGCTTATTAGCAGAAACTCTTTTGTTTATCATGTTCTTAAATTTTCGTTGTGTATCAGAAGAACCAGTTTTGAAAGCTATTTTGTGTCAGTGAAATAACATTTCGATTAAACTTTCATTTTTAACAAATTTTTTTCCCTACTTACATTACATTAAATTTCTTTTTGAAATATTTGAAGCTAGAACGTTTAAAATTATGTTAGTTGTAACGAATCTTGTACTTGACTGTGTTTAGCAAACGAAAAGAATAACGAACTTTGTACAAATATCATAAAAATAAAGTACATATGTACCTATTTTTGCTTTTTACAAAATAAATCATATTCATAATCATAATTTACATTTTAGTTTGAAATGAATGACTGCATAACAGCCTTTTCTCAATTACATTTTAACGATCATATGTAATTATTCAATAAAATAAATTAAGCTATATGTGGATAGCAATTGATGGTTTATGATTTGTAAGTCCTAAAAACTTTAACCCACATTTCTGATTAATATTTTGTATATAAGAAAAAAATAATAAGAATAGATATAACTTTTCCTAGTTTCCATTCATATGTTGAAATTTTAAATGAAAAGCAATTAGAGAAATCAAACGGACAAAGAAATAATAAGAAATATATTTTTAAAAATGTTAAAAAAACATGTACTGGCTTGGAAGTTTACCAATGAAATTTAAATTACGTCTATAATATCATAGAAAAACGCGTAGACGTTCCTATTTAACAATTCATTGCAAAACATCAACACTATAAATCAACAAAAAGTATTGAAATCTATGCATGCCGGTTAGTAAGCATTACTTAAGCATTGTTTTTTGGCAATATATTTTTTTTTATCATGGTTAAGTATTATGAATGTATATTTCAATAGTAGAAATATGGTTCTGAATGCAATGGCTAACATCACTATAATTGGGATGAGGTTGATTGATTCAAAATAGTATTCTCACTCATATTTGGCCTTTCATAAAAAATATAATCAGACTTGATTGTATAATTTTGTTAACTTTTTAATTTGACTCATTTATAAACTATTTTAAGTAATTAGATTTCTAGACTATTGTATACATATACATATGTATGTGTTGTCATTATGAGTTTGAATTTTGTTCCATTTGTTCAATTAAAATAAAAAAAATGCTAAACTTATTCATACTTAATTATTATTATAAAAAATTTTATTATATTTTAAATAACATTTACCTCTGATTCTATCAATGTTGTATCATCTGGTGTCGATGGTAATGGACAACCTGGACCATCTTCCAAGTCATCATCCTCATCATCTAAGATATCCTCTAGTGGATTGGGTAAACTATTCAAATCAAATGAATCACTATCATTGATTGACCAACGATGACGTTTTCTTAATACCATTTCATCTAAATCATGGAATATATCATCATCATCATTATCAGTTTCACCATCTCTACTAATATGATAAAATTGTTTTGTTGGACTTCTATTAGTTAATTTAAGATCAACTGGTATCGATGATTCATCATTTAAATTATTTTCTGTCCATGTATTTTTAATAACATTTAATGGTACGAATTCATTTTCGGAATCGGTGTCTATTATTTCAATACCGGATGATTTTAGTTCTTCCTTAGTTTTTATATCCAAATTTTTTGTAACTCCCATTTCTCCCGATAATAAATTCAATTGTTCAGCTGGATCTTTAATTATTTCATGTTTTTGTTTCGACGACATTTCAAAAATATTTTTAAATGATTTTTATTTCTAAGAAATTTGATTCTTAAAGTTTTCTTATTTACTTTGTTTAACTTATTTTGAAATTCAAAATTTTTTTAAGCTAATTTTAAAATCTGAAAGAAAAGAGAAATTAATAAAATAAGATTAATTTAAAGGGAAAGTGATGTTTTTTTTTGCTTAACTTTAATGGAACGTGAAGGTGTTTTTTTTTTAAATATTTTTATATTTTCTTTTTAAAATTTTGAGGAAACCTTTGTTCACTCACATTCCTCAGAATTTTTGACAAATATAGGCAGTAAACTTTATACAAATACATACCGATTGCTATATAGTTGAAATCAATTGAAAAAAGTTAAAATATTATTATGTATTAAATAATTAACTCAATTAATTTCACTTAAATAAATATTTAAAATCAGTGCTATATGCATATAAAATTAAAATGAAATTTTGTTCTTTATTTTTATAAGTATATAAAAATTTAGAGAAATAAGCATTAAAAATTTAACTATATACGTATTTTATTTATAATGTAGAAAAATTTGGCAAAAATTCATAAAATTTTCTAATTTTAATAAAAATTATTTTTATGATTTTTTATATGTAATCGCATATAATTTATAATTACATGAAGATGAATCAGTTAAGCACACTTCAAATACTTATGAAAAATGTTGGCATTATACACAACATAAACAATTAAATTACACCTTACATATTGACTGATATATTTCATACATTTAAATTTTGAAAACAGGAAGTATACGTTGCACGTCAATATTCATTCATATTCACAATATTGCATTTATTCTTATCAAAGTTTTGTATTTAAAAATTAATTCCTACAGTTTTAATTTAGTACTATAAAAAGTTTAATATTGTAAAAATATATAAAAGGAGAGTTCAACAATTTGTTTTATCAAACAAAGTAAATTGTTTGATTCAATTTAAGTAAGTACTTTGTTCGATTATATCAAAGAATAACAATATTAATGTATGTGGTATAATAAACCTAATTTGATTATTATTTTTTAATGTATTAACAACAACTTTAATTTATTAATTAGATAAACAATAAAATTAGACAAACGATTTTTATTAAATAACTATTATCGGCCAAATAAAACTCTATAGTTCCATATACGTATTCAGAACAATATATATAACAAGAACAACAAATACAAAAAGAAAAGTTAATATGTCTTAATCGGTTTTCAGAATTAAAATTAAATTATGTAAAATCATGTACTGCTTTATTTTATGTATAATACGAGTACATAATATAAATATAAAAGTTTGTTTTAAACAGTTAACTATTTTATACTAAACCAACTAGCCTGGTTCCTTCCTAAATACTCGTATTGGGTGAAATTATTATTACATACTAAAATAAAAAAGAAATATTATAGTTACATAAATCAAAATTAAACATGTATTTCATTTGATAAAAATTAAAAACAATAATAACACTGCATGCAAACAATTTGAATTCTAAAAAAGTTCATATATCAAACAATTCTATTTATAAATACACCACAGAAAAAAAATTTGCAGCATGTCAGAGTACATGGCGCATATAAATAAAATAAAGTTAGGTCAAACCAATGGTTTGTATTGTAGCACTTTTCCCTTCAACAAGTGAAAATTCTGCTTTTAAATACAGTCTATGTACCATAGCATTAAAATTATTTTCATTCATTTACGAAACTATTTCTAAGATTTTTGCAGTCTGAAATAAAGCAAAAAATTAATTTAAAGATGGATCAACATATTGTTCGATTTTAAGGGTTAATTGCGTGAGTTAAGAAAAATAATTATATTTTTTAATGTTATGGAATTTACCGTTAGCTTTTTGCGTTTATCGAAATTTGAAAAGGCTTGCGATTTCGGAAATATAAGGTGTCAAAAATTCAAATTTTACAAATTTCAAGAGACGATAACTTGAGAGGGGGTGGAGATGGAAAAAAATTTTCTTCAAAAGAAATGAACAATTTGTTAATGTCTAAAAGCTCCTAAAATTTCAAGCTGCTACAGGCTGGGGTCTAAAAGAAAAACGACATCAAAAATTTGGAAAAAAGGACTTTAGATAACGGTAAATTTGAACGGCCATTTTGTTTTTCTAAAGTTTAACTATAGTATACCGCGCTAGTTAAAAAATGTCATTTTTAGGGTTTTGGGGAGGTACAACTTCTAGAGGGGGGAGATAAGTAAAAATTTTGTTCTACGGAAATAAGTTTCTAGTGAAGATCTATGTACGTATTAAATTTCAGCTTTCTATCTTCAAGGGTGTAGAAGTTTTGTAAACAAAAAGTGTCCACGAACCGACGGACGGACGAACGGTGAAACTAATACGCAATTTTTTTCAAAAAATATTTGGAAAAGTGCTAAAAAAATATTTGTACTTACAGCATAAGTAAAATTCGTTGCTATTTTAGTAACACTAAGATAATTACGAGTATATTTTTATAAATAATTACGAGTGGGTTTTATATTTTAAAACGGAATAAGTTCACCGTACACCAACTCTTTAACACCCTGATCACTGTTTAAATATTTTATAGAATTTTTTAAGAAAATCATTTGGAATCAAATCCTGGAATCATTCATACCATGAAAAATCTATCATTTAATTTTATATTTTATACTTAGGATGTATTTTAGTATTAAATATTTGCCAATCCCTGAATGTAAAATTAACCTCTAATAACATATATAGCATTCTTTATAAAATCCCTTTAAAATTCTTAAAATGCTTTTAAAATATAAATATACATACATAAATTGATGTTTCTAAAGAAAGTTACATAACAAAAAAGAGGTAACAATTAATTAAAACCTCTACAATTATTTATTTACAATTCCGAGATATTCTTGATCAAGTTTTTATATAACTTACTTATTTTACTTAGAGTTTAGTTTATATTTTTATTTGCGTTGCATAATTTTTATGATTTCGAATCATTTTAAATGTGCTGGATTTATTTTGAAAATGTGTGCGTAAACACATATATTATTATGTAAGTCTAAAAATTCAAATTATTTCTACTCTTTATAAAAGAAAAAGCTTAATTACAAGCACTTATGTGACCTAATCAGTTTCCCAAATTTCTATTTTTATTTTCATATTTCTTTCACAAGTTCCAAAAAAAACGTGATCTAATTTCAATGATCAATGGTAAAGAAATTATAGTTAAAGCTTTTTTTTCTTCAGATTTTAAAATTTAATATTTGTATTTTGCCTCAGTATTCAAACATAGATGCGTAAGTATATTTAGTTTTTTTTCTCTACATATTCTCATTTTATTTATTATTTTTTTTTTATTTTACTATTTCTATCTATTTATTTATTTGCATAAGTATGGTATATATTTTATTCAAATTTAAGTTCATAAGCACTTTGGTATGAGAGATCAAAAAACAAACATAAATACAAACAGTACACAATAAAAACGCACAATTATAAGTATACAATATAGGTACAAGTAACAGCTAAGACTACATATGTAATTGTTGATACAGTATACGCTTCAAAAATTACTCTAATGTTAAAATATAAGTATGAGCGAAGACTAACAACGTCTAAGTACTTGCGTGCTTTTAATATATGTATATAAATTGATTATCTTTTCAGCAATACTTAAATTTTTTAATGCAAAAGATTATTGATATTTGTGTACATAAATAAAATATTAATTATATAATAATTATAAAATTTTAACTCTTAACAGACACATTCGAGATTCTTTTTGTTTTACTAAAATTGAACGTTAGTAAGCCATAAGACTTTAGCTAATGAGGATTTTACTGTTAATACACAAATTTGAATTTTTTTCACTAGCATAAATTTGAATTTTAATTAATACCCATTTTTAATTTATTTCACAGGTATTAGCTTGTACATATGTAAATAAATATAAGTTAAGCTTTCATTCCATTAATTAATTATATGTCACGTTTAAAACAAAAATTATTTTTTTGTGTAAAATATTGAAAATATAAAAACTCGTTATAGTTGCAATAATTTTAATCCTATTTAAATAAACTTTACATTTACATATAAGTATTTTGTGTTCCTATTTGAATTTTATGCCGAGTTAAAACACACCTAAACTAAAAATTAAACAAAATATAAAAAAGTTTTAAACTTTAATAAAAAAAATTTAAGAGGTCCAAAATTTTTGATCTAAAATTAATAATAAAAACTTAAGAATTTCAAATTTGTCATAATATTGGTACCATCGGCAGCATTAATTACTAATATATTTAATTCACATTCATAAAACAAGCATGCATTTGTAATACAAAATTTTAACCTAAACTAAAATTTTAAACTAAAATTTTCTTTTACTTCAATTTAAACTATGCAATATTTATTAATATATTTTAAAATGATAACAAATTACTAAGTTTCCGTAAACTTTATTAACCTTCATCTTATCAACAAAAACGCTATAACTACAATAAAATGAAAAGAGAAATAAATTTTTTTTAATTCGAAAGTTTGAATCAAGACAAAAATAAAAACGTATAAAAAAAACTGTAAAATAACTAATAAAAATGAGGCCATGAAATAAAAAAAAAATTGAAGTAATGTTAGATAATTTTGGAATTTTCAAATATTGTTATGCTTAAAAATTTTTATTTAAAATTACAGATAATCTGGAATAACTTTAAAACTAAACAGGATTTAGTAGTTATTAAAAAATTATTTATGAAACATCCGATTCTTTATTAAATATATAACAAATCACAATTGCTGCAATTTTAAAACCTATGGACTTGATTAATTTGATCTAATGAAAATTTTTAAAGATGAAAACAACAATTACGCTTGTCGATTCAAGATGAAATAAAGATGAAATTATAAATCCAAAAGCACTCCGGAAAGGAGAATCAAATCCATTGCTAGAAAATTTTCTATACACACATAAGTAATATCAAATTTATTTAACTCAATATTATAAATAAATAGAACGATACCAACTGAAACTTTATGCAAAACTATTATAAATAGTAAATAAAAACATACCATCAAACAAATAATTAAGTTCCCTATATATCCCCTGAGCCAACATATATGAAAATCATTTTGATTTAACAAATGCAAACTTGCGCCAATCACTTAAAAATAATTTACGTTTAAAATACTTATAAACTTTTTAAGCGATACGTAAGATATTTACTGTCAATATACTTTAATAGCTATTTACTATCAAAATAAAAACTAAAAAGCTTTTATGATATATAGCATTATATAGAAGCATATATATATATAATAAATAAAAGTATAGCATATCAAAAGCGTTTATAAATCTTATAGGTTAAACAATTATTATTATAAAAAATATTTATCTTGTTTTGTATCTTAAATAAATTGCGACAATCTTATATACTTTTATACAATTATATACCTATAATGTTTTTATTCAAATCGCGCAACAGATACTTAGATGTATATATATACATTTTTAACATACGTAATTTAAGAAATTCAATGGTTAAGTAGTATCACACTTAATATGATTCAACAATAACATAAAAGTTTATTAAAATAATTATGTAAGTTCAATGTCAAAAGAAATTACTTGGAGGATGGAACATCAAAAATACCTTAAATAAAATTTGCTACTAAAATACATATATTTATTCACAATTGGAATATGTATATGGAGCTATAAATATATACCGTTAGTTATAGTTGTTTCAAACTCTGGTATAATAGAAAGCAATTTAAAAAAAAAAAGTTTTCATATAACAAAGATTGCACAATTTTGTTTTGTTTTAGTAATTGTATACAACAATAAAAAAATAAAATAAATTATCCTACATATCTCAGTTAAATATTAAATTCTAAAATGAAATGTACCTATGCACTAAGCACGTTTCTAATTTATTCTAATTTAAACACTATAAAAATTTGGTGGGTATAATTTTCCATTATAGTTGAGGTTTTCTAAAATGTCTAACTAATTTTTCTTTGAAACATTGAAAGATTCAATAATTCTCGAGCAATACGTTTATTAGGAACAAGGACGGCATTCACATGTAACAATATAGGTATTTTGCCTTTTTTTGTTTTGAATTTGAATTTATTAATTTGATTTATTAATTCTAATACTTTTGTCAGCATCAGAAGTCACTATTACAAAGATATTAGGTAAATGGAACAGACCTATGTAAACTAAACTGATACGTCAATTTGATATATCTTCTTTATGTTCCTTAAATTCTAACATGTGTTATTTGGAATTTATTTTCGCCTACATAAGCAGTTACCTAGTTCAGATCAAATTTTTTCTACCGGATCAAACTAAAATTAAATTACTATTAAAATATATAAAAATGTTTTATAAGTTAATAACTATTGTACCTACTTCTTATGCTAAGCTTCCCAAAATACTATTTTCATTTGGTATCAGCGTTATTTTCTCTTGATATGGTAGATTATATGAAATACATACCAATTTAATATGAGATTTAGGGTCTTCTATATACTACCTTTAATAAATAAATTTCTTAGAAGCTATATACTCATATTTACATATGCAGAAACGAGTGCAGAAACAATTATTAAAACATAATTTTTAAGAGCAACGAAATATTTTTTTAACCTTTGTACCTACTACTCCTTTGAATATATTTGTGTACAAACATGCTCATAAGGCAGTCATCCCCAAAATAAATACAAATAATATGTGTTAGATCTACTCGTATATTATATTGGCATACATATTACCAAAATCAACGGATTGTGATGATAGAAAAAGGTTAAAAATTACAATATTCGTCATACAAGCGTAGATACATTTTCTATCCGTTACTTAGAATATTATTGCAATAAATATGCTCATAACAGGTTGGTAGGGAATTCCAAAGGATATTGACTCAAGTGCATGAACCTATAAGAACATGTACTTTATATTAATAGGCATGTCTATTTGCATATGTAAAAAGTAACTTGGTATACCTATGGCACCTACCTAAAGTGTAATTTTTTTGGCTTTAATGCCAAATTTGGTAACTAATTCAAAATTAGGATTTCTGACCAATTAATTTATATGTATGTACGTATTTTAGAAACCAAATAAAACCATTCAATGAAAGTTATTGCAATAGCAGACTCCGTAACCTCAACTAATGTATATTTGCATATGGCTACGTATACTTATACCACGGTTATGTGCTATACACGACGTAGTTAGTTGTGGTACATATTTATGTACAATTATGTACACCAGCATATACATTTACACATTTACATAGTTACATATATAAATTATTAGGTAAAATTTTTGCAATTAAAAAAATTTCCACTTTGATAAAGTAAAACAAATAGTTTTACAAAAAATTAAACCAAAAAAAGAAAATATTTTGGGTTCATAAAAATTTTTAACGTAAAGGCGTAGTGCAGTTTTTATTGCAAATTTTATTTTCTGAAAGAAAATTTACCAAGTAAATGCTTTCATTACATTGCATAATTTTAAAATGAATTAAATTAATAATTAAATTAGAAATAATTTCTACAATCAATTATACTCGAGCTTAATGGCTTTTACGTTTAATTAAATTTTATATTTAGCAAAAAATAACGAAATTCATTTTTTCACAATTACAGCAATGCCCTTAGATACTAGGTGCATTATAATTACTTTAATTAAAAATTCATTTCTTTTTTGAAATTATAAATACACTTACTTCAATAAAATATTTGTCAAAAGTTCATTAAATAATTATTAATTTATTTATTCTTCTTATAAAAAAAAACAACAATTTTTTCCTCTTTATTAGGTTAAATAATTTTTTTTTTTTTCTTTTTGTTCTTTTTCACTTTTAGTCGACATTAATTTTGAACAATAGTAGTTTAAATCCGCGACACTACTGTCACATTTTTTCTATGAAAAATAAAGAAAGTCAAAAAAATTAATTGTAATGACGATACTCGAAAATTTTTTATAGACGTCAAACTAAAATAATTGTCAAAAAAGAAATAAAAAATGGCAAATTAAAAACAATTCTGTACAAGTGAGAAACAGTGCTGTCGCTCTGTATGATTTTATGTATTAATAAAGTAATAACACAAATTAAAAAATCAGTACGATATAAAAGATTTATCTTACAAAAATGTGAATTCAAAAAGATGACTCAAATTTAACTATTATAAAACCGCAATTTAGTTTTTTGGAAAAATGAACGAAACGTAGATGAAAAATTAAAGTAATGAAACTGAGAGATATAACAATGGTACACCTTCAGTATAAAATATAAAATTTTGTTTTACTAATATTTATAACATTAAATTTTATTTTAATAGTATAGAAAAAATTTAAAGTTCGGATATATTTTACACTAGATGTCGTTAAGGTAGTCGTTCAGTTTTTTAACTTCAAAATTTTATGTAAGGTATTTAGGTTTGAGTCTTTAATAAACTTTAAAAACAATAATAAGTGATACTCGATTCTGAATTGTGGAATGTAGAAAGAAAACTATTTTCCTTGCAGTACTTTTTACTTCAATGTGCAAAGAGGACAAGCAGACGCACACAATATATTAACACATTTGCAAAGAAAGTAACAATTAAGACCGACGAATCAAACTTAAACCAAATCTTTATAAAATAAGAAACAAAAATGGATGGTAAACTATAAAACGGAGAATAAATTATTATATTATCAACTGTGATGTTATAGGACTAGTAAGCTTAACTATTACAGATTTTGTTAAAAATACTGACATTCATTAATATACAGTTATCGATGGTTTTCATGCAAAGCTAATGTAGGTAAATAAATTTTTATTTTGTTTTTTTCATTTCTTACTTTATGTTGGTATATTCGGTTATACATATTATGTAAAAATATTAATAAATGAGAATATTTTTTTGTTTCGGTTGTTTACAAAACAAATAGCAAAAATTACATTTTTACATTTTCCCAAGATAAAAAGAAAATTAATAATTTGAAATGTTTCATATCTTTAATCCAAGTCTTTAAGGCTAGTTAATTCTAAAATAATAAAAAGTAAAATAAGGATAAATAAATCAGAAATAGGATGATCTACAATCATTTATATCGTAATTTGATCTGATCTAATAATCATATGATTCTTATGATATGTATGATATGAAGCACTTGAGTGACAATAATATCAAACTTGGATATCCACTAAGAAATAGTAGTAGTTCCCAAGTGTATGAGCATGTACATATGTATATAATAATGAACGTCAAATTTCCAATATTTAAATTCATATTTCGAACAAAACAATTATTTATATTCCAACAAAAGCAACGTACTATATAAATATGTATGTATTAATGTTCTTTTTATGCACCTATAATTAAAAATTCCTACGTAATTATTATTTTTGTTATTATTAATATTAAAATATTGTTTTACCATTACGGCTACTGGTACTACTGTATAAAAGCCAAATTTTACAAACAATTTTTTCGTTCGTTTTTAAAAGCTTCATAGAATATTATTTTAATTTTTAAAAAACAAAATGTAATGATATAATTTTCAAAGAAAGTACATAATTTAAATAATTAATTTTATTTTATATTCATTTAGCTATATATATATATGTACGTATATACCTACAAAAATTTACTTTATAGAACGAATGTCTTATCCACTTGTAAATTTAATTCATTCACCTATTCGATTAGTTTCAATTACGAATCGTTTGTGATTAGTTCATTACGGAAACGGTTCAGCTGCACTCTAAATAATAATCTCAAAGAAGAATTAGAAAACTTAATGTTTATTTTGGAATAGAGCCTTTTTAAAACCATAAAATATTTTAAATATATATATACACAAATAAAATGTATTTATTAAAATTATTATATGATAAATATATTTATTTTTTTGAAACAAACAGCGGTAAGGAAATTTATTAGTGATTAATGTAATCATAATATAAAATATTAAAAATTATTAAAACACAAAATTAAAAACGAAAAAAAAAAAAACAAAAATTAATAGTAATTTTTAATTTTATATGAAAATATGAAGATCCACGGATGAATGATAAATTTTTAATGGGAAGTCCGATACCAGTTCTTATATTTATATTTTTATATTTAAAATTTGTTCTTGACTGGGGTCAAAAGTTTATGAAAGATCGTAAACCATTTGAAGTAGATAGATTGATAATTTTATACAATATTATTCAAATTGCTTGGAATTTAGAATTATTTATTAAGGTAAGTAGTTTTAAGTATAACTTATTTAAAATTGTTTTTATACTTAATGAATCGGTTGTATCTAAATTTTATATTATTTTAATATAATATAACCCAATAACACAAAATGGTTAAAATATGAAAAATATGCTAGATTTTTTGAATGTTGTTTAAGAATGTTCACTAGTAACGGGGTAAATTTTAAGAACGAAATACCAAATATATTATATAACCAATTTCTATACAAAGTTATACAAAATTATTACATTTACGAAGTAAGATTCCGAAATGTAATTTCACTAAGGTTCTATTGTTACCTCTTCTTTTTCTTGCAATTTTTCAAAAAAACTGTTTGTATAGGACTCTATATATTCTAATATAATTTTTAGTAAGAGGTACTAAGACGAAACAAAATTTTATATAGTTATTCGAATTTTAAACATTAAAATATAATTTAGATATTGCAACGCCCCATAATACAATTTTTTTTACATAAATTTATCTAATTTTACAAAAAATAATTTCTTTTCAATTTTTAAGGCTTTTAGGTATACATATGGACTTGGAGGATATAGTTTTACATGTCAACCAGTTGATACATCAACATCGGGTTCAGCAATGATAATTGCAGATGGTGTTCATTCATATGTTCTAATAAAATTTTTCGATTGTTTAGATACAGTATTTTTCGTTCTAAGGAAAAAAAATAAACAAATAACATTTTTACATGTTTATCATCATGCTGGAGTATTAGCTTTAGCCTGGTCAGCATGTAAAGTCTATCCAGGTATTTATATAAAATATTAATTTTAATATACGCACAATTCTAATTGAATTTAATAATATTTTTTGTTTTTACTTTTAAGGTGGTCAAACAGTTTTCACCGGATTTTTAAATACTTTCATTCACGTTATTATGTATTCATATTATTTATATGCTGTTTTAAATCCAAATGAAAAGAATATTTGGTGGAAGAAATATTTAACACAAATGCAAATTGTAAGCTCTCAATATTTCATTATGTAAATTATGTAAATTGTAATTTTTAAAAAATGAATAATGAGGTAAATTAAGGTAATTTTTAACCTGTAAATGGTTTTCATTTTCATTAATAATTAATTTATAATTTTGTTTATACATATGTAATATACAAAATGCAATATTTACGTTAATGTAAAATAGTTTACATAAATTTCTTAGGTTTATTATGATAAATAGTTTTTATTTCAGAGGTTTTAAAATTCCTCTATATACATTAAAAGTAGAAAACTAAAAAAATTGAGCTAAAAAAACAGTGTTTAAAATGTCTTCAGCAATTAGGGATGTCATAAGTTTTGCAATAGATTAATTTCATTGAATTTCATTTTACTTTAAATTTAAATTAAATAATGTTATTTTGATTTTATTTAATTAAATAAGCGAAGTGTATCTAATTGTAGTTTTACTTAAATTTTCAATTTAATAATAAAAGTTTTGGTTACTTATTAAAAGTAACCGAAATTCTCTTCCTTTTCTTCTATGAAAATGCACTCTTATACAATATAAACGGAAACAAGCTATAATTAGTGTTATATTAGAATATGTTCAAATAAAACCCAAGATTCAACAAAACCTTATTTTATCTATTCAAGCAGTTGAATTAAACTCTATAAATTAAACAGTTCTCATAAAACTAAATTATGTGAAAAGCTAGACTTGTAATAATTCCAGAGTACCAAAGGTTTTTTTAAAATTATTTTATTATATATAAAAAAACAATAATAAAATTCATATGTATTATATATTAAAGAATTAAATATATACATAAAGAGAACAAGACTTTCAGGTTATATATATGTATATATATAGATATTTTTAGGCTCCAAAATTATTGATTGATTTTTTATTCAGTAATCAAAATCATTTAAAATTCTTATAGGACTACCACATTTTTTTCCAAAGGTTAATTTTGTGATTTTATTATAATGTACATAAATTGTATAATTCTAGATTAAACACTAAAAAATTTGCATAAATATTTGTAAATGTAGTATTTATTTCATTTTTACTAAAAATAGTTTACGCATAATAGGTATGTGCTCAATTATTTGGTAGTGCGTATATGCTTTTATAGGGTGTAGTATAGAAAGGTCGAAAAATTTCGCTTCAACCAATATAATAAAAATTTTTCTTAAACAATGGAAATCAAATTTCTGAAATAAATATATTTGAAAATAATAGGAATCTTTTTCGTACATTATGTTTTCTAGCGTTCGACATTATAAAACTCTAAAACCTTTCGTTCAATTTTTGCTAACATCAATTTAATGATCACCATTATATAGTTTGAATTTTTAAATATTGCTATGCTTTGCATAATATTTGAAAATATTTTTAAGTTTATGTATTTGTTTTTTATTTGTTAAAAAGATCTAACAGCGTTATTATTCTTTAAAGAAAAAAGAGCGCTAATTTTCTAACACAGACTTACAATAAAGATTGATCGACAATACCATTTTATAAAAATAATTTCTATAACAATATTACAACGCTAGTACTGATTTTCAAAATATAGGATTTATAAACAAATGCTCCTTAATTCTTGATTTAAATTTAATACAATCAGACTAATGAAAGTAACTAAATTAATTGTAAAATAATTTATTAATTTTGTATTTTCTTTTTAGGTTCAATTCTTTTTAATATGTGCTTGTTTTACGGCATTAATAATAGTACCAGATTGCGGCTATCCAAAATGGGGAGCAATTTTTGTAGTTCCTCAAAATTTATTTTTGATGATAATGTTCACTGATTTTTATATTAAATCATATTATAGAAGAAAAACGAATTAATCCCAGTATTTTGATTAATTTATTAGCAACAAAATGTGTTTGTCCTAAAATGAAAGAAAAAACAAAATAAAGAAATTTTTAAAAAAACAATATTTTATTTTATTATCCTTATACAAATAATTTCAGAATTTTGAAATGAACACAGTATACTAAAGCTCAACGTTATACCTGTTTTGATTTTGTAACGTAATTGCCTTATTAATACTGTAATTTTAATAAAAACTTTGGATTTATTTTCAAAATTTAATTTACTTACTAAGTTTACGAGTATTAACAAATAATTTACTGTTAGCTCTTTTATTAATTTTTTAGTGTTACACAAAATTTCTTAGACTTGCGTAAAGCTGAATTTTCTGAAATGCTTGGTCTATTAACTTGCATGTCTAAGCTATATAACCTAGATATTTTTAATAAAAATAACCAAAAAAAAAATTTTATCTTTAATTATTTAAGCCCCTATTTTGAACCGGTTGCGATAGAGGCCTATTTTGTATTTTATGATGCATTTTTTCCTTACTAACAATGTGCTAGATGTTAGTATATGCCAACGCACCACTATATGGAATAATCTGTATTTTATAATTTTTTTTTCTTAAAAACAAACATAGACACTTGTTTTAAATGATTAGGCTTAGTTGGTTGAAGTCACTACCCTGTGAATCACTAGGCCGTCATTAAGCGTACGATTACTAATGACCCATATATCAAGAATATTATAGACTATATACCTATAGTCTATAATATTCTCATCAATTATAGCAGTGAAGTAAAATGGAAAGTTTAATTTGAAATATGAAAATTAATTAAAAATTTTTAATTTGAAATATTTTTACCGTTAATCGAAAATAGCTTTTATTACCTCTTCTAATTATGAACTTCATTTGCATTCTCACCAGTTTAATTTTCGAAAAAGAAATCATAGCATACCTAATAATATTATTGTCGTTTATGATATTTTTTTAACATCATCCTAAACTTCTGCAATTTTAAAACTTTTATTTTCCCAAAATGTTGAATAAAAATTAATCGTATTGAGAATTCCAAAATTATAAAAGCTATATTTATAATTAGTCTATGTGTTTGGAATTGATAAAAAATATTTCTAGAATATCCAAAATAAAAACTTGTAAATTTAGGAATATGTATACTTTAGCTCAATTATAAAAGTAAAGGAAACCTGAATTTAATTTTTAATTTCTTAGCAAAATCACTAAGAACTTATCGGAAATTAAACAACAAGATACCATTTCAAATTTGAATAATAAAAACTACAAAACACAAATTGTATAATTGATTATATTTATTTTATTTCGGCACATAAGGTATATAAGTAAAATAAATTATATTTTAAGTAGATAAGTAAGTATATAATAATTATACTTACACTATACCATCATAAACAAAATAATACACTTTCTTTGTAAAATTTTAACAAAAATTACTTAAAGAATAATATACGAAATGAGGGGTTAATGAAACCCAAAATATTATAATTTATGATCAGACAATATTTTTTCTTTTGGATGTATAAGACATGATCATGGTATACATTCAAACCAAATGAATTACATTTCAATTTTTTATAATCATAAAATGTTTTCAAAATTCTGTTTATTTGTTTTCTATTTGCTTAAAATGCTCTAGTCAGTGAAAAGTTCTTAATCAGATCGTTGTAAAATAAAATCCTTCTTTAATTTCATTTTTATTAAATTTTAAAAAATTGAAAGAAATTTTAATTAAACAAGATAATTAGATCGAGTAAAATGTGTAAAAGAAATTCATAAATAATAAAGCTATTGAAAAAAAATTTTCACAACATTTTAATAAAATTAATAAATGAAATAGTGAAAAAATTTGAAAAGCTTTAATTATAATTTTGAGTGAATTTTTTAAACGTATTTTTATTAATTGTTAAACAATCAATTTAAATTTGAGGTTCTATACCATAGATTTGAAAAAACTCAGATATAAAGGTTACCGATTTCTATATATGTATGTAAAATTGTAAGTACAAAATTTTATTATTTTTCACAATTTGCTAAATTTAATAGTTTTTGTGGCTCATAATAAACTTTTTAGAAGTTAGAAAATTTTGACTTCTAATTAAATTTTCGTATTTTTTATTTATCAAAGTAAAATATTTTCTCATTTTTAACTTTATACATATTCACAAAATTTTACAGTATATTCTTCTCCCAAAAGTATGCACAATTTTATTTATTACTTTTTGCGTTTTGTCCAATTTCTGTTTATTGTTATTTGCCTTAGTTTCTTTAGAAGAGGTAAGTGGACAAAAGGGTTAACTAACATTTTGACGAAAATCAAGCTTTTCTGATAGAACATCATTAAATTTCATATATTTTCAACTATGATTACTCTTATAACTAGAAATTTAATAGAAGACGAGATTGACAGTGAACATAGGAGATAAGTAATAATTTACAATTAAAAAATGTGTCACAATGCAAATGTAAGTTAACCCTTTTATCCACTTACCGCTTCTTGTACACAGATATATCTTTACCAACCTGTAATAATTGTACTTGAAAATGAATAAAGAATCAACTTGACATAACGAGTAAAAGTTTTCTTCCTCTTCCTCGTATGTTGTTCTTAACTCTTGCTTAATATGTAAGTATTACGTATTACGTTCCCAAAAAATTCGTAAACCAAAACCATCCGTTTGACCATTCATTCGTGTATTGATAATACTTCTGCAATATTTAAAATGTGGAAAAGTAAAATTTTGTACAAAAATGAATGCGAGAAACTTACTGTTTCAGCAAAAATGTTGAGCTAAGAGTCAATGGTTAACAAAAAAGGTTCCAGAAATGTTAATTTGTTGTTAAAATTTATTGCATCGAAACCGAACATTTACAGAAATATAACGATATCCTTCTTTTTCTACCGTTAAATAGCACAGAAAAGTGTTAATCTTTATCATATAGTACTTACTTTATTTTCCATAATAACTCAAGTTAAGCGTAAACCACAATGACCCTTTTTGAAACTAATTTTATTTTTTATTGCAATAAATTGAATTAAATCCGAAATTATTGAAAATTATTAGGAAATATTAAAGCTTCAAATACATAAATATTTTAACTTAATTTAAATTTTATAGATTACACTCATAGATAATAAACGCAGATCATTGTTTTTTACTTTGGAATTAATAAATAACAGGTTAAATATTTATGTTTTTAGACATTATAATCCAATATTTTAAAGAATCTAATTAAATGTATAGTTCCATTATTATGTTATTGCTTCTTTGAATTTTTGCCTTAAAAATATAGAGTGTGTGATGCAATTTTTTCGTTTCCTTTAATTCTTTTTATGTATTTCACCATATTGATTAATTACTCAAGATTTAGATGTTCTCGTAACTAAATGGTAGTGCTTTATCACAAATATTATGTGTCCTTTAATAAAAATTTTCTAAAATAAAATAATTTTTAATGTCTCATGATGAATGTTTAAAATAAAAAGTGACGTAAACAATCCGAGAAAATAATTGAATGAGCCCGGTAATTTTTAAATAAAAATACTTATTAAATTTAAATCTTAAATTATACGTACAAAATTAACATTTAAATTACCGATTATTTATAAAACCGACCTTCTCTATTGAATGAATAAATCTACACTATTACGACTAAAAATACGTCATGTTACTATGCTAGTTAGGAAGAAATCACCAAATAAATTTATTTATTTTGGAATTTAACATTAATTTTATAGATATTTTAAATACATTTATTTCAACTCTGTTTTCTGATTTAGATTGACTATATGTTGTATACCAGTGATTAAATTTCGATTCTCCAGAAATAATACAAAAACTTAACTAAAAAGAAACAAAATTATTATAAACATGTGTAGAATTTTAATTGATTTATTAAAAAAAATCAAAGAAGAGTGTGATTCAAACAAAATTCAAAAATCTTTTATTAAAAAATTTTTATCACTGATCTTAACCGAGCAAAACAATATGTTAATATATAATTGTATAAATATAAAAGCATATATCAGTATTTGTTCCTCTTCAAAAGTTTCTTTTCTGTTTAAAAGCAGGTTTTCTTTTTCTATGAATAAAGTTTATTGTCGTGTTATACAATTATATAATTGTATAGTCCAATTTGTAGAATTGTATACGAACTTTACGAATTTTATTTTAAGACGTGATTTGCCTAAGTATGAACGTTATGAATATTGTTAAGTAAAACCCAAGATTGATAATGATGTTTGAATTAAAAAGGTATAAGAAAAAAAGGATATTTTTAAAATAAAGGGTATTTTTTTCTACAATTTCTACAGTGAACAATTGAATTACAGTGAATAATTATAGATTTAGGTGTAATTTTGTCATTAAATTCCACAAGTGATTTTAATTTTAAAAGAATTTGTTATTTTATTATTGATATAAAAATTGAGGTTTATAAATTCATTATATAAAGTCTACCTTAAATTTATGATTAATTAAAAATTATGTCAAACTAATGGTTTGTGAAATATCACATTTTCACGTGCTATTGTGAAAGCACTTTTAGAAAAAATGCCACTTTTTACTTCAAATGCCACTTTACAATATTGTAATCTTTCCAGAACTTATGCAATAATTATGTCAATAACTTTTTGACACAAAGTGGTTGGTATAAATTTTTATCTAGAAAAAAATATTTTCAAGCTAGATCCATTTGTAGATAAAACTTCAGCTTTCTGTTTTAAAGGTTGTAGAAGCTCTCTAACTTGTAGTTTTGACTTCAATTAAATTTTTAAAACTTTGTTTGGTTGCACGTTATTGCAAAAATTTAAAACGGAATATTTAAAATCTGCTCTTAATTTATTAGAAAATTTTGATTGTCACTCTTTTTATTAAAACTTTGGTTTTGTGTTTTTATATAAGAAAAAAAAAAATTTTTTTTTACGAAGGTTTGTTTTTATTTTCAGTATCACTGAAACACAATTTTCATAAAATTTTTTTTTGTCTAATCACGTTAATATTACTAAATTCTCAAGCTTTTCCAGAACAAATTTTGAAAAGACAAACAGTTTTTGAATTACATTTTTCAAGTTCTATTAACGCTCGTTTATATTTTTCAATAAGAATACGTGCTTTTTGTTTAAATTTTTAAAATTAGTCACAAACTGAATTTTTTTCCACGCGTGACAGCGTGCACATTCTTCTCTTCACAAAAATTTTATGAAAAAGAAAGTGCTAACGCAAATGAAAAAAGCTTTTTACTTAAATGCTTAAAAAAAATGTGTAGCATTTAATTGAGAAGCTCACTTCTAAACTAGAAGTGTTTAATGCAAACATTTAACATTTTATACATGAAAATATTTTTATAGATCGAATATTATACGTAAAATATTAGGAACTGTATACATATGGATATAATATGAGTACATATGTAGCGGATGGAATATTTTAACATAGAAAAACGAGCTGCGAGTAGAAAAATGAGCGCGACCAAAATCTCAATTGTTGTATTGAGTTGAAATTAGTAATGTAATTTGACATAAACAGTAGGCTCGTCCCCTACTTAGTAAACTGAATGATGCAAGAAACTGGTGTTCATATAAATAAAAAAAAAATGTAGTTTGAAAACTTGTATATAAGAATCTTGTATATTTATATGACATTAAGAGTGCAATCTGTTATATTTTTGCTCATTTTAGCAGTAATGAGCAGAAATTAGTCTCAAAATGAGTTTTTTATTGATTTTAACTGTATAATTTCAGAGAATAAAAAAATATTTTTAAAAATATTTTGCTTATTTAATTGTAACGTAATGCGCTAAAAGTGCAAATTTTATCTTCCATTTTTATAAAAATTAAACTTTATTTAATATAATAAAGTTTAATTTTTTTTTAGATTTTGCCTTAAGTTTAATAGCAGATTTCGTGTTCCATCAATTATATCTCTAATTTATATGTAACAAATTAAATATAAAATAGTTTAAATTCAATGTCTTCTAAGCAAAAAAAATTGTTTTTTGCATAACATTACTTTTATTCAAAAATATTCGCCAACCTTTAATTTTTAATAGAAAGACCGGAAATAAACTTTTTTAAACAAGAAGTGAAGAGAATAAAAGCAGAATTATAGCACCTGAAACTATAAGTATGTATAATAGATATACATAAATACTATGTTTATAAGGTTTATAACAATATTAAATTATTTAAAAGGTTACCTAATTTTTATATAAAATAGTATATATATATACATAATTAAATGATCATGTTTGACGAGTTCAATATTATTTTATTATATTCAAGAATAAATTATTATTTCAATTCAAAGATATTAAAATACATAATAAACATGTATGTAGAAACGAATTTACATATATTTTAATTCAAAATATATAGTACAGAATTCATAAAAAGTGAAATTAAATGAAGAAATTATAAAAGTAATTAGAAACACAGTGGCACCATTGCGACTAATGAGAATAAAATTATACAGTCAAACATCTACATATATTTTGTACACTCTATATCTTGGGGGTACGAGAATTACAAAAGAACCTACGGATCAAAGTGAGAAGGGCCTAAAAAGCCTCGGTCCCCAACGGAAGAAAAAAAGAAAAAAATATCTCTATCTAGAATTTATCTTTACTCGAACTCTTTTACGTCATTATGACGTATAAAGTTTCTTTACCTCAAATTAACAAACAGAAAAAGAAGAAAACAGACCTATATGACTGCATGTGTCTTTTGTTTGTGTTATAGAGTGCAATAAAAAACTTTAAAATTCAATTTGGGAAACAGTTGAGAATATTTCCGCTGAGCAAAATTCGAACAAAAGTATTAAATTTTTTTTCCCTTTAATAAAAATACCTAATACGAGTACGTCATATTATAACGTACATAATATTTATGTAGTAATGCAAACTGAAAGCATATGTTTAGCAAATGTATAACGTAAATATCCATTTTATTTACGATATTGAATTAAAATTTAGAAAAAAATGTATTGGTAGGAGTATGAAATTATCGAACAATTTTTTGAGTAAAATGTTAATAATGAATAATAATTATGCTACTACATCATTAAGGCCACAAGTTGAAAGGCTAAGGGCTCTTTGTTAATACAGTTACATTTATGTTGTATATTATAGAAAAAATAAATAAATATTATACCATTTAATTGTACTCGTATATTGTATTCTCACAATTTCTTTAAATTTGTAAACCATAATTTTTAAGTTGTAAATATTCTCATAACTTCATTAAATATTAAAAGAATAATAATATCCTACCCTATCTCTTGTCATCTCTTTCTGCTGCGTTCACGGATTATTTTAACAAACACGTACATAACTATATTAATTGGCAGACAGATAGTGTTATGTACTAGTATTGTTAAATGTTAATGACAAAAATATACTTTTACTTTTATATCAAAATTACTGTTATCAAAAATATAACTGTTTTATAAGCGTTTGTATATGAAACGTATAAACGTTTCAATGAAGACTAGCTAGGTTTTCCCGAATAAAAAAATCTATAATAATCAAAAATATTATCAAACATGGAAATATTTCAAACCAAGCATTCCATTTTATTATATTTAAGCTTTGAAGTTTTTTTTATATTTAAGAAAAGGTCAATAACTTTTTGAATATTTAATTAAAAAAAAAATGTATTTGTTGTTATAAAAAAAATTGATTTGCCAAAAAAAAAAAAAAAACCGAAAAAAATAATAATAAAACAAAACAAAATAAATAATTTTTACCTTTACGTGCGTATAACGCTTTTGGATATCATTCACACATATTGTAATAGTATGTAGAAATGGTTGTACTTGTTAGAAGCATTAATAATTTTAATTATAAAAATCTTATATAATATCAAAACTCTGCATGGTAAATAAGTATGGTTGAGGAACAATGTCAATGTCAGCCCTTGACCAAGTAAAGAAATTGTTTTTTTTTTTTTTTTTTTTTATATAATTTAGTTACGCATTATAACAGATGTGTGTGAAACATTAGAGCGCCTAGACAGGAAATTTTTTTAATATTATGTTTTCAAAATGCAACAGCAATCACCATATCTAGCATTCATAGTTAATGTTGTCGATCATATTGAATTTTACTTCTGGTTATTATAATCGTTAAATATACATTCATACATATTTATGCATTTATAACTGATATGGTACTCAATTTGTGTATGTACGAAATATGTATATGTGTACATTAGTGATAGTGACTATGTATAGTATTGTAGCATAATATACACCGTGTACTTTTGGTACAATTTGTGCGATTATTGAAATTCATTATAGAAAAAAATTGTTGTTATTAATTTAGTAAATTCAATAGTGCATACATTTATATTTGAGTTTTATATACCTCCATACATGTATGTTTGTATATAGGAAAAGAGGAAAAAAAGTAGGTTAATTTAGTAATCTTTAATGGATGGTAATGAAATTTTTATTGTAGCTTTGAAATGATTTAACAAAATTTTCAATAATTTTTTTTAAATATATTTATTTAGAAATTATTAAATATATTTGAAGAAATCGAAACCACAACAAAAATTTACTCATGAGAAATATAGCGGTGAATTGGTGATTGGTTGGAAATGCAATATTGAATTGATTTTAAAATTCTGGTCAATGTTAACTTTTATAGTAAAAGAGAAAAAAAAAATTATGAAAATTGTTTTTATTAGAATCGGAATGTAAAAATTAATTTTGTGATACCAAAATATTAAATTGGGTTTAAATTAAAACAAAAACCTAATGAATGCATATATTTTGATCATGAACGGTTATAAAAGTAGGGAGGATGCCTTTAAGATTGATAGAAAATAGAAACTTTGATAACAAAATGAAGTAAAAGAAAAGTTTTTGTGTTCACATACCTACTTAGGAAAAAAATTTTTTGTTTTCAAAATCTTTAGATAAATCAATTTATACTAGTCTTTTTCATAGTTGATCTTTAATAAATTTGCTTTTCAAATGCTTCATTGTTAAATTATAATGTATGCAGGTATTTTATACGCATTAGCTGTTCATTTATTTTACTGTTAATAAACTAATAATATTTTACTGTTAAAACTAATAATATACACGATTTTCAATAATAACAGTTTAATTTTACAATTCATTTACAGGGTGTTCCTTATAGTGGTAAATTAATCTACACCAGCGTGTAGGTCTTCATTTTTAAGAAAAACAAATTGTTGATATGATAGGATTTTATCAGGACTGGTTCAGAAGGTGAGAATGTAGGGGCTTTAGAAAGTAAAAAATTTTATTTTTCCTGAATTTATTGAAAATAGACTATAAGTTTACCTGCGTTAGACATAATGGTACTTTCAAATATATTTATAAGAAGTCAAGATATTTAATTTAATTGCACTTTTATTAGAAAGATTTTTTTTTAATGAATTTTTTGATATAATATTTTTTTTTTGAGGCTTAACATTGCAGCCATCTACAATTTTCCATGATTCCAAAATTTTGACTTGGTAGTAAAACTTTTTAGCGAGGTGTCACACGGTTTGTGAATTAAATGAGAATTAATCCTTGAAAATTAGTTGATTGAAAAAGAAAATGTAAGAAAGCAATGTGTTTTTTTACAATATTTAGCCATTTGTTAGAATAATGTTTCTTCACAAATGAAGGCCTATACATACTGATAAATACCAATGCTCTATATGGCACACCCAGTTAAATATACAACTATTATATTTTGAGATCAAATTCATTTTTAAGTTGAATTGTTGCTAATTTGTAAACATCAATAAATTATTTTAGATGTTTTATCCATTTTGAGTTGATACTTCTATTTTTTTCAATTACATCTTCATTCTTCAATTTACTAGAACAATTTTAGATCATACAAATAATTAATGGTATGAGATAAATATATAAAAACGACATTAATGAATTAATAATTGAGATTATTTTGTCTGACTTTTATTTCAACCTTTCACTAATGGAATTTTTTTAAATATAAAAAATATGTAAATGAAATTTAAAAATTGTATATACATAAATAATAAAAAATTAAAGTACAGTTTAACAGTTTTGAATGCTGATTATGATAAAAAATAATTTTTGTTCTAAAATAGATATTTTGAATTTTCTTATCATACTGTTGAATCATACAAATTTGCACTTACAGAGTTAAATTTTTCAGAAGTGCTTTTCTATTAGCTATAATGAACTTGTGTTCACTATATTGCGATTAGAGCAGAAGAATGAAGAAATCTAAATAAAATAATTAAAAATATATGGGAAGACTAATAAAAATTCTAAAGTAATAAAAATATTATAAAATAAAAACCTAATTAATAATTTCAATTATTACGTAATTAACATGATTAATTACATATAAATTTTTTAATCTAAAACATGTGTCTGTAATTGACTCACGCATTTTAACCACCCCGAAATATAATTTACAGTTTGTAATAATAAAATAATTTTATATTTTCCTGGTGAATTTAATTGCATTATATTGGTTAAAAATGAGTACTTAGTATACTATCATCTTTAATAAATTCTTATTTATTGAGTTTAATTTTCAAAAGAAATGAAGAACAGCAATGTTCCACTTTCAGTGTTTCTGTATTACGAATTTCAAATGAATTAATAATTGTTTTTGCTATTAAAATATGCTACCGCAGCATTATTTGCATTGAATTAATATTATATTATATTTCCAAGGATTCCTTTAGTCTCGCGAACTTAAATACAAATTTAATTATTTTATGGTTCTAAAAGAAATGACAGCAAACTAATTATCTCTTTCATATAACCATAAGTAATTACCTCTTCCATTTAATTTTCTTGTCAAAGAGAAAAACAAGCTCATTAGTTTTTGTTAATTTGAAATTGATCTATAATCTTAATTTTATCCTTTAGAGTTTAGGATATTTAACTTAAAATAATTAAAATATTACTATAGCGAATTTAATACAGTAATTATTTAGATATTATGTGCACAATCTATTGGTGGCGTACCTTCCGTCTATATTTAATAAAATTGTAATGAATAACTAACTTATTTTTACTCTGAATAGTGAACAAAATATTGCTGATAGAAGAAATTTTTAATTATTAAGTTACATAATTTAGTAATTATTTCTTTGTTTAATTTATGAGTTTAGAATAATTCCAAACAAATGTTAAATAAATAGTTTGTTTTTGTATTCTTTTCTAAAGAGTTCGTCGCTCTTTACCCTTCAGGCACATTGTTTGCGTTATATTTATTTGTTAATTCTCCTTATGACTATTCTTCAGAACAGATCGCAAATATCCCTGTACTAAATTTCATTTGAATTCTCTTATAAGCAATACTCGTATTCTAAAATGTTAAACTCACTAAAAACCATGAAAAACTTTAAGCTCATTTTTTATATATACCCAATAAAATTACATTCATATTATAGCAACACGCTTAAATTTAAAACTCGTTCAAAAGTAACCATTTCTAATGACACAAAATGAGAACTTCTTTGGAATTTACACATTTACGTATATTTGTAGATTTTTTGTAGATTTGTATAACGGAGACAACAGTGCACCGCGACCACGTATAAGGATCTATTGTGGGCCTTCCGCCTCAAGTGCGGTCCATGCCCTACAACACCGCTCGAAATCCACCCTTTTGATTAACTCAAGCAACTTGTGAGGATCGGAAGGCCGTAACCTGCGTATATGTTCAAATTGTAAGAAAATCTTTTTTTTTTTTAATTAATTCATTTTCCAATTTGTGACATCCCTGGAATTATTACTGTCAAAGCAACAAACCAACAAGTTGTGAGATGTCAAATCATAAGTTAGTTTTGCAAATATAGCAACTTGTGATACAAAACAAACAGCTAATTTGGTTCAATTTTAAAAAACACGTAACAAAGTTTATTATTTTTACAAAATAAATTTATATAATTGTTAGGAAAATTATAAATTAATGGGATATATGTGAGGTGCCTATAAATTTTTAGTGCTCTCGAGTAAATGCGATAGATTTTTGAAGAAAAACATTGTGCATATATCCGCGTTCGACTATATTATATTTAATTGCGCTGCTTCTACTTACATCAGCATTATCACATAGTAATTGGCTATGTCTTTCATAAAAATATTAATTGAAATGATTATATGATAATTGTATCACATTAACAATTTTAAAATTTAACAGACATCAAACACGAGTCAATGATAATCGATTTTTAATGTTTATAATAAAATTAATTTAATATAAATTATTTCAAAGCAATCTCTGTGAAGCTAGAATGTTATTTAGTAAAAATGTGTAATTTAAATTCTATTCGCTGAAAAATGTTAGCCTAAATCTTAGTTTTAAGGACTCGAAAATTAGGAATATTCTTTAACTGAAACATTTAAATTGAATAAGAAAAACTTTTGTATTAAACTAGTTTTTGTCAAACGTTTGTATTAAATTAGTTTTCAAAACATCAAAAGATTTTGTGTAGTTTCTTTTTTAATGTTTATAAAAAGAACACATTTAAATATTATGCAGGATTAAAATTTCAATAAGGTGCACGTACAATAATAATAAGTTATGATGTTTTATAATACTAAAAATCTGGTTTTATTTACTTCTAATTCAAACAAGTGCAAAGTTCATTCAATGGTTAGCAAAAGAGCACATTTCCTGTAATTAGTAAATTGCATTTCTTTTTTCTAATTTTTTTGGAAATATATTTGATTTTTATATCTAAAAATATAATTATAAATGTATCTGACGTCATTACCAAGCTCTTTGCCTCTCAACACATTATATTTGTATGTTACGTTGATAATAAGTTGTTGAATAAGAATAATTGCTGAATGCATTCAGTGTTTAAAATTGTAACCTTTTCTAATATTGTTCAAACCACAACTGATATTTCAAACTATATAATAACAAAACTAAAGAATAATTTCTAATATGCGTTTACACATTTACTTACAACTAAAATTTTACAATAAAATTTGTTATGTATTTTATGCGTAAATTTTTTTTATTTTTCTCTTTTTATTTTTTTGACAACTAAAATTTAAAGTCATAAATTTACATTAATGAAGTTATGGAATATAATATGAGTATAAGGTACACCCAGCAAACATTTTAAAGTTTATTCAAATTGACAATAGAGGTAGTAGAATTAAAGGGGATTAATGACATTTTAAATAAGGAAACTATACTCGTACTTACTCGAAATATAGCAGCCGCCTGTTAAAACAACCTCTAAACTTTATTATTACTTTAAGCTACATCGTAAAAAGTTTACAAAAAAAGTGGTTTTTTTAAAAAACATTTATGGGAAGATTTTAAAATTCAAATTGTTAAAATCGTTTGCATATAATTTTAAAGTTTGACAACTTACTTCCAAACTTTATTATACATAATTTACACCGAAAATAAAAAAAAAGTAAAAAAAAAACGGTTTATAGCTGAAAAATATAAAATCACAAAAGCGAACCTAGTAACACTCCATTCTGAAACTTTTTAAAAAGCATTCAGATTGTTTTCTAAGTTCTTTCCCCTTTTTCAAATGTAACTAAATACCTCATCGAAATTTTTGCATAAATAATAATAAAATCGATACTTTGTTCAAATTGTCAGAGTTTATACTATATGAAATTCATACTGCGAATTTGAATTGACTAAATGAAATATTCAAGTAATAAAAATTATTATATAAATATAAAATAATTTATGCGACCCGATATAGTCGGATACCAGTGAGTTAGAAAATCTGCTGATATTATTTTATGTATTACAAATAATTAATAATGTTGCCATATTTGTCTACTACTATCAGTATATATACAGTGTAATTTATCAAATCTCTCAATGTGGAAAATATTTTTATTTAATATCTCTTACTCCTATTTTAGACTCACTTAACAAGATCACTTGACGGTCAACTAAAATTTTTATTATTACTATTAATTTTTATTTTACATTTATAGCAGAATCATCTTAGAATATTAAACTGCTTGTTGGGATGCATTCGTTCATACAGTGTTATGAATAATATTATAATGGTGTAAATTTATAAAACAAAATTTTAGACTGCTCAACTATAGTTCGGCTTTCTTTATACTGCTAATATACTTTTCTCTTTTGTGACAATTTGCACCTTTTTCATTTTTGTTTACCTTTTTACCTTTTTATTATATTATTATAATTATTATTGTTTTAATATTTTATTTTTTTACTTTTTAATATTTTGTATACAAAAAAAACCGCTACTATGAGACAATAACAGATTTTTTATTTGTCTTAGCTCACAAATAAAAATACGGTTGAGAAGGTGCAAAATAAAAAATTATTTTTAAGAGAAAAAAAAACAAAAAACAAAAAAAAATTAAATTAAAATCGAGAAAGAAACAGAAAAAACACACAAATTGCAAGTATCAAAAATTCAACACCATCTTTAAAATATCAAAAAGAAACAAATAAATAAAACAAAATAAAATTTACCTGTACTTACAGGTGATTTACTTACCTTTACAAAAAAAAAACAAAATTTTTGTTTTTTTTTTTTTGTTTTACTGTTTTTAAATTTTTCGTTTTCACGTATTTTTTTCTTATAAACTTTCTGCTTTATGTTGTCGCTACCGTTTTATAATTCTATTCGTTTCTGTGACTGTGTGTTGGTGCAACAACAACAAAAATAAAAAGCTATTCTCATAATATTAACGAATTTTTTTAAACTTGTATTTTCTTTCTTTTTTTATTATTGTTTTTTTCTTAACGTACTCATTTTTTCATTCATTTCGCTTGCTATTTGCTATTGGATAATATTCGTGAATTAAAACTCTATAGTTTTATAAAGTTGATACAATGTCTAATGGATTGTCAGTTTTGTGTTAGCTAGATTAGTATTCGGTTGTTAGATTTAAATATATTTGAGAAAAAAAATATTTTTTTTATTGCAGAAATTTTGTATGCTACAAGGATTAAAGCTCACTTTGTTCTATATCAAAGGAATACCTAAATACATACATTTTGATTAAGGATTAAAACGAATAGAGTAAAAGGTATGAAATGAGATTTATTTTTGTGTTTAAATTTTTTTATATTAAATTTTGTGATTTTAATAGAAAAACTCAAGTGATTTTAAAATTTTATAAATAATTATTTAAAAAAAATTGAGAAAACAAAATTAATGAAGGAAATAATTTTCAATGTAGTCAAATAGGACTAAAAGGATTTAAAAAAATTTAGAACTCCTTGAATAAACTATTGTGAATATAAAAAATAATTTAGAATAGAAAATACTTTTTTTTAATGAATTTTATTATTAAATAATTTTTTGTGAAAATAAGTGGAAATGTGCAGAAAAAATTTTAATTTAAAAAATATGCAAATTCGAAAGTTTTAATGTGATTTGACTTTGAGTGTATATTAAATGAAAATAATTCGTAAATAAAAGTGTGAATTACAATACAATTTGCGCTTTTTGCAAAAAATTTTTTTTAAAATTTATTTAAATTATTTTCTACCATTTTTAAAAATTAAATTTTCAACAATTTTTCTTTAAAACACACATTGACAATTTGAAATTTCATTATGTGTTTTTCGTTTTCTATCACATATTAAGTGTTATTCTCTCTAACATTCATGTTATTCAAACAATTTTCTTGTAGTCATAATGTTGTTATATAACGTGTAATAATACTCTCTCAAAATTAAAAAGTTACGATATTTTTTCAGAAATGATTTTTATTTAAAATCTTTATATTAAAATTTTTTTTTATTAATTTATTCAATTTTTTTAGTTAATGTTTCTAGGTGTATTTCTGTATATTAAACATTAAATTTTTGTATTCTTATTAAAGATAAGCAAAAGCTTGTTTTCAAAAATTGATTTTTTGATTTTCTTAATATATAAAATCTTATTTAAGAATAAATTAGACCAAAAATATTTTAATATTATATTCCATATAACATTGTAGTTAAAAAGCGCAGCACATTAATTTCTGTAATTTTGATTTTTGAATTAGAACTCTTGAGAAATGAAAATTCTGGATATCGTGTTTTGCGAATACAAATACAATATTCGTGTATTGATGTGTATTTGATTAGAGTAATAAACATAAATGTTGTATAACATTTGTTTTCACAAATATAAATGAATACATCCGGCCCTTTACAAGCCACACTTATGTACGTAAATGAGGCAGTAGAAATAAAAAACGACTTCATTTAAGTTTTTTTAATGTGATTATAAGGGAAAAATCAGATATAAGCAATGAAAAATGTGCATTTAAACATTTAATGTGTTTAAAAGCGATTTTATACGTAATTCATTGCGTTATTTTAAAATTTACAATAAGCATACTTGAGGGTCATTAGAATATGCAGTTACACACATGTATTAATTATTAATGTTCAACTTAACACAAGCGGATGGAAATAGGCAGTTAAATTAATATTATATTAATCTCTAATTTGGTCACTTACCATTTTAACCCGAACGTTTGGTCACATAATTTGCTGTGAAAATTGAAAACATGCAGTCATTTGACTTATTTTTAGTGGTTCTTTTGAAATGTTATTTGAATTTATTTTAAAATGGAAATTTAGTTTGTACAGCCTACAAAAATTTTAAATCAATTTACTTATTTTAGTATATTACTATGTCTCTTTATTTGCCCTATGTATATATCAGACATCCATTGCTTGAATCAAGCATTATACCATACTCGATTACCTTTTTAAACATTCCGAATATAAGAATATGAAATTAGAACACAATCATCTGCATTTTTATTTTATACTATCGCGGAGGTCAATGTTTTCTTCAAATGTTTTTTATTTTTGATAAAATTACTTCAAGAAGATGGCGCACTATTAATTCAACGCATAAATAGTATAACTTTTTGATATGATGCATACATAGGTTGGAAAAAGCAAATATTTTAGAATTCTAAATGAATTATGAAGTACTTGACCTAATTCTAAAAAATTATGATGCATAAATTTAACAAAAATCCATACATCGTACTCTGTACTTAACTTTTTTGTAAATCAATAATCAAATAAATCGTGATTAACAAATATAAAAAGGCAAAAAAAAAATTGAATTAATTATTATTTTTTATACTAAGAAAAATTGTTCCCATGACGACACCGCAATTTTATATTCGGCAACATTTTTTATATTCCGCAAATAACATTTACTTTATTTTTTCTTGTACACAACATACAAAAGTTAATAAATTTTATATTGTGCGTTATTGTGGTGCTCTGGTATAAGAAATTGCTGGTCATTCAAATTTAGCATAAATTTTTCTTTATATAAAATTTAACATTAAAATTTTTGTTTATAAAATCAGTTTAAGTTTGAGTGTTATAGCAATATTTTGTTAAATTGTGTACACAATATTATATTTGTAGGTACTCACATATACATACATATACTTAAATATTCAGTAATATTTCCTTTTAAAAGATTTTTTTTATTTAAAATTTACATAATAATAGTTTTAATTTTAAAAAATATTTAATAAAGTATTTTTCACTATTGTTGCACGAATATGAAAATAGGCCGCTTTTTTTCATATTTTATGGTTAAATCAATATTTAGATACAGATATTTACAGTAATAATATACATATGAGTATGCCTATATGTACTAAAGGCATGCATAAGGTTTTCTTCATGACGTAATTAGTGATTTTATTTACCTATAATTCTGTGATTTTATTTATGTGTAAACAGTCTAAGAAACAGTTTATGGTTTTTATGCTAGAGATTTAAAATTTAGGCAAGAAAAGTTTAAAATCGATTTATTACTTCAATTTTTTACTAGATATGTATATAAGCTCTAAATAATGAATTTATTGTGTCCGGAAATATTACGTATAATTAATTATAATAATTTTTATTTATTTTGATTTCATAATAAAATAATCATGAAAAAATTGTAATTAAGTTCGGAAGAGCATTCGATATACAAGTTTTTATCACAACAAGTTTGCAAAAACAAGCTACAAACAGAGACCGAGAAAAAAAGGCGGAAAGAAGAAAATATTTCGTAAATACAATGTATATATTTTTGTTAAAGAAAAGTGTCAAGTTCATCAAATAAAAGTCAGCTGTTTGCCAAATTATGTATTGTTAATGTCAATATTTTTAAAACAAATCAGTGAATAAAGCAAAAATGCTAATAAGAAATTTTGAGGAAATGCTAATATGTAGTGTAGTAAATCTTGCTCAATGTTACTATTATAATTATACATGTATATGCAAATGCATACGTACAAACATACGTACCTATATACAAAAACCTTTAACGTAAAATTTTTAATTTCGACTATTTTTCTTAAATTAAAATATAAGAAGTGAAAAGAAAACTTCCTTTTATTCGGAAATCGGAATAAAATACTTTTTTATTTTTCGCTAATATATTTCGTGCGCTACATACGCACTTTATCAAAGCTGATTTTCTTCTCATCTTTGAGAAATCAGCTTTGATAAAGTGCGTATGTAGCGCACGAAATTATTAGCGAAAAGTAAAAAAGTATTTTATTCCGAATAAAAGGAAGTTTTCTTTTCATACCAATAATAAAAAAAAAAAAAAAATTGTATTTCGGAAAAATTATCAACCATTGAAAAAAATTTTTTAAATATAAGAAGTGATTTTAAAAATAACTTGTCAGAAAATACCTGCCATAAATTGGAATTAAAATATTTAAGTATTTTATTAGCACTTTATAATAATTTAATTAATTCAAGATTTTCTACTTGAAATGAATATTTATTTACAAATTATAAAGATTTTATTGAATCTAAAATTGGTCAACTAAAAAGCATTATAGTATTTTGAGATAGACTAAGTACAAAGCGTTATATATAATTTTTTTTAAGTATATACTAACTATTAAGTATATAATATTAAGTATGTATATTCCAAAATTAGTTCATTCCAAAAATTACAAATTTAACGTAAGTACACATTGGCATACATGGACGCAATATACTATTATATGTTTCTTCGTTTATATACTCATAAATCATATATTACGTATGTATGTACATAAATATATCTGCAAAGTAATTTAATATGTAATTCTATGACTATGGCATTCGAAAAAGTGTAATTAATTTTTTGACGAAATACAATAAATAGTTTATAAAACACAATTTTAAGCTTATATTGTGTACCTTTTACAAAAATATTTACAATCAAGCCCATTTTGAATAGAAAATTTTCTAGATACATTATTATTTACCAATTTTTAAAAGCATTCATCTCATAATAAATTCTTTTAAAACACAGTATATAAAATGTTCTAATTTCTTACTAATATTTAATAAAGTATATACATATGTGTATTTATATTTAGTTTATATGGAGCTATACTTACAGTTGCGTACACTTTTTCTTGCTTTTCAAAGAACCAGGTCTACAAATACGTGTTCGGCTAACAAAAGTATTAAAAATCGATTAAAATTTATAATTTTTAAAAATTACTGTTTACATAAAAATAACTGTTCATTTAAATAAAACAAAATATTTCTGAAAATCTACAATAAAATTAAATTGCATCTTTAGACATTAGATTCGTAGATTGGCAGGGGTCAACCTCAGAACAGATCATTGCAGTTCTAAAAACTAATTGTAACATCCCATCACTTATAAAGCGTCAGCTAGGTTTTCATTACAGATTCGTCCAAGTGCCATAAATTGCAATTTTTAAATACTTTGAGTAATTTTATTCTTACAAGTAAAATTAATTTTTGCCCTACTTTTTACAACTTATTTCAAATTTTTTAGAAAATCTTCTTTGTAATATGGCATTTGTAATAATATTACGTGCGCTGCACTGCGATAGATGACACTCTTAAATTCTTAAATAAAAATACATTCATCGTTCGTAATCATAATCAAAAAACATTATTATCAGTGTCATATGGTCACAACAACCATTGTCACCTTTCAAATTTTTATTTAATTTGGGTATTTTTTAGTTTTTCATTTTGTTATAATAATTTTTATTATCTTGCCATTGTTTATGACATTTTGACCATCTTCACTCATTTTTGTCAATGTTAGTATTTACGTACATACGTAGGTACGTAACAATATATTTGTAATATCCGTATGTCATTTTGATTTTGTTTTCCTTTAATTTTCTACTGTTTTACTAATAATGTAGCTACAATAGTATTTACTCTCATTGTCACTAAAATTTAGAATTGTAGCAATATACGAGTATTATGTTATATGTATAAAAATGTTATTTTAGAGATGTTTATAGGTTAAGTATAATATAATTAAAACAAATATTTGAAAAAAAAAATTATGCAAGTTGAATAGGTTCTATTACAAAATATGTTAGTATATTTGTAAGCCAAACAAAATTAAAAAAATAAAGGCCACACTCTAAAATTTTTATAATTTTTATTTCTGTAAACAAATTATTTTAATTGAAGCGTTTAGACTTACTTTAAATAAATAATTTGAATGCATTAAAAATAAATTTTTAGTTTTCTGTATGAATAACATGACAAATTTAAAATTATTTACGTGATTTGGTCAAATTTAAATGATTTAATTCGCGTTTTAATTATGCTGTAATTGAAGTGAGGTACCACAAAAATAAAAACAAAAAAAACATTAGTCACTTTTACTTTAGTTTTTTAATTACATATTTTAGTGTTTTAAGAATTTGATTTATTTGCATTAAAATACTTAACTAATTTTACTTTAAAAATAACCTTTAGTTTTAGGTCAAAAAAGAAAAGTTCGGCAATGACCTTTAAAAAAATATTTAAGAAATTAAAAACACACAAAAAAACTGTTTTATGTTCTTTTTTAATTTAAACAAATTTGTATGTGCGTAAAATTTTAGTACCGCTATACATTTTAACCATTTCATTATTTTTTTTATTGTGTGTTTCGGTATTTTGAACATATTTTCTATACCAGTTTAATGGACCAATAGTTGGATAGAAAATTTAATTATTTTTTAGTTATGTTTTATATATTTAAAAATTTAAATTTGACTTTCATTGATCAATGACTTGTCATTCATAAGATATTTTCAATAAACTTAATTATACATATACGTATATACGTACGTAAGTGCATGAATATATTTTTAAGATAATTTAAATTAAATGAATGTCATTGACGCGATTAACAACGATTTTTAATGATTTTCTATAATATTATAAAAGGTGATATAAAATGTTAAAGTGTTAAGATTATAAAAAAAAATAGAGCATTAATTACCTTCTTATGTAAAATGTACGGGTATACCTTACTTAAAATTTTTCTATAATCATAATTGAAAAATTAATAATGTGTCCATCATATATTTACATACTATTTACTATAAAAGTTCGCCGTTGATGTGACGTAAATGATAATTAAAATTTATGCTCATATTTGACAAACTGACTCGGGACTCGATTAATCTCTAATGGACATTTTGTTTTCAAAATACTATTTATTCCAGTTTTACCTTAAATTAAGACTATGATTATTAAGTCATTAAAACAATTGCAAGTATTGGGACAAATTAGTCTTACAGTTTTCATAATATTCTGAAAAGTTAAAGTTGTTTATAAACGATATTAAAAGATCTAAATTGATTTAAAAAATAATCGATTTTTCATAGCCGATTTTTTGGATAATGCGGGCTCATGTATTTCCGAGTACAGAATTATGCTTGGAAAATTTATTTTTTTAAATTTCAAATATATTTTTATATACAAATGGTTACCTTACACATATAAAATCTGCATGGAAATTTGTACCGTTTTTAATATTCCATTTCAAATTTCAGGTTTTTCATGCTTTTTCGAATATTCAAAATAAAAAAATCGATGTATAAATTTTTCTTTTCCAAAATAGCGAAAGTAATCTTAGTCATGCATAATCATGGAAAAATTTTTACGATTGGTTAAAGTCTTGCTAGTACGCACTTTTCACATTAGAAAGAAAATTGTAAGGTTTCGTTTTTTTTTCAATAAAGGGAAATTTTTTCTTTTTTTTTATATATGGCATTTCCTTTAAAATTATAATGTATTTATAAATATGTAATCAATTGGAAATTTTGATTAGATTAAGCCACAAGGCGTATATTTGTAATAAAATTTATAATTTACTCAAATATTTTTCAACACATTTCTAGTTTTTCATAAATTAAAATACATGAAGTGTATAAGCACGTTTATATAACTATTATTGGCGAATAAGCATTAATTTAAATAATTCTCACTAAAGTTTAATGGAACTTATAGTACCAAAGAAATTTGGAGCCGGAAATTCGTTGAAACTTTCAGAGTATAAGAATAACAAAGAAAGTTTTGTTCTAGTTAAATTAAATAAGTAGTTACGAATATATCTTATAAACTGTTAAAATTTGAGATATATTAGAGTAAGTCAAAATTATTTCGAAAATTAGCAAAAAATCAGTTCGCATAACTTAATTATTTAATAAGGGGTAATTGAAAAGTTTAATATTTTTTCATAGTTTTTACAACAGAAGAGGTAATTTCTGAGCTTTTTACATTTACAGAATTTCCAAATTGTTTCTTGATTGTGACTTAAAGAGGAGGACACCCTTGTTTGCTCAGATTCTGCCGAAACAATGACAATAAAGCCACACATATTTTTGTGGCTGCCAAAATCAGTTTTGCCTTTATTCTTTGAGGGATATCTCCAAGTATTTATTTGGAACCAGGGTAGTATAAGAGGAAATATGGGTGGGGGAAGGGGTTACAATAAGCCACAGCTGACTGTGGTAGTAGATACGGAAGATGAAGGGACTGAAGATATGGAAAAATTTTACTCTTGAGAGAAAATACGTTCGCTCGTATTTCGTCTTTTTATAAAAAAATTCATCTTTTTATGTTTATAGCAATAATAATATGGAGACGTTTTGTAAATAGACGGACAAGCCGAGTAAAACTAATAGCTATATTTTTCTAACAATCGTCAAAAATTAAAGTATAAAATCTCAAATTTTGGATTCTTGAAATGAAAACAAACATTTTAATAAACATAAATTTTAGATATTAAAATATAAAAGATTGAAATTTTTCATATATATATATATACATACACAGTCGGACCCGGCCCGTATGTTTAATGTGATATAATTTTATAGGTAGCACTAAGATTTTGGTTTTCTCTAACACATTTTTATTTAATTTAGACCACAATAATTCTAATATTACAGATGTCTTAATTTATATTTTTAATAGGATTACAACAAAAACCGGACATAAACAACGAAAATTGTTAGGTGCGTATTTAAGTGAGGTTCTACCTTATTTAAAAATTTACACAATTTTTTGATTTTTAAACGATATGCTTTATTTTACCTTTTTTAGCGACTTGTACTTGAAATAGATGCACATATACTTTTTTATTATTGCTCTGGCTCTGAAAATATTTCTCGCCGCTCCAATATATTTGCACATGTAATAATTCCGCCATAGTACAAATTAGTAAATGGAATACTACTTTATGTTTTCAATACAAAAATTACTATTTTGTTAAGTTGATGGTAAAGGTATCGCGGTCATGGATTAGCATCGAAAAAAATATCAAAATAAATTAGTGTCATATATGTATGTATGTACATGTATTTGAGATAAAACGTGAATTTCTATAGATATACAATTAAAACAATTGATTATTATTGAATATTTTGGAAACTGTTCTGTACATAAGCATCTATATAATATACTTAATAATATCGTTCTCTATTTTCTACAATAGAGTTACATGAAAATTGTACTCGTATATAGAAATTTTATACTTTTACTTTTCAAAATTATAAAACAAAATTATTTTTCTATTTAAGTATTTTTGTTTTAATTCGTGTTTTGAATTAATTTCAGATATGAATGCTAAACTTTATTCAAATATTGTACATAAACGCTTATATATATTTATAGTATACTCGTGCCAGAATATGTATGTATATGTATGTAGGTATGTTTATGTATGCAAATTATTTGTACCATAATAATTCAAAATTCTAAAGATATTACGAAATGAGTAATTTTAAATTTTATTGTAATATTCTGAATGAAATTAGTTTTATCCATTATAGCTATGTTGATAATCATTTTATCTTTAAGCCATTCTTAATATAAATGTCTAGGTACTTTGATTAGAAAAACTATGGAAAAAAAAAATAGCTCAAGCTCAATATTTCAAATGTTTCAACCTTTACAAATTTTAATTACAAGTTTTAGTATTTGAGTATGTACTTGCCAGCCTTTTGATTCACATTATTTTATTCTCGCATAAAGTGCAAAAATTATCACAATGGAATTCTCATAATTATAGAATCATAATTTGAAAAACCAAAAAAGCATAATAATAATGAGAAGTTATTGCATAAATTTTATTGTGAACAATATAAATTTTAGCACTTAAAATAAAGTTAATTCATATACAAACACAATTTTCATATTTGCATATAAGATAGAACACCATTGAACTCCTCTTGCCTTCCGCCTCACCATAATCACAATTTGTTAGAATATTCTTTTTAATGTTGAACTCATATACTTTTAATTATACCAACTGCTTATATTTTTAATTATAATTATAAAGATTATAATGCGGAAAGTTTCCAACTATAAAAAAACATGAACTATGTAATTGAATGCATCATGTTTTATTCATTATGTTTTATAAGTAGCATAAAATTTTAACAATATTAAATAATTTTTAAAATCTATTAAAGCTTGAGTCAATATAAAACCACATAATATTATATAAATAATTTTATTTTCTAAAAAAAAAAGTAGTTAGAACATCAATTATTATTACACATACAAGTCATAATTATATATTACAAGTTTTACTAGTAAGCATAAGTCACTTTGAAATACGAGATTGCTCAGTTTTAAACTCAATCTATTTTCTTTTCGTCTATTTAATTAAACCCTTTCTATTTCATTACAATTTTCTATTTCATTACAATACAATGGTAATTCTTAAATTACATGCGTGTGAACTTACTTTCATTAACTGCAATGCTACATTACAAATGACAGACAAATTTTTACTAAACTCTTAAAAGTTACGTAATTGAATTTATGAGAAAATTCTTCAGCTTTGTTGACAAGTGCAATAAAATTTATTACGTCAACCATTGATGCAAAAGCCGTCTTGTAATAACAGCTTTTGGTCACCTTTACACTTTGTAAATTACAGAAATCACAAACCACTTTTCGAAAATTTCTTTTAATAATTTTCTTTTATTTTTATTTTTTATTGTCACCACTAGCAGTTTTTCATTAATTTTATAAGATATTGGAAAAATTTCGATTTTAAAAGTTAACCTATCAAATTCGGTTTGAACTAACAACCTATTTATGTAAGTTGTAATTCCATTTAAAAATTCATATACAATTAAATTGAATTTCTGGCATCATTACTAGACTACTTGTAGAATAATATAAAAATATTCTAAAAGACTCTGCAACTTTATGGTACACAAATTTTTTCTATCATAACTTTTTTTTAAGTCTTATTGCAATAACCTTGTTCTTTCTTTAAGTATAATATTATATACATATTTAATACAAATATACACAGGTATACGTATATGTAAGGTGTATGTTTAATGTAATACAAGGTGATGCAATTTATAATGCAAATATACAAAGTTATTCAGCATTAATGCTTCAACATATAACCTTCAAGACATAAAGAACATTTAAAATATTTCGTTGTTACCATATTGTGTTTAATCTCAAAGGTCTTCTGGAAAAGAGGGACTTTCATAAATTTTTTTATATAATTGTCATAGCCCAAGTACTTTTGCTTATAACTTCTGAAAAAGTTAGAAACAGCTTCAAACAAAAAGTTTTTCGAACAACTATCAGAGTAATCTTTCAGATTTGATTCATAGTTTTAAACAAAAATTTTACCCATTTTTTATGCCTTAAATGGTATCTGTTAAGCCATTTACTCGTATTACTGAATCATCCAGTATAAATGCAACATCAAGCACATAATAAGAATAACAAGAATTGATAACATTCACCAAATATCTTTATACCATCTATTAAAAAGAACACGCCACTTACAGCATACATACATGCATGCTATAATGCTTTGGCATCATCTTAAAATGGTTTCAATGTTGTCTATGAAATCCTTGAACTGAGAGATTTATTTTGTTTTTTTATTTTGTATTCTGGTTTTTGTTTTGCTAAATATGAATATACAAACATATTTACACTTAATATTTATTATTGTATATTCTTAAAAAAATTTAATTAGTAAATTATATTCAGATAGAAAAAAAAATGCTGAGAATTGCACTTGTTGCATTTTATGTTTTTCTTTTTCTCTTGATGCATTTTCGTTGTTATTTTCTTGTGTTGCAAATTTTCAAATCTTTGGTCCATTAAAAATAAAAATGGTAAATAAATTTATTTAAAACAAACCGAAAAATTACTTCTAAGGTGAATTAAAGAAGTCTACCTTGACTTAGGAGAGAGAGAGAGAGAACAAAAATATTGAAGAAAAAAAATAAATTCAATTATAAATTTTAAAATCTTCATGCAATTGTGTTTGTGCAAAGCTCAAGTATGGTTTAAATAAAAAATGGCAATTCAAGTGCTTCATTTCAAGTATAGAATCGCAACATTTTCAAATTATTATAGATTTTTTTATATTTCTTTTTTATTCTAAAACTTAAAAACTGCAATTCTTATTTTACATTGAAAGTCATTTTAATATTGACAATGCTATGCAATAATTTTCACGTGTCAAAGAAATTTTTAATTTTGCGTGTCTTTTACTCAATATTGAAAATATGTATGTGCCGCACCTTGAGAATAATACCGCAATATTTGAAATTTAAATAGTTTTGAGTACTTTTATAACAAAAGTTTGGAGGTTAATTAAGTATCGTTTTCGACGAAAAGAAAAATATTTCTTTTAAATTCCATAAGTCGCAATACTAAAGGAAAACTTAGAGCAATAACAGTAAATAGCTTTCGTTATTTTACAATTACCTCCTTAAGTCACTCTCAATCAATCTCCTCAAGTCTATCTCAATTTGTTACAGGCGTACAAATCGAATTTACTATGTAAAATCCCGGATAACAGTTGAGCACAAAAGTCCCCTGTATATCACAGGTAAAATTCCTAAGTTTAAAGAAACGGTAAAATGGAAAAAAACAGTATATATCTTACTGTTTCTCCTCTCTAGGAGAAATTAAAATTATTTTACCGTTCTTCTGTTATGTTGGTAATACAATTTTTGGTAATTTGTTTTGACTCGCCGTACTCACGTTACTTATCACGAACGGCGTTAAATTAGATTTAATTTTGAATTTAATAATAGTTTAAATATTGCATTAAAGAAATAAAAATGTAAAAATTCAGAGAAAGATTTTCATTTTGAAAAAATTCTTAAAAGTTGTAGTTTTTTAGACATTGTAATATAGTGTCGATTACGCCAAAATAAAGAGTATAAATTAGCTTATATCGCTATATTGTACTAATGGTGCGATATTTAGTTTATATACTTATAATTATACTTTTATTATACACCCGTATAAAAATATGATAATACTAACATAGATGGAACATTTTAATGGTTTAAGAAAATTGATGTTAGAAGTTGTTATAAAGCCAATAACAAAAATAATGACCACCTTTATTCAACATATAAATCTTAATCAGTGAATATAATATTAAAAGAAAAAAAAAAACGAAAAAAACAAAAATTTATTCTTGAATTGGGCGCAGGGTCGTATACAATTTAATTTGCAAAATTTTCATGTGAATAAAGTATATTTATACCAATATATATTACACGTTATAATGGTATATACAAGACTTGTAAAAATTAAGAAAAATTTTTGAATAATTTTCATTTTTGCGATATGAAATGAAACAAACTTGTATCAAGGTCAACGTACAAACCTGTAACAGATTTAAAATAATTAATTTTTATTCTTTCATTTTATTTAATATAATTTCAATAAAATCTTTGTGTTAAGAGAAAGACTAAATTGCAAATGGATTATTTTCAAAATTTTTCAATATTTCTAACATAATTGGTCTAATTTTTTATGCTATATGTATTTTCATGAATGTAAACAATACTTACATTATTGTTTTAAGTAAATAATCTTTAATGTGATGTTTTGGAGGTGAAAAAATTTTATATAAAAAGGAAAATTTTTGAAAGTTTTGTAAAATTCATGATTTATCTAGGCATATTTTTAAAAATTATTTTTTAATTAAATTTATAACAATAAATTATAGCAGACGCTTATTATAAGCATCGTCTATTATCGAAATTTTAACAGAGTTTCCGGTATAAGAATTTTCAAAAGTACTTATTACAGAATCTAACAAACTAAAATATTTAAAAATAAATTTTTAATCAAAATTAATAAGCGAAACAATTCAAAAATTTAATTGATATATATATTATTATACAATTATTATATTTTACCTTTATATGTCACCCACCTACCCCTCTTAAATTTTTTAGAATTACAATTAATCAAAATTTTACATTTACAATTTCATTTGCTCAAATTACAATTCGACAACTTTGTCCTATTATGAATTAGAATTAAACAAATTTAATAAAAATAATTGCTGGATAAAAACAAGGAAAACAATAAATATTTCTGGCTACTTTATCAAAAAAAAACAGAAACAATACAGAAGCAGAAAGGAAAATGTCGAAAAAAGTTATTTAACAGTGTTAAAATTTTTACATTTTTAAAAATATAAACTTAAGAAGATGACAATTTATCCGAAATTCATGAACAAAAAATTATTTAACTTTTTATTAATCTAAATTTTAAATTGTAATTTAAACAAGAAAAATCAAAACAAATTCATTTAAATTCATAGATTAAATAGATTTTTTTGAACCCTAATGGCATTTTATATACTCTTCGCTTTTTGTTTTATAATAGTATAGGTATAATATAAGAAAATGTCTCAGAAATCTCTCTACGTTGTGCGTGTTATAAATTACTTAACATTACTTTAATTATACCTAAGTTATTTGTTTTAAATTTTATACAAAATCTTAAATTTTTAAATTATAAAAAAATTAGTAATTCTTTGAGAACTTAGAACAATGTATATTCAACATTTTTATAAAACAAAGCATATATTACTTGAAATTTAATAGCTCATTTAAATATTTTAGTTGTGAATCATAACCAATATATATATACATATATATAAGAAATTTATAATATGATTTATTATTGCCAACTTTAATTGTCAATCTTATCAAATTATAAAAATTTAATTATAATTACTCTCACATAACTATAATATTATAAAATCGCAGTTGTAAATTCTAGAAAAATATTAACTTATTTCAAATACATACCTAATAATTACTATATATATATATATATATATACAAATTGTTTTACATACTAATTAAAATTTTATTTCCTCATCTTCATAAATAGAAATATTTTTTTAACAAAAACAAAAATGTGTTAAGAATTTTTTAATTTTAACACTAGAACTTTACCACTTAAATTTATTTTATATTTTAATTTTTTTTTTCTTTTATACTTACATCTAGGTGCTTATTCTTATTTATTATTTCTAGTCTTTGTTCATTTTAAAATGATACTGTGCGCTTCTTATCAAAAAATATATAATATTTTGTGCCTATTTTGGATTAATTAGGAAGTATTACAAGTAGACTATTAAATTCACATTCAATAACGTAAATTAATTTTATAATCAATTTTATATTTTAATTATATGCTTATATAGATAAATTATAATTCAATATTAATGATTGACGTTTTCATTTGAATATGACAAAATCCTTTTACATTAATTTACAAAAAAAAAAATAAGGTTGCTGATGCGTAAGAATAAGAATTTCGGTTTTTTATATTGAATATAAAAAATATGATGTGACATAAATTAATTCCATTATAATCACGCGCCTTAAATTCTTAGGTATATGATGTTATACGAGTATCTTATAATCTTATATATTAATCATACGATATTAAACAAAATAAATCATAAAAATTGCAGAATATAATTTAATATATAATATTAAAATAAAAATTTAATGAATTAAAATTCGTCCCATTCATTTCTATATAAATACAATATAATGAAATACGTGACCAGGTTACTTTACAATAGCGTTAAAGATATAAAATTATTTTGTGAGTGTGATAGAAAAGTTAATGAAGACTTAAATATATCGTTGATTATAAGAAAAGATTTTATTGACGTAAAAATTTATAGGAATATAGAGATTTTTTTTTTATTTTTTGCAACTTTACCAAAAAAGAACACCTTTTAATAAAAATTCACAAAAACATATTCGACATACTTTATGTATTTGAATTTAATATAGCATTGGCTAAATGAATAAGTAATAAGAATGACTCCATTCGTAAGATATTAAAAAAATTTCATATCGCTTCTAAGTATCCAATTAATGGCTTCAGTATACAAATTAACACTATAAATTTTAGAGAAAAATTAATAAGGTTTTTGAAAATTCAATTGATATTTTTTCTCAGTGTGTTAAAATATCGTAAATTTTAATATTTTTAAAATAATTTACTTATATTCTCATCATCATTAAAAATTATAATTTTATTTTTCAGATTTCAAATATACAAAAATTGAATAAAGAAGAAAATTAGCTATATATTATATCCAAAATGTCCAGTTTAGTAGAATCATTACAAATTAGATATGCAAAAATGTCGGAAGGCATAGGTAAGAAGATTAAAATTTCTAATATAACAATTTAACAATTACATGATTCTTTTCTGTTTTCTTTTTTTTTTATACATTTTAGATCCAACAATAGATAATTGGTTATTAATGAAATCACCAACAAATTTATTAATAATAATAGCATTATATTTGGTATTTGTATTAAGAATTGGTCCATCATTTATGGCAAATAGAAAACCATATAATTTACAACCAATAATGGTCGGTTATAATGCATATCAAGTTATATTCAATATATGGATGTTTTTACAAGTAAGTAAATTATATTTAATATTTTAAATTCAAGTATAATATTATTAACAATATGTAAAAAAAAATTTTATTCAATATACGTAAACAGAGTATGTTAAATGTAAATATTACATACCATATATAGTGTGTTAACAATTCATGTAAATTTGTATTGTAAAATTTCTATATGCATATAATTTATTATAACATTACATTATTCATATACACATAACCATGTCAAATAGACAGACTTTTTCATGAGAAAAATTTTCAATTTGTTTTTGTTATTATGTTTCATTTACTACAAGTACTGTGCTAAATTATTCAAATTTTTTATTTTAGTGAAAAAAAGTAAAAATTAAAAAAAGAAAAAAACAATAACAGAATTTTGTTATGTAAATTAAATTACGGTAACATTTGATTATGTTAAAATTGGCAATGACACGTGTTTCATTGTGTGATTACATATACGTTTTTAGTTTTTTTATTGCTTATAATATTATTAATGTTATACAAGTGAGAGAGAAAATGCTGATTTTTTTTTCTTTTATTCTAAGAGAATCTATGAGAATATAATTGCATACATTTGGGAGAATATATTTATTTCACGTTCGACTCCAAGTGAAAATTTTTGTAGTTAACATTTTTAGAATATTGCTAAAATTTTAAAATTTTAAAATTTTTTAAGTTTGTCACTTAAATTTTTTGAAAAAATTTTGTTTTAATTTGTTATAATTCTAGTAATATTACTTTAGTTACTATGATTTTTGTTAATTTCTAATTAATAAAATTAAAATATATAGTAATATGTATAACAGTACCAAAGTAATTGCTGTCAGTTTTGATAATTTTGATTTACTTTCAATTTTGATTTCATCCCTTTATATGAAGTAATTTTATACCTCTGGAACAAAATGCCCATTATATCTGTTTTGACACTGCACATTCAGGAAATTTCAATAAAATTTCAAAACTAATCTAAGTCGGCATCTAAAGTCTTTTCACGTGTATCGAATCGAATCTTCGTAATTGAATTGAATTTAAAATTAAAAAACCAAATTAATGACAAAAAATTTTTATTTGTTTTTATCATAAATTCTTAATGTAAATTATAATTTTTCCGAATAATTATTTTACAAATTATTTTTTTTTTTCTTTTATAGGCTTTCAATGCTGAACGTTCATTTGCACAAATTTTAAGTAATACATGTAAATCAGAAACTGATATTGATAGAGTTGCTCAAGTAACAATGTGGTCTGGTGCATGGTGGTATTTCTTCTCAAAAGTTATTGATCTCTTGGACACAGTTTTCTTTGTATTAAGAAAAAAACAAAATCAAGTGACATTTTTACATGTTTATCATCATACTATTACAGCATTATTTTCATGGTGTTATTTAAAATATTTACCAGGTAATTTTAAAATTAAATGATGTTACAATAAAGTCACAAAATATTTTAACATCTTTCAAATTAGAGTAAATTGTTCAGAAATTCAACTATACTATAATATTCTTATAAATTCTACATTAAATCTAGTTTAACAATATTGTGATCTTTTTTTTTAAAAATTGCTATAAATCATTTTCAACATCGAATATGGTTTAATTTTACAAGTTCGTTCAAACAGATTTCTTGGAAAAAATAGTATATGAAATTATTTTAATTTTCAATGTTGGTGCCTGTTAGGAAAAGTATAGTAGATGAATTTCTTATATCACGTTCTTTAAAGGTCTAAACAAGATGTCGGTATGCGTCATGTTTAAAAATTTTCATAAATTTTTAAGTGAAAATTTTTCGAACTTTAAAATGTAATGATTCCGAAATTAGAAAAAAAAAATGTGTAATGACTTATGAGTGAGTTCTTGTTCTGAGGTGTGCAAGTCATATTCAATTAAGCGACTACCTGACACAGAAACAGAATTATACTTAAAATTTCAATTCAAAAAAAATTGAAAACAATCATTCGAGTCCCTTTAACTCGGAACCTGTTGAGTTGTGAATATTGTCTCCATACAAAAGTTTTACCTAATCATGGAGGTCTATGTATTACTAGCGTGCTTAGATACGGCGTATATTTTTATCGTTCTTAAGAAAACGTAACAATTAAAGCTGCCTGCATTTTAATAATACAATTTTCTTCCATTCTACAATAGATATTCTACAATTTTCTTTTCTAAATGTTTAACTCTTTTATACCAAATGAGAGTAAAATTTCCTGATTGATCTTTAAAAAATTTACAAATTGTTCATTATATTTTTTAACCATTTCATTTTTAAACAAATTTTATTTTTTTTATAAATATTTAATTTCAGGTGAACAAGGTGTTGTTATTGGTCTTCTAAACTCATTCGTACATATTATTATGTATTTCTATTATATGTTAGCGGCAATGGGACCAAAATATCAAAAATATTTATGGTGGAAAAAATATATGACTGTTGTACAATTAATTCAATTCTGTTTAATGTTAACATATTTAACAGCTGTATTTATTATGGACTGTAATTTACCAAGATCTTTAACATATTTCTTTGGTATCAATGTTATCATTTTCTTGTATCTATTCGGAGGATTCTATCGTAATGCATATTCAAAGAAATCAGAAAAAATAAAGAGTGATGAACCTTCCAAAAATAATTTATTAGCAAATGGTGATCAATTGAAACAAATGATAAATGAATGCGATAAAAATAATAACGAAACAACAAAGAAATTCGTTTAAAAGGAGCAAACAAAAAAAAACGAAAATTTCTATGAAAAGTGCAAAATACCTAAGAAAAAAAAGAACATAAATAAAAAAACAAAAAAAAACAATTATAATAAATTTTTTTTTATAGCAAACAATTTTGATTTCATATAAATGTAAGTTTACATTAAATTTAGGGGTAGAAAATAATCAACCAAAATTAATTAGTGAATTGAAATAGTCTAAAATTTTAAAATTATTATATTTTATGTACTTAGAACAGATTTGATTTCGGCTTAATTCTTGTGTACTTAAGAAATTTTTTTTTCTTATCACCTGTTAGATTATGAAAAATTAAAAAAAAAATTCGGATTACAAAGTTCTATTTTTGTTTTAAGGCAATGATTTCAAATGTGTTTGTACAATGCCAAAAGTAAAATTTTGTAAATTTTTAATTAAAAAAATTTTTTTTTGTGAAAGTGCGGAATGCTTATGTTTTAAAAAAAAAATTCAATTTTAAAGATAAATGCCAAATTATTTTGTCTTTAAAATTGTATACCCCTATATCTGTTAATAGAGCAACTGTATTGTCGGCAATATGATTAATTTAGTGTTCTAAATAATGCCCGCTTGCAATAACCGTTAGTTTTACATAATAAATGAGCCAGTGTCACCCAAAATGACAGTTGTTTCCTTTTTTGATTTGCAAAAATATGCAAATTTTCTCAGTAGACTTTTCTTTAATCTGTAAAATTTTTTTATAAGTGCAATTATTTACTGCTACTTAATAAAACTGATGTTAATTTAATAGAAACATACATAAATTTCAGTAAGTACTGTAATTGTTACAAATAACGAAGTCAGCTCAATGCCAAAACTCGCAAATGTGCAAAAATAATTTATCGAATAAACATGATTTAAAATTTTTTTAGTTGTCTTTAAAAATCTGTAACAAATTGTAATATTATGTGAGTGCAAGAGTTATAGTTACACTGAAGTGATATCAAATTTACAGTTTCGGCATAATATATATTTGTCAACTCATTGCTCGGGTATTATTCACAATTTTAAATCAATCAAATTGCCTATAATTAAATTGATATTGAAAATTGCAAATTATTTTACAATGGGGGTGTAAAATTCAAAAAATTCTAGTGAATATTCAGCATTATTATATTTGTATGTGTACCTATAATATTATTTATAGCTGAATTTTGATATTTTTGTTGCATGAGACTGATGAATGAATGTTAAAAAAAAATAAATAAATAAGAAGAAGATGGAAAAAAAATAAATAAATAATGGTTATTTAAAATTAAATTTTTAAATTTTTGGATTTTCGATATTTAAATTTTTATTTTTAAATGTAATGGTGCGTATATAAAAATATTATATAAGTTTTAATAATATAACATATTATATAAAAATAAATATGTGTACATAGGCTATAATAATGTGTATGTATATAAAAAATTTTTAGTTTTTTAAAATTACATTTATTGAAATAGTGGATGTGATGAAATTTTTATTTTAATAATAAATTTCTTTAAAATATTTTAATTATATATAATTAATATAAATTTAAAAATTAAAAAAATAATATCATATTGCATGTATATATGAATATACATACATATATAATTTATAAATTTTGTTGGATATTGAGATATTTAAGATTTTTATTTTGAATAATTTAAGATTAATGAAATTTATTTATACTTACAAATACATATATGTAGATATATGAATGCAAAAATATAATAATATTATATTTTGTGTAGGTTTATTTATATATATATATATATATATATATATATATATATATACGTATATATATTTATAGCATAAAATTTTAAATTTAAGCTAAAATTATGTGAATATAATAGAAATTATAATTTAATATTGATAACTTTTATTCCGGAGTAAAATTTCTTCAATAAAAATTATAATAATTAAAATAAAGAAAAATGAATAAAAAATATTAAAAATTATTTATGCGAAATTTAATATTATTTAAAAACATGCATTCTCGATAGTAATTTAAATAAAGCAATATAATAATTTAAATATATATGAAGATAAATATATACTTGAATGGTACGCAGAATTTGAGTTTGAAGAACATATACAGAATGATTTATATATATAATATATACAACATACATATATATATATATATATAATTAATACAGAATCATGTATATATATATATATAACATGTTAACGTGTTATTTGCTGCATGTATTAAGGATATATTCTAATAATATACCGCACTTAACGGTTCATATTGCAGCATTTCGTTAATTCAGGTCAAGCACAGATCTTAACATCTATAAGAACTTTGTGAAAATTGTAGTTTAGGTATTTTTGAAAATTCATTCTGCGTTTGCTTTCCTACTTAGAATTTAAATAGCTTCAGCAAAAAAAACGGCTGCTTAAAATTTCAAAATTGCCGCAAAAAAATATTTGCAATTGTCAAGGTACTGTTACAATCGTATGTTCTTAATACATAACTAATTCTAATAATTCTTTTAAATCTTCCAGAATTTTTAAATAATATTTTACATTTACATCACATAGGTTATAGTAAAAAAATTAATTTTTTTTTTTAAGTTTTCGATTAAAATTGTTGTTTAAAGGAATTCTGTCAAAATATTGCTAAATACCTATTTTCAAAAATAATTATATTTGACAGTTCGCGTATAGTACATAATTAATTATGAAATTTTTTGCAAATTAAATACTAGAATAAAACAGAATTAACAAAAATACTTTCTTTTTATTTTGAGGTAGAAGAAGATCTTTTATAGAAAACAATTACAAGTTGATAAAAGAAAACTTGTCAAATTTTTCAAACTTGTAATCAATATTTTATTTTTAGATTATCGAAGACCTCCACTCCTAAAATAATGTAAAAAATTTTAAGAATATTTTCTTTAACTCCGTTAATTTAAAGTATACTTATAATCGGTTGAACAATTAGTTAAGTTCAATATTATGAAGCTAAAATGTTGGGACTTCTTTAAAATTTATTGGTGTATTATTTAAATAATTGTGAAATACAATTTAATAATTTATATAAAAATTAAATCCCAGTCACTTTAAAAAAAATTTGATCTTAAACAAATTTAAATATTCATTATTATATTACTCATTTTTTTATAAATGATTATCTAATAATTTCAAACTTATATCTAGGCAAAAATATTTTTGTATATATAGATTTGCAATATGACCATCTTAATTCTTGAATAATATGTTAAAGATGAAATAAAAGAAAAATAAGAATATCAACATAAATTTATAGTTCTGGATAAACCATAGATAACCAGAATGTCTAGCATAAAAATTATAAAATTATAATAAACATCTTCTTCCACTTTCCTTAAACTTTATTATAATATTCAAAATATTATAATACAATTCTAGTTCAATGAATTAAATTAATATTATATATATAATATGTACATATGTGTTTTTAATAAATATAATCAATAAAATTTATGTAAATTTGTGGTAGGATGTCACCATTAAGTGGACATATGAACAACGATTATTTAATTTTTACATTGATTTACGTATATAAAGACCACATGATATTCATTGTGTTTTATATAAATTGTATTTAAAATCGCTTTAAAACAAACAAGTTTTTAAATCAGATGATAAGCTTATGATTATGAATAATAATATAGAATTCATATTGAGAATAAAATCACCGGAACCGGATTAGTAATTGATAATAATGATGAAAAAATAACAATATTTCACTATAGTAAAATGCCAACACGTGCTATTAATTTTTAAAATTTTATGTATTTGAAAATCTAGTTGCCTCCATTTTGCTCAAATTAAATTAATATAGGAAAGAGAACTGATGCCGGAGTAATTATAACAGAAATAGTATAAGAAAATTTTTAGAACTCAAATTTTTTTAGATTAATTATAAAAATTAATTCTCAAAATTTTAATCAAAACTGCCCTACTAAACAAATGTTGCAAATTCAATTTGTTCGTAAACATTGCTAAGTATCACCATTATAATAAAATAATTGTTATGAGTAGCCCAGTTAAACCGTATGAACTGTTTTACTTTTATAGAATTATCAAAAATATATATATCATATCCATGTTTTTGCAGTATGGTGTTTTTAAAAATGGCTATTAATTTAATACAGGTATAAGGTAAGTAGTTTTGATGTGAATTTTCTTTTATTTATATTAAATACCTACCAATACTCAAATCTAAGTAATATTATTTACAAAATATTAAATATAGAATTTTTTTAACGCTATAAGGCATATAACTGAAACACTAACTGATTTCGTACACGGACAAATTTTTGAGTGTCAAAATTAAATTGTAACTCACGAGAAATGGCAAAAATCATTAAAATTAATGAAAATTTTTCAATTCTGACAGGATTCGATGCAATGGCCTTTTTGAATTTTATTGCAATTACAATTTTATATATGTATGATCGAACCAATTAATTTTCTATAGGTTCGAACTTATTTGAACAACATGTATTACAAAAATAAATTTAATTTTAAATTGTTATAGAAATGATTTTTGTTGGTAAGCTCCTTTCTCTTGATATAAAATCTAATCTGAATTCTATAATTAAAAAAAATTTTATTATATCTACGTTTTAAAAACTCTTAGGTCAAATAAATAAAAGTTTGAACCAAATAATTATTTTCCAAAATTATGTAACTTGAGTTTTTTCAATATTAAATTAATAATTTATGTCTTAAATTGTGATGTTTGACGTCAATGTTACTTTCAACATTTCTATTAAAATTTTTTGTATTGCAAACACAAAAGACTTTGTTTTCTTATTCTATTTTACGTAACATTCCAGTATTTTAACAATAACAAATCAATAATAACATTCTAAGCCGAAAATTATCCACTTTAAAATTTTATTAACACCGTTATTTATATTCAGAATATTAATTTTGAATTCTTAAAGAATCAGAACACTTCCATTAAAAAAAAAAATTTGAATTATATTACAGGAAATGTTAATGAGATATGATGTTATGCAATTCAATATTTTATTTTAAATAAATTTTTATAAAATTTGCTAGGAGTTCAACGAAATTTAGTAAAACAATCAGTCCAATCGTATACAATTACTGCATCAAAATTTAAGGATTCGATCTTTATACTTGTAATATTGTTGTAGATTTTATGTTTGTAACATTGCTTTTAGACCCTTTATTAGTAGCATTTATTTTAACCGCCCTACTACCTTTCCAATAAATTCAAATATTATTAAAATATTTACGATAATTTTTGAAAAATATACGAATAGTAATTTATGTATTTATTTTATATGATTTCGGCGATTTTTACAATAGAAAAATATTGACACTCTACATTCGTATGAAATACAAAGAATATTAAATGTACTGACCCTATTTATGCCGAAATTTTATGTATGTAGTTATTAATAACAATATATTATTTCTCTACCAAATTCTCTGAAAATTTGATAGATATATACATATAGAAAACTATTTTATCTCAAAATCATTGCCCAAGTGATAGTTGAATGCAACCTGTTATATTTTTCAGAGATGGAACCACGATTTCTTTTCTAAATTTTAAAGTCGTTTTCAACGAAGTTACGTGGCGATAATATCGAGGACATATAGGCATAATTGCTTCAAAAATAATATTTCAAGGTGGTCGCGTTGACTGTTTGTGGAACGCATTTTAACGCCCTTAGGGAGTACACTGTCATAAATAGAGAGCGGGAGTACGGTTTAGTATAGTATACATAGAATTTAAATATGCATTTAAATTTGACAAACATACTAGAAGAAAAGCGACTTTGCTGTTAGTCCTTCATCACAACCAGAACTGTTTCCACATTTCTCGTATTCCAAATTTCACCCATCAAATTTAGCAGAATTTAAAATTCCTATAAGAGCGTAAAGCTTACGGTAAATAACATGCCATCAAAAAATACAAGTATTTATTTTATACGAAACTTCTTAATCTGGACGGTCAAATTTTATCAGAAATAAAAATATTGATTCGGCTCTTTGATCAACATGTATTCGACTTTTTTGGGTTAACAATACTGCTTTGATTTTTTTTATCCGAGAAGTATGCAATCGTTTTTTATTATGTAAAATACTTTTGGTATTTGAATATGAATAATTTTTTCTTTTGATCAAAAGCAAAGTGATTCCACTTGTTTAAGGGAAAGTGCTTCTTTACAAACCAATTATTTGACCTTAATTTATTTAATAAACATTTCGGAAATATTTTTTTTTATTTGTTTTATATTCAATCGCATAAATTATTATAATTAAACAAAGTATGTATATAAATATAAGTATATAATCAAAATATATATTAAGACGATAATAAATTAATTAATAGCAATCTGGTAATTTTTAAAGATTATTATAAAATGAGTATATGAGACGTTTGCATATGAAAGTGGTTTAATAATTCTACCTGTTATACATAATTGTTATACAAAATATCATTATTCTAGGTTATTACATAATCCTCCTTTGATCTTGTTTTTCGAAATTTCAAATTTCAAATTTAAGCTTTTGTCTTCTCACTAACAAGAAAATGTTAAAGTGTTGTTGGAATATCTTTTTATAACTATTTAAAAATTTTCTATTCGAATTAATTACAAAATTAAATAAAATTTCAATATTTTTAATTTCTTAACAATGTAGTTGAGATTCAACTGAACAAACGTAATTTTTCAATTTAATTAATATTAATTATTTATAATTTAATTTATTTGGGTCAAATTTCAATTTCAAATGTGAAAAATTATAGACGAAAAAAAAATATACAAAACACAAGACGCAACGCAAAAAAAAAGAAGAAAAAAAACTAAACATTAAAATTAAAATTCTCTTAAGGGCAATGATCTTCCGTATTTACGTTTATCTACAAAAATTATTTTATTGTTTGGTCAGTTTTTTTTTCTCAAGATTAACGAAAAAAAAATACTTAATAATTTTTCTTTTTTCTTATCAAAAAAATATAATTTAAGGTGATCAAAATGAATTGTTCCATTTCCTAAGGTCAAATAATTATTATAAAAAATTCAAGGTTTCAGATTTTTGGATAAAAGAGAAAAAAATCTACAATAACTTCTTAAATTTCCTTAAAATTGTTAAGATTTTTCAAAATTTTAAAATTATTAAATTTGATGTTAATTAGAGATTTGAAAAAACTTAGGCGAAATTTATGGAATGCTTGTCGGTCTCATTAAAGAAAAGTTTCCCTTCCTTAAATTGTGTACATGCTGAGATTATTAAACTGATTGCTTTGAATTCTTCTTAGAGATCTCACTAGATAAGTTGAAGAATGAAATGTTTGAAAAAAATTTGACATCTGGTAATTTGGACGGTGAATAATTGCGGTTTTTCTCTAAAAATCTAAAGTTGATTTTTAAGATGATTATTTAAACATTTCGTGAAAAAGAAATTAAATAAAATTGTCTGAATCAAATTCGGATAATAATGAAATAAGGGCCTTTATTAAGCAAATCACCTTAACCATTGAGATCTCGTATGTAAAATAGGTCCAAAATCTAGAAATATTTAAAAAAAAACATTTTCATAGTTGGTGCTTTTTCTAAAAATACATATTTCATAACACTCAAGGTTTTAGCCTCGAAATTTGTAAAAGTTTGCAGAGTTCTTCAAAAACTGTTCGGCAATACGTAGTAAATATAATTGTATTTGACCCAATTTTTACAATTCTCAAATCTGTTTCAGTGTTTGAAGAAAAGTTTTTTAAAGTCTGCCTTACTAACAATACGCTTAATATCCTTTGATTAAAGTCTCTATATAAACCATTTAAGCAAACCATTTAAGAACATTACTAAATGTGCTCAAGTTTAAATTCAGTTACTCATCAGACGAATTTATTATGACAAAATTTTAGACTCTACACAAAATCACATAATCAAATCGCCTTATCTTGGATTTTTTTTTTTTTTGTTATCTAGATCTAGAACCTTATTATCATAGTTCTTTCAAAAACAGTTATAACAAATTTTTTTATGATTTATTATATAGGAAAAACAAAAAAAACTTTTGACCTCTTCTGTCTTAAAACATGACGTATTACTAGACATTCTAAAAACAATTCGAAACAAAATTCAAACTTAGTTCCTTATTGTTTTTTTACAAATAAAAATTTGAATATTTCGTATATTTGACTAATGATTTAATTTAAATATTCCTTATTTAAAGTTCAATAATATTTAAACTTCTTCAAGAAATAATTAATTTGTGTGAAAATTTAAATTAAAATTTCGTGTGAGAACTGTGTATAATTAAAAGAAATTAATTACTGAAATTAAAACAAAAAACTGCCACCGGGTATTGTTTAAATTCTTGCAAGCTAATAAGAAGTAGAAAATTATAGATTATAGGCGTAAGTATAAGCAATATTAAATATTCGTTATTCTATTTGTAACATAGTATTAAAATAATATATTGTAAAAGGCACTTTGGGTTTTATTTAGTCTCCTGTTATTCTGCATTGTTCTGAGTTTCAACAAATGAATTGAAAATGGCTCGTTTTATTTGTTGTAGTGAGGAAATTTCTATTCCAGATTGTTTTCTTCGTATTTAGTCAGCGGAAGACAATATTCAGTCAACGTTGAATTATTATTGTCATTTTCTTCGTCAAATTTGTATTTTTTTAAATCAATAAGGTACTTAATATAATTTGAAAATTTTGTAGTCATATTACCTCAGAAAAATTTTGTAAGAGTGACAATCAGTTGATGAGACACTAAATGACATTTTTCTTATTTATTTAAAATAGTTGAATAGATTGAAATTAATTATGGAATCTTATAGTTAAACATTTGATCGCCCAATTTAATGTTGATATTTTATTCGGTATTTATACCAAATTAAGACATAAAAACTTCAACATTAAAAATGCTATACACACAAATGTAAGCAAAACATTCAAATAAAATTCTAAATTTAATTTTAAATTTAACAATTCTAAATTTAAAAGGTATGAATTTTTCAATAATTTTTGAAGCAAATTTAATAGTCTCGTTAACAATTTAACTTAAATTATCCTGTTAATCCTGTAATACACTAATATATACTATTCTAATATATGAGAGATTTTATAATTGAATATTTTATCCTAATTCATAACTATACTTATAAACTAAATAACTTTATTCATAATAATATGGTTATTGTTTATTTGTTTTTAGAATTTTAATTATAATTGAAATTGTTACAATATATACAAGATGTATGTAAATTAGAAGACACATGCGCGAGCTTTGACTCTTTTAGAGAATTATTTAAAATAAATAAATAAATAAAAATAACACACTATTCACAATTATATATTTTGCCTTCTTCTTCTTAAAAATAGAGCAGTTATTTTACGGTATATATATAGAGATTATGAACATTGAAATATTGAAAGTTGACTGCAAATAAAAGCATTTGATTATTTTGATATTTTCAAAAATTCCACCTCTTTACACTCCATTTATCGCATTAAATGCTTATCAACATTTTATATTACACCATCTTAGCTAAATCATTTCAAAAAGAGAAGGTATATGAAATTAAGTGTAAAGGTTTCGTAACATTGAATAAATGTAAAATAGTTAGATTTCTAAATAATTTATTAAAAAAAAATAAAAAAAAATTTTCATAAATTTTTATAATAAAAATTTTGAAGGCATTAATAATCAATCGGAAGTAGGAAACAAGAAAAACGTGTAACACAACTAGACTGTATACAAACATTTTTTATAATGACACCATTTTTTTTTTGGTTGTTATCATTGATTAAGCTTTGGTTCTGCGTAAATCTTCCAAGTCATATTCATATGTAGAGCTATAAAAAATTCAATAGAAATGCTCACTATATAATTTCGTTCGTCCATGATATAATCTTGTTATTTTGCTTTTTAATATCTTAATTTTTTGTACGTATGTGCCTTTCGAATCACACACACAAACATAAAAAATCGAAAATTATTTTCTTTCATTTTGTTTTTTTTCTTTTTTTTTGTTTCTAATTGAATTAATAATTTTTGTTTTTTTAGTTTTTATATAATCAAAATATTGGAAAAAAAATTTGAACTTGACCATGACTTAGCATCTTGAAATTTTCTGTTAAAAGCAAAAGCAGATAACAAAAAAACGTAAAAACAAGACATACCTAAAATTTTGACTATACTCGAAATTCATTAACTATACTCGATGCATTTTTTTTTAACAATGGACTTACTAGAGTGGACTTGAATTATTTTTTAATTAATTAAAAAATCACAAATTATTTTTTGGTTTTTACAAAGAAAAACATCAAAATATTAAAAAAATGCGAAAAGACAAATTATAAAAAAGTTTTTTTGAGATGGCCTAACAGTAACTCTCTTATACATGAAGGTAAGACATTATTTTTGAGATCAGGTGCAAGGTTGGCTGTTCTCTATATGTTGTAATTCTTTTCTCACATAATTTTTACTTTTTTTTTCTCTTGACGCAGTAAATAATTTTATTTTCGCAATTTTTTGACATTTTTTTGTTTACAGGAAGAGTGTGGAAGGGAATTGAATACAAACAAAAAAAAATATTTTTCAGGAAGTTATCAAGAAAACAAAATTATCAAGAAAACAAAATGAAAAAACAACTTTAGAAGTTGATAATCTGCGAACCAACTTGTTGTTATTTAGCATTTAATTAAGTTCAGGTACCTAATTCAATACAAATTGAAAAAAAAATCGAATCAAAGAAATGGTTCGCAAAGTAGCACTTTTCCATATCGTACCAATCACTTTTACATTTACCTTCGCTTTTACTCACATTAACTTTTAAAAGAATACTTTTTTTTTGTTGGTATACTTCGTTATTCTTTTTACTTTTGATGGAACGGAAACTTTATAAATTTTCAGGAGGGCTCTGATTTTAATTAACTTTTTTATTAAAATCAACTATTAACACTTAATGTCATAACTATTTAAAAACATCTTAAATAACTTCCTTTATTGTGTGCAATACGTAAGCAATCTCCTCATTAATATTATTTTTATTAACATGTTACAATATTGCATAAATATTGCATACTTTCTGGCTGAAAGCAAAAAATTGAAACATGATGGTTAGATTCGACAACAAATTAGATCATTTAATTTAAATGATTACATTTTTTTATTGTAACAAATTTACCCTTAGTTTTTTCTTCTACGGAGTCTAGGAAAGGGTTGAGATTTCGAAAAAATAAAGCTTAAGGTTTCTGAAGAGGCGATATTTCGGATATTTTGGAAGGTGAAGGAAGTTGAAGGAAAAAATTCGCTTTTAGCAAAATAAATTCTTTTAAACAGATAGCTTTACAGCTTGCAGTCTAAATATATTAAAATTTAAAAAAAAATCCGATTTAAGATAATCGTGAGTTTTAATAGCCCTTTTTGTTCTGTTTGTCTATGATGTTTTGCTATAGAATTTTAGGGAATTTATAAATTTTAATAAATTGTAAAACAATGTAATTTTTTGGGATTCTGAACGAATATAACTTTCGGAGATAGAACCGAGTGTAGGAAAAAATTTTCTTCTAAAGAAAAAATGGTTTTCAACAAGAGTTATACCTAATTTATTTTTTTTTAAACAAGCGCTCAGATCACCAAACAGACCAAGAGATTCTAATAAACATATTTTTTTTCAATTTTATAAAAAATATGCTAAAAATAAATAAAATTATAAAATATATTCTTGAATGAAGTACGAGTACCAGGTGGTATTTTGATAATTATTTACTATTATAACAGTGATTAATTAACACTGTAATTTTTGTAGAGTAAATTTAAAGAAATGATTGACATTCTCCAAAAAAAAAAAATAAAAGAAAGAGAAAAAATTAATTTGTTTTAATGTTATTGAATGTATTTTGTAGACAATATTAATTATATTTGTTTGTGTATTATAATAATTTAATCTAACAATTAACAATAGGATATTCATATGTATATATACCTATATATATACATTTGTATGTATTGATTAATTTCTATATTATAAAATTTAATATAAACTTTAAAATTTTATGGGAAAATTATTACAAGTTTTTTTAATCGCATTGTTCATTTATTAAATGTAAGTATTTTTTATACACAATTCTATTATACTATTATATTAATATAACATTGACCATTAAGGACAATCAAAATTTTTCATAATCAAAATAATTTGATTATTACAAACACACACATATATATACATATTTGTGCACATAAACAATAAATTTTGAAAACTTACATACATAAGTATATAAAAAGTATAAAGTTTAAATTGAAGACACTTAATGTCATTTGAATAAAAGCTAGAAGCAATTATATAAATCATGTTTAATTGGCGGACAATTAAAAAATATGCTTAAATAAAATAAAAAGATTCTTTTGTATTATTCTTGTAATTATCACATAATTTATTATACAAAGTTAACACCAATATTCAAATAGTACTTATAATGGACAAAAAAATGCCAATGTAAAATAAACTTTAGCCTTGATAGCAAATTATATGCAGAAGATACATATAAACATATACACGTATATTTGGATAAAAATAATTTTTTTTTCATTCAAAAATTGTAAAATAATTTTATTTTAAAAATAAAAATCTGTAAATCTGGCCAAAGTTTGTATTAATTTGCTTTAAAATATTATATCCGACGTAAATATTTAAGAGGAAGAGTAAAAATCAGGAAAAAACACTGCTAGTTTAACAAGTAATAATTGTGAGATTTCGAAACAATAGTCTAATAGTCTACATACCCGTTTTTCATATTTATATGCGATGTAGACGAATTCTATTATCATTGTGGACATACCAGAAGGAGCATTTTCTTTTGCTAAGATTCATTAAATTTTCGAAAACAGTATTCCAACTACATTTAATTTTTTTGCACCTGATTAAGACGAGAATGACAATTTTGCCCAGTTTATGCTTATGATAAATCGTTTCTTTTGTAATTCGACTTAGATTTAACATATTGAATTTCTAAACTTCCTGTTTTGTTCATTTGAGTGGAAACTTGTTTATAAACTATTATTTATTCATATATAAGCAATATTTCATTAGATTTCATATTCAAACTTTAAAAGAACAACTCTAAAATACAAAAAATTTATTTGATATTTTTGTGGTTTTTGTTTTTACATTTAAATTTTTATAATGTTAAGAAATTAATAATGTAAAATTATTTTTAAAAATATTCTGGGATTAAGTTCAATAAAATTATTAATAAAATATTTCTTTTTCTTTTTTGGTGCTTGGTTATCAAGTTTGGAATTGAATGAATCGTTTTATTAATTGGCTTTGAGATTGGATGTGAGTCACTTGAATAAGAATTTTTAAACTATATTGTAAAAAATTAAAAATAATTATTGAAAAATTTTTGTTTTAGAATTTAGACGTAGAGTGTTTTTGTAGGATATATGAGTTAAATTAAATATGAGTTTTAATAATTCCGTTTAAAGACATTAATAACTTATACACTTGTGCACGTGCTCATATTACTAGTTATTGTCATGGCACTATTACAGTTTTTAGACATATTTATTCCTTAATTGAGTTCTCTTTTCTCTTAAAATTTGCTCTGACAGGGTTCACCAGAATAATTAATTGTTATGTCACATTTATGGATAATTTAATGAGAAATAAAGGTATTCGTTTCAATGCTTCGCAAAGAATGTAGTTATAACTTACTGGTATGAAAAGCTGTGATAGTCACCACAACCAATGCAAGCAATGACTTTTGTATTAACTACGAGATGCAGCACTTACAGAAACCCGTACCATATAATTTATGATAAACAGATTCATCTATTATGTTAGAATGTGGTAATGAAATGGTTAGTAATGGCTTTAGTCCAGTACTACCCAAGATATTTGTATAGCATATCTTCGCATTTGAAACAACTCAATTGTAATGATTTCGAAAAACATTTTCTGAACTACATAATCGATTAATTAAATTAATTATTTTCGACATTTTTTTTTCATTTATGAGCATCAAAGTCAATCTACCGTGGGAAATAGAAAGAAAATATTTCGCAAAATTCAATTAAAAATCGGATCTCGTTATAGAGTGCCGCAGAGTGCAATCTTTAAATTTCAAAAAAAAAGTTTCACATAGTTTTCAAGGAATTCTTTAAGTAACCATTCATGTATTAGAATTTATATATTACAAAGTGTTAATAGTGAAATATCTTCGTAGTGCTAGATTTTTGCGTTTTGAAACAAACAAATGTATAAATGTGCGTTTCAGATTTTAAATATTTAAACGGTACAATAAACATAGAGGGATTTTTTTTTTTTTGAAAAAGCACATACAATACGAATTTTTTCGTTATTTCTTTTGCCGTCAAAGATCTATTATATTAATTTTCAATCTTGTGTATAATACAAATTTTCCAGAACAAGAGCCTTCGTAATATGGTCGGTGCTCTCTGGTATATAATAGAGGTAATAAGTAACTGCGAAACATAGGGCACGTTTGGAACAGAATGTGAATATCGAGACTTCCAGACTTATAGGAGAGAGGTTTAGTACAAATTGACTGAAGCGAAAGAGACCTCTCGATTTAAGGTGATAAGAGACAGTATTTTCCGGATTTCTTTTATGGAAATGTGAACACAAAGTTTTAGTCCGTCTATCTTTGCCTTTCAATGATTTTTAAAACCTGTATTAAAAAATTCACGTAATTTTCACAAAGATTTGGAATGATATCAGACTCTTACTTGAAAAGTAACACGTTTTTTTTATTGATAGTATTTTTATAGTATTAATAATTTTTTTGTTGATAGTATAATGTTTGGGTGTTGTTGATAGGTCCGAGGAGGATTGAGGACAGTGATTATTTGTAGTGGATTATAAAAATTTTACGGTAATATAAAAAAATAATGAAAAAAAAACATTTGGTTTTAAATTACGTTTCTTATTAATCTTGTATTTCTTTGTTCTCCCTATTACATTATATATATATATATAAAAAAAAATAATAATAAAAATACATTATTAAAATTATAGGTTTGTGTTTTTTTTTGTTGTTGTTGTTCTTGTTTTCATAAAAATTACGACAGATTAAAAATTATTAACATTAAAATAATAATTTTTTTTTTTGTTTCTCTACATTTTAAAAAAATTTTCTTCTCAGTATTTTTGTATAGTTTTTTATTTTTTTTATTTTTACTTAATTTAAGTTATATTTTACTACATTTCTCCTTTCTATACATATATGTATATATATATATATAAATTTTGTCTTACAAAATAAGTATATATATTAAATTAAAATAATTCCTAAAAACAATAATAATAATAATAAGATTTTTAAAAATTTATTTAATTCATAAATTTTTTTTTCGTTCATATTTTAAACTTAAATTCTATGTATGTAAGTATTTTAAAGGCAAGAAATTGATTTTAAGAAAAATTAAAACAAAAATGGTCATGTGCAAATCTTTTTTAAATTTTTTTTTTTAATTTTAACCATTTAAATTTTCTATAATTTTCTGAACATATTTATTAAAAAACAATAAAATTTGCACATTAAAATTATAATTGACTTATGAAAATTATTGTTTTTAAGTTTTCTATTGAATTTTTACAAAATATATTTGGCCTGTCTCTATACGATGATATTATTTAAAATTTAATTAAATAAAATATAATAATTTTCTTCGTTTATTTCGTTATTAATTATTGTGTTCTTTGATTTTCATTAAAATGATAATATTAAGTAGCAAGAAATTGTAAATAAAAATTTTCACTAAGAATATTTAAATTTTTTAGGCTGATTTAACAATTAATAGGCTCCAAAATAATTGAATTTTGATTTGTTAGGCTATAAGAGCACATATTTATAATACTTAAAACAAAATACAAAAATCGAGTTTTTTTTTTTTTAAATTGAATAAATTTGACTTATGGCGTTTTATACAATATGTTTAATTTATAATATGTTTGTAATTCAATTGAATTTAATTATATTTAATACTAAAAATTAAAATAGTTCATACAAAAATTAATTTTTTTCTTACATATTTTATTTTAATATTTTATTTAATTACTTGTTAATATTTATTAAATTTCTTAATCTCACTCATATAAAATTTTACATATAGATTAGTAATATTAATTTAATTATTTATTTCAATATATAATTTATGTATTTTAATTTGAATATTTGAATTAACTCATTTTAAGCTCGAATTTTATAATAATTTGTCACTTATCTTACATAGAATCGCCATAGAATATTTTTCTCGGTACAGTAATAATTTCTATTACGTATTTTTGATTATCGCCGCTGTATGTGTTCATTATTTTGTCAAATTATGGAATTTAGGAATGATCTCTTTTGATATTACAATAATAATGAGATGTGTACAATACTTAAATATTAGCATTATTTAATTTTCTTATTTTTATTAATGCAGCATTTCTTAAATATTTGTACAATTTCAAATTATTTTTTCAAATTCCAATTTTATATTTATAAAATAAATTTTCAATAATATTGTAATTAAATTAATAAATCATAAAATTTTTATTGTAACAATTTATTTTTAATCAGAATTTTGTTATACGAGTATTACAAATAATTTAATCAATTGAAAATGTTACAAAACAAATCATAATATTTTATTTATTAAAAATATTAAAAATTTACATTGAGTACATTATTTTTGTTATAGTTTTTACAATATTTTAAATATTTTGTATGAAAAATAAAAATTGTATATTGTATATTTATATTTATATTATCTGTTAGTATGTATAGTTTATTAATTGACTTCAAATTCTATTTTATTAAGACACATTACATTAAACTATTTCGCGAATTTTTCTTCAATTCAAAAAGATTTTTCATTTTTTTTTTTTGCATATTTTTTGAGTAATTTTTTAATTTAACATTTTGATTTGACAAATAAATTTCAGTCATAATGTAAATTTTATTGAATTTTAGAATTTGGCAGTTTAGAAGATTAAATTTATTTTAATTAATTGTTAATTTATTTTACTTTTCTTTAAATTTCTAAAATGAACTTTGTATAAGAATTGAAACACATTCTTATCAAATTTGCACTAAAAATTTGAAAAACCTTTTCTATCCCTATGAGCATTTTTTTAATTTGTTTAAAAACTCATTCTATAACAAATTGAATTTATGCACGGTTAACACAAAAAAATTACAAATTATTTTTTTGCAACTATAAATATTCATTGCAGAAACGATAAGTGTACAATATTATTGTTATTATTATTCTTAAATTCGTTTATTAATTTCATTTTATTTATAATCTTTCCAAATTTGTTCAATAATATTAAAATATACGCATTTATGTAATTAATCATTGAATTGGATTGAATTGTAATCCAATATCAAAAAACTAATTATTTGTATAGTATATCAAAAAACTAATTGATATCATTAATTGGTATTACGATTGCAATATTTTAAAACACGATATTGATTGAATACCTTACAAAAAAGCCAAACAAAATAAAAAAAAACCAAAACAAATTATTAAATTTTTTAATCCAATACGGATTTTTGAAATTCAAATATTAAAAATATTTTTAGCTTAATTAAATATTAATCTATTATTTAATATTAAATTCTATAATAAAAACAAAATAGCTATATAACTAAAACTGTAAAAAAACCAAACATAATTTAATAAAAAAAATAGATTAATATTAAAATTTTAATAAAATGGAATATTTTGAAGCTAAAATTACAAAAAAAAACAACAATATTGGGTAGCAAATATTAAGGGAAAATTATTGAATCCCTAAAAGTATGCAATTCAATATTAATTATATTTACATACACGTTGATATTATTGAACAATTTATTGTTTACAATAAAAAAGAAATTTAAAATTTAAAATTTATATTAAAATTTTATATTTTCCTCGCCTTTATTATGATTTTGGACTATTAATTAAGTAAAATTTAAGAAAAATTTTTTAATTAACAATTAAAAAATATCAAATAAAAAATATTTTAAAGTAAATGTGTCCAAATCAATTAAAATTTTTTGAATTCATCATTATTTTATTTTTTAATTTGAAAAATTTTAAATTTATTTTTGTTTCTCCTTCAGCATTAATTATTTTATTAAATGAATTTTTATTCAAAAAGAAAATACTATTTTCAAATTAATGTGTTAACCAAGTTAGTAACAAAATCAAAGAAAAAAAAAATAATGACAAAAATCTTTTGCTGTTTTGCTCTTTTTTTCCTCTTTTTTTTCTTATGAAAGACCTTTCCTCATATTGTACTTCAATAACATTTTTTGAATCAAAAATTCAAAATTCAAATTATTAACCTTGTAAAATATTTTTATATAAATTTTAATAATTAAATTAATATTTTTACAATGTCTTTGTATGCATGTTTGTGTTTGTATGTGTATAACTATATTTTCTAAAAAAAACATGTATTTTCTGATGTGTGTGTACACAATATAAAATTAAAGTTAAAAATGTAGAACTATTTAAAATATTATATCCGTATATTTAGTATTCGATGGGGCAGGGGGACAGTGGGGGGATGAAACAAACCGGAATTACTTAATTTCTTACAAAAAAAAATTTTTGTTTCTAAACAAAAATCGTTATTATTTTTTTTTTTCATTTTTTTTTTCTGATTTAAATCTTCAACTTTTTTAATACAGGTTATTAAAATTATTTTTTTTGAATATTTTGAATTTATTTTGAATCTATTATGTAACAATCAAACAAACATACATAAGTGATATTAATTTTTCTTTTTCGATTATAATTTCATGAAACTCGATTCGATTTTTGATTTTTTGTATCGTTTTTGTTTTTGTTTTTTTTTTTTTTTTTCGAATTTTTCCTATATATTCTTCATTTTTTAAATATTCTTATCACTATAATTTAGATTTTTGTTTTTTAAATATTCACCTATAAACTAGAAATTTATTTAAATAATTTCATCTTGTTTTCTTAACAAAAAAAAAATTTCGATTTAATTCTTTTTTTCTTTATTTTAATGATAATAATTTGTTCTCTTCCTATACACACACAGTTATAACAGTAAACAAATAAAAAAAATGATTGCATCATTTCAAAGTAAAAATTCATTTTGCAACAACTTAGAAAAAAAAAGGAAATTTTAATTTAAAAATAAAAAAAAAAAATCTTAATTTTTCTTCTTTAATTTTATTTTATTATTTTTTTTGTTTTTTTTTTTTCAAATATATTTACAGTTCTTTTTTAATTTCATTTTGATTTTTCGTTTTACTGTTATTATTATTATCATTTTCATTATTATTATTATTATCATTATTATTATTATTTGTAATTTCAGCTGCTGCTTGTGCTGCTTTAGCGGCAGCATCAGCTTTAGCTTTTTGAGATGATTTATAGGCTTTTGTATAGAAATCATTAAATAAATAATAAAAGAATATTGCATTTGGTAATGTAAATATAACTGACCATCTTGGATAACCGCAATCTTCCCATAATAATTGTGATGAATGACAGAAGGCCATACAGAATTGAATCTATATTTTTTTTTATTTTTTTTTTCCAATGAGAATATTAAAAGAAATAAAAATATAAAATAAATTTAAATATTAATAAATATTGATGAATACAAATTAAAAATATTTAAAATTTTAATCAATACAAATTAATTAGATTTTGAGGGGAAAAATTAAAAAAAAATTAAAAAAAAAAAACAAGGTTAAAATTGTTAATAGAGTGTGTGATGGTTACCATGGAAAATATTAACTTAAGTATGTTTAAGTAAAAATTTATTAATTTTTACAATACATATAAGACTATCGTACAAAAATTTAATAAGAATTTTCACTAATTTTTAAAATAAATGAGAAAATTTAATTGAAAACTTCAAATAATTTTTAAAAATTTTGATTATTTCTCAATATACCATTGAATTCCAAATCTATCACACATACATGGTGTATATACATAACATAATTTCTTTTACAATAAATTAGTTTTGAAATTTCAAAATTTCAACTTGAAAATTATATTTAATTTTCTTTTATAAAATGCCGGAGCTCAGTTATACTCAACCATATATTAATTCACCAACAAAGACTAAGTCTCTTTTAAGAGCAAATTGTAATTATGAGTAGAAAATTAATTTAAATTATAGTTGAAATTTATAAATTTTGTATTGATTGTAAAATTACTTACCAATTGTAAATTAGTGATATGTTTTTTCCACCATAAATATGGTTGAATCCATGGTCCCATTGCAGATAACAAATAATATGAGTACATAATAATATGAACAAATGAATTTAATGTACCAATAAATGTACCATGTCCACCTGGATAATATTTTGTTGTACCCCATGAGATCATTGGCATAACACTATGATGATATACATGTAAGAATGTTACTTGACGATCACGTTTTCTTAATATAAAGAAAACTGTATCTAATAATTCTGATATTTTTGCCAAATAGTAAACATATACACCTCGTGCTTCCTATAAATTATGCACAAAAAAAAATTTTTAAATTATATATGTTTTTAATTGAAAAAAAATTAAATAATTTTTGTATAATTTTAATAACTATATTATATTAAAATGAGGCATGTCTACTATAATTTCATGAAATAGTCAAATATTCCTCATAGGGTTAAAAAAAGTGAAAAACATCTGATTATAAAAGACAGTTTATACTTTACTAAAGAAATTAAAAAAAGGAATTTTAAGCAAATTAAGCTTCAAATTCTTATTTAATTCTTAAAAAAAATAATAACATCTTTCTGTATTTTAATCAACATTTTCGGAATTAATTTTTGTATCTGTAATGTAGATTACTTTTAGTACCTAACCTACACGGAGTTAGGTTAATCTACACGAAGTCGCTAATTGAGTTTTAAATAAAATTAGAAGCAACTCATCTTAAATTATTCAGATTTTAATTTTAACCACAGAAATACAATATTCAATAAAATACATACAAAATCACAATAGGAAGAAAAACTTACTCTGAAAGCTTGTGGTGTCCATGATCTATCAACATTTTGGCATCTCCAATTATAATGTCTAAACCAAGCAGCATCTAAACCCTTTATAACACAAATTTTAATAAATTATATAATTATTTAATTATTTCATAATTAAGGTATACTTACTTCATGAACTAACCATATACTGACAAGAACTTGTACAAAATTATATGCAATTAAAACTCTTTCCAAATTAAATGGTTTTCTATCTTTCATATATCTTGGACCCCAATATAACACAAAATACCAATATGCACATAATATTATAAATGTTGGAACTGGTGATCTAATTAATGGCCAATCATTTGTTCTAGGATCTAAATTAATAATTATAAATTAATATTTATAAAATTTAATAATATATATAGAAATTTTATTACCTGCTAATTCAACAAATAAATAATCCCATGTACTATCTGATTTATTTGCTAATAAATCTGAAGAATTATTTTCAATAATATCCATATTTGTTTTTTTTATAATTTAAACTTAAGATCTATATTATATGTGTATGTGTATACAAATTTTGTTTTTATAATTCAAATTGTTTTGTGAAAACTCAAAAAAGCTCTAGAAGATTTCAAAATGAAAGTTTTCTTCCTATCCTTTCTGTTAATTAAAATTCGGCAGTGATAATTAAGTTTCTACTATAATTAAAAATTTTATTCAATTTGTCAAAAGTTTCCTAGTTCCATTTAAAAGAAGTTCTGGAAAAGAAAAATTAAAAAATTTATATTAAATTATTTTTAATACAAAATAAATTTTTGAATAAATCAATAAAAAATAAATTTAAAAAATTTTATTATTAAGGTTTAGGTTGACGCAGCTGTCAGAGGATACACTTAAACCAATTAGGTCCGTTATGTTGCCACGGGATCTTCACATCCCTAACCTCACATGAACTATTCCGAGTTCTTTATAAATCGATTAAAGCGAAATGTGATCCAAGGAATCTCCGCCTTCGTGCCAAAGCTTGAGCACAGAAGATGGACCACATCCTCCTTTTCCTAAACTACTATTAAATTATGCTTTTAAACATTTATGCATGTATAATTCAAAGACTATACACATATTAAAATAATGTACGTGTTAAATGCATTATATAACAAAATTTAATAAATTTCATCTTATATACATTAAAGTAACATTTTTATTATAAATTTTCGTAACAAATTAAGTGTAGACATTTCCTTCTCAAATCTGCACTTATGCCTATCTGCTTACATACTATACATTTAAACCTTATAATTTTTGGACAAAATTAACATCATTATCATGATCATCAGCAATAAGTATATATGTATATGTACAATGTTCATACGTATGACATTTATCGTGGGAATTTTAAAAATTATAATTCTAATTATTATTAATTTTATTGTAGACACCGGAAAATAACCTAAATAAAGTAGATATTATTATGGTTACTATTATTTTAGTATGTATTGTGAAATATAATAGTAATTTTGTATATATTATCTACCTACTTATATACACAAATTTTTTTCCTCTTTAGCAATGTCGCGACACTATTTATAATTTTTTTAAGTTTTGGGATTAAAATGAACTTCTTGTAATGCGCGTATCTATACTGACATAACACAATTTTTCAATTATTTTTTGAGATGAGTTTTAATTTATTTTTGTTTTTTAAGAAATATTTTGTTGTATGTCTTTGTATATAGGAAAATGAGCGCGTTAACAAGTAAATAATAATAACTGTTATGTAGGTGACGTGAGTATGACATATCTTTTGATAGTACCTATATACTATTTGATATTTGGCGACGCATAAATGGTACTGTATTAGTTTTACAGCATGTTTTGTAATAAAATTAAGGAAGATATATTTTAGTAAGACATAAATACATAAAAGTATGTATTATATAATATAAATGTGTAGCTGTAACCACATAAATATACAATAGTGAAAAAGTATTTCAAAATCATGATAAAATACAGAAAAGTATTTAAATATGCCAAAAATTTTATAAAATGAAGATAAATTTGAATTTAATGGTGTTTAGGATTGGTATACAGATATACTGATGACAAGATTAAATTTCTAGTTGGCTATGAAATATGTAAATTTCTAGCATATTATTCAGAATTTTTTTTCTTTTCTAATCATAAAATTAAATGTAGAAGAACAGTCAAATCATAATTTTTTTCTTATTAGATTTTTCACCTTATTATAGGTTTTTGAATTATGAATTTAAATTCACTTATATAGGAGAATCTGTTTTATATTTCAATGTTTAATCGATTTGATGTTTTCTTCATAAATTCTCTATACAGCAATTTCCGAATAAATGCATTATGCCTAAATAATTTTTTATGTTTCAATTTTCTTAGCTTAAACTTCCAAGATAAATGATAAAATAAACAAAAATTTTTTAAATTGTTATTTTTTTTTCTTCAAGAAATTTAATTTACTTTCAATTTCGAAGCACACGTTATGTAGATGGTTTCTTAATTTAAATTTTTCGTATTGTGAATCATTTTAATTGAATTTCTTTCTATTATCAAAAAAAATAAAATTATTTTCTTGGAAAATTGCAAAGAAAAATCAAAAGTAGTTTAAATTTTTTGAAAAATTTTCATGTTTTGAAGCCTTATATTTTGAAATATGCATATCGGAAAATTCAATTTATCGAATGATCCATATTTTGTAAGATTAAGAAATTATTTAATTTTTTTTTAATGTTTTGTTAAGCTGAACTTGCACTTAAGCTGAACAATTTCTTCAAAATTTTAAAGCAAAATCAGACTACTCATTTATCCGGGAATGACCATTGTATAAGAAATTTTTTCAAAAATCATTAAAGAATTTTTGTTTTTAATTCTACAATTTAATTTACGTTTCTTTATCTATGTTTGTCAATGTAAAATTTATATGTTTTGCAAACATTACGCACCCAAAATAAATCATATATAGTTGTGATTTTATTATTTCCGGCCTAAAAAATAGTTTTTTTGTTTTTTATTTTTCAAATTTCTAGCTTTATTTTTGTTCAATCAATGACCTCACCTCGCATGAAGGTGTTATTTAATAAATATTTTAAAAAAAATTCAACTTGATGATTTTAATTTAATTTTTTTTTGTTTTTTTTTTTGTAAATTTACACTTTGCAAATAAAATAGGAAAAAAATCAAAAAAAAAACAAAAACTGTATATGATCAAAGCCTGTATGTATAACTTAAATCATAATACATGTACACATTTTGCAAATATTTATTTAAAAAAACAAAAATAGCTGTTATACTTAAAAAAAAAATTTAAAAACTTTTAAAATTTCTTAAAATTGAAAATTTTCAGAAGAAGACTTCACAAAAAAACCAAAAATTTTTTATAGTAATTTAACATTAATATTTGTATTGGTTAAATAAAAATAACACCATCGGATAGTTTAACACCATCAATAGCTTATAATATTGTTAAAGTTCTATAAAGATTCAAAAAAATTTCAATGGTAATTGTACACAAAATCGTATATAATATAGTGTTAAATCTAAACTAAAATTATAATTAATAAAAATCTTACTATTCTCAGCACTAAACTTCCAAAAGTTAACAGAAAAAAAAAAAAAATTCAAAATGACTTAAGAAAACAAATAAAATTTTATGAAAAAAAAAATTTTACTAAAAAAAAAATTATTCGAAATGAACTTCACGGCATCACTTTATTATTTGTTAACCGGCGAGCAACTAGAGTGTTTTAAAAATTATTGAAATAAGTTTTTTTTTTGTTTTTTTTTGGATCTTCATTATTTGGCTGGCAAGTATTAGTTGTAACCTTGCCTTGTTTGATCTTTTCTTGGTTTTTTTTTTCGTTATTCATTAAATTTTAGTATAAAAATTTTTGCCCTTCCAATAATTACTTTTTTCAAAATTTTTAGTTAAAAAAAAAATAACTATTAATCTACTATAAATCGATAGTTAATTAAAAGAGAAATCAAACCAGTTAACAATACTAATTGAACTTTCAAATTACTTTTTGTTTTTTTTTTCATTTTCATTATTATTTCGAATTTTGTTCATTAGATTTAAGTCAAGTTTTTTGGAAATTTTTAAAAAAATTTTTATATTTTAAATGAGAAATGCGAATAAAGTAATAATGCATGTGTGACAAACATATGCAGGTATGTATGTAAATTTTTTGTGATATATGTCACAATAATAATATTTCCTGTTTTTAATTTTCTAATTAGGGTAAAAATCCTAAAATTCCTTTAAAATATACAGCTAAAAAAAATTTAATTGCAATATTTAAAGGTTATTTTTATGGTAAAATTTTTTTTTTAATTTTTATTATGTAAGGTCATACAAAAGAAAAGATGTCCGATGTGGTCAGCAAATAGTCAACTCACACTGAACTGTATATTTTTAAAGCACTACATTTACAAGTTCTGGCAATTCTTTTTTCATTAACCTATAAAAGCGGTAATAAAATTAAAGTAAATTTATAGATAACAAATGACTGCTCATGACTCTTTTGAAAAATATTTATAAAAATTTGAAATTAACTAAGACTTGGGTAATGGTCTTCTTGTACCTATAATTTTTTGGCAGTGAACTTAATAAAAAAGCACTTTTTTGTTATTAAAACATTTTGACATTTGGTGCAACAGAAACTTTGGTTAGAAAAAGTAAACTCATATGTAAATTCTCATTAAAATCGGTCCAGCCGAAATCAAAATACATAATAAATAAAGGGCGAATTTCGCATTGCTAAATGATCTCTTTTCTACTTACGACTTTCCTTCAGTATTTAACTTTACTGATATTGAGTCTATGACGGGTAAGTTTTACGAAATCATTCTTGCTGCATTTGAATTGTTTATTCCAGTGTTGAAAACTAAAGGTACTGGCTCCGACTCTCCATGGTTTTCACAAGAGTTGAGGGTACTGCGCAACAAAAAGAATAAGCTGTGGCGCAAATCTCTCTCCACTAAAGGCGACAGGGACTATGATAATTTCCGATTGTCGTATGATCAATTTAAATTAGCAGCAAAAGAACGTTACGACTACTATATCTATAAAACTTCGGATAACTTAATACGTAATCCCAAAGTTTTTTGGAAGTTCATAAACCATAAGAGGAAAAGTGAGAATGCACTTGAAAATGCACAGGCAAACCATATCAACATTTAGATTGAAACATAAGATGTTTGCATTTCTTTTAATCAGAGAAATAAATTCAGCATGTGAAATTTGATGCAATAACAATACCTCCCTCATTGTATATCCTAATACAGTCGATGAACAAAAAGTAGACCGATGTAATTGAGAGATGCAAATGAAAACAAGTGGAAATTCGCATAGATATGTTCGTGTGTATAGAAGTAAATGAAAAAATTAAAATATACATATATTATGTATATGTACTTATTTACCTACATTATTAAAATAGTGAAGTAAATATTGAAGTTTCGGCAGGTAAGTAAAATATCTGTTGTCTTTCCAAAATTCATTATTAACCATCATCTTTTACCATAATGACTAAGTGACTCTATTTTATTTTTATATAGTGAGACGTAAACATTAAAATAATGTTATATTATTGCGTTTATAAGAAGTAAAAATTAAACATTAACATTAAAATTTAACATTAAAATCGAAACTGTATAAGTAGAGGTACATAAAACATAAATAATAATAGGTACATAAACATGTTATGTAATAAAAACCTGTAAATAACTAACAATTGTTTTGGTTTTTTATTTTGTTTGGTCGTATAGGAAATAACAGAAGAAAAAGCGCGAACACAAAATTATAAAGAAAAAATTATTAACTGTTATAATTGCAATGATTTGTGATACAAAATTTATCTCTAATATTCGGTCAACTTGAACCTGAATAAGAAATATTTGCCTGAAAATTAATGAAACTACATTAGTGAAAAATTTTTTCTAGTCTCATAAATTATCTAATTCTTATTTGTTAAATAACCCTCTTTTGCTCGAAATACTTTATCGTTCACAATCATTTTTGTTCAAACTAATTTTGTAAATTTTGCAAAAGCAAATATTTGAATGAAAAACACTTATAGAACAGAACTTACTCTGCAAAACTAAAAATGGGTTGATAAATAGGCGTATGCTTGAGTGAAACGAAAATCTCGGTTCTTTTAGACTTCTACCTATTCAGTTACAATTGCATAAAACAAATTTTGGAATTTTAATTATTTGATTATTTGAGAGAAATTTTATACATGTGCTTTACCAAATTTCATAATTGAAATTATAATTTTATTTCAAACCTTTCCATTTTGATTGTTTAATCAATTTTCAATCATATTTCGACTAGAATTTTGTTTTATTAGAGAACATTATAAATAAAAATAAAAAATTTTTTCTAAAATTAAATAAGAATATTTAATAAAGTAATTGAAAAGTGAAGTAAAATACACAAAAGTAATTATGATATTTTAGTTTCTCTTGTTCTCTTGCGATCAAACAAAATATAAAAAGATTTATGAATTAAAACGTGGATAACCTTGACATGGAAATTCGAGCTTGTGTTTTACTTTTAATTTTCTTCTTGCACTTACATATGCAATTTTGTTTTTGTAAATAACAGCTGTTAACATGTGTATGCACGGGGTTTGAAACTTAATTTCTATAACTAAATTATGAATTACAAAAAAATTCAAACTTTAACAACAATTTTATAAAAAAACACGAAACTTTTGACCGAACGCTTCGCATACAATAAAGAAGGTATTGTAATCGCATGGAATTTAACATTGACGAATTTAATATCTTGACTCAATTCACCTTAATACGTTAAAACACCAAGAAATAATGGGGTAAATTTTTTAAATTACAAATTTCAAATTTTACAGCATGCAAGAAACTAACAACTTTCTGATTGAAATTTTGTGTTTAAACTCCGGTCTCCGGTCGTTCAAAAGCAATGAATTAAAAAATTTTGAGAGCATCAAGTTCTAGAAATCTTATTTTTAATTGGAGCCGATTTACGATTTGGCACCATTATTATGGCATGTAAGGAACAAATTAAACTTACAGTCAAATTTTCTGGAAAAACACTAAGCACTAAATTTAAATATTATGTTAATTTTATCGCTACTTGCTTTACGAATTTTTGAGAGAAATACACTTCGAAAGATTTTTAATGCAAAAAAACTCACAAATGGTGAATATGAAAGACGAAGAAACAGTGAACTTAAGCAGCTAATAGGGGGCGAAGATATAGTCAGATTTACTAAGTCACAAAGGTTAAGATGGGCTGGTCATGTGGCTAGGATGGGTGAACGAAGCTCACAATGTAGAATATTTAGAAATCGTCTTTGTCTTTCTCGGGCGAGAGGAAGACCTGGAACAAGATGATTGGATGATGTTGGAGAGTTTCAAATTGGAGAACACTGGCTCAAGATATATCAACATGGAGGGGCGTTGTGACGAATGTCAAAGCTCACCTGGGGCTGTAGCGCCAAATGATCATGATGACTTATTAAGTAGAAGTTTCGTTAATATTTGAAATAAATATGAGAAAACTTCTTCACAATCTTGTTTGTGCACACTTTTAATTTTACTCTAATATTATTTAGAAAATAAACATTGTTGTCGGCTATTTATTGATCAAATTAAAGTTTTTTCAGAGGATAACTACTGTTAGAAAAATATAATATCAAAAATATTAAAAGTAAAAAAAACTAAACTTTCTTCATCTTGTAATTATGCGGAAATTAAATTTTAAAGCTTCCAGTTTTTTTCCACTCTGAACAACTGACTTGATGAATTTTGAAAAAAAAACCTCGATCGAGTCAATTGGTGTAAAACATAAGTTTTGTTTTCCATACCATTTGTATAAGTAAGTAAGTTAAGGAATGACTAAGTTTTTTTTTTTGAATCGCAGTGACTTAAAGTAACAGAAAAGTGAAAAAATAACTTCCTCTTTATGACTGAACTTTAAATTCATTTTTTTTTTTAAATAAAATTTGACTTTAAATTAGCATATTTCTTATATAAGTTTTGCAATGTATATAAAAAATTTTAAGTGGCATATAATTCGGCTTAAAAATGAACTACCAACAAATTTATGTTAATTATACATAAAAATTGAATCAAATTAGAATTGCAAATTTTGCATTGAAATAATTTTGCTATTTTTTTTTGCTTTTTAGCTAATTAATTTAATATTAAAGACACTAATATTGTGGTACTAACAGTATTATAATGTTTCATAAGGCATACAACCAAAGACAGAAAAAATAAATTCATTTGCCATGCGTAATACTAAATATTAAAGCGAGTTTGTGCAAGCTCAATAGAAATTCTTTTAATTTCTCTTGCATTCTTGAATGTAGCTTGAAATCATATTTAATAGTTTCATTCAAACCATCATAAATTTTTTTTTTAAATAAAAAAATTATAAAAGGCCCACTAAAATTATTTCGAAATATATTTGCTCAATAATATTTTTCTTATTCAATTAAAATTATAATTATTATAATCTTGATTTCTCTTATATATAAAGAAAATTCTTGAAACTAGTCTTAAAATTTCCAAATACAACTTTGATAAATTTTTTTTTTTAATAAATTAAAAGATTGTATAACAACTTGTATAACAATATATAGAATAATTTAAATTAATTTTTATAAAAGAATTAATAAAATTTATTATAATTCTCAAATTATTTTAATCGGAACCGAATTTATTTGCTAAAGAATTAAAAAAATACTTTAAATGATAATAAAAAAATTTCATTAAATTTAATACAGCCACGATCTTTGTGCCAAAAAAAGAAAAATTATTAATATTAAAATAAAATTTAATTTTTTTTTTACTTTCCATTTTGGTTTAATTTATTAATAAGAATTTTCAATCTTTTATTCATTAACAGCACCTCACTTTTATAGTTTATTTTAAAATTTTCGAAAAATTTCATAAGAATGATCGAAATTTTGAGGAACTAATAATAAAAAATATCCTTAAAAAAAATAATTTTTTCAAAAAATTGAAATGAGATTACGATATTGCTTTGTTCTAAAATCAGGGGTGCGAAATTTTATTTAAAAGCATTAAAAATTTAAAATTCCAAAAATTTTATAATAAATTTTGTATTTGCATACATACGTATTTATTATTAAAAATATTATATAGTTATTTTAAAAAATCTTTAATGGTCAAAGGATGATTTGATTTGTTTGTATATGTGTGTTTGAGCTGTATAATAATTTCAATATATATGTATATGGAATAAATAATAATATAGAATTGAATGGGCACACACGATTATAATTTGAATAAGTAAGGCATATATTGTTAAAACCACAAGTTACGTAATAACGGATATTCATACAAACTAGTTTACAAACTTTTGTATAACAAGTTTATATTCCATATATACATACATATGTATGTATATAATATGTACCTATATCATGTATAAATTATTAAAAATTAAAATAATCAATCAATAATCGAGAGCGTTTTCAAAGACATCTTTTAAAAAATGAAATTTAAAGCCATCATTATAATCAGTTGGTTTATCCCCCCTTAAATTAGTTGTTTAAATTATGATGACAATTAGTTGTGAGGTGTGACTTTAATTTCTAAAGAAATTATGAAAAAATATTCTAAAAACATTTTTATGACCCACAGATTATAAAAATATTATTGTAAATTTTTTTGAATGTTCTCACTGAGTACAATAGAAAATTTTATTGTGTAAAAATAGCCTCACAAACAACATGGTAGTTTTTTTACAATACTATTTTTGTTCCCCAATTAAAGGCATAGATGAAGCTAAAATTTAATCAAAAAAACTGCCATTTTGATCAATTTCCAAAATTATTAATTGTTTTTGGAGAAATTTTAAAAATTTAAGCCTTTTTACTAAAAAAAAATATTTTTATGTGAAAAAACTAATCGAAAGTTTTCAAAATTCTATAATTGTAGCTATGTCCTAATTTTTGTTATACAATTTTATATCATTTACATAAATTTGAATTAACTGGCTTTTAATTTTTTTTTTTTTGGCAAATAAATTTGGAATTTTATTAAAACATTGATTTTAATCAATTCATTTCTTTTAAAAATAATTTAAATTATATTAAATATAACATTGTTGCGAAAGATGAAATTTTGATTATCATTCAATAATTTATTCAAATTTTCATAGGTTTTAATAAATTTTATCAATAAACGTGTTTGGAATATTTTCGAAAATGATTTTAAAAATTTCAAAATAATATTTAATTATAGTGCGAAGACAATATTAAATCGGCAAAATCAGCAAATGTTTGAAAGCAAACAAAATTTTCCCTTTCATATTCAATTACACAGTACAAAGTCAAAATGCATTTACAATCCAAATTCTGTACCTGTGTATATACATTGTATTCTAAAATAAAAAAATGTAATAGCTTAAGTAACATAACAAAATAAATTACACAAAAGCAAAATTTTAAGTACATTCATAAATATTGAATAAGAAGACCTAAAACAAACATAGAGCTAATATTCTAATTAGAAGAGCTCAAACATAAAAAAATTTGCAATTTTTGCCGAAAAATATTTTTGAAAGGTTATGGCCAAATATAAATGAAATACACATACATACATACAATACATATCCAAAAAAAAGTTGAAAAATCAACAGGCTTCAAAAAAAAAATAATAAAATTTGTGTACAAATTTAGTTTTCAATGTTTCACAATTTTTGAATGCATTGAAAATAATTCGAATCAATGAATTTTTAATATAAATGTTTGTGTAGATATGCAATTAACATGTTAAATGAGAGAAAATATTAATTTTCGAAAAAAGCTTTCGAAAAAGAACAAGGCACTTAATATTAAACAGTCTAACTTGTTGAAATTAAAATAAACTATACTTATGCATATAAATGCATTCTGTATGCATTTATATGTGCATATATAATGAGCTTAACGAGATGAAAATATACAGAAGAAAATTTCTCAAAGAGAAAGCTTTTTTTATTTTAATCTCTAATTTTCTTGTAATTCTTTCATTGTATGGTACGAGTATAGTTTTCGATTTTAATGTACATACAAAAATATTTTCATTTCGAAAAACCAAAAATAAAAAAAAATGAATGAAAATGAATTCAAGCACCCTTTAAGGATAAAATTAAATATAAAATTTTTCATTGCATACTCCCCTTCCAATATAAATATGCATAAAAACAAATGAAAAAAGAGCACGACAAGAGAATGTTTGTAATTTTCTTTGATATGTAGGCGAATGCATTGCAAAAATTAACAAAAACAATAAAATGACAGTCTCTATACATTAAAAATGCTGTTAGTCAGTGGCGTTCCTCTATTTTCATTCACAATTTAAAATAAATCAAAAATATTGCAATTTTAGAATGTCGTTTTTTTAAATATATTCGAAAAAAAAACTTTACTTAAATTTTTATATCACATTTATTCCCATATTTATTTTATTTATTTATGAATATTAACATTCAAAACATTCCAAATTGAATAATGGATTTGTGTGTAAGTACATTGAAAAACTTTATTCGAAAATTCAAAAAAACTAACTGGACAGATATTCAGTGGGATTTTTCTAAATTTTAAAAATCATATTGGGATTCTTTAACTGTTGAAGAATTTACGCTTGTAAAATCAACTTTGAATTTGAATCTTTAAAAATAATTATTGTACATCTATGAAGTCTAATATGAATATTAGGAAATATCATTAGAATAAATGCGAATTAGAATAATTTTACGAAATAATATAAATGGTAGAATTAAAATACAAAATATCTCATAATTGTATATTATAAAAATTCTAAACTAAAACTAATAACAATAATTTCAAAAAGAAATTAACAATCAATATAACAAACAATAATTTATTATGATTTTAATTGAGAATAGCGAATCATTTCAAATTCGAATTAATTTTTAAAACAATTTCAATAAGAACATGAATTGACCTACTCCTGTTAACATATTACTTGACATATACAAGAACAAGAATAATACCAAGTACAAATCATCCTCCAAAATCAAATATAAAACAAAAAGACAGAAAAAATTTACAACGTCCCTGATATTCTTATTCTAAATTGCCGTTTAAATTAATTGTCTCTTGAAAAATATATTGGAAATGATTGTATACCAAATCATATTAAAATTTTTTATATATGTGTATTAAGTCCTTGGCATTTAATTATAATTTTTATCAGAAATAATTTTACTTGCATTTTACATATCGTATTTGAATTGTATGAATTGTGAGAATTATATTTAAAAATTGCAATATTTTCATTTTGTTTCCCATTTTATTAAAAAAACATTCACCATTAATTTATTTTTAAGATGATTTATGAAATTTAATCAAAGTTTTTATTGATGAACACTTTAATTTGTGTATATGTGTATGTATATGTAAAAATCCACAAAAAAAAATTAATTTTTAATGTATGTAATTACACAAAAGTCCTTATAGTTTAGGCCTTAGAATTAATCACTTATATTATTTGTATATGTATACATGTATGTATGTATATGTACTCAATAATATGTATTAATAATAAAATTACACTTATAAATTTAAATTGTAAATTTTAATTATAGATTTTTTTTTATCCGTACCGTAATTATACTATATTGTACATGGTATCCTTTAATATCCTTTATGAAAATTTTCAAAATTTTTCTAATTTAAAAATATATAATTTCTTTATTTTTGTTTTATGTATTTCTTCCTTATTTTATAATTTCTGATAATAAAATTCCAATTTTTATTCCCTTTTTCTATGTTATCACTGAACCGAAAATGCCGAAATCTGTCAAACAACTGAGCTTTTTCGATGTTTTGCACTCCTAAGTATACTACCTTATTTTAAGGGGGAGATCACTTTTACTTTTAAAGTTAGAAACGGAAAGAAAAACTAAAAAAGAAAAAGAAGAAGAAAAAATAATAATAAAAAAAAAACCAGTAAATTAAAATCTAAAGAGAAAAAATAGTAATGAAACAAACAGAAAATTGTATAATAATATATGATTTTCCTAATATACACACAAACACACATGCACACACACATTAAGAGAGAATTCTTTTATTCTAATTTTTTTGTTTTCTTGTTTATAGTTATATAAATTATATAAAACAAACTTACTATACGCTGCAACAGTATTCATAATCTATATAGGAAAATTAATAACAAAAAAAAACAACAAATAATAAAATTATTAAAAGCTTTTTTGATAAAAATTTTTGCTTAACACACAAACGAACACAATAAAAGGAATAGTGGTGAGTGGTGATTCTCCAATCTATAGAGACAGACATTCAGACGTTAGATTTTCTCTCTCTTGCTTAAATATCATAATGTCTATAAGGAATTTCATCTTAAAACCTGATGATAATTTCGAATTACATTGTTTTCTACACTTATTTCTCTCAAATTTTTATTATTTGTTGTTGTTGTTATATTGTTATTCAGGTGTGTAGGTTATCTTTTTCAACAATATTGTATACAAACTGTTGTAGTTTTATTAAAAACATGTATGTGCATATGTGCATACATGAAAATAAAGATTATTAAAAAAAAAAATTGTAATTTTTGTGCAAATTCAGAATTCTTTTTTTTTGATTTTTGAATTACGGTATTTTATGTGAATTTGAATTGTTGAGTTTTAATGCAAGAAGGAAGTTTTTCTATGTTTTAAGGGTCAATAACAAATCAAAGCATGTTCCTATTTTAATTGCTATATCTTAGATTTTTTATACTTAATTGAATTCGGTTGTTAGTTTCTTACACAAAGTTTTATAAATTTTTTAAATCTCAAAAAATTTAGAAGTTGGTAAAACTGTACCACTGCCTTAATTTTATGCCTCAAAAATTTTTAGTTTCTCGAACCGAACCTCTTTATTGTTTATATATCGATTGAGTAAAAAATTATATTAAAATATTTAACTTTAAACAACTTTGTGTAAAAAATTACTTGACATATTTTTAAATGATAAAGTACAATACGAAATTTCAAAACTTTTTATTAAGCAATAATGAAAAATCATGCCGAATATGCCAAAAAAAATTTTTTTGTACAGAAAGTGAAAAACAAAAATTTGTACAAAACAAGTATTCAAGGACGAAGAAATTTTTACGACAAAAGCTTCTCTATTTCTACCTGATATTGAGAACGACTGCAGACAAAATATATCCGGTGATATAAGTCATCCGTTCTTTGATAATTGTTCGGATATTAACACACCACTCTTATTTGGAACTAGTAACAAGCTAAACTCATGCAATCGTGTTAAAAAGCACAGAGATGTCTCAAGCAAAATTAAGCGGCAGATTTTATTTTTATGGCAGTTTTTCATTTAACGTTTTTGGATGCTACCAAATTTTAAAGTGTGACAGAAAAGATAGAACCACTCTCCCTTAAGACATTTCCACTAGCCTTTGTTGTGTAGCTTTTGTTGGCTTATGAAATCAAGAAAGCGTTAAACGAAAATCAATTTGACGAAATCAAAAAGTGACCATACAATATTGAATTAGATATTATACAATTTAGCAATATAGGCTAATTTATATCAAAAATTTCTCCAAGGACAAATACAGACGTATGTGTGTCAAAGTTTGAGATGATCGGAAAATATGTAAATACATGGAAAACCCTATCTAAAGTTACGTTTGTTTTAAAGCCTAAAAAAGTTGAGTTAAAGTTAAATTTTGAAATAAATTACGCAGACAGTTATTGAGATAATGATATCCAATTTTTTCGGAATTCAGATTGCCCATATGAAAATTCATTAGGATGCGGAAAAATTACTGAAACTAAATGCAGCCTTAATCGTGGAAATTGGCAGAGTAATAACATAGAAAAGAGAAGTTGGAGCCAATACGAAGAGACACTTTTTGTGGTTGCGTTGTAAGACAGTCATAAAAGTTGACAAAATTTATATTGGAAATTTCTCAACTGGAAATTGTAAGCTTACAGAATTTCTAAAAAAATGTTTGTATAGTGCCGTAACAAAATTTAATTTAGAAAAATTTTTCACTTATATTGCAAAAGTTTCAACTCTCCTAGCATTAACATTTCATGTTACTATACTGTATTATTGTACAGAAACTAAATAAATATACTACTAGAAAAAAAACAACAAAACTACCAAAAATTGTAAATTTCTACTATAAATAAAATTTCTAGTACACTATCAATTCATGTTCGACTTTATGCTGTTATAAGTGTACAATCTTGAGCTCTTAATTGACATTGAATTTTTATTTTTTGTTTTTTGTCTTCTTCATTTATTAATTTTAATTTATTTAATTTAATCTACAGCACTCTTTTTGTCTACCATTAATAATCATACATATATAACATACACACATACTAAATCAATTTGACTATGAACCACATTATGCACAAACACTCAAAATATAATGTTGAAAATAAACAATAAGAAAATTTTTTAATTTAAGCAGAAAATTGTCCATGATGGTAATGTTGACTAACTTGATTCATGTGTAATATCTAAAAAAAAAAAGAAACAAGCAAAAACAATTTATTTTGTATTTCGTAGGGCGCAACCAAAAATAAAAAATTTTGAGAAAAAATCGCAAAGAATAAAAATTTTAATATGTAATTAAAAATTTATAACATTTTTCGAAAAATATTCAAAGAAAAAAAATTTTTGCACAAAAACGATAAAAAGTGTGCGGATAAAGATGCTGAGATGCAAAAAAAAAAATAACAAAAAAAGTGGAGTAAATTTATCGCATATGTTTTCGGCATTATTTTCAATTTTGTATATTAATCGCGGTCATTAACACTTATTTGACCAAACTTGCATTATTCAATGAGAGTTAAAAATATGTAGGAAATAAAAATAATAATAATGTAGAAATTCAATTTTTTATATTTTTTATTTTTTTTTAATAAATTCATTTTCAAATGAAATAACAATTGAAAAAAAAATCAGAAAAGAATTAAAGAGTTTGATCTTCGATAGTAATCTCGGATTTGCAAATTTTAAAAACAAATTTTATTTTGACGTAGGCCGAATTGACAATTTTTTGTCTAACAATAATTTCACAGAAAATAGTGTAAGTGATAAACTTGATTAGCCCTGTTAACTCATTCATTAAGAGTTCATTTAAATTAGATTGTATTATTAATTATTTATTATCAACCACGACTTCGGCCCCTATATAATTTTTTTTTCATATAAATTTTTATAATTTCCGACAATTCAATATACAATTAAATTCCTGTATAATACACTAAAATGAAAAAAATAGGATTACTTCTCATCTTTAGATACTATTCAAGTAAACATAAACCAAACAAAAGTACCTACACTCAGCGTAGAAAAAATCCGCCGAATATACTTTCTTTGGATATTCTTTTGAATTTGTAAAAACTTTTAAATACTGCTGAGCATTCACAATGTATGTTCATGAAGAACCAGTTTACCAATACCACATGTTGTTATGTGCGTACACTTTTTTCTTGCAATTATTGCTGCAATATCGAAATTTAAAGCTTTAACTAAATTTTTTATTTTCCGAATTTTAAATCAATAATAACAAAATACACTTACGCCAACTTAAAAAATTAAAATAAAAAACAGACAGACGGACTAGACCGTCGTCTAGAAAACTTTCGTATAGCAAAAAAATTATAACAAAAATATGGAAGAAAAAAAAACAAAAACAAAATCACCTTTATACTTCAATTTATTTGATCATGAACTAAAAAATAATTTAAAAAAATTTTGAACACTTTTTCTGTCTCTCTTTAACATTTTCGTTTACTTTTTTTTTTTGGAAATTGACGATTATTAAATTTTGAGTCAAAATTTTTTGACTAGAATTAAAGGTCAAAACTTCATGAGATTTTCAGAATCTTACCAAAAAATTTTTTTCACTTGAACACATTTGTATACACGTACCTCAATAACACATACATGTAAAAGTAAGTATATCAATGGTAATATTTTTAGGTTAATTGAGATTTTTTAAAGGTTATTAAACGGTACCTTATTAAATTTTTTTCTTTTGTAAATTTATGTATATATATATATATATATATAGATTTTCAAATACTATTATTGTCCTTGTACTTGTAATCATTTAAAATTCATTATTTTATTATTATTATTGTTATGTATTACAAAATTTGTGCATTTGCTTGTGCATTCGTTTTCATACATACGCAGTGCCTACTAACAAGTGTGTATGATTTTGTATTCCCACAATTCTTTGATTTTATCATTAATATTTTCTTTGCAAAATTCCTAAAGAATAAAATTTATCGACATAATTAACTAAATTTATTTCAGAGCGGCTTTTATAATATTGTCACATAAATGAACTTTGCTATTTTATAATAAAATTTCAAAAAATATGCAAATAAAATATGTATATTGTTTGTTTTTTCCTTAATTTAATTTTATGCATGTTATATGCATTAATTATAATTATAAAGTCTAATCATAAAGCTGTTTATAATCGCTTAATGTGTCGGATAGAATAGATATTAGAAGATATGTACATATATAAATATTTCCGATTGATTTCGATAAAAAATATGAAACATACTCATATATAAGTATGTACCTACTCGTATGTATGTAGTTATATAGATTTATGTAGTATAAGAAAAGTACCGTTAATATTTTAAGTAATTAAAAATATTTATTTTATATGCATAATATTGAATAATTTTCGACTATTGTATTAAATATTATAAATAAAGTTAATAAAATATTAATTTAGAATTTATAATGAAGACAATATTGTTTAATAAAACGGTGAATATAAACTTAGACGGCAGTGTATGATAAGACTGTGACATGTTAAAAATCTGAGTAGTTGCCAAATTATCATAGTAAAAATGTTTGATATATTTTAGGTTTATAGTTATTATAATTGTCTTACAAAGGTAAAGTTATGAGTTATTTTGTAAAATTTAAGACACTCTGGGAATCACCCCACCACCAAACTAAATTTTATTGTATTACAGATATAGTTTCGTTTTGTGTTTCATCGAAATAAAATTCCATTTTGTGTTAAATCGAATGTCATTTTATGGATATGACATATAACTGCATACAATAAGAGGGTCATGCCACAAGTTAATCAACTGTTGGGATATTTTATGTCCCACGAACTGAACATTTTCTACATTTTTGAGAATTTTTATAAAATAGAGAAAAAATCAACCAATATGTTAAAAATTTAATATTTCACATTTGGTTTTCGAAACAATGGGCTATTTAGTAAATTGTTTTAGGAATATCAAGTGGAATATCAAGGAGAAATCGTACTTTCACAAAAGGGCCGATTTTATATTTTTTATCTAATCTTACTAACTAACAGACAGAATTTCCTTTAAATTTCCTTGAAAATTTTGCTTATCAACTTTTCAGGAAATTGAGTAGCATAAAGTGAATTTTTATATTAAAAATCAAATTTTTATTTTTAACATATTTATATATGTTTATTAAAAGGTTACCTGCTTTCTTAAAGTTTGTAAGAAGTGTTTAAAAGAAAATTTCATAATCTTATGCAGCACTTTCGCCAAACTAAGAAAATATACTTTACAGTCGATAATGTTCTGACTACATGAGATTTTCTTATTTATTATCAAAATAATATAAAATTTTTCAATCATACAAGTTTCACAATACTTTTTGAGATTTTAAGATTGCAATGAGTTTTCATAAAAATTAAACATGTTGCAATTAAACATTTATCAGAGAAATTTTTGCATATGAAACTGGAGATTTTTTTTTTTAAATTTTTGTGTAGTAGCATAGTTTAAACATATTGTAATAAAAATAGACTAAATTTCATTTATGAACTATTAAGTTCAAAGGATTTTAAAAAAATGTTTAATCCAAACTAAAAAATTTAATGATTCTAGTCTATTACACAAATGTGCTCCAGTTATTGAAAAAAAAAAAAATAATTAAAATCATCCAATAGCGGTATGGATTTAATAACATAATTGATTTTCCATACCCTATAACCAAAAGTTCTCATTTAAATGAGTCTTGAAACTTTGTATATACATATATATACTTTATAGAACTTTCTAGTTCTTATTTAACTATATATAAAGTTTCTTATAGTTAAATAAGAAGTTACTTCTTATATATCTTCACATTATTTAATAATCCAAAATGAGCTTATTTATTTATATGAGTCCTATGTGTACAGTAAATTAACACATTTACAGATATAAATATTGTTAAACCTGTAAGTTATAAATTAAAAGCGTGTATTTAAATTTTTTATTATAAGATGCCACGAAACAATATACAAGAATATTTTTTAAATAAAATATTTTAGTTCCGGACTAGTACTAGCATATACTTTTAAAAATACCTTTACCAAAATACTATAGAGAGATATTCTCTTACCAAATGAACATTTACAATGTACAATAATTCATAATTTCGTATAGGGAATGATCAATATTACAGTATCTATGATTTAATCAAAAAATTTATGAAAATTATTCAAAAACTATAAAAAAAAAAACTTAAAAAAAAAAAGCCAAAAGACCGTAAAATATTACAAGCATTGATAACTTATAATCAATAAGACCTTATTGTGTATAATAAAAGTAAATCTTTCAAGATGGTCATAAAATTCAACGATTTTTGTTTTGTTGACACTAACGAATGTCAAGGTTCTTTCTACATTTTATTTACATATATGTAGGTACAAAATATGATATTTAATTTTATCTTTTATAGTTTATAAAAATATTGGAGTTTATTCATTGATTTAATATTGATAGCGGAACTTTGTTAAATTACAATGTTATTTTATTATGTTAGAAGAAAATTTTTGAATTTATATTTTATAATATTATGTAGATTTAAGTTTGTTGTAATGCAAAATTTTGTAAAATATTATTCTTGAATTGTGAATATTTCGCACCTTGAAAATAATATCGCAACATCTCAAAATTTTTTAACTAAGGATATTGTTGAAAGTGCAAATATTTCTTTGTATTTTGTACGAAATTACGTCGTAAGAGTATATCACAAATTGCTGCTTTTATTCAAAATTTTCTAAGTTCAATTTTCGGAATTTGTTGAATAGTGTGTTTCTTGTTAAATTCAAGACCGCAATATTTTGCGATATTATCCAAACTCAAAAAATATTTTAATTTAATACCGTAGATATACTGAAATGGCACATAGTTTTCTCAAATCACATAGTAATTTTTATGAAAAGAAATTGAGATATAAGCCGGAAAATTCAAAATATTGCAATTTTACATTTATTAAAATAAAATATATATATATTTTTATTGAGTATAACACATAACTTTAAAAACAATACTAATATAAAACAAAATGTTTTGGTCTTTATTTTCTCATAAAAAAATAGCGTAACTCTTTGAACTCAATTCACTCGAAACTATAAAATTTAAAGATGTTGCGGTATTATTCTCAAGGTGCGATTCATTCAAAAAGTTAATTTTTTTCAAATTTTCTTAATTTTCAAGAATCACGTACATTATCGTTTTAAAAAAATACTTCATTTTAATTTTATTTTATAAAATTTCGCCATGAGTGTTAATTATATACATTAATTTAAAGGAAATACAAAGTAATGGTGGAAAACTACCGATAGTACTATCAATACCATCGACAATTTTCAAATATCGCACCTATCGAAAACGTCGATATCCGACATAATGCCATCGTTAAATACAATATTTAAAGTCATGTTTTAAAAACGATGTTATAAAAATTTTTTAAAAGGAAAATTTTAAAGGCAACAAAGTGTATATATTCTATAGATTCCTGCGAATTTAATAGTTTTATATATATATATATATACATATTCAAGTGAAATGTATTAGTTTATATCATTTTTTCATTTTAATTAGGGAGACTTAAAAAAATTTTTAATTTTTGCCTGTATGGTTCATTTATTTTACTCATTTTGAATATTCTATTAAGCTGTCATTCTGTTGTTCATATATGTAGTTGTCATCCGTTTTATATTTTTTTTAGAAAAAACAATTAAAAAAATCTGATGTGGTCAGCACATAACCGACCGCATTGTGTATTGTTTAGTTAAATCAAAGTGTTACAGAATATTATAAAAATGTCTGTTAAATACTTCTTTCCAATTTTAAGGACATTTGTAAGCTTATAGTTAACATATCTAGAAAAATGTAAATTTGGCTCTTAGTAGAGTTTCGCTTTGTGCTATCCGAATTCCCAGAAATGCTCGCCAGTTAACCAGAACTCAAATATTAAATTTCAAGAAATTTCATCAATTCGTTCCGTAGATATGGTGAAAAATGTAAAATCGGCCTGCAGATCAGTTTTCGAGCCCTGATCTTTCCAAAAAATTTACATGTTCATTGTTTTAATACGGGGAATTCATATATTAAATTTCAATGAAATCGGTTGATTATTTCTCTTTATATACACAAAAATGTATATTTGGCCCGTAGGAAACGTCTAGTTGCCGATGCCTGATTTCTTCCAAAACATACGAATTTTTGCGGACGGTCGAGCTGAGCTTATATATAAAATTTCAAGGAAATCGGTTGGATATTTTCTTGAAAATATTCAAAAATGTAAAACAGTTAAAAAGTGCAGTTCCCGAGGCCTGATATACCAAAAGTTGATCAATCTGTGCCATGGTGAAAATAAACTTACATATAAAATTTCATCAAAATCGGTTGAGCCGAATTTGAGATACACGAGTGCACACACAGACCGACAGACCGACAGACCGACAGGTTGCTAAAAATAGTTTATTTACACTTCCCTACTATGGAGAAGTGCATTCCCACCGAAAACTCGATATGCAAAATTTGTTGCCATCACATAACCTACCTATTGCTTACACAATACGGTCGGTAAAACCGCTTATAAATTGTCATGTGTAAATTGAAAATTGAATTTAAATAATCTATGTTGTTTAAGTAGTGTGCGTAAGCTTAATTGTTAGTATAGTATAATTCGAGTTTCGGTTTAGTACTCGTATTGTCATTATAACGCATTGTCTTCAAAAATTTTTAATTTTAAAAAAATCAGTTTTAAGCCTTAACAATTTATTTTCATTCGGATGTAGCATGATTGTACTATTAAATGTAACATACGCTAGCTGTAGGTTCTTTTATATACTATATACAACTGCCATATAATATATCACAGAAATTTAGATCGCAAAATATATACATATCTAAAATTTATCTTTAATGTATTCTATTTCATATTTCAGGAAATAGTTTAGAATTTGTTGCATAATATATCATTCAATTGTTCTTTCAAATATAGAAATAATAAACATGCTTTTTATAGGCTTATTAAACAATTAATCTTTACATTAGAACACTGAAAAGCCAAATAAAACAAAAGAAAATGGAAACTCCGATTACTCCATAAAGAATCAAACAAAATAAAGAATTCAGAATTATCAAATAAAATAATGTAAAGAAAAGAAAAACCGGAATTCTAGATTTAATAGAATTCTGCAATGATTCTATAACATATATACTTTGTAATTAAATCCTGGAGGAAGACTAATACTCTCACAATATTTTGTATTTTGAAACAATTCTTGTATTGCAATTACACTCTTATAATTTAATTAATTTTTTGTTTCGTTCTACTAAAACATAATTAGTAAATTTATTTATTTTAGGTCTATTTAATGTGAGGCAACGCAGTTACAAGAAGAAGAACCAATTGACATCCGTTAAAGATTACATCAACATAATATTAAACTTATTTTGGATTTTCATCAATATTTGAATTCAATAAATACAACATAAATAATACATGCTTACAAAATATTGCAATAAAATTGATTTATGAATATTTATTTTCATATATATGAAAAAAGAAAAAAAATTTCTTTATGTTATAAAATTTATTTGTAACCTGTTCTTAATAAAAGCTTAATGTAAAAATTTTTCTAATTTTAAAATACAACCAGTTCGATTTTTTGTAAATTTTAAAATAAAATTTAATTTGCATAGATTTTCACTAAAATATAGCTGAATAGCTGCTATAAATACAAGTATGTTGAACGTGTATGCTTATTTTTAAAATAATTTATACAAAAATTTCTGGATATCTTCAAAAATAATAATTTTCTCTAAATCGCAACGATTCGTATCTTTTGAATATTTTTGAAAATTAAAAAAAAAAATATATATTTTGTTTTTTTTTTTTTTGCCGAAATGTGTGTTTTTTGTATATGTATGCCTATAACACTTATTTCAGTAAGTCTTTCGGAAATTTATAGTCAAAATGACCATGAAAAATGACACTGAACGGTAAATTGTGAATAATGTTAAATATATGTAAAAAAAATTTCTAGAATTTTTAATTCCAGACTTATTATACTCAAATGTATTAAATTCATATATACATACACATATACATACACATTTGTATAAGAGTTTCCTTAAAATTCATTTATAATAGAAACCAGAATTCAACTGCTTTATAATTAAGATTAAATTGTTTCTTGTATAGTTTGATTTAATTTCTTATTACCTTTTTTAATATATATATATATATATATATATATATATATATATATATATATATATATATGTATATATAATCAGGTTAATTAAATAATAATTTGTACTTGAAAATTGGAAATTACTTTTTTATTTATTCAAATGGGTCTAATTATTTTTAAAGATTTCCCAACATAGCTACCTAAAATTAGGAGCAGGTATATATGCAAATTACTTTCATTTTTTAAAGTTACTCTTACGGAAATTTCATATAGGTACTCTAAATTTATCAATTCTAAAATTCTATGAACTAAGAATAAAATAATTTTCATTTAAATTACGAAAAGTATATTATGACTTGTAATGAGTTTTGCAACATCTATCTCGTATCCTAAATCAATCATAATTCGTACCGTTTTAAAATTCATAGAATACATCATGCATTTCAAATTAAAGTTGCTATAAAATCGAAGTGATTTTAAGCTGCTTTCTATAAATTTAAAATTTTTAAAATTCTTAACTGTAAGATTAATAAAGCTGTAGTAGCCGATTGCATAATGCTGAGAAATCGAAAAATTAAAATGAATTTTTATATTAGTTTCTCTTACTATTTTTTGATACTCACTTAATCAAAATATTTTAAAAGAGAACTCTGAAATATTTGCTGAATTTTATATAAAAAAAAATTTTTTACATGACAAGACTATGTTACTCTTAATTTAAAATATAGCTAGTTAACTTTTCCAGTAAACTAATTAAAATTATAAGAAAGTAGCCAATTTATAAATATTTGAAATAAATTTCGGATTTTATAATTTAAAATGCAATTTAAAATTGCAAAATTTTAACAGTAAGAATTTGGGGAGAAACTATTTTATTAACTATGTTGCTCTAAAATTTACCATGTTAAATACAAATAATTAATATGTGATGCAAAATTTTAAATGATAAACCGATTTTATATCGTAAATTTTCAAAATTTTTTAAATTTCAATTCCATCCGAATTTTGGCGTTAAAAAATCAGTTAATGTATGTATTATTGATTTAACGATAAACATTTTTCTCATAAAAATTAATAAAAAAAAAAATTTCGATATGTTATGAAAAGGTTTGTGACTTTGATAAAACATAAATGCAATATAACGAAAATAACAAATAAAAACATAAGTTTCTATTAAATATTGTGTTTGTTGTTTTTTTTTTTTGTTACAAATTTGCATATTTGAATTGCAAAGAAATATTGTTAACAAACACATTAAAACTCAATAATTTTGGTATGCCTAATAATAGTCAACAAAAATTAATGATAGTTAAAGATTTTGTTTTTAATAAAATAAATAGAATTAATGTAAAAAGCTATAAATCATTTTTAGTTTTTCAACCAGTATAAAAGTTTTCTAGTATAAAAGTTTTATAGTTTTGTGAATTTTAAATTGCATATTGTTAGGATGTGGGTAATTGTAATTTGTAATACAACAGAAATTATGCATAATTAATTTTTTTACACGAGATCCTGAGAGTGTAACATAAAAATCGTAATGATCAACTGAAAGTAATTTGCATATAAAAGAAAAAAAGAAATTCTATTAATTGTATTTTTAAAATCAAGTAAAATAAGTGATTTCTTACACATACATATCATAAGTATTTCAAATTTTCAGCACGATTTACAATAATTTTGACTGACTTGCTGAATTGTGTATTAATTGCGTATTAATATTAGTAGGGAATGTTTTTGTATATGCATGAAGTGTAATCGCTATTGAAGTAAGGGAATGTTGTAATTTCTATGTACATCAGTACATATACATATATAATTTATATCACAATAAAAGATGGACTTAGATCTATAACATTTTCGTATAAATTAAGGCTTAGAACTTTATAACCTCAATAATTGCAATTCATTTTTTGTATTTTGCATAATGAGCTTTTGTAGGGAGTTTGTAACCAGTTGAAGGTATCGTGTGTTGTACAATATTGTATACATGCATGCTTATTGTTGCTTAGTGTACTTTGTTGATTTAGACATGTCACTCCGTCCGGCTAACCGATTAAACGATTCCTGAAAAAAGAATAAACTAAATGTCAAAAAACTTTCCGAAAAAGTTCCTTTTTTGGCAAGACAACTGATTTTTTTTTAATTGGGTCATTTTGAATGCTATATAGCCCTTAAAGTGAATTTAAAATATTTGAAAACACAAAAAAAGGTGACTGCATGAAATTTTAGAGCCAGGAGTTTAGTGCTATGACTACATAATTAGTGTTTAGTGATCTGCTGACCATTGCACTTTCGTTACAGAAACTGTAAACTAAATGCATATCTGCTAATTGTTCGTTTAAATAATGATCTTATTTGATTGACGATCATTTTATAATTGATATAGTTGGAATCTATTATTCTTGCTCCTTAAAATAGCTTTTAATTTTTTTGTAGCCTGGTAATGAAATCAAAAATGCGCTTGGTAATTCAAATTATGTATATGTATATAGGGTATAGTCGATATAATAAGGAATTTGTATAAAATTTTAGATAGAGGAAAATTTTATATGGGTTAACTTTTAGTTCTCATTGCAGCACATCAAAAAAAAATTAACAAAAATTTTCGAAAAATTTCAAGTTTTAAAAAAAAAATCAAAAAAGAAAAACCAAAATTGTGACTCCGACGAGCTTTAACTCGAAAAATATGGCCTAAATCTGTTTGATTGTAAGACTTATAATAAAGAGTAATCAATTACCTGTAAAACAAGTCCCTGTTGCTCTATATTGTATGGTTCGGAAGTTATAAGAATTTATTTAGATGCAGGAAAAATCTAGTACCTCTGGCTCGAAAATGAGTATATGTGCATCCCTCCCCCAGCCGTACGAGTTTTTACTGGAAATTAACCAAAGAATCATCACCTAAAATTATTTGCCACCTTATCTAAAACACCGCCATATATATATATATTATGTATATGTATATGTAATTCATTATAGTTTATATTAAATTTCATAATAGAACAAATTTATTATATAATACGAAAAAAAACAAAATAATTATTTCATATTAGACTTATTTACTTGGTGCGATTTTTATTAAAGTGTTGTTTCATTATTAATTTAATAAGTGATGTAATCACTATTCTAATATAAAATTTAATATTAAATAGCATTTAGGAATCCTCTATAGTTTTAAATAATTATTCTTAGAAAAAAATTAATTAATTGAATCGAATCAGAACGCAATTTTGAGTAATTTGTCAATAATTAGCACTACAGGAATTGAAATTATTCTTCGATTTCTTCGAATATGGAAGCTAAATAAATATTCTGGACTTGATTATAACTTCAAAGGTCAGCCTATATTTAAAACGTATTACTTTAAATGTTATTTAACAAAGGTTCTGCTTTTATTCGAAAATAATTATTTGAAAAGTTAAGTATATATGTATAGTATATATGTTAAGTATAATTATAGTTAAACGGCCATTTTTTTTCTACAATTTTCTATAACATCATACTTTCGTACTTTAAATTTTTTGAAAACGTCATACAATAATTAAAATTTTAAACTTAATTTTCATTTTAATTCAAATTAAATTTAAGAGAACTCTAATAACAAGAAATTTTCTATTTAGTACACAAAATATAAAATAAAAGCTTATAAATTCAATATTATTCCGAAACAACTAAAAGAATTAGGAATCAATAAAAACAAGATCAACAGCTATAACTGGTTAATCTAAAATACTTTTAGGTTTTTTAGTTCCCAAATTTAGTTATGTAACACTATCTTAATTGTTAGCACGAGTATAAGAATAATGATAGGTCTTAAAACGACAGTAAAATTTCAACCGTGAAATTCGAAAAATAAAACTTTTGACATTATACGCACTTTTTGCTTCTTTAATGTCAGTTTTAAATCGTTTTGACTATTAAAAGCTGTGGTTATCTCAAGTTTTACATGTAATCTTCATGTAAGATTATGACTTGCATGTTCTCATAATTATTATTTTCACCAAAATAAAATTATCATTTATTGAATTTTTATGAACGCTTTAAATATTTTCTGTCAGGCGGAAAACTTCTTTCACTTAATTTCAGATTTCGAGAAAAATTATGAAAAAAATTATTGAAAATCAAAGAATTGTTATAATGTAGCAAGCACTAAATTAGCTTTGATAATTATCGAATTATAATCGGTATATCGTCGAAGGAAACAAGCAAATTTCGAAAAAAAATTACTCTATTTGTGAGCTTCTTCTACAATACACTAATTAGCAAAGAAAGGATCACATTTAAGGAATTTCAAGGGAAAGGAAGATTTACGTGAATAAATATAACTATTGCACACTTACTAACATTAGGAAGCAAATTGGTATCGGATGCTTTAAATTTACACTAAAAACATCGAGCACCATAAAATATTTTTTTTAAAGCATTGCATTCGTTCGCTCATCTCTGCAACCTCTCCGCTTCAGAGATAACTTAAAAAATTCAAATGGATGCAATCAAGACATTAGGGCCGAATAAACTTCAAAAATAGTTGTATATTTTGCAAACTGAGTTGTATGGTTTAGAAATTTTCTGCATAGTCTTGAAGTTTAGTAATATTTTTGATTTCAATAATAATTTAATTATATTTTAAAAAAATATAATAAAGCTATGCAGTTCTCAAATTTATAATCAGGAATTTTTAAAAACAAATTTTGAGATAAAAATAAACCTTGAGATAATATTACATTCTAATTCAGCTGACAATTTTCTATCCAACTCACCAATAATTCGCACAGCTACCATTGCCACAGTCTCATTTTTTAATCAACTATCAACTTGTTATGTATAAAGCTTAGCTTAGAACTCGCTTTTAATAAAATTGCTATAAAAAAAATTTAACATTTTCAAATTAAACAATTCTAAAGGAAAAAGAAATGATAAAAAGTCAATAAATTTTATTTAAAAAAAAAAGATTATAAAATTATTGGAATTGATTTAATTAAACTTGAATTTTAAATCAAGATCAAGGACACAGCCGTATGGCTAAAAATTTATATTTTAAAAATTTTTAAAATATATCATGCAAACTTTATAAGTTCCCACCATTAAAAAATTTTATTTTAATTTTATAAATTTTGATTAAAAAATTTTTAAATTCAAATTTTGCAGAACAAACTTCCGCACCCATAAAAATAGATTAATATATTCGGAATAAACCTTAAAAGTTTTAATTTTAAATTTATATTCAATCATTGCAACATTTTCACATTTGCTTTACTGTGTCCAAATGCCTCTCGAAGTTGTCTTAATATAAATTGAAGTAACTGTGATAAAATTCCCCCAAAATTTTAATCCATAATTGAACAAAACTCAGCGCCGACATTAAAATTACGAGCATTTAATTGGATGGATATTAATGCGACGCCAACAGTTAGAATACTTTGAATTCGAATTAATGGTAGGCACTTTTCTACATTTTCTGCAAATACAACAGAATTCAGAATCAACAACACAAATAATATTCTAAGCCAATTTACAAATTGTAACAAACAAATTCTGAATATTTTCTTCTTTAAAAGTCATTGCAATTTTAAAATAAGGATGCGAAGACGTAATCACATTTTCTTACATAAATGAAGCCACGTTGGTGAAACATATACTAAGTTGTTATAACTAAAATACAAATTCACTCACTCCATATATTACGTAAAATAAGAAAAGCAAAAAAAAACACAATTCGTGTTGTAATTCTCGTTCTACTTCGAATTTTTTTAATTATCCTCTTAGTATTACAAAAATCATATAAGTCTCTACAGTCTATGAATATTATAATTATGAGAATCCATTGATTTGTTTGAAGTCTTTCAATAATTTATAAAATATAGTTGCCCTCATTTAATACATTTAAATATTGATTGCGGATTTCAAATTTTTAACCATAAGTGCACGCACAACACAAGTGAATAAAAATTTGCAACAAGAGCTATTTCCGGCAATTTCTAATTGGAACCCTGGAGGCACTCATACAAAATAGTCATTATTAGAGTAAAATAAATCCATAAGTTGTTCACGGGAGACTATTAATCAATAAAAGTGAATAGTTGGGGTGAGAAAGGGTGAACGCTATAGGTTGCAGCTGACAGATTCTTTAGAATTGATATTCAATCAATGGAAATGATTTATAAATTTTTATGACTCTTAATTTTCAATTTCGATTTGAAAGTTAGAGTAGTCTACAAAAAGAACAAGTAATTTACAAGAGTAAATTTTTAAAACTAGAAAATTTTAATAATATTTTTGCCCAATATCAAATTTAGTGGTACGCCAATTTTTTTCAAAAAATTTTAATGGTTTACCTTTGAGTACAGCTACAAAAATTTATAAATTAACAATCCAAATTAAAATTGATAAGACCATTACGAAAAATTTATAATACTGTCTAGAAGCCTATCCCATGTCCTTTAAAACATAAAAGAAAACACTATTAATGACATAATTAGGCGAAGATCTTGTAATTGGCAATTAAATTTCATTTTTATCATTCAATGAAGCTTATACGGAACCAAAATAAAATTAAAATTTTGGGCACACACATTTCTTGTTATTTTTTTTCAAAAATGACAAAAAATTAAAAAATCCTACTAAAATACAAGACAAAAAAGTTCTCCGATCCTTAATGGGTGCAACATATGCATACAAAAAAGAAATAAGATTCTCCTTTATTTTAGTTTTTGCAATTATGATAAAGAAAAATTCATTTTTCTAGTGAAGTTCTCAATTACCATTTTATAAACATTTAATTTGTAAAGTAATTATGACGGAAGTGATTCGGAACTTAAAGAAATTATTTGCGTACACACAGCAATTAAAAAGTACTTTTATTGCAGGTCAAAAAATAATAAAGGCAATTAAAGTAAAATGTAAGGTTAAATGTTGTAGGCATCGTCGTGATTTGTAAGTTAAAATTAACAAGAATAAAAAATATTGACCTTAAGTGAAGATTACCATAAAATTTTATTAAAAAATCTCTAAATACCTCCCATAATACTATAATATTTTTGTTATTATAAAAATGTTAAAAGATTTTAATTGCATACAAGACAAAAGAAATTATGTTTGTCCGATCCTTTATGAAATTTTGTAATTTCATTATTGCAATAAAAACTTATTAACATGGCAAATAAGTTTTTCCAAAGCAAGTAAGATTTTATCAATATTTTATAGCTATAGCCTTCAACTTTATCTTAAATTTTTATTCAGGCGGCGTAAAATTTCATGAGCGAAAATTTTTTGAAGAATAAATGAATTATAAATCTATTGAAAGTGAAAATTACTGCAATATGATTTAGATTAACTTATTATTATTAAATAATATTGTTGGTTTAACATTGAAAAAACAAAATCCACATATGTAGAAACTCTCACAATTATAGGAACGTCGATTTGGTAATATTGATAAATAATTGTGTTCCATAATACCTTTATGAAACTTAAAAGTGCAACACGTTATTAGTTCATTCAAATATATATATTGGGTACAAAAGAATGTTGAAAATGAATTTGTGAAATGTGTGCAATCAGCAATACATCTATTTTCGTTATTAAAAAACCAAATCAAGTTAAATGTCTTAAGTTTTATCAAAAGACTATTTGTCTAGCCTTAAAGACAAAAAAAGGAGGGAACGTTATTGTCATGCATTCATATTGAAAATTTAATGAACGAAACTTCTAATAAGCTAAGCTTTCCAAAATACATTAACACTATTACTAAAATTTTAAGAGCTAAATATATATGTACCATTTATTTTATAATTAAAAATAGAACGAGGCTCCAGATTCATATTTATTCAAAATTTTCCAAAAACTTTATATTTTACTTATTTTTATTACCCATTTATTCATACAACAAAAAAATATTCTATATAAATATTAAATTTTTAACAATAAACAAACATAACAAAAAAATCTGATGTGGTCAGCACATAACCGACCGCATTGTGTATTGTCTAGTTAAACGAAAGTGTTACAGAATATTATAAAAATGTCTGTTAAATACTTCTTTCCAATTTTTAGGACATTAGTAAGCTTATAGTTAACATACCTAGAAAAATATACCAAAATCTTGAGATACACCGACAGACCGACAGGTTGCTAAAAATAGTTTATTTGCATTTCCCTACGAAGTACGTTCCCACCGAAAACTCGATATGCAAAATTTGTTGCCATCACATAGCCTACCTATTGTTTACGCAATACGGTCGTTAATAATATGTACTGATATTTTGTTAATCGCCTCACTTAGGGTGATCGAATATTATTATAAAGAATTTTGCTTTGCGCTGTACAGAATTTAGAAACTCGGAATTTATATTTTTTATAGAATTTAGAATTATTTTGAAAATTACAAGATTTTTGAATAACAAGTTATCAGATCAGGTGATTCGGCTAACAGAGTAGGGGTGATTGCGAATATAAAAAACAAGAAAAAAATTTTTTATTCAAAATGCAAACACGTGTAGTTAAGTGCATTTGAGCTTTTTTTTCAACTTGTTTACGTACTATTGATTAATTTTTTTAACAATTTTTGTTCTTTTCCCTTACAAAATAATTGGATTCATTAATTTTTTCACTATAAAAAGTGTAATAATGTCAAATATAATTATTAGTTTTGTTATTATAAATATTTTAAGGCTTATTGTGGATAAAATTTACGTAAACAAATAAAAAGTTTAAAATATAATTAGGAACTTCAATCTGAATGTGTTTACATTTCGATTGTCAACAAACTCTGGAAATTACTATAAAATTAACTTTGTTATATAAGTGTGTGTTTGAATAATTGATTAATATTTGCTCTGATTATGTAAGGTATACTTAGGTTTTATTAATAAAACTAATACAAATAATAGTCATTTTATATTTTTATTAAGAACTTTGCATTAGATTTGAATTTCGCTTAAAACCAACATTACCGGGATCAAAAAATTAACAAATCTACTGAGTTCAACGAATCGCGCTTAAAAAAATTGTAGTTTTCATTTTGGAGATGATAGGAATTGGGAACAAAATGTACCAATTACACAAGTAGTGTTATATTAATAGTTATGCATATTGTATTTTTACCGACCGCATTGGATACAATATGGGAGGTTATGTGATGGCACCAAGTTTCGGATGTTGAATTTTTATTGGAAACGTAAAGCGTAAATAAACTGCTTTTAGAGAGGTGTCATTCTGTCTGTCTGTGTGTTCGTCTGTGTGTGCTCGTGTGAACCGATTTTGATGAAATTTTATATGTGAGTTTATTTTGCTATGGCATGGATTGGTCAACTTTTAGGGTGTATCAAACCTCGGAAACTCGAACTTTTAACATGTCGATTTTTTTGAATTAAATATTTAGATTCGGAGTGATAAAACAATAATCTATAAATTTTTGGAAATATCAAGGCTCAGAAACCGAACTGGGGGCTAATTTTACATTTTTTACCACATCTACGAGACGGATTAATGAAATTTCTTGAAATTCCATATTTAAGTTCTGGTTTTTACCGAAAATAACTTGTGAACTCGTCAGGGAATTCGGGTCGCTCAAAGTAAAACCTACTAAGGTCCAAATTCACATTTTTCTAATTATGTTAACTAAAAAATAGTGCCCTTAAAATTGTTGTAAGAGTGCTTAAGGCACTTCTTACAATTTTAAGGGCACATTTTCATAATCTTCTGTAACACTTTCACTAAACTAGTCAATACTCGGGTTATGTTCTGACCACATCAGATTATTTTATATTACATCTAATATAAGTTGACCGTCTATCTTTTTTCGAGTGCCAAATGTACATTACGTCTAGTCTCTTTTTTAATTATTATCCTACTTGTACTACTTTTTAATTACTATCCTTAAATTTTTTAGACTGTAGTCTAAAAAAATAGTGCGGTAAACAAGAATTTTGGTGCGAATTGCGATAAGATTCGGAAACATTTATATATTAATGGATAAATATAGATTATAGGACGCTATATTAATGGGACTCTTTGGTTTGTTTGTATAAAGTGCCCCTAGTTTAGTTTTTCGTTATCTTTTTATTTAATTGTGATCACGCTAATCTAAATATACCTATAAATCAAAAGCGTAAAAAATTGAAATAAATGAAAAAATACTCTCAGATTAAGTAATTTTTTAAAATTAAAAAAAAATCTGATGTGGTCAGCACATAACCGACCGCATTGTGTATTGTCTAGTTGAGTGAAAGTGTTACAGAATATTAAAAAAATGTCTGTTTAATACTTCTTTCCAATTTTAAGGACATTTGTAAGCTTATAGTTAACATATCTAGAAAAATGTAAATTTGGCTCTTAGTACAGTTTCGTTTTGTGCTACCCGAATTCCCTGAAATGCTCGCCATTTAGTTTCGGTAACAATCAGAACTCAAATATCAAATTTCAAGAAACTCCATCAATTCGTTCCGTAGATATGGTGAAAAATGTAAAGTTATATGTTCATTGCTTTAATATGAGGAATTCATATATTAAGTTTCAATGAAATCGGTTGATTATTTCTCTTTATATACACAAAAATGTATATTTGGCCCGTAGTAAACGTCCAGTTGTTGATGTCTGATTTCTTCCAAAACATAGGAATTTTCGCGGACGGTCGAGCTGAGCTTATATATGAAATTTCAAGTAAATCGGTTGAATACTTTCTTCAAAATGTTCAAAAATGTAAAACAGGCCCGCTAAAACGTGCAGTTCCCGAGGCCTGATATATACCAAAAGTTGATCAATCCGTGCCATGGTGGAAATAAACTTACATATAAAATTTCATCAAAATCGGTTCAGCAGAACTTAAAATACACGCGTGCACACACAGACTGACAGACCGACAGACCGACGGACCGACAGGTTGCTAAAAATAGTTTACTTACATATCCCTACTATGGAGAAGTGCATTCCCACCGAAAACTCGATATGCAAAATTTGTTGCCATCACATAACCTACCTATTGTTTACACAATACGGTCGGTAAAAAATTAAATCGAATTATACAAAGATCGAAGTTCAAAATGAATGTTATTAAAATTTACTTAATATATTATATTATATAATATGTAATTATAATAAAAATTTCTCAATAAAAAATTTAAAAAAACATAATTAATTCAAAAAGTGTCTATTATATAAATATGTGAACTTCAAAATCAGCTTTAAATAATTAAATAATCAAAAAAATTTAAGAAAAAAAGTAGAAACATAAAATTTTCGGTTTTCAATGGCAACAGAACTAACTTGAAAATTTTACTGTTTCATGGTTTTCACTAATATTATTTAATTATACAGAAAATACGCTATACATATTTACTTTTGATAACTTTTTTTTTGCATAAAAATGTAGGAAATGGCTAATAAATTGGATCATTCACATATTATGTTTCTTTAGTTTTGTTTGATAGATCGACTAGATCGTTAGGTGATATATCAAATATATCGTTTTTTTCTTCTATTGATCTTTAAGTTTTCTTCCTAATTTATTAAATTATTTGTATTTTTAATAAAATTTAATTAAAATCAAGTATTAATTATTAAATTTAATCACGTTTCTCAGAAAATGAGAAAGTATTACATTAGCATTTCATAACTAAATATGAATATTAAGAAATTAGGCTTACGAATCAAACTTAATTAAAACAAGTTTTTGTAAACAAGAATTTAAATATTCCTAATTAGCAAAATCATTGGTTTATCAAACTTGTCAAATTAGTTTTTATAAGTATAGGCTAGGCTTAAATTTTATTAAGATAAATTTTATTAAAATAGAACAATTTTTTGTATCATATTCTTCCGATTGACATAATCATCAAGTTTGTGATTGAAATGTCTGTTGAAATTATAATTGATGGAAATATTAATTTGCTAAATTCGAATTCAAAAAACTAGGTCTTTATAACATTTATCAAATGATTGAAATTCTGTCACTCTCTTTCCCTCTGTCTCTCTCTAATTGTAATTATATAATATATATTGTATTGTATAAGAATTCTTGAGATTGGGTATATGTACCGATTAAGAGCATTAGGCCATATTTTTGCAAACAGAAAAATTTTAAACGAACCGTTTGCTCCGCCGCCTGCGTCTAAGTTCTATATAGAATACTTTTTTTAATATTATAATTTTTAATATAATATATAGGGATCGATTTCAATTATAGTAATTATTAGACGCAATACATCAGTTAATGTGATTGTAGAAGATGACTTTATAAAAGATGTCCGATACATAAGGGAACTGAATGAGCAAATTTTCCAAACCGTATTGAAAAGAAATTACGATTCCATATTCAAAATTACTCGAATTTAGAATTTAAATTCACAGTTTATTAAAACAATGTTTTTTGGGTTTAAATTAACTATTCGCTGATCTAGATTACTGTTCTAGAATACTATCGTTTTTACAGTATATTCTTTAATTGAATGGCTTTTTATAGAAAAACGTAAATGTTTTAAGAAAAATAAAGTAACAAGAAATCAAAAAGAGGACCATACCATTCGAAAAAGCAAGCAATTCAAGCTAATTTAGCAAATAATTATGTAAAAAGATTCATTCAATATTTTTATTCATCTCCAAATTATTCAAATAATATAAATTTAGTATATTATTTATAAATTTATTAATAAATTAAATTCTGATAAAATTCAGTTGCCACGACATGTTGCCACCATTTGTAAATAAATGTTGCCACGAATTGTTGCCATAAAAGCTATATAAATAAGAGTGTTATTAAAGTGATACAAGCATAAATAATTCAATACCTATAGGTTATTCATGGCGTTCTTTCTATAAAGACTGGTTTTAATGACTTTGTTTCTTTTTCCTATTTTATTGAAGGAAAAACATTTTTTTTTTTATAAAATTTCCGAATTTTTTATTAAAACAATTTTTTTTTTGTTTTTTATCTGTTTCTGCTAATAAAAATTCAAAGTTTTTTTTATTATCTTTAAAAAAAAAATAGAAAAACAAACCGATCTTACAACAGACAGGTGCTACAGATGATAGATTTTTTATAACCAAAAATTTGAATTTGTTTTACGTAAACTTAAACCATGTATGTAGATATCGAACGTGTTATGATAATGACCACGAATAATGATAATTCTTGAAAACCTTCAGAAAGGAGATCAAAAGACTGACATTTTTTTGCTTTAATAAATATATATACATACATATATATAACTTTTTATTATAATCTTTACAAGTTTACAAATGTATGTATGATGTATAAATGTAATTTCACATACAATAAATTTTAGTTTTTGGCTAACACAAGAGAAAAGTTTCAAAGAAAAAGCAAATAATGTTGCTAAGTTCATTGCTAGAATTTAAAAAAAAAACAGAAAGTTATATAACACTTTTGGTTTTTTTTTATTATTTTATATTATTTTGGAATAGAAGTCACCGTAAGCAAATTGGTGAAATAATTTTGATCATGACCGGAAATGAATAAAATTCAAATCTTTCTCATAAAATTGAAATAAATTTTATTACCTTAATCCTTGATGTTATTTGATTACAAAGTTACTTTGATCATTTGATGTTGGTTTTAAAATTTTTAAAATATTTAAAATTAATTTTACTTATGTATATAATAGTTTTCGCTCTGAGGAATTTTAATTACTGAACTGAAGTACGTTTTTTAATTGAAACTATTATAAACATATACTATTATTTGCAAAATAAATGAGTGCCACTAAAATCGAAAAATATCTTATGTGCTCAGCACATAACCGACCGCAATGTGTATTGACTACTTTAGTGAAAGTCTTACAAAAGATTATGAAAATGCCTTTTGACTACTTCCTTTTAATTTTAAGGATACTAGTAAGCTTTTAGTTAACATCACTTTCAAATAGAATTTCGCTTTGTACCACCCTAAAAAAGTTTACCATTTAGCTTCGATAATAGCCAGAACTCAATAATAAATTCCATTAGATATGGCAAAAAATGTAACATCGGCCCTCAGTTCGGATTTCGAGCTCTAATCTTTCCAAAAAATGTATAGATTCATTGTTGTAACACTACGAATTTAAATATTAAATTTCAAGGAAATTCGTTGATAATTTCTCTTTATATACGCAAATTTGAAAAATCGGCCCGCAAAAAGGTCTAGTTCCTGAGGTCTGATATATCCCAAAAGTAGATTAATCCGTAATATAACAAAACTAAACTCATATATAAAAATTTTCTAAGACCAAAAGGTTGTTAATAAAGGAGCTCAAATTATTGATCGTATTAGGTTAATTTTGTAAATTCCTTACCGAAGCCCTTTGTGAAATCTACCTTTTTCAATAAATATTTTGCAATACTTGTGTGTAATTTAAAAAAAACTGATGTGGTCAGCACATAACCGACCGCAATGTGTATTGTCTAGTTAAGTGAAAATGTTACAGAATATTATAAAAATGTCTTTTAAATACTTATTTCCAATTTTTAGGACATTAGTAAGCTTATAGTTAACATACCTAGAAAAATGTAAATTTGGCTCTTAGTAGAATTTCGCTTTATGTTACCCGAATTCCCTGAAATGCTCGCCAGTTAGTTTCGGTAACAACCAGAACTCAAATATCAAATTTCAAGAAATTCTATCAATTCGTTCCATATGGTGAAAAATGTAAAATCGGCCCGCAAATCAGTTTTCGAGCCCTGATCCTTCCAAAAAATTATGTGTTCATTGTTTTAATACGAGGAATTCAAATATTAAATTTCAATGAAATCGGCTGATTATTTCTCTTTATATACGTAAAAATGTATATTTGGCCCGTAGTAAACGCCAAGTTGCTGATGCCTGATTTCTTCCAAAAGTTAGGAGGTTTCGCGGTCGGTCTAGTGAAGCTTATATATAAAATTTCAAGTAAATTGGTTGAATATTTTCTTCAAAATGGTGAAAAATGTAAAACAGGCCCGCTAAAAAGTGCTGTTCCCAAGGCCTGTTATATCCCAAAAGTTGATCAATCCGTGCCATGGTCGAAATAAACTTACATATAAAATTTCATCAAAATCGGTTCAGCCGAGCTTGAGATACACGCGTTCACACACAGACCGACAAACCGACAGACCGACAGAACGACAGACCGACAGAACGACAGACCGACGGACCGATAGGTTCCTAAAAATAGTTTACTTACACTTCCCTACTATGGAGAAGTGCATTCCCACGGATATGCAAAAATTTGTTACCATCACATAACCTACCTATTGTATACACAATAAAGTAAAAAAGCATCTCAGGATTTTTCAAAACAGGTACAAGAAAACTCAGCTTTTTTCCATTCAAGTCAGGCTTTCTCCGTTCAACATAAAACAATAGATGCACTAACAGCTGAGGACGCGTCTGTCGATTTAGAATTGATTTTTTAATATATACTTTTTGGAATCGTACATATTTCTTTCTCTGTATTAAATACGTCTTTACAACTTTATTATTTCCCTTATATACACAGGCCGATATAAAAATTAAATGAGATTTTTTGCGCTTTTAAATTTCTTAAATTAAAGAAATTAAGGTTTACAAGCAAATGAAATAAACTATTTAATTATATAAAGTTGAACGAAAATTTTCAAAAACAAAATATTCTAGAAAATTTTAAACTTTACAACTTTATTATTTCCCTTATATACACAGGCCGATATAAAAATTAAATGAGATTTTTTGCGCTTTTAAATTTCTTAAATTAAAGAAATTAAGGTTTACAAGCAAATGAAATAAACTATTTAATTATATAAAGTTGAACGAAAATTTTCAAAAACAAAATATTCTAGAAAATTTTAGATTTTATCATTTAATAATAATACAACGCACACCTTAAAATCAAGTTTATAATTACAATATGGTGGTATGATAGGATTCTCTTTAGATAGAAAATTCTTGGAGTCAACATTAACTATATTGACGTCACACATAGGCAACAGAGTAATGTTTACATATTTTGCTAAAAACAAAATAATAAAACTATGAAATCCTAAAGAACCTGAATTTATACGACTGTGGATAGTTCCACCTTTAATTTTTTGAAAATAAATTTTAATTTTTATTAAAGAAAGTTCAATTAACTCTAATAAAAAAGTCCCCTTAAAAAAATAAATAAAATAAGTAAAAAAAATAAGAATGAGATTTTTAAAGGCAACAAGGCTAAATGAAAAATAAAGATTAAGAACCAGTTTTCGGTATGGAATGTGGAAAACAGAATTATTCTCGATTAAATTTCGTTCCTGGTTGGTGAATTTGCATAAAATGAAACATGTTTATCTGAGGTAGTTATTAATAAAAACAATTTTCTGCAATGTTGCAAACTAAATTGGGAAAAATTCCTTATGTTTTATTATATTAGAACAATAACTGTACTACGTTTTGAAAAACATAGGCTTCTCGTTTTTATTAAATTGGACGTCCTTACATATATACGAACGTATATTTTTATACCCGTACGAACGTATGTTCGAAGAGTGTACTAAATTTGCCATACCAATATATGTTTTTGATCAGCGTCGAATTCTGAGTCGATTTTGCTTTGTCAAAGGGCTGTTAAGTGTAACAAAAAGCGCTGATGATAAAAATCAAATTTTTGACTCCTTGTGGTTGCTGTCATACAACTTCAATATAATATAACATATAATAGCTATAACATATAATTGGGAAATGTTATGAAATTTGTAAAATTTAAAGATAATGGTACGAAGCCAAGTCTTATTTAAAATTATGTAATTTATTATTAATTAAAAAATTTTTTCATAAAAATTTGTACGAGTACAAAAATTATTAAAACATTGTGAACTGATCACAAAATTCACAATAAGAAAATTTAAAAAAGATGTTTATTTATATAAAAATTATATAAATGAAAATTATCAGCAATACCACGCAAGGCCAAATTGTCATTTTGTAATAAAGAAGTTCTTTATTCTTTAAAAATAAAACAAGTTTATTAATGCTTTAGTATTTTTATGACATTACTGCCTGTTTGTCTATTTATACAACTGTTAACAATACTATTATAACGATATTTAGTAGATATTTCATATAAGTACCCCTGATAAACTTATTCTCTCGGACCAATTTACATCACTCCTGATTTCCTCAGGAATTTTACCATTTGTTTTAGCATTTTTAAATTTAAAACATTAAGAAAGCTAAATTTGTTGATTTGTTGTAAATTTGTGTACGACCGGTGCTATTGATTACCCCAATGAATCCCACCTAATCTCGATCCCAATACATTGCAAAGATGCAGAACCATTCATATACACCTTGCACTGTATATACTTTTTGCGCCCCAATGAAACACAGCAAATGAAATAGCACAGAAAATGAAATGACAAAAACCAATTAATGAATTAGATCTAAAACGATACTCGTAAATGAATATTTAATAAATAAAATTTAATTGTGAAAATATATGAAGCCCAAAAGCCAATAAGTCAAGCAAGATCGCTGCAACAGATTTAAAGGATATTTCGGTAGTTTTAACTCAGTTTTTCTTTATGCTCTTCCCTGTAAAGATGCAAGAAATTTTCTAAAATTCCACATAATATTTTAAAACTCTATTTTTATAAATACAGTTTTCCTCTCTCAAAAAAACTTGCAGGCGCATACACTATAAAATTTTTGCTTTAATTTGTGCCTATATTATTCAAAACATTTTCACCCACCTTTAAAGTGTGATTAAGTCATATAACTTTAGCCGAGAATTATTGCAATATTTCTTCATTAAATGAAATTCGCTGCTTTACAATATGTTGGTCTGTTGAAAACTTATTTGATTCTAAATTTAAACGTTTTGTGCATATAATTACCGATTTAAGAAGTACACAAAAAAAAAATAAAATAAAAACTGAAAAATTTTTTATTTCATCTACATCATAGCGCTCCGCCGTAAATTAATCATATAATTTTTGTTAATTTTATACCTATATTATTTTAACGTGAAGAGACAAAATCTTGTTATTCATCAAGGATATTTCAGTTCGTTGAAAGACCAACTAAACGAAAAGGAAAATGTGTGCAAATGAATGTGTACGCCTATATATAAAAAAATAATTTTTAAATTTTATTTTCGGAAAATTAATAATGTTATCTACAATATTAATGTTTTGATGGTTCTTCCAAGCATTCAATCACTTTTCGAAACCAAAATTTAATGCTTTTAAAGTGATTGAATAGCTTATTTTTATCGCATTGTTACAAATGTTGTAAAAAATTATCAGTCAATTAATAACAATACAACAATTGGCCTTCGAAGTTTTATATTCAATCCTTCATTTTCAATTTTACAATAAAATTTTCTTCCTTTGAATAATGGTTTCTTAAGAGGTTAGTGTAATTCAAATGATGCCACAAATTACTGAAATTTACACACTGCAACATAATTAAAAGTATGTAATTGCATGTCTGTATACTAATAAAATTTTCGTTTTTTACTTCCGGCTAGGTGTAATCTGTTATTAAAATATAAGCAAAAGCTTAAATCAAAGAATCTGATACTATTGCCGTAAGAATTAACTGATGGACAAAGAAATACTAAAATTTCCAAAATTTTTTGTTATATTTCTTGTTTTCTTTGGTTGTTGTTTCATACTTGGTTTTTATTTGCAAGATGTGGCCATATCATTTTTGATGTGAAGTGTCAGATATTTTAAGAATTTATTAAATCAAAATAAATTCTGTTGAAGTGCTACTTTTACTAAATCTAGAATTAGATAGTTAGTTAGAGTTCTGGTGGCAACCACTCTTAATCTAATATAGACGACTCCACAAAGTGGTGTATTACCTGTTATATTTCGTACAACCTCTTTACTACGGACATTGAATGAAAGGAAGGTTCCAATTTCCCCAGTTCCACTTCCTCATACTAGATATTTTTTTTATATTGAACTCAAATTTTAGTATGTATGTAATATAACGTTCTTATTGCATTATGCAAGTAAATTTTATTTTCACTAAAATAAACTAAAATATAAATAAAATTCGAAGTCGTACAATACCCCGAATTTTTAACCCTGAATTTTAAAACAACATTTTAATTTCTTGTAGAATAGTCTTGATTCGTCAATTTTGTAACATAATATGTATTTTTATAAATCTATCAAAAACTGGAATATTTTACGCTTAAATATATTTATTTTTATTTATTCAAAATATTGTTGTTAAATTGAGCAGACATCAAATGAATTATTGAAAATATCTACAAACAGATAAATAATAAAACATTGTGAATTAAAATTTATTGAATCACATAAAATAATAGCTATTTTCGGATTTTCCTGCTATTACTAGACCTTGAATATCTATAGATTACGGAATTTGAATCAAAGAAATAAATTTTAAGCCGAATTATTTTATAATTCAATATTGAAAAAAATTAACCAAGCCATTTTTCATTTTGTTTCGAAGGAAAAATTATATAATTTTTGAGAAATGAACCCACATTTCGAGAAATTTTAAACATTTAGTGAGAACATTTGGATTATCACTTAGTTTTCTTACTTAATTTTTTTTTAAACATTAAAGAATTTCAATTTTTAATAATACAATTCTAAAAGGTTATCAGAGCACACTAAAAATTCGAAATTGTCAATTTAAGTAAAAACTTTTTAAAAATATATTTTTTTTCGATTATATATGTACATACATATGTACACATAATCCATTTTTGTTCACTATTCAAAACGCAGGCCAGGAAAAGCCTAAACAAAATATTTATTAAAATGCTTCTTCATCGAAAACCAAGATAATGGACAGCAAGCGTTTATGTAGAAATACCCAATGCGAAATTTTACAAGAAAATTTTTCAGAACAAATTTTTCAAAGCCATCAGTTTTGTCCTTGCAGTATTCAGCTAAATGTGATACTCATGAAGTCGACAGAAAACTAAAACGGTAGGTTAATTGATGAAAAAGAAAAAATATTAATTCCTTTCTCACTGAAAACTTCAAATAATTTGTAGGTAAGGCTTTCGAAAGTGGAATAGTAAAAAATTGATTGGAAAAATTAAATGGACAATAAATCTAGTTCAGTGAAGGGAGATACAAAAAAAATGAAGATGATTGGACATGATGCATTTGGCATGCAGTGTAAGTTGTGAAATGAATCAACTACATTTATATGAAGGTAAATTGTAAAGTGGAAATCAATGTAAAAATTTAATTTTCGGGACAGACTTACAAGATAATTAAACAACATATACTCTGGCAAGGAACTATTATCGCTTCTTCTCGGTCGAGGTAATGCTTACTGTACAACAGATATCTGATTTTTTTGAATTTTCAAACATGAAAGAGGACTTAGAGTTTTATTCAATCAAAAGTGTGACTCATACAAATTTATTACGGAAAGCCAAAAAAAAAAACAAAAAAAAAAACCTAGTCCAGTTGCGTCAAAACTAGACTTTAAAGTTTAAACTATAGTTAGTTGTAGTTTCTCTAAATCGAATTGAACTAATTCAAAGTTATCACAATCACATTGAAAATTTCGGATACTTTAATCCTTTCGAAATTATTTCTTTTTTACTTTCTAATTTTTTTCTCAGTTTTACCCATCGTTACCCATCGTTAAATCACGATTTTTCTAATTACTCAATATTATTGAAGAATATGAAGAAATTATCCGTTTTAAAAATTTTTATCATTTATACTCTTGCATATAGGTATATATTTTATTCACAGTATTTAAAGTCACTTACGGAAAGAGAAAATGTATGAGAAAACATTTTTTTAGACCCTCACCTGTTTTAAATATTTACACACTTGTATGTGGGTCCTATTCCATTTGATGATATTGAACCCGTCTTTACAGTCGTTTCAGGGCAATGGTGTCTAATATTCCACAATATATACGGACATCAATGCAAGGACCCAGATTAAACTCACCTGGAGCTTGTAGTATTATCCCATTGTGTTTTATCTTTTTAGGCTAAGTATGACAACAATATAAATTATTAAATTTGTTTTATAAAGGTCCATAACGCGATACTTAATTTGCTAACCTAAACCAACTAACTAAAAAAGATGATTTGAACTAAAATGAAATATTTAATGTGTATTTAACAAAAGGTTCAAAAATCTGCAATAAAATTTTTGTAACTTAGGTGGGAGAAACTAATATTCTTAATAAAATTCTAATTTAAAATGTTAAGTTCGTGCAAAAACAACAACAAGACATATGCATATTTTGTACAAAACAAATATAGCAGAAATTACAATTAAAGACGTAAAACAAGTGAATTTATCAAAAAACAATAATATTTTTATTAAAACACAAATTATTTTTAAAAATAACAATAATTTATTTAAATAACTTATTCAATAAGACCAAACGATAATAGAAATAATGATCTCAGATGAAAATAACAAAAATTTCCACTCAATTCACGGCACCATACATTGTCTTCTTTATCTTTTAATGTAGCTCATTAAAAATTTTAAATATAATATTAATTTTATATGAGTATAGACATGTAAAGGGTGATTTCTAAGAGTTTACTTTTAAAACTAAAAGAAAAATATAGAAAAACATGCGATTTTACATATCGTAATTTTTTATTTGAATCAGTAAGTCTCAGTAATTGCCATTTACCTTTTAAACTTTTAACTATTCACATGCATGCATTACAATAAGTGCATGCATATTACAATATTATCTGCGAATCGACAAAAAATTAGAAATTTCACTTGTCCCTGTACCAGATAATCTACAGCAGTAAAATAGCACGATCTAGGTGACGAATTAAAAGACTTACAACGAGGAATTAACTGCCTAAAATTACAAACAAACTATATTGATTAAGCCTGACAAGAGTAACGAATAATGCATTAAGCATGAAAAATAAATATTAAAAAACCAAATACTAAAAATATCACCCGTTAAATAACAAACACTAAATTATACACACACCTCAGTGTATTTTGGTATGTGAATAATAATTATATTTCTCACATCGTGACTAATCAGTTCACAAATGTCTGTTATTAGTTACGCACTTAAAAGTGCTATAAATTTAATAAATCAAAAGATCGTCCAAAAACTTTAGATTCCCGTCGATTTTCTATCTTTAAAATATTTTTTGTATCGTCTCAAATATTATCAATTTTTTGCAAGAATATCGCAAAGTCACAATGATATTAAAAATGTTGTTCCTCTTAGTTATTTATATTTTAATATTTCAAAAGTGAATAACCAGTTATCACAGTGATTTTGTTTTGTTTTTGTTTTTAGATTAACGCGCGATTCTGTTAAGTTCCTTTTTTTCGAGTTTATTTTTATTAAAATTTATAATTTATATATTTTTTTTTTTAAAATTTTATTTTTACTAGAATTATAGAATAATAACAAACAAGAATAGGAAGGGTTGATAATTTCAACTCTGTGATACCCGTACGAATGAATGTTAATAGTTTCCAAAATATCACCATAAAAACTTATGAAGTTATATAGCAGCTAATTATGGCCGCAATCATTCGGGTAAGTCAAATAGTTCTTTTTTAAACTTATGACATTTATCATTGTTAAGCATTTATAAAAATTTAGTGAATTTAGCTCAATTATTTTTCGAGTTATCGTTTATGCAAACAATCAGACTAAGATAAATCAACTCAGAATATGATGCTGACCAAGGAAATACATATGTTCAAAATAATCTCATATTATAATATCAGACCATTACTTCCCAGTGTTGCAAACGGAATAGTAAATGAGTAACACCTCTCTAAAACTTACGTTCGTTTGGGTATAAAAATAATGTTAAACAAATTATAATAAGATACAAACTTTTACAAAAACATCTTCTAGAAAGAAAAAATTTATGCACAAATGTTGAATGGCTCACTAATTTTTGATTCTATATCAAAATTTGTCATTTTGAACGAATGTTTTAAGAATAGCAATCATAGCAACTTTTTCAAAAAAAATTATAAAAATAGTACAATGTAATAGTGCATTGCAAATATTAAGATAGCTGACAGTCCAATTTTGTAATATTAACTTCCCAACTTTCAAAATGATTAGCGCTTTCTTAAATAAATTCAAATTAATCAAAAAGTTATTGGCATGGAATGTCACAGTACTCATAAATTATGTTGAATTCAAAAATTTTATTCTGAAAATAAACCAGGACAATAATTTCTTGATATCATAAAATATTTATAAGATTTCAAGCAAATTAAAATTTCGAACTTATCATAAAGTCAGTAATCTTAGTGTTATTTTCATCAATAAAACACAAAAGGTTCATTTACAAAAGTTCATTAAACCAAATTAATTAATTTTATTGAATAACGAAATTTAAAAATAAAAATAATTTGTTTAAACCCCATAAAATAATATTTTCGAGTTTTGACAATTCCGATTTCACTTTAATTTTTTAACGACATTTTTACTTTTAATTTTTTTTAACTGTTTGTCATTAACATGTGATCTTCATTAAAAACAGACATTGCGTCTAAAAAGAATATTTGTTGAAATTCTTTTTTTATTCACAAATTTATAAAAATTTATTAAATAATGTTAGAACTTGTTTTAAAATTTACATAATCATATAAATTTTGGATATATTTTAAATTATAATATTTTGAAGGAAATTCTTCAAAAAGTTTATACTTTTTTTGCGCTGAATTTGATTTTGAAAATTAATTGATATTCAATCTTAAGAAATTGAAGCTTGAAAAGATTGTGTAACATAAAATGTGAAGAAATATTCTTGTATGCAGATTTTTATAAAAAATACAACAACTTTGTTTCATATTATGTTAAGCAGAATAGTGTGGGTATTTTAATTTAAAAATTTTAAGACCTCATGTAATTCGAATTTCAATAAGAAATAAGAAAGAAAAGTCTTTGTATTCCCGTTTTAACAGATTTTTACTTGCTCAATTAAGTTTCCCTTTCGAATTGCTATTTAAAATTTCACATTTTGGGCTCATTACTTTTACCAGGATATCAAATAATATAACTAATAAATTGATGGTTCTTTAATTTAGATTAAGTCATTCGAATTCCAGCTAATATTTCATTTAAACTCATTGTTAACTTAAAAATTTTTTTTTTAATTCTGCCAATTAGTATCGGGGTGTATTTCTATATGATATATGTTTGTACGTTTGTATACATATATATTTTGTTACTAAGTTCGCAGCAAAAGACAAATTTTCATTGAGACAAGTAGCTTAAGTTCAATGATTTCTATGTCAAGTTGTTGAAAAATATTTATCACACCAAATAAAAAAGTTTGGGATTTAACTTTCTAATTTCACAAATAACTTAAAAGACTAAAACTGCTTTTAATCAAAATACCAATTTTTGGAGCTCTTTGTTACTATTCATTGTTGCTATTAATATTCTACAATTAATTAAAACTCCTTAACTACCCATAAAATATATATGTGTATGTATAGTAAGTTTCCAAAGGATGACAAACAAAACAAAAATTAAAAAATATTTATACACATACCAGTGAAAAATGTAAGTATGTATATTGCTTACATACAGATTCCATACAGATTATAAAAATGTATAATATATCTACATGTAAAACGAGCTCTAGGATTTAAAAAAATATTAACTGGCACGACCCACATTAAAGTTCCGTCATTAAATAAATAAAACTTATTTAATTCAATTGAGTTTCTATATGTTTGTACGTTTGTATACATATATATTTTGTAAATTTGTATGTATTATAGTTTTTCGCAATATTGAGAAATATTTACTTTGCTGGCGAACATAGTTACAATGATTTTCGACAAAATATTTCAAGGTCACAAATTTTAATATAAAAACAAAAAAGTGAAAAGAAGAAAAACCAAAAGTTTAAATGGTATAAAAAGTTGTAGCATTTTATAACCAAAAATCTCTTCTTTCTGCTTTGGCAACATGTTGACGGATTCAGAAAATAAGAAGAAAATAAACAGGATTTTTATTTGCATCCATCAATGAACTGGCAGTGCAACCTTTACAAACGGTTGCATTATACAAGACAGCGCTTTATTATTGAAAACAAATAATTTTGAAAATATTTTCCTCGGCATAGTCCAAGTATTTTGAAAATCCTGTTTTTATTTAAATGCATATCTTACATCAGCAAGAGTTTTATGTATTCTTAGATTTTATCTAGATATTTCTATTCTCTATATTATAATCGCCAAACCTCTGCAAACCATTCTTTTTATGGACCATTTGCTTTGTCGTCTTTGTTTGATTTTTTGTCTTCTTGAAAATTTCTTATTGTTTTTGTAATCCGGTCTTCAAGAAACTTTTATTGCACTTGTTTTTAGTACGTTTTAAATTTTTGCTTTTCAAAGCATTTTATTTTTGCTTTTTTTATTATTATTTTAATTCTGTTGCAATTCGTAAATGAAACCAGTTTTTTATGTTATAACGAGAAAATCAAAATAAAAATAAAAAAAAAGAATAAAAAAAGAGTTAATTCGGATTTTCCGTATCGTTAGTTTGAATGTTCACGTAAGTAAACGTTTGTCCGTACTTTAAGAACATGCTTATATATGAATAATCTATAAATGTTATATACATATTATATACCTAATATGTACATAAATATACATAAATAAACATAATATTAAAAAAAAAAATCTGATGTGGTCAGCACATAACCGACCGCAATGTGTATTGTCTAGTTAAGTGAAAATGTTACAGAATATTATAAAAATGTCTGTTAAATACTTATTTCCAATTTGTAGGACATTAGTAAGCTTATAGTTAACATACCTAAAAAAATGTAAATTTAGAATTTCGCTTTGTGTTACCCGAATTCCCTGAAATGCTCGGCAGTTAGTTTAGGTAACAACCAGAACTCAAATATCAAATTTCAAGGAATTCCATCAATTCGTTCCGTAAATATGCTAAAAAATGTAAAATCGGCCCGCGAATCAGTTTTCGAGCTCTGATCTTTCCAAAAAATTTATATATTCATTGTTTCAATACGAAGAATTTAAATATTAAATTTCAATGAAATCGGTTGATTATTTCTCTTTATATACGCAAAAATGTATATTTGGCCCGTAGTAAACGCCCAGTTGCTGATGCCTGATTTCTTCCAAAAGTTAGGAATTTTCGCGGACGGTCGAGCAAAGCTTATATGTGAAATTTTAAGTAAATCGGTTGAATATTTTCTTCAAAATGTTCAAAAATGTAAAGCAGGCCCGCTGAAAAGTGCAGTTCGCGAGGCCTGATATATCCCAAAAGTTGATCAATCCGTGCCATGGTGGAAATAAACTTACATATAAAATTTCATCAAAATCGGTTCAGCAGAACTTGAGATACACGCGTGCACACACAGACGGACAGACCGACAGGTTGCTAAAAATAGTTTATTTACACTTCCCTACTATGGATAAGTGCATTCCCACCGAAAACTCGATATGCAAAATTTGTTGCCATCACATAACCTACCTATTGTTTACACAATACGGTCGGTAAAAATGTAAACATTTAGATATAACTATGTATACTCAAATTACGATTAATGCTGTCATACGACTAACTAGTAATACATATTTACACATATGTATACCTATACGATATTTATGCATTAAACAGCATTATATATGTACATATGTATATTTATACATAATTGTATTATTTGTCTATAAATTGCATAAGTATAAAATTGTGAACCCAAAAAATATAGGTGTTGTAAGACTAAAATGACCGGTAAATGAAAATAAATATTTGAGTTTTTAAAAATATTTAAAAAAGGAGACTGTTTCATTTTTATGTAAATGTTACCATACCCAACATGGATTCAAAAAATCACCTACATTTTTCTATTATACGCCGTTATTACAATTTTCGAAATTTCTTTTTTTGCGTACGTCTATAATACAAATAGAAGAAATTAACACATAGAAAAGTGAACATTTTTATTTTACTAATTTCAATACAAACCCTTTGACTTAAAAACTGCTTCGTTTTTAAATGAAAAATGGGCTTTGTCGAAAATCATTTTTAACTGATTGCAATTCTAAAAGAGTTTCAAAGTCTTGTTATCGGTAGCCGAATTTAAGAGCTCTTAAGAATTTGCCTTCGGGATTTTTTCAGACCCGATTTTTATTCGTATATTTTTATACACTGAAAAGAAATTTCTAAATGATGCTCCGCAAGTTAAAACTTAAAGCTGATTTTAAAAACCTTAGGCTGAAGAAGTTGAATTTCTAAATAAAATTTTTTCATAAAGTGACGTACCACTATTTTTTATTCTTCTAAATCTGGCCCGACTAGAGACCTTAATCGGCACGCAAAGCTCTTATACTATAAAAAATTAATTTTAATATTAGAATTTTATTTAGTTTTCTATATATCACTAAACAATTTCGTTTTTTTTAATTCAGTTTTTTTTTTTTTAAGTTTTGTATCAATCCAAAATTTATCATTTTCTCATTCTACAAGCGGCTTTAAGTTTATAGAAAGGAGAAAAACTTGTCAACTCTGTGAAACCCGTACGAATTCATTATCCTATGTGCGTATAAATATTCCATAGCTGACTCTGGGACAGACTATTAGACGATATTAATTTATCCAAAATTTCAGTACTGTGTTTTCAATATTTTCTAAGATATGGCCAAACTACTATTGAAGTTGTATTGCTACTACCAGAAGAAACAAGCAATTTCAACGACTTTTATCGAACACATTGGCCCTAATAATATATTCATTCGTGTAAAATTTCAATATCACAGTTTTTATAGTTTCTGAGATATAGCCAAATAATTTTTGAAGTTGTATGGCAGTCGCCAGAAGGAGCCAAACAATTTGTTGACTTTCATCAAACACATTGGTCCTGTTAAATATATTTACTTATGCAAAATTTCAATACCACAACTTTTACAGTTTCTAAGATAAGGTCAAATAAATTTTAAATTTGTATGCAGCTACTCGAATCAGTACCCCCATCATATCCAATTTAAATAGGGTTTCGGCATCTACTACAATAAATCATTCGTGAAAACTTGGCGAACTTAACTCAATTATTTTTTGAGTTATCGTTGGGACGGACGGACGAACAGACAAAGCTAAATCGACACAGAATTCGACGCTGATCAAAAACATATACTTGAGTCTCTATCTCAGAGCATTATTTTTTAGCGTTACAAACGCTAAGGCAATTTTAGTATACCCTTCGAACATACGTTCGTACGGGTATAAAATTATAGTTGTATGCTTAAAAAGTAGAATAAAATTAAATTTATCCCCTCAAATTATTTTCCTCCATCCCTCTCTTAATTGTATAAATTCATGAAGCAATTTATTGTATAAAAGTTTAATAGGTAATGTTTAACAAAAAAACAAGTTATTAAGAGTTCACGTAAAGTTTATTTTACTTGTTTTAAAACATAATCGTTTTCAACTACTGTAACTTGTACAATATTCATATTCTTCATATCTTCATCATAAATCTCTAAATTTTAATCCCAGTTACATACTAAATGAAGACTGAACATTATTAAAATTCTACAGCAACATGTCATTTTAAACTTCTTTTAAAGCTTTTCTCCTTTGTTATAAAATTTAATTTTTTCTTGAATATTTTTAGTATACTTATACTATATTTTAATTTACGGACAATTTTCAGAAGCGTGAATTGAATTACATTTTAATTTTCATGAAAACAAGAAAAATTATGGTATTTTATTAATTAAATTTTCATGTTTTCCAGTATATTTCTTTCATATTATTTGGTAGATAATCAAAATAATGATAATTATTGGACTAAAATATTATAGCAAAATAATTTTAACTTGTTTTGATAGCTACTTTGATGTAAAATGACCTTGCGTTTTCCATTCTGCTTGTTTATTTTTTTGTTAAGTATAAAATAGTGTTTTTTATTTTAGTAAATGTTTTGTTTGCCTAAAAGATTACGAAGAATACTGGAAGAAAAGCTTAGCTAGGTATCTAACTTTGCTTACATCTAGAATTACAAAATTTCATGCATGTACATGAATATGTGTATTGTAATAAATTTTACAAAACACTTTATTATAAAAAAAAGAGGCAAGTGTTGTAATCTTGCAATTTAAAAATATTCAGAAAATTTTTGACAACATTTATAACAATCCACTCTGTCTTAAAATTTATATCCAAATTTAATTGACAATTAAATAATATGACAATTGGATAATAATTTAATTACAAATTATGTTAAATTGAATATTTGAAATAAGCAATTTGCATAATTGAAAATTAAAACGAAGAAATGTAGAAATCACTACTTCAACCCTGAACCGTACCAAATGTAAACCGTACATTTAAAGATACTCTTATTATGGTCCGAATCGGAGACAAGAAATGGAGATATGTGTATATGGAGTATAAAATTCCTAAAAATTAGAAAAATTATAAAAATTAGAAAAGAAGTTACTTTCTATTATTTTTTAATGATCAAACCTCTGCGGTACTACCCAAAAACGGATTTCCCTGTTCGAATCAATACAACTACGGTTCCAAAACAGGATTTCCATATTCGGCTAATTTTTCTCGCAACTCATAAAAGAGTTTTAGTACTACTTAATAGCTACATATCTGCACAAAAAAAACTATACTTATTCACGTCCCTATTAAATTTATAAGTATGCGTAGTTGTTTTCACTCAAAATATACAAAATCTAAAACTTAGTGTGGCGTTCGATATTAATTAACTATATTGAGCTATCAAAAACATTTGTGTATAAAATTGGCGAACAAGGAAATTCGAGTTAATTGTGTGCTTCACTCAAATTCAAGTTAAATAGCGTTCATGCAAAGCCATCAACCCAGAAATCAAAGCTGAGCAGAAGTGTGCATGTATGCCAATGCTTCAAACCTTCAAGCATATTATATTCGTACGGTTATTATTTAAAATTATTGCAAAATCAATAATAATATAAGTTTAATAATAAAATAACCCGGTCAGTACATATAAACTTTTTCATACCTGTAACAGTTTAGCTTTAGGAAGATAGTCTAGATTTAAAATAACTACAGAGTTTAAATAAATTTTAGTAAAAAAAAAAAACGGTCTTATTTATTTGAATAAAATGGAAATTTCATAGAGCAAATTTTTTTTTATTTTTTTTACATCAATTTGATAACAGTAATGCGGTACTATACTTATTTAAATTGTAAAACCATAATTACGATCATTAATACCACTTCACTTAATAATCTAGCGCAAATCATTTCGAAATAGTTCGCACATAACGCATTAAGAAAAGCCAAATTATGTGTGAATGAATGGAAAACACTATAGTGCGCCTTAAAACATGAGCTTTCTCAAATTCTCAAGTATATTCTCCCGAATATTATTAAGACAAAGTATCATACATTTTTAAATTGATTTTTTTTTTCCATTAAAATTTTAAGGTTTCTAATTACAAAATTTCATTATCAATAATAGTGCAAACGTTTGCGTTTCTGTTCTCACTTTTATGAAATTAAAAGTTCAAAGTCTCATGCCGTTATGCAATTAAAAAATTTTTTTAACATAAAGACTTTTAAAATAGAAATTAAATATTTTAAATAAGCACCCGCAAACAAGCAAAGTCTTTCAAGCTTATATTTGAATTTTAGGATTCATAAAAAAATTAAATAAAATCTCGTGTTCATTTAATTTCTTAAATTCATAGAAAATTAAATAAAATTGGATAAATTTAAATATATGCACTTATAAGCTACCATATACAGGTTAAATTGTTTCATATTTAAGCCTGCAATTTAATAGCTTATTTGACTGTTTTATTCAATAAAAACCAAAAACGAGGATATTCAAATTCAACATGGATTTTCGGCGAGTTACTCTAAAACATTTTAACCAAAAATGCGACGTGTCGAATAAATTATTTCTTTCCACTACGGCTTGAATTGCACACAAGAAAATTATCAAAGTTCCCGAAACTCGTTTTCGACAGAATTTATATTATAAAATTCAGTAATAAGTAACGTTGCTCTTCGTGCCTATCAGCCTCTTCGTGTTAAATAGGAAATCGAAGTAGCCGACTTTTTGCTAATCACTGTAAGAATTACACATAAAGTTACAAAAATAAAAACCGTACTGTAAGATACTATACCATAATGTGCAATTTGAACGTTCCAGCTATTGAGAAAAAAAGTTTGCAGTACAGAAAGTTGGTGTCGAAAAATGTTCCCATTTCACGTTTTAATGTGAACATAAACTAAAATAAAACATAAGGGACTGAGCAACGTATTGACGTATGAATCTTAAGAACCTACAAATATGAATTTTAAAGAATATGAAAAAACGTACATTGCGTTTCAGATTGGTAGATTCCAAGGGAATCTAATGGAGTAAGAGGGACATATCATCCAGGCCACCACAGCCATTTGTGACTTATTGTTATAGCCTCCCCTTTAATATCAGTGTTCCAAGTATAAAACTAGAGATATCCCCAAGAGAATTATATAGCAACTCACGGATAGCCAGTACTCAAAGGTCGCAAAGAATGTGCACAACGGTTTCGTCACCGGCCCCACGAAAAACATGTTTAATAAAATGTATTTATTTTCATATAAAAAAGGAATTTGCAAAAAACGTGAGAATATTTTTGTGTTCTAACGTCAACCTTTCCTCATATACCTGATGAGCAAGCATATGATAATTTAAGGTACTTCAGTAAAATTAATACTAATTAATTTAATAATGAAATACTTGAATAAATAAAAAAAATAAACGAATCATGGTAATTCCGATGATTGCTATCATCGGCAGTTTATTGGCCTTTAAAAAATTGAAATTTTCATAAAAAAATTTATATATGTATGTATGTGCGTACAAATATTATAATTTTCTTGTAATATTGGACTTTCATTTAATTTTATTGGTGTGGCTTTTTTTAATTTTTTTTTTCTTCTTATTTTTCTTTTATTCATTAATTTTCAGCCCAGATTTTATTTGACTTTCATGTTATATTATAAAAATTTATCCGCATTATCAAAGGTTATTATTTCCGTATTTTAAAAGATTATTTTTTGATTGTTTGATGAAAAGTAAAAAGACTAACCCTGGCATAGTTCAAGTTCTGATGCATTTTAATTTAAAAAGCACACATACATACATACTACATAGTATGATTAGATATACATTTAGGTTTGCTTATAATAATCATAAATATGTATGTATATTGTATTTTATACCCGTACCATTGTTATATGTACATATGTTCATACCTTCACATATATTCAATATTGTGCTCAGTTTCATATTATATAAGGCAATTATCAATTTTTATGAACATTTTAGGTTTTTTGTTGTTTTTCTTTAATTGACAATTCAAGTTTAAAGTGTTCATGATCATACAGATTTTTACTAATATTAAATATAATTTTCTCGCACTATTCAATTATTGACCCAAATCGCTTCCTTATGATACAAAACTGTTAAAGTATTTTTATTTCTACAATAGCTTCTTTAGCTACTGGTTGTCTAAAAATTTTATACCAAAAATTGAAAAGAGGAGAGCAAAATAAAGAAAAAAGGCAGAAAAAAATAAGAAACTAAAAATTGAATGTTATACAACCTTCTTGTTTTATAAAACAAACTGACAAACTACTTAAAGTATTGTTTTTCTTTGGAAGTTCATCAATAATGCGTATAAAAAAATAAGAAGAGGAAAAAATAAAGTACAAAAAATTGTAGCATGCGAGAAATAAAACTGCATAATGTCGATTTCGAACAGATTTTTGGTGATTTATTTGCCTTAACCTCAATTGTCTTTTTTTTTTCCTATTTCTTGGTTTTTTGATCAAAATTTCAATTTGTTGACTCAAATACTGATGAATCATTTTAGATTTTTGAAATATTGCTTGTATAAATGCCCGCAACTAATTAAATCATTATTAGAAATTTTATATTTATTTTGGTATTATAATTTTGAGCCAGCGTTTATGAGATTGAAAATTATTGTATAGGAAGTACGAATCTAATGAATTTAAAATATTCCTATTAATTTACAAGGTTCTTGTAACAAAAAATTATAATATATATCGCGCCCATGAACCTTCCGCCCTTGAACTGTATATAGCAATATTTCGCTGTAGATACGAAAAGAGATAAAAGCAATACATTTTACGCCATTGCTCATCGACCGAATCACTTTCAAATTTTAAAAGAAAGTAAATAAAATAAAGTTTGCAGTAATCGCAGCAGTATTCTTAAATGGTTTTTCACATTTCTTAAAAAGGTTAATGTCAGAAAATCCTACAATCCTGCAGTGTGCGTATGTCAATAAATAATTTGACATTTGTAATAATCATCTGCGCAGCGTTATAATCTATGTCTTAACGAGAAATTTTATTTTATATAAATTAATTAAATTAATTAATAAATTAATTTCAATATTATAGTAGCGCTATGTTCAATTCAAGTAAGGGTTATTTAAAAAAATATATATTTTAAAATATAGACACTTTTTAAAAAACATTATTCCAAAAGCTAAGTATTAATCATTTTTTCTGAGGAAAGTCTATATGCATGTTATAAAAAACAATTTTTCAAGTTCAGTCTTACCTTTGGTTGACCTTCATAAAGTCAGAATAGTGTACACAGTTTTTTTTAAATCTTTCGAGCTCTAAAAGTGCCTAATATTGGATGAAGCTAAAAAAATATAACTCAAAGTGTCTCGAAATTACTCAAACTATATTCTCCTATAAATTTCTTTCTAGTCACAAATTTTGATAACTGCCAATAAAATATTTTTTATGATAGCTATCAATCCATAATCTATGTCTTAACGAGAAATTTTATTTTATATAAATTAATTAAATTAATTAATAAATTAATTTCAATATTATAGTAGCGCTATGTTCAATTCAAGTAAGGGTTATTTAAAAAAATATATATTTTAAAATATAGACACTTTTTAAAAAACATTATTCCAAAAGCTAAGTATTAATCATTTTTTCTGAGGAAAGTCTATATGCATGTTATAAAAAACAATTTTTCAAGTTCAGTCTTACCTTTGGTTGACCTTCATAAAGTCAGAATAGTGTACACAGTTTTTTTTAAATCTTTCGAGCTCTAAAAGTGCCTAATATTGGATGAAGCTAAAAAAATATAACTCAAAGTGTCTCGAAATTACTCAAACTATATTCTCCTATAAATTTCTTTCTAGTCACAAATTTTGATAACTGCCAATAAAATATTTTTTATGATAGCTATCAATCCATATCTTACAGTTGCCATGTGTACACATAAAAATAAATTTCCTCAATTTTAAGTCAAATCTTTTATCGAAATTTATGATTTAAATTAAATATTTTTAATAATATTAAATTATATTGAGTTTTTGTTAATATTTTTTTTTTTGTTTTTTTTTTTATAGTTTGCTGGGGAATTAATTTTTATCATGAACGTTCTCAAGAACAGATGAATTAAAAGATTTTTAAGATTTGCAATAATTTAAACTTGGCATGGATTTAGTTTTTTTTTTTCCTCATCAAAAATATTTTTATAAAAATTAAATTAAATTGGTTGTATTGGATAGCATTTTAGTGGGAATTAAGCTCGAATATTGCTACAAATTATAAAAGTTTTCTAATGGCTTTTTTTTGTATCTTTCTTTTTCATTTAATATGTGATAAGAATTCATTACGAATGGCATATGAAATTCTTAAATTAATAATTTGAAATTAGGACAAATTAAATTTCAATTATGGCAACAAGGTTTGAAAAACCTAATATTAATTAGGTAATAAAAATTGAATCGATTGAAATAATAATTATAGATTTGAAAGATGTGAAACATAAAATTGAATTTGGAAAATTATTTAGGTTATTAAATTCATGAAATAATAAAATCTGACAAGAAATCCTTTTTCGTTTTAATAATTACAATCTAAACTTAAAAACTTTAAATAATTTTCAAATGTATAGAAAATATAATTGCTCCTCTAATGCAAAGCTATTGGAAATAATGGTTCATTGCTGCACATCGCTGTTATAACTATTTTTCATCATTCTCTTGTGCAGTCTAAAGTTTTATGCAGCGATTAAATATCGTCAAACTATAAATTCGTTAATTATAATAGTTATGTATACAAAAATTGAAACAAAATTTTTTTCGAGCGTTTCTCGTAATAAACCATCCTACTCGTGACCATAAAACTTTTTAAAATTGTTTAGAGCAATCCTTATAAAACCCTATTCGAAAATTATAGAAAATTTTTCGAGCATTTTTAACCCTAGTTATATTAAAATTGAGAGTCATCCAAAGTGATTTGGCGACAAATCACTTCTGTGAGGTTCTTAAAATCCCTGAAAATCTTAAACACGAAATAAATTCTGGTATTTTGACCGATATTAATACTTTGAAAAAGTTTATTTTATCCTCTTCTTCTACGATCGCAGAAAGACATAGAAATAAATATAGAATTTCTTTAACCCCATTGCCACTGAAATTTTTTATTTTTTCATTTTTAACTGAAAGAGCCTATTTTTCTATGGTCATTTATAATTCACGTGATTTTCAAATATATAACGGTAAGTTATAGTGAATTACATTAACAGATAACAGTGCACCTTTACTTCCTATATAAGTTTACTTTTATAACGGTATGTTATTTATCGTTAATGTTTCTTTAATCATCAACGGTTTTTAATCATTTTTAAATTTTTCGTTTTTTTGTTTTGTTTTTTTTTTTCACAAAATGGACTTTGATAAATTACCATAATTTTTATTAAACAAAAATTTTCTTCTCTTAAAAGTTTTCTTTTGTTTCTGTTAAAAAAAAAATTAAAACGTTATTAATTAATTTCGGATATTTTAAAAGTACAAAACATTTTTACTATAATTTGCTTCCTATACAATTGGTTACGAAAAAAATCGAAACTGCTATAAAACTAGGAAGTATATTATTTCAGAACCGTTTTATCAATAAGCGTCAAATAAAAGCTGTTTTGAAGATAATCAATGATGAAATTAGAGATGAAAATTAATGTTTCAAATATACAAACGTTAATTAGTCAAATTCAGATTTATTATCACAAATATTTGACAATTTTGTCTTTTTATTGCAGATTTCATGACATTAATTTGAAATGTTAGATACAGCTATATCAGTAATCTTAAAACAGTTCAATTGTCACTTTTATCAAGTGAATCGCTTCTACTCAAAAGAGCACATTTAACGTGTTTTTTTCTCTCAACAAAAAATTTCTTTTAAAATTTAAGAATTGCATGTCTTAAAAATCACAATGAAAATCCTTAAATTAGAAAAAATTAAAAAAATTAAAATACTACTAGATTTAACTCTATATTTTTACATATAGGATATAAAATTACTTTCGGTGACGAAATTGGCAAATGATAAAGCATAGGTTAAACAAATTCTAAATCCATACATTTCCTACACTCTGCATATCACATAAATTATATACGTTTATTTCTTAGACATATTTCTGAGCTTACCATTTATAATTAATTTCAAAACTTTAAAATTAATTTCGAACGAATGGGTAAAAATTTATAATTTGTATTCTTATAGGTATACTTATGTATAAATTTTTATTGAAATGGTAATGTTATGGCACTGTACTGCATGTTACGTTATTAATTTGTCATTATCATTTGAATCTAAAAACAAGATTCCTAAACGAAAATGTTATAGTTGGTATGTATTTCATTTTTATTCAACATTAATTTTAGTTTTTAATAAACAAATAAATCATAGCATCAGAGACTCAAACGTAAATTTATTGATTCACTCACAGCACTACCAATTTGTTCAAAAAAATTCTGAATTTATCACCAAATTCTTTTTATAATATTTAAAATTATAAAAAAATGGACACCAATTTTAAAATTTTAACAGACATAATTAAAAATAAAAAGGAAGGTATTATAATGGTATTCAATTTCACATACCGTGTTTCCAATCGAAATGCTTATCAACCCGTGTAGTATCTAAATTTTTGACTACTTGATCGTTTGATCAACTTATGAATATGTGTTATGTTTCGTAGCTGGGCTTTTACTGCTGTCTAATCTTACATTTATCTTGAATTGTATTACTTCACCTTATTGCTTATTCTTTAAAACTAAAAAATTGCTCGGAAGTATCAAGATGTGAAATCCGAAATTTATTAGACATTAATTTCACATTTTTAACAACAACTAACAAAATACTTAATGCAGGATGACAAAAATTTCATCAATGAAACAAAATAATAAATTTGTTATGGAAACTAGATCTCGGAAAGTAAACCTCTACCAAAACGACAAATGTTAGATTTTTGTAAACATAAAAACAAAAAGGATAAAATATAAAATACATGTAAGGAACATTTGTCTATCTTGCATATAACAATCTTGTGCAATATTTTGGCTAAATTAATAAAAAACAGATTAATTAGAATTAATATTATTCAGAAAATCGGTCGGTAATGTGTTGATCACATACGATTTTTTGTAGTTGAATATTTTAAATAAAAAACAAAAGTAAAATTTTAATTTATTTTAAAAGATTTGTTTTTCCTTTTTTTACAGATTCTTCAAACCTATTATTCTTAATGATAAACATCGAAAAATTATTTCTATGACATAACTAACTAGTTCAAAATGTTAGATACCCAAAATATTATAATATAAAAATTAATTAATTTTAATCTTATAATTTTCAAAATTTATAAAAAATTTTAAAGATATTAATTAGTTTAATAAAAAAACAAAAATACAAGATTTTTTATAATTTAAATAATTTAGAATTCGTATCACATTGCCATTATCATCATCACAATAATCATCATCATCTTCACCACCATCATTATCCACATTATCATTGTGATCGATATCAACAGCCATCGATACTATATAGCTCTCAAATTTTATCACAAGTATCACTAGTACTACTATTATTATTATTAATCGAAATTTGTCAAAAAATTTAATGATTTTTGAGTAAAAATATAAATTTATTATTAAAATATTTTAAAAGTTTTCATATTAAAAGAAAAAACATTTGAAATATTGATGACATTTTAACCTTGAAAGAATGTAGTCGGAAGTAAATAAAAACTAATAAAATAAAAAACCAAAAAAGTGTGTACATCTGTGGTACATTTGTAGTCTTATATTTACATATTTAATAAATTTACAATATTCACTCATACATATAATTAATATTCGAATTTAAAAATAACATTGAACTTCAACTTGGACTAACCTCTAACTAATATATACAATGAAACAAAGAATAACGAATACGCATTATATAAGAGTATTGCTTATTTCTTGTATATACATATATATGTACATATTTAAGATTTCAAGGAACTTTTTACGATATTATTAAAATTTGTTATAAAATTAATAAAATAGAAAAATATATAAATTTATATATGTACACTTATTATGTAAATATAAATCTTAACATTCTTATATACAATACGTACATATGCACAAGTCAAATAAATTATTATTAACATAATTAATTAAGGGCCGAATATTAAATGCCTACAAAGATTATTATCGCTATTTTACGTTAAATTTTAATTTATAAATATTTGTACCTTCACTTTAAGGAAAAAATCATTAATAAAAAACGAAAAAAAAATTTTAATAATTTTTTTTTGTATAAAAATTATTTATTCAATAATTTTAATGATTTAATTATATTATGCATGATACTCGTATAAAATATAACTTTTTAAATCTTGTAGAACTATAAAAGATTTGAACTTCATATAGGCTACACAGGAGTTCCGCACTTAAAATTAAATAAAAACTTAAATATTAATTACTATTTTAATTAATATTAAAGAATTTAGAACATTTAGTTTTAATGGCTCACATGAGTTTGAAACAAATGAGATTGAAGTCGAAAAATTGTTAATTATTCACAATTGAAGTTTTTTTGTTAAAGTATACAAGTTGAAGTAAGGAAAAGAAGAGCCTAAAAAACTTTTCCAAATTGTTTTTTTTTGGAAAAAATTTTTTTACCGGTCTAGGTAACAGCATTTCAAGCCATAATATTTTTTTAGTTTTTTGAACTCGAAATGTTGAAATTAATTGATTTGAAAAGAATGATTTATTGCATACAATAAGGGAGATTATAAAATACACGACCCTATGAGATAGGGAAACGTAAAAAAAACTAGATTTAACAATGAAAATTTTAATCTAAGGTTAATTTGGCTATGTCAAGAATTATTCAACTTTTCAGATAAGGCAAGCTCTCAGGAACTGGATCTTTTCTACGATTGGGATTCATTTCTACGATTTTGGACTATCTTACATTTTTAATTATTTTTAAGAAAACATTCAACAGATTAGTTTGAAATTTTATATTAGTATAAATTTTGTGTGAAATTGCTATAAGTTGTTTAACTTTTCGAAGAGGTCAAAAGTCTGGTAACTAATTGCCAAAATTGGAATTTAATATCTTATTTCTGTTTGCTACCATATTCAGGAATTTTTTTTTTTGGGATAATCGGATAGAATAAAATTCTCCACATAAGAACAACATTAATATTTAGCGTTCTTGAAATTTGAAATAAGTGTTTATAAGATATTTTCATAATTTTATTTAAAATATTTTCTCAGCTAAATAACACACACTGCGATCGGTTATTTGCTGAGCACATCCGATTTTTTTATTCAATACCAACCAAATTCGTTGAAGAATGTATATTTTTTAAAGTGTTCTGATTCTAATTTATAAAAGATTTTATATATATTTACAGACCGTATTGTGTATACAATAGATAGGTTATGTGATGGCAGCAAATTATCATATCGAGTTTTCGGTGGGAATGCACTTCTCCATAGTAGGGAAGTGTAAGTAAACTATTTTTAGCAACCTGTCGGCCTGTCGGTCTGTATGCGCACGCGTGTATCTCAAGTTCTACTGAACCGATTTTGATGAAATTTTATATGTAAGTTTATTTCCACCATGGCACGGCTTGATCAACTTTTGGAATATATCAAGTCTCGGGAACTGCACTTTTTAGCGGCCTGTTTTACATTTTTGACTATTTTGAAGAAAATATTCAACCGATTTACTTGAAATTTCATATATAAGCTTAGCTCGACCGTCCCCAAAAATTCCTATGTTTCGGAAGAAATCAGGCATTAAAATAATGAACATATAATTTTTTTAGAAAGATCAGGGCTCGGAAACTGATCTGCGGGCCGATTTTACATTTTTCACCATATCTACGGAACGAATTGATAGAATTTCTTGTAATTTGATATTTGAGTTCTGGTTATTACCGAAACTAACATTTCATTGAATTCAAGTAGCACAAAACGAAACTCTACTTAGAGCCAAATTTACATTTTTCTATGTATGTTAACTATAAGCTTACTAATGTTCTAAAAATTGGAAATAAGAATTTAAAAGGCATTTTTATAATATTCTGTAACACTTTCACTTAACTAGACAATACGCAATGCGGTCGGTTATGTGCTGACCACATCAGATTTTTTTTTTTTTGTAACTACATATTTATATTTATTACGATATGTTTGTATACTACGATATAAAAACAAAATTGTTTTTGTGATTATCATCGTAAAGTTTAAGTGAAAAACTTGTTCTTTTGATTTGATTTTATGACAATAGTTAAAATAATTTCGTTGATAATATGATAATTTAAAAAAATCATCAGTTCATAATAAAGTTTTTTTCTTAATATACCATCAATGGAAATGTGAATTTGATGTTCACTATAAATTTTTCAACAAAAATAATATTTAAATGTTCAAAATTTTTAATGATGTGAGTACAAATTTAAAGTTTAAAATCTCTTCATTTTCAGTAGTTTGCAAGAAACTCATTGTTTTATAATAACCCGCTAATTTAAAGAACCTTAAATTTATATTTAGGCCTTAAAAAAGATATAATGGACTATAACGTTTCCTGTTAATTTTATTTCCTTCGTATAGTATTTCATTTTAGTTGGACCAATTACATTTATTTTCGTAAAATACTTCTCGCACTTACGGATTTCTACTGGCATGTATTTCTACCATACTATCATAGGGTTTTAATACACTCATAATTTAAAATTTACAAAATAATGTTAAATAATATTTTATAAATTTCTTTTACAATAAATTTCGTTTTCAAACACGATATTACAATTTTTTATGTAGGTCACCTACATTTAAATAAAGAACAAATATAGACGGTTTTTATATACTCTCATATAATTATTTAAATGCAACATTGTACAAATTATTAAACTTTTCATAAATTATAAATTTTACATTAAAAAAATAAAGCTGAGAAATGCTTATTATATAAATACCTTTTAATAATTTCACCTGCGCTTTGTGTTGCAATATACTCATGTTTATTGTGTCATGTTATAATTATTGCATTTCAATTATTTTTTTTTTATAAAATTTATTTTTAAAATTTTTAACATTAAAAATTTATAAACATTTAAATTATGTTTAATATATATAGGGAATAATTTTTTATGATAAATTTTTATGATTTAATTTTCACAAATCGTTTTTTAACAATGATCAATAAAAATTTTGTTTTTTAGCTAGAATTTTGTTTTCAAAAAAATTTTCACTATAGTCCTTATACACAACATTTACTGAAAGAATATTAAAAATTATTTTTTCGATTTTGAATTTGTTTAAATTTAGCTGAAATACTCAATAAAGGTTGTTTAATCACTAAAAATCATTTTAGGTTTAATTTAACAAAATTTTATAAGAAAAAATGATTTCTCAATTTTCTTAAAATTAAAATAAATATAATATGTAAGTGAAATCACATAATAAACATCAACTTATTAATTTATTTAATTAATTTTAACATCTTGATATCATAATTACATATTCTGTTAGCATAAAATATTGTAAATAATATAACGAGTAGACACCATAGATATTTTATAAAATCTCATAATAAGTTATGAATTAAGATCTGATATGAATGAAAAATTATTAAACTTTTATAATTAAAATTCATAGTTCTTAATAATATAGGAATTATTTAACACTTGTACTTATTAAATAATAACAGTACGCATAGATTAGAATTGACCTTAAATATTTTTTTTTTCTTATTTAATTAATTAATCAAAAAAGTTATTATTTTATGCTATTTGACGCGTCCTTTTAAAAATTATACAAGAGAAATAAAAACTGTTTTTATTCAACTTCCTAGTTTCTGACTATAATTAAAACAAAATTTAATAATAATTATTATACACCCGTATTATAAAAATTAAAAATTTTTAAAATTGTCTTCATATCAATTATATTATTATACTAAATTATATTTAATAAGTCTAAAGTATAGATGTGCTAAATAATAATATTTGGCAGTTTCATTTTATGCTGATTTAGCTAAAAAATTTTTTTTTATAAAACAAAATATAAAAATTATTGCAATTTTATTAAAAATTACAAATTATAAATTATAAACTTGTATGCATTATTAAGACATTTAGTTAATCACATACCTACAGTGAAATCTCAAAATTTTGTCCCGTTTATGTATTCATATGACAAGGTTACTATCTTCAAAAAAAACATTAATCATCAATTTGACATGAAATTTCTTTTTTAATTAAAACAATTTTAAATATGATTAGATGTAATTATTTTCTTATATATACAGTGGAGCTATCTATATAAGTGCAAATTCTCTCGGAGATTTTTAAAGTATAAATAATCGTGTGTCAAGAATGTATTATATGTTATGTTAACAATACTTAAAGTGTTACTTATTAAAATTCATATAAAAACATTTTTGTCTCAAAAATGATTGTTTACGAAATTTTGTACGAACTGTTGGGCGTATTGCAACTACCTAAACTAATTGATAAGAACTGTACATGAATGAAAAATTATTGACTTAGGCGAATTTTGCACTTAAAGCGTATCGCACTTAAATGTGTGCTTTACTGTATTTCGATAAAATTTCAAGGAAGTTGTTGTGAAAAATTGCTGATACATTCTATTAAAGTTTTAAGATTAATTGCAAGTATTCTTAAAAAATTGTCCACAATAAGTTATCGTATTTTTCACATAGCTCCTGAATTTTCTTAAGTCTTATTAAAGCTTAAAAAATAAATTGAAATTTGAGACCATATATTATTTGTTCTTTAATCTGACAAATATTTCTTCGATTAACCTCAAAATATTGTTCAAGTTACCTCAAGGGCCAAAATCAACAGTAATTTCTAGATTATATTCTATATTATATAGAGGACAATGATAAATATTTAAAACAAAATTTAAAATATTTGTATACTATACTGTCTATACCAGAAAATATAATTAATTTATATGTACATATATAAATAAAATTATGAATGTCAAAAACTTTTATGTACGTATTCGAAATTTGTAATGAAAAATGCAATACATACGAGTATACAAAGTAATTTCACACTTACATTTTTATGCATTAATTACATAATTGTGCCACATGTACTACATTTTTTTATTACTTTTAATTATATATTAGGAAAATACTTATAAAATAATACAGTTAATAGAATGACATAATTAATACAAGAACAAGTGATAATTTAATACGAGAAAATTTGAGATAATTAAAATTTAAATCAGTCCTGTTATGAAACTCACATTTTAAGGTAATTTCAATATGCAAAATTATTTGATATTCACCGTTAAATCACCGTCTTCCGGAAGAGTCAAATCTGTTCTTCGAAAAATAATTTTTATTAAACAATAATTCCAATAATATTATTTAGATATAATCTAAAAATAACCTTGTACATTTTGATGTAAAACTCTAGCATCCATGTTACATAAAATCAGTACTCGTATCATAAAAAAGTACTGCATTTTATTATTTCCCTTTATCATAATTACTTCAATCCATATAATTATATTAAAGCAACTAGTTTACAAACAAACAAATCGTATATCCAATAATTAATTAAAATAATCTTTATATTTCCTACATTTTATTTATTACTAAATCTTAATCACACAATTCTTATTACAACATTAATTTTATTAAATTTAGTAAGCACTTATAGAACACCTTTAATTATAAAACTTAAAATAATTATTATCAAAAAATTTATTCTTCCTATATTGATTTTAATATTTCCTTCTTAATCTTCTCATATTGATACTATAGGAACTATTATCTTATAATGAACTTTCTTATAATGATAAGAATATAGTATGTAGTAAAATAGATAAGTAGTAAAATTTTTGTAAGCGATTAACTAAATTTATTCTTAAAGCCAAAGAAGTATAAAGCTTACCGTGTCAACTTTTTGCTACTAAACTTGTTCTAGTGCAATTTGAGCAATCTTTAAGTCTTTAAAATTGTTTTTGAATTGCTGGAATCGTATGATCCCAAAAACTTTTACAACTCTAAGCAAATTTCATCAGAATAGTAGTCCTATTACCAAAGTTTTTTTGACAAAATGTAGTAACCTAATGCTTTAAAGTTTCTTATACATAACAAAAATATTTTGAGAATTGTATGACACCTACTTGAATTACTGCTTCGATCAAACTCAAATTGAATAAGATTCTTACCGTAACTACTGTAAGTAATTTGTGAAAATTAGGCTACTCTAATTTTCAGTTACAGCTGGCGCGGATAATGGATAGACAACCAGGAAATAAATGGACAGATATTGCTAAATCAACTCAAAATTTAATACTTATGATACTTTGATCGACTTAGAATATATCATACATTCGGATATATGGGACCAGCAGGGAATTCACCAACTATAAACCTAATTAAATTTTGCAAGGGACTAACTTAAAAATGGGAAGAGATTCAGGGAATAACAGGAAATAAAATTCCACAATTACGACAAATTTAACATCGGCCAAACGAAGAGATCATAGTAACAAAATTATTGGGAGAACAGGTATACAAATGCAAAGAACAAGCTGTTAAATTCAGATGGTGGCTACTTGTATTATTTTTTTTACGAGTTCTAAATTGTGAAATAAATAGTTTTGACAAATAATAATAAAAGTCCGCTTTGCAGACGGTTGAGCAAAGTTCAAATATGTAATTTCAAGTAAATCGGTTGAATATTTTCCTCAAAAAAAGGGTGAAAAATGTAAAATTGGCCCGCAAATCAGTTTTCGAGCCCTAATCTTTCCAAAAAATTTATATGTTCATTGTTTTAATACGACGAATTCATATATTAAATTTCAATGAAATCGATTGATTATTTCTCTTTATATACACAAAAATGTATATTTGGCCCGTAGTAAACGTCTAGTTGCCGATGCCTGATTTCTTCCAAAACATAGGAATTTTCGCGGACGGTCGAGCTGAGCTTATATAAAAAATTTCAAGTAAATCGGTTGAATATTTTCTTCCAAATGTTCAAAAATGTAAAACAGGCCCACTAAAAAGTGCAGTTCCCGAGGCCTGCTATATACCAAAAGTTGATCAATCCGTGCCACGGTGGAAATAAACTTACATATAAAATTTCATCAAAATCGGTTCAGCCGAACTTGAGATGCACGCGTGCACACACAGACCGACAGGTTGCTAAAAATAGTTTATTTACACTTCCCTACTATGGAGAAGTACGTTCCCACCGAAAACTCGATATGCAAAATTTGTTGCCATCACATAACCTACCTATTGTTTACACAATACGGTCGGTAAAAAGTGTAGTTCATTTAAAAAATTTTCTTTTATGAAATCACATTTAAATTTACCATTGTTCTACTCTGTTACGTTAAACATTACAAAATCATTCCAAATTTTTAAATAAGCATCTAATTGTATATATACTTTTGTTTTTCGATTGAAAAATTACTAGCAATTTTTTAAAATTTAAAAGCTAAGCTCATGTCGTACATTTTATCACATTTTTTTATATTACCTATATTTTCAGTTGTTATATGATTCACTTCAAAAGAAATGCTTCAGACAACAAATTTTTTGTTAAATTTTCATTAACAATGTACATTAATCTTTAATTTATTCAAACAACGATCTTTCTATCCATTGTTTTTCTCAATATTTACCAAGAATTATATTGAATGCTAAAAATAATTTAAAAATTTCTATAATAAATGTTGTCTATATGTTAACTTAATTACGCTAAAACAAAGTCAAGCTATAATAATATCGAATATCGTCGTATTATTATCTGTATGACTTCTTCTCTATGGCACACTTTTAATATTAATTTTCATATTTAAATAAATTATTCAATGATGGTACATACTACTGATTTATTTCCAATGTTCTCATATTTTTTATAATGATGATGTTCATCAAACAAAAACATAATTTTAAATAATATATTATGTTGAAAAAATTTGATGCATCATTTAAAATCTTGACCTACAAATTACTCACTAAACTTTGAAAGAAAATATTCATGTAGAAATTTTAGTATGAAGACTTTAAAATTATTTCGAATAAAAAAAGTTTTAACAAAATAATTCTTTAAAAATATTAAATTTTGTACTTCCCAAAATACTTTATTATAATATTTAAAACAATTGAGGAAAACTATTATTTTTAGAAGATTCCCCATTTCCCTCATATTAAGAATACAACTTTTTAAATTCTTATGTGTAACATTTAAAATTTTATAATTTTAAGCCTTTGTAAATAAAAATATAACTAATTCACCAAAAATTTCCTTAGTAGCAAATTTATTAAGAAAAAATTGTGAAAATCATGACCTACATTTCAGTACACGAAATAGAAAAAAAAACAAATTTAATCGTAACAAAAATGACATTTTAATTAATTACCCTTCTTTTTAATTATAAAGTACAAGAAGCATTCGTTTTAAAATGTACTATGAGCCAAACTTCAAATATTTGTAAACTGTATAAAAATTTTGTGCAGCTTTTATTTCAATTACTTGGTTACTTGCTTTGGAAGCAGAAAAAATTTCATTCACTCATTGCAAATTTCATAAAAATGTTCGTATACAACAAAAATTCAATTTCAAAGCCCTATAAGAAGAGAAAAATCTCCAAATACAATAAATATGAATTACATAAGAAAATAAATAAAATAAATTTTTTCAAAAAAAAAAAACAAAATCTTCTTAAAATTATTACTTTCATTACTTAAACAATAACCTTGAACGACCTTGATCTAAATAACAAACTCAACTGATTGATTGATAGTTATAGTTTGATTAAGTACCTATAAGTAAAGTGCCTTAAAATGCTTCTGTTTCGTTTCTTTTTCTATTAAACTTTATAAATATTATTTTCAATTACAATTATTTTTTTGATTGCAAAAAGTTCAGTCGATATCCAATTCTTCTAAATATGTAAGTCATGAGCATTATAAGGTATTACGAGATTAAGACAAATTATTCGAAAAAGATTCAAATATTTCTTATGAAGAAAATTTTTTCAGATATACTTCAAGAAACATCTAACACATTTTTTCAGAATACATTAAAATTTAGCAAAAAAATAAAAAGAAATTAAAATCATACAGGGATTCCTCATGAGAACCGGGTGGCTTAGATAGTAATTTCGATGCGATGGACCCGTTGCCCCTGCCACGTCAACAAACCAACTAACTAAAATCATACAGAAAATTTAGGAAGTGTCGAATTTCGTTAAAAAATTTCGATACTTGGAATTTGTTTAAATATTATTGTTATTATACTACACTTATTTTTATTATAATATTACGATCGGCGACTGGAGAGGGATGATAAATTATTCTCTTTAAATACAGTTATATTATCAGTTTTTATATAAGAGAATATAAGGTTCGAGTTTTTGAAAGAAAATGTAGATGAGAGTGAGTATATTTGCGTAAGTGAAAAGAATTTTAAAAGTTAATCATCGAATGGTATAAACGTTGTGCCGAATAGTGGTAATACTACTTTATTTATTTATAAACACTTCAAAGTTAAAAGTGTGTGGTTTACTTTTAATTTTCATCAAAAATTTTTAATAAATATTTTTAATAATTATAGTGTCTTTGAACTCTTTTATTTTCTTTTTTGTTTTTCTTAAAACTATTTAAAGTAGGAAGGCAATTCAGATAAAATAAATTAGAAAAATTTTATATTAAAAATTTCATGATACAAAATGTTATTAAAATTAAATCACGGATTCAAGAGCAACTTAAAGTTTTAAATTAAAAAATAATTTTTGACGGCTTATAACTATGAGCAAAATCAGATATACTCGTACTTAATTGAAATAAGCTAAAAACCAAATTCTTATTTAACACTATCGTATTTTTATAAATTTTTTATTGCAATTGTTAGGCGATCTTAGAAGAATTCATTAATTGTCCAATTGAAACCATTTTTAAGTTGGCAAAATTAACTGTATGCCAATTTTTACCGACCGTATTGTGTAGTAGGGAAGTGTAAGTAGTATACATAGTAGGGAAGTGTAAATAAACTATTTTTAGCAACCTGTCGGTCTGTCGGTTGGTGTGTGCACGCGTGTATCTCAAGTTCGGCTGAACCGATTTTGATGAAATTTTATCTGTAAGTTTATTTCCACCATTTCCAGGCCTCGGAAACTGCACTCTTTAGCGTGCCTGTTTTATATTTTTGAACATTTTGAAGAAAATATCCAACCGATTTACTTGAAATTTTATATATAAGCTTAGCTCGACCGTCCGCAAAAATTCCTATGTTTTGAAAGAAACCAGGCATCGGCAACTAGACGTTTACTACGGGCCAAATATACATTTTTGTGTATATAAATTGAAATAATCAATCGATTTCATTGAAATTTAACGTATGAATTCCTCATATTAAAGCAATGAACATGTAAATTTTTGGAAAGATCAGGGCTCGAAAACTGATCTGCGGGCCATTTTGCATTTTTCACCATATCTACGGAACGAATTGATGGAATTTCTTGAAATTTAATATTTGAGTTCTGGTTGTTACCGAAACTAACCAGCGAGCATTTCAGGGAATTCGGGTAGCACAAAGAGAAACTCTACTAAGAGCCAAATTCACATTTTTCTAAGTATGTTAACTATAAGCTTACTAATGTCTTAAAAATTGGAAAGAAGTATTTAAGAGACATTTTTATAATATTCTATAACACTTTCATTTAATTAGACAATACACATTGCGGTCGGTTATGTGCTGACCACATCAGATTTTTTTTTTATTGTTCAAATATTACTCTAACCTATACCACATTTTTGTATATTTGGCATAATGTTATAAATTGCATTGATGTCGTCAATTTTCTATTAACTTATCATTTGAACTAGCTAGAAAAAAAACAATAAATTTAAAAATTAAATCAAAACTTAACCAATTTTTTTTCAACTAAAATTAGCCAAGATGTTAGTAAAATTATGAGAAAATTTCATTCAATGTCAAAAACAAAAAAAAAAAAAAACGCTAAATCTATGAAAAAAAATCGAATTAAAAAATTACCTTGATAATGAATTTTAAACGATAGCTGTAGCAAAAAAAAAGCGAATATTTTATATAAGGAAGTCAAAAATATAAGGCACGGCAGTATTGAAAAAATATAAAAGAAAACCACAAAGCTCTCAGGCTTCGCTATAAAATATAATCATTCTTACCATTATTAATAATATAAGTTGCGTTGCCTCAACAACTGGGTAGTTATATTAAGTTTAGTGCTTTATAAAATACCTTGATCATTTCTTTATTGCTTTTCAATCAAAAGTATAAAAGATTAATTGAATAAAAATCCAACCTTTGTTTTCATTGAGTCCAAAATATTATGACAACAATTTTTTTATCACAAAGCAATAAAAATTCATTACCGTCATGATGATAAAGTAAGGCATGTGATTTTTTTATTTGTATCTCTCTCTAATGTGCCTATCCACTTCTGGATGTTAGCGGTCATATGTTGATTATATTCTTGCAACGATGTTATTGTACTCTTCACGGTTCGTCGCCCAATGCATTAAGTCGCCTATGTTTGAAATACCAGTCCAATTCCTGATGTGACCATGATAACTGTTTTCTTGCAATACTTTTGCTGCTTTCAATTCTCCCTTGAACTATAAGTTGTAGAACATGATCCACATACGAAAATATAGATTTAAATCTCTGCAGGAAAAACCTTTTCGAACTTGCAAAATGCACTTCTTGAAATCTCGATTCGGCACCGTATTTCTTGTTCACAGGTCCATTTTTCTGTCAATAAGCAACCGAGATATCTAAAGCTGGTAACGCGTTCCACAAGAATGTTAGCTACGTTAATTGCCGTTGAATATGCTGTCCCGTCGCGGCTAATTATCATGAATTCAGTTTTGTTTATGCTCATTTTTAGACAGTAATTTTTGCTGTGTCAATTTATTATATCCACCAAATATTTAAGGTCATTTATATTATTTTCTAATAGTTTGGTATCATCAGCGTATCGGATATTATTAATATACACACCATTTACTTTGATTCCGTCATCAACCAACTCCAATGCTTCACAAAATATAGTCTCGCCCTTTGACGCCAGTACAAATTTTCAAGGCATCGTAGAATTTTTTTTTTCCACTTCAATCATGCTCAATATGTTCATAAGTTTGTGGTGTTGGACCCTATCAAAAGATTTTTCGTAGTCCAAAAAACACATAAATACGTCTTTTCTTACATCGCAGTAATTCTGTACAAGTACCTGGGTGCAAAAAAGAGACTCCCTAACACCCGTATCTTGCTTAAAACCGAATTGTATCTGACCCATATGTTTTTCTGCTTTCGGATACAAATGGTTATGAATCACCTTCAGGTAGATCTTAAGAGTGTGACTCATTAAACATACTTACTGTCGAGGTAAGCCATTCTGCAGGATAGATACCTGTGTCATATATGTTGTTGAAGAGTCTATGTAGCAAAACTAAATTTTCGTCATCAATCAACTTGATTATTTCAGCTGGAACATCTTCTAACACTGTCGCTTTGTTGTTTTTGGAGACTCGAATAGCGGCTATAATTTCTTCTCTTGTAATGGAACAGCCAGTCATTGTTGCAGGCCAGTCTGGATTATTGATTAGTTTAGTTGGATCAGCAAACAAATTTTCAATATACTTCCCCCAGATCAGTTTTTTCTCCCCCTTATCAACAATTATTTGACCACTATTAATTAGTGCTAAAGGACTTGATCTTTTATATATTACAGAGAATTCTTTGACCTTTGAATCATCATGACTTCGTTGAAATTTTTCAATTTCATCACTTTGTTTTTTTAACCATTTTTGCTTAGCCAACTTCACTTTTGATTTGATTAAACTGTTTAAGCGCCTGTATTCTGCTTAATTTAAGTTTCTAAATTTCCTTCTTTCATCCATAATCATCAGTATTTCATTTGTCATCCATTTTTCCTTAGCGGTGTTGTTCTTTGTTCCGGGGACACTAAAAGATGACTAGTTTAAAATATGTTTAACTTCCGGCCATGAATCTTCGCGCAAATGGTTTATGTTTTTTAGCTGTCTATTTATTTCTAGTGTCAATTGGTTTTTAATATCGCTATTCTTCAACCTTTCAACATCAAGTTTTTTGCTCTCAATGGATCTTCTTGGTTTTGACAGTTTAATTTTGATTTCTGACAGAAGAAGGTTGTGAGGTGTCGGTACATCCGCACCAGGATATGTTTTTACCTGTTTTACAGAAGAGTTAAAGCGGTACAATCTTCTTTTTGGGAGATGAAACCAAGTGTTTGTAGTTTTCAGATTGTTTAACTGCCAAAATTTAATAAGTCGATCACCAAGCTCATTTCTGGCTCCAAGACCAAAAGGTCCAACTATACCTTCCACCTTTCCGCAAGCTTAGCATTAAAGTCTCCCATTATAGTGTTAATTTCATGCGGTTCCAAAAGAATTGATATTTCACTATAGAACTGTTCTATTTCGTTATCGGGGTTTTCGGCAGTAGGAGCGTATGTTAGAATAATATTTGTTTGTAGAAATCCTTTCAATTGTCTTTACTATAAGTCGTAATATCTTATCAGTATGAAGTGAAGTTATAGGTGCGTTATGTATAAGTTTAAAAATTTTTAATATTTTTATGGTAACGATAAATGTTCCTAAAGTAAAAACTATTTCAGCAAGCGATTTCAATAGAATATCTGTACCACCGACCGTATCTTGTATATTGCCAAAATTATATTTTCATAAACTGATACAACTATTCATTCTGTTTTTCAACTATTCATCCTCTTATTTGGGTGCTAAACATCCGTTTTATTTTTTATTTGAATATTTTCCTACTTACATATGATTAAAACTATAAGAAAGAACCGGAGATCAAGAAACAAATTTTGGATCTCAATCTGCACTGAAATCCTGATTTGATTTAATACATCTAACTAAAAATAATAAAAACAAGTGAAACGAATCAAAAGCCTTTCAGATTTTGCACCCTACACCTTAATGGTATATTAACTTTGGTATGGAGTTTGTAACTACTTGAAGAAGCCATTTGCAGTTTGAAATATTTATATATTTCTACGAGATGTCAACGTACGGACGTACGCAGCATTAAAAAAGCAAATCACCAAACTGTAAAAAAACATTTTTTTTTCTGCAAAGGAGATTGTATTGGTAATTGAACCAATTTAAATAATTCAGTTTAGGCAGCTGTGTTACAATTCTTGAAGATTATTTTCAATATTTCTAAAATTAATACTATTTCACTTAAAGTTTAGATATATTCTAGAACTTACCGTGAAAATTACATGATAGATTCGAATGGAAAACTGTCCTATAACTCTAAAAATTAATTTCGTATATTTGAAAAACTAATAAAGCTCTAACTGTATGATTTTCTAGAAGTTTTAGTGGAATAGCTTGACAGATTTGAATAGCTGCCATACAACCCTAGAAAACTACTTTTAAATACATATTTTAAAAACTACACATTATGGAATTTGATAAAAAAGTGTCGACCTATAGCTTAAACACATCTTAAAAACTTTGCTAGTTTTATAATCATAAAGTACTGGTGTCAGCTTCAAAATCGATTGAAACGTTTTTAATTATTTCTCATTTTTTTTCAATTGATTCCAAAATCGGAACGTATTATCATAGATTGACATTGCTATTGGTTTTGAAATTTGCGCAAGACAACTGCAGGATACAACACAAATATTATATACAATTCGATCTCTGCTAATAATGAAACTAATTCGATCTCTGCTAATATGAACACCAAATAATTAACAACCTAAAGGAACATACATATCTACGTATTGTTATATAAAATATAACTGTGTATATAATTTTTTTTCCAAAATAATATGTTACTGTCCGCTTATCCTAATTCAATCAATCGCTTCTAAAATTTTATAAGCATCCTTTAAAAAATCAATAATTTAAAGTGTCTTTTATTCCATATTTAATTAATTTTACATTTTATTAGATGAATTTAACACTCTTCAATTACATACATGCAATGTATTTTCAATATTGCAAAGAATACTTCTTTCATAAGCAATCTCATTTTCTCATAATAATTATAAATAGATTTGTACTACAAAAATATTTTCTTATATTTTGAATACAAATGTTTGCATAGTTTGTTTCGATTATAATAATTTTAAGAACACATTTTGTTGCTATACAATCTTTTTAACACAATATTATATTTTATTTAAATTATGAATAGAAATGGCAAAATTTATTTGAATTACCAGTTTTGTTAAAAGAAAAATTTCTAAAGAATAAAATATTAACTAAAGAATTAATAAAATTGGCTCGATTAGATAAGATTTCAATGAGTATTAACAATTATAGGATACATTATTACGGTTATGAACTACAAGGAGGTGGAAACCCTAAAGTATTTTAATATATAAAAAGATGGAAAATAACTTTTATAACTTATCAAAAATGAATATACAAGCACATTTATGCTCATAGAACAAGGTTGAGAGCAGGTGAAAATTATTCCCATTTCCTTATTTTTTGCGTTCCCATTAAGAGCAGAGAAAAGTAGCCGAGAATATTTGGATTGCGAAATGCTTGCAATTCGCACACATCGAAAGTAATCAAAAATATTTCTCTGGTCTTCTCACTTATTTGGACTGGTGTAATCAAGATTGAGACTAGATAACATTTGAGTGCCCATCATTTATATTCACTCTCATGAACTCTAATTCTCAACATTGCAAATGGAAATTTAAAAATGTATTTAATTTAAAATATAATAATTATTCACGACTACAAAATTTGTTTAATATTAACAAAACTTTATCACCGGAATAGCGGCTAATATACATAATTAATATTATATAACTGGATTAAAAATGAATTAAAAAACTGTTTCAAACGGTTTCAACTATAAATAAAAAAAATACTTTCTAATCAAAAATCAATGAAATTTAAATATTTTTTTTATGAGCACGTAATATAATATTGTATAAAATTATAATCTACAAAAAAATTTAAAAAAAATCTTTAAATTAAACCAGAAATTAAATATATATTTCATATTTTTAAATAAAACATTGTTTGAATCTCTAAAAATTAATAAATGCGTAAATCAGAAGAACGTAAGAATTTTTTGTTAAAAAATGTTTTATATGATGTTATTCTGTCAATCTCTGTCTGTTCACCTGTTTGAGTACTTCCACTGCTTAAAGAATAAAAAAGAAAGGCTTTGATTAGAAAAACTATGATAATTCAAGGGGCCACCTTCTTAGACAGAAACCCTAATAGTAAATAAATAAAATATATTTTAAATAAAAATAGAAACAAAAATTTTAAACTGCCTCACATGGCTCTTATAGTAATTTTTTCAGCCAGGGTTATTCGCCATTTTATTAAAAATAAGAACCATCCTAGATCAATTATTAAACTTAAAATTTAAAATTTTTATTTAATCTATATATGAAATTCAATGATAGTTCCTTAATAAAATTTAAAAATTCTGTACACAATATTAATTGAAGTCAAGGATATCTTAATAAATATCCGTCCTAAATGAATTAAAGGAAAGTTGAAAGTTTTTAAGGCGGAAATTGAAGGAAGGTACAAAATAAAACAAGGCTATCACATAATATAATACTATAAATTTAGCAAATTTTAGTTAATAAAACTAGGCCGCATAATGTTATAATCCGAAAAAAAAATCTTTTAAATAATTTCCTATATATAGTTTTTGCCCAAATTTTTAAAAAACGCAATTACTTGCAGTCATACTAAAAATAGCCCCAGACATTTTTTTTTATTTTCCCTTTTAAATAAATACAAAATTATTTCTATAATTAAAAATCAAATATAATCAGAAAAAATAACAAAAATAAAACTTCACATAAAAACCATAACTGAATACCAAAAATTTGCACAAAAATCAAGGACAAAGTAAATACATACAAATACAAATAAAACAATATTCATGCATCAAAAAATATTGTAAATTAAGTACATAAGATTTATGTTGATACCAGGTAAATCATAAAATCCAAATATATGTGTACATAACCTAAAATAAATTTCAATGTGATGCTATCGAACTGCGAAAGCAACAAGAATAAACGATGTACATAGGTGTATACGTGTGTATATTTTAATTATATGCCACATAATAATTTTCTTTATACTAAAATTCCAATGAAATTATGGTTATTTATATGAATAAAATTATATGTTAAATTTTGAAAATTATGTTTTAGGCTTTTGGAAATTTTGCTTAAGAAAAAATATGAAAAAAATAATAAAAACAAAAGTTAAATTCGAGATAGAGAAAACAGGAATGCCGCAATCGTTTTGATATCTAAATTTTATCTCCAAAACAAAATTTGGTTTTTTCCATACCAAAAATCTGTCATTACTCTACTCTAAGTTATTTGGAATTTCAGAAATTATAATTTTTAGAAAGTTGTTTGAAAACGTAAACAATTTCTCCGTTATCGCAAATGTTTTAACTTACCTCTCCTATACGAAAGAACAATTTGCTAATTGTTTCAAATTAACTGTTATTCAAATTTTATATAATTACATTCTAAATAATTTATTTTTGTTAAGGCAAACTTTTGTTACGTTCTCTTCCCCTGCCTTTTCAAAGTTATCGCCAGTCAAATTGAGCAAAATCGCAAACTTTAATCAGTTATATTTCTTTTAAATTATTAGCTGCATTTAACTCTTAGTGTAAAAAGTAACAGGAAAACTTTTGATTACGTCTTTCAAAAAAAAATCTTCAATGATATTAGCATTAATAAATTATTGTGTCATTTCTTGAATTCCGCAAGCGAAAATTAAGCGCCATCTCAAAATTGTTTTCTTCAATTTTTCATATAAAGCATCTTTTAATTGTTTTCATCCTATAAATATGCAATTAACAATAATTTATTGCAATTAACAATATTTGACTAGAACCTTGTCTTTTTAGCACTTTTCCAAAAAAATTTTGAAAAATAATGCTTATTAGTTTCACTCTGTCCGTTCGTCCGTTCGTCCGTCCGTCCGTGGACACTTTTTTTGTTTACAAAACTTTTACACCCTTGAAGATAGGAAACTGAAATTTAGTACGTACATAGATCTTCACTAGAAACTTATTTCCGTAGAACAAAATTTTTATCTATCTCCCCCCTCTAGAAGTTATACCCCCCCAAAATCCTAAAAATGGCCTTTTTTAACTATTTATTGCAATGAAACCATAAGCATTTTTGAAATTTTGCAAACGCAGAAAGGCAGTGGCTTGCTTCCTCTAGCGCGGTATACTATAGTTAAACTTTAGAAAAACAAAATGGCCGTTCAAATTTACCGTTATCTAAAGTCCTTTTTTTCAAAATTTTTGATGTCATTTTTCTTCTAGACCCCAGCCTGTAGAAGCTTGAAATTTTAGGCTTTTAGACATTATAATAGTTCATTTCGTTAGTAGAAAATTTTCTTCCATCTCCACCCCCTCTCAAGTTGTCGCCTCTTGAAATTTGTAAAATTCTTTCAAAGCTTCTTCAAATTTCTATAAATGCAAAAAATTAACGGTAAATTCCATGACATTAAAAAATATAATTATTTTTCTTAACTCGCACAATTAAACCTAAAAATCGAGCATTATGTTAACCCCACTTTATATTAATTTTTGCTTTATTTCAAAGACATCCTAAATATATGCAATCCTAGAAATAGTTTTGTAAATGAATGAAAATAATTTTAATAGTGTGATAGGTATACATAGACTGTATTTAAAAGCAGAATTTTCACTTGTTGAAGGGAAAAGTGGTACAATACAAATCATTGGTTTAATCCAACTTTATTAAATTTTCAACGGTTTTTCAATTTTAAATAATTAAAACAGGAAATTTGCAACAAACGTAGCATTCACCATCGCTACAGACTTTATTAAACTTACTTTCATCAGCCCATAATTTATTTTTCCATTACAAAAATAGTTTTTATTTATGCTTTTTTGCAAATTCTTAACATCGTTTTATATTTTTTAACGATACAAGAGGTTTCTCCTTGGCAATGCACCCTCGAGTCCTGGGTCTAATAAACGTCTTCCAGCAGTTCTCGCAGACACTTCTAAATTTAAATCTTCCTTCGTTTGTTGCTGAATTTTCGTAAAAGAGTAAGAAAAGAATTTTTTTTACTTAAACGTACCATAGTTCTATCTTTTTTGACCGTTGCTTTTTTTTATTTAAGCTTCATAACTTTTCCAAAAACTGTTGGTTTGTACAAAAACAACGAGATCTTCCTACCAGGGTCGAAAATTGGTTCTTACTAGTACCTTTTTCAAACATACTCCAACTTTCATCTGGAGTTCAGTGTTTTCCTATTTTATGAATACTTCCACAATATTTCTTAGTAATATTTATTTTTTTTTAATATAGAAGCTCTAAAATTTCAAAGCAATAATTGCTAGCTTTTACTTTCAAAAATTATTAAAATAATTGTTATTTTTGCATACTGTCTTATTTAAATGTCCACAGTATAATTGAACCAGTACATTTAAGGCGTATGCTATTACGAAAACAAAAAATCCCGTTATCTGTAAAACTTTTTTTACAGATAACGGGATGTGTAAGCTAACATCAAAAAAATATGTAACGAATGCTTTTGAAATTCTGAGAGGGGGAGACAGTATGTCTCAAAAGATTAATATTGGCTAGAGATTAGCTTATTTAGCTGGCCACCAGTATATGTACTTTGCAAGCTATTGGTTAGATTCATTTATATTTTTGTTCTTAAAATTTTCGCGCGCGATAAAATTAAAAACCACTCGTTTTTTACACTGGATTGTCCCTATAAATATTTAACATATTATAACATTATAGTATTCCTAAGCAGTATGCCATTCGTAAAGAAGTATGTATAAAGCTTTAGTAAAGAAGTAAATGTCAAGCGTGCATGCCCATGATTTTCATCTTTGCAGTGAATCAAAAACTCCCGGAAGGGGACTCGGAGGAATGTTATCAAGTGAAGATGTTTCTTCCAAAAAAATTCTCTTCGTCGTTGGAAATGACTCCAAATTAAGTTCGTACTATTGTCAATTTCTTTACTGAGGATGAAGATTCACTGGTTAAGAAACTATCAAAAATACTTTAGGTTTTTGGTATATAGTACTTAACGGTGGAATTCTCAAACTAATTAGAAAAAATGCAATATTTAGAAAAATTTCAGGTTCATTATATTTTTAATACGAAAAATAACCACTTTCTTGGGCTTTATTGTATAAAGCCTCAATAAATTATTAATTCATATTTTTCCAAATTTCATACTTTTTTTATTCAATACTTATTAATTTTTTTTCTTTGTCATTTTTGCAAATGTACATAAATAATATTAAACATAATTTACACACATTATGTATGTATTCGCAAAAAATTATATAACCTAAAAACTGATCAACATTCAATATTTTCTTTTCATATTAAAAATTGGTATACCTGTAAATTTTTTGTATATATGTATATATTAAACTGTTGCAAAAACATAATAAAAACAAAACTAAAATCAAAAAATGCGTTTAATACACACATACGCACATAAATTCACTTTCAAACTTATTTTACGTTTTAGTTGCATTGCATTCAACAACAAAAACAAGAAATATATAACAAAAACGAAAAAAGACGAAGCGGAAGGCTGAAAGTAAACTTCCCAAAAAATTACATAAAACACAAGAACAAAACACAAAAATAATAATGAAAACAACAATAACAGCATAAAAACTCAAGTGACTAGAGTTGAAATCAAACTTAATTACAACAACAAAATACACCAACATTATAATATTTCTGTTATTATTCAACCTTCTTTAAGAAAAAAAAAAATGAATAAGAAACATAAAAAAGAAAAAAAATCTTAAAAGAAAAAAGCTTATTCGAAACTTAAAACCGAACGAGCCGAATAAAATTTTCCAAAAAAATTCCAAGCTGATTAAATAAGCCGTAGCTTAAATTAAGTAGCCGTTATCATAATTTTGATTATTCTTGAACTCATATCAGCTTTGTACTCATTTTGTTTTTCTTTTTCACATTTACCTTTCTACATTTGTAATACAAGCAATATTCATTCAAACTGCTGATAATAGCTGCTGCTCGCAAATAGCTTAAAGCTAGTTTAACGCAATTAATTGACGGCTAACTTGAATTAAGTTTACTATTATAGTGTTAAAGTTAAAAATTAAGTTTTAAATTTTTCCGTTTTACTTGTTTTTCGTTTCTCTTTTTCTTTTCTTTTTTCTTTATTCATGTTTTTTTGTTTTTTTATCTCTTGTACTATTATTGTCAATGTATTAGTGTTATATTCATTGACAGGAACTTTTCGATTGCCATTTTTTTATTTTAACTTGTAACTGACAAGAAGTTTTTAAGTCAGTTAAGCATAAACATTCGTACGGTTCGGTTTGCAAAGTCTTAATAATTCATGCGATCATTTTATTTCTTTTCTCTGATAGATAAGACTTTTGAAATAAAAAGGAAACTATAAATATTTAATTTCAAATTTTTAATCTTAAGAATTTAACGGAAACATTGTTAATTCATATTTTTTTTAGTTATTTTTTTATAATAATTTAAGAAAATAAATTTAAAAAAAAATAAAAATTAAATTTAAAAATATTAAAAAAAAAATCTTAAGAAATATTTAAAAAAATTAAAAATATTTTAAAAGTTGTAAAAAAAAATTTTACAAAAATTTAAAATATTATAAAAAAGTGCGAATCTAAAGGATACCAGCGCAACTTAAAATTAAATTGAAAAATAAAAAATTGTGAAACGAAATTTTTGAATAAATCTTGATAAGAGAAAAGAAAAATAATTTATTTTTTCATGTCTTAAAAATGATTCAAAAAAGGAGATAACATAAAAATTCTAAAAAAAAAAAAAAATATATGTGTGCAAAAAAAGGACTTGGCCCGAATCCTAATTAAATCAAATACAAATAAAAAATTGAATTAAATTGTAAAATTATAAGACTTTGCTCTTTAATTAAAACTTTTTTTGTAAATTATTAATTTAATTAAGTAAATTAATAAAAATTCAAATTAAAAAGGAAGAAAAAAAAAATTTGTTAATTTTTTTTTTCCTATAATAACTTAATAAAGTAGATAAACACAAACCTATAAACCTTTAAAAAGAAGGACAAATATATTTTCAAAATGGAAAAGAACTTCACATCAGATTATGATTTTGCAGCAAATATTGTTCAAATTGCATTTGATGAATTAGAACAACATCATGCAACTAGAAATTATACTGGATTAATAACAAGATATTATAGATTAGTGGAAGCTGACTATGGAGGTGAGTTTCCATAAAAAAATAAACTTAAAAAAATTTTAATAATATTTTAAAGTAGGTCAAATTTTATAAAATAAAGTATAAAAGAATAAGAAAAACTAAAATAAAATTAAATGTTTTTATGAAATAATGCCAAAAATGAAATATTTTGAGCTTTTTAAAAGTGTAAATTACAAATAAACGACATAATATTATAATGTAAATATATAAATAAGTACATTGAACATACATACATATTCATGTTGATATATAAATCTTATATAAATTGGAAACAAACTTCGGTAAAGGATTGTAATTTGTTTCGTACAAATCCAAAGAGAAAAAATTAAAAAATACTTTTGACAACCAAATTAGTATGAAAAATTTCAATGAGAAAACGAAAATCAAATTCGTTTTTATTTTTGTTTTTATTTATATTTCGTAAAAAAATCAACTTAAATGATCTCGTTTTTTTTTTATTTAACACCATTGCAATTGGACATACAAAAAAACTCACATATTTTATAATATAAAATTATAATATAAAATTTTTTTTTTCGACTGGATAAAATTGTCAATAATTGATTATAAAATGTAAAATTTAAATTATACGAGTATAATAATTTTTTTTTTAATTTAATTTACAAAACTTCAAAAATTTTTGGTAAAATCAGAGTTCGAAAACATTTTATCGTTAAACAAATTATGCGAAGATCAAAATTTTTGATGAGTTTTTAAGGGTCCGCATTATAGAACTTTTTTTAAAACAAGAATGGTTTGTTTTAAGAAAATGACCCATAATATTTTGATTATAATATAGAAGGCAGATTATATAACATAATTGATTATGACGACAAATTAAATTATTTAATAAAATAAAAATTCGATTTAAAGAAGAGAATTTCATGTAGTATGGAATTCAAGGAAATTGAATTTAACTGAAATTATTATTCAAATTTTAAGTAAATTTACAATTTAATTTAGAACAAATTTTTTTTGAAATTTTGCAAAATTCACAATATTATTGCAATTACTCTCCAAAATATTTGTTTTGTTTTGTTTAACCTTGTTTGCAAGAAAGAAACTTTCTAAAAATTAGTTCCAATATAATTCTTCTCTAATAAATTTAAACCTGTTTCTAAACATTTAATATATATACAATATATTATAATTAATTCTTAATATTTGTAAACAATGTAAAAACAATCTCACTTAAGTATTAATTTTTCCAAGATTAAAACAAAAACTAGGTAGGTACCACTTTTTCATTTAATTTAATAAATTTTGAAATTAGATTTTAGAAAACCATATTTTTGCATTTTGAATTGGAATAAAAAACTATTCCAATAAAAAAATTTATTAGACCACAAATAGATAAATATATATTTACTTAATATACATTAAGATAATTAAATTTATTGTGTTATTCAATAATTATTTTATATATTAAAGAATATGTAAACAATTCAATTAAACAAATTTCATTTTACATAAGAATTAAAACTTAATGTTCTAATAAGTTTATATTGCGTAGATAAAAATTTTGTATAACGCAAAATCTCATTGTCTTATTATTTTCAAAACAATATTTTGCAGAATATTATCTGATATTAAACACATACGTAAATTTACTAGATCAGGATATTATCTAAATAGTATAATTAAAAATAACAATAAGAAAAAAAATTAATTAACAAGTTTTTTTATAATTACGGTATTTTTACCTATTTTCAAATGTGGAAAATAAAAATATATTAAAATTTTTAATAAGGACAACTATTAATAACTAATTTAATAATTATTTTAAATGTAATTTATATGACGTAATAATAACAAAGTAAACGAACCATATTTACAATATCAATTCAAATTTCATATTTAAAATTTAATTTTGAAATGGTTTATTTGTGAGTTCTACAATATACCGTACGTTTAGGCAATCTCTTATTTCTCTTACTGCAAATTTTCTAATAAACTGAAAACAGCATAATTTAATTGTAGTGGTATGGCTATTTACAATAATTCTATAACATGATTTTAATTACTTTTTTCATTCAAAAATTCAATTATGATTAGTTTTTATTTGAAAAACTAAAAAAAATAACCACAAGATTGTTTATTTTCCTGTAAGAAGTACCGACTTTAGAAAATAAATTGCCATTATTTTGAACTAAATATTAAAATTTTTTGTTAGAATTCCACTAAAATATTACAAATAGAAAATTTAGTTCAGAAAAAAATCATTTTTACACTAGATACTGATTATTTTTATATTTAATAGATACTGATTACTTACCTTAAGGTTAGTAAAATACAATCGTTACCTTGTTTAATTATTAAATAAAAATATAATCATTTAAAATATTAATAAACAATCAAATTGTTACAATAATTTACAATTTAACTGCTTATTAATAGTTTCCATTTTTAAATTTAAATAAAATTATGAGATTTAAATTGAAAAATAAATAAAATAAATAGAAATTAAATGTTTAAGGTAAAATTTTGAGGACAAATGAATATTTTTTTTACAAATATTTTAAAAAATTTTATTAAACTTAATGCACAATTTATTATCTTAATATTTAACCTCATTTATTTATTTATCTATTTTTTTTTTTAATTTCAACTCCCAAGAAAAACTCCCGAAATTTTTTAATATTTTAAATTTTATTTCATAAAAAATCGGAATAAAAATTTGTTAAACATACAGACGCATAATACACTGTGCAGACCCTATAATTAAATCATAAACAACTTAATAACGTAAAATTAAACTTAAAGTTACCAGAACTAGTTTTTAAACAACTGTGGTTTTAGAGAATATTTCATATTTAAAAAAATTTCAATTTTATTCATTCAAAAATATTTTAACAATTTTATTTATTTTTTTTTTTTCATCACAATTTAATATTTAATTTTTTTTATAATTTAATTCCCCACTATTTTAATTATTATATTTGAACACAGAATTAATTTTGGGAATTGCAAGATTGAGATTAAAAAATAATTTTTTCATTCAAAATACACATTTTATTTATTTTTTTTAATTCAAATCTAAGACACGGTTCAACAATTAACAAGTTAATGCCACCCTTTAACACTGGTCACTCTTACAATATTAATGAGGTAGATTATTCGTCTCAAAAACTATATAGGTAAAACCTAACATCACCATCATCAAATTTTTTTTTTTTTGTTAACGATTAGATAACCCGATTTTTGATTTTTTTTTCCAATTTACAAACTAAAAAATAATTTATACATAAATGTGAAAAACAATGGCTAAGGCAACAACAAGAAGAAAAAAACCAAAATCATCAAACAACACAAAAATAGCGCACATGTACGTGCATTTTTTGATCGGTTTTGTATTTGTGGATTCGCGCATAGTTTTAAAGGTTTTTTTTTAATATATCAATTTTTTTTTTCATTTTTTTAAGCCTGTGTAACAAATTTTTCATTTTCCTTTTGGTTTTTATGTATATATTTTTTTTAATTTAAAATAAAAACTGAAATTGCAACAAAATTTCGGAAAAAAAAACAAAAACATCAAAAAACTATCATCTCAAAAGTTTCTATACATTTATAAAATGGCAGTTAAAGTATTTTAACATACATAGATTACGAATTATTTTATTGTTGTGGAATGAGCTCTAAGCGGTGTATAAAGAAAACCTGTATTACAGTTAAAAATAAAAATTTTTCTTAAATATTTCAAAAAACAATTTTAGTACATTTTTTTTTTCATTAATCATTTAACATGGCCGATTGAAAATTAATTGTGATTGGCGTTGAAAAATAAAAGAAACCAAAATGCTATTAAATAAAAATAGAAAAAAAATAAATTCCTAAAATAAAATGCGTAACTAAATGCGTTTGGTTTGTTATAAAAATGCAAAGAAAATTTGAAAACTCTATAACAAAATTCAGACTAATTTAAACTGGTTTTTAAACCGAAAATTGCAAAATTCAAATAATAGTATAAAATGTTCATGAAAACAACAGTCTAAGCAAATCAAAAATAAGTCAAAGACAATTTTTCTTTGTATTTCAAACGTATTTACGTTCTATTTGTTTCCAATAAAATTATGAAAATTTTTAAACAATTTTTACAATAGGTATTTTTAATGCAAGTTAAATTATATATTTACTTATACAATTTTTATACATAAATATAAAAAGTCCCATCTCTTATTAACTTCAATGGTTTTAGCTTAACCAAATTTTCATAAGGCAATTTTTATAAATGCCGAATATAAATTTATATGAATAATTCAAAAGAGTTAAGTGAGAAACTTGGTTACAAATGAAGTGATATAGGTTAGAAAGCCGCATGCACACAACTTTCAAAATCAAATCCGAAATTCAAAATAACCCTAAAATTACTGAAATAATTAAAATCAGCAATTTACAAAATCTAAATTTTTTAATTTTAATGAATTTTGAGGACAAAATTAAATATTTTAATAATTATATTACAATAAAATCTGAAAAAAATTAATAAATAACACTAATTGTCCCACTTTTTATTTAATAAACATTTTTAATTAGAAAAGAAAAAAAAAATCAATAAACAAAATGAAATCAACTATCAACAAAAGTGACGTTTAAGCTTTCTTCTTTTCTTTCTAATTTTTTTACTCAAATTCACATTCAAAAAAGCATGGAAATTCCATATCGGGAACAAAAATTAAAATTTTTCAATTTCCTATTATATTAGATAAACTTGACATTGACATCATAATAAACATATATGAGCATGTTTAATAACAATAATAATTTTCAAATTCATAAACTGGGAAAGTGTATTTCTTTCTATTCTCCTTCTTTTTTTTTCTCATTTTTTAAAACATTTTTCCTCTTAACGCAATGCAATGCTATCAAATATTATCAATATTTTGCCTCTCTTTCTTATTTTCCTCTTAAACTATTAAAGATCAAAAACTTAATATACCACTGACATAATCACTTTGCCATGTAATATAATATGAAAACAACAAGAAAGAAAAAAGTTTATATGGTCACGGCAATGAAACAAAACCAGCCACAAAATAGCATACATGCAACAACTATAAGAAAAAAAAACCGCTCAATAATAATTCAATTGCCTTCAAACGAAAGTAAAAATAATATTAAAAATAATAACAAAAGACAAACAAAATTGAAGAAGGAAAGTGGATATGCAACAATAACAGACAACAAATATAACAACCACACACATACAAACAACGAGCAACGACAACACAACATTTTTGAAGTCTGGAATCTATAAAACAAGCTTTAGAAAAGTCACAAAACTGCTTAACACCAATTTTAACAATTCAATGTTGCCGCATAATCTTTTATTATTATTTATTTTTCCTTTTTATTTTGTAATTTTTTTTCTCACTATTTTCTTTTTTCTTGTAAAAGGTGAAATTACATAATCCTATCAATAAACAAAAAGAAGAAAAAAAAAATTCAACTAAAAACGCATACATTTTTGTAGCTTTTATCATTTTCTTTTATATTGGTTTCGTATAAAAAAAAATTTTTTTAAGTGTGGCCACATATTGTTAAAAATATTAGAAAAATTAATTCATTTAATTCTTTGTATTGTTTGAAATTTTTTATAATTAATAGAATTTAAATGAATTATTAGAAAATAAATTAATAAATCTCTATTGCCTCGAAAATTGTTATGCTCTATTTAAAAAAATATTAATTTTATTCAAAGTAAAAAGCAATTATTTGAAATATTAAACATTGTTAAGAATTTTTTGTTTGTATAACAACATAAATCAGAATTTGTTATATCGCATTTCAAACTAGATCAAACCAAAAGCACGACTAATGTGAAACACATGCAAATATGTACGGTAGTGAAAATGCAGACTACACAGGAAATAGCAATTAAAAATTTAAATTCATTAATGAAGAAATTTGATTATATTATGAGGCACTTCGGGTAATAAAACGACTATAAAACAAAATTTTTCGTCAGAAAATTTAATTAAAAAAATTCAATCTAAAAAATTCTAGTCCAAAAAGTTCCATTTCCCAGAGTGATGAAGCAATTAGAGTTAGCCAATATACTAAAAATAATAATAAAAATTTTCAATATGAAATGTTAAAAAAATATTAATAAAATTGAACTTAGGATTCTCCCTTCAATCTTCATGAACGAAATGAGTTGTAACGTCAACTTATTAATAAACCGCTCATTCGATTACTATGAAGCTTTAGGTAATTGTTGACACTACCCTCGCGATAATTCTAGAATAATTTTTTTTTTTAAATCTTTCGAACCTTATAATAATTTTTTCAAAAATTTTTAAACCTCTTAAAAGGTCTTTTTTGGAAGCCAGTGGGGCCCAGGTTCCGTGTTAAATATTGTTCCCAACACATTTTCCGTTCCCAACACATTGAATGTTGAATATAGCTCTCTACAAATCTTTTGTTAGTGATATGGTCCTAAGTGCATATTAAAAACATTATAATTTTTCTAAATTATATAAAAAAAATTTCTAAATATTTTCAAAATATTTCACTTATTCAGAATCAACTGTATAATATGTTTAAGGCAAATAATATTAAATAACAATAAAATAGAATTAACAGAACAAAAAATAAATTTAAAAATTACTACAAAAAGAAAATTTTAAGATTAATTTGCTATAAAAATGTTCTACATCTAAAAGTAAAACACCTAGTTTAATCAACTAGAATTAATAGAAATCTAAATCTACATCTAATTTGCGTTCTCGTATATTGTTGTCTGTTTCTATTCATTAATCGATAATTAATAATTACGAGTATATCGGTATAACGTAGAGATTACAATGCTTATAAATATTGCATATCTTAACAGCGCAATTAATAATGCACCTAACTGAGAAACCAATCGAACTTTTTTCCTAATTTCTAATTTATTCTTTTGTTCCTGCCTTTGTATCATATTAGCCTGGTTTTCTGTTATACGATAAAATTGTGTCGGAAATAATACAATATATGTAATTACCGAAATCTTGTGGAATATTCTATTAATAATTTCATGTAATTCGCATGATTTAAATAGTATACAACTAGTTTCCAAAAAATATTTACATTTATATTAAAATTTTTAAATTGAAAATATAAACAGCATTTTTTTTTCTGCCCTTTATTTACTTTTAAGATACAAATCAACTATATTATATACATAGGCTTTTTAATATTAATTTACATTTATTAACACCAATAATAAATGCAATAGCAATAAAAAAAGATAGAAAAAACTTAAAAAATTAAACTCTTGCTGTAAATATTGCAACAAAATATCAGATTTAATTGAAACGGTCAATATTAGCAATCGCTTAAAGGGTAGGTCGTATAGTAGTTCAGGTATTCAATATGAAAAACAAAAAATAACACTAATTTTGCTTTTTTTTTTTTGAATATTTTATGTGTTTCTTTAATATTTTAATAAGAAAAATCATCGAATCGTGCGATAAAATTATTATTATAGTTTACATAAATATTACGAAAATCCAAAAACAAAAAGAAAACAGCAAACAATCGAAAATATAAACAGAAATTCAAAATATAGACCTATACACACACATTTGTAAACATGTATATATTATACAATTGAATGTGTATATATTTATTAATGAATAACTGGTCACTACTCACTAAGCGATCAAGTCTTACTTTAAAGCAAATATTTAAAAAAATCATTGTTGCTTGTTAAATTTTTTTTTATTAATGTACTTGGATATGCATAAATAAAAAAAAATATTATTCATTTTAACATGATATGCACTTTATAATTTATACAAACATTAACATACGTACACATATATACATAATATACGTATTGCTTTACAATAACAATTTAAAATTATTTATTAATAAAATATTCAAAGGTTCATTACTTTAAAAAAAAAGATAATTTCGCTCGTAATGATTTTCTGAAGGACCTTCAAGGTAATTTTATTGCAAAAAAGAAAAATACTGGTTACTTGCTTTCAAGAATAAAAATATAAAATTAATGATTTATTAAGGTTTTGATGTTTTTTTCACGAATTTTTTTAACAATTATATTTTAAAAATTACTTTAATAATAGTGTGAAAACTTGAAAAGTGAGTACAACACTACTCATGTTTTCGTTTTTTTTAGTTTCATTAATATCCCTTAACTGGATTCTGAGTTGCATATATCAAAATGACAATGAATTGTTAAAAAAATTAAATGTGAATATTTTGTTTTTTATTATTATATGTAATTGAGATGAAGAAACTATATACATAATTATATTTAAAATGTATTTATTAAAATTTTTTAATATTTTGATATTTATTAATAATTTAATAAGAATTTAATGAATTAATTTTGCTGAGGGTCCGAATCAATTAGCTATAAAATATAATTTCATTCTGTCTCTCAACCTTTCTAATTGACTCAATCACAATTCTCATTTATTTGAATTAGAAAATGTGATTTTTAAAAATAGATTTCATTTAATAGAATAGATTTCATTTTAATAGAAAATATTAATTTTAGATTTTTTAAAAACTTCTTATTTTTCAATTTAAAACAATAAAATTGTAGTTAATTTAAGATTGTTAAAGCGAAAAACTTAAAAATTACGAACATATACCGTAGGGTAGATAATGTAAGAGAATGCATTTCGTGTATTAAAAATGAGATAATTTTTCTCTCATTAAATATAAATTTTTTTACAAATATTTGAATGAGTAAATAATTTTTATTAATATCAGCAGAAAATTGATCTTTTTTTTTTACAAGTATATAATTGGTGAAATTAAATCTCCCACATATTTGAATCCTCTATGACGAATGATTATCACTTTACTCATTACTCGCCTCATACGAGTAAATATATAATATGGAAAATGAGAATAATAATAATAATAATTCTTAATATTTTTAATAATTTTTGATATAATTTATTTTTTGAAGTAAAACAATTAATTTATTACTGTAAAATATTTAAACTAATTTAAAATTTATGCATAAATTAGTACAAAATCGAATGATATTATGAAATTTATTAGAAAAATTGTGTAAGAAATCCATGTCCAATATTCAAGATAAGTAACAAAATTGCAAGAGATTCAAAAAATAATTAATTAAAATTTTAATTATTAGGGGTTTGACATAAGAAGTTTCAATTAAATTTTCTGGTTTTTGTGAATATTTTTAGAAATTGTTTTAAAATTTCACTTTCCTACCAAAATGAATAAGAAAAAATAATAAAAACTGAAAAATAAAGTGTGATTTTTTTATTTAATTGTAAATAAACATCATATATTTCGGTAATTATAATTAAAAATTCTATTGATAAATTATAAAATTCTATATTATGTAAGTTACTAGATATAGAATTCTAGAAACCTTCTACAATATAGAATGAAAAATTATTAAATCGCAAATAAAAATGAAATTTTTTTCCAATATTAATTTTTTTTAGTTTTCACGCCAATGTTTACCTATTTGTATAAAATTTTTGTTTCATAAATTTTAATAAAAATTTTAAGCACAGTGATCACGATTTCATGAAATATTTATTAATCTGTCATTTAAAATACTTTGGGTGGCAAAAACCTGCACAATAAAAATAAATTTATCGGTAGATTGTCGTAAAGGGGAAGGAAAAATATAAACAGAATGCAAATAATATTCAAGAATTTTCACTTAATTCACTATTAAAAATGAACTTTTTTAAAAATATTTATAAAAGCTTTTAACAATTTATCGAATAAATATTTAATATAACTAAATATACTTTAATTTATAATACATAGAATTAAAATTACTTAATAAAAACCATATATCTTATAATATACATAGAAATACGCTGTTAATATGTGCGGAAATACTAAATTACAAATTATAATAAAAGATTAATGACTTATAGAAAAAAAAATTTTCAAATATTTTTCATAATCGCACGCGAATTATTACTTAAAATTTTTACTCATAATTAGTTAACTTTATATTCTAAGTATTGTGTTATTGCATTCAATTACCATAGATATAGAAATTTTTTAAAACAGTTTCGAAAAAAAATTAATTCCCATTCATTCATCTTCAAATCTTTTAATTTCAAACCACACATGAATTCCAAAAAAAACATAATTAATAAATATATTAAATAAAGTAATTTAGTATACTCGTATGAGACCACATTATGTATATAGTATGTATATTTTTTATAAAGACTATGCGAGACTAATCGAAATTACTTATCAACATATTTTTAATTTTTCATAATTGAAAGAGATATTTCAAAGCTATAGCAAAATATATTGTATAAAATTAACCGCAAAAGTAAGACAAAAAATTAAGTCCCCAAAGAAATTCATGAAATCAATAAACTTTATAAGCCCAAAGCCCGAATTCTTTAATATATTCAAACCTCTATATGAAAAACAGGACTATGCATTAAAAAATTGTTATAAGTTGGCCAAGAGTCTTGGATTAGAAAAAAATTCTTAAATTATAAAATCTAATTAAAATTCTGCTTACAAGCTTAATTTATTTTATAAAATACTTTATCAAAATCTTTTATAAATAATTTGTAATAATTAAGTAATTAATTTTTTCTTTCTCCACAATTTCTGTTTTTATTTATATTTTACAAGATTTACAAGTTTTACTTTCTACTTACATTTTTGTTTTCGGTTCACCACCAATTGTCTTTTCAAAGTTTGACACACACACACACATTATACTCAATTCTCTTTTTTGAGAATCATAAGACTTTAGAAAACCAAAAATAACATGAGAAAAATTTGAGCAAGGAAATTTGTTATACTTTTATTCTTACATCAATAAACAATATTATAATAAAAAAACAAAAACTATCCATTAAATTTTAATGTTTTCTACTTCAGTTTAATTTAAAGGTTATTTACTCTTGGAACACAAAATAAATTACCAGTTATTTAAAATTTGTTTCGTTTTATTAGATTTTAGCGATCATAATTAAAAGACTCAAGCGGAGAACTCTTTTCTTATTATGTTTTTTTTTTTATCTACATTTATTTTTAATTACAGATAAGCACTTAATATTTTATAGAATGAAAATGAATAATTATGACGCTAATTATTAAAAAAATGCTACTATGATATTATATTTTATGTAACAGTATATAAAACTTTTAAAGAATTTATTAAAAAAATTCAAACCACGCATAAAGTTTTTATAATATTGAATTACAATAAAAATTTATTTTATATGCTTTGACAGCTTTTCATATTTTTGAAATTCTTTAAATGCAATCACTATATATTAATAATTTTTTTTTAATTACATTTAAAATGAAAACTAAATTCCAATAGATTGAGAAATTAAAATACTCTTACATTAAAATTATTTTGAATTTATGATTATTTACACGTTCGTGTCATCACTTTGTATATTAATAACAAATATGAACTTAAAAAATTTTGAACTTTTAAATAAATTTATTTTTTATTAATAAATTCTGTTGATTTGCATTATGAAAACATGATAATGTCAGGAACTTAATAAGGTACGCAAGGAATAGATTTTTAAGATCCGTATTTTTTTTTAATTTATTCTTATTGAATTCTGGAATTTTAAAAAGTGTTTTGCTTCTCCAAAAAACAAAAAAACCTTTGTTCTTTGTAAAGGTTAACGAACATTTCGGAACCAAAAATAATTTTCAACGATTCTGATTAAATTTATTTTATTAATTTTAATATTATATAAATGAAAATAAAAAAAAATCTTTTAATTTATTGTAAAAATAATAAACAAACAACAAAAAAAATGTTTTTCATGCTTTATCATGCAAAAAATGGTAAAAATACAAAAAAAAAAGATATTAAAAAAAAAGGAAATATTTTTTTTTATTGATTAATTCAATGTCAAACAACCGCTGAAATAAAACTGTTAATTTATTCAAAGAATTAAGAATTTTCTAGTCTGGAGTGAGGCATTATTTTAGTCGTTTAAGTGATAGCAAACAATTAAAATTTGAAATTTTGTTTAATTTTTTTTACATTTTACAGTTTACAGTAAATATTTTTTGTAATTTATACCCAAACTCAAAACTGTATTAAAACAAACAATAGAAAACAAAATGAGAAACGATTTACTACACACAACATTAATTGTACAATGCATACCAAGAATTATTGTCATGAAAGCAAAGTTACTTAAAATTACATATGAAAATTCTTTACCCTAGTTTTTATTTTACTCTTTCCTCCCTATCTATTGCACAACTGTATAGTCCACATATATATTTATGATTTTACTGTATACTCATTTCATATTTTTTCTTTAAAGCTCTTTATTCATTTCTTTGATTGTTTCCTTATGCCTTTGTTGAATGCATTTTTTTTCAACTCACTTGTTCAACATACGAGTAGTCTTAGATCGGAAATGTAATAATATTGTAATTTTGTATTATTGCACAATTCAGCTTACAAATGCCAATTGCTGAATGGTGTATCGATACGGTATTATTACAATTCCGATGACTAGAATATAAACAATCAATGTTATAATGTTTTAAAAATATTTTATATGTTCCAAATTTATTAATCAAATATAGGTAAAATAAAAACTTTAAAAATTACATTTGTACCCTAACAAAACATATTATATTCTCTTCTAGTTACTAAATCCTAAAAGACAATAACTATATAAGAGAAGCCTATTTTGATTAATTGAGTAAAAGAAAAAATTTTAATACAACAATTTTTTAATTTTAAATAATAATTTGGTTTTTTTCCCGCTTTCAATATTAAAAATATAGAAAAAAAACGAGATTAAACTTTTGGGAGTTTTTGTATTCCTTAATACAAATGAATCAAAACCAGAACGCAAAACAATTAAGAATTTAGTTGGCAAAAAATGAAGTTAACAACAAAATAAAAAATTTTTTTTCTTCTATTTATTCTTAATTTATACATTATGCACACACTTACTTATAATAAATTTATTTTTATTTTTATTCTTGTTTATTTTTTAGTTTTTATTATTTATTTAATTGCGATATTGTATTTTATCTAATTTTTGTTTCTTAATTTTCTTTTTCAAATTTTTATATTCATTTAATTAATTTACATTTATTTATTTTAATTTTTTTTAGATCCTAGAGCAGTTAAATACCCATTTATGGATAGTCCTTTACCCACAATAGGTATGGTTTTAACATATTTAGCATGGGTATTAGTCATAGGTCCTAGATATATGAGAGATAGAAAACCAATGCAACTTAGAACTACATTAATATATTATAATGCTTTCCAAGTACTTTTAAGCGGATATATGTTCTATGAGGTAAAATTGTTAATTTATTTATAATATAATTAATATTTTATTTATTTATAATTATTTAATATATTTTTAGCATTTAATGGCTGGCTGGTTAAATTATTATAATTTAAAATGTCAACCGGTTGATTATTCAGATGGACCAATGTCAAGACGGGTAAGCTCTTAATATAAATAATATGAAAGTTTCCTTATACAGTAGACAAATTTTACTTTTATAAAATATAAAATCAAACTTATTTCTCTTTAAATCCTGAGTTCCTTGAATTTCAAAATTAAACAATTCCTTAACAGTATCTAAAGCAATTTTTGAAAATTTTAATAAGTTCATAAGCTCTACTGAATATAGTATTCAATTATAGTAATATTGCTATAAAGCATAACATACGAGTATAATATTACATATAGCATAATATATTCAAATTACTATGCTATGCTATAAGAATATGCATTCTTAACTAATCTATTATATAAAATTTAGAATTTAAATTAAAATTAAATGATTATGTATTTATCGAAAGAGTACCAAAGAGAACGATTTTTATCTAATTCTAAACTTTGGAGATAGAATTCATATAACACCCATGTGGTTAAAAACTTGTAAACAAATTTAAAAATAATGTTTAGATATACATAATATTAGAACCGGAACTAAAATCAATAAAGTCTATTAGGTCTGCATAGTACTTAAAATAAATTTTTCTTAAAAAATATTTAACAACTGTTTATAAAAATTTCAAATTAATTTCAATACAGCAAAATAAGTATAGAATCAGCAGCAAAGAATGTTGCTATTTAAAGTAGTAGAATTTAACTTTAAAAAATTTTGAAGTATCGTGCGTAAAATTTAATATTTAATGCTATAATTATTGTAAATAAAGATGTATGTACGTATGTAGGTCCTGATAATAGTTTCATAAAACAAAAGTTAATACTTACTCTAGGAAAAATAATGGATAATATTGTATTGCGTCAAAATGAAAAAAAAATGATTTAAAATTTGAAATTTTATGAATAGATATACATGTATAGATCCACATTTCTACAATAAAATTTAAGAGTTATTCTAAACCTCATGCACAATTTATAATGCTTATATAATAGCAAAAAGAAATTTGTCAATTAAAATAAAAACTGTCTTAATTTGAAATTCGATTGTATTTGTATTTTAAAAACCTATCGAGTTCGACAATACGAGTATCATTTCAATATGGTGATATTGTGTACATCAACAAAATTCGAGCACACATTATTACCATATTATGACTTTCCCCAACTAGTTTAAAAAATTTCGCATTAAACATAAATCTGATTAAAAGTCGACAAAACTTTAAAATATAAGGGAATCGGGAATTTTATTAGAAATATTAAGCTGACTTATAGAAATAAAAAATTCGAAAATTTGTTAATACTAGTACGGTTTGATTAAGCAGTAATCAAAAGAAAATAATTTTCATGTAAATCTTCAACCGTTCAGCACAACTTTTATAATCTGATAATATTAATCCCTTCCAAGATAATATTAATTCCTGACGAAATATCATAAACAAACGTATATACAAACAATCCGTTAATCTTATTGTTTTGTTGACCAACCTTTGTATACAAAAAAAGCTTTAATCAACGTCGTTTAATTATATTTCTTTATTTATGTATAATTATTAAATTTAAAAACAGACTAAAACTTGAACCATATTATAAACTGTACAATTAAGTAATTGTATAAAAAGTGGCAATTATATTTTATTATTTTCATAAATATCAAGATATGTTTACATACTATACGTATAAAACTTTCGTATACACATATACATACTTGGTTTATAACCTTTTAATTTTATAATAAAACTTTTACATTTGTTAATTTTAATGCAAAATTGATTGAGATATGAAAAGATTCTCTCTCTTTAAATAATTTCCCGTTTCCATTTCTTCCCTTTTCATTAGTACTTTCTGTTATACATAATATGTGGTTTGTTATTCTTAACGATGTTACCATAACAGTTCATTTTACAGCATTTATATACTAAAGAGGACAATTTTAAAATGCTCTTACATTTTTTTTATCATGTATAACACCAAGTATTTGTTTTAGTAAAAATATTTAAAAAAAAATTTTAAACTCCAATTAAACTGCTAAAATTGCTTTCCTTATAAAATTTTTTGGATTTTTTATTATTCCTGGTTTTTTGCGTATGTATGTATGTATGTATGTACTAATTTTTTTGTTTTACCCTTTAATGTAAAGATAACAGGTTTAATAATAATAATAAAAATTTGTTAAAATAATTTTAGTTTTCCTTTTTTTTTTGGTCGGATTAAAATAAGAAACAAAAAAAATTTTAACTATTATTGCGTTTATTTTTGTTTGTGTATGTGTAAATACTTTTCATACATTCAAGTTTATGATACACATTTGTATATTTCATACATTTTGCATGTAAACAAGTACATAAAATTTATTCATTACTGTAATGAACGTTAAAATGTTTTAAAAGAAAAGCACTAGTAAATTTAATTGTAAGTAAAAAAAAAAACATTTATATTTCTTATATATTTTTTAATTCAAGGTCATTTTCAAAGATGTGCTACATATATACATGTAATATAATATCATGAAAAGTTTGTATATATAAAATGAAGGTTAAATTAAGTATACCATACATTTTTTACGTATTAAATAATTTTAGTTTATTTTTCTTGTTTCTGTTTTTTTTATTTTATTTTACTTTTGCTTTTCTAAAGAAATTCATAATTGCAATTTGAACAATTTTAACATTATACTAAGAGGAATCATGTACATTTTTTTATAATTAAATATATACACACAAGAAATTCAAAAATACAATAAACTTGATTTTTTTTTTTGGATACTAGCGACATAAAGATATCTTTTTGACCTGATTCAATAAGTACACTCATAACATATTGTTCACTTTCGAAAAAATAATTGTTAAAATGGTTAAAAAAATTAAAAGTCTTGTATATTAGGCAAAATATTATATACAATATTATATACAGATGCTTTGAATTGTTATTATATAACAAGTTTTCTTCTTTCATGAGAAATTAAAGAGCATAATAATAAATTCGGTGGTTTTCACAGAAGTAAGGACAAAATTCTCATTTTATTTTCAATTAAAAGTATACTTGAATTAAAATTCGAAAACATTTATTTAATATTTATTCTAACAGCCAAGTGAAAAAATTTATTTTCATCTAGTAGATCATGCAGAAAGTTTTTGAAAATTTAAAAACAATGTAGCTAAATTGAGTTTTGTTGTTACGTACCCCAAGTAATTGAATTTTTATTTCTCATATTTTTTTTAATATTGTATACATAATTAAGTTTAATCATAACTAACTACTTAAAACTTCAATTAGAAACAAAGCCCATACTAGAGAATTAGGTGTTAGTTTTTACTGTAAGAAATCAGTTAAAAATGCTTTGAATTTTCATTTGCCATAAACCTTATTTTATTTCATTTTAAACATATTTCAACTAATTTTGTAAAAATAATAAAAGGTTATTGGAAATAAATATATATACATTTTTTAAATTAAAGAACTAAATCTCTGCACCAATTTCTCAAAAAATTTAAACTTATTAATGTTTGTACAACGATTGTAACCACTTCAAAAATAATTTAAATAATTAATGCCAATAAGAAAATCTATTCAATTTATTCAAAGATAAATAAATCTCTTAACATCGTTTCAATAAGATGAATAAGATTTTTTAAAAAAAAATTTTTTTCTTACCTTTTTCTCAGCAAACATATTTCAAAAGTCATACTTCCTTTCAGACCTGTATAATACGCTATCACATTATTATCTGATTTCAGACTCATCCTATACAAACGATCGTGTTTATTTGACTTCAAATTATTTGATAACTCAAAGTCGGATATGAATTCATAAAGCTATATATTAAAACAATTAAAAGTATAGAATAAATATATATATTAATTATGTATTTATGTGCTAAATAAAAATTTATATAGGTATAACGATTTTATTCTGATTTGCATAAAATTACATATTTATATACATACGTATAAGCTTAATAATTCTGATGTTAATAAAAAATTCATTCAGTTTTACAATATTAGAATTAACAAGAAAATAAAAAAAAAAGATTTTGAGAGCAAATTTAAAGAAATTAAAATATTTGCACATAATAGTTTTTGTTTTATTTTTATTTTCCAATTTTGTATTTTAATAAAAGAGAAAAGGAGCAATGCCGTAGAACATTATTAGTCAGTGTTCATGTCCATGCTTCTTGCCGTTTTCTTCCATTATAAAAACTAAGTTTAATTGAAATTTTTAAGTTTTAATTTAATAATGTTTTTCAATTTTTTTTTTGTTAAATTCAATAATTATTAGATTAATAAAAGTTTATTATTAATAATCTAAAAAATTATTAGATTAATATAAGTTTTGAAAAATTGTACATAATTATTATATAGAATACAATCGAAATTACAAAATCAAAAGTAACAGCTAAAACCGATTATTCAATTTAATCGATTAAATTATAAACGCTTAGCTTATTATTTTTGAAATTTTATTGCTATTGGTAGAACAGTTTGTGCTAAAGTGCCGCCGGACGTCCAATTTCATTAATCTAAATTTATTATAAAATTTCAAATTTTCAATAAAACCATTTTTTTAAATGACTAGCCAATTAATATAAAAAAAATTAAAAACATTTTTGAAAAAAAAAATTAAAAAAAAACATTACGAAAATCCTTTTAATGAAAATTGTTTATTATGAAAATCTTAAAGTTTTCAATTTATTATAGTCTGATTTTTTATTTTTATTTTTTGGTTTTTTTATAAAAAACATAATTTTTTTATTATTTCTAATTTCCTAATTAAACTTTCAAGGTAACAAAATTTTTTAATAATAGAAAATTAAACTACATTATACCTATCTATGTGTATACCTGCTAAACTATCACATATTTTCCATTAATAATTTTTTCTACTTTATTATTTTAAAATTTTTTCTTCAACTATATAATAAGTATATAAGCATTCTTATTACTGCTTATAGTTTATGTATTGAATTTTCTAAGTTTAACGGATATACGAATTTGACTGACAACTACTGAAATTATCAATAATAATAAGCACCCGGTAACCTAAAAAAAATATATAATATAATAGAAATACAATAACAAAATAGAAAAACAAAAAAATGAACGCTTACGAAAATGCAATTTTCATGCATCGATTCATTTTAAGTTTATTGACTGAAAATGCATGATGATCTCGCAATAACAAAAAAAAATTGTTTTTTTTTTTTCCTTTCTTTATACATAAAATTTTTGTTGTCATACATACATACAAAACTATAATATTACTACATATAACTATACTTTAATAATTTTTATGATTCTTGTAAATTGAATAATAGCTTGAATTGCAGTGTAATAAGAAATACAAAAATATATTTTTATATTATCACATGTGTGCATAATAACCAATATCGCGGTTATATTTTCAATTATATTTTCAAGAATCAAAGTTACATTTTTATTATGAATACAATAATGAATTCAATCGATTCATTAATTATATTAATGGCGATGTATGTAATAAAAAATGCAATATTTATGATGAGATTATTCCGTATTTCCTACGTGGATACAAAATATTAATTTAATTTGAAATGAAAATCATCGATTCAATCAAATATTTAACGTTGAAATGAACTGCGAAATGCGATTTCAAATTATGTTTGAGAAAAGTTAATAGGTTGCACCCAGAAAGCCGAAAGTTGCTTATTCAGCTCGATTTCAGAGAAAGAAAAAATTAAATTCTATAGCCTTCATATTGAATTTCTACTCCAAGCCATATTAAATACTTTTATTTACAATTTTTAAGCTAAATATAAAAATCTCATATTTATTTATTTTAATTTAAAAAATTTTCCATTGATTTATATTAATAATCATATATTAATAATTAAATTGAGTAAAAAATTTTTAATTTAATTAACATTTATTGCTTAATTATTAATTAATTGTAGGTATATAATAGGTAAATTGAGTAGAATTACCGGAAGTAGTCTACAATTATAATAATAATAATTTTAGAAGCTATTTATTTTCTATACGTAATCGAATATTTAATAATTGAATTCCAGCTAATTTTATAATCTGTATATAGAATATCATATATAATTCAAAAATTCGCAGAATAAATAAAAAAAAATGACTAAAATAAGTTAAATTCTAATAAATAAGTTAAATTTTATTTTATTAAATTGATTTATTAGTATAACAATTTCTTTTTTTTTTATGTGCATATGCGCCATATTCAAACGTATATCGTAAATCAATAAAAATTTATATAAAACTGCAATATTGAAAATTTGATAAGATTCTATAGATCATTGTTTTCGATCAAGCAATAAAAGATATGTTAGAATAGCCAGAAAAACAAGGAATAATAAAAGCTCTTTTCTATTAGAAATTCAAACGTATATTATATTCGCGGATGTTCACTCAATATGAATATAATCTTAATATTGAAAAGCAAGAAAAACGAAATAAAGTCATTTTTAAATTGAATATGTACATATTAAAACCTATAATTAAACCTTACTACAAAAACATAGCCTATATAAGAAAATTATCTTTGGTAATAATGTACACTAATTAAAAAATCAGAGAGATTCTAAGACTAAATATTAAATTTTTCAATTTAATTTTGTATAATTAAGGCTATGGTTATAATAGTATAGTTTATCTAATTACAAAATCTTTCTCAGAGCTTGTCGTAACTAATACGATAAAGTAATTTTTAATATAGAATCGAGTCTGCATTACAGATTGGTATAAATGTACATTAAACTCATGGAATAACATTCTGTAGATGAATTATGACAAATCATTATAGCATTTTATCTCTTTTCGATTATAAACACTATTTGTCAATAATATTTACCATAATTTTGTGATGTGCTTAACAAAAATATATATGTATGTATATTCTTGAAAATTCTTTACCCACCATGATTAGTAGATAATTCAGTATTAACAACTTATAAATTAAACTGTGGATTTTAATATAGTATTTATAATTGAAGCCAGACATTCGTACATATAACATTTTTTTAAATTATATTATATTGTTTAATACAAAACTACGTAAAATTAAAATACAACTGACTCCTCTCCATTTTACAAAAATATATATATTTCTACTTCTATCAAATACTTAATCTTAGAAATATAATTTAGAACTCAAGTGAATTAAAATATTATATACGACACATGGTGAATTGTAAACATAATACATTCTGATTCAAAAAAAATTAAAAATTATTATAACAATTCCAAAATAAAAACGAATTGATACTAAACTGACCTTTATTAAATTTTTTATGTATTATATTTTTTAAAGAAATAGATACTCGTATTCTTATTTTTATTTTTTCTTATATTTCCGTCATAAAAAAACTCAACCATTTCAAAAACTTTGAATGCCATTCATCTTGTCACTGCTGGTTATGTATATCTGAAGGCACAACATAAAGAATCCAATAATTGAAATTATATTTAATTAATTTTTTTTATTACTTTTTTTAAATAACGACCATTCTATTTGACTTCCTTTTTATCTTTTTCGTTAAAGATCAATATTCGTACAAAATCATAAATAACCACTAAAAATAAAAAATAATTAAAAATAATCAGAAAATTTTTGTTGTTTTAAAGGTCAATAATTTGGATATTCAAATATTAATGATATTTATGTATACATGATACATATAGTTTTATATGTGAATCTTAAAATATAAATTAATTTCAATATACAATCTTCATTTTACTTACAAGTATATTCGACAAGTTGCCAACATTTATTTTTAAAGTCGCACTTAACGCTGCTATAATTTTTATTTTTAATTCTTTTACTGTACCTATAATATTTTCAAAGTTGATCCGCAAACTTTTCTGATGATTGTACTATCAACAATGATAATCAATATTTTTGTTTTAAATGAACTTCAATCATCAAATTTACTATTATCAAATAAATATACATATAAAATAATGATAATAAAACATATGACGTTGATTAAAAATCTTACGTAATATTCAACAACCACGACAACCAAAACAAAATTATTAAAAATTTTAGATTTTTCATTAAGATTTTACCATTATAACAACAAGCAAAACCAAAAGTTCATATTACAAGTTGACTCATATAGCACATTCAGTCACATTATTTTAATTCATATATTTTGACTTAAAGTACTCAAACCAAACTATATGCACACCTATACATATAGATGTATATGTTTGCGAATGTGTATACAATCTCAGCTTTATTGTACACGATATTAAAAGTAAATATGTAAAAAAAAATTTAATATTTTTGTTTTGTTTATTCTTTTAGTTAATATACACGCATTTATTTGACTCAATCGGAAATTTTAAAATAAATGCTAAGATATGACTTTTTTTTTTTTGCTGTACTTTCAACAAGTTAATTCATATATGAATATGAGAGATGCTAACTAGATTATTTGATTAAATAAAAAAGTTAAAAATTAAATATTAAAGAAGAAAAGGGAAAAAAAAATAATTTGAAAAAAAAACTTAGGTGAGGTCTTGAGGTCAAATGTTTACTTAACATACAAGTTAATAAATAAAATTTGTTGTGTACAATTAGTCCATTATTTCACTTGTTTAGGGAAATACTTATACATACAAGCATTCAAATTATATTTCAATCGAATTAAAGAAAAAATTAAGGGGTTTTTATTTTCACTTACTAATTAAAATAAAAAAATTAAAAAGAAAAATTTAGGGATTAATTTTTAATCAATAAAAAACAGAGCTGTAGAGTCATAGCCATAGCCAATAAAAATGAAATAATAATTATTTTATTATATACATCTTCCAATTATAAACTCTTTTAAATTTAAAACTTAGAAACTAAAAATCATAATGACTCTTAAATGTAGTGTAACAACATTCTTTAGATATATATAACGTACATTTTACGCGCAAATTTTTGATTTTAAAATTTTTAAGTAAATGGTTGCAATTTATTTCAAAACAAAATTATGAAGAATACAAGAAAAACCAAAACAAGAAAAAAATAAAGTTGGATCAAACCAATGGTTTGTATTGTAGCACTTTTCCGTTCAACAAGTGAAAATTCTGCTTTTAAATACAGTCTACGTATACCTATCATACTATTAAAATTAATTTCATTCATATACAAAGTTATTTCTAGGATTGCATATATTTAGGATGGTGCATGCATGCAGTCTTTGAAATAAAGCAAAAATTAATATAAAGAGGGGTTAACATAATGCTCGATTTTAAGGGTTAATTGTGTGAGTTAAGAAAAATAATTATATTTTTTTATGTCATGGAATTCCGGTGTCGGAAATATAAGGTGTCAAAAATTCAAATTTTACAAATTTCAAGAGGCGATAACTTAAGAGCGGGTGGAGATGGAAAAAAATGTTCTTGTAACGAAATGAACTATTTGTTAATGTCTTAAAGCCTCTAAAATTTCAAGCTTCTACAGGCTAGGGTCTAGAAGAAAAACGACATCAAAAATTTGGAAAAAAAAGACTTCAGATAACGGCCTTTTAAATTTGAACGGCCATTTTGTTTTTCTAAAGTTTAACTATAGTATATCGTGCTAGGGGAAGCAAGCCGGTGCTTTTCTGCGTTTGCAAAATTTCAAAAATACTTATGGTTTCATTGCAACAAATAGTTAAAAAAGGCCATTTTTAGGGTTTTGGGGGGGTGTAACTTCTAAAGAGGGGGAGATAGGTAAAAATTTTGTGCTACGGAAATAAGTTTCTAGTAAAGATCTATATACATAAAAAATTTCAGGTTTCTATTTTCAAGGCTGTAGAAGTTTTGTAAACAGACACACGGACAGACGGACTGACAGACGGACGGACGGTCAGAGTAAAACTAATAAGCACTTTTTTTTTTAAATGTTTTGGAAAAGTGCTAACTAATAATGATTTTCATAAACTCGTTTTATATTCCATAGTAAACACTCTTTGATTAATTATTAAAATTATATAATTTAAATTAAATATGTAAATAACATTAAATGTGCTTAATCATGCTGAGATAATAGTATACATATAATACTCGTATTTGAAACTTAAATTCAATACTGAAAAAATTAAATTTCAATTTCTTTAGTCTAACCAGAATTAAAATTTCATTAATAAAAAATATAATTTAAATACTTAAATTTTGCTTGCAAAACAAATGCTTTACTAATAATTGGCTTTATACACAAAACAAAAATAATATTGTAGTTATAAATTGTGTATATATTTACACAATTATATTTTATATTTTGTGTATAAGAATATATTTTGTAATATTCTGCAGGCATTCTTCCTAGATACAAAGTGTTTTCTTAGAAATGTGGCGAATGTGACAGTTTTGTATTATATATGACGAATCCGCCACATTTCTTTGTGAATTCGAAAAAAAATCTGGCAGATTAATATTTATTTTGACAAGTACGCTAATTTGTCAGAAATTTTCTGAAATGGAATGCTTTATTCATTTTCATTTTAGTAAATTTTATAATACAACTACTGCGTAAAAAATGGCTAATGAAACCATTACAGCCCATTTTGGCAAGAATTAGTCATAAACATAATTATAGTTAATAAATTCTGCTGATTTAAAACTAAATTCATCCACATTTATTTCAAAGCATTCTTAACGTCAAACTAAAAAATTATGTAATATAAAACAAGTTAAAAGACATCTACATAATATGAAATAATGCAATTACTTATACTTGCAATTCTATCACTACTTCAAAATCGTGTTTTTATTATAATTCCAATATAATCTTTCTATAGCAAAATATTATTATGCAATATTAATGATATTCTGAATAAGATGTTAAAAATTCTTAAATAAAAATTATATACAATATTATGTACATTGAACAAGTTCAATACAGCTAAAATAATTATCATTCAAATTTAATTAAATAATAATGCAATTTAATTAATTAATAATGTAATTATTAACACAGAAACGGTTCTAATATTAATATTTAAACCAACATTCTTTCAAATACGACAATTCCTAAGTATTGATGGTTTATTGATATAACGACATTAAAAATTGTAATTTTTATTTAAATAATCTTTTCATGTTAGAAAACTTTGAACTCTTAAAATATTTCTTTGTGTCGCTGAAAACCGTAGTATTTTGTTTTAATATAAAATAATTAAGGCCACAAATTATTTTATGCAAATTAAGTTTTATTCTTAAAATACAATAACAAAAATTTGATCCAATTTTTTATATTTTTTTTTCTATTTTTTTTTTTGTTAAATAAAATCTTCCTTAAATATAATCAAATTATATAAATTGAAAATATCTTCCGGTATTCCTAAATTATTAACACTTCGTGAATATATTTTCGGTTAATAAATTTTTGTTAACAATTATAATTAAAATTCAATAAAAGTGCCAACTGAAATTAATAAGGAATGTACTATACAAAATAAAAATGTAAATTTTTAATTGAAAATTATTTATAATTAATTAATAATATTTAATATTGAAAATCAAGAATTAAATATTTTAATCTAACTTATAATTTTTATCACGTTTTGTTTTTGTTTTCAATTATGATGTACGTACATTTATGTACAATAAACATTATTATGATATTGACCTTCATAAAATTTCATAAAATTTAAATAAATAAAATATGATAAGATGTCCTCATATTATTAATTTACACCATTAAGTAACACTCTATATACAAGTATGATTGAAATTTTTTTCCAATTAGTTCCTAATTTTTATTTAATTTTTTTCATATCTATAGCTACATAAATTTCAAAATGAAAATATTCTTTATGCTAACAAAAAAAAAAATTATTACAAAATTTTAACACTTGAGTAGTAAAATTAATTATTCAATTTAGCGTAAATATATTTAAGTATAATTTTGGTAAAGCTATTTCAGTTAAAAATGTTTCTTAAATGCTTCAGCAATTATTTAAAAAGCTTAAACTAAAAGTAATAAAAATTTAAATGACGGAAGTATTAATAGACTTAATATTTTTGTAAACAAATTTTAGCCCTAAAATTATATTAATTTGTCAAATTAGAATTTTATAATTGAATTTAAATTAACTGATAATAATTTCTAGCATAATTTTAGGCATATTTTTTAGCGTAATTGAGCGATAATATTTTTCATAAAATTTATTTTTCGTCGACGTTAATTGTTTAATTTGCATGAATTTTGCAGGTTTTTGAAAACCAAAATGCGGACAAACAGACATTTTAATTTATTTTAAGTCATTTTAAAAATTTCGTATACCAATGAAAATTGCGTTAAAAAAATCACAATTAAATGCTAATTATTAATTTTTTTTCTAATTTTCATTCTCATTTTCAAATTTAAGTCTCAATTATTATTTCTTCTTTATTTTTTGAACTCTAAAAAACTCGTGCTCAATGTAAAAATATATTTGAGAAAAAAAAATTTTAATTTTTTTCTTCAATCAAATAAACCCAGCCAGACACTTTTAAAATAATTAGACTTTAATTATTTATTTTGTATAGTGACAAATTTGAGCGAAAAAATCTTGCTATTAATTTTATTATTATTACTATTACAAATTTTTCCCCTTTCTTCGCTTAAAATCGCTGAACTTCTATTTTTCTTGTGAGTGCATTCTCTCCATACATAGTACGAATAAATGTTTTTTGTGACGTTTTAAAAAAGGGAAAACGAAAATAAACAAACAGAGAAAAATCAAAATAAATTTTATAAGTATTTCTGCGTTTGTACGTGTGTGTTTACAGATAAAAATGAGAAAACGACCTTAAGAAAATTACCTTGAAAGTTATAAAACCTAAAAATTGAAAACAAAAAAGAAGAAATTAAATGAATTGTCATACGTGAAAATGTTGACTTTTAATATGAGGTGACCGTGCAAGTTATACTTTCAACAATTTTAAAGAAATTTTTCGGGTATATATTACATATATTGTAGATTAATAATGTATGTAAAATAAATATTAAAAAAATTTTTAATTTAATTTAAAGTTACAATTAATAATTCGAATTTCTAAACACTATTCCTGATAACACAAGATTTTCGTTTTAGATTTCGACATATTCATTTCCCTTTTCAAATTTTACAAGTTTTAAATCACTATTATTAATTCAGATTTAAAACCTGTTCATTTTCATTATCTTCACATATGTACACATACTTATTGATTTTCATCTAATTTAGAATTTTGTTTCAAAATTTTATTTTTGAAATCAAATAACAGAGAATATTCAACGGAAACTAAAATTTTCAATTATTCCTTTTAACGTGTACTATATTTAAATACTTGTAGTCATGTAAATATTATTGTTTATTTTTCTATTAAAATTTTTAATTATCAAGTCTCCCAATTTAATAGCTTATTCAACAGTTCAGAGAATATTAAGTTCACGGTAATGAATAACTCTTTTACACATACTTTTATACATATTATACATATTTATGTACCTACTTACTTTTGCTACACATTAAACATTAGATTTATACTAAAGGCATTACATTAATTTCTTTAATATACCAAAGAAAAATTTTGTAATAAAATTTGACTTTTATAAAACACTTAACGTTATGTACATTAAATTTCCAACCGATATATGTACATATACCATAAATGTACAATGTATAAACATTGTTAATTTTGACTTTATAATAATAATTTTAACTATTTTATGTTTGTTTTAAAAAAAAAGTATTACTAAATTAATTTAAAAATGTGTAAATATATATGAAATAAATAAAGGCACATTATAAGGAAAACAAAACAGAAAAACTTGCTAAAAAACTAAAGTGAAATACAGTACCGTCCAATATTGCTTTAGACATTTTGTTTCCTTGATTCGGATTTCAATCCGAATTTGATCCGATAGTTGAATTTATATAATTGATTAAAACTTTTCGAAAATTATCAAGAAATACTTAGCAATAATGGAAATCATTTCCAATTTTTTAGTTGAAACATGGAATAATTTAAAACTGAATTATAGTTACGAGTATGGAATTATAAATATGTTCAAAAAATTATGTACGAAATTTAGAATTAACCTTTGAATTACAACGAAAACTCACTCACCCAAACTGAATTCTCTATAATACAAAACTTCTCAATTATTCGTTTTTCAGACTACTTTCTATTTCAAATAATTGTTTATCATTTAAACAGAATTAAAAATAATGAAGTTTCACAATAAATTACAATATTTGCTTATGATATTAATTCTTGCCTGATATTAATTATAAAAAATAAAAAACTTAATTGATAAAATTTAATATTACAAAAATAATTAAATTCATTCCGACTCGATTTGATTACGGAACTATTTTTGAAAGTGCTATTTTAATACAATATGTATATTTATATATTATTTTATTATTGTTTGCACTCCTATACACAATAGTCTGATATATATACTCTGGTAGGTGGCTTTGTATTTCTATAAATTGAAAATATGTAAATGCAAAATCTTTAATATTTAAATTTATATTTTAGACTCTTTAATTTATTCAAAAGAATTCTCAGAGTATTTACGCTCTCTCAAAGAAATTGCAGCCAATAATGGTCCGAAATTTTGAATATTAAACTGTATATTCTTATTTTAAACATTTCAATATACATTTTCAATACACAAAATGTTAACTGCGTACATTTAATATAAAATTGTTTAATTCTTATACTATTAATTAAAAAAAATTTTTGTTTATTTTACTTTTGTAACTTTGAAATAATGATAAATGTAACAATTATTGCGTTTTTTCATGCCTTGTTTAAAAATAAACAACTAAACGCGTGTATGTATTGAAAAAAAAGAAAAAAACATTCAATGTCCAGTGAATGCAGCACAGTTCGGCCCACGAAAAAAAAAAACAAATAAAAAGAAATAAAAATCAATTACAAAATGTAAAATGATTGTTTTTTCTTTAAATATTTTAAAGACCTGTTAAAAAGCTAAAAACAACAAATCAAAGTGTAAAATAATAACGACCAGTTCGAAATTTTATGCGAAAAGATGAATTTTTAGTGTCAATTATGGACATATAAAAATTTATTTAACAATTAATTATTATATTTATACATTTATGCATTTCTGCACATACATACCTACATAACAGTTTTAAAATTGAAAAAGTAAACAATAAAATGTTAACTAAAATATATTTTTTTTCTGTTGCTAAAATTGCAGCAGAGGAGAAAAAAAATTTTCAAAATCGTAAAACACCTTGAAATAGTTTTCGGTTACTCTGCCGATAGTTGCGTTATGCATTTTTTTATTTTTCTTTTGTTTTTTATTTTTTGTTTAAGGTGTGATTTCGATTAATATAAATTTTAAATGAAATTTATATTGTGTTCTTCATAAAATTCTACTATCAACCACAATTTTTAAATCACTTAAATATTGAAATTAAAAAATTTCTTCATTCTTCTTTTCCGAATTTTCTTAAATTTATTGTAATTGTGAGCAAATGCATATTATGTAATTTTCGATACATAATATGTTTATGTTTCGCCTTATATTTTCTTTAAAGAATTAAAAGCTTAGATGATTATGAAAAGCTTGGGATATTATTTACAAAAAATTTGGCAAAAACAATAGTTTTGAACAATTTAAAACTTAATTGCAAATTTAAATTATATTTAAAAATATTTAATTTTACTAATTAAACTTTTAATTTACCTCACTGAAATATTTTCATATTTATGTTTTATTTAGGAATTATTAAAAAAAACCATTAGCTTAAACTATTTTCCGGAAAAATAAAATTAAAAATATACCAAAGGTTTATCAGCTTGAAATATCTAAAGTACAAGCAAATATTTTAATATTCTTTACCGTTTCAATTTTAAAAATTACTTTTTATTTTCATATTCTCATATAGTCAACTTATACATTACAAAATTACAATGAATTATAATATTATATGCTACTTATAAATACATAATACATAAATCTATAATTTATTTACAGTTCGAACTCTAGAATTTTTACTTTTTTATTAATTTTGACAGGTTTTATGTTAAAATTTACATAAATGGTTGTTTTAAGAATTCATAAATGTCAAATATATTAAATTTATTTTATTTTAAATGTTTACACAAACTGACAGAATATTATTTAAAACTTAGGGTGTTACCATATTTCATAAAATAGTTAAATTTTTACTATTTCCAATAATTACTAAAAATATTTTGTGAATTTAAAACTTGAAATAATTAATGTTTAAGTATGAAAGTTTTTTACATAAATTTTTGACATTTATGCGAATACATCAATAAATATTATTTTTTGGACTTCTGTAAAATGTAAAGAAAATGTACAATGCTGTATGAAATGAAATGTTAATATAATTATTTTTATGGTATTATGAAATTATTTTAATATAGGAATATAATTTATGCTACTTATTTTATATAAGAAAATTTTTGATTTTAATTTAATTAAATTTTATTTTCATTTATATTTCAGATGCTTAATTTGTGCTATATTTATTATTTATCAAAACTGACTGAATTCGCCGATACAGTGTTCTTTGTATTAAGAAAGAAAAAATCTCAAATTACATGGTTACATGTTTATCATCATTCGTTGACACCACTTGAAACATGGGTTTTAGTCAAATTTTTAGCAGGTAATTAAAATATTTGTACTATTTTTTACCACGTTTTTTTGGAAATTTTAATAATTTTGAAATGGGCTTATGCTTAAATTCAAAACTATTTAATTAGGAAATTGGTAAAATAGGAAAACCATTATTGTTTCAAAGCGAATTAGAATTCAAAAATGAATTTGCTAAATAATAAAATTAATATTACATTATGAATGAAATTGTATCATGTAAAAAAATATTTTCAATCAAACTATTTTCTATATTCAACAATAACATTAAATATGTATACAATATTTACTTAATTACATAGATATTTAACACATTTTTTTCATATATATATATAGGTGGAAACGCGACATTCCCAAATATTCTTAATAATTTTGTACATGTATGTATGTATTTCTATTATATGATGGCTGCTATGGGACCACAATATTCAAAGTTTCTCTGGTGGAAAAAATATATGACAGAACTTCAAATCGTAAGTTAAAAAAAATAATTCCTAATTTTATATTTTTTTAATAAACTACAATGTTTTCTCTAAGTGCCGTTTAAAAAAGAAAATCTTAGTCAAGTTATTATACGAAATAATTATAATTTAACTATTTAAGAAATTATTTCCCATACACAACTACACACAACCCAAAGAAATGTTTCAAATTTTAATTGATTGTATGCTTTAAATTTTTATTTCATAGGCTCTCAAATATTTCAAAAAATGGATTTTCGGATCTACCTACATATACATATACATATATTCTTCGCAATCAATATTGTAAACTAACAGTTGCCATTTTAAAATATAAGAGATTTTCATAAACATAATACTGCAACACAATAATGTGATACATACGCAATATATTTTTGACAGTTGTATAAAAACTTTTGCTATTTTGAATTTTCAGTACTGTGTTCATAAACAACAAATGTTAGCAAAAAAAAAATTTATTCATTTCGGCCGAATAGTGAAAAATTCTATTTCACGATAAATAAAAATTAAGAAAAACAAAAAAAGAAAGCTGAAGCAAAAAGAAATTTTGTTGTATTTAAGTACAGCAATTAACAATTAAAAATGTAAAACTAAACTGCAAAAACTAGTAAAAAAGTACATCTAATTTAACTGCGCTAGTCATGATAATTTAAATATTTTTGAGATAGATTAACAATGTTTATGAACAAACTTGATTAGCAACATCTGTTTATGAACACAAATAAAGCCCAGTTCTCGCTATATATCGCGATATACTGCGTTTATGAAAAGGCCTATACCGTTATGCCGAAATTATATTAGTTACGACAATCTATTTTATTTTATACAAATTTTTTTTTAATTATAATTTCAATATTGCTTTTAAGCACATGCAATGTTATGTGAAAACAAGAGAATTTTGTCAATAGAACATCGCTTTCATTCATTTCGTTCCTAAAGCCTAAAGGCTTGCAAATATTGTTATATTTTTTTATCTTATAGTGTTTGCCCGCTCAATATACAGAGTTAATTTTCAATAATATCATCTAAAATTGTATCTTATTTTTTAACGATTTCGAAATCAAATTCTCCTCTTGATTGAAAAATACTTCAAGATCTTTAGACGAAGTTCTATATAATTAAAAAATGCTTTTTCTAAAAATTTCAACTAAGAATTTTACGTAAACATAAATTTTTCAATAACAATACTCAACCAGAAATTTGTATGTATATATTGTTTTTGCGTCATCCCAAAACTACTATTTAAAAATAAATTATAATAGTATAATTTTCTTGTTTACAATACTGCTGTGAAAATAAACGGCAATTTTAGTATAAAGATTTTTAATAAATATTTTTTTATTCAGAAACAACTATTACATATACAATTAACCCATAATTAATCTAGACTGGTTGAATGCACTTAACAATGGTCTAATATTAAATATCAATTAAATTTTAAAATAATAATTTTGAAAATATTATAAAAGCTAAATAAAAAATTACCAGTAGTTTCACTTAAACATGTTTCTTACCGATACCGAAACATGTATGAAACGGCCGACATTATTTCAATAAAATTATTAGAATTTTTCCATAACGCATTATCACAATATAAGAAAAAATATATTAATTAAAAATTTGAAAAAAAAATAACATGTGTAATATCAAACGTTAAATTCTATAACAACCAAAATAAAAACTGTATATCACTTATTACAGTTCTGTAGATTATTGTAGGTTTTCTGAATTTCATTTACAAAGTTCAATGAATAAACCATGATTTTTTTTAATATTTCGACACGCTATTAATTTTTTAAGAAAAATTGTATTCTTTAAGTTTGATATTGAATCTGAAGTAAGTCTACAGTTTATTCTGTGTATTTTAGGAATTGTGAAGTATACGGCCGCAGCGAGCCTATTTTAAAAATAAAAATTTTGTGCAAAACTTAATGCTTAAGAAAAGATGGCTTAAAGCTCTTATTTTGAATAATTCTAGAACATATCTATTTTTCTACGTATATTGAAGATTTAATTGGCATTTTTAAGAGCTTTATTTTTCCATAAATAAATCTTTAAATTCTACTAATTTGCCGCAAAGTTTCAATATAAAATTTACTGATTGCCTAATTTAAAAGCTATAAGCGGACATATTATTGTCCCGGAAAAATCAAATAAAATTTTCATTGATATAACCAATTTGATTGAAATTTTTTTCACAAAAATTGTACACACACACCCGTTATTTAAAGAAGCATAAACGTTTTCGTTAAAATTATTGAAAACAAAAAATTTCCAACCACAACCATTTGTTCACAAATTAACTTTTTTTTCTGTTCTTATTATTTTGTCCCATGTAAAATTACCCGCAGTGATTTGTTTCCGATTGCTTTTAAAATCAAAGTAGGTTGTATAGGCAAATACGAGTGATTTTTTTTAAGTTTTTTACTAAAAAAATATGGTTGATGCATTGAAGAGAAAAAACTTGTTTGCAATAAAGCACAACATCGGAAAATGGCAACCAAAAAAGAAAAAAACAAGTAAAAACGTTTCAGTCGGTATAAACCGATTGAATTATACCCTGCACCTTTCGTTGTTGTATAGCAATTACTCAAACCTGTGAAACCATTCTATAGAAATTTCACGGATATGTCTGATTTATAACTGGACACACAACTGCCAAGTTTCATGAATCTGACTTTATTTTTCCAAATATTTAAACCATTGGACTTGTATGGAATCTACTCGAACCTGTTAAGCAATTCCACCAAAACTTCAGAAATATATGTGACCTATAACTCGACATACAACTGCCAAGTTTCATGAATCCGACTTTATTATTTTTCCAAATATTAAGAATAAGCTTTTAGACTTGTATGGGAGCTACTCGAGCCTGTCAAGCAATTCCACCAAAACTTCAGAAATATATCTGACCTATAACTCGACACACAACTGCCAAGTTTCATGAATCTGACCTTATTATTTTTCCAAATATTTAAAATTAGCTTCTGGAGTTGTATGGCAGGTACCCGAACCTGTCAAGCAATTCCTCTAAAACTTCAGAAATATATTTGACCTATAATTGGACACATGACTGCCAAGTTTCATGAATCTGACTTTATTATTTTGCCGAATATAAAAAATTTGCTGTTGGAGTTGTATGGCAACCACCCGAACCGGTGCAGCTATCCCATTATAATTTTTAGAGCATGTGTAGAATATAATTGGACACATGTATACAAAATTTTGTATTTATAGCTTTATTAGTTTTTGAAATATTTAAAATAAACTCTTTGAATTGTATGGCAGCTACCCGAACCCGTTGTCCGAATTAGTCCAATAACAATAGAGCTCGTCCTTGGCACAAAAGAAAAAACTTGTGAAAGTTTGGTGTCGATTGCATTATTCGTTTTTGAGTTATCGTGCGATCGGACGGACGGACATGTCTAAATCGACGCAGAATTTTGCACTGAGCAAGAATATATATATATTTCCATATCGCAGATGACTCCTTCAAGTAGTTACAAACTCCATACCAAAGTTAATATACCCTTCACGAAGTGCAGGGTATAAAAATTGAATTTGTAGATTTTCTTGCAGAATAGAATAAGCCACAGTTTGTGAATTTGTAGAATTAAAATTGTCATTAAAAGCTCACATCAAAGCAAAAAATGCACAGCTTGTTTTTTTCGCCATTAGTTTTTTTTATATTACACATAAAATTTGTAAGCTTTTATAGGCTTGTTTTAATAAATGCAATCTACCATGTAATAGCTTAATTTGTAATAGCTTCTAAGAAAAATTTTTATGACGAAATATTTTAGTTAAGCTGCAATGAGAATAATTTATTAAATTACATTTTTAGAAATTTTTTGGTTGGACGTCAACTGTATAAGCAATTTCAATATTAATAAGAAGTGTTCCAAAATTTCCGTTTTCTTATTTTGTAAGAAGAAATTCTCAAAATTATACATAGTTTAAATTTCAAAATATACGTTTTAAAAAGAGAGTCCTAATTTAAATGCTAGTATAGAATTGTTGCTTAAGACATGTTGATTGGTGGCAATATAAATAACGTTTTTCATCTATTTTTTACTCTTATTTCCGAATATCCGTAACAACCTTGTTTTAATTTAATTATAGCTTGTTTTAATTGCATCCACAGATAACTAAAAGTTATTACGTAAGTTATTACAAATAGAGCAGCATTTCTTGAATGCTCTCGGGTAAAATTTATAATTAATAAACATTCTAAAATTAAAAAGGATACTATAAAAGTATATTTTACAGAGGTTGAAGCAATTTTGTTTTAATTAAAATACAATTTAGAGTTTGAAAAAATTTTCAAATAAAAATAACTTTAGTTTTTATTCTATACTCTATTGCTATGTAAAACTCTTTAATATAAAAATTTAGTTAGAGGAAAGCAAAGAAAAATAAGAGCAACCTTATGCCGGCACGTCATTATGTCAACTGTTCTTTAGTATTCGAATACATGTCAATTTCGGTATAAACAAATTTTAAAAAAGTTCGTATCAGAATTCAATTTAAAATTTTACGACCGGGTGTAATTTCAAATTGCGGGAGAGCCTAGAATATGATTCCAAAAAAAGTTTCTTAAATTTTAAATTTCAAATTCTTCAAAAAGTAGAATTAATTGACATTTAGTAATAAAAAAAGATTAAAGAATTTTGATCAGCATTTTGAAAGACCGCAATGCAGTCGGTCATGTACAAAATATTACGATTTATAAGTATTGTGTAATTATGTTTTATTTAATTGCGTTGCTCAAATTAAGAAAAACACACGCTCCTCCAAAAATAATTTGAATGTAAGCTGAATCAGGCTTAGAAAATTAACAAAAAAAATATTATGTCTAGAATAAAAATTTCATAAAAAAAAATTAGTTGTACAGCGTGTCTCACTTATAAATGCACTCAAAAGTTTATATCATCTTATCCCTAAAAAATGTATAGCTAATGTTTATGTGCATGAGAAAACCTTTTTTTTGAGCTTTGCAAATCATATTAAATCAACCTAACAGAGGCCCATTTTTCTACTTAAACGTTATACTTAAAATTTTAAAAAGTAAACGTTTAAAATTGACTGTAAACTCAAATACTTCAAAACCTGTTAAACGATGAAAACTGTCTCCATAGAATAAAAAAGTTTTACCTGTTTATGAGAGTCTATGCAATGCAATGGTATGTTAAAGTGCACCTAAATATTTGACATCCTGTATATTTTTTTATTTTTTTGATTGAATAAAATTTTTTCAATGAATTACAAAATTACTACAACCAATATGAATGTGTTATTGTATTTAAGGTAATTGGTGTGTAACCATTTTTTTTGACCAATTTTCATATTTTTTTATGTTATTTTGTGCTATTGTTTTTTTGCTTGTTCTTCTTTTCGTTTTCTTTTAAATCTTTATGTTTCAAAATATTTAATTTTATAGTGCAGGTGCACTTTTAGCACAAAATGTTTAAATCAAAAAAAAAAAAATTGATTTTATTAATTTACTATGTAAAGATTAAATGTTTAGATTGCAAAATATTTTTTTAGAACAATATAAAAGCACAACTACCTAATTTAATTTTTCTTATTTATTTAAAAAAGTGATTTTGGTAATTAACTTCTATGAAAGTTTTCATTAATTGCAATTTATATATAAGCATCTTCTTTAAGATTCATGAACTTTTTATTATCCGGCGAGTAATCCTGTAGAGCAATACATATAAAAATGAATAATTCCAAAATTCTATACGAACAACCTAAATGCTTTATAAATTGTTTGGTGGATTAAAAATGAACTTTAATAGAAAATTACTTGAAAATTTTTATTTATTTGAATAGCTCTTAAATTATTAGAATGGAAAAGATGATACATAATCGAACTAATTCAGTCTATACGAGTATTAATATATTATACCGGGCTCAATTAAACTCAATTTCGATTAAGAGTTCTTTAGAATTTAGGTTTCTACTTGTTTAAGTACAGAATTAGTGTGCAGTTTACATAAATTCAACATTATTGCATAAAAGTATTGTTACTCGTATATTTAAATTTAATAATAAAATACAATTTTTTTTGATTTATTCTTTTCTTTTAAATAATTATTCAACACGTTTAAAAATATTCTTTCAATAAATCTTTTTGGTACTTTTTACAATATGAATTAAAAGTCTTAAAAATAACTTTTAAAAAGTTATCATTAAATTTATTATTAATTTCAATTATAAAAATAAGAACATTAAAGTTCTTTTTATAAAATTGTTATTTTTATTTCAAAAATTTATTGGTTTTTTGAACACATACCGGGCTGAACATTTAAAATATTTCATCACAAATATTATATTTATAAACTCATACAATTAATAAAAAATATTGTTAATTTAGACAGTGTGAATTTCATTTATTCGAATTTTATCATAATATCATTGTTCTTTTGTAAATATTAATACGCTACAAAAATATGTCATCAATTTCTTTTTTGCATTCTTAAGTTAAGAATTAACTTAATTAAGAAAATTTTGTTAAGTTTAAATTTGTTGCAGACAAAATACACTTAAAATTAATGATTTATGTCATTATTTTTTAGAATATCATTTAACAGTAAAAATTATACAGAAACTTATTATGTTCACGTCAGGCGAATAAAGTTAGTCTTCAGTAGATCTATAGTTATTTTATTAATTGCTTTGTTATAATATATTGTGCAAAACGAAACATTTTAAAATTTCTACATATATATATATATATATATATTTTTTTAAAATAATAGAGAATTAGAGAACTAACTTAACTATGTATAGAATTAGTTCAAATGATTCGAAAATATTAAAAATGTTGAGTAGAAAATTTTTCTTAGACAAACCCTCTATTATTCAGTTCGTTTGCTTTTACAATTTATTAAATATTTATACCAGCTCATTTTAGTTAATTTTAATACTAAAGCTTCGGTAATTCAAAAATTTTTTACATTCATAAAAAAAATTTTCAAAATTTATAAGGCAAATACTCATGATATTTGCTTGTGTTATAATTTAGATTATTGACAATTCTATTACACATTGTTTTAATCAATTTCAGCTTTTAATAAATATAAAAATAAAATTTATAAAATATTTTCAGAAAACAAAACATAATTTTTAGAATTTTCAAAACAAATTACATTACTATAGGAATTAACCTTTATCATTCCTTTCCAAATCACATCCAATTACTTAAATTACTTAGTTCTACCTTAATTATTATTTTTCAAACATATAGTTAAAATTTTTGATATACAATGATTGTATCTTGTTCTAAAACATATTTTAGCAATAACTTTAAAAATACATAATTTTGTAGTTCGAAAATTAAAACTGTATGTAAATGTAATATGAAAATAAAAGCGTTCTTTATCTTTAGGTCAAATTTATAAGTACATTAATACCTATGGAAAATCACATAGTCTACATATGTGTTTTATATAATATGTAATTTTAATAACTGGTTTATTATTTTTGATATCCGTAAATTATAGCAAATTTTTACTACAATTTACAAAATTTACAATTTATGAATTTTTTGTCTTAACAATTTTTAAAATACCTGAAATGTATAGAGAAGGAACGATAATTGTTGCAAATTATTTCAATTAAAACTAGAATTTGTTCCTAATACTTTTTTTTTATGAAAAATATTTTTTTTTTTAATTTAGTTCATAAAAAATTTTATACTATATAATTGATGTTTAATTGCAATTAAATTACAGTTTAACTATGAACATGAAACCGAATTTATTAATTAAAAAGGAAAAATGTACGCATAAATACAATGTAAACCGGGACAGATTTATACTATCTTATATTATTCATATATAATAATAATATTCAAAAAAATAGGCTTACACTTACAAGATCTAAGCAATGATTTTAATATTTAACTTAACTTACACTTACTTGCTAAATCAACATCCCTTATAACTATGAATACACAATTGCAATTAAAAATTAAATTATTCTAAAAATTAATTGCGGATTTATGATCATATTATATAAGTATAGAAAGTAATATTATAATTATAATCTTAGTACAATTTACTAGTTCAAAAGATCGTTTAACGATTTTAACATCAATCATTTTTGAAAACTTCCGAATATTTTAATAATATTCTCAATAATTTTATATTGCGATGAGCCCAATTTAATGAGTTATGTAAAGGAAAATTACAATGATCAGGTTTTATATCTTCATCCAATAAATACAAAAAAAAATAAAATTGAACTAAAAGAAATATATTCTAAATTTTATCAAAATTTACACTTGGAAATTTTTCAATTCTTTTAAAAAGCCACCGAAACTGTTTTAATCGGAATTTTCCCAAAATAATAAAAAGTTCCTTAATAGTTATTAAATATTTTTTATCACAAGCCGCTCATATACTGAACTAAGTTTAATAGATTTAAATTCAAAATTTTTGTTTTTATTCTGGCTCTAGTATACTTTTATCTAAACATGTATTGTATATGGTGAGGTTTTTCAAGGCCCTTAGGTAAAATTTGGCGAGAACCGCTAGCACCTATACTACATATTTATATTTACAAGCATGCGTATTTACATTCATACGAGTATTATTTTTGTTTTGTATTCTGTTTTGCTATACATAGGTGTACATATAATTGAAATTTATCAAAACAATTCTGATTGATTTTAATTAAATATTAAAAATTGAAGAAAAAAACAAATTTGAATATTTCAATAAAATAAATGTGCATTATAAATTCAAGCATTTTTAATTTATTTATAGTTAAATTTTCCACGTTGTTAATTTTTGTTTTTGTAATTTTTACGGACTATGGTTTAATGACCTTTTCTTAGGAAAATTAGTTTATTGAATTTTGTATATTAAAGGGCACAATTCCTGGAGTACATTATGGTAGTTCATAAATAATTCATTATTAACTCTACTGAAACTCGAATATAAATAATTAAAATTACTTTTTCATTAGAACCAAAAATGCATTGTTATATGTGTTATATTGTGCATTATGGAATTACTTCAAATAAAATTTGATTACTACTAATTAAATTATTAAATATGAAAAAGAAATATACTTGGGTTTTATTTCATTATTTTTAAGGTCAAAATTTTTTAAAACTAAGTACATGTATATTATAAAATGCACATAAAATTACTTTTTTTGTAAAATCTTCTCAATTTAAAATATTTCATATCCGCTTAAAGCAAAAAATTGATTATAGAAAAAAAAACTGGTTAAATTGATTAACTCGAATACCTCAAAAATATTTAAATATAATGCTTATAAAAAACTTATTGCTATAATAATATTTTCTAGAAAATTATTATCGAACAATGTCTTATTTAAAAACTAAGAACTGTATTCACTACACTAAAATCTTGCCATACATTAAAAATTAAAATTAATTTTAAGTTAAGCTGCATAATATATTTATTTTACTGACTGAACTCGTTATATCATCCAATTTTTAAGAAACTTATGCAATTTACTATATATGGAAATTAATATTTTTTTTAAATATCTCTCCTCACTTGAACATGAATTTAATTTCGCAAATTTTTTTGGTTCGGATATATAATTTTCTTTAAGATCACTTGCAGCATGATACGAGAAGATAATTTTATCATTAAGCATTAAAATACGAGAATATGATTTTAACTCATTTCAATGTTCCTCAAAATTTATTTAATTCCATATGAAAATTATTCGGTCAGATTGTTTAATAAAATTCTTAAATATTATAAAATCATCGAGTCGAGACTAGTCCAAAATCAAGCAAATAAACGCTTCGCTTTCGTGATATCATTACTTAATTCATTTTTACTTTTCTTCGAGGCAAAATTATTCTGCAGTTATTTATATATGTGAAGCAAATTTCTCGAAGAATATTTTGAATTTTCAAAAGTATAAAAATATCAATTTTAGATTTTGAGAAATTTTTATTCAAATTTTTTCTCCATGTTGGCAATACTATACTCGCCAAATAATACTATTTCTACTTCGTTCTTATTTGTAATCGTTCCATCTTATACTGAACCGGTTGCATTTACTTTCATTGTTAAAAGTACTCGTTCCATTTTGACAGTTGCTACTTCTAACTTGATTAGCAACTAGTTTTGTTCTTAATGATTGTTATATTTAAATTCTAAAATTTTATAAAATTTTACTTTCAATTCATATTTCTATTCAATTTAAGTTCGAATTTGCTAAAAAAGACTTAAACAAATTAAAAAAAAAATGTATTTAAAAAAAATCAAGAAAATTAAGGAAATATTCTTAAAAAAAATAATATTTTTTTGTTTTTAATCAATATTAATCGCTTTTTAACTTAAGGCAATTTTTAATTCTTTACATTTTGAGATTGATTTATATAATATTGTTTAGAAATTAGTTTTAGAACTTAGTAGCTTTTAACTAATTAATTAATATATGATAAATTAAAATTGTATTCTTTCAAGACCACATAATTCGAAATGATTAATATTTAGAGACATTTAATTTAATAATAAAAGTGCTTAATTTGTTTTAAAGAAAACCAAACTCGTCTATATGCGTCATTTCCGGATTTTAATTAAATAAATATATAAAACTATGTTAATATCGAATAGCTGAGAAATTATATATTTTTTATGTATTAATGTAATAATGCTACTTAATCAAGTAAATATGATGGTAATACATTCACACTTTAAACTTACCCGTATATAACACAAGTATTTTTCTAGTAATTGAAAAATTGGCGTGTAGCATGAGAAAAAAAACTATAATTTTTAAGTGCAATCAAACTTAGAATTTAAAACTCCTTGTTTTTTTATAAAATTTTGAAGCTTTTTTCTTTTACCACCACCAGCTGGTTTTTTTTAAATACATTCTTATTGCCAACATATAAAAAAAAACTTGCTAAAGTAAAATTTCCAAACCCCTGAATAAAAACAAAATAAGATTTCCCAATTTACAAGAAAAAAAATAAAAAAAAACATAATCAATATCACTTGACCTGATTATTTTCCTTCGAATATAGTTGTAACAATATTTTCGTATAGTCTTTGATTAAAATAAGATACTAAATAAAAAACTCCTTTGAAAATAATTTTATAAAACATCCACTTCTTAATTAGAAATACTAAAAATGCTGAAAAATATGCACATACATACCAAACATTCAAGCAAACAACATATCATTTATGCATTAAATAAGAACAAAACTACATACAATTTTAAATTGAATGCGATTGATTCCACTACCAATATGCTATGCCCAAAATTAACCAAAACAAAAACCAAAATTGAATAAAAAACAACCAAATAGGTAAAAAAATAAACTTTGCAGAAATCAAGTTTTTTTTTTCTTATTATTTGTTCTTATTTTTCCTCATGAAAAAAAATGTAAAAATGTCAAATGAAACAAAAAATATTTGCTACCAAAAAAAACAGAAAAAACTCGACTATTAAAGAATAAGTAAGAATGCACTCGGCTATGTGCACTTAATGGCAAAATACTTGGCTTTTAATTCAACTATTCTAGTATTTTGAATTTTTGTTTTTCTGTCTTTCATCCGGCCAATAAAAGAGTTTAAACTAAGACTAACTTAAAAAAAATACTTACAAATTCGAAATCATTTATGGGAATTGCAATTTAGATAAGAAAACATGAAAAATTCTTTATCAGAATTGCATATCCAAGTAAAAATTTTTATGAACCTATATATTTCACGGTAAATGTGCTAGATTTTACAATTATAATGTAAATTTAAATGATAATAAACTTCACGAATCAAAGAATACTTCATAAGTTTTACCTTATTACTTTAAAATATTTAAAAAATTTGATTTTTGAATTAATTGCATATTTGACAATAATTTGCAAATAAAAATCTGATAATAATTTCATAGCTTTAAAGAAATAAAATTCTGGAAATGCATTTTTTGCTAGCTTTGAAGAATCATAGCTCGTTCGAAAAAAAGGTTGACACTTATGAGGTGGTTTAAGATAGAATAGGTCTTGAGTTTTTACTTAAAACACACAACAAAAAGTCGATTTTTTAAGTTTGTCGAAAATTTGCTTATAGTTACGAGTTCTTAAAAGTTGCTTATTTAGGAAAATACAAGGAGTAGACCAAATTTCAATACTTCAGAAATAAGAAATTCATTGAAATCAATTTGCCTATAAAAGATTAACTTTCTATCTTTAGTTGCAGAAGTTTTAAAAACGAATGTGCAGACAGATAGACAAACAAATGACAGCACTAAACTGATATAAGAAAACTGATTTTTCGAAATATGTTGGGATAAATTATAATTTTTTGTTGAATTTTCGTACAAAAAAAAAGAAATTAGAATCAGAGATTTTTGATTGATTAGTAAATTAACTATAACAATTTTCTCTTGAAAAGAGTTTGTACATATTTTGAGTAATTTTTTCGTCGTTATCCCGTAACATCGAACATAATATAGTTTCAATTGCAATAAAATCACATGCGATCTACTGTAGATACAAACAATAATGATCCAATCAAGGTTTAATAAGTGGAATCGCGTTCCGTATGATTATACTTAATGTAAAATTTAAAATTTATGAAATTTATTATTAAAATACATACATCTATATTACGTAAACAGAATTTCGAGACCCAATTGCCGTTATATCTAATATAAATTATTATTTTAATTTCCTGTACCAATTCTAACACAATTTTTTGTAATTAACTAAGAATTATTATAAATCTTATAGGCATTCACATACCAATATAATTGAATTTTTTTTTCGGAACTTAATAATTATTGTCCTAATTAACTTAAAATATATATAAGCGTGTATTTTTTATAAAAACAAATCGATGTGTAAATTCATTTCCTGTCTACATTTTGTTTCATATGGCTTATTTTATGTATAAATCATTAAGATCACAATATACTAGAAACATATAATAGTTTGTCTATATACCATTTAGAAAAGTTTCGTAACTAAAAAAACCACATAACAATATACAAATGTATGTAATTACATTGGAAACAAGAACGCAACATAAACTTTGGATCAAATCAATTTGAATGCGGTATTCGTACACAACAAAGATCATAGCCAGTTTATATAAACATATGTATAAATAGTACATGTAAACTTATATTATATATTATTATAACACATATAGTACGTGAAACCTAAAAAGAAAAAATATAACATTAATAATTTGCATATTATGCAACGTACATACATTTTTACAAAAAATTTTTAAGATTGTAAACTTAAACTAGAAAATCTAAGAAAATCCCCTCTATTATGAACATCGGTATCGGCCGATATATTATCGGCAGTTCTAATCGGTTTTAAGTTTCTTCTGTATTATGAACCGATACCGATAAAAATATTTCAACCGATTAAAAGAAGCTTTTTCATACAAATTTTTGTTTTTGTAAATTGGAGAAAAAGTTTTTTTTTTTTCTAATGACATTTGTTTTCTTTCAAAAGTTATTTTCAAAAAATTTTTAAAACTATTTTGAATTTGGTTTTGATGTGCTAAAAAGTTGTTGTAAGCAAATTATTTTCTGTTAAATTTGTAAAATAAAAATATACATATATCGGGAAAATGTCGCGTGCATTATATTTTGAAAGTGAAGAAACGGTAGTAAGTGAAGAAACGCAAGCTATTCAAAGACGACATATAAGAGATTCAACTAATCCATTGGATTTAGACAACAAAATGTATGTTTATGTACCTATTTTATTTTATTATTTACATATATAATATGTACACATTTTTTAGGTTTATCCAGAATTTCAGATTATCATTCCTTGCCAGGTTTAAGTCCTCTTCCATTTTTTCTACTAACCGCGCAATTTGTTTTTTGTTGCTTACGATTTTACTCCTAAATAAAATATATGAATAACATTTTGAAAGAAAATAATTTAGAAAAAATGCTTACATTTTAAAAAAAGCAATCAATTACACCAGTTTCCTTGATAAAATGAAGATTTTACAAAAAAAAAAAAATCTGTCGTTTAAAAATTTGTACCCGCTTTTAAATCGGGGAAAACCCGACAATTTATCGTTTTCATAATACCAGCTAATACGTTTTCTATACAGTGAAAAAAAGCTTTCCCGACTCCGATAAAATTTACCGATAAACAATGTTGGTAATACAAACACAAAATTTTGCCGATAAATTATCGTTTATCGGCCGATACCGATATACATAATAGAGGGGAATTATATAATATCTACTTAAAAATTTTTAATTTTCCCTATCCCCTCAGGTTTTAAATTGGTATATCATAAAATATTCATGTTTTTTTTCTGATAAATATATTGACAATTCATAAATTATATCAAGTATCGTTATAATACACACTTTGGTGTGTAGTAGTAGGTACAACACTACAGCACATTATATGAACTCAAGTGATAAATAAACAAAATTTTAAAATGTAATGATATCAGTTTCTGAACTTTTATATGGTGAACGGAAAATTTTATATAATTCACTACTATAAACATAAATTGTCAATTCGTAAAATATTATCAAATTATTAAATAATATTAAATATCAATATATGGGTAATTCGAATAACAAATAATCAATTCAAAAATGTATGAGATCGAAATAACATGTGCATATATAAGCACAAAATACAGGGCGAGCTTTATATGTTCTATTCTATAAATATGTAGATTGTAATATACTTAAATTGAATAAAATACTCACTATTTGTTCATTATAAACAAAAATATATTCAGTTGAAGTAATAAATGGTATATAATAAGGTATCAACTAGACAAGTAAAGTTAGTTTTTTTTTCATTACTCTCTGTATCTATATGCAACGGGTAAAACTATATACCGGCTAGCGAAAAAAAAGAAGAATATTCGGATTTAACATATGTTAGATTCAGCAATTAAATTGTACAAGATTCAGCAAAATGTCTTAGTCCAGTGTTATATCTATACTATCTTTGTTTTCATCTAAAATAAAGAACTTATAATAAAATAATAAAGAATAATACAATATAAATGAGGCTTATGACTTTTGAGTCAATCTGTCAGTGCGTTCGATCACTCTTATTTTCATAAAGAAGTTAAGATATTTTAAAAAAGTCATCAAAAGTAAACCTATTATTTGTTATTAGTTATTTAAAAAATTTTATAAAAAAAACTTACATTTTCAATCTTTTCATATTTTCAATTCATCTTTATTAAAAAACCTCTTGTAAATTGATATTGAAAACTAGAAATATGAAGTATTTTTCCTCCAAACTTGTTATTCATAGTTTAATTTTCCTAAAAGATAAAAAATAAAAATCAAAATTAATTGAAATTTTTAATATTTAATTTTCATGTATTTTTGTTCGGTTAAACTCTTGTTGTCTTGTTCTTTAAATATGACTTAATAGATTTCTTTCTTAATATTCAGGCAAATGTCTAGAGCACGTAAACATGAAACTTTCCAATTTTTCGTTGATAAATTTTTCTAATTTTGTTTTCATATTATATTTCTTATTAACTCGGTAATAATTCTTACTGTAAAACTAGAATAAACATTAAAAACAATTTTATTATATAAAATTAAATAAACTGCGTTATACGTTCATTGAACTGTTGAAAACTTTTTATTCTGTTACCAATAAAATGTTTGCAATAAATTGGCATAATGGTTTTTTAATGCCGCAATTTAAAGAATAGTATATAAGACAATTGAAGGAGTCAATGCAATTTCATTTAGAGTAATGTATGAATGTAAAGCTACTTTATAATATAAAGGAGCTAATAAATAAAAGACCTAAACAATAGGTCTATAATTAATATCGGATTTTTGCATCGTCGACGTACTGCATACACAGAACATAACACATTTTTTTCAACCTCGATTTTAATGATAATTTAAGATATGAAAAGGTATTTTTTCCAGTGAAAAGTGAAAATATTACTGGATTTCATCATTTACTCACCCCCTAATTTCTATTCTAAAATAGATTGCAATTATCTTATTTATAAAGTTTTGTAAAATGTATTAAATAAATTTTCAAAATTGTATAAACAAATTTTCCGAAAGAAGCTACACTTAAAATTCGATTTTACATTTTTTGGTTTTTAAATAAACGAAAAATAACAGGCAAATAATTTTCTCGGTTTTATATTATAAACAATTTTTTCTGCCCTTGTCACATAATTATGTAAGATTTTTATCCTTAAGCAAAGAACTACATACATAGCTATAATAATGATACTCTCATGTTCATTAACACTATTTTTCATCAAGATTAGCACGTCTCTATTTTATTTGCCTTGCTTTTTTTTCTTCTTATTTTATTCAAATAAGTGAAGATTTTAATGAAAAATTAAAAAGCTTTTGTATAGTATATACATATGTAGTTGTTTTAAATCTTTTTCTATAAATCTTTGTCATCAAAATTGGTTGAAAATTGATATTGATAAAAAATGTTCTCATACTATACAGTAATTTAACCATTACTCTTGAGACTTTAAATAAATAAATTCAAAATTTATTTATTAAAAATTTTTTAACTATGAATCCATTAATATTTAATCTTAAGCTTAGAACTTTACAGGTTTGATGCACAACTATATTTGAAAGTACATTAAATTTAATTCTATAAATACTTCATATAAATTGTTTAATCTAAGCCTATTCAAAATTAAATGGGATAAAAATAATTTGAGTATTATAAAAAATTTCTATTGTGGATTCTACCAAATCACTTCTGTATATTTAGTGAATGTGATTCACACTATACCATCAGTAATATCTTTATATATTTATATGTATATAGGTACTAAATATTTAAGTGCGTTTGAATAATAAAGCTTAAACATAGCTTTCAAACATTTTCAACTTAATTCATAATTTTTTCAATTATTTTTTATAAATACATATTATGAAATACATAACAGATGAATATTTACATATACAAATGTATATACATAAAGGTGTGTATTTATATAAGATGAAAAAAAACCATTATATTAACAAGTAACCTGGCGCAGTATAACATCTGTAAAACCAAATTGTATGTTTTTTTTTCTTTTGTTTTAAATTATAAGAAATTTATCAGAAAAAATAATTTACTATATACAACAATTTTATTATTAATTACTTATATTTTTTCTTTATATTTATACGAATCCGTATAGATGTGTTGAATATATACATTCTTGTAAACGGCAGCTATATATATAAATAATAATTGAATGTACAGTGAGATACAATTATAAAAATAAAATCTATTCAGAAATTTAACAGCTTCCTGAATGTAATTATTATAATACATAACTTCTATATTTATTGGATATTAGACTATATGCATATACATAATAAAATTTAGTTTATTAAAGTGCAGCTCAACATTTTATAAATTGTTATTATGATGACTTTCATAACTATGTAAAAGAATTCAGTAGTAGAATTCTAGCCTCTATTATCGTTGCTTACCCAGGATGGAGTACCACTGTATATAGACACATGAATGCGTTATTTATAAGCTATATACAAAAGAAAAACGTTAAATCTCACATGCTGCACTTCTTATTTATATTTTTAAATATTTCTGATCTTGTATGATGGTTGATTTTGATGAAAATTATTATAATAATGATAGTATTTTTAAAAGTTGTATTTCGATATGAATTGACGATGGTTATTATCACGATAACTATTTTGTAATTTTGGTTTTTAAAGCTTTTCATATTATAAAATTATTCACATATTATGATAATAAGAAGTACAAATACAATAATATTACATTCATGTGATTTACTTTGGTATAATATGTAAATATATGAATATATGTTATTTCGTATACCTTCAAATACAATATGAGTTTGTGTATGTACGCATGTATATGCTTAAAACGTTAATAAATACCAACTTGAAAATTTTTTAAAGAAGGAAAAATCACGTTTCATTTTTTTAATAAATGTTTTGTACATGCATATACTTTCACGTATAGTACGTACTTTTAGATATATATACATATGTACATATAATTATATTTTATCTCAATGCATTTTTTAATGTATGAATATAACAATAAACACACGCAGAAAATTTTGTATAAATGACCAATTGCAAGTTGATTCTTTTGTAGGTCAAATAATGCGGTTATTAAGAAAAATAAATTTTTTTTTAAATAAATTTTACGACATTACTGTTTCTGATGTTTTGCTTATTTTTAAACAAAAATTAGAATTCATTAGATATTTGTGCATATTCAAAAAAGTATTTCAAATTCACAATTATTTCACAAATTAATAATTTTAATTGGGTTCTTAATGTAAAAATAACTTGTATAGCTTTATCTATACCCATATGACTAGAATATAGAATTTAAAAGTATTACTGTTTCATAATGCGAACTATATACTTAAACATAAGATATTGTTATAACCTGTTAAACATATCATATTTTTTAGTAATATTTTTTTTCAACATAATTAAAATTATTTAAATAGAAATTTATTAAAAATCTAATATTTTTTTAATTTAATTTTCTCTTTTTAGGCTCAGTTTATTCTTTGCATCATTCATACAACGCGTGCCTTATTAAATACTCAATGTCAATTCTCAAAATTCATTTCAGCTTTATTATTACTTAATGCATCAATATTCTTCTGCTTATTTATGAATTTCTATGTTCAAAATTATAACAAAACAGCAGCTTTATTAACAAAAAATACAATGGTACCACAACAACAACAGCAACAACCACAACAACAGTCACAGCCCATATCAAATGGAGTAGATAATAAAAAAACTCAATAAAAAAAATTAAATTAAAATTAATTAATTAATTAGCTTTAAATTAAAATATCCTTCTATATATACATATATATATATATTATTCTAGCTATATTATAAAATATTTAAATTTTAAAATAAAATTTTAAAAAAATTCATGCGGTTAAAGACAATAATTTAAATTAAAATGTAAATTTAAAAAGCAAAAAAAAAACAAAAAAAAAGTTTAGTAAATTATAAAAAATTTTTTATTTTCTTCTAAAAAGAAAAACAAAGATATTAGAAAAGTTAAATATAAAATTTTAAGAAGAAAAATAAAAGCCAGCATTGTAAATATGAAAATTAATTTTACTCTCATATAAATTTATTTTTATATATAAATATTATGTATTTTAATTATATTTAATTAAAATATAAATAAAAAAAATGACTTGCCAGAGATTGTATGCCTATATAAAAATACTTTTTATCTAGATTAAATTTTTTCTATTTTTTAATAATATAAACGAAAAAAAAAATAATGATTTAAGACTAAAATATTTTATGTATATGAACTTAATAATTTCGAAAAAAAAATAATAAAATTTGAAAAGCTTTCCAAAATTCTCAAATTAAAACCAAAACATATTCAAATTTAAAGAAAAAAAAAACTTTTCAAATTTTTTTATTAAAGAAATTATTTAATTCTTTCCATCATTGATCGTATAAAATTCAATATTTTCATATTTTTCAAAGAAAAACATGAAAATTATTTAAAAAAAATTTAAGAATATTTTGTTATTAATCGCATTATATATTTAAATAATTAAATTACGATATAATTTGTATAAGGCAAAAGCTTAATTTCATATCCTTCGAAAGAAAACTTTTCAAAAGAGACAATTGTTATAGTATAGCCAAGGTGAAAATAATAAAAATAAAACTAGTTCGTACGCAAATCATATAAAATGTCCAAAGTGAGCGCATGAGAACGTTTGTCTTTGATTCTTATGTTGCGATAAATTGGCTCCCAATTTAATTCTATATTGACCTTTTGAGAATTCAATTAAGCTTTGCAAAAATTAATGTCTACTTCGGCAATAAAAAAACTCTTGTATTTTTACTTTTAATTTCTGCTCATACACAAAAAGAAAAGTTCCTTGTTTTAAAGACTTAAAATTAAAAGCAATTAATTGCAACTTTTATTCTTATAATTTTATAATTTCGTTTACCTCAATGAAAATTGAAAGAATAAAGTTTTTATTCAACAATTATTCCAAAATATTCCAAAAAAATTTTAATTAACAATTTTTTTCTAATATTTACCAAGAAATTAATAACAAAATATTCTTTAATTTTTATTATACTTTTCAACGAATATTCAAATATAATTTCTCCATGTGATATTTGTTAGTTCTAAAAAAAAAAATAAAAAAAAATATTACATTTATCGAGAAATTTTATTGAGGGCTTTAAGCATTTAATTAATCAATTTACTACATAATATAATATATTTTTCATATAAATAATTTAAAACAAAATGGAAAATATTTCAATACATAATTACATAATCTATTTTTGTACAATTTTGTATTTTAATATTATATTCCGTCCATTTTTTACTCACTCTAACTTCATATTTAATTTTCATTATTTTTTTAATTTTGAAACATCTTTTTTTGTTTATTTTTAATTTATTTTTATACTTTTTAAATTATTTATATAATTAATATATTATATATATATGTATGTATATATACAATTATTATATGTAATTATTTTGTGACAATTAAGTTGTTGTTTTAATTAATTTAGGTACTGTTTTTATTTATGATTATTAAAAGAAAAAAAAAGAAATCTTTTTTTAAGTATTTATCGTCTTAAATTCTGAATCTAACTTTAATGCAATAAATTATAAAAATAAATTAATTTTCTTTTCTGCAGAATTCCGTTATATATATATATATACATTTATAAATGTATTAATGTATATATATATATACATTTGTAGAATATAAAATTGTGTTAATTTAATTGAAAAAAGAAACTAAATTTCCTTTTATTAAAATTTTTGAATAAATTATTATCCTTTATACTCTTGAAATTCGCTTAATTCGCTTAAGAGTAAAAATGTTATTTCCTTTTATATTATATCCTAAATATACATATATAATACTCTATCATCTTGTACTACATAATATTCTCTTATAATATAATATATACGTAGTATTTTGGAAATAAAAAGAAAACTTTAAAATAAATTAAATTTACATTTATATACTTCAAATTTTGGTGTCTCGAAAATTAATATTTAATTTCATATATATTATATTAATGCGTATTAAGTGTGTATAATATTTTTATACATGTTATGAATGTGTATAAATATGTAACATAAAAAAGAAAACCGTGCTAAGCATTTTCTTTTCATAGAAGAAAATAAAGAATAATTACAAAAATTTTTAGTAAAAAAGGATAAAAATAAATAAAAGTATTATTTCCTGACTTCAAAATTTTAGTAATATGATATTGATTCACGAATCAAAACTCATAGGTTCAATTCTTATACTATATTACTTTAATTATGAAGTAAGGAATTCTAACAAAAAGAAGCAATACTTTTAAAAAGAATCATTTTATCATTTTTTACTAATAGACGATTGAAAGATGATATCGCCATTAAGATGAGAGAAATAAGTTTTTGAAATCATCTTGAATGTATTTTATTAATAAATTATAAAATTAAACAAAATTATTTTGTAGGTGTGATTAAAATAAAAATTTTCTTTAAAATAAAAACATAAATAATGTTTTCATATATCAATAAAATGTAATACTTGTATATAATACATAAGTCAGATTTATTTTATATTTGAAATTCTTTTTTTTTTAAATAAATTAATAAAATATGCATTTTTATAAATACAAATCTTTTATCAATAAATGCAACATAATATCGTTGAATAAAATATTTATAAATTATTATTTTAATTAATACAAATTAAATATATTAAATAAATAATCGCAAAAATCGAAATATATTCTCAATTAATACACATTTTATTAATTACCTACTTAAAAAAAATTTTTGAAACGGTAAAAAGAATTTCCAAATATAAAATTATCTTTTTATGTACCATAAATACACGTTAAGTAAACCAAAAAAATATAAAATATTAATTTTAAAATAAATAATTATATTTATTTATTTTATAAAAAAAATGAAAGAATAAATCAAATTTTATAGAATAAATAAAAATAATTAGGAAAAAATTTATAATATATTAATTTTAATAGTTGCGATATTATAAAAATTTTACTGAAAAGAAATTGCATAATGTAGAAAAAATTAATAAAAAACTGTTGCAAGATTATAGCTGTAAATAAAGGAAACAAAGATATTATTTTTGAATTAATTGTAGAGAATCGCAAAAAAAAATTAATGAAATTATTTTTACAATAGTTCAAAAAATAGCAAAAGAAAAATTAATTTGCAAACAAGTAATTATTAGATATTTTATATAGAATATATAAATATAATAATATAGAATAAAGAATGTAAAAAATGTATATATATTCAAATTATTACAATCTACTTTGGTCTTTTTACTTTTTTCTTAAGCTTAAGAATAAATCCTCAATAATAACCATTCCTTTCTAAACATTCTACAACAACTTTCCTTATATAACATTGAATGACTCAATAACCGTCTGCATGCTATAAATCCACCAAGAATATTACAAATAACCCCAAGAAATTTTAAGGGTGAGAAATATTGTACACTTTTTATGATGGCATATGATAAAAAATATTAATACATACCTGGAACCAAAATTTTCAACAATAATCTGTTGTTAAAGTGCAGTGTAGATCTGTTTTTATTTTTAATTCGATAATTTTTAGCACTTTTCCAAAACTTTTTTGAAAAAAAAGTGCTTATTAGTTTCACTCTGTCCGTCCGTCCATCCGTCCGTCCGTCTGTCTGTGGACACTTTTTTTGTTTACAAAACTTCTACACCCTTGAAGATAGAAAGCTGAAATTTAATACGTACATAGATCTTTACTAGAAACTTATTTCCACAGAATAATATTTTTACCTATCTCCCCCCCTCTAGAAGTTATACCCCCCCCCACCCCGCCAAAACCCTAAAAATGGCCTTTTTTAACTATTTGTTGCAATGAAACCATAAGCATTTTACAAATTTTGCAAACGCATAAAGGTAGCGGCTTGCTTGTTCTATCGCGGCATGCTATACTTAAACTTTAAAAAAACAAAATGGCCGTTGAAATTTACCGGAACATTCATGTATAAAGATATTTTCCACCAAGATCAAACTATCTTTAAATTCTATTCCTTCGATTTGTTTTTAAAATGAAACCTACAAAGAATCGAAAATTAATATGATAATTGTATGTATATACATACATATTATATGCATAGATGTTACTTGTAATTCGTAAAACTTATTTTGTATATATATAGTACTTATTTGAATTAATTTTTTAAAAATACAACATTGGAAGGTATATATGTACGTATATACGTGTTCATATACCTTAAAGTAATGATTCAATACTTACAATCTCTCTAACTTTGCTTCTAATTCGAGTATTGATTAGAATACCGCATATTACTTCTTCTTCTATATAAATTAATAACAGAAATAGGAACTTGACTTTGCTTTTTTGCATGGTCCTAGAATTTTAAATATTAACAGAGCAGACCATGGGTATCCTTTGACCAAAATTTTTGCTTAATTTTGAAATTGTAGCGCTCAAATTATTAATTGCGTTACTTATGAACAATGACATTTTTAAAAATAAATTTAAAATCAAACGGAAGTTACCAAGCGTTTACATAAGGATATTATTGGCAGGAAAGTTTATGTAATGGTCATTCTTGTTTTTCAAAGTTGAAAATTTTTAACTTATTTGTAGATGCCTTTAAAAATTTTTTGTTTACATTTTCAGAATAAAAGTACTTTTGTTTACATTTTCAGAATTTCTTTTGTTCTTTTGCTTGTTTTTTTTTTTGATTTGATCATTGAAAAAAAAAAATCAAATAACTTACTTAATTTTCTAGTAGTAAAATTTTCTTGTCAATTGACCTCACCATTTGATCGAGCAGTTCTAAATCTACGATAGGAGATAACAAATTCAAATCAAATTTTATCTAAGTTATCGTAGAAAGAACTTTTCGTGGTTCGTGAGCGTGTTTCTTTCTGACGAAGAATTATTATTGAATTTTTTAACAATTTATCATATAGCTACTTTGAAGTTGTCAAAAAATAATTCAGATAGTTGTTGTCCAGTTATTTTGAAAATAGGCTTAATTCTTATTAATATTTAAAATTTAACTGAGTTTTTTTTTTTTTAATTTTTGGCTCGTCAAGAGATGGATCTAATAAATTATACAGTTTTTTTGTGACAACGTCAAAATATATCTTTAAATAAAACCAACTTGTCAAAAAATTAAATAACACGGCGTCACTTTCCGCGTCTCTTTTAATTTTGTCGATGTCAATTTTATGCAATGCCTTCTATTTAAACTTCAAAACTACGTGAGCGTGAGGGAAATCGAAGTATGGTGAAAAACTGATATTGTTACTTATACTGATTTAACTAAAGCAAGCATTCAATAACAAAATTTTATTGCCAAAAACTGGTCTTAAAAATTTTAACTGCCGTCAATTGATTGTGCTTACATCAAATCGAAAATAATTCTTATTGTAATACAACGACCAATAATAGATCATTAATACACTTTTTATGTAGAAGTTTATCATTTTTCCTTTTATAGAACTTGAGCTTGTATTGAAAGCGTACTTGTTTATGTACGCATAATGCATCAAAAAGGTTCTTTTCAAACTACTTGAAAGTTTGAAAAGAACCTTTTTGACTACTACTTGAAAGTTTGAAAAGAACCTTTTTGAACACTACTGTCTAGTGTACAATAGACATATATAATTCATTTAACTTAATGTTCTATGTCAAGTAAATGAAATATCAAGGATCATTCAACTCTCTTTTCTCCTTCGCATGTACATATAAAAGGCATGTGTTCCTATTTAGCAATTAAAAGTCTGATTGTCTATAACACTAGTTTACTCGGAAGGTGAGAAGAAAGTGAGTAACTATCATGTATTTGTATAATGTTATTTTCGAGTGAGAATAATTATTTGGTATTGCGTATCATGTTTTTTTCTAAAATGTGAGACGTTCAGTCGGTAAATTGAAAAAAAAACGCAAAAATCCAATTAAAAAATTGTGCAATCTCATTGGAAAAGTAAAATATCCATTAGAAAATATTGAGAATTCTGATTTGAAAGTGAATTAAAAATGAGTAAAAAAGTGAAATACCCTTCAGATTTCTTTTCTTCTTTTCAGAAGAAAATCAGCTTTGATAAAGTGCGTATGTAGCGCACGAAATATATTAGCGAAAAATAAAAGTATTTTATTCCGAATAAAAGAAAGTTTTCTTTTCACACCAATTAAAAAAAAAATTAATTGTGATTAATGTATGTTTTCAACGTTCAAGTCCTCATTTTGAACTAATCTAAAAACTTAAGAGCATCTGGTATCTTTTTTTTGTTTTTTAAGCAATGGCAGTACCAATTAAATAAAAATAACTAGATTGTCAAAAATTGACGATTAGTTGACATTTCAATCAAAGTGGGATTTAGTGCGAAAATTAAAGAATATTATATTTACATTTTATAAATACAAATGAAAAAAAGAATTAGTTTGAGGATTTATGTTTTTTAAAATCAAATTTTTTATTTCAAAATAAAAAAAAAATTATGGAAATTATCATTGGAGTTATTCTTAATTAAATATTTTTGAATATATGTATTTTTTTTGTTATAAGGGTGGCGCCTTCATTGGCTGATATAAATAATTTTCAACTTCCTGATTTTATAACAAATTTTGAAGGCAAACTAGTTGAACAAATTTTAATTGAATATAAATAAATATAATCATTGGAAAACTAAATTAAAATTTTTGTTTACTATAGTATTACAAAATTTCAAATGACCGTGACAGCAGCAATGGATATTAACGTAACTACCGAAATTCATAATGAATATCCAAACCATTTGCAACATCAACAAAATGTTAGAACAGTTTTAAAACCATCTCCTTCGGGAACAAAAATGTTTATAGAAAGTAATCCATTATTTTATCGGGACAATTCTGAAGCATGCTTAGATATATCACAAGGTGGTAATGAGTATGACGAAACACAAAATCAGGTGACATGGTTAGATGACGAAGAAATAGATCAACTAGACTTTCCGCTAACAGTTGATCCTAACAATATGTTTTTCAATCGCGTGGATAGTGCGGAGATAATTTATAAAAAAAAGAAAAAAGTTTGTAAAATGGTTGGGAAATATGTCATGGGTGATATTTTAGGGGAAGGATCATATGGGAAGGTAAAAGAAGTGCTTGATTCTGAAACTTTAAATCGTAGGGCTGTGAAAATATTAACAAAACGTAAACTGAGACGTATTCCAAATGGAGAACAAAATGTCCAAAGAGAAATACAACTACTAAAAAATTTGAGGCACACAAATGTTATTGAGTTAATTGATGTATTATATAACGAAGAGAAGCAAAAGATGTATTTAATTATGGAATATTGTGTTGGAGGCTTACAAGTAAGTTTTAAATTACAAAAATCCATTTGAATAATTACATAAAATAAACTAAAATTTTACATTCAAAGGAAATGCTAGATTATGCACCACAAAAGAAACTACCTCTATTCCAAGCACACAAATATTTTGTTCAATTAATAGAAGGTCTCGAATATTTACACGGACGTGGTGTAATACATAAGGACATAAAACCAGGAAACCTTTTGTTAACCTTAGATCATACATTAAAAATTTCGGATTTTGGAGTAGCGGAGCAATTGGATACTTTTGCCATTGATGATACTTGCACAACAGGACAAGGTTCACCAGCTTTTCAGCCACCAGAAATTGCGAATGGCTTGGAGTCATTTTCTGGCTATAAGGTTGATATATGGAGTAGTGGAGTAACATTGTAACAAACAGAAGTGAATGCAAAACAATTGACTTCATAGTATTTATTTTTAGATATAATATAACAACTGGCTTATATCCATTTGAAGGTGACAATATTTATAGACTACTTGAAAATATAGGAAAAAGTCAGTGGGAAGTACCTGGATGGTATATTGATTTGGACAAAAACTTAGCCGAACTTGTTTTAGGAATGTTGCAAGCTGACCCCTATCATCGATTATCTTTACAAAAAATTAGATACCAACCGTAAGAATAAAAAAAAAAATTAATCACATAATTTAGCATTTTAACATTTAATTTATAATTAGATGGTATTTAACAGCACCAGAAGAAAAAGGACCTCCAGTTTCTATCCCACCCTTAAAACACGATGAATTACGTTCTTCGACAGTACTGCCTTATCTAGAAGCTTATAATTACGATTTAGAGCGTGAAGAGGAGGTTTATTTTACAGAACATGATCTTAATCGTAAATATATGATTTAAATATTAAAAACTTTTTTTTTACAAATATTTTTTGAAACAATGTAAATTTTTGTAGAAGAACTAGCTCGACAAGCTGCGGCTGCAGCTGCTGAAATCAAAGCAAATAAAAGCACATCTGGAAATGACGCTACTGGTCATCATAGTAGAACAAATTTTAAAGCAGGCCCCGATACAACATTATCAGTATCGAAATACCCAAATTATAATACAAATTCAGACATTAAACAGAATAGTAAACAGAATACATCATCATCTGGTAAAAGACGATCCAAAAAATCACTTTCTTGTATTCCGGTTAGGAAGTTAACACATTGCCGAACTTCGTGAAAAAATTTCCTAATATAAAATTATGAGCTTAAATTTACGAATGCATAAAGCTATATTAATATAATTATTAATAAATTTTCTATTTTATACTTATTTACGGTTAACAATAATCATTTTTCTATTTTTAACAATTTAAAGAAATCGATTAATTGCCATTTAATTATGTAAAATTTCTGTTTCTTTTTAATTTCATATTTTCATTAACATTTTTCTTCCTTTTCTATCAATGCTTTTCATTCTTATTTCTTTTTATTTTGTCAAATTTGCTTTTATATTAATTATATATTTTATTTTTAGAAAATAAAATAAATTAACATTCAATATATTTTGCTTGAAGTAGTACTAATTTTTCTTCAATTTAAAAAATAAAATTTCTTCAGCTTCAAACAAATTACATATAGTTAAATCGAAAAAAAAAAATAAAAATTTACCAACGTCTGCTGGCAGACTTAAAAGAAGTAATAAAGAATAAATTAATTGAATTATATCGCAAATATATTGTTATTTTAAGACCATCAAATACACCAATTTAGTACTAGTAATAAATAATTAATTTCCTTTTTAGAATAATTAATTTATTAGATAATTTTATCTGATATACGAAATTAAAAAATTAGCGAAGGCTATTCACTGTTTACAAACTTTAAAATTTAAATTTTTATTGTTATTAAAATTAAACTTTATTTACAATACAACAAATTAAATTTCTAAAAATTATAAAATTTTCATAAAATTTAAGACTGAGGATTAAATTAAATATAAGTTTATATAGTTTAAAAATTCAGATTCGTAAAATTTAAAATATGAATTCTAATTTTGATAAATATTATCAATATCACCGATAACTTAACAAATTGAATATGAAATAAACAGTGGAATTGTCTTGGTCGTATTTTATTATATTAAGTAATATAAAGTTTAAAAAAAATCTGTACTAATTTGAAAAGAAAAAAATTATACACACTAATAAATTAAAAAAAATCGCTTAAAAATTAATCAAATTAAAAGTTTTGGTAGTTAAATAAAAGCTTAAAAAATTGAAGCAGTTTTAAAATTGAAAAAAAAATTATAAATAAAAATTAAGTAATTTAAAATTTTTATTAAATCCAACTATTATATACTTCATTATAGAATTACAATTAAGCTTTAAAATATGATGTGAAATTAAAGTTAAATGGCATTGATAGCTTTTTCGCAACCAAAATAATGTAAAAATGATAGAAGTACACAAAAAAATTTAATTTTTAATAAAATTTTCAATTAAAAATCATACTTTTTTTATAATTAGTTAATATATTATTATAATTATCAAAATATATGCCATCTATTTTACTCTATCATTAAATTTTTACACAAATTCTTAAGAGTTATATTAAGAAAATATAAAAAATTACACTAGGCACCTTTTGAAAATAAGGCTTAATTAATCGGTTTCTATCATATTATCTTAATAAAAAGAATTATCTTGTTTTCAGTTCCGTTTTTAATATAAAACGCAAATATTTATCTCACATCAATGAAATATTTTTTAATTAAAAATACACAAATTGAAATTATGATTTGTGATATCATTAAATAAAAAATAAAACTTGCTGAATTCTAGCACAATTTAAATAAGCTTGATTTAAATTAATAATTTTATAGTTATAGTAAGTTGAATATTCCATAGTAAAATTTAACAGTTTACCAAATTTAATTTGTTTTTTTTTTGTTTTACAAATGTTTAATTTAATTCCGTAAAATTTTCGCAAATTTTTGTTTTATTTTAATTTTTTTTTGTCTTTTTTTTTTTGTCAGTATAGGACATAAAATTTAATAATGCCACATTTTTTATACATTTATTTTTTTTTTTATTTTTTTATTTTGTTTATAAAATATTTTGTCTCTTTATAGGTCAAAAACGAAAACATTTAAAAAGCATTAGACAGAAATGCATTAATCAATAAAAAAAAAACACGCAAACGCAAAAAAAAACATTTAAGGTGCATATATAAAATAAAAAAAAAAATAAAAAATAATTAATTATAAATGCAATAATGCTTACGAATATTGGCACAAGTGAAATTAATTAAAAACAAGAGAACATTTTGTTTTTGACATAGGAACATGAAAATTACAAACACAAAATATAAATTAAGAGGAAGATTCACATATTTTCATTGGGAAATTTTGTTCAAGGTAGATGAAATAAAGAAAGATAAAAATATATATAAAAACAGTTCAGAATAGAAAAAATTTAAAATAAGAATAAAAATTAAAATGTTTTCATTTAATTTTTTTTTTTGTTAATGATCAACCCACAATAAATAATTTACAATGAAATAAATGCATAACTAGTACTAAACAAGTATGTTAATTCATTTATTAAAACAAATTATAGAATTTATATTAGAAATATCAATACATATATTTAAAATAAAAGAATTTCATTATTAATATTTTATTTGAAATCCATTTGCGACAATATAAAATATCTTATGATGAAAATATTAAATAATATATTTTTAAAAAAATAGTAGCTTTACGGCTGATATTGTGCACATTCTCCATAACTAAATTAAATAATTTTATAAATTATTTTTTTTTTTAATTTATAAATAATTTTATAAATTAAACTTAAATTTATATTTTATAAATTTAAGTTTATAAATTTGTATAATTTCAACAGTGATATTTTTCAATACTCTCTTTCTTTCAGACTTTGGGAAATTTTATATTAAATTAATTTTGAGTTCAAACTAAGGAAATTTTTATATTTTTTGGCTTTCATTTTTATATTTTGTTAGTTTTTTTAAATATGTACATACCTATAGAACTGTTGTGTTATATTATAAGGATGGTTTATTTTGAAAGTGAACTAAGTATATTTAAAATAAAAATCAAATATTGCCCTATTTGGGTTTAAAGTAACCAAAAATTTGATTTATATTGTTTTGTATAAATTAAATAACTAATTATTTAGTTATTTGTTTTATAGAATATTTATTTTCCTATCCAATAACACAAGTGTCAATTCCAACTACTCGTATTGCCTTGGATTCATTATTAATTCAATTCCACTATTAATGCCTTGGAAATAAAAGAGTTTTAAAATTGTAAATGCACTTGAGTAACTTTTCAAAATAACCATTCAATAATTTCATATTGAATTTTTGTAAATAAATAAAATTTACTTAAAAGTTTACTTTTTTTTCCAGAAATTTTTTCTATTCAAAATACTTTGTTGAATTCCATAACTAATTGATAGCATTTTTAAATCTCATCCAAGAAATTTAATTTGAATTCAGTAATCAATGATTAATTAGTTAAATTCGTTATCCATTGGAATTTGATATAGATCTTTAAATCAATTTTTTAGAATTTTTATCAATTCTTAAAACATTTCCTCTTTGAGTCATACAATTAAAACAAAGTCTTGCCAAAAAAAAAAATTATTTTAAATAAAATTTAAAAATATTGATATTTCTCTAATAAATCATAATTACAATTATATAGTTCAATTTAAAGGAAATAAAATTTGTTTTGTTTAAATTTATTGATCCAAGTGTTGTGCATTTATTGCTCAGTTTTAAAAATTAAGAAAAAAAACTAAAGATTTTATACAACTAAATTTAATCTTTTTTATAATATAATAGGTTTTTTTTTTTCACTTTTCAAAATAAAAAGGAAATTAACAATATTAAATTTAAAATTTTTTTTTGTGTCTATAAAATTATTTTTTTTAATTTTGTAGTTTAGAATAATATTGGATTAAAATTTTTACATATATATATATATATATACATATATTTCATTTAACTTTTAGTTTGTAAATTAAAAATAGCACACTTCTACAAGCCATTTATTAAATTCAATAAAAAAAAGTAGAAACTTTTTACTATTAAAAAAAGAAAACAATTGTAGTTATTTTTATTTAATTTTTTTTGGTGACAAAAAAAAATATGTACAACCATTTAGTAAAATTATATAAAAAATAAATGTGAGAAATTATGAATAAAATTAAAAAAAAAAATAAGAAAAAAGAAAATAAACGAAAACTTTGCTATAAAGTGGTGTGTTATAAATAAAAAGAGTTTTTTTAAAGTCATCAAATCAGATTAATATTTTTAAAATAAAATTTATTACAATTATTATACTAATATTGTTATCAGAATGGAATAAATACGTATACTGACTTCAAAATTAAAAGCAAGGCGGTATTAAAATACAATTTAGTTTTTTAAATGTAATTACTAAATTGCATAATTATTATAGTATATACCGCAAAAATTTTGAAATCTAGAGTACAAAATAATTTTTGTCATAATAAGAAGGCGACTATACATTTTGATTATGGATGATAACAAAAGGAAAGATAATATGGATCAACATTGGAAATGTTATTAATTTTTTTTTTTTTTTGGCCACCGTTTATAACCACCGGATTATCTTCATAATTTTATAGATTTGTATATTAAAAAAGTATAAATGTGCAATATTCTTCAAAAATGTAACAAAATATAAAACATAATATGAACATTAATTTAATACGCCCTCATTAATCTGATTTGAAAACTTCTAAATAAATTTGAATATTGTGGTTGCATTTCGGTAATTTTAATATTGTCTTCATCGAGAGAAATATTTTGAATTGCACCACAAAATATTTTAAGTATTTAAAATTAGTTTAAAGAAGAAACAATTACCTGATTATAATGTTATTAACAAAAATAAAAAAAAAAAAATAAAAAATTAACATTATGTTTTATAATTTAAATGTTGTATTTTAAGTAGAAATTTCTTTAAAAAATAGCATTAATTTTCAATTTTTGTTTTTTTTTTTATTTTGTTAATTTTTTTAATGTGTTTATATGTATATGTATATTGTGCATAATATGGTTTTACAAATTTGTAAATATGTTCATATATATGTATATACATATATATATATATGCCATAAGTATGTATGTATATATATACATACATATAGATATGTATATATTTATATCCCATTTAATTCTTAGGTATTAATTGTAGCAAAATCGAATTATTGTACAATAAAAAAGATAAATTTGCTGAAAAATTAAAAAAAAATAATTAATATATGAAAATATTTAAAATAAAAAGAACTTGTTAATCAAAAATAAAAAATAAAGAGTTTATTATTATTTCAAATAAAAATTCTTTGTAAGAACTAATTGCACTAGTTTCATCTCTTAAATATAAGAAACCATAAATTTACAAAACATATTCCATTTAAAAGAATTTGATGAAAGCAGTTTTCTCAAAGATCTTACTATATATGTTTTGCAAAAATATATCTTTAGGTGTCGAAATAATTAAAGTTTTTCAAATGACTACATAAATTTTATGCCAAAAAAGCATTTATCTAGGGGTTTACTATGTAATTCGATTTTCGTAAAACAATTTCTGTATTTCCAGAAATGAGAAGAAATTACAATACAAATTTATTGGTGCAACCGTACAATTTTTCTGAATACAAAATCATTTCGCGAAATCGAATTGCATAGTAAGCCCCCAATGTACCAATTTGTTTATTGCTAATAATTAGTATTCATTATAATAAATAATCACCTACATTCTGTTAATCGCGTCACTGACATGGTAAAAAAACATCAATTTGAAAAATATTACTGACGTGATGATTCTGATTTTTACCATCATTTCAAATTTGAACCACTTTTATTTGATATATTTTAATTTAAAATTAGTTTCATAAATTTGTAATAATTTAATTGAATAGATTCTTATTAAAATAATTTCTCTTCTGAATGTTATATTTATGAAAAATAGTGCACAAATACCTTCTATTGTTTCTTAAACTGTTTTCGTTAACGTTATTTTTTTAATAATTTAATGCAAAGGAATTTTTACGTTTTTTTTTATTAATGAACAATATCGCTTCTGATTTTTTTTTTATGTGCAACAAATCTTTGTATTTTCAACAATAACATTTATACTTAGAGTCAGTTTTATTATAGTTCATATTTATTTGTAATTACATTAAACGATAATAAGTGCCGAACTGGTTTATGCACATTTTCTTCTATGGTATGCATAAGAGATCCGGCGGTACTACAACGGACCTAGTTGGCCTATGTGTACCCTTCAGGGAGCCGCGGCAACCTAACTTGACCTAACCTATATGAGAATAATAAGTACGCATGCATTTCCAAAAATTTGGATACTCTGCTCATAATCATGAAAATTGAATAGTGGAATGTAACTATTTGGTGAATAAATAAGATAAAAATAAAAATTCGTTTTTCGCTATATTAGGTACGTTATGTAAATATATTTAACAATAATTAAAAAATTACATTCTCAATTAAACATAATTATTGTTTTTAACTTCAACTCCAAAAGGAAGTATACATACATCCATTTTTTTTTTGTACACATTTATGCATCACAATTATCTTGTTGAGTTTTCAATAACAATAATTTACTGATTTGATTATCATCTAAAACTTTGTAAGCTTTATCGATGACTTCTTGTGATGGTGTTCTCTCACGTGTTAATATCCACACGATAGCTAGAATAAATTTAATAAATATTATTAATTAATATTAGTTCCTTAATTGTAATATCATACAAATATAGAGCTTTCCATATACGACTACCGATTATTATAGTTGAATTGAATTTCAATTAATAATAAATCTAATTAATTCAGTTTTTTTTTTATAGACGCATAGACAGAAACAAAATTAAGCATTACAATTTTGAATAATAATAATATAATTTTGATTATAGAAATTAAATAATTTTTTTTCATTATTATTATTATACAATACCGTGTAAGTAATTACATGTTTAAAAATTTATGATTAAAATTTTAGTCAGAAAAATTTACATTAATGCGAGACTAGAATAGAAAATTCATTTTAGTTTAAGGAAAGTTTATAAAATGTCAACATTTTAAATTTTTGAAATATTTACAAAAAAAATTGAAAAAGATTAAATTTTTTTATCTTAAAAATTTTGTCTCTTAGGCTGTACCTGAAACTCATACAACTCATACATAAGAAAATTTTTGTGTAGTAAGGATACCACATCCCATATAATAAATATGTACATACTTTAAATTTAAAATCTTGAAACTTTTATGTTCAAAAAATGTGGAACAGTTTGTGCGTATAAATTAATTAATAATAACAATATGAAAAATCTTTAATAATGACAACTATAACCAAAACCCTAGCCGTGTTTGCAATAACGTACAAGTACTCTACAAATAATAAAGACATTTTACAACAATATCAGATTATTAATAAATTACCCCATTTAAGAACTTTAATATACTACACAATATTAATTAAATTAAATATTAGATTGGTTAAATTGGTTAGATCTAAAATTATGTTTTATGACTTAAAACTAAAAAAGAAAAGATACTTACTTCCATGCATTTTCTCATTTAATAGATTACTACAGGAATAAACGACCGAATAAGTTGTATAATCAGTTGATAATACCCAATAATTTGATTTTACCCCAACTTTCAAAGAAGAATAATTAAAAAATGATATTAAAATGAGAACTAAACTTAATAGAGCTTACTTTTTCCAACACTTGGAAAATTAACAATAAGTTTTCCTGGTTCTTCTGTTAGTGCAGCATGTCCTTCAATGCTTGATTTGGCTCCGGTACTAATTTCATTAAATAAATAAATAATAAAGGATTAAAATCTTTTTGTTTTTACAAATTCATTTTTAATTTAAAATTTTTTTTTCATACTTACAGTATATTTATTTGTGAATTAACAACTGAAACGGTGCCATTTTCGAATTTACCATAAACAGCTTGCATACATTTTCCACCAACTTCGAAAATTGCTGGATATTTTGAATGTTCGTACCATGTACCAAGATACTAATAATGTAAAGAAGTAATAAAAGAGTATTAATTTCGAATAGTGAAAAATATTTTATATACGATATTGAAAATAAATCAGAAATTCTGAATCAAAGAATCAAAACTATAAAGTAGAAATATGTATAGGTGCTTTTGTTCTCCATTGTTTCAACTTATCTGTTGTCTTGATTCAAAAACGAAAAATATTTAATTTTATTGCATTATATTAAGCATTTCGTGAACTTTCAATTTCGTTAAATTTCAAATAATATTTTGTATAAAAATAATTTGGTTTTATTTCCTCCAGCTTTATTATACCGTCCACTGTTCTATCACTTATTTCCGTCATTAACTACCCAATGTTAAATACTTACGTCATTGATTATCTAAGCAAACGAGAGCATAGAGTAAGCACAGTATAGGCAATAGAACTACGTAATCATAGTGAAATATACAGCAAGTCATTCTTTTAAGAATACTCAAAAAGATTCTATTAAATTTTTACTTATTAATTACTTTTACTCCTATACTCCTATTTTAAATATTTTATTTTAAAAACAGAATGTAGAGCACTCAATACTCGTAATACTCGTAATTATTAAAAAATGGAAAAAATTTTATGAAGAATGTGAAGTGAAAAGAAAATTTAATTACTTTACATATATCAAAGTATTTAAATACAAAATTGCAATTTCAATATTACAATAAAAATATGTACTTAATTAGTGCAATAATTTATAAAAACTTTACAGTCATATTTCTTACTATTGAATGATTTATTTATTTTATAATTTATTGGAAAAGTATACTTATAATATACGTGTGTATGTATGCTCATATTGCATAGGTACTTTTGAAATTTAACAATCGCATTGTTCTTGTAATACAGATAAAATACTTAAAAAAAAATCGAAAAAAGTAAACAAATTGCTGTAAAATTAAAAATTATTTACTTTAGATACAACATTCAAACAAGATACTTTATAGCACTTTTCCAAGAATTTTTTGAAAAAAAGTTCTTATTAGTTTCATTCTGTCCGTCCGTCCGTCCGTGGACATGTTTGCAAAACTTCTACACACTTGCAAGTAAAAAGCTGAAATTATTATTAATTTTATATTATACAAAATTTTTACCTATCTCCCCCCCTATAGAAGTTATACCCCCCCAAAACCCTAAAAATGCCCTTTTTAACTATTTGTTGCATTGAAAACATAAGCATTTTTCAAATTTTGCAAACGCAGAAATTCAGTAGCTTGCTTCTCCTATCGCGGACAAAATGGCCGTTAAAATTTACCGTTATCAAAAATCATTTTTTGCCAAATTTTTGAGGTTGTTTTTTTCTACACCCCAGGTTTTGGGAGCCTGAAATTTTAGCAGCTCTTAGGCACTAACAAACATCTTCAAACCTTCTCAAGTTATCGCCTCTTTAAATTTGTAAAATTTGTATTTTTACTGCCTTATATTTCCGAAACCGCAAGCTTTTTCAAATTTAAAATCCATGACATTAAAAAATATAATTATTTTTCTTAACTCACACAATTAACCTTTAAAATCGAGCATTATGTTAACTCCTCTTTAAAGTAATTTTTATTTCAAAGATTGCCCAAATCATTCATCCTAAATATATGCAATCCTAGAACTAGTTTCGTATATGAATGAAAATAATATTAATAGTGTGGTAGGTATAAATAAACTAAAAAGCAGTATTTTCACTAAAAAGCAGTATTGTTTTTAAAAGCAGTATTTTCACTTGTTGAAGAGAAAAGTGCTACAATACAAACCACTGGTTTGACCCAACTTTTTATTCATTATTATTTTAAACTTTAAGTGTCAACATGTTTATTGATAAGATATGAGAAATTAGGAAATTTCTGTTATAAAATTATACCGTTTCCGATATTAATTTTATAACAGAAATAATTAGAAGCTCATATTTATGAATGTATTTTTAATTTTATATTTTTCAATGAAAAACACTGAAATATTCAATTGAATTCAAATTTGTCCTCAAAACATAATCTAAGCATTTGAAACGTGAATTTTATAAGCTTAAATAGTCTACGTTTGAAAAAGTTTATTAGTTCTCGAAAATAGGCTTTTTTTTAGCAAATTCAAAAATAAAAAAACGATGTCAAATTATTTAAAACTTAAATCTTTTAAGTTTTAAATAAGGTTTTTAGTTTTTCCATAAATCAAGACTTAGTTCCAACTAAAAATGGTCAGAATTAAATTTATTCATAAATTTTTATTGCAAATTTATAAGGTTTTATCAAATATTTAGAAAACCAAACTATGCTTTTAACTATGTATTTACAAAATTTAATAATACGTTTGTAATTTGTCCAAGCTAACAGATAGTAACTTACCTTTTCGACATCCAATTCAGATACAACAGTAATTCCGGTTGGACATTTTCCTGGGGCGGGCACTTGGCAGTTTATAATTCCAAAAATTGAAACAAATGTCACTGCAGTCAAAAATATTCTATGATAGGTTTATAAAAAACAAAATATGATCTTACAAAATTCTCTCAAACAAAAGTAAAATTCGTTATTGATAAAAAAATCACCTACTTATTCATGATTTTAATTTTATTTTAATATTTTTATAAAACTTTTGATTTAATTATGATTTTCTAATTCGTTACAATTTAATGTTTTAAAATTCGATTTCTTTTTTATAAAAATGTTTTATTAGTTTGAAAGTTAGAGGAATACTGAAATGTTTTTGGAGAACGCATTATATTTAAGTATCAATTAAAAAGAAAAATCAAAACTTTATAATTATAAATTCATATCTTACATTTATGTACTCAAGTATTTTTGTAAAATGTAGTATGTAATCAAAATGCGCTTATGTGATAATAAATGTAAACTGTTTGAGCTTTTTCTAAGTACTAGTTATGTCTGGTAAAAGCCTTACATATTGACACTAAAAATTAATGATTTAAATAATAACAATTCGAAGTTTACCTGCATACATATATTTGTTTCTAAATATAGAGATAAATATTTCGCAAACTCACAACATATTTCACAAATCGAAAATTTAATCAAATCTACTATAAAATGTTTTTATATTACTATAAATTTATTTTTAGACAATGTGCTAGCTTCATTCCAGAAGCAATCAAAGTCCCGATTATACTGGTGTCACTTTCAATACAATAGATATATTAACATACACGCTTCTTAAGTTTTTAATTTGAATTTGTACCAAAGGTAAAAACACAATTTTCTTTTAAACAAATTCCTTTAGAAACAGTTTTCTTTAGAAACAGCGTTAAAATTCCTTGTACAAAAGAGTTTATTCAGTACTACATAGTTTATATTCTTCTTGCTTGTGCTGTATCCGCTTGTTTTTTTGTTGATGGAGCCAATGTTATCTCTTTTTATAACATGTGCCAATGCTCCATATAACACTTAAAAAGTGTATTTTGATTTTTCAAGTTAGCTTAAGTGTATAATAAACAACTGATAAAAACATAAGAGGTAACATACAGTTTTCGTAGTTTTGTTCAATTAATTTACAATAATGTGAAGTAACATCCGATGTTTTAAATTTGATATATTGTTCTTAGTAATATTTTACACATTTTTAATAGCTAAAGCGTTCCGTCAAATAAAACTCACCTGTTGAATAAAATTGTTTACTTTTTTTATCAATTAAAATATTATACCTTCTCTAAATAACATGTATGAAATTTTCAAAATTTCCTATAAGAACTTTAGTTTATCTTAATTTAAAAGAAAATGTATAAATTTAATTTATTACACAACGTTTCTGAAAAACAAAAAAATTTAAAAGATTTTCTTATTCCTTTGCGCTTAAAAATTTTCCTATTTAAATAAAAATATTAAATAACTTATTACCCATGTTTTGTTTAAAAAATCCTAATTCGAAAATTTTATTGTAAATCTACAGAACACTAAACAATACACTATTATTTTAATTTTCTCTCATTTTATAATTGTACATTTGAATCCGAAGTTTCATCAGTTTTGTTTTTTTCTAATTCAACTAAAGCGAACATCTGATGGTAAAATGCCCCCAGTTTCGGTAATTTTTTCTGCATAATATTTCTTAAAGTATCAACATATTGCGGTAAAGGTTTGTCAGAATTCGAGTCTCTCCAAGTTAAACCATTGGAATCAGTTTGAAATAAAGTAGGAGACGGTACGTGATCTTTAAGATAGTTCCAAACACATTCTTTCAATACCAAAGCAATCTTAAAAAAATATTTTTTATTTTTTTTTTTAAGATTTAGTTTAAAAAAGTCTTACCTCGGGTGCATCCAGGTATTTAATTATAAGATGTAGATTAGAAATTGGTGGAGGTAACAATTGTCCCATAGCCATCACTTCTAATAATTGACACGTCGTTTTTAATAATTCTTCGTTTACTATTGGTTGTTGAAATTTATTTACTAAAGAATTAAAATAAAATATTTTTATTATTTCCATATTTATATGACATTATTTACCATTTTTTGCCCTCCATTGATGTAAGCAAGATGCACACAAACCCCGTAATAATACGGAAGAATAACATAAAGCTGGTCGGTGCATTGCTATTAAAGAAAGTAAAGCCCACAGTATAGGATGAGCGCGGAAAGCTCTTCTTATCATTAAATCTCGTTCCATTGTTACTTTTGTAAAATCTTCTTCAGGAAATGGTAAACCATTATACATTACATCTGAAGAAACCATTTCAACAAGTAACAAAGATATTTGAACATATCCATCTATGGTTACCTTATCCTGCTCTACACAACAGGCATCTAAAGCTTTTAGATAGCAAGTTTGAAATTCTGAATTCGGATTGTCCGCAATGTATTCACCGTTTTCAGCTTTTAAGCCATTCCCAATTAAACCCGCATGCAGAGTGGACCTATTAGCAGTTGTTCCATGTCCATGTTTTCTATTTAATGTTATTAATTTCTCGCTTTCATCAATCTTCAATTCTTCATCTTCAATAAAGTCTTGCAGTCCGCCAAAGAGATGACTATAAGAATAAAGTGCTCCAACGATTAATTCTCTCAAACAAGCAGCTCTTGCAGCTTTTCTTGCTGAACATTGTCGCTGGAAAAGCATTAAAGCTTGTTTTATTCCAGAAGATCGAATTAAAGAATTTTTTTCATTTAGGCTCATAAAAAAATATTTCACAGTAAGGTACGATAATTTTAAAGTCTAAAAATGAAAATTTTTGTAAAAAAAATTAGTTGAACCTAGTGATAATTAATTGTTTTAATAATTCATCATTACCTCATTCATTCCCATCGTGTGAGATTTATTACCTGCTTCAATCGAGTTCAATAATTTTACTAAAGTATGGGTCATAACAGAAAAATTATCTTTTTTCTCTTCTTCTTCATCATCATCTTCAATCGCTTCACCCTCTTCTTCAATTTCCATTTTTTCGATTTTCTCAATTTTGATACGCTTAATTTCTTGTTCTTTTGGTGGACTGGGATTTGAATATTCAAAGCATTTCTGCCTCATTAAACGATTCAGAGTACTTTCTAATATTTTTAGCACTTTTAAAATGCAATCATTTAATAATTCTTGAATCGGCTGATTTCGTAAGAAGGGGATAGAAGAAGACTTTTCAAGACTAAAATTAAAATGAGTAATTAAAAATTCTTTTTAAACATTGTTTTTTCATACACTGATAATGAATATAAGTTTTTAATTGCACTCAAACTTTCATCCTGCTTTTCAGGACTGTGAAACTGAATTTTTAACAAAATCCTCTCAAGGACCATTTCCAAACCTGGACGAAGAGTGGGATATTCTATGACACCACTTAAACCTCCAATTAATCGAATTAATGGGCCTATCCCGTTTTTATTTCCTTCATATGACATTGTCAACATTTCAGATATTGTCTGATAATACACGTGAGGATATTGTGTTGCTTTGATAATAAAAATATTTAAATATAAAAATAAATAAAATATTTTAAAGATCATACAAACTAATAATATAAGTCTGACAGCTGTTTGTTGCTCAATGAATATTGGGCTTTTCGCTGATTTCCATAATAACCCTTTTGATTCTTCTTTAGATAACTCTTCTAAGAGCGGACATGACATATTTACCAAAACCATGTGCTCAAGTTCTTGAAGAGCACATTCTATAAAGTCGTGGCACCAGATAAATTTTTCTGCAAGCTTAGCAACAATCATTAATAATTTGGAACCGTTTACTTTGATTTTGAGTGCTAGATTATTCATAGACGGTTGCATGTCCCTAAAAGTAGGGTTTTCCATCCAAATTGTTAGCATCCATGTTTGTCGAGTTATCGCTTCAAGATAACTCTCATTATCTATTATTAAAATTTTTTAAGTTATTTTTCGAAATTATTGCCTAAACTAAAAAACTCACAAATTTCTAAAAATTCCGTCACAACAACTTGTAATACCACTTCTGAACAAGTTGCCAGTTGTAATAAATAAGGTACTATCTGAACGTGCAGTTTAGTTTTTGGTTTAAGCCCATCTTCAAGCAGCTCTTTTAATGATTTCTTTAAGTCCTTTTCATGAGCAAAAGACAAATAGTCCAGAATACCAATTTCTGAATCGAAATTACATCGAAAATCTTCACAATATTTTTTTAAGCCGCATTGTAAGACTTGTGATATAATTTTCAAAGGAAAACAACCACCAAGGCGCGCTACCACCCAATCGAATGTTGGTGAATACTTTTGAAACGTGCCTGGAACGGAATATCAACACAATAACAATATATTTTTGTATGACCATAAAATATTTACCAAGAAGTGTTTCTACACAAATTTCCGCTTCAGAGTTATTCATCTTTCGAAACGACAACGCAATCAAACCTAATAAACACTTAACAGCCGCACAATTAAGCCATAAATTGCAGGCAGCTCCAATATCCATTTTTCCAGGCCAATATTTGTTTGATAATTTACCAACTAATTCCAAACTCCAATTCGCAATTAAAGGACCCCAAGCTGGTGGTCCCTTTGCAATTAAGGCCTCCAGTGCTTCTTGTATATCTTGGATGTACCTAAAATTGACACATCAATTTTTTTGTTCAATTAATAACATATGAAACGTTTACTCTTCTTCTGAAATATTTGTTTGGCCATCTTTCGGCGTACTAGACATAAAATTTCCAACAGATATATCAAAAACCAATGAAAAATACTCAAACACAACCTCTCTAGCTGCTGGCAAATTTTCTAGTAGGTTTAAGGAACTTCTCACTAATTGCATTGAAGTAACATTTTTAGGATGTCCTCTAAAATTAGCTAAGCTAAATATAAATTGTTTCAATTCCGCTAATATAGGCTGTTTAATCATAATAAAAGTAAAAACTATTAAAAAGTTCAAATTTAAAAAAAAAATTGTTTATAAAACTAAAGCAACAATGTTATTTTAACAATAAAAAACTGACGTTTATCATTATCTTGACAATAATGCCACAAAAAATTATCGCTGCCAGTATTGCCATAATATATCTTAATATAAAAATCTTTATAATAAAGTAAAATTTTTCAATTACAAGAGAATTGTGCTGTCACAGGTCATATCTTGACTGGAAGTTAACTGTTTGTTTTCCAATTCATTCTTTTTTGTGAAATTTTGCACTTTTAACCTAACAAAATTTTACTATTACATTTTCCCAATAAATATTAGGTATGTCTGGTATAAGAAAGTTTTTAAAAACTTGAATACTTACAAAACTTTATAAAGTTTCAGTATGCAAAGCGTCTGTGATAATAGTTTTTGGGAAAAAATTAGCGAAAACGATGATAAATTAAAATTTATTGTTTTAAAAACATTTAGCTGTCGAAACATATGTTCTTCTTTATGTTCGTACCGTTAATGTTTGATAAGTATTTTGAATTTTGAAGTTTTTTATAAATTTTTAAGTATGTACATATATTTTTTTAAATCATATATTTTTTTGCGAGAAAAGACGTCACTCTTTTAAAAGACGCTGTTTGCGTTGTCACAACGCGTAGCTTTTTTTTTGTTCAAGAGATGTAAGACGACAGTTGCGCGTAGGAAAATACTTAACATATTTGCTTGGTTGCAGACAGACCTAATAAATAAGACTAACTATTATTCTTTTGTTACTTAATTGTTGATTTTAAATTTTTTTTGTTAAGCAATATCTGAATGAAATTTTTTAAGAGCCATAATTTTGTACGTTTTTTGCACCTTGTGTGTTTGTCAAAAACAGTTATAGTTTAGCGAGGTGACCGTATGCGGAAAATAATTTTTCATTAATACATATCATAAATAATGTTTTGTGTTAAATTTTATTTTATTAATAAAAACTAAAAATTCAAAATTATGTTTTAAAAGGAAAAAAAATTTTTCATTTTTTTTCAATCATCATAATACTTAAGATACTTAAGGTACTGATACTAATACATGCATTACTTTTACAATAATACATGCTTTACTTTTATATTTATGTAACGTATATAAAAATTAATAAGCATTTTGTTACCAATTTTCGTTTTTATTTGCAAAGATACTTGAAAACGCGTGGATACAGAACTTGCGTCCACATACTTTACATAACAAATGTAAGGTCTTAAAACAACATATGTAACTGACATTTTTTCCCGCCAATATTTTTTATTTTGGACTTACGTTTTGAGTTCAGAATTTTGAATAATTGGTTTGTCTGACATTTCTCTTAAATACCGGTCACTTACCGGTCCATACAACTAAAATTTTTGAAATTTTGAATTCCAGTTTTAATTTTAATGTTAACGAATGTATTGAAAAAAATTATTAAAAATAATTTTAGTTCTTATGGCAAAATTTTTAAAATGAGAAAAAATTGTTAGAAGCAGAAACAAAAATGTTATTCACCATGAATATTCTAAAACATGTTTCAGTTGTTGAAAAATAATGGTGTAAAAGATTTGTGAACATGGATGTTCGATAGATTCAATAAAGGATAATGATGCCAGTAATTATTTATGTACATAATACCTTCATACATATGTATATTTATTATTGCCTAAATATTTAGGTAATTTGAAAAGGATTCTCATTTATTAAGTTATTCGTGGAACAGAAGTATGTAATATACATAAGAACATACAGATACATAGTGCATACCTAAATATTTTTATATAAATGTGAAAAATGTTTTAACAGCAAAATTTGAGTAAAATTTTCATTACTGGAAAGATTCATAAAGCAGTTATCATACATATTATAATGTCTATATATACCTAACAGATATGAAGACATTAATAGGTACATATTTACTGCAGTTTCGGTAATAGTTCCTAGTTAGCAACTGGGCAAAATTCTATAAAAAATTTCAAGGTTTCAAAAAATTTGTATTTCTTATTACGAATAACATTAATCTTCCAGAAATAATAATATATAAGTACTTACTAATTCTAAAAATAGTTTAAGATATTAAGATAGATGTTACTCGACCTTATAGGTATATGTATACCTAAATAAGTAATTATGCAAATTTTTATTTTATATATTATATTTACATACATGTCTAGATATGCATTACATAATGTAACATTTAAATATAATATGTTGGTATAAAAAAATATGAGTTCGATGCCATCAATTTTCTTAAAAAGATTTATAGGTGTTTTTAATCTTCTTTAAAGTGTTTTTGGAGTACCCAGCTAACTATAATTTGAAAATTCTTGTCGGCTATACGTGTAGGAGCATTATTATTATTAGATAATAAAATTTTATAATTAAGATGGAATCAACTTTTAATAAAAGCTAAAATTGAAATTTTAATCGTCGACATGATATTAAAATATATAAAAAGAATAGGAAACGTTTAATTTTTATAACACCACTCATCAATTAAGAGAATATTTTCAATTAGAACTAGAAACAAAATATTGATTTCATGCAATTTTGGTATGAAATAATTAATTATAAAAATATTGTATAAGCACTTAAAAATATTTTTTAGCTGTTATTTTACGTACCTACTTGTTTTGTTCTTAAATTTTTCATTTATAAAAAAGAATCTTCCATAAAATTCTTTTTCCATAAATCAAAATTTCAAGGTGAAGTCAAAAAACAATCAATAAATTTTTATATGGAAATAGTAAGAGTACTCTTTAATTTTTTATTTTTGGTAAAGTAAAATTTTTCATCTAAACATACTTATTTATATACATATGTATATTGTATATATTAGGTTTACGTTTATTTAAGGGAATTTTTTTATTTTACGTCTTCAAATAAAAATTATCTAATATTAATCAGATAATTATTAAATTTGTATACGAGTATAGTATAGTTCTTGTTTATATCCTTTTAGGTTTTTTTTTAATTGAAAAGTTGTCTAAATGTACATAAATGGATGTGGGCAAATATAAAAATTTTTTTTTACAAAAACCCGATTGCTTTATACTATGAGTTGTATTAAAATATTACTTTGTGAGCGTATTTAAATATATTTTTATTATTCTAATATTGTTCCTATATTTTACAGATTCTTTACCATAAAATTCTTTTTCAAACAAGAAATATTTGTAATAGTATTACGAACATATATTTGAAAGCTGGTAACTAAGTCTTAATACCATCACAGTGAGTCTGACCTACCGAAATAACCGCCGTAAACACAAGTCTTTGATATAAATATTTTTTCAGCGAATTTGGACATTCTATACAATGAATTGGACAACACATCCTATGGTATAGAAACCTGTTCTTAGCTAGCGCATATTTGAAAGCCATAATACAATATATGCAAAGTTGCATCCATGGAACGACAAAAAATACACTAATATAGCTGTATGAATCAAAGAATTGTTCTGACTTATTTTTGAAAGACTTCGTATAATAATAAGTTTTTAGCATTGTTTATTAATATTGTATCTCAAAATATTCGCCATAATTTCGTAAATAAATATCTCATTGTAATTCGAGTACTTATCATCATACGTATACATACATATTTTTTGTTTTGTACATAACTCTTTTAATAATTAATAATTTTTAGTTGTAAATAATATGCGTATACGTGGCCTAAAAATTACAAACGTATCTACTTCTATTCAAATGTGAACGGAAGATGAATTTTTCAATTTTAAAATAATTATAAAGAATGCATTTTTGATTCGATGGTTAATTCATATCAGTAAAATCTTTATACAATTATGTACATATATGTATATTATATTGCAAACAGTTAAATGTTAGAAAAACAACAATCATGACTAAATACAGACACTAGACCTTAGCACGTCTTTTGCAAACAAATTGCAAAAGTAATGAATTTCAATATTTTTTGACGCTAGTCTCATGCATATCAGTTCTAACAGCTAGAACACGTAATTGTTTATTTTTTAGGTTTTTTTTTGTATTCTTAACAAGAATAGGAATAATTTTCAAAAATATTGATTTCTTCCATCTGCAAAACATCTATCACTTCCAAATGGAAGTGATAGATGTTTTGCAGAAGTATTTTTTAGGTTTTTTTTTGTATTCTTAACAAGAATAGGAATAATTTTCAAAAATATTGATTTCTTCCATCTGCAAAACATCTATCACTTCCAAATGGAAGTGATAGATGTTTTTGATATGATCGCCAGATTTATGGATGACATTCTGGATAAGTGCCATTCTAAAAATAAATATCAAAATTTACTTTCTGCATAAAATAATGTTTTTATGCTAAATGTTATTTGAAAAACATTATATACCAAAATTTATTAAATGAATTTGTATTTTTCTTTTATTAACACAAAAATTTTGTATAATCAAATTTGTTAATTAATATAAATTAGTAAAAAGTTCAATTAGATTAGGATTTTAATAATGGATGAGTTATAAATGTGCATTCTTTAAATTTCTTTTTGCTTGAGTGTCAGTTACGTAAGCATAAAATAATGAGTTGCTATTCTTAATAACCAATATTAACCTTAACTTATAACTTAATAATAACCAACACCCTTATTGTGCTACTTTTTTTTTTTTAAATGAATATTTTAAATATTGTACACGAAATTAAAATAATTTTATGTATTTTTTTAATTTTTTGAAAGACACCATATACAAACTTACTATTACGTTTTATAAGTTAAGAATACTCAACGTACTGTGTATGTCGTGTAAGAATTTATAATAATATAGTATACACTTACATACTTCACTTACATACTTAATTTGGAATGTCTTTTCGAAAATGGTTCACTCTCGAGACATGTTTTAATTTAACCTCTTGACTTAAATTAATGACTTGAATATTTTAGGACTTTTATTTCATCATTATAGTAGCAAAATATAAAATGTAAACATTTTAAGCTGTTGAAATTCATTTGGAATGATTTAATTTAATTTTTTATATTAAATCTAATGGATGATATGTTTTATATCTCAATACTATAATACATATATAAATATTATAGTCTTATATTATATTAATACAAGACAAATCTTATTTTAAATATTATTTTTTTTACGACGGATTTTAAAGTTAATAAATTTAAAACATAGTTATTTAAAGAATATCGTATAATTTTTATATTATGAGTTGTATATAAAGCAATCGGGTTCCTGCAAAAAAAAATGTCCATGTTCGCCTACATTCATTTATGAACATATACCTATATGTGTAGTTATAAAATGATAAACAATATTTTCTTTTTTATTAGACAACTTTTTAATTAAAAAAAACCTAAAAGGATTTGAACAAGAGTACTCGTATACAGTTGACTGTACTCGTATACAAATTAATTATTTATCTGATTAATATTAGATAATTTTTATTTGAAGACGTAAAATAAAAAATTCTCTTAAATAAACGTAAACCTAATTTGAACAATATATATACCTACATATTAATGGTTTAGTTAACAGAATTAAGAAGAATTTTGTCAATTTCATTTTGTAACAAATAACTTGAAAATAAATGACACAATAGACTTGACTATCTCAAAACAAAAACATTTAAAATCTATGAATTTAAAATTAATCTATAACAAATTAAAGAAAGCAAATTTAACACTTTTACGTTTTCATTTTAACACAATTTTAATTTTCAAAAAAAATTTCACGGTCACTTAAAATGAAAATATTTGAAATTATTTTAAAAGTGTATAAAAGCATTTGTAAAAAAAAAATGAAAAATTAAATTTTAATTGAATTTTTAAGTGAAGACAATTAAATTGCATTAACACAATTTTAAACCTTACCATTAGGAAATTTTTTTATAAATATTTCTTTTTAGTTCTTGATGTTAATAGTAAATCTTTATGAATACCTTATGATTGTGGAATTTAAAACTGTTTTAAATATTTGTGTATATTATGGGTAATTTAAGTAAATGGATCAAAAAAATTTGTTCAAAAACAATTAAGGTTTTTGAAAATGAGTTTTTCCGAAGCCAAGTTTTGCTTTAACCTGCAATTTTGTTAAAAGCTTTTAGCTGCTGCTCCCAGACTATTACTACATTACAATGCTCGTTACATTCTTAAATAACCAATTTTTAAAATTGCATATTTCTCAATTAAATAAATGCCAAAATATGTATAAAACATTAAAAATATCTTAGTTGTAAAGACTTTAAAACAGCCTAAACTCTATAAACACAATAACCAACTATTTTAAGACAAAAATTTGTATATTACTGGAAGATTATAAATAAATAAATAAATAAATAAATAAATAAATAACCAATTTTTTCACGTAATATTATTTTGTGCATTTTTTCATTTCTCTTTTTTTATGAATTAAACATTTTCTTCGGCAAAAACGAAATTATTAAATTTTGTTTATAATAATCATAAACGAAATTATCATAACCATAATCATGTTATGTTTACTTTGATAAATACGATACCGCTGTATACAAATTTGATTAGAACTTTTGTCTAAAGCGTGCTCAAATCTAATCATCCAATTATATTAAGATGGATGTCAACTCGAACATTACATAACATTTTTGTACATTATATTTCTTTATAAGTCTGGAAATTATTTACAAGGCAAAAATTAAAACTAGAACCTAAATGATCTTAATAAAATTGATCAGCATTTTTTATTTGGATCTGAACTTAATCCATTTCTCTTCCTCTCTTGTTATATAAAATTTTAAGTAAATTCCCATTAACATTCTTTATCTTCTTTCAAAATAATACTCTTAATTTTTAACTCAAAAAATGTTCGACTCAAAGATTTTGTCTATCTTCTCTTTTTCTACCTTTCTCTTTTTTTTTATTTTTCTATAATGGCCGCTGGAATTGATAATTACACTCGTTAATAGTCAAAATTTTCGAATTTCACTCAATATAATGCACTCAAATTCTGCCAAAGGTAGATTCTTTAGAGTTTGCTGAATTGCACTAATTTAGACTTGCATAACTTTGAGTTAATCACTTATCATGTGAGTAATATTTGTCTAAAATTATAACCTATTAATAACATGTCATATTTAGTTGAAACATATAGATAATATTATCTTTACTGAAAAAATTTAAAAATCTTCGCAAAAAAAAAAACTTTTTAACGTAATTTTGTTTTGAGATATTTTCTCTAGTACCTAGATATAGACATTTAATTATTGAAAAACGGAATATTGTAAATGAAGATTTAATTGGTTAAAAATTAGTTTTAGTACGTATAATTATAATTTGCCTCTTTTATTAAAAATAACGGTACCGATTGTACCGATGAAATAATTTGTATTACATAAAATTTTAGTAAATAATTGCAGCTCAGAAATCCATTTGAATATTATCAATCAAAATTTTAAGCATAAGAAAACCAAATTCATTATTCTAGAAACTAAAATTTAGTACTTGGTTTTTTTTACTATATACAGGGTGATTCAGAAAGGTATACAACAATATATATCATTGGTTAGAGGATCGAAAATGGGTAAAAGTTTTGTTCCGAAAAGTCTCAAGGGTTTCTGAATTCCAGAGATTTTAACGAATTTTCACGAAATTTTTACTTATCCAAGTTTTTTTTATTATCACTTTCGTTCCGAAAAAGATAGGAACTTTAAACAAACAATTTCTGAAAGGCCTAGTAAAGGGCTTAAAATAAACATGCTGTTTAATTTTGTATTTTATGTACTTTCGGAATACCAAGCATGCGAACTTTAGGGAAAATCAAATTTTTCACTTGTTTTATGCTTTCAGTTTGATCTTCTAACCAATGATATACTTTGTTGTATACCTTTCTGAAGCACCCTTTATACATGAGTCTATTTTAAATATACAAAGTTATGTGTATAAACTAAATGAGTACATATAATGCAGAGGTGATAACACGATAGATCATATTTTGAAGAATGACCTTCAAAATATAAAATTATTAATGAAATTTTATGCTCCTGCTAAAATTTATTTTGAAATTTTATTTTAAGCGTTGAACATTTATCGTGTTTTCTGCGCTACTATATTATCTATCAGAAACTTAAGAAACTATAATAGCCCGTGTACATTGATAATTTCGTGAAAATTTAAATCACAAATAAAAAAAGGCAAATTTAACTTTAATTTGTTAATTAAATTATAATATAGATAACATTAATTTCTTAATGTTTAACATAAAAATGTATGTATGTGCTAATATAAAAAAGTAATAGATGCGTTGCAATATATAGTTCATTGAAAAAAGGGCTTAAAACAATATTTAAAGTTTGTCAAAGAAAAAATTTTAATTTGTATAACACGACATAAAAATTATTCATTAATATTCAATTATTATTTATATTATTAAAATAAAAGAATATACAAAATATAATTATGCAAAATATGCGTTTATGTGGGTTGTGTTCATTTTTTGTTTTAAAAAAATTAAAAAAAAAAAAAACAATTTTGACTAGAAGTGATTAAGCAAGATTCCGAATTATTTCAGAAATGTCATTGATTTATAATTATCACAAAATGTTCCACATTAGGCGCATAAAACACTTCGATTGATTGATTTTTTGTTTTTTCTAAGTTTTAAAGAATATATTTTGTTCAAACTAATGCGGTTTTGGAAGTAGCATTCTTTCCCTGAACAAAAGTTTTCCAGGTTTTTTCATTGCTTTTATACTTAAAAAAATATGTCATAATTTAGTATGTATGTAATGAAATCGGTGTTTTGAAGTAGAAAATGTAAGCCGCTTTTTTTTCTAAATATCATCAGTCATAACTTTTGACTGTAGCGCAAAAATTTTCTTCTAGAGAAATGTGTTTTATGTGTTTAAATTTTTTTTTTATTTTAAGGTCGGTAGAAGTTCTGTAAGACGATGTCTGACCTAACAGGTAGATCGATAAGTAGACATAATGGAATTAATAAGCAATCTTCACTTTTGTTGCAAATGTTCTAAAAAGCAAGTTTAATAAACTTGGATCGAACTCAGATGGTTGTTAAACATACATACATATACATATGTATGCACTCCATTTCAACCAAAAGGCTAGAGTAATTTAAAAAAATTTTTTATATGTTTGAAAAAGTAAAACAAAAATTGTACAAAAACAATACAAAATTTAAATCTTTTTATTGCATGGGTGCCGGGGTGATGATAACCAAATTTTACATTTGTTATAATTGGGGTGCGGTAAACCTGTCGGTGCGGCCAACATACTAATGGAGTTGTAACATTAACGATTTCGTCAATTAATTTTCCTATAAAGTCTTATATTCTACTGTTAAATTATAAAGCTTCATCTATTTTTATTTTAATTTATCTAGAAGTCGAAGTCGAATATTCTTATTTTCTAAAATAGCAACTATGATAGCGACATAATGAAATTACTTTATTACCGTTTTATATATTTCATATAGAATTCATGGTAGAGAGTACAAAGACAAGTGAAAGAAAGTACTCGCTCAAATTAAATCAGAATAAAAACATTTGGGTTATTTTTTATTACTTATGTACTTATATTTCGATGAAAATCGTTAATTGCCAAGATCTTTGATACAAAAGTCATTTAGATTATTTTGTTATTCTGCATTTTATACTTTGAATTGCATATTAATTCTTCAAGTTCTTGCTTCGGCAGAACATATACTAAAATTGGAACGATACAGAGAAGATTAGCATGGCCCCTGCGCAAGAATGACACGCAAAATCGTGAAGCGTTCCACATTTTTGACTTTTGACCTGTTCAATGAGGAAATAACATTAGGTGAATTTGAAAATGTTCTGCATAACTATAGGGGAACTACGCCGAGTTTAGATGGAGTTACGTATGGTATGCTTAGACATACCACGGAAAACTTTAGAAACCAACTTGTTGCGTTATATAATGACGTTTATGGTTCGGGTAACTTTCCACAGGCTTGGAAAGTTGCCGAGCTGATTCCCATCCCGAAGGGCTCGGGAAATCCTAACGATCCTCAAAATTATAGGTTTATACCCCTGCTGTCAACTTTGTCAAAAATCTTAGAAAAAATCATAGGCAACAGATTAAGCTACATTTTAGAAAGAAAATTATCAAGTAAAATACATGCTTATAGGCCCAATAGAAGTACAAACACCCTCTTACACACTTTGGAATTTGATCTCTCTATGGCATTACACATGGGCGACCACGCTACTGGAGTTTCCTGCGATATTGAAAGAGCATACGCAGGGTGGCTAAGCACATAATTTTGTAGCAACTCATTGAGTGGGAAATTGGTGCCAAAATGACCAGAACGATTGTAAGCTTTTTAACAAATAGAAGGATCGTCATGAGAGTAAATGGTGTTCATTCGGGTGTTAGAAACCTTTAGATTGGGGCGATTTACGTGCCGTTAGGTTCCCTATAAACAAGTTGGAGGGCATCCATATATGCAAAAGAAGAAGCTGTCTTACGAGATCTTTGACATATGAGGGATGTAGGGTCCCATTCAAGAATGAAATCTCCCTACTAGGCTTAGGGTTTACCCCATGTTAACCGATTGGTCCAAAAATTAAAGAGAACTAACAACCTGTTAAAGTTAATTTTTCGAAATAGGTTTGGCCCTTCTTTGGAAGTGGCACTCCAGATTGCCAGAGGCTTGCAAATCGGTAGAATTGATTATGCAATCTCGATTTATGGTTTTTGTACTCAAACTCAAATATCTTTGGGGGCCTTGAGAACGACAAACGTTGATGCGTTACTGGTTGAGTCGGGTTTTCCGACCTTTACCGAAAGGAGAGATTTTTTATCTTGTAGGTTTGTTCATGATCAATTTGGTGACAGGAGTAGACCTTTGAATAGGGTAGTCGCGCCGCTGTATAAAAATGATATAGTGGTGCCCCATAAGTCCTCGCTTACCAGAGCTATACAATTATCTAAAAGTGCGGGAATAGTCTTCGAGAATTCTTTGCCAAACACACACAATCTTAGGCCTTGGTCCTTTGATTCAATACAGGAACTTACCGATACGTCCATATCTCGTTTTTGCAAGTCTAGCACGAGCGCGCATAGTTACAACCAGCATTTTTTGGCACTTATAGAAACGAATCCTAATTCATATAGGGTGTACACGGATGCTTCTAAAACTACGGAGGGGGTAGCTTACGCTGTAGTTGATGAACGAAAATTGTTAATTAGGAAAAATATGGCACCAAACGTTGAGATTTATAATGCGGAAATCACTACCTTGTACGAGGCACTGCTGTACTGTAATGAGCTCGATCACGAATCTATAATAATATTCTCAGATAGTCTGTCCGCTCTGAATGCAATCAGGAACTTTAGAAATAGACAGCCAATCATTCCAGCGATTCGTAATATTATCGTTTCTCATACTAAAAGAATTAGAATAGTGTGGTACCGGGTCATTCATATAAGTGGGAATGTTTTTGCGGATAGGGAGGCCAGATCTGCCATAGGTAGTCCTTGCGTCAATAGATCTATTTATTTTCGATCAACTAAGGCAAAAGAAATTAGAAACTACATAGATACCAAAAGGCATCTCTGGTAGCTTTCTTAGATGCCATTGGCCGCGCGCTGCTCCTCCGGTATACAAGATAGGTAACAGAATTGTAGAAACAAAAATTTGCAGATTGCGTCTGGATCACACGCTGTTCACGAAAAAATATCTATTTGAAAATACTAGTGCGCCAACTTGTTCCTTTTGTGGCAATATTTTAAATGTTAAACATATTTTTATGGAATGCTCTGTTGCTAGGGATTATTTGGAGTCCTGCTCTAAAGAGTTCTATGAAATTTTGCTTCCAATAACCGAGAATATAAACTTTATTAAGAGTATTTGTGACCTATTTAATATGTGGAATTTGATTTAATTAATCTTGTTAAGAAGTATATAAAGGTCATAATGCACAAAAAAGTAAAATTAAAAATATTGAAATTGTAAACTAACGTAGTACTCGTATTAAGTTAATAACATAAGTATTAAGATAAATTAGTTTTCTAAGCCCATAATGGCCCTGGCAGCCGATAATATTATTATAATTTATTATATAATGTTATATAAAATAAATAAATAAATAAATAATTCTTCAAGAAAAATACCAATTTGAATTAACATGTTATATTATTCATTGAATTTTATCATGCATCTTAAGTTCTGTTAAATTTGCAGTAAAATTCATTTTAAATTCTAATTTGAATTTTTCATATCATCAACGTCATATTTATTTAAAATATTTGGTTGAAAATGACAACTTAGGTCTAAAATATACAATAACAACTTTTTATATTTGCTCATTGCACTTTTAGTGTGAATTTAATTTTTTTTGTAGTCAACTTACTATAAACAAAAAGTTGAATAAATAAAGCGGCTAGTGCTAAGAAAATTGTGTAATTTTGTCAAATTAATGGAATAATGAAATTATAAATAGAAATTATAATAAATTAAAATATTTGAATAATATGTTAACTGTTGCGAAATGTAAAATTAAAGTTGAATAAATTTTGAGCATTGACGTCTAGTTTTTGAAATGAAGACTGACAAAAATTCGAATAGATTTAGAATAAAAATTTTATTTTTCGTTTATTCTTTTTAAAATAATTCTGTTTATTAATTGTCATTAATTTTAAATTTATTAAGTCTATTGTACAGATACTATTTTCTAAGTTGCGTATACATATAAAAAAATGATTTTAAATTGTTAAAGAAATAAAAAACACAAATCCTTCTTTCCTTCGAGCAGGAAAAACTTTATTCATATACCTTCAATCATAAACATACCTTTTTAATATTCAAAAATTAATTTTTCAAATATCTTAAAATATGCGACCACAAACTGAAAGCTTTGGTTAGATAACGGAAATGCCTAATATTTACATTAAAAGTAAATTATAATTAGTGGATATTTCGAGTTGTGTAGGAGTAAGACACCTCAAGGTATATATTTAAAGTAGGGGCTTTTTTAATAATTAAAGAATATTATAGAAATTATATAAATTATATAATATATTGTATTAGAATTAATTTAAACAAGTGTCAATTTAAATTATTGTATTTATTGATTCGAAAACATTGTTTATTTTTAAAAGCAAGCGTAAAAACGTCAGTACAAAATACAATAATTAATATTTATGTATTTACTGCAAAAAATCGTAATAGAAAAAATCAATTTATGACGTCAACGCAAAACAAGTAATATGTATATTAGGTGGTAGTATAGTTATATTACGAGTACTGACTTGGTATAAGACCTATTATTTAATTTTTTCTAAAACATTAATTGTGAATTGTTGCTGTAAAATTCTTTAAAAGTATAATTTTATACAATGTACAAGTATATAATGTACAAGTATCTAGTAAGTGTATACGCATGCATCTACATATGTGTATGTATGTATGTTTTACATAGTTTCAATTTGTATTAGGCTGTAATAACAAATCGATTAACTCAATTGATTTAATAACAAATTTGTTTTAATGATTAAATCACAACATACCAAATTTTATGATTACGTTTTTGGTAGGTTTGAAACGTCAGGGATCGCCAATCTTAGTTTCGATTTTAATAAGTGGGCAACATAAAATAATAAAATAAAATTAAACTAGAAGTAAGATGAAAATCCTAAAGTTTGAAAATTGAAGTGTACGATTTTAAAAAACTCTTGTGCTACCGAGTTTACTGTCATTATGTGTGCAGTAGCTTATATATACTTACGCCTTACTTTGTACTTTGATAAAATAAATTACTAAACAATGTGCTGCATTTCTTGCTCAGCTTCAAGTAATTATTAGTTATAAATTCATTTGTTTCTTATTCATGATATTTGAGATCTACGTATTATTTAAAAAAAAAAGAGAATTTTGTAGGCATATGCCACATTTATCGAGAATTAAAGTATAAAATCAACACCCATGTTTAATTAATATCAAAATTTTAAAATTAAAAAAATATTAAAATCAATTGAATCAACTACATTACTATATATGATTTTTATCCTAGAAGAGGAGGGGTGAAATAAAAAAATTATAATGTAAAATGCAACAGTGAAACTTTACATTAGCCGTTATCTACATATACATATAGTTTATAGGGTTATGTATAGAAGACAATTTTTGTTATTACACAACAAACTATATCCTTCTTTTTTGAGAGGCGCTATTTCAAATTACAATATTTATTACTAACTAGCGCACCTCAAAATATAGTTCAGCAAATATAGTAAAAAAATATTTTAGAAAAATGTTTTAATTTTTCATTTTTTTCTCTAAAACTTCGGAAATATAATTTCGAAATTGAGAATAAGAACTGCTGAATTTGCTGTTTTTTTCTATAAATAAACTGCTTTTTTTTTATAGAAAAGATGAAGCGTTTTTGTATCGTATTCAAGTAAACTCACAGCTGAAAATCAGTGAATTTCAGATGAAAAAGTGATCTTTTGACATGAAATGCAAATTCTACATGAAATTTATATATACATACGCCGATCTAAGCCACTCGATTAAAACTTATATAAAAATATTCTTAAAATATTTTAACCCGGTACTGATCTAATGTATATACTTTTAATTCAATTTTATTTTCATGATTTTCTTTTGGAAACATGGAAAATTAATCAATAAAAATCTTAATAATTAAAAGACTTTATAAAAATATATTTTTATTGAAAATATACAACATAAAACTTTTATTCTTAAAGAATTCTCATTAAAACGAAAAATATATTGCTATTACAACTTGTTTTAAAGCACATATGATTTATTCTTGTGTCTATTTACAATATTTTATTTCCGCATTTTCTCAAAACGTATCTACATAAAAATAATATTAATAATAATTTTAAAAATATGAACATATGCTTGGTGTCAACACAAACATGACTAAATTCAATTATTTTTCTGATCATTTAAATAATTTGATTAAGCGCATGTACAATGCAATAAGCGTGCGTACATTTACCCAGAATATAGAATGCCATGAACAGGTCAATTGCTGACCACTATACTTTAAAAACTTCTTGAAAATTTCTATATAGAATTCTTAAACGTATATGAAATTAGCGTGTGGGAAACTATGTTTATGAAATTTTTATACTGAGTAAAAGGAGGTTGATTCATTTTACAATAAATTATATCATAATATACTCATGTAATAATATATGTTCAGATAAAGTTTAAATTATGATTTTTGAAATTTTATTAATATTCTTTGTAAATTATTAAATGTTTATTACACGATGTAAATATAATAAAATGTGCATAATTTTGCACTTATGATACAATTCTGGAGCATTAGTTTTATTTTTTATCATTTAACTAATCTAATTTTTATATAAAAATAACTAATACTCCTCTAATAGAGTTAATGGGCTTATGGTACTCTATTGCAACATTTTTTACATAATAATGCAAAACCAAAAGTCTATAATAATGCTTTTTATACCCATACGAACGTATGTTCGAAGGGTATACTAAATTTGCCTTACCGTTTGTAACGCTAAGAAATAACGGTTTTAGATATAGACTCAAGTGTATGTTTTTGATCAACGTCAAATTCTGAGTTGATTTATCTTTGTCTTTACGTCCGTCCGCCCGTCTCAGCGATAACTCAAAAACTAATTAAGCTAAGTTTCCCAAATTCACAAATGATTTTTATTGTAGTAAGTGCCAGAACCCTATTTAAATTGGACATGATTGGGCTACCGGTTCGGGTAGCTGCCATACAACTTCAAAATTTATTTGACTATATCTCAGAAACTATAAAAGCTGTATAGTATTGAAATTTTTCACAAACGAATATATTAGTAGGACCAATGTGTCTTATAAAAGTCGTTGAAATTTCTTGGCTCCTTCTGGTACCTGCCATACAACTTCAAAAGTTATTTGACTATATTTCAGAAACTATAAAAGCTATGGTATTGAAATTTCACACAAACAAATATATTAGTAGGGCCAATGTGTCTCATAAAAGTCGTTGAAATTATTTGACTGCTTTTGGTACCTGCCATACAACTTCAATAGTGGTTTGGCACACACAGTAATTTTGCATAAATTAATATTGTAATACGGCAACTTAAAGAAATAGTCTGTTCCATAGTCAGTTATGTCATCATTATTCGCACATTATAGATATTTGTTTGCTATCGGAGGCTCATTTGACATATTTACGAGCCTTAAAATAAGGGGCTATGATTGCTATAAAGCGGTACATCCCAGCAATCAGCCAAGAGGAGGTAGTGCAATACTAATAAAAGAAAGTATAGAACATAATGAAGAATTCAAGATAGAAACGGCTGAAATTCAGCTTATTTCGATAAAAATTAAATCAACTAAGCAGGACTTTAGTGTTGGTGCTGCATACTGTCCACCAAATTGCAGCATTAAAAAAAATAACTTTTAAAGATCTCCTGTAGAAGCATGGACACAGATATCTAATAGGAGGTGACTATAATGCCAAACATACAGATTGGGGTTCTAGAATCACCTCAACTAGAGGAAGAGAGCTAAGAAAAGCTATTCAAGAGCTAAGTTGCTGCTATCACTCCACTGGTACTTCTACTTATTAGCCTACTGACACTAACAAGATTCCTGATGTTAATGACTTTTTTATAACCAAAAAAATATCAGAAAACTTTCTAAGTCTTGAAGATAACTATGATTTTAATTCGGATCACTCTGCTGTGATATTAAAACTAAGTGAAAATATAACTAAAACATTATTTAGGCCCAGTTTAACAAATAGCACTACAGATTGGGTGCGCTTTAGATACGAAATAATAAACAATATTGACGTAAATATTAATATACAATCAAGAGGGCAATTAGATGGGGAGTTAGAAGAATTTATTAAAATCATACAAAGAGCTGCATGGAACAATATAAAAATGTCAAAGTACAAACCGACAGCAAATAGCTATCCTCGAGAAATAACTGATTTAGTAGGTGAAAAGAGAAGGACCAGACGTAGATGGCAACGTTCGCGTCACCCTGATGATAAACTGTTTTAAACAGAGTTTCCCAGGTGCTTAAAAGAAAAATCCAAGAATTTAAATCGACAACATACGAAAATTATATAAAGAACTTGTTAGCTACGAGGGAAAGGAATTATTCCTTATGGAAGGCGGCAAAGAGTAAAAAAAGGCCGATCAGGCACGCTCCGCCACTGATGAAAGCAAATGGCAGTTGGGCGAGGAGCAATATAGAGAAGGCCGAATTGTTTGCTGATCACTTGGAAAACATATTCACGCCAAACGAAATAACCTCAGGTGTGGGTTTGGTAGAATCTATCGCAAATGAAGCAGACAGCATGGCTCTACTTACTCAATTGGAGGTTGTGGAAGAGATAAGATCCCTGAAGTTGAAAAAATCGTCAGGTTTTGATCTTATTACTGCGGAAGTACTGAGAGAGCTACCAGACGAGGCATTGGAACATCTGACGAAAATCATGAATGCAGCTATGGATTTAAGGTATGTTCCTTGTGCTTGGAAAGTCGTGGAGGTAATTATGGTGCCGAAACCCGGGAAATCCTTGAGGGAAACAAAGTCTTACAGGCCCATTTCACTATTACCAATGATGTCTAAGTTTTTTGAAAAGCTGCTACTAAGGAGATTGAAGCCAATAATAGAAAATAGGGGCCTAATACCGAACCATCAATTTGGTTTTAGAAGAAACCATTCTACAATAGACCAGGTCCATAGAATAACTAATATTATAGAAAAAAGCTTGGAAAATAGGGAAATCTGCTCTTCCATGTTTCTAGACGTAGCACAGGCATTCGACAAGGTGTGGCACAGGGGCCTTATACTTAAGTTAGGGCAAATGTTACCATCGTCATTTGTAAAAATTTTTGGAATCTTACTTAGCTGATAGATTATTTAGAATTAAACAAGATGCTGAATACTCCACGCTAAGAGAAATAAAAGCAGGTGTGCCTCAAGGCAGTATATTGGGCCCAACGTTGTACCTGCTTTACACGAGTGATTTGCCACAAATAGAAAATGCTACGATAGCCACTTTTGCTGACAATACAGCAATATTGGCAGTAAAAGCGAACATTGACTATTCGACAAAAAAATTACAGGAGGCAATTAACAAAATAAGCCAGTGGACTAGAGATTGGAGGGTGATGTTGAATGAAGCAAAATCGGTTCACATAAACTTCACCAATCGGAAAATAGTAAATCCACCACAAATTAACGTAAATAGAACGAACGTAGCGATCCATAACTCAGCAAAATACCTAGGAATGACTTTAGATGTCAAGCTGAAGGGGAAAGAGCATATAAAGACGAAAAACACATAGAATTAGAAAATAAATATAGAGAAAATTATTGGCTAGGTCGTAAGTCCAATTTGGCAATTGATAATAAGATCTTAATTTATAACCAAATCATTAAACCAATATGGCGATATGGCATTCAGCTGTGGGGTTGTGCCAAGAGGACTCACATTAACAAAATTCAAACATTCCAGAATAGGGTTCTACGGGGCATGGTAAATGCGCCATGGTATGTACGTAACAGTGATATCCACAGGGACTTAGGAATTCCTTTGGTTGTGGATGAAATTAGGAGTTGTGCTACAAAGCATAGGGCTCGTCTAGAACAGCATGTAAATATGGAAGCAGCTCGGCTGCTAGACAATGGCGTTATGACAGAAAGACTTAAATGAACAAAAATAATTAATGAAGTAATCATAAATTATGTGCGTAATCAAATAGCAGTTAACGCAATTAAAGTAAAAATAGTAAGCAATTTGAAGAGGACGGTCGTATTGAATTTTCGAGTTTTGAAGATTTTTGTTTCAGTTTGAATTACTCTTACACATAATATGGCATTAAGGGAATGAGTCATATTTGCAAAAAAAAAAAGATTTTTCCACTTTTCAAAAACACAAAAAAAAACAGCAATACTCCGTTTTTAGAAAATATCCTTTTTTATGAAAGTTGTGTACTCAAATAGCAACAAAAACATAAATAAACATTCAACAGTTGAAATGAAATACTGATTTTGACACTCCGAAAAATAGTATTGCCGTTGGTGATTCATAATTTCTACGAAAGAAATTTATGATCATTTAAAAAAGTCTACATCGTAGCTAATTGTTCGTAATTCGTAAAATTCTACGATTGGAATTCATGATAGGGTTGAATGTTTTACACTGACACTGCTCTTTTAATATTATTAGATGACTTCACATTGCATGTGCATTTAGGGTAAGAGCATAATTATTAAAAGAAGGTGTTAACATAATGGTTATCTATTAATAGACGAGGCTCCTAATTTGAAAAGAAATAAGTTTTTCCGAGTCGCATACACTTCGTCCAAAAGGAGCATAAACCAAAATGCACAAAAATGTACATTTTGCACTAAATGTGCACATTCCAAGAGTAACGACCTCTTTCAAAAATAAGGCAATTTTCATACAAAAAATAAAGAAAAGTGACCTTTTAACAAAATATGTCTTAAATATTCTAAAAAAAATTAAAATTAAAAATAGTGACAATTTTTTGGGTTTCTAGTATACATATCGTAATTTTTTTTTTTAAATTTAGTGATATTAAAGAATTGTAAAGTTTCAAAAAATTTCACATGAAATTGTGGGGGATTAAGTAGAAGTTATATCCCTTTAGAAGTTATACCCCCCGAAACCCTAAAAATGTCATTTTTTAACTATTTAGTGCAACGAAACCATAAGCATTTTTTAAATTTTGCAAACGCAGAAAGGCAGTGGCTATATTCCCCTAGCGCGGTATACTATAGGTTATCTTTTAAAAAACAAAATGGCCGTTCAAATTTACCGTTATCTAAAGTCCGTTTTTTCCAAATTTTTGATGTCGTTTATTTTCTAGACCCCAGACTCTAGAAGCCTGAAATAAAGGGCTTTTAGACACTAATAAATGCTTCATTTCGTTGGAAGAAAATATTTTTCCATCTCCACCCCCTCTCAAGTTATCGCCTCTTGAAATTTGTAAAATTTGAATTTTTTACGCCTTATATTTCCGAAACCGGAAGCTTTTTCAAATTTCTAAAAACACAAAAAGCTAACGGTAAATTCCATGACATTAAAAAATATAATTATTTTTCTTAACCCTCAAAATCGAGCATTATGTTAAACCCACTTTTTTTATACCCTGCACTTCGTGAAGGGTATATTAACTTTGGTATGGAGTTTGTAACTACTTGAAGGAGTCATCTGCGGTATGAGCATATACATGCGTAAAATTCTGCGTCGATTTAGACATGTCCGTCCGTCCGTCCGTCCGTCCGATAGCACGATAACTCAAAAACGAATAATGCAATCGACACCAAACTTTCACAAGTTTTTTCTTTTGTGCCAAGGACGAACCCTATTGTTATTGGACTAAGTCGGGCAACGGGTTCGGGTAACTGCCATACAACTCCAAGAGTTTATTTTAAATATTTCAAAAACTAATAAAGCTATAAATATAAAATTTTGTATACATGTGTCCAATTATATTCTACACATGCTCTAAAAATTATAATGGGATAGCTGCACCGGTTCGGGTGGCTGCCATACAACTCTAATAGCAAATTTTTTATATTCGGCAAAATAATAAAGGCAGATTCATGAAACTTGGCAGTCATGTGTCCAATTATAGGTCAAATATATTTCTAAAGTTTTAAAGGAATCGTTTGACAGGTTCGGGTACCTGCCATTCAACTCCAGAAGCTAATTTTAGATATTTGGAAAAATAATAAAATCAGATTCATGAAACTTGGCAGTCATGTGTCCAATTATGGCTCAAATATATTTCTGAAGTTTTGGTGGAATTGCTCGACAGGTTCGAGTAGCTCCCATACAAGTCTAAAAGCTTATTTTAAATATTTGGAAAAATAATAAAGTCAAATTCATGAGGCTTGGCAATCGTGTGTCCAATTATAGGTCAGACATATTTCTAAAGTTTTGATGCAATTTCTTGACAGGTTCGAGTAGCTCCCATGCAAGTTTAAAAGCTTATTCTTAATATTTGGAAAAATAATAAAGTCAGATTCATGAAACTTGGCAGTTGTGTGTCCGATTATAGATCAGACATAATTGTGAAGTTTTGATGGAATTGCTTGACAGGTTCAGGTACTTGCCATAAAACTCCAAAAGCTTATTTTACATATTTGGAAAAATAATAAAGTCAGATTCATGAAACTTGGCAGTTGTATGTCGAGTTATAGGTCACATATATTTCTGAAGTTTTGGTGGAATTGCTTAACAGGTTCGAGTAGATCCCATACAAGTCTAAAAGCTTATTCTTAATATTTGGAAAAATAATAAAGTCAGATTCATGAAACTTGGCAATTGTGTGTCCGATTATAGATCAGATATATTTGTGAAGTTTTGGTGGAATTGCTTGGTAGGTTCGGGTACTTACCATACAACTCCAAAAGCTAATTTTAAATATTTGGAAAAATTATAATGTCAGATTCATGAAACTTGGCAGTCGGATGTCCAATTATAGGTCAGACATTTCAGTGAAGTTTCTATAGAATGATTTCAGAGGTTCAAGTAATTGCTACACAATAACGAAAGGTGCAGGGTATAATTCAATCGGTTTATACCGACTGAAACGTTTTTACTTGTTATTAATTTTTGCTTTATTTCAAAGACTGCATAAATCGTTCATCCTAAATATATGCAATCCTAGAAATACGAGTAGTTCCGTATATGAATGAAAATAATTTTAATAATGTGATAGGTACACATAGACTGTATTTTAAAAGCAGTATTTTCACTTGTTGAAGGGAACAACAATTGTATTGAGCTACAATACAAACCATTGGTTTGACCCAACTTTATTAAAAATTAATTCACCTTCGTTTGCAAAAATACTCTATTGAAATATAAGGTATATAATATGTTAAATTTACAGTTAAAATTTTTATGATTTACATATTACATATTTTCACATCTATATATTTACAATATTTTAGTAATGGTCTACAAACTTTAAATGGTCATTTTTAATAAAAAACAAAAATTAATTTACAAGATCACAATTCACAACAAATCAACTAAAAAGGATTTAATATAATAAAAAATAAAGATGTCAAGGTTATATTTGAACTTGATCTGAACTAAAAAAAATTGTCGACATACAAACACATAAATACCCACCTATATATACTTAAAAAGAGTATATTACGCAATTTTATCAAGTAACATATTAGATTATGCTTTTATACGTATACGTATATATGCAGATTGCAAATATACAGTCAAACACACATAATTGCAACACGTATATAAGCAAAACTACACTACACACAACATACACGTATTTTTTGCCCACATGTATTTTCTCTAATTCATCATACCATTTTTAATGCTTAATTGAAACTCGTTTAAAAATACAAGATTCTTATGAGCACAAAAATTTTAAATATTTTCCATTGTCGCATAAAGCTATTTACTCTTAAACACAAAATTTTTTCGCTTATTACCTTAGAAATTTGTGCTTATAAACACGAAATTTTTTGGCAATTTAATATTTGCAATATAAATTGGTGAGCTATTTGGCGTAAGGCATTTTTAGTACAAAGTTGAGATAAAAATTTAATTTCATAATTTATCGAAGCACCTTTTTCTGAAATGTGGGGCTTTGGTCCTCTAAAGAGAGGAGTTTCTGAGTGGCTCTGTTTAAACATCGGAGGTCTCGGATTTATTGGAAGGATAGTTTACGCTGAGATACTTCAGGTCCTATCTGTATTTAGTCAGAGGACACAATAGATCGAGGCGCATTGTCGCCCGATTTTCACAATCTACAATTTATAAGACGGGTAAGTATTTCAAATTATAAAAATTAAATTTTTAGTTTCTTTTACATTAAAACTATTAAATTGTTAGTTTTCATAATTTTATTTTTTAAGAAAACGTATAAATGGATCTTCATAGTATGTACATAAGTATGTGTGCCACTATGTGTATAAAAAAATGGGTATTATTTGAATTTTTACTTAAAGTTTTTGCAAATCAACACATTTTTTTGTAATTAGGCGTGAAATACAAAAAGATTTGCATATAAGTGTGTTCGACTGTATATTAATTTCGCTATGATGGCGTAGACTTTCTTTCATACAAAAAAAGTGGATAAAAACATTCATTATACTTTTATTAATTTTATGTTGGTTTACATTTAAAGAAATACCGCCAAAAAAACCATATTAAACTATAATGTGTTATACATACATATGTATAACAAACACGCTCTTATATAAGTTACTAATCGATTTTCTTGACTTCGGTGGCTAGCTAATAATTTTGTTTATTATTAAATGAAGAAAAAATTTTGATTATATTTTCTAAACAAAAACTTTGTATCATTTAAATTAAATAGCGATTAACCTGAATTTTACTCTAGTTATGGGCATTTTCCAATCGTTTGCAAAAACAAAAATTATAATAATTTTCAGAAGCGAAATGAAAATAAAAATTTTATAAATTTCCTTTTTTATAAACAATACAAGAGACAAAATTTTGTTTTTCTTTTTGTAATATTTCCCAATACATAAATGAAAAAGAATAAAAAAATTTTAAAATAAAACTTACACCTACTATAATTGACCAAAAATTTCATTAAAATTTCATCGTCTTCTTGATTAAATCAAATTTTACATTGCAATAGTGCCGCATCTTATCTATCTTTTGAATAAAAACTTAAAAAATTGATTTTTCAAAAGTATGGTGGTATGGTGTAAATTATAAAGTATTATAAAAACGTGAAATATGTTAGTGCATATTTAATATTCGTTAGATCATAAAGTATAAATTTTGGAAATCATTAACTTCTAATTTACATATAGTTTTTATTTGTATTAAAATTTATGGAAAACAATTTAGCAAAAACAGCACATATCCAAAGAGCATAACTATATAATATATATAAGAGAATTATTAAAGTATCTGTGTATAACGATTAATGAAAATTAATTTTCTAAAAAAATTCACAAACATTAACTGAAATCGAAAATGATGTACTTATGTCATTTGCAAAAACAGGCAACATTTTAATGATTTCGTATGACTAATTCATGAAATGAATTTAATGAAAGAAATGAATAAAAATTACGAAATATACTAAATTGTTTTCAATTTTATGGAAATCGATTTAGAATCGATTTTATTTGTCAATTTGATTTTAGTTAATAATTCTTTTTAGTGATTTCTAATACGGAAATGAGTATTCATTGGTATCGTAGAATTTCAAATATAATTAAGCAAATCTGTCAAGTATAATCGTTTTTCATAATAGCATGACTGTTTTTATTCAACTGTCTTAACTGAGCTCATTGATGAGGACATTAGAATTCCGATTGGCAACGATTGAGAAAAGCTAAAATGTTTAATAAAGGCATTTGCAAAATTCAAACATGTTCCAAACATTTGGAACATTGCAAATATTTTAATATTGAATAAACCTGATAAATCAATAAATATCTAATTATCATTATTAATTCGGTTGATCACCATGTGAGAATTTCTGAATTCATTACATGATATATTTTATATGAATTAATTCAGTGATAGTTTTAATATGATAATTGAGAGCAAATATTTAATTTTTTAATTATATCTATGGATTTCTATTCTATGAGAAAAACTCAAAAACTTGAATTTCATATTATTTAACCTAACCCAAGTTTTTGGATAAAGTTTAAAGACCAATAAAAAACTATGAACAAATTACCATCAACTCAGTATGTTTATGTTACTGAATCCCTTTAGAGCAAAGATCCCAAAATATAAATTTGTTATTACGTGCTATAAATTTTATGTCCTGTTTAACCCTGTCTGCTTTATCTTTTGTTAATCAAAATTTAGTTTTAATAAATCATGAACAAATATTTATGTAATATTATACTTTTTATCGATCGCATTGCATACAATAATGGAGATTATTTGATGGCACCAAATCTGGCATGTCGAGTTTTCGATGTAAACGCTTTTCATATCAGCAACTGATACCTGAATTCTTCCAAAGAAATAATCAACCATTTTCATTAAAATTTAATACATAAACTCAAAGTATTAAAATAATGATTTTATAAACTTCTTTTCGGTTATGCGCTGGCCACATCAAGTATTTTTTTTTAACATAATGTGAATGCTAATAAATGTTTATCTAAATATATTTTAGGCTTTTTCATAAACGCAGTACTCGTATATCGCGATATATAGGGAGAACTGCGCTATATTTGTGTTCATAAACAAATGTTGCTAATCAAGTTTGTTCATAAACTTTGCTAACCTATTGCAAAAATATTTAACTTATCATGGCTAGCGCAGTTAAATCAGCTATACTTCTTTTTTACTAGTTTTTGCAGTTTTTTGGGAATTCTTCTGTTAATTGTTGTACTCAAAAATAACAAAATTTCTTTTTATTTCAGTTTTCTTCTTTTTTTCCTTAATTTTTATTTTCTCTGAAATAGAATTTTCCGCTATTTGGCCCAAAATAAATAAATTTCTTTTGTAATTGACATTTTTTGTTCATGAACACAATACTGCAAATTTATAATAGCAAAGTTTTTATACAGCTGTTAAAAATATATTGTGTATGTATAACATTATTGTTTTGCAGTATTGTGTTTATGAAAAAACCTTTTATTTTTTTTTAAATTACTGCAAAATTAATTATTTTGGAGCATTTTTAAGAGAACATTTACGAGAAAAATTTAAATTTATTACATAATATCTTATGATAGCAGCGTAAAATTATATACCAACAGATTATTACTATATGCATAAGACTCAACAAAGTAACTTAATTGATATTATTCTAGACTTAACCTAAAATTTTTTTTCTTATTCGAATTCCAATATTTAAATAAGTTTTTGAAATTGTACATTACTTAGCATAAAACCGCCCAAAACGTATTAAATGAATGTAAAGCAATTTAATGTAGTATAACGCTGGTATAAACTTTATTTAAAAGTAAAAAAATTTTTTTTTTTTCATTATTTTCTTTAAAATGCGCCTCACCTGTGCTTCCAAGCAAGTAAGCAACTAATTATAATTATGTTATATTTAAGTTTAATAAAAAGAAACACTTAATTATCTGTATACACTGTATAGATTTAAGCAAACTTTATTTCATGTTCAAGAAAACAGATGTTTTCACTTGTTTCTCAATGTTCTTCAAAATTTGGGTTTCTCATTAAAATAATAATAAGGTAAAGTAAAGCTCAAATATTGTTTTATTTGGGAATGCATTTTTATTTTATTCGTCAAACCAAATTCCAGAACGTTTATTACAAGGTTCATCAAATTTTAATTAAATAGACTTACCAAAATCTAACCTAATATACCAGACTTACAAATCATACCTGTTATCTGTAATTTATAATTAACATTAAGAAAAAAAGAAATTTGTTTATTGTTTTATTTATATTTATACTTTTTCTATTTTATAACACTCTTTTATACATATCAAATATACATACACATCACAATATTAAAGAAAAAACTGTATACATTACATTTGATATTTACTTTTTATCACAGTATGCCATTTTTAGCACTTTTCCAAAAAATTTTTGGAAAAAAGTGCTTATTAGTTTCACTCTGTCCGTCCGTCCGTCCGTCCGTCAGTCCGTCCGTCCGTCCGTTCGTCCGTCCGTCCGTCCGTGGACACTTTTTTGTTTACAAAACTTCTACACCCTTGAAGATAGGAAGCTGAAATTTAATACGTACATAGATCTTTACTAGAAACTTATTTCTGTAGAACAAAATTTTTACCTATCTCCCCCCCTCTAGAAGTTATACCCCCCCAAGACCTTAAAAATGGCCCTTTTTAACTATTTGTTGCAATGAAACCATAAGCATTTTTGAAATTGTGCAAACGTAGAAAGACAGTAGCTTGCTTCCCCTAGCGCGGTATACTATAGTTAAACTTTAAAAAAACAAAATGGCCGTTCAAATTTACCGTTATCTAAAGTCCTTTTTTTCTTAAAATTTTAAGCTTAAAATTTTAGGGGCTTTTAGATATTATCCAATAGTTCATTTCGTTAGAGGAAAATTTTTTTGCATCTCCACCCCCTCTCAAGTTATCGCCTCTTGAAATTTGTAAAATTTGAATTTTTGACACCTTATATTTCCGAAACCGCAAGCTTTTTCAAATTTCTATAAACGCAAAAAGCTAACTGTAAATTCCATGACATTAAAAAACATAATTATTTTCTTCGTCCAAAAGGAGCATACAATTCATACACTTCGTCCAAAAGGAGCATAAACCAAAATGCACAAAAATGTACATTTTGCACTGGAAAATGCCTCTCACGGCACTAAATGTGCACATTCCAAGAGTAACGACCTCTTAAGGCAATTTTCATACAAAAAATAAAGAAAAGTGACCTTTTAACAAAATATGTCTTAAATATTCAAATCCTCATACATACTGTATACATTACATTTGATATTTACTTCACAGTATGCCATTTTTTCGCTTTATATTTCTTATGTTTTGTTTGAAATATATATTTTTTTATTCCATTTTCTAATTTAATAACATGAAAGGGGACAAAATGAGAGGATTTGAATATTTAAGACATATTTTGTTAAAAGGTCACTTTTCTTTATTTTTTGTATGAAAATTGCCTTATTTTTGAAAGAGTGAGGTTGTTACTCTTGGAATGTGTATGCGACTCATTTATGTGATTTGTATTCAATTTTTTGAATAATTTTTTAATATTGAATTAAAAAAATATTTTGCCAAATACTTAAGAGATTTATTTATAAGTAAAATCTTTCTTAATTTTTTGAGAAATATTTTTCCAATATTGTTGAATCAAAATTTTTCATATCAATTCGCAATTAAGTCAAAAATTGTCGTAAAAAAATTTTGTCATATTGTTTATATTGGGTTCCGAAATTCAATTCAAAATTTTATTAAATAAAAAAAAATATTAATAAAAAAAAAATCCAAAAACAAAGACAAAAATCTTATTTTGTTATAAAATGTAGGTATGACTTATATTTTCGCGATATACTTGCGAAATTTATCTTTTCTATTTGTAAAATAAAAAATGTACACAGCCGTGTTTTGGAAAAAAAATTTAAACTCCTTTTTTGTATTTAATTTGGAAAATTTTGAAATTTTGCCGTAAACTGGAAATTACTTAAGTGAATAACCTTAATATTGCATAAATCCATCCATACATAAATATAAAGTAAATCTAACGGAATTTTAGTAAAATCAAGTTTCCTTTATTGGAATCAGTTTTGAAGATTACCATATCGTAAAAAAATAATAGAAACGATATGCAAAATTAAAAAAATATGCAATAAAATAAATTTGTATATATTTTTCTTAATTGGAAACTTAAAGTATAAATTCTTTTGTCTTTAGTAGTATTTTTAGTAAAAAATAAAATAAACAATAATTTAAACTATTGCGCTCTCAAATTTTACGCTAGACGTGCGTAATTAACGTACCTTTACATTATTTTAATAGTTACAGTAAGCAAGGTGAAGATTTCTTTGTATTTCGGAATATTTAGACTTATATCATAATTTGCGAAAATTAAGGTATAATTTATAATTATAAAACGGGGATAAAATGAGCTTATTATATATTGAAGACAAAACTGAAAAATAATAACACTTGAGTTGCGAAAAATTAAAAAAAAACGAATATATGAGAAAATTCCAAATTTAATTTAATCTATAAATAGCAAAAGCGTATTGCAATTAAAGAATAAAACTAAATTTAATTAAAAGAGAAAAGAGACACAAAATACTGTGATCCCGAAAATAACTGTTTAGTAAAGTTACAGAAATATAAATAGGATAAGAAGCTACAGAAAAATCGCACAAAAAAGTAACTAAGTAAATTTTTCAAGTTTCAATCGATGTGAAAATGCACATAGGCTCTTCAATAGTACATACATATTTTATTTAATTTCAAAACTTCCAAAATGCAAAATTTACAATGCGTCATATACGTACATATATTAAATAATACGTATGTATATTAAAAGCTCTTGACATTATACAATATTCTAAAATGTATCGAATACGCAGTCGAAACGTAAAATAAAATCAGAGTGTGTAGCGAAAATATTGCGACTGCTTCTTGTAAACATCTGGATATTTTTGTACTAAATGTTAGAAATTTGAAGTTTTTGTGAAATATTTTTCTATAAAAATATTTCCTTTCATGTTATTAAATTAGAAAATGGAATAAAAAAATATATATTTCAAACAAAACATAAGAAATATAAAGAGAAAAAATGGCATACTGTGAAGTAAATATCAAATGTAATGTATACAGTATGTATGAGGATTTGAATATTTAAGACATATTTTGTTAAAAGGTCACTTTTCTTTATTTTTTGTATGAAAATTGATTTAAGAGGTCGTTACTCTTGGAATGTGCACATTTAGTGCCGTGAGAGGCATTTTCCAGTGCAAAATGTAAATTTTTGTGCATTTTGGTTTGTGCTTCTCGTGGACGAAGTGTATGCGAATCGCTTCAGTTACATGGTCACTTTAATGAATTTCAACGTGCATGCGCGTAAATAATTTTTGAAGCAATTTTTGAAGTTCTTTGCACATGAGAAAAATTTAATCTACAAAGTGTACGATAATCAAAGTTTCAATTTTTAATGACATTCAAAAAATTTTAATTAAAAAAAATGCATTCCATTTTTATGTACAATTTTGAATTATTTTTGGATTGCGGATGTGATTGAACGTGCTTTTGAAACTTCATAATTTTTAATTTTTTAAAAATTTTAACTTTCTTTTATTCTTATAAAGTTTTTTACATTTAATTCTTTAGAATATTTTTAAAATATTTTTGGATTTCTTCAAAAAATATAAAAAAATTTGTTTAAACAAAAAAACGGAAGTTGTAGATATTTAAAATTATATCGCCTATTTTGATTACGGTATAGAATGTAAAATTTACAAAAAATTTAAATTTTGTTTAAAGGTTTTTTTTTTTCTCGTACAGCAAAAATTTACAAACTTTTCAAATGCGTTTTTTGAACGTGATAAAAAATTATAACGAAAAATATTTTTAAACTTAAATAACAAGGTTAGAATTTTTTTATGCACACATACATAATACAAGCATGCAGCTACTATATCTTAAATTTACGATAAAATAATAATAGCATACGATTTATGCTGAGTAAGAGAATAACAATTATATTTTTAATTGAAATACGAAGAAAATGCAATGTACATAAAAATTTTCATCGTATACTTAACATATGTTGCGTTAAGTATGCATTCAAAATAACTAATTTTTAAAGCAATAAATAATTTATATAATTTTAAAGCAATCAAAATTTTATTCTATTTTAATTTTAAATTTTCAAAAATTTAACTCAAAAATAACACAATTATAAGTGAAAAATATTTTATATCGTATATTCGTATAGAAAAATATTTCACTCATAAGAAAGCCGGTAAATTTTGAGTTAAAATTTGAGAGTAAAACTTAACATTATTGTATTCAATTAATGAGTAAATTTTTTTTATTTATTATTTTTAATAATGTTAAAATTTGGATAATAAAGTAAAAATATTAGCATTCATATAACTGTTCTAAAATTTAATAGAATTAAAAAATTCTTAGTTAAAATATGAAATTTATTAATTTTTAGCAGACTTTTTAATTTTTTGTTCTCTGAAACCGGACTTTATGTGTTTTCTCTTAATTTAATATTTTTGCAAGAAAGGAGTGTATAAGATCAAACTAATTATGAATTGATTTCAAGAATTTTCGAATTAACAATTTGTATTCGGGAAAAATTTTTCTTTTTTTATTCGAAATATTGCAGGTACACCGTATATTATATACTATATTTATACATATTACAACATGTACGCAAAATGGAACGCTATATTAAGTGTAAGATTTGGTTCATGTCTGCAGGTCTCTGTTATTAATACAGTTGCAGCACGTTTTTATAAATGTACGACATAAAGTATTTAAGATTTCTGCGAGGGTTCTACGAAAGTTATGCTTTATAATTTGCAGCAAAAAATATTGTGCTGCATTAGCTGTTGATTTTTATTTTAGCTATATTTTGCTTTTATAGCCTTGCTTTTGTTGTCATTTTTTAAGTTTTGACATTATTGTTATTTATTGGAATTAATACTTGTTTCTTTGCTTCTATCGAAATCTAGTTCTAATTTTACAAAATTTTCATCAAATCAAATATACAATGATTGTTTCAAGAATGTTTTCATCAAGAAAGGATCAAGAATGTTCATAATTCATGAAAATTCAATTAATTTTGGCAAAATTTTGAAAGAAAAACATATTACAATTTTTAAGTATATTATAAGTTATTTTATAATATAATTACATATATTTATATTTTACATAATATAATAAATTTACATGTAGATATAATTTTATAATTACGAAGACATTTTGTAATTGAAAAAAAATTACCAGTTTAATAAAATTAAAATGAGTTGAAAAATAATATTTTTGAATTTAATTTACACTCAAATTAAAACTCAAAAACTCTTAATATTAAAAAAGTCTCTCATTTTTGTTTTTATTTCTCTCTCTATTTACATTTTTTTTTAAATTTACAGAGATGAAAGCATTAAAAACAATTTATTTTTCTTTTTGCTTTCTGTTATTAATATATATGTTGTGTTTCTGTTAATGTTAACATTAATAACATTAAATGTCTTATTGTTTATTTTGTGAGAAAATAACTTTTAAAATATTCGTGAACTTTTTTTCTTCAATTTTTTTTTATTACATTTTGGGCTTTTAAGTTTTTTATTTTTGTTTTCTTTTAATTTCTTGTCGTTTTCTTCTTGTTATACATTTTCAATTTTTATATCATTTCAATATGAAATTTAGTGCTGGTGGGGTGACTTCATATAAAAACAAGGTGAACCTATACTAAAAACTTCACTTAATTTTGTGATTTTTATAAATATTTTTCAAACTAAAAAGCTCTTTGATAATAAAAATTTGAAAATTAAATTTTGTTATTCAATTAAAAAGGATATTTAAAATAATATAAAAGCAAGAAAATAAAAAAGGAATTATAAAAAAAGTATAAACAAAAAAACTAAAACAAAAAAAAAAAGCAAAACGAAAAAATAATAAAAAGTTAAAGCAAATCAGACTAAGTGGAAATTAAAAAAAAAAAACAAAAAAAAAATAAAATCATGTGGAAAGGCAATTATTGTTGAAGGACGAATTTTTTTAAAATTTTTTTTTTGTAAATAAAAGTGGGATTCTTAACAAAAGAAGTGAAAAAACAACAGCAACCAAAAATAAAAAATAATATAAAATATAAAGAATTTTTTTTTCTTTTGTTTGCAAAAACGAAATTAAAATTTCATTATTTCAAAATTATTTCATAAATTTTTTATTATTAAATAATAATAATTAAATAAATATTGAAAAAAAAGTGAAAATTTTCTAATAAAATTTTAATTTTTATTTAAAAAAAAAATTTTTATTGAAAATAAAAAAAAAATTAATAATAAATTCAAACAGAAATAGATAAAAGATAAATAAATAATTTATTAAAATATTTTCAAATAATTATTAAAGTATATAACAAAATTCAAAATATACAATAGTATAACACTCTCATAAATAAATACTATATAGATAAGGGAAATTATTCCTGGAGAGAATTTTTAGTTTGGATAAATTTACCTGTATATACATATATAAATATATATATTAATAACGCTTTAAATTAAATTTTAAAAATGGTGAGTATTATTTTTCATATATATTTTATTAATTTTCTTATATATGATTTCTATAATTTGTAAATAATATTAAAAATTGCTCTTTAACTTACCCCTATATAATATTAATAAGCGAAGACGCGCGAAGTTATATAACACTATATAAAAGTATAGTATACTCCTAGTATATACAAATAATTAAATGTTAATCAAATACTATAATGCATGTAGTACACAAAATTCGGACGTAAATATTTTATTCGAAAATGCATATATGTATGTAGTTCAGTTATAGAAGATATTATGATTTAATCAAAATATTGTTTATATAAAATTTGTTTATATTGATTATTTTGTAAACAAAATTCTTTTCCTATATACACGATTTTAAGGTGCCATCAATAATTAAATTTTGGCAACTATATAAATAATATTCAATTTTTTCCTTATACGTTTTTACCTTTTCATTATATACATATATAATTATAATTTATTGCGTAAAATTAGATTGACATGCACATGCATATTAATAAAAAAAAAAATAATGTATGTAAGTAATTATTTAGTTGAAAATACACAATTAAAATAAATAAACGAAAAATAAATGAAGAATATGAAAATCATAATTATATAAATTTCATTATTTAATTTTTAAAATTAGTAAATAAAGGATAGATTGTAATTATTTTAAGGTGTTGTTTATTTTGTTTTTGAATATTGTAGACAAAAACATGCATACCAATGTACACGCATATTATATGATTTTAAAAATTTTTTATTTTATTTGTTAATTTCAAAATATTTCAATTTTCTAATATAAATTTCGTTTAAACCTCTAAATGAATTATATTTGTATTTTCAGATTAATCACATTCTTGATTTTTTACAAAAAAGTCTATATAGACTTAAATTTTTTAACCATTTTTAGAAAAGAATTTTTAATAACAACAGCAATACACAAATACAAAAAAAATCATTACAAAAAAAAACTAAACTAAATGATGCTAATTGTGTTAATTTTCAATTTTTCTGTATGTAAAATTAAAAATCCCTGAACTTAAAAAATAGTTTAAATATTTTTACAGTTTAACGCCATTTTAAAAAGAACATCAATAATTCGAAAATATAAATTTAATTTCTGAGTAAATTTGTTGGTAGAACTCGCACCGTCTAACCATCTAATAAGTTAATAACATTCAACAATTTTTAATTCCAAAAATTTGGGTCTTCTTATATAAAGTTCCATAAATAGTGTAGAGCTCATATAAAAATTCATAATTGCCGATTATAAAATGTTTTTCTTTGATATTCTTTGATATTGTTAAAGCTTATAATTTAGTAGTCTTTGTGTTTCATGAAGGAGTTGTAGAAAGTTTGGAGTTGTTTCATGAAGGATTTGTACTGATTTTGAATGTTTCAAAAGGAGTTGTTTCATGAAGGAGTTGTACTGATTTTAAGGGTATTTCTAAAGTCTGGTACGCGTTAGTCACTTAAACCAATTAGTTTTTCAACTTTTTTGAACTTAAGTTTTTCTTGTATATTTTTGTTATTTAAATCATGACTCTACTGTACATTAAATTTTTCGCGATTTTTTTTTTGTAATTTAAATTTGATAATGAAATAATGATAGTTTTTATACTTTTTGGGAACATCATATGCCTTTTTCATTCGCGTATTGTGATAAGCTTTTTCTTTTTAAATAAAATTTATGTTCTTCAATTCGATGTAAGCTTAAATGCTACGTTATTGAATTTTAGATATTTTTTTTATACGTGTTTGATATTTTCCAATCGATTAATATAATGAATTTATGTGTTGAAATTAAAAAATAAAAAAAAATTTAAAATCTATATGAAAATTACGAGTCAACTACTGATTTATATTTTAAATTTTTTAATTTTATCAGAATTAGACTATAATTGCATAGAATATGTTTAGTATCCCATATTTTCCATATTTAGAATAAAATTTAAAAATCTAAATTCTGCTAATTTTTAAATAAAAGAATAAAGATTAAATAAAAAAATAAAGATTAAATATGAGACATTTGCAAAAAAGTTATAGGGAGAAAAAACTTAGTTTTTGTACTTGATACTTAAATTCAAAAAAAAAGTTTTATAAATTTATAATATAATTTAATTTATAATTAAATAAGTATTGATTGTTAATTATAAATTTTAGGAACAATATTTTCCAACAATTTTCTAAAATATTTTGAAAATATTTGATTAAATTACATTGGATGTATCTCGTTTGCATTAAAAAAGTTTCTCTTCTAAATCTTTCCTTTTTCTTTAGAGTAAATAAAGAAAAATTTATAATTAATTTAGAGTCATTTCTTTCAAATGAAAGGCATTCAAATTTCAAAATTATTGATGCTCTCATTCTCTCTAGGACAAATAATAATTTGCACACTAATTGATGAATGGAATTTATTATAAATATTACTTAATTATTACTTAATTAATTTAATTTAATTTATAAAACTAATTTTTTTTTGCATTTAAGCAATTTAATTATTAAGTTAAATGGTACATTAGGTTCATTATTTTCGGTACTTTAATGTAAAATGCAAAGCAGGTTGCAATATTTTTTCATGAAAATTTGACAAAACTAATTTCGAATGATTAGAGTTTGAAAAAATATGTTATTTAAATTCCTATTTCTATGTTATTATATATTCAAAATTCTTAATTGGCTGTAATTTACTATTTACAATGTATCTGTCAAAAATACTGAAAACTTCATTAAAATATAACAATATAATATGTTAACTGTTATAAAAAAGCATTCATTTTTATTCAAATGATAATGATATTCATTTGATAACTCATTCAAATGATTCACATATCACTGAAATTTTTGTTCAAAGAACTCAATACAATTTTTAAATTTAACTCTCAAATACAATTGATTATGAATTCTTACTTATATTTGATTTACAGTTAATTATTATTCTCATCAATTATAATTATATTGCAAATCATTAAGCATGCATTTTTTTCGCAAGATTCTATCGTTAGACTTACACAAAAATATTGAACTTTGAAACCGGAAATCAATGACTGTGACAATTTATTAATAATACAAAACACTTTTATATAAAATAAATATAATTAGAAATATAAATAAAGAAATTCTCAAGAAAAAAAAAAAGAAAAAATAATCATGAATTTATTTTGCTTTTTTGTATTAAAAGTTTCTCATCTTGAATTTCTCTAGGTTAACTGGATGTTTTTCATATATGTATATACACACATAATATCTATAATATATTATGTGTATGGATATGAAAATTCTTTCAAATTTTATTTCTTTTTTTCATATAAAGTACATATTTACATACTAAAATATTTGTGTACGTACTCGTTGTTTAATAAAATGAACATACGTAAGTGTAAATAATTTTTATAAATATAAGTGAGTATAGCAAGTATCTAGTATAGATATAATCAGTAGATATATTTCGATTTTGTATAACGATATGCTTGTTTTTACATATATATACATATACATTAATATACGATTTTTCTTGCCTTGTGAATTAACTGTATAAATTATTTTGAAAATATTATAATTAAAATAAACATTTCCCGGCATCTTTATTTAATTTTCTCTTATATTATCAATGTATTTATAAGTGGCTATATAATGTATGTATAAGTGTCAAACACCATTATTTATATATAATTTTTTATTTAAAATTGGAATATTGAGTAAAATAAAAAAAATTTTTTTATTATTTACATATGAGAATATCATTTATAAATTGAGATTTTTAAATAAAATAATTATTTTGAGCATACATACTCATTTATTAATGATTTTAATTAAAAATTATTCGATTTAATTTTAAATTAATTTTGATAAATCGTCAAATTTGTAAAAATAAATTTAACTACAATTTTATCAGTGTACAGAAAAGTATTGCAATGTAAAATTTTTTTACTACCTATACATACATATTGTACGCACAAAAAATCTATACAAATTTCTGGGTAGTTAATACACACGAACAATTGTATTTGCATATTAGTTATATTTACAAATTTAATTTTTATTTCTATGTGTCATAGTACATATATAGACATGTTAGTGTAGATGGAATAGAGTTTCTTTGTCAACATGAAATATTATTAACCCCTTAAATAATTAATTTATTTATGTATATCAAATTGAGTTGGTTGCAATGACATGTAAAATAATTTTTGCGATTTAATTTCCTTATGGACTTAATTTGGGGATTTTTTATTTTTTTCAACTGAAACTTTTTTACACACATTTGCATATGCATGTACAAATGTTATTGTACACAATTATATAATATAATTATTAATTGTTATTATCTATAAAAAAAATTAATTTTAAATCTAAATTCAAAATATTTTTGATGTAAAATTTTATTGTACGTGTACTAATAAGTTTCAAAAAAATAATAACAATAACGTCCTATGCATCTATCTGCCCGCACGCGGCGGGGCATCAATCGTATTTTAAGGTAACATTTTGTCATGGTGAAAAATACAAGAACTGGGAAATGAAATCAAGTAAGTAAATATTAATATTTAGTAAATAATGTTAATTATTTGCAAGACCATCACGCAGCTATGCTTAGAAAATATATGCAATAGAAGTTCAAGTTCGGTCATAGCTCAAAATAGCATTTGTATGTGTTAAGAATGCTGATTATAGCTTGGAAGTAAGGAGTAGGAAATAACTGAAAACAAGCATGCAGAATAAAATAAAACTAAAAATAAAGTAACGACTCAAAACTACCACTTAGTTAGCCATAAAATACTAACATTCAGTATCAATAATTGCCAAAATATTGTAGTTAGTACCCAGGTCAGAGGCTGTTGAGACATTGAACATAAAAAAAATAAGAAAGAAAAGCGGAACAGTAAAAAAGCACAAAGCAACAGTGACAGCGTCCAGGCTTTATTCCGTTGAAAAATATGTTATTATAAAATATTGTTATTTTCAACATTAGTTTAAATTTTAATAAATAAAATCATTATGAAATTATAAAATTTCAATTAAATTTTATATACTTTCTTTTATATTATTAATTAAAAATTAAATTATTTATTTGGATTATAAATAAACTGTAATAATAATTATTAAACATCTGTTTATCATTTAATTAAGTTTTTTATTTCAATAAATCTATTTTTTATCGTATATATATTACTAAAATATTACACAAACATAATTTACAATTTATAAATAATATGTATACTAACTAAAGAATGCGCAAACGAGTATTACATAAAGAGATATAAAATAGAAAGAATTTTTAATTTTATTTTTACAGAACGTAAATTTATTGAAGTGCAAAAGTTATTATGCATTCAGTTAACTTTCAATTCATAAATTTCTTCATTTAATATACGTATTTACTATCTATATATTGGCATATATGTATATATGAATATATTAATTTATAATATTCATAAACATTAATTCATACAAATCGAATAAGTTATCTATATCGAATAAAATTAAGATTATGTTATAAGTAGTGCGAGAGTATTTTAATATACATAGTTAAAATGCTTAACATGATTACAAAAATCAAAATGAATAAATTATTTATGTACTCTTCTATAATATAATCGTATATTATGTTAAACTGTTAAATAGTTATGTACACAATTACTACACTACTATGGAATCTTAGTCACAAAAATATTTTATATTTACGTATTTAAGAGCTTTTCATACTTAATATTTTTTCCTATTAAAATTTTATCTAGAGTTTGATTTTCGATCTTAATCAATATAAAAATATTTTTTTTTAATATATTAAATTAAATTTAGATCTTCAATATAATTAATAAGATTTTTAATGACTTGCTTAATAAAACATAATTAATTTAAATTTTTTATAATTTTTAAATTTTATTATTACATCAAATTAATAAAAGTTATTTCTATCTGTATAAATATAGAAATAAAAAAATTAATTAAACACTTAATTTTTATTTTATTACTTCTACTAGTTTCGTCCGTTTTTGACTTTATTTTTTGGATTCGACTACCTACATATAAAAAATAAAACAAGGTGTTTAATTAATTTTCTTTTAAATTACTTTAATGATAAAATTTAGAAACTGTATTTATAATAATTAAACTGGGAAAATATAAGGCGAAACCACCTTCAAGTCGATTTTCCATAAAATATATAGAGTTACTTTAAAATATAACATTTAAAGTCTTAGTTTTCAAATCCATAATCTCATCATCATATAATTTAATTTATTTCGGTAAATCTAAAGTAATCAAATTAAATATGGAGAAAAAACGACCTTAAAATTTGTCCTAATCGTGTTTTAACAGAACCTATTGTAATTTTTAAAATTTTGTTATGATTGTTCAAGGCAAAATTTTATTAAAATCTTTTAACAAAAACTAAAATTTTTGAATAAAAATATTGTGCGCTTAATTCTACGAGAACTGATTTTTTTTTTTCAAAAGTGACTTGAAATATGTTGTTAAATATTTCTTATTGTCCCAGTTCCTATACCAAATTTTTACTACGTTCATATACATATGAACAAATTTTATTTAATTTTTATTAATTTTTTTTTTGTACACATGTATAATTGAATATGAATAAAACGCATTTACGATTTTTAAAATATAACATTTTAAATATTTGTATATATGTTATATGTACTTAAAACAATAGCCTGAACAAAAAATTTAATATTTGCTAACAGACATTGTTGTAAATTATAATAACTTCACTATTAAAACTTAATTGTAAATAATCTTATTATTAAATCAAATGCGGATTATTATTGATTCTTTTCAATTGGCTGATAAATGCACACAAAAATTCTATATAAGTACGAGTATATAAAATACAAAAATTTCCACTTAATAATCGATATATTATATAATAAATAAATAATCATTTCGGAATTATTAAATTGAATGCGAAATTGATAAGAAGATTTATTACATTTAAAAAATTGTACAGGCAATATGCCACATGCATACATACATTAAATTATATTTAATATAAATTTATTTATCTATTGTGTTGCTTATGTAATGTGTATAATAGGCAAATAATATTAGTTACTATTTTATGTTTGACATTATCCATATTATGTCTACATTTAATATTGCATATTTTATTTAGTTTTCAAATCAGGCAGTGTAATAAATTATGATCTTTTATATTTTCAATAAGTTAATTTAGAGGGAAAAATCAAATATAAATTGGATTTATTATATGTAGGTAATTATCAGAAGAATGATTGATTTACATATTTTTTTTCTTCTGTATTTTTTTTCTGAGGCCAGAAGTAGTTTATATGATACGAATTGTTTAGTTACTATCTTCATCTATTAAATTAATTTCTTCTATATTTTTTTTTAAATAAAACTTTATTTTCACTTGTTTTGATCTACATTATAGAAATTTTTACATTATTAATTTTTGCTTAGTTTTAGCCATGTCAGCTTTTATCTAATAAATCATATAGTTTTGTTACAAAATTTTGGATTAACAATTTTATGATACTTAAATTTAACATGTTGGTATAGGAAAATTTTAAAAAAACCTAATATATGACATGTATTGTAAACTTATATACTAAACTTACATACTAAATCTTACAACTAACTTTTAATCTAAATTATTATTAAATTTAAACTTTTATTTGTAAATTTTTTTAATAAGAAATACTAAGTACATCATTCACAAATTATGTTATCCGGTTTTGGCAACTTATGTTTAATACGAAATGAGTTATTATTATATATATTTTTGCCTAAACCTTATATTATTGTGTTGGAAGAATTTCTTAAATTATTATAAAAGGACATCGTTAATTTAGAAATAAATTGATCAACGGTTGGTAAAGCAGCTATGTGGTGCAAAACTTCAATTTTAGAAATATATGGCAAATTTAATGCCATTCGCAAACATTTGTTTTGTATTATTTGTATCTTTTTTTTGTGCATTTCAGCACAATTTGACCACGCTGGACACGCATATGTCAATAAAGGACGAACATAACTTTTATATATTTTTAATTTGTTCTCGGAGCTTACACTATTATGCTTTACCATTAGAGGATATAACATTCTCAAAGCAGTGTTGGCTTTTTGTATATTGTAAATTATATTATACGAAAATGTCAACTTTGAATCTAGGTACACTCCTAAATATTTAATTTTTTCCTGCCAAGGAAGAGTAATATTGTCGATAACTAACCTGTTATTATCACAAAGTTGCTATAGTTGCTGCCTTGCTATAGGAGAATGTGTAAAAAGCCCAGCGACAGTTTTAGAATAATTTGTTTTAATTTTCCATTTTTGAAACAACCTTTTCAAGTTTCTAAGTTCTTTTTCAAGAATACTTTTAAGTTTTTCCGTTGAATGATTATGCACGGACGTAATAAGAGCCGTGTCATCAGCGTATATTGCAAACTGACACCAAGAAGAAACAGTAATGTCGTTTATAAAAAAATTAAATAAGTGAGGGGAAAGTCCTGAGGGACTCCAGCAGGTATTGGAAGCTCTTTTGACCTCTCATTATCTATTATGACATAAAAGGAACGATTTGATAGGAATGAGGCTATAATTTTAAGCAGATCTAAGGGCAATTTTATCTTTTTTAATTTATAAAGCAATCCATTATGCCAGACACTATCAAATGCCTTTTCTATATCCAAAAGGACTATTGCAGTACTTTTATCTGGATTGTAATTGAAAGAAATTTTCTCACATAATCTTAAAATTTGATGACAAGTCGAATGATGAGCTCTAAAACCAAATTGTTGTTTGATAATTTCTTCTATATACTATCTGCTTGCAAAGTATTTGTTATTCGGGATGATTTTTGGAAGAAGCTAGAAATTAATACGATTTCAGATTAAGAGCAAAATAAATCATGCAATGTTATTCGAAAGTAAACATAATTTTATTTGCTAAAATACCAGATAATAAATTATCTTTTATTTTGATATTACGAGTATTATGGGACGAGGACTTAATTGTTTTGAATAAGTTGTATATTTTATTTTTAAAGATTGTCAATTATTGATTTTTCTTAATATATTCCTAAAGAACTGAACCATCTTCTTAAAGATCTTACTAAAGAACTTAATTTAAGAGTTTGATAGAAAAGTATTTCTGTAATGTTCGCTCAAAATTTTATAACTCATTGATCATTCACAATATTTTAAGTTATTTTTTGTCAAAGTGGGCATATAAGTCATTGACTATAATTTATATCCGCTTCTTGTAGTTTTAAATCAGATTTATTTATAATTTATTTCTGTCTTCTTGGAATTACTATGTTTCCATTTTCTTAGAACTGTTGTATCTACTCCATTTGTGTTAAAATTTTTTGCAAAATTTCTCGGGATCTGAAAGTACTATTGCCCAAATTTTAGAGCAAAATTAAGTTTAGAGCAAAAATAAGTTGATACATATATAATAGTAAATAAAATATATGTATATAGCAAATATTTTCATTGTCTCAGCTTTTATATTAACTTACGTATAAATTATAAAATTATAAAATAAGCATATATATTTAATTGAATTTGTATAACGATATTTCTTAGTTGAAAAGAAATTCTATTCAAATATCGATATTCAATCAGTCATTATTGATAATACATACTCAATAAATACTCAATACTCAAATAAAATGAAATATACATATATATGTATGTATATAAATTCTAAATAAATTACATCGGACAAATTATGCAAAATGATGCAGCAAAACTGAGCCAGTTTAATATGAAAAATAAACAATGAACAACTCAGGAAGAAATTCAGCTTTTCAGAAATGTTAACTCTGTTCAAACTATACTGATTACTACCAGAATTAATTATGTATGTATATAATAATAGTGATTATTATATCTTTAAAATTTACAGAAATGTATGCACTTACATAAAATTATAATTACTTTATTACTCGTATTTAACAAAGTGTTTTATGTAAACTTATTTATTTTTTTTTTTTGTGTATTTAATTTCAATTGTACGAGAATAAATAAAACGTCATTTTATTTAAATTCTTTGTTTTTTTGATTTAAAAGCCTTCTGTTTTTTCTCAATGTTACACAATTAATATTCAATATTAAGATTAAAAATAATAATGATGACCTTTAAACATTAAATAAAAATATAAGACAAATTTAATTTTCTAAGTACAATTTTATTGAATATTAGTGAGCATTTTAAGAAAAATTAAACAAAAAGCAAAAAACAAACTATTTAATTTAAAATAAACAAATTAATTATTTTCCACTAAATTCATCCATTTATCTACACATACACATACATACATGTGTATTTATTAATTACCGTTCAAAATAATTTGATTTCTGTAAATGACGTGTAAAAATTGAACTTGTATATTACTGTTAATGATATGTACTTCAATGAAATTTACACACACACAAATACGCATACATATATAAAACAATTCATATAATATCAAATATTGATTTATTTACAATTATTCTCTAAATAGTAATTTGAAATATTCCTAAAACAAAAAAAAGATTATGTAAAAATAACAAATTTAACACTATTAATGTATAATACATACATACTTATATTTAGTAAGTAATGACAATAGTACAGCCAATAAAATGCAAAATAAAACTATTGAAATTTCAATAATGTATAACAATAATTATTGCGTAAAAAAAATATTAAATTACTGGGAGGCTTTATTTGATATTTAATTTTTAGGAATTTTCAAGAATTTGTTTAAATATTTTTAAATTAGGAGTTTATTCCTAAGTTTTTATCGAAATAAATTTGGTAATTTTAAAATGGTATATTAATCAAAACCAAGGATTGTAATATAGCACATTTCTTTTTAATAGTTTCTAATTTAGTGGGTAGTTAAAATGACTTAAATCTAAAAATCAAAACAATCTATTAATAATTAAATTAAGTAGAAATCTTAAAATAATAATTTCAGAAAAAATTTTATTATAGGGTAAAGGCTTTAATTCTATTGCTGATTATTCTAAGTTTAAGACATATTGGGCAAGAGGACGATTACTATTTTCGCTTTTAAAAAGTTAATTCGAGAGCATGCATAGTATCGAAAAAATAGGGAACTGATAATGAACACTCACCTAAATTGGCGTGTTAGACAAAAATTTGATCCGAAAGTCAGTTTTTAGCAGTAGAATCCAAAACTCATTTAAGCATGGTATTATGTGCGTTTCTAGTTACATATATGTAAATATAGTTATTTATGGTTCATATACAAATTTATGGTAGGCAACATTGTTGCAACCCTTTTAATCCTGCCCATTGTTATTCACATGTTCAATTTTGATCCTGCAGATCATTATTCAAAAATTGTGACAACGGACTCGCATAGAACCTTAAAATTTATTTATCTAAACAAAAATAAAAAGATGTAACAATTTAAATTATCAACCGGATACAAAATTACTTGCGCTCAGTTTTATCACGTTTCTTTTAAATATGAAGTGCAACCACATAAATGGATATTGAAACTGAACAATTCCTACAATTATTTTGAGTAGATCTTATCAGTGTATGACTTAGTATGACGCACTTGCATAGAATCGAGAACCTTAAAATAAATAATGTCGTATTTACAATAACATCTTGTTTAGAATGTTTATTATTAATTAATATTAATTTTAAAGTTAAAGTTAAAATAATAAAAAATTACCACAAAGAAACATTAAAATAATTTTTTGTTTTCTTTTTTGTTAAAGAAAATAATTGTAAAAAATTGTCGCGTAATTTTGACATTTTACACTTTGCATTTTACAAGAATCGTTGTAAATTTTATTTCTATATTTAAATGTTGTTGCATAGCAATGATGTAAGTATAGCTTGCGGCATTCTATGGTTTTTCCTACAATTACAGTAAAAACGTATTTTAAAGAAAAATTCTAGTTATTAAATTATTATTTATTACAATATTTTAATATTTAATTGTTTATTTCGATAATTACATGTGTACATACAAGTGTACTTCAATGCGTCATCGTATTTCAATAATTATTTATGAATTACATTAAAATTTGCTATAAAATAGATGTATATTATATTTTTTAAATCAAATAACTGAATATTATAAACAAAAGATTGTAATATTATTTTGAATAAGTTCATATATATGTATGAGATTTCAATCCAAAGTTTTATCAATACACATTACATATATGTACATATGTATGAAGTTTTTTCATCATAGTCAGAAGAGTGAATTTCGGATGGAAATTCAAAATTTTTCAACATAAATATAAAATTTCCTAAATATCCGATTTTATCAAGAAATTTCGTTTATTTTAAGATTTTCAAAAAAAATCTAAAATTTTGAACTTGACTAGTTTTTCTCGAAAACTGGAGGTCAGATATGATTGATTGCAAAACAAAAGTAAAGATTTATCGAATAACAAGTGTCTCATGGTGACTTTATGTTGCACGAATCTGAGGCTTTTATCATTTATTTATACGAGTATGTAGGAAAAACCTGGACAGATTTTTCATTTCTAAAAGTTGACCAAACCTTTATGAGTATAATCAAAACAAACTCACATACAGTTTGATTCTGAAAGGTATACAACAATATAATATATGTATCATTGGTTAAAAGATAGAATATGGGTAAAACTTTTGTTCCGTACTAGGTGCCTAATCTTAAGGGTTTCTAGAGACTTTAACGAATTTTCACGAAATTTTTACTTATCCAAGTTTTTTTGGTTATGTTATAACTTTTGTTCCGAAAAAGATTCTACTTTAAATAAACAATTTCTGAAAGGCCTAGTAAAAAGCTTAAAATAGTCATGCTGTTTGATTTTGTAATTTATGTTCCCTCGGAATACCACGCATACGAACTTTAGGGAAAATTAAATTTTTCACTTGTTTCAGTTTATTCTAACCAGACAATTTCGTAAGAAATTTTTTGAAACCTTAAAATTTTTTTTATAGAATAAACAAACATTAAAAATTTTTTATGGTACAGAAGATGTAGCACAAAAACCATTTCTATGTCAAGATTTTAAACGACCTATTTTCTGCTATTTCATTGTAACTACAAACCTTCATTAATTTTTGGTGTCAAGAGTCACTCGAAAATACGGTTGACATTTTGAAGAGCCGTTATTTTGATAAAAATAAAATTGATCTGAATTTTAATGTTTTTATTGAAATGTAACAAACACTAACAAAATGGAAACGCAATTTTATACAAACTTTTTAATTGAAAAAAATTTTAAAAAATTTAAAATTTTTGAAAAGAAGATCTAGAATTTCGTATTACGAAAAACAAAAAAAAAATCTAGTAATCAAAAATTTTTTTTCGAAACTTTTCTTGGCAAAAAAAATTATAGGTTTTTTATTTTGCCAGTTTTTGTAAGAAATGGTACCTATATGGTTTAAAATTTTTAAATGCATTTTTCTCACATTTGGTGTAATTTAAAAATTTGAAAAAAATGTTTTCGAAATCTAGACACCATTTGGCATCAGAAGTTATTAAAATTAACCAGTTGGAGCGAATTTTTAAAAACATGCCATACAAATTTTGACATTTATTCTAATAGAAAAAAAAATATTTCAATAGGAAAATTTAATTTTTTTCGTACAAAATGGAGTTTGTAAATGATATGATATAAAACTTATGAAGTTAATAAATAATTAATAAATAACTTAAATGGATTTATACATTTTAGATAAATGACTACAAAAACTGAAATTAGTGTACAGCTGATGCAACTAAAAAGGTGTACCAGTAAAGCAATTATGTAATTTAAAATATGCGATTGAATACTTCAAGCATTGAAGTGACTTTTCATTGAATCGGTTCAGTCGAAATTGAGATATACGAATACCCAGAGAGACAGACAGACATTTCTCTGGAAATAGTTTATTTACGCTTTCCTAGCATGGAACATTCTTCTACTATAAAAATTGTGGAATTTTCAATTTCTTCTAAAATGAAAGAAACTAAATGTTATGCTTTTGTATCTTCTGTAAAGTAATTAATAAAACTACTTTAATGAAATTACGTCCTTTCTCATAAAATGTTTTTATTGTATGGTTAAATTAGACGAGAAATTTATGTTTAAACATAAAATAATATAGAACATAATATCAGAGTCTATATACTTATTTATACTATACAGATTTATGTTTATGTACATGAGTCTTAAGCAATTTTGATCCATTATAGATGCTGTTATACATATTCACTAGATATGAATATATGCACTTCATGCACTTCTGTAATTCATTAACGGTTATTAACAGATTTGATTGGAGAACCTCATTTATAAAACTGAAAAACATTAAAAAATAAACTATTAAAAATATAGATAACAATAATGTTCCCAAAAAATATTTTTGTAATATCTATAGTTTTTGAAATTCATAAGCGTAGCGTACATATACATACATACATACATACATACATACATACTTACTTCTATAATACTTTTCTATCAAAGTTTTCGATCTAAACATTGAATTATTATGACATTCATTGCATTATTTAACGAAATTTTATTGGTACATAACTCCTCTATTACTAATTTATCACTGATAATAATAATAAAATAATTGTAACACCAATTTAATCGGGCTTTACATGAAATTGCAATAAAAAACAAAAAAAATTTCTTTCCTTCTCTTCTTTTTCTGTAATTTTTGTTTTACTTTAATTTTGAAAGTGAAACTCTGTTATTTTTTATAATAAAAACAAACTGAAAAAAAGAGAGGAAAAATAAAACATCAAGTTTTTTCTTCAAACTAAAAGACGCTAAACAATATAAAATTTTAATCTAGGTTATCCCAAAAAAAAAAAAAGAACAAAAAGTAAATTTTTTTAGCAAATTTTTGAAGTACTTTTGAATTACACTGACTGGAAAATATTTTTTGCATACATACAATCATAACCTAAAATTATTACATACAATATGAAACCCTCCTATACCGGTCCAAATTTGTGACAGTGAACTATTCATGGTCGAATCACATTTCTGTCTCTCTTATTCTTTTCATATACATAGCTTTTATTTTCTGTTTTCTTATATGTGAAATTTTAATTTTTTATTATTTTTCAATTTTAAATATTTTTCACCTCAGGATATTTTCAGTGGTGATTTTGTAATCTCTTAAATATTGAAGAATTTACATATACATATATATTTGAACAACTCATAATAACTATTACTCGTATATCTATACAAATCAAAAAATTATTAAGGGAAATAAATTTGTATTATCTTTAATTTGCAAAAAATTCAAAATTATGTGTTGAGTTCCAAACAAAATTAAGCAAAGGTAAATAACATAGATACAAAAAGCAGATATGTAATACAAAAAGCATAAATACACAATTAGGGTTACCTCTAGTACAAATGCCATCAATCTAAAAAAAAATTAATAATATTATTATTATTATAACCAAATTTTGTTCAATTTGTTCATTTTTCATAATAGGGGTCGTATACTCATAAATACGTCATGCGTCTACCATACCAGTAAAAAATGTCGCTCAAAAATGGGTTCAGTGTGCACTCTATAGTCTATCGTTTCTTTTCTTCGAGATAAATTCTTATGAAAGAAAGACAACTTAGGTGAGTGAAATAGTTACGGATTCACGAACTTACAAAGAAAAAATATACGTATTAATTTTTACAAATTCCAAGAAAGCAATGAGTTGTTGTTTTATGCATTTTGTGAATTCACAATTCATGCTTTTTTATAGCAAATCTCATTGTCTAAATATTAGTTATTATCATTATCTTCACGTTAAAACGATTTTAATTGTTCATATACTTAAGAAATTGCTATTTTTAAAAGCTTAATGTAATTTTTTACGTTAAAATGCAACTTAATCACTTGATGATTTGACAAAAAAAAAAACCGACTTGTTCATGTTTTTCTAATTCTGTTTTTAATAAAATTTTTCGTTTTTTAAATGAGTAAAATAATGACTCGATTCTTATAAGACTTTAAAAGTACTTTTAGTTTTTAGCTTGTGCGTGAACACAAATGGTTGTTATATTAAATACACAGTATCCATATGTTCGTTATACTCACCACTGATACGGTAACACTTATTAGCAATTCATTTTATTATTTATTATAATTATTATTAAAAATTATTGATTTTTATTAATTTAAATTATTTTTAAATAATAAAAGTTTAACAATTTTAATTTTACATATGTACGTGCATACATAAATAATTTTTCATCTCGCTTGCATTTTTTTTGGTGTCGCTCAATTCATCTTCAAAATAAAAAGAAATCTATATTAAATGTTCTCCTGTTGTCAGTCATTTAAAACTGAAAACAAAACAAAACATCGTTGTCGTTATTGCGAAAAACCGACAGTAACAATAAACATTTTATTTATACAATATAATTTGCATTCGAAGTGTACATATCCATAAAATAAAATTAAATTCACATAAATTCTGTATAAGGTGTTTCAGTAATAATATTTCAATCTCTATGTTATGTAATATAATAAAATACTTCTCGCTGTTCTTGATTCTATAGAAAACCTAGGTTAAGAAAATTCAAAAGTAAATTATTAATTGGCAAACAAGATTGGCACAAAAAAAAACATTTTTCTCAGATTTATCTTAGATTTGCTCAGATGGAATAATCGTTCAAAACTTGGACAAGATCGGCGAAATCATTAGCAGAAGTGATAAAAAAATTAGTTTCATGAAGATTTGAAAATGAAGTGAAAATGTCCGCATTTCTGATAGTGAGCCTGATAGTATTCACGATTACTGGGAAAAGTTAAGCACGCATCCGTCGAGGGTTTACAATATTTGTATCGTAAACAATAAAATATAAGAATAGGTTTTAATATTGTTTGTGTAGTCTCTACTCTTTTGTATTTATGAAATAGAGCTATTCCCTGACCGCGGTTTATTGAATTAAAATTTTAATTTTTGTGCTAATTTCATAACGTAATCTAAATTCCTTGTGTCTGTATTCAACTCAAATTTTCATTCAGTTGAGATTATTTAAGGTAAAAAAGAAAAAGATAATAATAATATCTTTTTAGGAAATATATAGATCTACATGTACATATCTACATACCTGTATAATATATAAACAAACAATTTTCTAAAGTATATACAACGTGAATCTGCAAATTGAATAGAAAAAGAAAAATAAAAATTATCTACTTATTAACTGTTTATTACCCACATTTACAGTTAGAGTGTTTACAAAATTTTAGATATACATATATACATATGTATGTATGTAAAAACTACTTATAATAAGTTTGAATAGATTTATTTTAATTGTTTTACCTATTAAAAAGATTTTTATTTTATTGTAAAACGCTTTGTTTTATTTACAAAATGAGGTGGTCACATACATACATATGTACAAGTATGTAGGTCTGTCTAAATCAAAAGATGTTTGCATTTTGCTTTTTTTGTTAGGTTTTGGGTTACTTTTACTTTTTGTTTATAAATGTACACTATATCCAACAGTGTAGGATGGCTATTGCGTTAGTCATTATAAAATGACCTTCAACAAAACATTTTGAAAATCAGTAATGTAATAAAGGTTTTTAATACATCTACTGCATATAAATTTACATACATACACACGTACATACATATATTGGTAGAGTAAGATCTATTACCAAATTAATTATTTAGTTTTAATTTTTACAAAATAACAGTGAAATTGATGTTAATTAATTATGTTTATAATTTTTATTTATGAAAATGTGCAGTACCTATATTTTGGAGATGGTATTTGATTTCTAATTCATTTTCTTGTTTTATTATTTTTTTTGTTGTGAAATAAGTGGAATTTATTAATTAACACGTAAAATATTATCAAAAATATAATTAACGCCTATAACATTTATTTATTCCTGCACATACATTTATATATATATATATACATATATACATACACATATGCGTACCTTTCCATTTCGTAAAATTGATTGACTTTTTGATTAAAATTTGACATTAATTTGGAAATTTTGAAACTGATCATGATCACTAATACGAGTATATGTAAGCTTTGCTTTTTCCGATTAGCTAAAATATAACAATTAATTAAATATGTTTTATTCAATACTTTAAACTGCATGTTGTGAAAAGATTTTTAACCACACTGATTTTACATATTGTTCACTACTTCAATCACTTTTGTATACTCTAACTAGAAAAACTTTAAAAAAAAATATTGTAATAATCTAGATGGCTTTTGAAAACATACAAAATAAATTCTCAAAAATTTGACAAAAACAAATTAAAAATTAAAAAAACTTCTGAAAATATAAGCTTTGATAAATAATTTGGAAAATAGTTGCAGCTTGTTGCCTTGGCGGCTTAATAGATAACTTCTATAAAATTTGTGAAATTAAAGTGAAAAAAAACTCTTAGTGTGTCGGCAGGAATTAAATTTTATTTTATAAAAAAATTGGAATCCAGTATAAATGGTCAATGGACGATAATTATTCACAATTTTCATTTAAAAGACTAATTTTGTTTTGTAATTTATAAATTACAATTTAATTTTGGTTGAGAACTGCCTCAAATTCATTTAGACTTATTGTATCAACTTCAAAATGGGTCATTATTCAAGTAATATAAAATTGCTAATTAATGGAAATTTGATTTTTAAAACATTGTATGTATTTTGGTTGAATTCCCATTCCCAATGAACTACTTGAAGTGAAGAAATCTTAAAAGTGAGCTAAAAAAAGCCGGACACATACATATATGTATGCATGACTTGAGTACGGTGGTTTTTGTATAAAAATTCGGCCGCAATGATATCCTTACGAAATAACATATTATGGTAATTATATTTTTGAAATAGTAAATTTGAAATTTTCTGAGTAAAATGCACAATATAGATTACGCTCAAACTACATGTCAAAAAAGTACGTTGACTAAACAGTACTTAGTTATAAAGAGTACATATGTATATTGCCATAATTTATTTGTTCTTTTGGAAATCAGATAAAATTGGTTATATATTATTGTACAATAACATTTACTGTAATCAGGGCTAAAATATAATTTTTCCATATTCTTACATAAGTTTGCTACTTTGTTTTTAAAGTAATTTATTTTTTTCTACAAGTACTTTTAATTGTAGTATTAAAATTCATAATGTATTTTAAAAATATAATATATGTATTATTCATATTAGTTTATTTAAAAAAAAAAATTAAAATCCTTTATTAATTTTAAAATTAAAATTATATTTTTGTACGAATTTATAATATGATTGAAAATTAATGTTGCGTAAAACTTGTCGAATCTTATATAAAAATTTGGTGAAATAAATTAATAAAAATGTAAATTTGAATTTATAGTTAATAATATTAAATTTTTCATAAAGTAATTGTATTTAGTAAAATATCATTTTAATTTTTATATACATAGTACTCGTATATGGTATGTAGTTGCATTATTTTATTTATTCAGTAATATTGTTTTTACTACTTTCGTTTTACAAATTCAATGACAAATTCATAAAATTACAGTCTTTGTTTAATAATTATTAATTTTTATATATTAATATTCGATTACAATGACATATAAATAATAGTTATTATTTCACTCTATAATAATCAAAACAAGATGTTATAATATCGAATATGTACCTTTCAGTATATCAGTTTCTATATATAATGTTAATCAGTTTCTACGATATTATTATTATAAAATCATTCTAGAAAATATTTTAAGTTCAATTAACTTTTTCTTATTATATCACAATTCAAATAGAATTATTTAATAATTACATGTTTTTTTGTTTACAAAAATATATAGTGAAAAACATTGTATCTTACATACATGTATATCGCCCAAGTATATGTATATATGCATAATATTATTTTTATAACGTATTTTATATAATATTAACTTCTATATTTTTTTTAACATTCTTCAATAATACAAACAAGTTTTAAATTTTAATAATTTTACGTATATGAGAATAATATACAATAATATTTTAAAACTATATTCAATAATAATATTTTATTTGAAAAAATGTTATAAGAGTAGTTTTCCATAATATTTTGATGGAAAATTTAAAGTTTTTTAAATATACATAAAATGTATATAAAAATTAATAATAATACTTTTATTATACAATGTTTTAGAAGATTGTGAATAATATTAAAGAAAAAAAAGCACAATCAGTGCATAAAATTTAAAAAAAAGGTAAACAAAAGTATGTCGCGAAATTGATTTTAATTTTATTCTTAAAACCAGTTAAATTACCACTTAAATTAATATTTCAAGTGTTAATTATTCTATTTCTTGTTTAAACTGTGATCCCATATATATAAAATATGGTTAATAAAATTATTAAAATGTCAATTCAATTAGTATTTTACGGGCATATGATTAAATTTTCACATAATAAAATAAATTGCAAACATGTTATAAATTTTCCAAAATTGAATTTTTAAGGTTAAGAATATAAATTATTGTGCTACTGTATTAGGGACTCAAGAGCAGAGTGGCATAATGCAGAATCAAAAAAAAAAATTTAATAAAAATGAAATTCACTTTTATTCGGGATTGAATATTTATTTGCTGTAATATTTTTTAATATCGAATATTTATTTTCTGTGTATGCGTAGCGTTCGAAATTAGCTGATAATAACTGTTTGATTCTGAATAAAACGGAACACGGCAGTTTGCTATCGCAGCAAACCATCTTTGCAGTGGTATGTTCGAAATTGCTTTTTTGTCAGTTTATTTCTCAAAAAAATAATATTTTTGGTTTTCTAAATTTTTAAAATTTTTAAAAAAGCGAAGTTTTGTAACCTACAAAAATTGAAGAAACATCAGCTAAAGTTTAAATCCTAAAAGAAGCTATATACAACACATCGTTACGATTGTGGTCCTTTTTTATGCAACAAAACCTATAGTTATAAGGGTTTAGTCAATCTATTTCTGAGCACCGCGTATTATGTACATATATCTCATTATTTAAAATTATTAAAGCAGATCCTTAATAAAATGTCATATATGCAATCCTATTCAATTGCTTCTAGGTTCATTAAAATTATATGCCCCCAGAATTAGAATAAAACAAAAGTACAACAGTATTTTATGTAGAAAAGAAAACAACTGATTTAACTTTACTAATTTCTTATATACTGGTAATATGAAATACAGGCTGCTTATTTGAAATTAACTTTTTCTGAACCGATTTCTGATTTAAATTAATCATTACATTGTACAGTTAAATAAAATTGTTTATATTACTATAATGATAATCATATGACGTCACGATTATCATATTTTAATTGATTTATTAAAAAAAAAAAAACAATTACACTTTTCACTTAGTTAAAGGTCTACTAATTACAAAGGTTAAATATATTGTCAAATCAAATGTTAAAATTAAATTAGAAAAATATACAATAATTAATAAATTGTAGGCATTTACATTAATTAATCAATAATTATAGGTTATTTTATAAAGTTTTATACAAAGTAATATAAATTTTTAAGATTTGTAACACTATTGAATTCTTTAGATATTATAACGCGGTATAATAATAACTTTAAATGCTCACGTTAAAAAAAAATATATTATACAGTAAAGGGTGAGAAATTGCTTGTTAATAATAATAATTAGACATTTCAGAAGTGACAATTCAAAAATTATTAAAGTGACAGTTGAAAATTATTATTGACGTATAAGATTTTGTACATAATATACTTATATATATATATATGCATGTACATTTGAAATAGTTTAAGTTCTGTAATTGTTTAATACATTTTTTATTTGATATACTTATTATGTAAAAATGTTTGTTTCTAGTTTTAAAAAATGTAACAAAATAAAAAGTATAAAACTAGTTAAATTGAAAAAAAAAATCCTGTCGGAAAATTATAAATGCAAATGAATTCTGTTTGTCGAGTGACTGTAAATACGTCATAGATGGTCAATTTATTCAATGGTTATTGAAAATATTTATTGTATCTATTAATAAATCTAGCTTTATATAAATTGATAAATGGAATAATAAACAATATTAGTATATTATTTAAGATTAGTTTAGAATTAAGTAGTTTTTCTATCAGTCAAGATCATAATTTAAATTTTTTAATTAAATTTTAGTTATGCGAAGCAGATTTCAGGAGTAAGATTAAAAATATTTGAGAATGGTATTTCTTAAATGCAAGTATAGTAAATTTGTAAATTTGCTTTCAATTTCGAAAACATATAATTTACAATACATAAATACTTATGGACCTTTCATTTTGATATTGGATCAGCATGTTTATATGTCGACCAATATTACTTTCAGACAAGGTGCTGTAAAGTTAAAAGTAAAAGTTCATATATTCAAAATAATTACAGCAAAAACCATTAACAGAAAATTCGTGATTCCTTAATACATTTATTATTCAATGCAGTCAATAAAATTTTTGCTTTAGTTCAATTTAATTCCCGAATATTCTATTGCCTGAAACGTTTAAAAGAACATAAACTAAAATAATTTTCTATATTTTTTCTTTAATTCAATGAAATTTTTAAATAATTAAAATAATACTTAATTTTTGGTTCCAAATCCTTAATTATATTTAACCTTTATTTTTCATACTTCATTAATTATAAAATTACTGATTATGCCAATGAGAATAAATAAGAAAATGTAAAGTACCATGAACCCTACACCAAAAAAAAAAAACTTATTTTAATTGGAAATTATAACTTAAATTAAACTTTGCATAAAAAAATTTGCGTTAAATTAAACTGTTAAATTTTTATGTTAAACTGTTATAATCTTTGTGTAGATTCCGCCGAATTTTCCAATTGACCTTTTTTAAACTTAATAAATGTGCATATTCTTGCAAAATTTGCATTCAAGCGTTGTATAAGTTTTAACAATTCAAATTTAACGTAATAGAACTACTTTACACACATCCTATCAAAAATAAATGTACATAAGTATTCATGCATATGTATGTACTGTAAGTAATGTATGTTTTTATATACATATAATTTTTACTGACACCATGGAGATATATTGATTATATGCATGTCTTATGAACTATGTATAGTATAAATAACTATGCATTTATATAATATATATACTAAAATAACAATTGCAATTTATAATTAAAATATTTTCATATGACTTACTCTTAAATACTGTTATATTTCTTAAATCAGTTTATGTTTCTAGAATTAAACAAGGTCATAATGAGTGCATTCACATAAAAAAAAAATTCAACACAGATATTTCGTTCTTATTTTAGTTAGTTAACCGTTATTCGAATTTATAATTGTGTATATACATATATGTATGTACGTATACTTATTGTAATATTGCAAGCATGTATTTTTGGAATTCTGCATTAAATTCTTATGTTACAAATAAAATATAGCTTGTGTGTTGTAAAAACTTTTTGATTTTTAATTAAGAATGCTAGTTTTTTTTCAATCATTTTAATAATACTGTTATATTAGATAATACTAGCTACAAGTATGTACATAACAATACGGTGTGTTTTGATTTTCATTACATACAATACACTATATACATGCGTACATATAATATATATTTTAATTTACATTTTAGTTATTTGTTGTTCTTCTCTAACGAACACATAGCTTTCAATTTTTGTCTTGATGGTCTGATGATTTCTTTTCATGCTATTTTCAATGAGGTCTAGGATTTTTGTATAGAAACACAAAAATATAAATAAATATTGAATTTTCGTTTCGAATCAATGATTTTGATCTTCTATATTGTATGTACCCACTCACATAAGTAATATTATGCAAATTATTATTTTCAAATTTTACGATATTATAAAATTTGTTCAAAATTTACAACTTACAGCTTTGTTAAAAATTAAGAATTACAGAAAATATTATTGAAATTAATATTTTAAATTTGAATAAATTTGTTTTTAATGAATTTTGAAGATGTGGTTTATTACAATTTACTTCTTATTGAAAAGTGTTACAGTTCCACAACACGAAATTCATGAACTCAAACTATACGATAATATGAATTGAATTTTTTATAGAAATTTAAGATTAGTCTCATGAAATAGTACCCATCTTTTATACATTTCGATTCATACAGATTTTAAAACAAGTAAATAAATTACACAGTGGCCAGTTCATAAAATATGGTAGTATAAACTGGCAACATCCATTCAAAAAAGTGGAATAGTTTTATCACCAAGTTTTATCAATAATAAATCTGCACATACTTCATAATAATTTTAGTAATACAAAAACTATTTTTAATTTATACATTCTTAGTAAACTGTTAAATAAAAAACAGTTTTTTTTTGTTTAATTTAGACCAATTAGAACCAGTTTTTTTTTTATTATTTTTAACTAAATGTTTTGCAATATTAAAGTATTTTTCCGTTTTTCGTAAATATTATTTATTAATACCAAATTTGATTACTAAAACTTGCATTAAACTGATATCACATAAACGATGAAAATCTCGTGTGTCTTTGAATTCAAAGAATTTCATATTTGAAATTAAGAGTTGAAATAAGGAATAGAACCACTTTTTATATTCTTAAGATTTTCGATTACAGATTTGTATATAATTAAGAAAATATGTGTATATTTTAATATACTTTTGTATACCATGCTATTCTATATTTTATAATAATTATATTTTTGCATATGTATGCGTTTGTCTTACATAATCTTGTCATAAACACTTGGATTAAGGCTTAAATTTAAATTTATTATGATTATATGTTAGAAAATAAAATACTTATACAATATGCAAGAATAAATAAAAGTTTGCAAAGAGATTTTTCAATTCATATATAAATTGTCGTAATAACAATGCTTTGTCGTAATTTCACGAAGAATTTTGTATCAATAGTTGTCACACATATGCTCTTTTGGTAAGGGGAATAGAACGTATATCGATTATTGATGGCAAAGTTCGCATGTAAATATAACTAATGATTGAAATTTTATTAAAACAATAAATTGTTTAAATTATGGTTAACTTTTTGTTTTACCAAATAAAAATTTTTTCGTCGAGCTATGAAATTTCAAATAGGACCTACAAAATTATATTTTTTATTAAATTTTATCTTAAATCTTAACAGAATAGTCAGAAACTTTTGAAAAATCAAAGTAAATAAGGAAGTTTCTATTATTTTGTTTCATATTTAGTAAGTGTTCAAGCTAAATGACGACGTACAACTTATATACATATTTAAAACTTCTTTTTCTGTTGTTTCTGCTTATTTTTCTAATATTGTTGGTTGTTATTAAGTTAAAAAATTTGTTTATTATAAATTTTTGTTTATTTTATAGCTTTACGCGCGTATTAATCTCAGTACACGTTGTCGTATAAACGCACTGGCGTATGTGACAAACGAATGCGTTGTACGTCGTCATTTTGGTTGAGCACTAGCATACTAATATTATATTTGATACAATGTACACATACGTTATATGTATGTATGCAATAAATCTATTTTATTAATCCGAAATTGTTAAAAATTTTATGTTAATTAATAATCTAATTTATGTAAACCCATTCAAAATTTTGCAAAAATGTTCCTTTACCAATATTGACTCTTTAATTCTTTTGTAAAACTAAAATTTTTAATAATTTTCTGCTAATTATTGCATGGGCAATGCGTGTTTCTTTTTTGAATTTTTATTCTTTGCTAATTACTCGAACTACGAGTAATATACATCCCTTTTCTAAAATGTTGATGACAAAGTACAAACAATAATTATTAAAATTGCGAACAAAGTGTTAAAATTCGAAACAAAAGTCAGAAATAACTTACTGTAAAATTTTTTGACATTTAAGAAATACCTTAATTTTACTTGCAATGTGACAATTCAGCGAACGATTAACAGCTATAACAAAAGCTTATAGGTCGTTTTGAAAAATTATTTTATAACTTTTCTAACTTTTGTCTTGCTTAACACTATAATGTCATTGTAAAAGTTTTATTAATTACCGTTATATTATTATTATAAAATGAACAATTAAACGTTCATCAAATAAACATTTGGGTTGAAAATTGAATAAGAGTTTAATTATCAAATAATGAACCCTTAACAATCCATTTTTGTTTTCTTTCAAATGTAATAATAATTATTGTACAAATCTTTCTTCATCAAAAATGTATTAAATTTAATCTTATTTCACAAATTTGCAATGACCTTGTGAAAAAGTTTGAAAATGTCAAAGGTGCGTAGCTTTAACAATTTTATTAAAAGATAAAAGTAATTTTCTTTTCTAAATACACATATTTTAAATTAAATTAAAAAAATTATTTTTTAAATTGCTATATCCAGAACAGTGAAATTACTTGAAAATTACTGTCAATCTTTCATACAACAAATATTAAGAAAAGGTCAAATTATGTAAGAAATAAAAATAATTACGTTATACCTTTCAACCATAATTAGAAAATTTGTTATTAAAACTTTTAATTTAGGTGGTATATAAAATAAAATATTTAGTAAATTTTTTATAGTAATTTAATAAATTTAGCGAAAAAAGAAAAATTTATGAACAGTTATAAAGTATGGTGTCAAAACTAAAATGGAATTTTTTTTTTTTTTTGAGCACATAAACTTGTTTTACTTTTAAATAACTAAAAAGAGAGCTCATTCATAAAAAAATTTTTTTGTTGGAAAAATATTTTGGTAGCAACGGTAATACAACACTAAAAGGTATTGAAACACTGAAACCGCATTTTTTATGTTGATTCGCCACAAAAACCTGAAAATTAACTTTTATTTATCAACTCTTAAACTGTAGCTTACATATTGTTGACAGGTATAATACATTAATTTATAACTGTAATTATTAAGATTTATGCTAAGGGCTCTATATAAAAACCCTATCATAATATCAATTTTCCCAACAAATTTTGTTTCATACATAATATGTCATACATGCATATTTAATATAAGAAAAAATTTGAATATTTAGAGCAAAAATATTACAAATAGAACTTTCCGGCTTAGGACTAACATAACGTATAGTACTTGACATTGTAAAATAAAATACCTGAATAGAAAATTTTGCAAGGAAAATTACAATTTTGAAATTTATTTTTTTTTTGTAAAAAATTGTGTACACACTTGATTTAGGAATTTAAATATCTTAGGAATTTGGTTACTTTAAACAATTTCTTTCAAGATATTTTTTAAAAATGATTAATTTCCTATAAAATTATAGCGATTTATAAACCAAGCTTATTATAAAATAAGAAAAAACCATACAAATTTGTCTAATCTAGTTCTAAACAGGGTTAGTGGATGATAGTAAAGAAAACTACTAACTTGGTAAATGAGAAGAAATAATTTGAGGGGTGAGTTTGTTTTACTTATATAATAATGCAAGTTTTAGTACAAAGAACGCTATTAAACATAGTTCATTTCACCCGTAAGAATAAAAACCTCCCACGCGGATCTAACTCTTTTGTACTTTAACTTAAAAACTATACACACCACAATTCTTGTATGATAAACAAGAATATTCCATTTTATTGCTGTTTGGGAATTCTATAATCTATATATACGCTGATATAATTTTATAACTGTTATTGTAATAGTTTTTTGTTAAATATAATTAAAAATATTACCTTAATTTTTAATACAAGCCTGCTTGAATATATACAAATTTACAAACACTTTAACTAAAAAATTTAAATAATTATTAAAAATTATTGTTTCCGGCAAGTTGCATAATTGTTTTTGTATGCATTTTATATACAAATCAAAATTAAAAACAGTCATTTATATTTTTTGGTTATTCCAATTACTAATCTGTAGTGAACTTGAATATTTAATACTGATATATTGACAGCTGATGAATTACATTCATTTAGTTATATTATTCAACAAATTAGTACTTATCTAGTATACGTAAATTCTAAATCGATATACATACATATACAATTGTAATACCTTGGTGAACTTCATTAAATTTATTCAAATTTTGTTTACCTTTACAACCTGTTTCTGTTTAATTCATTTTGTAGATTAATATCCTTAAATAGCAAAATTATATAACAGTTTGAACACTTTGAAATTAATGTTATATTTCAATTATATAGCTGTATGTAAAATACAAAGTGTTTCATAGCTTGGCATCTATTAAAACATTTTTTTTATAAAAATCATAGATCCAATCAATAGTTAAATCCTTGTAGATCAAAACCAATAGATTTATGCACAAGAAATAGATTCAGTCGCCAGTTTTTTTAATGTAATGGAATACGGTGGTTGAATTTCCTCTTTTTAAAGTAAACTATCACAGTAAGTTTCTTATTACTTTTGATAAACAATTCCCAAAGAAATCTAGCAAATTCGCCGTACCTATTAGCAAACTGTCATATTCGCTTGATTTATTGGAATTCGCCATAATATATAGTAAGCTTATTAATTATATTTACTGTTAAAGAGACATTTACTTCTAAAGAAATGAGTTCCAAAAAAGTTAAGAGATGATTATTCGGAAGGAAACTAAGATAGAATAAAACAAAAAAATGTCAAAAATGAAATCTTTTTTAGAATTTGAGGTTCAACTGTTGAATTATGCACACTCAGTACTTTAAATTTTAATATAAGTATGTATAAATAGGTACATAATAAACTAAAATTTAAGAATAAAAAAAATATTCAATAATCGAACAATAAATTAATACGAGATTTAATATTGCAAAAGAATTCGCGTACATTATAGTGTATAAAAGATTTATTATTGCATTTGTTGACGTTCATAATGCATAACCAGTTTTTTATTTTGCTTGCCTCATTCCCCTCTTCCAATGATAATATCGTCAAATATTTAGTTCATATACCTACATGTATGATTATGTATACAAGTTGCATTGCATATCCGACAGTTAGTATAACTATCCAATGCATACACAGAAAAGAAAAACAAAAAGAAAAATTTAATAAAATGAAATTGTGACCGAAAAAATAAAAGAAATAAAAATAAAAAAAAAAATATTGACTGGTTTTCTTAACCTTGAAACAAACTGTTAAATCATCCAATCTATATACACCGTTTATCTTTAGCGTTGTCTCTGTTGTGTGCAGCATGTTATTGCAGTTTAAGTTGCGTTTTAGTTGTGGTTTTGTTATTTAGTTTTTTTTTTTGTAATTTGCGTCCACTTTTAATAAAGTACATACATATATACTTATAAACAAAATAAAATTAAATGTAAAGAAACGATAGTATTTTTTTTTTTATATAGAAATTGGTAAACATTGTAATTACATAACAATTCTAGAAGGTTAATATTATGATGTATTGTATTATGTGCATATATAATGTATGTTTGTATGTATATAACAGAGTAGCAGAATAACTAAATGAAAAAAAGGTGAATGAATACCATTAGAATCAGGAAAATTTTCCAGTGAAATTAAGTTAACTGCGATTTTTTTTAGAAGGTGAATTAGAAAATTAAAAAAAAAATAACAAATAAAAAATGTTTGTTTACTTCCTTTCGTGTCTAAACACTTGTTGTTAGTATGCATGTGTTGTGCATTACATATTTATAAATGGTTGAAATTGGAAAATTTTTATGAATGTTTGCATTACAAATTCGAATTTTTTCATTCAAAATGACAAAGTGGAGAGTTTTTAAAAGTGATTTTTTGTGCAATTTTAAAGCATGCAATTTATTCTTTACAAAAAATTGCAGTAGTACATTAACTTACACATACGTACACATACATATATATGCATATGTCTAGCAAGTTGTAAGTCATTTTGTAATTAAGATATGTAATAACAAGCGGGCATTGTAGGCTCGCGTTTCCCACCCAGTTATGGGGGCACAATAGATCCTTTATTTGATACAACAAATGTAATTTTTTTTATTTTTATCGACTGAATTGCTTAGGTACACTATAAAAGAACGTATTGAGCCCGTATACAAAATTTCATATCATAAAATTTTGCTCTGTCTTTCTGTTTCTAGCCTTCAATAGCTGAATATGAAATTTAAATGTGAGTCATTTTTTGCGAATGCAAAATGAATCATTAAATAAATGAATTATTAAATTTTTGATATTGATTCCTAACTGATAACAACTGAGCCTCAGAAATTGTCTCTTAATAAAAACTATTTAATAAGATTTTTGTTTTATAATTAAATAGTTACAGAACAGGTAACCTTACGGTCGTATATTTTGAGAAATTTTGAGAAATTTTGTCCCCATTTTGTATTTGCATATACTTATACATTTATTTGTCAATTTACACGCATTCAACATGCATAGTTTGTTTTAATGCAATTAATTTCCCAAAAAAGAATCAGTTCGTATATTTTGGTGTTCGACTGTACTTGCATATTCTGTATTACAGATTTATCGACTAATTCGAATTTATTAATATATGTATATGTAAGTATGTAAATATCATTTTAAAATTATGCCATGGAATCGCTCATGTTATTTAAATTTTTTTTGTTAAATATCAACTATTTGTCGTACATTAAAGATTTTTTTATTTTGGTTTTTTTAAATACTTAAAGATAATTTCTTCGTTAGACTATAAAACGGATGAAAAAATTTAGAGAGATTTAAGTAGCATCAGTGACCCAGAGAACTGAAAATATAAGAAAAATCTACAATATGTAAAAAAAAAATAAATAAATTTGTTACAATTTCCAAATCAGAAGATTCAAGTATTTTATATAAAGTTCCATATATCATATTGAATTTGATTATGAAATAATTAAATTTTCATGAATAAAAATTTAAGAAAATAAAAGAGAATAAAACAAGTGATTTTCTGGTTTTGTACTTTTGCCTTTTATATAAAGAAAGAGTACTCATTAAAAGTACCAGCTTACGTACAACCGGCTACTGCATATTTGTAAGATGAAATTTTTTTTAATGCTAATTTTATCGTATGTTCACAATGTAATATGTACATACATATATAAACAAGAAATTTTTAAGAGGAAAAGTAATTGTTACAGGGTCATTTGAATTGCCTTCTTTTTAGGGGAGCGGTTAAAATGGTGTAAGAAAGACCTAAAACTACTCATTTTTTCATTTTTTTCTGATACTATACTTAATTCATACTTTCTGATAGTTTGCAAATATTGAATTCAATTTTGTTCATAAATTCATGTACATATATTATTCATAATTTTGACACAGTTTTATTGTTAATGTAAAAAAGCATTAAAATTAAGATACCGATTATATGAAATGAAAAAAAATGTTTTCATTTTTCTAATTTTTTAATAATTTCATTTATAAAGGGAAATTTTGCTATAATTAAACGTTTACAAAACCTTAAACAGAAAGTAAGGGTGTGCTTTTGAGTTTAATATCCTATAACCAAAGCTTCCTCTTTTATTATAATAAAATTAACTATGAAAATGTTCTTTTGTTCGAATTTCTAAATCTCCATGGAAATTCCTAATCATAGGATAAAGAATAAATTACATACATTTTAATTTTATTAATATAATTAAATACAATAATTAATATAGAATTTGTTCATCATATTTAACAAAAAATCATGTATTTCTTTAATTATTAAACAAATTTTAGAATATTTTATTAAATTTATTAAACATATGTATATTATTAGACGTTAATTAAATTTTATATATTTTTTTTTTATAAATATTAAAGATCTTCGAGAATTAATGATTAAATTGCAAACAAATTAAGAAATTAAATTTAGAGTTTGTAAATATTTTAACAGGGGATTTTTTTTTTTCTAGATTTTAATTTCTAAAATTATAAAGTGTTAAACAGTCCAAGGCACACAGAGAGGGCAAATAATATTGATCCGGATTAAAAAGAAACTGAATTCTTATTTTATTAAAAGATTTTTGTTGATATTACTTATTGTTAGTTTAGAGCAAAGAATAGAGTACCTATTTAATTTTCGGAATCAAATTGTTTTAGAAAATTTTTTATAATAAAAGATTAAAATTAAAAAATTTTTCTCTTCAAACTGCACTCGAACAAGTTACATATTGCTTTCTAGACGTATACTCTATTAACAGAGGTATGAAAAAAATGCTGACGAATTGTTCTTCACATTGCTTTATACTATAACCCACATAATTACTAGGTATTATTTACATTGAGATGCTACATGCAATATTCTATTTGAAACACACAGTCACAAGACCGTCTTAATTTATTTTCCATTATTTACATTTTACATAGTGTGATATCCAAATCGTCTCAAAACAAAATTTTGTTGTAGTTTATTTACCGCATTAATACAAATTTATGTTACCTAAATTTGTTTTTATGTTGTGGATCATTATTTTCGGTAAACGTCAATTATAAATTTTTTTAGCCTAAAAATACAAAATTATAATACATGCGTGTACTTAAGCTTTGAAAGTTTACAATTTGGATCATAAAACTTTGCAAAGTGTACTCTTTACTTGCAATTTAGATGCCACAAAAATTTTTAAAATATAAATTTATTTGTAAACAGAACATAATTTCTTTCAGAACAATTATGTCATAAATAAGAAAAATTACACTTATACAGAAGTACCTACTTATTGTTAAGACGAGGTTACCTCTATAGTATAAAAATATAAAACTGTAATTATTTCTTCAGTATTGTTTTAAGACTTCTAACTCGAATAAATGAAAGATTATCAGTTTTATAAAATCTTTTTGATATTTTAGAAAAAAAACAATGACTACTGAATTAAAACGTGACCAAGTGTTATAAATTTTTAATTATGGGAAATAAAACAATAAGACGGTAGCTAAATTTATAAAACATGGTTTTTAAACCATATTTATGTACATGTGTTTGTTATTACTATATGCTTAGTAAATAATAAAAAAAATCTGATGTGGTCAGCACATAACCAACCGCATTGTGTATTGTCTAGTTAAATGAAAGTGTTGCAGAATATAATAAAAATGTCTGTTAAATACTTCTTTCCAATTTTTAGGACATTAGTAAGCTTATAGTTAACATACTTAGACAAATGTAAATTTGGCTCTTAGTAGAGTTTCGCTTTGTGCTACCCGAATTCCCTGAAATGCTCGCCAGTTAGTTTCGGTAACAACCAGAACTCAAATATCAAATTTCAAGAAATTCCATCAATTCGTTCCGCAGATATGGTGAAAAATGTAAAATCGGCCCGCAGACCAGTTTTCGAGCCCTGATCTTTCCAAAAAATTTACATGTTCATTGTTTTAATACGAGGAATTCAAATATTAAATTTCAATGAAATCGGTTGATTATTTCTCTTTATATACACAAAAATGTATATTTGGCCCGTAGTAAACGTCTAGTTGCCAATGCCTGATTTCTTCCAAAACATAGGAGTTTCCGCGGACGGTCGAGCTGAGCTTACATATAAAATTTCAAGTAAATCGGTTGGATATTTTCTTCAAAATGTTCAAAAATGTAAAACAGGCCCGCTAAAAAGTGCCTTCCCGAGGCCTGGTATATACCAAAAGTTGATCAATCCGTGCCATGGTGGAAATAAACTTACATATAAAATTTCATCAAAATCGGTTCATCTTGAGATACACGCGTGCACACACAGACCGACAGACCGACAGGTTACTAAAAATAGTTTATTTACACTCCCCTACTATGGAGAAGTACGTTCCCACCGAAAATTCGATATGCAAAATTTGTTGCCATCACGTAACCTACCTATTGTTTACACAATACGGTCGGTAAAAATATGTATCTTCGTACTGTAAGTAAATTAAATGTAACTTAAAGATATGGAAATAATATGTTCAGGTAAAATTTTAAAGTTCAAGGCCCTCAGAATTGTAGTGTTTTTTTATAGACATAATATATACATTATATAAATTATAATAATCTTATAATTTAGGTATATATACATGTCACAAATCAATCGGAAAGAATTTTAAATACGATTTACATACAAAATTACATTACGTTGCTTGCAATATTCTAGCAAAGAGAAAAAATCATTTCTTCATGTAGTTGAAGACAATTTGAAGTTATGCTGCTTTTGAGTTCGGAAATTTATTAATTTTCATCGTAATCTTGTTCGATAAGAGATTGTGACTTGGAAGAAGGGAATCAATGAAAATGACTTGGATACTATTTACGTATACATATATAATACAGATTTAGCAAAAGATTTTTGTTACTCATAGTCGACCACTACTGATCTCTTTGCCATTTTTGATATGAGAAAAATGTGGAGAAATTATTACATATTCTATACAAGATTTCTACAAATTTAAAATACATTTATCAATATTGCGATTTTTTAACACATACGCATTAGTCCAAAAGAAATTATTTAAAACCTAAGTTGTATTTTTCAATCAAGATGTTGTAAGTTTGAGGTGACAATGTGACATTATCGTGTAACTGAATGTCACGTAAACGATTACCACGTAAGAAAACTTATAAATGACCTTGTAAATTATTCGTAAGAAAATTTCATTAAGATTTTTGCCTGTTTGTACTGATTATACCTTAAACTTAAAATTACGAAATTTATAATTAAATTGCAATAAAAAAGTAAAAAATTTAAGCATTTTAATCTAAAAATGCGTGCTAAAAAGAAAGAGGAGAAAAAGTTTTTTTCTTTGAAGTAATTAAAGAAACGAAAAAAATGTGGAGGTACGTACAATTTCAAATTTGAGATATGTATATAGAAAAAAACAAATATTTTTTTGGAAGACAGTGTTAAACAATGAAATAAAAAGTACCTGAGATTGTAAATGAATTTTTTTTATTAGATTTTTTTGGTAACTTTTGCATCAAATCTGATTAGAAAAATTGCATAAAGAGATTATCAGAATTACGTTTCGTTCAAAATACATCGATGTTATTTTAGATCAAAGCGGAAAACCAATACTAAGTTATGGTCCTAGATCAATAAAGTATATACAATTTAACAAGCTTCGGATTCTCAACGCTAATAAATATAAAGGGAACGAAGCTGGTATAAGTTAAATTTTTACCTAACAAAGGAGAGACACCACTTTGAATTAAGTCATTGAAGAAAAGAAAATTTTAAAAGCTCACTTTTCAGAGATGCCAAATTTGTGAACTGATAACAAGAGATTCCCAATTTGCAGAAAAAGCTGGAATTCTATGACACATAAAACAATAACGTTTTTGTAACATGAAAAGTAAAAAATTTCAAATTTTTGGAAATTCAAAGTTTTGTTATTCTGAAATCAGTAAAGATTATAACCAATTTATTAGTTTTTCTTCCTACCTTTACCAATTATATTTAAGTATACTTCTACCTAATGCAAGAAAGGACTTATATTTGAAGTTTAATAGAAAAAAAATTTAAAGACTCCGGATTTACTTTTGTAGCCTCTGTAGTTCGGAATCTGTCTAAGTGTGAGCAACGTCTCCATACGAAGTTTTACTAACTCGTGAGGATCTATGTAATGAAATGATATACATGGCACTTAGAAATCAAATATCCTCTATTTGGACGGTATTGTTTACATCCCATTTTCCGTAAAGCTGATAATTCTCAACTATGTGTGTGTCTCACTAAATTTTATTAGATAATAATAACATACTTATGTATATATGTAAAAAAATTTAAATTATTGTTAGTTGTAATCTTATATTGAAAAATTTCTTGATCCTATTGATTACCGTTAATATTTTACCAAAAATTTAATGTTTTTATTTTGACGGATCGGTTTTAATTTGAAACTATAATTTATTTCTTGTTTTTTTTTGTTTTGTTTTTATTATTTATGTTATCATCAATTTTATTTGTTCAAAATATTTAAATGACTGTTGATTTTTTACATTACTCACCGCTACTACCATTGTTGATGCTCACAAATATATGATTCCAATATACATTCATACATACATATTATACTTTTATACTTTATATCTTCATATTATGATGGTAAATTTTTCGGTAAAATTAATGGACACTAGGTATAATATTTTTATCATTATTTCTATTTTGTTTATCTTCTATTTTTGCGCAAATTTATATGCATATGTAAGCGTATATACACCTATATATATGTGTTTGAATACTATAGGTATCATTGTTTGGTGTTGAACTTTATTTTTTTTTAGATATTATTGTTTAGCAGTTATTTTAATTTGTATTTTTTTTAAATTGATAATAAGATGTTGATGACTATTTTGTTTACCCAATTCACATAAAAAATTAAAATTGAAATTTCATCTTATGTATAGTTGACCTAAATCAGGAAAAACTTGAAACAAATTTTATATTGTACCAAAAATTTTAATTAAGGTTTTTATTTTTTTTTATAGCTCAGCCCATGACATCTAATTGAAAATGAGGAATCAAGTGTATAAGTAGGACGTATACGCATTTTCAATTTTATATTCGAAAAAATTACAACGACCGCTATACGAATGCTTTCTCTTTTTTTACACCGTTGTGTTTCACGATAGGAAAAACAAGTTTTTTATTAAGTACATTCATACAACCTTTATTTTCAAACTTCTGCTTATTATTTTTATAGTTTTTTTTCACCTGCATTGAAGAAGGTGTTAAAATGTATTTATTTATTGTTCGTTTTTTTTTTCGTTTGTCATAATAATTGTTGTGTATTTTTTAAATTTAATAATTAATTTTAGGCTTTAAGTGTGTATGTATGATTAAAATATATTTCATTATTTTTACAAAATTTTTTATTAATTATTTCATCAAATCAAATAAAGTTTAACAAAAGCTTTAGGTTTTTTACATTTACAATACCAAAGGTATACTCATCAAGAAATTAGCTAATACAAAGCACATATATTTATGTATGTGATAGTAAAACATATAAAGTTATACTCCTTAACTCGTTATTCGTAATATATGTAGGTAATGGAATATACAAATGAACACTATTAATTGATAAAATATTTTTGAAATGAATGTGATTAATTGGCTGTAATCTTTTTTTATACAACTTAAAAGCACGCTGAGCAAGTTTCAAGTTGGTTATAATCTGATAAAATAATTTGGATAAGTAATTTGGTTTAAGAGTCGATTTTCAATGATGAGGCATGAAATATGAATTATTAAATTTCAATTTATTCATTAAATTTTAATTACTTTCTTTAAATTTACTTTCTTTAAATAAAAAATGTGAAAATAAACATAAAGTGAAAGAATAAATAATAAAAATTTACCAAGGTCTTTTAAATCTATTTCTCCTAGAACTATCAGACACGAGTACTTGTTATAAATAGCTTCTTTTATAGTGAGACGATGGAAAAAAATTATTCCATTTGAAGATTGGACATCTATCTCATCTGTCTTCTCATAATATTAAGACAAATTCAAAGCTTCTTGTGGAAATTTGAAAAATTTTTTATGTCTTATGCAGTCCCAAAGAAATTCTTTTATTCTGATTTTTACAATTTAGAAAAGTTTGAAAATTTGTAAATTATATAAATATATGTGTCGCTCTCTATAGCATAATTTCTTACACCTACATGCATAAGATCTTATCAAATTCACGTATACTAACTATATACTACTTAAATAATTTCAATCAATTTAAAATCCCTCATACTCTTCATTATAAATTAATATTTATATATAACATGAATGTGAAATGAATAAAAATTAGTAGTAATTAATTTAAAATTACAAAAAAAAAATTCATCAGTTGAAAATTTTATAATTTATTTTGGTTAAATAACAATTAAATGTGCTATTTTCTATACGCGTTTACGCATTGTGCAGTATAGAAACCGCATTTATGAACTACAAAATTTTTGGAACATTCACATTTGATGGTGGAAATTATATGCTCGCTACAGTTTTCCTGTATTCTTTTATTTATTAAATTTGTTATTTTCTTTTTAAATATTTATTATAAATTTACTAATCTCTTTTTTTATTTTGTCTTATCTTTACAGGTAATTATATTATTAAAGAAGCAAGAATTTGTAAGCAAATTTTTCTGATTTTCTAAAAATTAATACTTACTAATCAAAAATTTTACTTAAAACATCAAAACTTTAATTGAATATAATAAGGTAAAGAGTTCCAAAATTAATAGCGAGAACATAAATAATATTGGAGGTTATACTTTATAATTACCAAAGTAGGCTACTTCTATATGCACAAAATATAGTATGTGAATCAGTAATTCAAATTTAATTAGGTTGGCGCGCAACTGTTTCGAGTTTGTTAAAATATATTTTATACAACTACAACAGCCAATCATATAAAAATAAGTTTTTTTTTGATAATTGCAAATTGATAGTTGCATTTTAAACGATATCAACATTTATGGTCTTGAATATCTAGGAAAGCAATATTTGCAACTCAGATGAGTTTCTTTGGGCAAACATTAAAATCGGCAAATTGGGTATTGTATGAAGAGCAAAGCAACCATAATTTAAGAAAATAAAATACTACTATCGGTTTGTCACTAAGCAAACAAAGAAATACAAAGAATGATGAGGAAATTAGTAAAGAATAGAGTTTGCTATAGAACGAAAGATTTGATTATTACGAAAAAAACAAGTAAAATATAATTTGAAATCAGTGACAACACAAATTATTGTTATATATAACATATAATTAAAAATAATTTAAATTGATGGAAAGTAAATGTCTAAAAGCTTCCTTGCAAACGCTAAGAACAAAAGAACCGGAATTCGCAGTACGCAACAGTCTGATCATTGGCTCATTTTAAGTAATCCATTCTATCATATAGCCCGGTCCAGTCAGTGATTCAAAAACATTCTATGCAATTTAAAACTTTAATACCCAAGTGAAACATTTCTGTGACTCACTTACTTCTTCTATTAGTGTAATTTTACAATATCTATGAGTTTGTGTATTATTTAAATTTTATAAAATTTGAACTATGTTTTATTTTTTTTATTTTTCGCATATCAACCATATTTTTTTCAACAAATCAACATAATATAAAAATAAAGCAAGTCAATGTAACAATATAAAATTAAACTAAAATTCGATTTATATTTATGGAATATAAATATAAATTAAACTCTTAGTTTTAATATAATTGGAATACCTTTTAAAGTTTTAACATTATGAAGAAAAAAAAATCATTTTGCACCAGAAATAAATTCAATAAATATAAAATGGTGTTGTATTGCAATAAATTACAATTGTAATATTACTAACTGCTATATTATTCTTATGCAAATTTTGCTATTTAAATGTAAAAAGTTATATAATAAAAGATTGTATTTCAAATATAAAATACCAAATTATTCAAATTTTGTAGCCACCTGGATTAATGCCATAATGTTCAATTGTTTAATTTATTATATTGAAGTTGCTTCAACAATTTTATAATGGCTATGTATAACTAGCTTGTATGTATATCTTATTTGTTTTAATAATTTGTATTTTATATATAGTCATCTCTCGATATAACTAACTTAAACTGTGCTTAAATGTGAGATTGACGTATTATAAAACAAAACAATTCACAAATGAAAATTATGTTTTTTATCAATTAATCGGGAAAACTTACATGTATTTTTGATTTAAAGTACTAAAATTTCAACATAATAAATAGATAGACGCTATTATAATCGAAGCAACACCATTACGAGTATAAATTTTCATTATCATAAAATTTTGTTTTGATTTTCACACCATTAAAACGGGAAACGCATTTAAACATAAGTAGTGCTTATTTTAAAGGCTGACTGTAATTCTTAAAAAAGGGAACTAATACAAAACGCTTATGAACTACTTAAATAATTGCATAGTGTGTTGACTAACATTATTTGCGTTGATTAATATTTTAACCTTAAAATAAAAAATATTAAGCACTTAATTTGTCAGAATGCGAAATCTTGTTATATTGCGGAGTAAAGTAAAAATTTCTTTTCTTTCAATAATTTAATTTTATTTTTCATTATAAAGAGAACATTATTATGTAATTAAATAATTTATTACCATTGATAAAGAACATTAATATTCCCAATCAATATTTGTTTTCTAGAATTTATTTCAGAACAATGCTTTTCAGCACTTTTCGAAAATAATAGCGTTTAATAAAAATATTCTACTAAGATATTCATGTTTATCTTCATAATTTAATTTTTCACATTTAAATATTTCTCATTCGCTGACCTGAAATTCAGTTAATTAAAATTTTTATATGCAATAATTTGATTTATAATTCAATTGATGAAGAAGACATAAAATATTTGTAACATTGTTTTACTGACCTAAACAAAATTTTTTCATATTTTGAATAGCTAGAAAGACGCTAAATTTTGATTTTTTCTTCAAGTTTCATTCACTTTTCCACAAAAACAAAAGCTACAAATTAATTCAAAAATTTTATCCAAAAATTTTTAATCAAAATTTAGATTTACATATAACAGTCATAATGATTTTTATGAAATAAATCTTTTGTGAAAAAATCAAGTTGAAGTAATTATTACTTTGAGTCATAAAATTTTCAAAATTATTTTCTCCGGTTTTATAATTAGAAAATGAGTACATTTAGTAGAAAATTATGTAATCATAAAATCAACAAAATGTTGAAAACTTTAACATATTTAATCTATATCGGCGGATCAGCTAATTACTGACAGAAAATTATCAATTAAAGAAAGAAAAATTGATTTTGAAAATATAAGACAAATGAATAAAATTTGACATTCCGGTCTCAAATTAGTTGTTTAATATGACGTATCACTTATTATATGTAGGTACTTCACAATAGTTAAAAAAAGATTAAAAAATTATATTTAGTTGATTTGATGATAAAGGCTGATTTTCTGTTACAAATTTAGATCCAATAACTTAAATTTTAAATAATTATCCTATAATTTTGTTTTAAAAGATGATTGTGTCTATTGCATCAATGAAGTTAAAAATTATATATGGAAATGGATCAAATCATAAAGAAAATTTTAACAAATTCCATTACATTTCAAAATGTAAATTGAACTTGAATTAGATCATAAGTAATTAAAATATTATCTACAATTTAATTGTTAATTCACAATCATACACTTATATTGATCCCATTTTGCAAAAGGTTCTTGCTAATGCTTATACTAATGATTTAACAAAATTTGTCAAAAGATCGTTATAATTAATTCTTTTTTATGAAATAATTTCACTAGCAATTTAATGAAAAATTTAATATTAGAGTGTACTCATACACAAATTAATTATTTTGTATTTGATTAAATGTGACAAAATTTTTATAAAAATTCCAACAGTGTTGCATGCGTACATCGTTTTTTTAAAATTATTAAAAAGGAATGTTAAATGTCAAATAACAATTACGGTAATTAAGTGTCATCTAGTTGTGATAAGGTTAGTGAATAATGACAACAATTAAACATTTAAAACAACATTGTATATACATATAATTAAATGAGTACCTAAAAAATATAAAAATTTAATAAGTCTACTTATCTACATACATATATAAATTTTAAGAGAGCATACTTCAAAGTTTAGGAGGTTGCCATTGTTATTTGAATAATCTATTTGAACTTTCTTTCTTTTAATTATCATCAAAATATTATTTTTGTTTAAATAATGTTGAATAACAGTAAAATTGTAAATTATTTTAATTCAAAAATACAAAAATTCAAAAATTTTCAACTATTATAAAGTTTTTGCACCTTATAACAAAATATTTTTTTATTTTACAATAAAATTGAAAATTTTTTTTAAAATTTTATTGCGTATAAGGCCTAAGAAAGTAAATATAGGCCATTTAAAAAATTATTGCTTTTGTGAAAACATTTCTTATATTTTTACACAAAAAAATTGATTCGTTTCGAAAACGCATCAGCAGAATTTGTACTTCAATTTTAACAATAAATTTTTCTATATATCAATCACACAATGTGTTTGAAAGAAAAATTTAATTTAAATACATTTTATAATTAATGTTATACGTATACGAGTTTTAAAAATAATGATATCTCAAACTATAATTTAAAACTCTATTATTTTATTAATGTTATAAAATAGACCTGTTGGCTTTCAAACCAGTTTACTTACGTTAACTTTAATGTGTCTTAACCTTTCAGTTCTATAAGCATTAATCATAAAATGGAAATAATATAAATATCGAAATAGATTATAGATTAAAGAATTTTAAATAAAAATGTTTTTTTTTTTTTTACAAAACATTTATTTTATTCTTTTATTAATAAATAAAAATTTTTATTGTAAGAAAATTAAAAGGTATAGTTTTGATTGAAATGTGTAAAAATTAAAAGTTATTTTAAATTAAGTATTTATTATAGTATTGGCGGTTTGTTTTTTTAACTCTTTAAATCGAAAAATCCAATTGTTATAGACGAAATTAATCCGTCTTAATTTATAGTTTTGTTGCTTCAATATACAATATTACAATTGATTAGTTGGTTGACATGGCCGGTTTACCGCATACCAATTATCACAAATGTACCGTTTTGCTACCATTATCTCGTGAGCTGTTTAAGTCATCCGATTCTGTTGAAGAATCTGTGTTCATTTTCGATATCAATTTTCAATGTCCAACTTCGTCACGTTAACTCTACCTCGCGTATGTTTAATTAAAATTTTCTTACGAAATTTAAGTTATCGAGCAAAGAATCAATGCTCGATAACTTAAACGAAAGAGACGAATTTTTCGTCTCTTTTCTCTTATTTAAACATTGTAGGAATCACATAACTTTAATTACCTTAATTTTGCTTCAAATTTTTTGTCTAATTTAAATTTTCTTCCTTGGGGCTTTAAAGTGTTAATTTTCTTGTACAACATTGACAAAAGAAATTTTGATATGATCTTTTTTTTTTACATCTTTCCACCTGAAGTTTCAACATATATAGAAGGTGCTGATATTGATAAACTGCATGCAATAATTTGATTTTTTTTTTCATTCAACAAAATCCAATTTATAATATTTTGCTTTTGAGATGGTATCCAAAAATTTAAGATAATTTTTTTTATTTATTTCAAAACATTATATAATTTTTGTTTTTTTTTATCTTTTGGTTAATGATTTTGAATTTTTGGCATAAAAATTGATAGAAAAAAGAAACAAAAATTTCATAGAAAATGAAAGTTGATTTTCTTCTCTCTTTTCAGTGTCTAAATGCTACCCACAAGAAAATTTGAGAATCATCTTGAAATTTTGTTTTGATTTTTCTTCACGTTTTTTCATATACGAGTAGTTACACCATTATCAAAAAAAAAAACCAAAAAAAATTGAATTGTTACTTTAATGGATCTACTTTAATAATATAACACACAAAATTTATTTTTATATATGGTTTTTGTTTTGGTTTTCTTTATCCCATATATGGAGGGTGACTTCTTCTTATTTTTGTTTATTTTTTTTTTAATTTTTACATAAAAATGAAAAAAAATTAATTTGAAGAAGGAAAATTGTAATCTTTTGTAATCAAAAAATATTTACAAATTACTTAGGCGGTAAGTAGGTGCACGCGTCTTGGTCATTATTATACCACACTCAAAAAAATATACACATTAATTTTATATCTATTCGGTATATAAAAGATGGGAGTGAGGGTATCTATTACTATATTTAGATAAATATTTTTTTCTTTAATTTTTCAATGCTATAATGTTGAATTAAATTTTTATCATTCTCTTTGAATCATCATTGGATAGTAGTTAGCGTCATAATGTACTTACCCTATTCTTATAGTAAAAATTCGTTTATAATCATCAAAACGTGTAATATAGACTATACGTATAAAATTTCCAAAAAAAAATTCAATTATATGTATGAAGTACTTGTAAAAGTTTGTGACTAATATTAATAATTTCGAAAATATATTTTCTTTAAGTTAGAATTATGGATATAGAATCTAAGTATTATAAAATTAGAATTTTTAAAAGTCTTTGTATAAAAGTAAAAAAGGCATTAGACAAATAATGATCAGCAAAAAAAAAATTCTAGCAAATCAAAATTTGCTCCTTAGATCTTTATAAGTTAATATGATGCTCTTATTCTTGTTATGCTAAAAGTATCACGAATATCCGAAAAGAGCCATTGAATAAGCAGACTTTTTGATAAAAATTTATTATATTAAAGTTTCATGTATGTATGTATAGAAATATCGTGCAACAAGAGCCAGCTTTACTAAAACCTTATACAATTTCTTAAATATTTTATGTAAATTTTTTGAACAAAAAATAAGCTACATTCTTGGGCTAAAACAGAAGGGAAATTAGTTAGTTCTCTTTTTGAAATTTTTCCAATTAAATTTTCTGTGACGTAAAAGAAACGTTCAAGTACTTTTTCATTTTTAAATTAAATGAATTAATCCAAATTTTTTTTTTGTTTTCCTCATTTTTTGAAATTTTAAATTTCATTTCATTTTAAAGCTTTTCGTATACGAAAAAAAAGTACGCAACAAAATTAAAAATAGAGTTATAAACACCATTGCATAAAATTAGGCGTAAGACGAATTATTTTTAAAATTTTACGTGTAAATCAGGATTTAGCATTCAAATGAGCAATGTTTCTTATTTATGACCTTTCCGCTGGAAATTTGCCTTTCAATAAACAAATTCTTTTATATCAAAATCAAGAATTTCCATAAATTAATCAAACATAACATTAATTAATATTTGGCATATTTAACGTACTTCATTTGGTAAATTTTGTAATCAAGAACTGCATCACATGTTATTTATTAAGGTTTAGCCTTATTAGAACCTTATTTCCATTAAAAATAAGGTTCTAATGGTAACCGAAGTAACTAATCACTGAAGTGATTAAAAATTTACATTGTATAGTTAAGTATCCTATAGTTTATTTGCAGAATGCTTTTTTTTAATAAAATTGAATGGCAAAAATTAGGTATTTCTATTATTACTAATGAATTACATTCAAAATGATTTTTCTATTTTTATAATTATTTTATATTCACAATATTGTACGTAATATGTCATAATTTCTTAATTTTGTTATATAGAGAAAATTATAAGATTTTTGTAAAATTGTAATGATTACAATTTAACCTACTTTTATGTATATGTATACGAGTATTCCTTAAATTTTTTTTTCTCTTTTTTCAAAGTAATTATAATAATTCATTATAGATCTGACAAAATGTGTTGTAACGCGGATTACATTATAATAGTAATTAATTTTTCTCAAAAAAAAAAAAATTTTAAATTGTAATTACAAATATATTTTTTCAAATTTTTGGTAGAAGAGAAATGAAAAAAAAAATTTGGTTGTGTTAGAGTAATTTTTATTTTGTCATAATAATAAAATTTGAAATCCTTTAAAATAATTTCAAATTATAATTAAAATTACTGCTTTTAATTTGACATTTTATAGGAGAATGAATTAAGCAAAGAAAAAAATATTTAACTATAAAAAGGCAGCTATTCATTTAAGTTCGCCAAAGATTTTACTCATTTGAATAAATTTGTGTATTCAGATGATTTTATAAGTATATATTATAGCTTAAAATATTTCAATTTGAGTAGTTGCTTTCTGTAAGAGTAACTTTTTATTTTTTAATTTTAATATCTTTTGAGTGACAAATATAAAAAGTATAGTAGTTTGAAAATGCTTGCAAAAATATAATTTTTTGAAAATTAAATATTAATATCAATTTCATAGAATAAAACTTATTTTAGCACTTTTATGTTGCGAAACAATTTATTTAAACATAAAAAACGAAAATTTGAAAAATTCAATTTAAAAATGTTTATAGTTAGAGATCGGTCAGGAAAAGTATAGGACTTAAAATAATTTTAAAACTAATACCAATACTTTAAAAGTACAAGTAAAAATTACAATTACAGAATAATTATTTTAGATCATTTGCTTTCATAGAGTTCTAACGCAACAGTGCCATAATTTTAAGACGAATTCATTTTCTAATGTTAATTTCATAATTACTCATAAGCTAACAAAGTTATAAATTCAATCTTAAACATTAATATATATATATACAAATAATCAAATATTAAATCTAAATAAAAGGAAGCAACGATCAAAGACAGGCGAAAATTCGGATTAAATGAAATTAAATAGGAATGTTTGCATGCATATTAATGGTTGTTATTAGTTGTTATTATTACAATTAAATTAAATATATAGCATAGCATAAGGACGCTATTTTTAACTAGTATGTGTAATACGTCCTTATGACATAATGTTATACTTAAATATTAGTATCAAGCATAAGGTTCTTCCTTACTGCTGTTGGAAATTAAAATTCTTCATTGCCGAATACGTTGTATTGAAATTGAGCTATACGGCACTATTTGTTTTATTTATATAACGCGCGTACATATATGAATTGACGTTTATATAAAAAGTCAATTAGTTATTTAGTTTTATCTATGAGATGAATGTAAAAATTATAATCCAAAATAAAACATGTAAACATTTCTAAATTTTTATGAGCTAGAATTGATAATCAAAACATTAAAGCAGAAAATTTTCTTATAAATTAAAAAAAAAACATATTACAACATGTATAATTTTTATTACAAAACTTTTGATTATAACACCAGATAACCAGATACGATCAATTAAATCACAAATTATTAAAACAATGTTGTTTCTACTCTAATTTTCCATATTCGTGCTATATAAAAATGCCAATTTAATTGGAAAGAACTTTGATCTGATTGCCAATAATTCACAAAGCAGATTCACAAGAATTCAAAAATAGAATAACATCAATACAATTTTAACACTGAATGTGAATAGCGCTAACACACATTTTAACACATTTTACGAATTTGTTGCGCTTTACGTATTTCCTGATTTTAATTTTACTGTTTGAAATTTTAGTGAAATTTTTCCTTTGTTTTGAAAACAAAGAAGCTTTATATATACATATATTAATTAATTATATAATTAAGTATTTTTGCAAGGTTTTAGCCTAGAAAAAAAACCAATTAAATGATTTGGATCAATAAATTACATGTAACTTCTATATTTTAATTGTAAATTTGTAATTACATTGAATTTTTATTAGTGTACAATTACAATAAATATAAATTAACTTATTTAAGTTGCGTTTTTATTTTTTCTTGGAAAATTCAATATCAAAATTTTTTTATTTTTATTTTTATACCCGTAATTATAAAGTGTGAAATAATTGATTAACCGCAATTTCCATATATACAAAATAACAGTTATAATTAAAATAAGGTTACACTCAATTGCCTTATTTGTACAAATTTACATTTATTTATTTAAAAATGTATACAAAGTAAATAATTACATCCTATATAATGCACTTGTTGAATAAGATTTTCAGTTAATGTCCTTAATTCTATATAATTTGGAAATTATATAGAAAAACATCAGAACTTGATAAATAAAAATTAAGTTATTTAATTAATTTATGCAATTAATTATTCTTCCGGATAAAGAAAAGGTCAAAAGTTTTTTCCTATTCTATTAATTAGAGATACGATTGTGTAATTCATATTGTGATTCATATTATGTTATTGCACTGTTGATATGATTAAAAGTAATAAAATGCCTTAAGAAATTGAAATACATATAAAATTTAAATTCACAAAATGATTCATAATAAATATACTTAGTATTAATGAAATGCTTAATATCCCTGACATCGGAATTGTAATCATACCGTATCAATAATTATTGGCATTTATAAGTTGAATTTTGCATTAATATAGCGTTATTACGATTCTGATCTCAGAATATCTGCTTTATGTTATGGATAACGCATTAGATGGAAGCCTGTAAGACTTTGATTATAACCTTGTCTGAACCAATTTTATTACTGATTTTCGTAGATATAAGAAAAGAATGTTTCTCTTCATTGGAAAACCTGCAAAATAAATTTATACACATAGATTAAAACTTTTCATAAATATTAAATAATAAAAATAAAAATCAAAAAAAATATTAGCATTGCTTGGCTAATTTTTGGTGTTTTACCTTGAGTGACTGTAAGAATTTGTAAACTTGAGTGACATAGCTACTCTTTTTTTGCATATATTATAGAGTTGCAGTTATTAAAAAAAGTTTTTCAGTTTTACGCCTTTGTTTCCGATATTTACGTCTATGTTTGTTTTTCATAAGTTCATCCGAAAATCAAATCCGAAAAGTATTAACTAGAAGACTGTCATCTGGAATGGTTTAAAATGAAAATTACAGCTACAAATTTTATGAAACAAGTATTTTAATTCTAATTTCTTTCAATCTACTGTAGTTCGATGATGGATAATGCATTACAACATTCGAAAGTGTTTAATTAAAATTACAGCTTAATTATTTAGAGTAAAATTAATTAGAAATTAATTCGAGATTTATTAATAGAAATTTGTAAAAAGTTTTGTCTAGCTTGATATTAAAGCTGAATCCCGCGAACGGTAACAGAACGGAACGGTAATTTAATTACTGAATCCCGCAAACGGTAACAGAATTGATGATGGCATGCGAAAGAGTTAATTTTCAAATTATAAAAAATTGATGTTGTTATTGCCGAAGAGCATTCAGTTGATGATTTTGTAAAATTTTATACTTATTCAAAGAATCAATGAAAGTACAAGCTATATGTATACCTACGTATATCTGTATTTGTTACACACATTTTTTTCTTATATAAATGTACCCAAAAACACCACATTGTATACGTAATATTTGTCACGTTTGAATAAATTTACAACTTAAAAATTGTAATTTCAAATATCATACATGAATTAAAACTTTGTCAGGTTTCGTCTTCTCTAAAAAAAGAAAAACATTTTGAGTATAACAAAATTAAATACTTGTATATACTACAGTTTTTTCTCCCCTAAACTTTATTCTTGAATTTTAATAATGTTGTTCTAAAAACGGGTTTTAAAATATTCCTTTAATTTTAAGGTAAACACTAATAATCAAAATAATGCTAAATAGGATACTGGTTTTTTAATAGGTCTAAAAATATTCATATCTTTACGCTCTTCTTTATTTTCTTCTTTTAATTTTTCTGTTTTATTTTTATTTTTTTAATAAATGAGAAAAAGAAGTTCTTTAACCTCTTGTATAAACTTATGATAAAAAATGATAACAAATTTGTCTGACGTCCGGATGTGTAAACGCGTCACATATTTTACGGGAAAATTATTAATCACGATGATAATGAAAAAAAAAATTATCTTAATTTCAGTGCTAAAAATTAAAAATTTTTTAATTAACGTTGAGAACTTTAATAAAATTTTGTAGATTCGGAAATTTTTTTTTAAATTTTCAATTCTAAATTGCATTTTACGAAAAAATTTTTTTTTAAGAAAATTGTATTAGGTATAGCTTTTCTCTTCAGCACATATTCAAGAGAATTATAAAATTGCAGTTTACCATCCGTTTGCTTGACCATGTTTGCTTGATTTGCTTATAAAATCTCTTCATTCTTTGAGTTTGGAATTTTGTACAAAAATTGTTCGTGCTGAGTGAGGAATTTTACTTTCTATACAAGTAAATTTTTAACTATATACCTTTGATAGTAGCGATACTCCTGAAAATACAATTTGTTTTGTATTAGCTACTTATTGAGTTGAAAGTGCAAACATATTTTTTCAAATTTCGCAAAGTATTTTATTATTGCTAACATGGCAATAAAAAAATACTTTGCGAAAGACATAAGTAAACATTAAAATGATATAGTAGCTGTGAGAAGGCAAGTAGTACAAGTGCAATATGTTGTCAGTTTAATAAAATATTGGATTTAAAATTTATTTTAATTTTCGGCTCCTTATTTTTAAAAGGAAAAATTTCGTCTCCTACACAGCATTTCAAAAGCAAAAATTTGGCATATTGTCCAAAAATATAATTTATTTCAAGTCATTCAATTAACGACGAATTCGAATTTTATACCGCTTTTTTCAACTTTTGATACCACCCTAATTGTATGCAATAATATAATTTTAGTATATTACCACAAAAAAATTAAATAACCCATAATGGCCCTGGCAGCCGGGGGTTGATAAATAAATAAATAAATTTATATAGAAAATATTTTCACTTGTGCTTAAAATTATAAACTGAAATAAGAGCTTTATTAATTGCTTAATGTGTTTTTTTCTGTTTTAATTAGGAATTTCTCTAATAAAAATAAGCACGAGCAATTACTAATTAATTTTGGTCTCCAAGAACACAAATCATATAAGTTAGTTTGGGTTTACACAAAATTCCATGAGTTATTCATTAAATTGTAATTAAATTTGAAATATGTGAATTATTCTTTTAAGCCTTTAAAAACAAAAATAATTTAAACAGAGTAATCAATTATACTTAATTAGAGCGCCTAAAAAATGGGTATTTAAGAAATAATTATAAATTATTGAAATAAAAAATGGTATCAAATTTTTAAATAAAAGCTTTGCAATATTGATTAATTTTTTAATCTAATTATTAATTGTTTATATTTATAATAATTAAATATAATTAAAATCTAATTTTCTTGTTCTCTTTACGCGACTGTGCAAATATATATTGAACTCGTTGTCAAATATAAACTTATTTAAATTTGTATTTCAACGAAAATTGGCAATATCGATTTACAAACAATTAATCATTTCATCAATTTTAATTGGAAAAGAATAAAAATATTCTAAAATAAAGAAAATATAAAAATGGTTTCTTAAAAAATTAGAATAGAATCAGGTTTTAAGTGAAATCCTTTAATTATAATTGTGAAATCAAGTTTAAGTTTAAAACAAACAAAATAACCCTAATTCTACGTTATTGATAACCTGTTTTTTATTCCTGCTATGCATATGAATAGTATAGTTTTAGGGGTGTGATGAAAACATGATTTGTTTTTCCATTTTTTACTTAAAGAATTAATCTTAGCCAAAATTTTTAGGGATTTCTGTCAGAACTGTCTGGGATCTTCATTTATGCTATTTCGAGTAAAACACTGTTGGAATTTTTTTTGTGTTACTTTTGTTTTACTAAACCATTGACTAGAGAAAATTTATAGAAGATGGTTTAAAATGTTAACGTTTTAAAATGTTCCTACTAAATATTTAGCATTAGCACTAGAGCCTGATCGTAAATCTCGTTACAAGGAAGAGATTACCTATATTATATATTTGTAATATTATATATTATGTAATTTTCGAGTAAAAAGAGTTACAAACTTTATCCATTTTGTTTTTGAAGGTGAGACATCAACTATAATTTGAGAAAAAATGCTATAATTCAATTGAAAATATGAGTTAACTTAATGGAAAAAAGAAATATCCATTAGAAAAAAGAAAAATTCTGATTGGAAAGTGAATAAAATAAAGCTGGGTCAAACCAATGGTTTGTATTGTAGCACTTTTCCCTTCAGCAAGTGAAAATTCTGCTTTTAAATAGAATCTATGTATACCTATCAAACTATTAAAAATATTTTTATTCATATACAAAGCTATTTCTAGGATTGCATATATTTAGGATGATTGATTGCATACATGCAGTCTTTGAAATAAAGCAAAAATTAATATAAAGAGTGGTTAACATAATCCTCGATTTCAAGGGTTAATTGCGTGAGTTAAGAAAAATAATTATATTTTTTAATGTCATGGAATTTACCGTTAGCTTTTTGCGTTTATAGAAATTTGAAAAAACTTGCGGTTTCGGAAATATAAGGTGTCAAAAATTCAAATTTTACAAATTTCAAGAGGCGATAACTTGAGAGGGAGTGGAGATGCAAAAAAATTTTCTTCTAACGAAATGAACTATTTGTTAATGTCTAAAAGCCACTAAAATTTCAAGCTTCTACAGGCTGGGGTTTAGAAGAAAAACGAAATCAAAAAATGGGAAAAAAAGGACTTCAGGTAACGGTATATTTGAACGGCGATTTTGTTTTTCTAAAGTTTAACTATAGTGTACTGCACTAAGGGAAGCAAGCCGCTGCCTTTATGCGTTTGCAAAATTTCAAAAATGCTTATGGTTTCATTGCAACAAATAGTTAAAAAAGGCCATTTTTAGGGTTTTGGGGGGGTATAACTTCTAGAGGGGGGAGATAGGTAAAAATTTTGTTCTACGAAAATAAGTTTCTAGTAAACATCTATGTACATGCAAAATTTCAGCTTTCTATCTTCAAGGGTGTAGAAGTTTTGTAAACAGACACACGGACAGACGGACAGACGGACGGACGGACGGACGGACGGTCGGACGGACAGAGTGAAACTAATAAGCACTTTTTTTCAAAAATTTTTTGGAAAAAGTGCTAAAAAGTAAGAGGAAAGGGCGATATACACGATTATGCCATTAAAATTTTGACTTTTTTTTCTACATCTAATAAGATGTGCATACCTTTCCCAATTGCAATTAGTATCAATCCGAACTGAATAAGTTCTCTTATGTATGAAAATAATGAATATGAACAATTGAATATGAACTGTAGAAATGAATATGTGCCGATATTTAATTTTCAACTTGAAACAAAAAGGTGAAAAAATAGAACACATTTTCATTTTAAAAGTGTATAACATGACATATAATATCATCTTGACATATCTTGAGAAATGAATAGACTATTGATATCTAGTTCCGTCAGAAAAGTTTTTGGAACAATAGCTTAGTTATAATGCTTTTCAGAGATATTTTTTTAAACTACTGGAAAAATTAAATCCTTTTTTCTTGTATCGGGAAGCGCTTAAAATTTTAGGTAAAACTTCATATCTCTTCTTTTTTTGTCAAAAATGCAGTTATGTATCATGTTCCGATAGAAAACCCTAGATTTGAAAGATTTGAAATTTTTTACATTCCACTTAAGGATGTATAACATTTTAAAATTATAAAATATCTAAACTAAACTATATAGAGAAGAGTTGTTGAAAGCAGCAAGTAGCTATGTAAACGTCAAGACTATTCTCATATATTCCGGTTTAGGCTGTTCGTCTGTAACCCAATGACTATATTAGATAAAATATTTGTAAAAAGCAAAAAGTTGTTGCATATATTTAGAGTGAATTATTTCTGAAAAGAAAGAAGAGGAAAGATTGAATGAGAGTGTAATCAAATAAATACGTTCATTTTTGTATTAACTTACTTATTAGCATGTCGAGAACATATAAAATTGGAACCTGTTCTAATGCATCGCATAAGATCGGCTTTTCTTCTAAAATATCAAAAATAAGATGGAGTTTGTAAAATTCCAGATGCCTCCTATGGGTCTCATAGTGTCGTTAAAATTACGGTAACTCTATTATAATTTTTTTTTGTACATTATGTTCTCATTTTATTTTTATTTCTTTTATATTTATAAAATATTAAAATTAGTATTTTAAAATATATAAAAATTTTTTTACTATATTTATAAAATATTTATAACAGTTTTTCAAGGTCTCTAATTGAAAAAATTCCAATGAACTTTTATTATTTTTAATTTTCAGTAAAGGCTTATAATAAACGAAGTCGAATATTTAAAATTAATTGAAAAAAAAATTTATTTTTATATACTTAAAAGAAAGAAATAAAAATAACAAAATTTTAAATTTGCATATTAAGTATTAAAATTATTTTTTTTTATTTTCATGTAAGTCTATTAATAGAAAAAAATAAAAAATCACTTATGCTAAACAGGATATTTGAGCTGGAAAATTTTGAATAAGATCTAAAAAAAAATTAAATTTCGATTAGACCGATTTGAGTGAGAACACTATATATACTTAAGCACGTGTATTTTATTGTTTGTATATTATATTTATATTATTATTAATTTACTACATACAAACAAACATACATTAAATAAAATCAAAAAACATCTCATTTTATTCATACAAAATTTAAATAGGAATTTTGTTCAAAACTTTTACCATAATAGCTGTGTTAACTAAAAGCGAATATAATCATGTATGTGTTTATGTGTACACACATACATATTATATACATTCCCATATACAAATATTTTTTAATAAGTTAACAACATAATTTTGAATCATCATTAATAGTTTATTTTTATTATATTCGACTTTTACCATAAAAATTTTTCTTTTACTTTTTTGAAATAATGCAAAATTTTTACCGAAAAACAAGAATTCATTCATAGTTTTTATTCCTTTCGGACCTTGACACTTTTTTCTTTCTTTTATTTTTTTAATTTTTTTTTCTTCTTTATTTAGTTTATTTTGCAATATGATTTTGTATACCAAAAGAAAAAATTCCAAAAAAAAAACTGATGATGAGTTATTAAAAATTTGACCGTGAAAATTTTTTTGGCCATTCATATTATATTTAATACCAATTAATTTCCCTTTATATGTCTATCTCTTACCCATATATATTTAAATGCGAATTCATCTTAAGATTTTTACCATTTGTGTGCTGAATGCTCTTTTGAAATTTTTCAAATAAAAATGGTGAATAATTGAAGAAAAAAAATGATAAATAAAAATAATTTTTATTTTCTCTTTTTTTTTTTTTTGCAAATTATTTTGGTGTCTTGTCTTTTTGGTATATATATTAGACTCGCTTACCACACACGATCAAATCCATATACAATAAAAACATGATAGCTATAAGGTTAGTTTGATTTTGGAAAATTTCATTTGAAACCCAAAAATAAAAGAATTGTCAAAATTGTTTTTTTGTTTTTAGTTACAAAAGTTTTACATATTTGTAATTTTTCAAAGTCAAACATAATTTTTCTATTAATATTTTTTTTTCATTTCTTATTAGCAAATATTTATAGCGTTATTTTTCTTTCACTGCCAAATATACAACAGATATTGTGTGTATGTGTTAAACACTGAACATTATACGCATAATTTCTATGAAAAAAATTTCAATTTTATGTTATTCAACAATCAATACGGCGGACCCATAAAACTTGTTATATACCCTAAATGACATGTATTATTAAGTAAAATTTATAAAATTCCGTAAAATAAAACATAATTGTTTTGATAATTTTTTTTTTTAATTATGTAATTGTTTTGAAAATATTTTTATATTTTTAATTACGGTAAATTTTAGAAATTTTTTAACTTTAGTCAATGTTTTTAATTTACTAAAATTTTTGTTTTTAATCTAATCAGAAATGGTGTATGCATCATATGTAATAGACCTCAAATGTAACACCCTTGTTTATGAACTCGTTTAGAAACTATGTGCATTAAGGTGATAATAGTGTATAAGGTGGTTTTGAAACTTAGGTTTTTTTTTGATATTTTACAATTAAAACAATTGATATTAAAATATAAAATCAATAATAGTTTCTAAAATTGTTTTTGAAAATTTTGAAAGTGTATACAACCCCAAAAATGGTTTAGTAATAAATTTAATAAAGTAAAATATAAGATTTTTGATAAAAACCGTTATATTACCTCAACATTTTAATTAAAATTAAAGAAATCTGTAAACAAAAACTTTACTTAGTATATAATAAAAAAGCCCATTACAAGAGTATTTTGACTTAACTATTTGAGTACAGTCGAACTCGCTTATTATTACATCATTTTGGGTACAATTTTTTTGTGAATATATGCATTGGGGCAAAGTTTAGTGTTCAAATTTTATTGTTTTATAAGAATATCACTTTAATATTAAGTAGTAAAATATTGAATATACTATACTATGGAATGATCTATCCTCTATGATAACACAAGATTAACATAACTTATCGAAAGAATAAATTTGAGAATTCTCCTGTTATTTAACTGTACAACACCATATTCACCGTATTAAAGCATCATTTCCATCAATATATGTATGCATTTTATAATATAATATTTATTGTACATTGATTATAATAATTAAGTTAGTCTTAAGAAAGTTACCAAAGAATGAAGATTAAAATAAACACATTGTTCTTTATTCAATTTTACTGCTCCTAGCCAAGGGTAACTTCATATCCATGTTGTGTTCAACCATTTCATTTTAACAATTCAACTTATATGCGAGGGATGACAATGTGTATATAATAAAAGTGTCTTATAATATTGTAAATTAATTCATATTTTCTAATTTTGGCTTGAGGGCTCACTTTTTTTTAACATATAATTGCTAAAAAAATGTGCTTATAATGTTTGCTTGAAACGATGACATAACTCACAAAAATATCATAAAAATTGCTTGTTGTTGATATATGCAAATAGGATGAAGAACTAGATAAATCTATAAGCAAAAAAATGTTATATGTATAAAAGAGTTTTATTTATATGCTTGTTGCAATTGAGCGTGTTCGACTGTTGTAATGAGAAATATAAAAATATTTCATTGAAGCTTTATATTTAAATTTGGGTCGGCTTTGTTTAATAAATGAAAATTTATCTTCGAAATTTTTCATGTACTATAAAATGTATAAAAAATTTGTACCCATAAATTAAAAAAAAAATAAATTTTAAAGTTAGAGAACGTTGAGTAAAGATATGAGTATTGAGCTATTTCGTTGACATTTATTTGTCATTGCAAATTCTATAAAAGAATTTAAAATAAAAAATTGAATTTTAAATTTGAATAAAAACTGCTAAAGTGTGCTGCTTTAGAGAATTTAATAAATAAATTTAAAAAATATTTTATTTTTTAAGAATAATAAAAAATTAATATTAATTTTTTTTTTCATTTACAGATAGACTCAATATCATCAATATATGCTGGATGGAGAGATTTAATGGACAATAAATCAGATCCAAGAACAAGGGATTGGCCATTAATGAGCTCTCCATTTCCAACAGTAGCCTTAAGTCTTACATATGCTTATTTTGTAAAGGTATTATATTTGACATCAGAAAACTTTTTGAACTTTATTAATTGAATCTAGAATGCAATTAAAAAATGTTTTCAATATTTTTATTAAAGGTATTGGGACCAAGATTAATGGAAGATAGAAAACCATTTCAATTACGAGCAGTTTTAATTATTTATAATTTTGCACAAGTTGTATTTAGTATATGGTTATTTTATGAAGTAAGAAAATTTTAAAAATGATAAATAATTTTTGAATAAAGTAAAAATTAAATAATTATGTTTTGTTTTTAGTCTGCTGTTACCGCCTGGTTTGCCGGTTATAGTTATCGTTGTGAACCTGTTGACACTTCGTATTCACCGAAAGCTTTAAAGGTATAAAAAATTTTTCATATTAAAAATTGTTTTTAAAACGAATATAAGAGAATTTATTAATATAAATGTAATTTTCTGTCTAAAAGGTCTTCTTAAACAATTCTTACTAAATTCAAAAATAGTGTTAAAAAAATTAAGCATTTACAAATAATTTTTTCGGAATATATTTCTATACAAAAATTCTTGTAATTTTTTTAATAAAATTTGCTTAAATTTTAATATAGTTCAGTACTATAGAATTAATATATTACATTACAATACGAGTATACAAAAACGTTTAATTCGAACCAAACAATTCGTAACAAGTCTTAAATTTTGACAGCATTTTATTTTTTCGCTTTTAAGCACCCTTCAAATTTATTTTCCATAAATTTGCATAAGTTTTTAGTAAGGAAAGAAACTAATTTCATATTCAAATTTTATACAACTTCAATACTTTTCGAAAAGTATTCATACATGTTGGTATAAAAGCACATATGAAAAATTTCATGGTTGAATGAACCAATTATTCAATTAAAAATTCTTATTACATATGAAATACTTAAGAATTATTGACCTTTGATGTTTGATGGTGCACACACCATTGAATTTAAAATATTTTATTTAGATTTAAGTGATATTTGCAAATTTTATTCAACTGATAACTGAAATGAATTTGTTTTAACCTTATAAATAAAAGAATGAAATCGAAAATACTTACGATTTTACACACAGAACATCATGAAATCTTATATTATAATTTTTTACAAATATGTTAATTTCAGAATTTTCAGAATTATTTAATTTACCATAAGTTTTGCATTATTTTTAGCACTTTTCTAGAAGGATTTTTGGGAAGATATTTATTAGTTCTGTCTGTCCGTCCGTTCGCCGACCAGTTTTGAAAATTTCTACACCCTTTAAGATGGACATCTAAGAGCAACTTATTTCTGTAGAAAAAAAATTTTCAATTATCTTCCCCCGTCAAAAAGTTATTGCCCCTTAAAGTCCTAAAAATGCCATTTTTCAATTTTCAAATGCCATTTTTTTTTTGTTTCATTTCGTAACGAAATCAAAAATATTTTTTATATTTTGTAAAAGCTGAGGATTTTTCATTTCCTCCATAAGTTATCGCCTCTCAAAATTTGTAAAATTTGAATTTTTGCACCTTATATTTGAAACTGGAAGCTTCTCAAAATTTCGACGGTAAATACCATGGAATTCAAAAATATTTATGTTAATTCGCGCATTTAATCTTTGAATTCGAGCATTATGTTAACGATTTTCAAAAAATTTTTTTTCAATGGTTGATAATTTTTCCAAAATATAATTCTTTTTTTTAATTGGTATGAAAAGAAAACTTCCTTTTATTCGGAAGAAAATACTTTTTTTATTTTTTGCTAATATATGCGCACTTTATCAAAGCTAGAAGAAAATCAGCTTTGATAAAGTGCGTATATTAGCAAAAAATAAAAAAAGTATTTTATTCCGAATAAAAGGAAGTTTTCTTTTCATACCAACAAAAAAAAAAAGAACGATTTGGTATTTTTTTGGGTCAATCTATGTAATCTGATTATGTAAAGTATATGTACATATATGAATGAAATTAATTTTAAATGTAAAAATTTTCAAGGGAAAAGCGCATTTTTACAAACCACTCAACTTTTGATCCCCACTTAATTTAATTTTTAATTGACAACAATATATTAAAAATATTCTTACATATTAAAAAAAAAATTAAATCAAATTTATTTTTAAAATACACAAAGATAATATTTTTGCTTTATTTTTGGTTTTTAACATTTCTCAGAATTTTATGTTATTGAACTTTAAAGTTCAATAAAAAAATATTGCAAAACAACTGAAACCCTTTGTTTAAAAGGAAAATACGAGTAAAATGCAAATATTTTAATAATTTCTTTAGTGTATAAAAATAAATAGTGAATTTTATTTTTAAAACACAGAAATTGTAAATTTTTTTGAACCTGGTTTCTAATTAATTCACCATAATATCCTAGTTTACATTTTGGACTGTTGTGCTATAAAAAAAAAATTCTTAAAAGTGAAAAGAAAATAAGTGCATTTTTAAATTCAAAGTTATTCTAAAAATTTTGTATTTACGATTTTAGCATATTGATTAGTCCCAATTAAATCAATATTCCGTTTAATATAAATCTGAAAACAGGGGAATTTTGTATAACAGTTTAACCTATAAATATCACTTATAACTCAACAAATTATGTTTGTAAAATACTTTTAATAAAAATTAAAAATCAAAAAAATTTAAAATCTTGTAATTTCTTGTCTCTTGGACTTGTATGGGAGCCACTCGAACCAGTCAAGCAATTCTACCAAAACTTCAGAAATATCTTTGACCTACAATTGGACATACGACTGCCAAGTTTCATGAATCTGACTTTATTATTTTGCCGAATATAAAAAATTTGCTTTTAGAGTTGTATGGCAGCCACCCGAACCGGTGCAGCTATATCATTAAAATTTTTACAGCATATGTAGAATATAATTGGACACATGTATATAAAATTTTATATTTGTACCTTTATTAGTTTTTTAAACAATTAAAATAAACTCTTTGAGTTGTATGGCAGCTACCCGAACCCGTTGTCCGAATTGGTCCAATAACAATAGGGTTCGTCCTTGGCACAAAAGAAGCAACTTGTGAAAGTTTGGTGTCGATTGCATTATTCGTTTTTGAGTTATCGTGCGATCGGACGGACGGACGGACGGACGGACGGACATGTCTAAATCAACGCAGAATTTTACGCTGAGCAAGAATATATATATATGTCCATACCGCAGATGACTCCTTCAAGTAGTTACAAACTCCATACCAAAGTTAATATACCCTTCACGAAGTGCAGGGTATAAAAATGTAATATTTTGTATGAAACTTAATTTCTGTTAATAATATCATGTATTATTCTGTTTGTTATTAAAAAAATTTTAAACACAAATTTATTGGGACGAATAAAGATGATTAAAAAAAAGCACATGTTTACAATCGTAAATAAAGCTCAAAATAAGCAATCATAGTTTTCAAAACAAATTTTTTTTATAAATCATAAAACAAGTTTCAATATACCGGTTCCATTCCAAAATTTTACTACAAAACAGCTTCTGTTTCAAAAAATAATTTGTATATATACAAAATTTAAAAGATTAGTTTCAATTCAATTTGAAATCAAATTATGATTGAAGATTTGTGGTTCTCTGGAAATTTTATAACCGATTTTATTGCATATGCAAATTTTTTACTTTTGTCTTTAAGTAAATATTCAAAAGAGTGCACAAACAATTATACACTTGCTATACTATACGATTTTTTGTTTACTTAATTTTTTTTAAAAAATTATATCTATAAGAAAATGTGATTCTTTAGGAACAAGTTCATTTCTTGAAGGAGTTATAATCATACGTCTACGGCCCTATTTAAATAAGTTCTAAAAACAAAAATATCCTCATTCCCAAACGTTCATTCATTTGTAAATACAAATTTTATAAAACATAGAAATGTGCAATATGGTATTACGAAATGCATCAAAATAGAGAAATAGATAAATTTGACCAAACAATTATATATATTGGGTATGTGCAAATCCTTGGATCTTGTAGGCTTCAAAATCCATTTTATGAAATTTCTACATGAGATTATATAGGCTATTTGCTATAAATTAAACTTTATGAGTTAACATAACAATATTATAATTTTTAATTAATTAATTTTTATTTTTTTTTTATTTATTTTAGATTGCTGGTCTTACATGGTGGTATTTCTTTTCGAAATTTACTGAATTCTTTGATACAATATTTTTTGTATTAAGAAAACGTTTTGATCAAGTTTCAACACTTCATGTTATTCATCATGGTGTTATGCCAGTATCAGTATGGTGGGGTGTTAAATTTATACCAGGCGGTCATGGTACATTCTTTGGTTTTCTTAACATATTTGTACATATCTTTATGTACACATATTATATGTTAGCTGCAATGGGACCAAAAGTACAAAAATATTTATGGTGGAAAAAATATTTAACTGTTCTTCAAATGGTTCAATTTGTTTTAATTATGGTACATTCATTCCAATTATTCTTTTCAAATGAATGTAATTATCCAATGTCATTTGCATATTTTATCGGAGGTCATGCTATTATGTTCTATTTCTTATTCTCAAATTTCTATAAAGAAACATATGTTAAAAAAGATAAGGTAATTACAAATAAAATTTAATATTTCATTAAAATAAAAATAAAATAATTTCTTTTGTATTTTAGAAAAGAAAAGTAACAGAAAATGGTCATGTAAAACAACATCAAAATGGTTATAAAAATGGTTCAATTACAAATGGTCACATTTCCAAATTAGATTCATCAGATATAAAAGAAACGGAAAAATTATCAGCAAATGGCAATGTAGTACAAAAAAGAAATACAGATATCAATGAAATATCAAATCCAGATGGTAGTCTGAGACAAAGAGTGAACGGAGTAGGATCATATCAATAATTTATATATATAAATATACAAAATAATTAAATTTTTTTTTGAATTTTATTTTTAAATTAATAACAATTTTTTTTTTTTTAATTTGATATAAATTTCTTAATTTAATTGTAAAATAAATATTATAAAAAAAAAAAAAATAAAATATACAAATTTACAAATTAGTTAATTAAGATGAAAATAAAATGTGTAAATCTTTTTAATTATATAATGTGTATGTTAACAATTCCATTACAAAAATATTAAGGTTTCTCATACATATTTAAAAGTATAAAGTATTTTGTGGCAGAAGTAGAAAATATATAAGTTTATAATTTTTTATTAATTTATATATAATTATGAAGATGAATAAATGTGATATTGAAATTTAATACAAGTAAAAAACAAATTTCAGTATTATTTTGTAACATACTTTTAGGAACTGATTTACCATATTAAAAATTCCTGAATATACAAAAAATATTCCAACCTCATCCTTAATATTTTGAAAATTGAATTTGCCTAATTATAATTTCTTTAAATTTGATTTTTTTGTTTTGCAATAAATTATAAGCATTTTTGCTAATTTTGTCCACGTATTGGCATTTTAATTGAAATAAGTACGAGTTTAATCACAAAAGATTATATAAAATAAAAATATGTTTCCTTTTAAAATTTTTATTTATAAGTTTTGAGAAAACAATTATTTTTTTGTTTTGTTAATCCTTTCATCATTTAATAAAAGTGTGATTTAAACAAATAATGCGATTTTCGATAATTCAATTTCAATCTAGATCTTAATATAAATCAAAGTTATAAAATATAAAAATACGCGGTTTTTGCATTACAGAAAGTAAAAGCACAATTCGAAAATTGTAACTATGTATGCTTCAAATAGAAAATATATTACTACAAAAAGCTCTTATTTACAGAAATTTCGGATATTGGGCAACTTGTACATCTGCAAAAATTAAAGTACGTATTTAGATTTCGAAAACTTGTAATTATGCCAAAAAAAAATTTCATGCTCTAAGTTAGAACTTTAAGTGCATAATCTGAATTATTGGAAATCCTAAATGTTGAAATGGAATGCTTTTAAAAACTTAACATATCGGAATGTTATAGGAAGTATAATATTAAAATTAACAACTTTAAAAAAATAATGTAAAATTTCCAAATTTTCCAAATTATTTTGATTTGAAATAATTAATTTAAAAATTCATATTAATAAAATATTAATTAATCATAATTAAATTTTAAGTATTCACAATTCATGAAATCCATGAAACTAGAATCTTTAAATTTATTACCCAACATTTTATATTTTTTTCAATAACTTCAATGATTTCACTTAATATACTCAAAATACGATGGGTAAATGTTGCTAAATATTCGATTATTAAAGACCAAAAAATAAACAACACTTAGTTTTCGTATATTGTAATTAAAAACAAGAATTGTAGAAATCACTTTTGAACTGCATCCGAAAGCTCAATACATTAGTCCTACTCTAAGGAGAAAGCAGAACGCAAAGTTGTTTAACTTCACTGTTTTCATTTCTACTACGTATCAAGAACTGAATTTTTTACCATTTGAAATGTGTGACATTCTTTGGAAAGTGCTTGAATATGGAACTTGAAAGTTTGCAATTAAAATCTTCTTTTTTACAAAAACAAAATTTTCTCTGAATTATTTCCAAAAATACAATATTTTTAAAATCAATAATGGAAACGTTAATAAGCACATTAAATTAAAAATAATAATTTTATAATTAATTGTAAAAGTAACAATAATTATAGTAAAAAATAATACTACATAGTATATAAAATAAATTGATTGAGCTAGAAATATATTAAATAAATAATTGTAAATTAAATAATAATAAAAAAAATTAAAAAACATTAAAAAAACATTAAAAAATTAAAAAAAAAAAATGAAGGAAAATGAAAAATTTAGTAGGTTATTGAAAATGTGGATATGTATGCAACCATATACATAGATACTTATATACAATATTATTTATAAATATATGCATACATATATATATAGGTAAATGCAAATATAATATATGTAAATATTGTAGTTAAGAAAATTTATAAATATGTTAAAAAAAAATATTAAGAAAATTTCTTACTTTTATTAATTTTTCCCTTGTAAATTTTTAATACAAAAAAAGCAAACAAACAATTATGTACTTTGGTTTTAGATAAATTTTAATTTTCAAATTCATAAATAACTGTATGTTTTCGATTTACATACATAATTTCACGTTTTTTAAATAGTTTTGATAAATATAATTAAATTTTTGGCCACTCTGTATGTACTAACTATAAAGGTATTAAATTTTTCTAAATATTTTTTTAATTACTATTTGAATTTTTTTTGTTCAAAATTATCAAAAAATTTATTTGTAAAAGTCTGATAAGTTGAACCAAAAAAAAAGAAGGAGACAAAAACAACAAATATGCCAATTTTTATATGAAATTTAATTTAATTTCAAATAAAAAAAAATAATATAAAGGTTTAATAAATTGCTTTTGTGTTTTTTTTTGTAGTATAAATGCAACTTACGGCAGACGCATTTCCTTATCCTATAAATTAACCACTTAATTTAGCAAATGCAAATATTATAAGAAAATCATCAGTTAGGTAAAATTTCAGAATTCAATGACTGAAAATGAGCTATAATCTCTAAATTTGTTTTTTATATAAAAATACTAATAGGAGAAATGGTTGGCTGCTTAGTTGGAGTGGTCGGTGCTGCAGGCTACCTTTATTAACAGAAACATGCCGCTTTGCTTGGCAAGTTTTACTTAGCATGTTTCATATGATATCGTTATGGGACGAGCTGTCTTTGAGAATTCAAGTTCTTAAAGTACAAATCTTTAAAAACTAAAATAATAACCTTTTCAAAAACATTCAGTAATTTGCTACAATACTACGTATAACGTACCTACTCTCAATCTTGCATTAAAAGCAACAAACAATAATAAAATATAAACAATAATAAAAATCCCACTAAAAAATTGGAAATCTTTATGTGTGTATGTAAAGTCGAAAAAAATTAAGTTTATTGAATATTTTTAATATCAAAGACATATGCGGGAAAACCCTCTGTTCAAAATAAAAGAAAATTTTCAAATATTATACCATGAATAGAAAAAAACCTATCAAAAGGGATTTTCGATCATTTAGGCACACACTCAGGCACTGAAGCAAATCTTAAAAGTCTTTTCACGCATACTTACAAATCAGCAGAAACTGCACATTTAATTTTTTGCAGATTTGTAGTATACTCTATCTATCTATCTATAAATAAAATATCTATCTTGTTATATACAATCTACATATCGTAAATTTACAATCTACATGTTCGCAATGAACAATAGTCAAATAGTAATTTTTCAAATTAAATTAAAATTTCTAAAATGTGATAGAATAGAAAGTTACCCCGATTTTATAGAATGTATTATTTAATTTATATTATTTTCAAGTTCAAGATTTCACATTAAGATTGAAAAAATAAATATTTTTATTTTTCTTTACTCAGAAATTTTTCAATTATTCATTAAAAGTATATGAACAGACTTTTTTCTGGTTCACTGTAATTGCGTTTCATATTTTTTTCCAAAAATAGCTATTGTGCAGGAATATAAAGTTTTTTTTGATTCGGGTACAAAAAACAAGAAAATTGCATTTCTTGTAACACATGTTAATGAATGATAACCACTTGAATATTTAAAAATTTAATTTTTAACACTTTTCCAAAAAATTTTTGAAAAAAGTGCTTATTAGTTTCACTCTGTCCGTCCGACCGTCCGTCCGTCCGTCCGTCTGTCCGTCTGTCCGTGTGTCTGTTTACAAAACTTCTACACCCTTGAAGATAGAAAGCTGAAATTTAATACGTACATAGATCTTTACTAGAAACTTATTTCCGTAGCACAAAATTTTTACCTATCTCCCCCTCTCTAGAAGTTACACCCCCCCAAAACCCTAAAAATGGCCTTTTTTAACTATTTGTTGCATGAGACCATAAGCAGCTTGCTTCCCCTATCGCGGTAAGCTATAGTTAAAGTTTAGAAAAACAAAATGGCCTTTCAAATTTACCGTTAGCTAAACTCCTTTTTTCCCAAATTTTTGATTTCGTTTTTCTTCTTGTTTCTTCTAGACCCCACCCTGTAGAAGCTTGAAATTTTAGGGGCTTTTAGATATTAACAAATAATTAATTTCATTAGAGGAAAATTTTTTTCCATCTCCACCCCTTCTCAAGTTATTGCCTCTTGAAATTTGTAAAATTTGAATTTTTGACATCTTATATTTCCGAAACCGCAAGCTTTTTCAAATTTCTGTAAACGTAAAAAGCTAACGGTAAATTTCATGACATTAAAAACTATAATTATTTTTCTTAACTCACACAAATAAACCTTAAAATCGAGCATTATGTTAACCCCACTTTATACTAATTTTTGCTTTATTTCAAAGACTGCATAAATCGTTCATCCTAAATATATGCAATCCTTGGAATAGTTTTGTATATGAATGAAAATAATTTTAATAGTGTGATATGTATACATAGACTGTATTTAAAAGCAGAATTTTCACTTGTTGAAGGGAAAAGTGCTACAATACAAACCATTGGTTTGACCCAACATTATTTTTTTTATTAGCAAGTGGAATTCTAGAAAGGAACATTTAAATTATAAAAAATTTATTCAATTTTTTTTTTGATGAGCTCCTCAGCTCAAGAAATTTAGTACCGTTCTTTATAAAAGAAAGTCTTAAAAATTTCGTTTTAATCTGTTGTTCATACAGGTAGAATCCTTTAAATTTATATTAGGTACTTTAATAATTCTAATACGGTCGTGATTTTAAGCTTTTCAAAACTTAAATTAACGCGCTTGATTTTTCCTAATTGAATTCTCTGAGATTGTTTCGGGGAACAGCCATTAGAACCAGCTAACCAACAATAGGTAAAAAATGTTAATGAACACTTAGAATTTAAAGCTCGCATTGATGACTCATCTTTTTGAAAAGGTAAGAGAATATAGTCTAGTATACCAAAAATGTATTTAGAGTATCCCTTGAGAAATACCTGTTGAATGTTAAAAATGTTAAAAAATAATATAAATAAAAACTATTTTTTTTTCTTCCGAAATATTTTCAATATGACCAAAATACAAAATTTATTGTATATTTTATTTTTTTTTCAAAAGGAATGTGATCATCGGTATACAATCATCAGATCACATTTTTTTACATATGTACTTATATATAATGCATATATATGTGTATATAATATGAATAATGAGTATGTGTATATAATATGAATAGCTATTTGAAATAATTCTATACATGTGCCATCTAACCTTACTGTGTGCAGACTATTTCGATATCTTTGATCTTTAATGTTTTGTTTTTAGTTGCCTTTTCTTTTTCTTTATCTTTTATGATTATTTTAGTGTTTTATGAAACTTTAATGTGTACATTAATTTTTCTGTAGAGGAACAAAACAAAAACGAAAATTGAATTGGTATAAAATTTTCTCGCGAAAATTTTTCTTGCAGAAATTTTTAAGACGAAATAAAAGAAATGAAAATTTAGGTACATAATTTCATTGGATTCGATTAAAAGGTTCCGTTCAGATTCTACCATCAATTAAAATGTGATTACTATTTTTAAAATTAAAATATTTCGCAAATTTTTTTTTCTAAATTTTAGTAGACTCCATTAATTTGCATTCAATAAATTTAAATGTTTTACAATATAGAAATTTTTATACATATGTACATATGGCAATGAGCAGTTTGAATATATTATTTAATACTAAATTTAAGAATTATTTTAAAATTTAAAAATAAAGATTAATATGACCAAAAATATGTTATATAATATAATTAATTCTTAGTGCCATAAAAGATTTCACCACAAATATATTAATGCCAAAAAATTTAATTATTCTATAACTGTATAATGTACTTGTTTGCTAATCACTCTACGATATAAACTCTATAAATTTATTTAATTAAATATATAGTAGTTGATTGATTCATCATTATAGTTGTAAATGAATCCATTACATTACTAAGTAAACCTTTAAGTATTGAAAAGTATTTTGAATTTCTATTAAGAATTTCGAAATTGATTTTATTCAGAAAATTATAAAACTCTTGACTTGCCGTAATTGTAAGACAATTAAAGTGACTAACAATGAATATAGGTGACTAATGTCGTAAAAATGCTAAATATATATTTAATATGTAATTTCTAAACACAATAATTTTAATAAAACATGAACAGTTCAATTTAAATTTAAATAAAAAAGAACAAATTAATTAAAAAATCTAAAAATAAATAAAATTTTCTTTTTTTGTCTGCTATAAAATTCTATATAAGAAACTAAAATAATAGCAAAAGAAAAGTGTTTTGCAGAACAATTATTGTTGGAAAACAACAAATTGAAACTATAAAAAAAAAATATTGTGTTTGTATGTAAATATAAAAATTACTTTTTTTTCTTTTTTAAAAATTTGCAGCCCTTTCTTCATTAAAATATAGAGAAAATTTTTTTTTAGACGAAAATAGAATATACCAAAAATTTTTTAGTTTACCGGGGCGCTTTGAATCTATCGCACATCAAATATTATATTAATTTTTTTTTTTAATTTTATTTTAAAAATGTATTTTAATTAAAAATATTTAATAAGGTACTTATTTGAACACTACAATTGAAATTCTGTTATTAAGAATTTATTAACAATTATTAAAAATAATGATGAAAAAATAAAATTTTTAATTTAAATTTTATTTATATATAGTTGCATATGCATACATACTAATATGCATTTGAAATGATTAATAAAATTTTATTTAAATAAATTTCATGTAGCTAATATATAAAAAATAACTGTGTATAATATTCAAATTGAGATTAAGAATTTAGAATTTTATTAATTACATATACATACATACTCAATACAAACATGTGTGTGCGTGTATACCATATCTATTTAAGCATAGCATTATTTGGCTAAGAAGATTATTGTAAATTTTGAATAAGGCAAAAAAAAAATAATTTTTTTTGAATATAAATAAATAAAATTTAAATGTGAAATAAAAATAAATAGAAAGAAAGAAAAATTATAATAATAATAAATGTGTTCCTTGGAAAATTTTACACGCCCTCTATATATGTGTATGTTTTACGTATATGTGTATAGGTGAAAATATTAAGAATCATCTAAGCATAATTGCCCGCATATTAATATTAAAAATATTTAAATGAATGAATTGCATGGGGAACGCTTAATAACCCCATATTTAGATAACATGTAATATGTAATACATATGTATGTACGTATGCATAGGGTGTTTAGAACAATATTTATACTATTTATTTTAAGGTGAACACCGCACATAGAGGCATAAAACATGTTGTTATTATAATTTAAACAATTATAAATGGTTTTAATTTACATACATAAATTGAATTTCACTCAAAATATAATTTTTTTAATGTTTTTATTTGAATACAATATATTCTCCGTTATTTGTCACTTGATCTGTGATGGTGGAAGTCTAATGAAGAGATCAAATTTTTAATCATACTTTGTGTAGTAATGGAAACAGTGTATATATATTATATGAAAATGTGGAATATGCTATGTTCTATGCTATGGAATATGCTGTTGCATATTACCGGAATTCGTACAAATGTCACACAATTCAGCAATGAATATCATTTAATTGAAATGTCAAAAAATTTTTAGGTATAAATATAAAAAATTTCTTATTTATTTTTAATCGCCGGTAACCGTTTGACATATCATCATTCTTTATTTCACTTTTGAACCAATAATTTTTTACACGATAGTATATTTTTCTTCTGTTAAAAAATATTATTGAATTGAGAGAGAAATGATCCGGTGACATATTTCATTGAATTTTATGCTGTCATATATACATATACTTATGATTCACATATACTTACTCTTGTACAGTACTCTAATTTTCATTAAAGTAGGAAAAACTGCTGTCATACTACGGTAGGTTAAATAAAGTTACATTGTATTAAAAACAGCTGACTACATTTTTATAGAACTGTTACAGAAATTGTATAACCGTTAAATTTTAATATATAAAATATTACATAAATTTTAATTCATTATAGTACTTTTTTATATCCGTACGAATGAATGTTCGAAGGGTATACTAAATTTGCCCTACCGTTTGTAACGCTAAGAAATAATGATCTGAGATATAGACTCAAGTTTATGTTTTTGATCAGGGTCGACTTCTGAGTCGATTTAGCTCCGTCCCAACGATTGAGCTAAGTTCACCAAATTTTCACAAATGATTTATTATGGTAAATGCCAGAAGCCTATTTAAATTAATACATTAGTAGGGCTAATGTGTTTGATAATGTCTGGCCATATCTTAGAAAATATTGAAAACACAGTACTGGAATAATCTTAGATAAGATAACAAATTTGTACGGGTGTCACAGAGTAGACACGGTCGACTCTATTTTTTCTCGTTTTTTAATTTAATTAAAATGTTAAAGTTTTTAAGGTTTAAAATCTGTTTAAACATAATATGTGATTTGCGATTCAATATAAAAATGTAAAGGTGTCGACTTCGTATTAAATCAGGATTGAACAGAAAGAGCTATAATTCGCTTTGGGCGTACATTCAAAATAATAAAAAGAACTTACATTTTGAATCAGAAATGTGTAAATGTCAATGTATTTACGCAAGCGCATATTACTATTACTAAATACATATTATACAATATATTACTAAATACAACAGCTACTGTCTCAATACATTTGTAGTATGTTAATGAAAGAATACATTGTAGAAATACCGTATTTAGGCATATTAATGAAGGAATCCTACCTTTTATTTGTAATTTATTTTCATTTCAAGCCTTACATAACTCTTTAAAAACTGTCCTTTGTACGTACATACATATTATATGTTACATACATCAAATTATGTAACTGTGTTTTAAAAATATAAAAAAAAAATAAATTTTTTAATTAAATTAAGAAGTTCATACTATATGTGTTTATTAAATTTTAAACTCTTATATTTTTGAAAACAAAAACATTAAAAATTACTGCATATTATACACAAAAAAAGTATTTATTTTTTTTATTAATAATATGTTTATATTATTATAAGTACAGGGTGCCAACGCTATTAAAACAACATTCTTTAACGTATATTGAGGAATATTTATTTTTCGAATTTTAGTTCTTGGTAACAATGAGCAAACAACAATTATATGTAATTATATATTTTTAAAAAATTTACGTAAAATAAAAAAAAATAAATAAAAATAAATTTAATATTTAAACATTTTGTATAAATTTTCATATAAAATGGAAGTGTTTTAATCCCATATAATCCAATATAATAAAAAAAGGAAAAGTAAAATTTATTATTTTAAAAATTAAAACAAAGAACGCATAAAAAATAAACACGAGTGCGAACAGAATCAATAAAAAAAATTAAATAAAATTTTTGATTTTTTGATTTGCAATTGCAAATTACAGCGTTCTTTTTATTTTTTAATGCATTTTAAATAATTTTAATTTTTTTTAATATTTAGTTATTTATTTTCTTATTCCAATATACCCCGATTATTGATTGCTGCCACATAAACTAGATTTCCTCATTGTAGTGGGATTTTCGATAATTTAAATGCATGCTAATAAATCTTTTCACACATGTTTATAAATCAACAGGAACTGAATAGTTTACTTTTGCAGATTTGTAATTAAGCAGTTCTGCAATATCCAACATTTTTGTACTTTGTTGTTTCAATTTATAAAATTTTTTCAGTAGTTCGAAAGAAACTTAAAAATTCCTATAGAATTTAAAGTACCACTATGTCATTTTTGAACATGTTATTTTTGCAGATTCTGCAATTTGAATTTATCGAATGTGCTCTATACTAAGACCGAAGTTAGAAATGAATTATCGAAAATCCCCCAATATTTTTATTTTTAGTGAAATTTTTTTTTCTGTAGTTGTAGAAAATAATTAATTTAAATACAGAATAATAAATTCATATAGATTTGTTTTTTAGTTTTTTTAGCATAAGCAAGTGAAATCTTAGAAAATTATAATATAAACATGTAGATTTTTTTGATTAATCTGAGTTATTTTTTATTCCATCATTCGAATTTTTTTTAAAATTGATTGTTTTAAAGTTTTTTCGCCAATAATTTATTATGATGTATAAAGCTTATTTTCAATAGTGTTTAAAATCCAAAATGCCAATGAAGTTTGATGTAGTAGCATACATATGGTATATGTTGTTGTATACCTATTTGAATCAACCTGTTTACCTGTTAGAATAGAAATTTAATTAGCATTTTATTTAATTTTTGTAAATCCTTTAAAATATAACTGTTTGATTGGTGGTATTTTAATAAAAACAATAAAAAATAAATATTGTGAATTTAAATTTTAAATATCAATAATTTATTTGTAATTAAATTCAATATTTTGTAAATTCAATAGAAATGTACTTACATATATAATTTTAAGTCTAAGCACTATTATGAATTCTTGTTTTTTATTAATAAACAACTTAAAGGAATCAATATTGTCAGATGCAATTGCATATACCAGAGCTTTTGAAGCTATGCAGCAACTAATAAAATGTATAGAATTTTCAAAGGTTTTTGAAAAAATTTCCAATTTCATCTGGCATTATTGTCATTACATTTTAATTTTTAAAAGCACAAATACTTTAAAATGCGTTTATATATATATACATAATACATTATTACTTATATATATAATTTTCCACACAAACATACAATACACTTAACATAAATCCAATTAAATATTATAGATTGCATACTTTTAGGTGCACGAATTTTTTTACATTTAAATCAAAGTATTTTAAAAAAAAACTACACACTAGCCATAAGTTTTGTTTTTTTTTAATATAAAAAAACAAAAAGAAGTAAATTATTTTTGAATTAAAAAACAAAAACCGAAAAAAAAAACCCAAAATATTTAAGACATCCATAAAAAATGGAAAATTTAAATGTTCAACAAGTCCAAGCAGCTATTTCAAGAAGCAATACGGCAAATAATAAACATAGGCTGGTAAGTAACCATCCGTTACGAATGGGTGATAAAAAACACGAAAAGCTGTAAATTTTAACTCACTAATTTGAAGTAAATAACAAATAACGTTTTGTAAGTAAATAACTATAAAATAAAAAAAAACTTCTTTCTATATGGCCTTTCTATTCAATTTCTATATATCTACTCTACTATCAATTTATTATTACTAAAAATAATTACGTAAATTTGATGCTTAACAATCAAGTGTGATGTTTATCTTTCGGTTGATTATTTATTAATAATGAATAATTTTTCTTATACACAGAATGTATCATATCTCCATGCATCGCTATATACAATTGTATAAGAATAGACCCTCATGAGTAGATAAAATTTTTTTATGAAAACAAAATTTATTGCTCAACATGTCCCAAGTTCCAGTAAAGTTACATTTTAACTACAATTTTTCAGATGAGATTATATCCGTGTAACTCTGAACCTATTGAGCTATTGAACATTTGCCACTTATAAAATTTACCATCTTTTGAAGCCCAATAGAAAATATTTAGATACGAGACACACTGTTTAAATTTTTCATTATTTTTATGCTAAAAATGTCATAAATTTGTCATAATTTTCTTCAAATTTTTCTGAAATATTAAAAATAATTAAGAAACTATATTTTTGATTTATATGCGAGCGGATTGCTTTTTTTAATGTAAAACAAAACTTTTATCGTAACAATGTTATTAATATAATATGTTAGTTGTATATATTTAAAGTAACAACTAGTCTTGGAACCAAGGAAGAACATCCCTTCATATCTCGTTTTGTTGATCGATTCAACAAATCTAAAATTTCAGGCACTGGGTACTAATTTTTCGAATCAACAAATTGATTTTTGCGGTTTACGTTCAGTAGTTTTTTAAAAACCTACACTTTTATCACTTTAAGGAACTATAAATGTTTCGTATTCGAAAAATGATATTTTTATTAAAACCTAATTTTTCATAAAAATTTTATGTTTGCATATTGAACGGAACAAATAAATTTTGCAAATAAATAAACGGACAGACAAAATTTAATTATTCGTAATCGCACATTTTTTTTTTGAAAATATGCCAAAAACGTACAAATTCTTAATAAAATATTTTAATGTTTAAAAATTTCAAAATATGAGATTTTTAAATTTTCTTATTATGTCCTGAAATAAAAGTTATTATGTGTGACATGCAGAAATAAATATTGGAAATGTAACAATATTAGCCAACACTGTTCAATTTTCGTTTTATAACAGAATTGTAAAGTACCATATATTATTGAATTTAAATATAAGTAGTATGGAAGTAGTTTATATTTACCCTTAAAAACTTTTCTAACTGCTGGTATAGTAGATTGTAGATTTGTGGTTTTGTACAAACGAGGTAACAGAGCACTAATAATCTATTATACTTCCATCTCTTAATGTGGAACCCTACAACATCCGCTCGAGACCCCTCTCCCTCTCCTAATGAAACCTAGGTTCGGAAGACCGAAACGTGTCTGAGGTGAGAGCAAAGTCCCCAGTATTTCTTCCAAAAGGTGTGTTGAAGTCTCCCCGTCTTCCCTACAGAAGCTGCAATTGTCTCCAATTTCCCCGAACTTTTTGACCTGCCGCATCTCCAGAAGACTTCCAGCGTTCCGACCGCCTCCTTTCTGATTTCCTTCCTAGTTCCCAACGAACAGCATGTGGTCCGATGCCCGTATATTAAAACAAAATGTTTACATTCTAGAATAATTGTAAATTTTAATATTTACTGGGTAATTTTAAATTTTCCGCGTTTTTTTTTTTAATTTTAAAGTTTTTTCGCTTATGCTATTGTAGACTTATGAACTCTGAGTGAATATTACGTAGCAGAACTTCTATATTCGTAAAGCTATTTGATTTAATTATTATTATTATAATTAATTAAGAAAAAAAATTAATGTAATGTAGGCATATATATATGTATATGTATAGGCCTATAAATAATTTTATTGATTACAATTAGTTAGGGTAATTCATACAAAAGTTTTATAGCGTCGATTTAAAAATTTTTGACAGAATAATTTAAAAATATTAGAATAAAATCATACATTATTTTTTGATACTTGCAGTATTTACAGACATATACATATTATATATAGGGTGATTCAATAATATAATCGTTTAAGGCACGAAAATTGCATGAAATTTTTATTTTGAACTATCGACACCTAGACATCTCAATAGGGACAAATTTGATTTTTTTTCTAAAACTACATTTCTTCGTATTCGAACAACATACAAAATAATATACAACTAGTTCATCTTAAGCCTATTACTAGCTCCTTCAAAAACGGTTTGCTTAAAGCTTCTATCTTTGACGAGAAGGAAGTTATAAGGGATTAAACTTGAACAAGTAGAAATTTCATGAAAATTTGTTAAAATCCCTGTGACTAAGATACTGTATGGGATTTTGCATGGATACCCATTTGGGTACAAACAAATATTTCACCCATTTTTAATACCTTAATAAACGATAATATACAACATTGTAGTCTTCAATAGTTCACCCTATGCACGTGTGTACGTGCATTCAAAGGAAATCCGTTTACACACATTTCTACAAATATTTGTATTTGTTTGTTTTTTTTACATTAACGAATAAGAACCTTATTTCTTTTACATATTGTGCATTTGATTAATAAGAACTGTTTGTATGTCTGTTAATTATTATTAAGTGAACATTGTGCATGTAATATCAACAGGTGTTATTTATATATTTTCTTTTATATACAAAAATGTCAAAAACAAAACAAATGAAAAAACATTGATCTTTTTTTTTCGTTTGTTTTATATAAAACAAAAATTTTAATTAAAAAAAAAAATTCTCATATAGTCAACTAGATTTACTTTTCTCATTTACTTGAGTTTTACTTTAAAAGAATCTCAAAAACAAAAATTTGGGAGAAAGAAAAATGCTTAAAAAATTTTTTTTTTTTTTTCAAAATACTCTCAATATCAAAAAGAGCTATTTTTTGAGCTAAAGAGCTATTTTGTTATTTGAGTTTTATCAAGTTTTCAAAATTTCACAATGCAATAAAATAATCAATATAAAAATTTCCTCACCGAGAACTTTTCAGTGATCATCGAGGCTTTATATAAGATACTTACTGTATACCGGAACAGAAATATAATGCTAAATAGAATCGCTGGAAAGTTTTATACAAATAAAAAAGTTTACAAACTTGAAAAATTCTAAAAATATCGCAGCGTAACCAACAAAAAAAAAATCACATTTTTTTGTTCTTTTAATAATTCCAAAAAAATTTAAAAATTCAATTTATTTTTTTTTTAAGTGATTTTCATGAAAAAGAAAAATTAAAATTTCAAAATTTTCAATTAAATTATAAAAAGTGTAGCTCAAATACACACGTACTCAAATACACACCTGCTCATATTATTTTTCTTGTGTAACAAAAAAGTGTTTTAAAAAAAAAATTTATTCAAAATGGATATGGACTTATGGGGTCAAATAGCTGTAGAAGCTTCACAAGTTTATTTAACAGATGGCACTAAACGTAGCCCATTTGCAGATACGGTAATAATATAAAACAATATAATGACAGCATACAATTGCACATTAAAATAAATTTTTTTAATTAAAATAAAAAGAAGAAAAAATCAAAAAATTATTTGTAATTAAATTTTAATTTTATTTATTTTTTTCTCAATTCAAATAAAATGTTTTCACTCTATGCTAAAAAAAAAATTGCTTACTGTCTGACAGGTCCGAAAGCTTTAATTTTAGAAAGTTTCTAAATTTTTCTTATTATTATTTTTATTCTTATATTCTATGGGACATTTAAAGATTTTCAAGAGATTTAGTTTTTTTTTCTTTTTTTACTTTTTAAATCTTTATAGTAAATTTTCTTTTTCATTTACTGCAGAGAAGACTCTTTTGGAGAGAGCTACATATATAAAATGTAGAATAAAAACAGCTGTTTTACTTTTAGCTACGGTTCAGTAATAATTTTATTTTTAAAATAAGATGCATTCTATGAATACATATGAATTCTATATGCATATACATATATATACCTAATTATTGTATGTATTTACAAATTTATTTCGCGATTAATTTTAATTTATTTTGAATATCTAAGATTAATGACGAAATATCGGACTGTTTTTAAGTTAAAAATTTATTATTTTCCATTCCTAAAATGTTGATAAAATCAACATTTTAGGGAAAATTTTTCATATATGTCTATGAAAATAATTAAATATACAAGCATAAGTTAATCAAAAATTAATTCAATAAATTTTTTATTTTATATAAGTTTGCAAAAATTCCTCATTATGTATTTCCTAAGAACATAAATGCCTAAACAAATATCAATTATACAAAAGGTATAGTTTGTTGTTAATACGGTAATAATAAGGAATAGTTGATATTCGCTCTGAAGAAATAAACGATTTTTAGAGTTTCAATGTTGAATCTAATAATGTGATCTTAATAAAAATTGAATAGAATAATGTTAGTCACACATTATACATACATACATATTTTCAAATTTTCTATAAACAAACTACATTTTTTATTTGCTAGTATTTGTAATTCCGTAACTATATAAGTAAAAATTTTACTATTTTAAATTTTTACTATTTTAAATTCTAATCTAATTTACATTATTGTGTGTATTATCAAAACTTGGTCCACCTATATAATTTAATTAAGAATAACAAGAATCTATGCTTAATAAAGTTGGGTCAAACCAGTGGTTTGCAACGTAGCACTTTTCCCTTGAAGAAATGAAAATACTGCTCTTAAAAAATATAATATTACATTCTAAGTTACTTTCATTCTTTTATCAAATTTTTTAAGGTTGAGGCAAAAAAAAAACAAAAATAAAGAGGCATTAACATTATGGTTAATTGTACAAGTTAAGATAAATAATTATATTCTAGAATTTTTTGATGGAATGGCTTTTACCGTCAGCTTGAAGTATACCGTCAGTATACGTACATGGTTGAATAATTTTATTAGCTGTATATGGCAGTTAACTTATATTTGCCGAAAAAAGAGGCCATTCTAACATAGTCGCTTATGTAAAATTTCAATCTTGCAGCTAATTTCTGCATATTGTTTCTGTAAGATATGAAAAAAGCTGGCAAAAATTGCAATGGGTTTTTATCAAAGTTTCCAAGGTTCTTATCAAACATAGTAGCCTTAATAATATATTTTTTTACACTATTAAATATACGGGTTAGTTTTGTTTATATGGGTAATAAATTTCAAAAAGCTTGATGTCATGTAAATCAATTTGTAATTTCCCATTCAAATTATAAATTCTTATTGATCTCAATCAATATTTAATTTTTAGAAACAAATACATAATCATGTTTGATATTTTGAGAAAGATTTCTAACCATATCATTTGTAACGTTCCGAGTATATTATGAGAATTTTTATGACTTTCCTCCACAGTATATGTTTGAGCATTTGTTTGCCCATAAGTATATAATTTATTTGCAAATTTACAAAGAAAGTCATAATTATGAGGTGAATTTTCCTTCATATTTTCTTGTACTTTTGTGTACTTATTTTATTTATATACTATATTGCCTTATACCTAATTCGCCTCGTATTTTCCTTTAATTAATTTTGATTTAAGTTACAAAACCTTCCAAATAATATTATTATATAAATTATTTCCTCTACACATACATATACAGTTTAAGATACGAATTCAAACTTTAACATCAAAATTATAAAAATTTTTATAAATGGAAATTTAGTTCAATCGTGGATGTTGAAGTTCTTATGTAAATTATTGTCAAAAAATATCTTATAGTCTGTAACAAGTGGACAATCGAAAATTTTTGAATTTTCTGTGTGAATTTTTTAAAAATTTTCTTTCGCATGATCTTTGAATTGAACCGCTTTGCATATCGATTTTATCTTATTTGAAGTAATTATTTTTTTTTCCACTTTTTGAATAATTTTGTATTTTGTTCCTATTGTTGATTAAATTTTGTGAAAATAAATTCTAAAAATAATAGATAGCTGTATTCTTGAAAAATTCTATATAAAACTGAAGATGATCAAAAGTTTTTCTTATTGTAAATTTGTTGTAATTTGTAATTATTTTTCAGCTCCAATTGTAAATTATTATTGTATTAATTAAAAGGATAATAAAACTTTCCTTTAATTAATTAGAATAAGAACTATTTCAACTATATTTCTCTGCTTTATTATTTACCTTATTCATTAACTTAAAAATAATGGCATGTAATACTAAAATCCATTATATATTTTTTTTTTTTGACAAAATACCAAACTTGCAACTTCTAATATTTAGCAAAATAGCTTTCTAAAAAAAGAAAGCAACAAGTACTACTAAATTTTCCAAATTTGAAAGAGGCAAAAATATAACTACAAAATCTGAACTTAATTGTAAAAATTTCATTGCGAACAATACTAAAACTTGATAGGAATAGTTTTAAGTACCTATATATACAAATCAAGTATCTCTAATATGGTTGACTTTAACTGGCTCGATCAGTACTCGATTTTCTTCATATAAAAGTTAATAATCGTTTTTTGATCATGATGGCTAGTTTTCCTCTTGTTGTTTAATTAAAGAAGTATTTAAAGGCTGAATTCAGGAAATTTCAGAAAAACGCTATGTATTTCGAAATTATTTTTGAAAATCTAAAAATTACCATATTTACCCTTAGCAGAAAAACAATTGTAAAAAATTCAAATTTTTTAAATTTGATTTTGTTAAAATAAAACTAAAAATTTTTAATTCACATATTCGAGTAAAACATTCAAATTGGCAGTTTTTCATATTTTTATAACAGTTTAAAGTGTTGTTATAGTTTTATATTTAAATGTTATATTTTATATCATTTTTAATTGAAGTAGTAAAGTTTTGCGTGTGTTAATTTTTTTTTCACTTAAAATACTTTTTTTAAGTATCCCACACCAATTAAAGTTGCAAGTTCACTACACTACAATATTATTTTTGATGATAACATATTATTTTAAATACATATATTGATAGCTTATATGCACGACATTCAATTTTTAACGCACCAAGTAAAAATGGTGTCTAAAATTTTATGTCTTACTTAACTTCTTAAAATCACTTTTTTTTAATTTAGCTACTACTAATTTTCATTACTTTTAATCAAGTCTACAATTAAATTTCTAAAAATCTATACTAATTCAGCCTATAAATTTTATCTAACGGCTATAACTATATAAATTATAATAATACATATATACATACTTTTATTTTATAACAATATTTAGACTATAGAAAAACTTCCTGACAAAGTTATATTGAACATATTCTCGTACTTATCTCATCGTGAGATATGTCGTATGTCGAAAATATGTCGTCGATGGCGTCAAATATCTCATCAACCTACACTTTGGAAAAATGTATCATTACGTCCTGAAATATCTGGATTACATGTAACATCATTAGAATTCTTATTGGGATTGGTATCAACAAGATTTGGACCATCATTACGTTATATTGAATTGCCAATTGAATTGATCACTCATACAGTTTTACATGAATTAGCTGCAAAATGTCCAAATTTAACTCATATGTTATTAGATTTTTCAACGGGTATGTACAAATTTTTAAAATTTTCTTATCATTATTTGAAATACAAAAAATATAATTACACTATAATTGAAATATTATTTGTTTCTTTTTAGCTATGCAACTTCACGATTTCAGTGAAATGCAAGCTTTTCCAACAAAATTACGATATCTTTGTATATGTTTATCTGAAGTTATCTTTATGGAAGGTTTTATGAGAAAAATTTATAATTTCATTAATGGTTTAGAGGTGCTACACTTAATTGGTACTTATGAGAAATGTGAAGAAGTTGAAGAAGAAATTTATGAAGTTATCAATGTTGGTAAATTAAAATCAGCAACACCAAATTTACGTGTTATCAATTTGTATGGCATTAATTTTATTGATGATTCCCATATTGATGCATTCAGTTCAAATTGTATTCAGGTACTATTATGCTATGATATTTTTTTTGTTTTATTTGATTTTATTTTTTTTTAAATTACTTAATATTTACTTCATAAATTTGAATTTTCAATAAAGCTTGAATGTCTTGCTGTTAATTTCTGCAATAAAGTTACTGGTTCAACATTGAAAATTTTGATACAAAGATCAAAACGATTAACTTGTTTATTAATGAATGGTACAAGCTTAAAATCAGAATATGTTATGCAAGCTGAATGGGATAAATGTAATTTACAAGAATTGGACATAACAGCTACAGATTTATCAAGTGAATGCTTAGTTGATTTATTGACAAGATTGCCAACATTGAGATTATTAAGTGCTGGTCAAATAAATGGAATGACCGACAGCGTATTAAAGGCATGGATGGAAAGTGGTAATCCAAGGTGATTAAATTAAATTGCTTCATTAAATCAAATTGCTTCATTTAACTGCTATATTCAAAATATCTTGTACAAGTGTCTGGAAAAAATTTTAATTTAAAATTATTTTTAGAACTTTAATAGCATTAGATCTTGATTCATCCGATAATTTGACTGATGAAGGATTAAATAGATTTTTAAGCCGCTATGGTCCCCAATTATCAGCATGTTGTTTATCTGGCATGACACATATCACAGATCAACTTTGGATGAGTATTCTTCCACTTTTGAATAATGCGAAGTATGATCACATGATCTTATAACATAACCAGAACTTTTTTTATAAGCAATGTCTACATTATAATAATCTTCTTCATATTTAGGATTTTAGTAATGGGTACATCTGAGAAGCTAGGTGTTAATATTCATGTTGATCAACTTATGGATGGTATCGCTTCAAATTGTTCAATACTTGAACGTCTTGAATTAAGGTAAAAACTAAATTATATTATTTTAATTGTATTTATTATACAAGCCTTGTTAAAAATTTTATTTTTTGCAATGTTTTGCACAAATATTTTTTCTAGATGGGATCCTGATAATTTAAGATTTTCTGACAAAAGTCAAAAAGCTATTGATTTGCTTCGTGTTAAATGTCTTAAATTACGCTGTATGGTTTTAAGGTAAAAACAAATTACATTTTATTTTATTATATAGCACAAGTTAAAATAATTTTTAATTTATTTTTGAATTAAAAATAATTTTAGTGACGGACGTTATTATGAAACAGTAAAAGCTAATTTCGAAAGAGCTGATAGAACAACAGTTGTTAGAACAACTACTTGTTGCCGTATTTCTACTTATTATTTGCTGCAAAATTACAATGATTTAATATTTAATTAAATTAAATTCTACTCTTATAAATTTTTAATATCATTGATTGTTACAAAAAATTTTTAAATTTATACAATTTAGTTAATTTTTTTTAAATTATATTAAATATTTCCTTTTTTTGTTGCTGTGCTTGTTGTTTGCAATAAACTTGAAGAAAAAAAATATAATTAGAGCTTTTTGTATTTTTAACACTTTTCCCTACAAAAGATATATGTATATATGGAAATATAGGCTAAAAAATAAATAACAAAATTATTAAAAGAATTAAAGTTTTTAATAATTTTGAGTTTAATTTCACCTTAAAGATAAATTTCTCAATTAGATTTAACTATCGTATATAGACAGCGGTATTGATCTTAAGCATCTTTATATGGTAAATTTATAGCTCATTCAAGTAAACCATTTAATATATACCAATATTTATATTAATTTTAGTTTATATTGGGAAATAAATTTGAACTTGCAATAATTTCCAAAAAATAAGATTATTTTACTTTAATGAAAAAATGTAAACAATTATTTAATTAAATAATTTATTTATAACTCAAATTTTAACTTTTACATGTACATATTTTATCATATTTTTATTACTTATATATTATTATACATAATTATTTTATTGATTAAATCATCAGACTTGATAACTTAAGACATTAAAAAAAAAAAGTAGGGACATAATTTGCTACACTTGATTTACCTGATATTTGTTTTAAAAACTTTTTTTTTCTTTATACTTTCCCATGTATAGTTTTAAAATCAGATCAGATCTCCACCAATTTATATACAAAAAAAAATTGTAATTTTTTCCATGATATCTTGATAGGTAATTATTTTATTTAATCATTTATTTACTTATTTATATAATGTTAATGCAATTTTTGAACAGACTCTTGTTCTCTTGTAACCCCAGTTACTTAAAATTGCTATTTAAAACCTACATATAGAATAATTTCATATAGAATTATATTTTTTTTTTGTTTTAAAAATTGACATCTTTCACTTTTGCAATTAAAATATTTATTTATTTTATTTTAAATGTTATGATGAATGCAAATTAATTTTATATACTAAACTGTATTGAAAACAAAAATGTAATTCGCAAAAGTAAGGATCTACATTAGAAAGAAAACATTGAATAATTGAACAATATTTGACTAAAATAAATTTCATTAGTTTTAAAATATTTTATTTTTAGCCCATTGTAAAATAATGATAGCAATGATAGCAAAAACTTGTTTATCTTAAAATAATCGCTTCCTATAAACGTATTTGAATATTTTATAATACATTTAGTGTCATTTATGAGTTCCAAAAATTAAGATTTCAAATAAAAATTTTAATTTCAATTTCCAAATTAGATTTTAAATATATGTATGTATATAGTTACTTATGAAATTTATATAGATTTGATAATAAATTGGATAATTTACACTTTCTATAGCATTTCTAACCTTATTTTATACATAAAAAAAATAATTTTTTAATCTTATAAATTCAAAATACATAAAAAATATTTAAAAAAAAAAAAATTGGTTAACAAAGTAAGAAAATTTATATGATTTATTATAAAATGGGAGTACGTTTATAAGTTCTACGACTGTAATTGTGGTATTGACAGCTGTACAACAAAATGCTGATAATAATATGAAATACTTTGCTATTCAAAGATACACATCACACTTAAATTATAACTATATATTCTAAAATCCAGCTTACAAATTTAACTTTTGTTAGAGCTAATTTAAAATTTTGAAATTAATCTAAACTATTTTCATGCATAAAATTTTAATATCCTAGACGTTTCTTTTAAAGTAGTTCATGTTTTAGGGGTGTATTAAAGAACAAAATAAAAAATATAGATATTTTTTTTTGCAGGATTTCATTTGGCATATTTTATCTGTAAAAAAAAATTCTTAGTGTTTAAAAATTTTTAAAAAACCCGAAAAACTTTCAAATTCTTCACGCCCATTTATAAATGTTGTTTTTTTTGTTTTAAAAATTTACAAGTTTACAGTGTATATTTATATTTTTAATATTTGACTTTACTAACTTTTAATGACTTATAATATTTTCATTACTAGATGACAAGAATGTTAAAGTTACTGTTATCTAATAATGTTAAAAAACGGTTCCCAAGGGTGAAATGAAAACTAGAATAATCAAAATTGGAGACTAAAAACGTGATTTAGAAATATCATTAAATTATCTGATATTTACTAGTTAAAAATTATTAGCGCACAGCTAAAATTTTGAAGCATTTTTTAATACCTTTAGATATTAATTGATTTTGAATTATTTATTGATTAAATTGTTTTTCACATTATCAAAACATCTTTTAAAAAGAAAAATAAGGTTTTTCAATATAGCATTCAATAAGTTAATAATGAACATTAAAAAACAATTTTTAATAACATGATGAGAAATTAATAAACAAAATTTGATAGTTATGTAATTAATATCAGCAACGAATTCTTACCGTAAAAATTCGTTGCTGCTATTAATTCAATGATTCAACTAGGTTTTCAAAACAAATAAAAATTTAATAACTATTGTAGACATTTTAATTTTTTTTATTGTTATTTAATTTTTATATTTTAACATTATGTTGAAATAAATCTATTTTACAAAAATACCAAATTTTGAATTGTTTGATTTAATATAACATATACTTACATACATATTGGTACATAATATATACATTCTATATTTTTCATGATTTATTTTTATATCTCGTTCGGAGTTTATTACAAATTAAATATTTAATTTATTTTCACAAAGATTTAGACTGTTTTTTTTTTTTGTAATTTTGTTCGAAACTAAATTTTTTAACAATTATTTGCCTAAAAGTTATATTAAATTTTGAGAATTTATAAGACTTTTACTTTACACTTTACTTTTTAAATTTTCTTATGCGTAGAATTTTAGCTAGTTTTTAATTTAATATTTTTATATAATAAGTTTAAAATTAAGTTATTCAACTTCGTTATCAATATGCGATAAATAATGCTGTTGCTGTAACTGTGACTGCGTTGTTGAAGATTGTATACTACTAAGTACTTTATTATTGAGAGAATTTTGATTATTTATTTGTTCTAAATCAAGCTGTAAGTTTGAAAGTACTACAGATGATGTGCTGGGTCCACCTATTGAACCAGTATTTGTATTACTATCTCTACGTTCAATTGTAGAAGAATTTTCAGTTTGAGGTAGAACGATTGGGGAATCAAAAGCCTACGGCGGAAAAAAAATTACTGCAAATATTTACAGAGAAATTTAATGGTTTTATTTAAGTCTACACACCATCGGTTCTTCAATTTGTTGAAGTTCTTCAGCATTATCAACATTATCACCGTTTTCATCTTCAGCTTTCGGTTTCTCTGTGTACATCATTATTTCATGGCATAATGGACAACGATCTTGTACATAAAGCCATTTTCTCAAACACACTCCATGGAAAAAGTGTTTACATCTAGTTATTTTTGCTGACGCCATTTCCTAAGAAGGAAATATAATTTTATATTAACCTTTGTATTTAATCATTTTCCTAATTTTATACCTGATAACATATTGCGCAAACATCATCAAATGATCTTAGTTGTGCTGGTGTTGCTTCTGGTAATGATGAAATTTTATGCACAGCTGTTCGTCTTTTCATAAATACAGTCCATCCAGCACGTGCTTCGCACCATATGTTGAAATATGCATGTATACACATCATAATCGCCCGTATAGCACCGCCTGCGACATTTCGAGCTATCAAGTTATATCATACGTACCAAAAATCAACCAAAATAAAAAATACATGCACACAGAAATAGATAGGTAGATTCAAAATAAAAAGTAAGTACGATATTATGGCGCAAAATAAACATGGTATAAAGCAACTATATTAAAAAATATTTCAATGGAATGAATATGAAGAAATACCAAACATAAGAATTCCAAAATATCTTCCAGAAATTTATGATTTTCTATATAAATTGAAAATCATGAAAAGCACCATTGAGCATTTCTGTTTGTGTTTATTTAAAGAGTCTATAAAATAAAAATACTTAATATGTGGGAACATATGAATTGACAAGATTTTCATAAATGTTAAAATAAATCTATGTGTCTTTCTCAAGTGGAAAGCTTGTTTAAAAAAGTTTATATTTTTTTATTTTTACTCATTTATTTTTACATTGCACCAAATTTACAAAACATTGTCTCATACACTGAAATCATGCACACATTTTTAAATAAAAATTGTCTACATCTATTAAAGAATTTCAATAAAAACTGTAACTTTTTATTTAAAATTCGCAGTAGAATTTTCAAGGAAATTTGAAGTTTTATTCTAAATTCATTAAAACTATACTAATTTTTATTGAAATTCTATTTTTTTTTGTCAACAATAAATTCGCAATTAATTTTTGATGACTTTCAACTAAAAAAAAAAATGAAAAAATTAAAAGAACCCACATACATAACTTCGTTTAAAAAGAATACATAACTAAGGCCTAATTAGAAAATTATAAACTTTTATCAACATTTTTACGAATGAAATGAAAAATGATTTAAATCTACCTTAAATAAAAATATTACAACATTAATAAATAAAAATAATATTCACTTAACTGATAACAATATTTTGGTTTAAAAATTCTTTTAACATTAAAGAAATACTCACCTGATTCGAAAATTAAGATCCATGCACCGTTAAAAAACAAAAATATTCCAAAACAAAATTCTACTGAGTTTCCAAATGCACGAATATAGTAAACATAATCGTCTAGTTTTTCCCAAAAAGTTTGACGCCGTGCGTCCAATAAAAATAATGTATATGTTGCCAAACTTACAAGTACCTGAAAAAATTAAATTGCAAAATAAAATTGTTTAAGAGTTGTCGAAATAAAATTGATTGAAAAAATTTTACTTTTACTATCACTTCGATCGAAAATGCAGTAACAGCTAACAGCCATGTTGATGGAGGGTGCCTTGACCACAAAACAGTTAAAAGGCACATTGGCGCTATTAATAGAAAAGCACACACAATTAATGCTCGAGCGTGACGTTTTCTGGATGGATTTCTAGCAGCACTCAATGACATTAAAATTGGTGAAACTATATTGTGCAAAAAATGTAATAATGCTGTTACTAATAAACATAAATTTCTACATAAACGTATAAAACGTTTATCAGGACTTAAAGAAGTTAAACCAGTTTGAAGAGCTAATATGTAAAACAAAATTGCAGAGATTGTTCCAAGTGAACGGTCTTCATCTAAATCTTCTGACAATAAGAAAAATTGAAATAATTTTCCTATGTAATGGCATATCATTGATATTATGCTAGTCATTCCTAAAACAGCAGTTAAAGTCTCACATCCACTCACTAATAAATTTTGTACGGTTAAGAGAAAACTTAAATGTGCTTCAGAATTTATTATCATAGAAAATAATTGATGGCCAAGCCTGAAAAAAATTATTTTTATAAATAAAAAAATAAGAAACACTAATAAGTTTTCAACATTTATATTAATCTTTTAAGCAGTTACCTTATTGTCCAAAATGCTCTTAAAACACTTGGCACATTTAAACGCAACCATTCCGCCTCTACTAATGCCGAAAGGCCAAAATTTGTTGCAAAGTTTTTTGCATATTGATATCCATTGTACACAGTAATACCAACATCAAATGAACTACTCCAAAGTGATATTTTAGTTAGTATAAATGGAATTACAGCTGCAAAAGCTGGTGTGTCTTTTAACATTGATCGTGGTATAGGCAGCATTGCTAATAATAAAGGCATTAGGAAACAAAATGGTAATATTTTTTGAATATAATTATGACGTGGACCTAAATGTAAATAGGCAAATAACATTCCCATGAACCACTGTGCCAACAAATGTGGCAAAATCTGAAATTATAAATCAATTATAAATAAGATTTATTGGTTAATTAATATAAAAATATAGGTATGTATATATGGATATAATTACAGCAAATGCAACACCTCCAGGATCTAAAAGTCTGTTCATATTAAGAGATAAAATGTCTTCCAATATGCAAGGCCCATTTTCAATCAATCCAAGAGCAGACACATTACTCCAATATGAAAGAAATATTAATCCAACTGATATTATGAACATGTAAACTATTACAAGATGGCGTGTCCATAACATAAATATACATGCTGCGCTAAAAATTCCTGGAAATATAATAAGTGCCAATTAATAAGAAATCAAAGCTTTAATAAGAATTTTGTAATGTCCTTAAATAAAAATTTTAAGGACATTACAAAGTTAAGTAGATTAATTTTAATACAAAGAAATTCTAGATCTAAAAAAAATTATTGAAATTATAAGAATTAATGAGGATTTATTTAAAAATTCTGATACAATACTTTAAAATTTGGATAATGTAGAATTTTCTGGCGCGTTCATTTTTCATTAAAATATTTTAAACTCATATCACAATAGTAAATCATTTTATCTATTATATGCTCAAAATCTTTTTAAAATAGAGAATCATTCACTTTCTATACAGTTTTTGTACGTTTTTTCCATTCATTCTCAAGATAATTAATTGGGTTCTGTTATTCGGATACAAGTAAACTGTTTTAAAAAATCTCGTGCTTTTCAAATTAGGCATCTTTCTTAATTTTCCCTCATTCGAACATAAAAAGAAAAATAGACTTAAAATAAAGTTTTATTTCAAAAGATGAACAAAAATTAAAATAAAGAATTTTTTAAAAATTGAAGATGATTTTGAGTTCCTTACACTCATCGTTTTTGTGCATATTTACCCAAAAATTATAAAAATGCAACATCTCGCTATAATCTTGCTTTTTTACTTTATTTTATTAAAGTTCAATCTTTTCCAAAAACTTTTTATTACTTTTTATTAATTTGCAAAATTTCAACAAAATGCTTTTAAATATACTGTAAATAAAATTAAAAAATTGAAATATTTTTAACAAAAAAATCTTGAATAACATCGTGCAGATTCATTGCAAAGAAACAAAAATAAACAAATTTTTTACATTAAGGTACCTTAACAGAATTTTATCATTTTCTTAACCTTTAATTTTACAATCACTGCAAAAATTATTTAAAAACTAAAATGCTTATTTAGTAAAATTTTAATATGAAAATTTTTATTAAAGTATTTTATTAAAACGAATAAATAAAACACTATTTAGTTATACACAGACTAAAGGAAAACCTGGTCACTGAGGTTGAGTGACCTCTTTTCAAATAAAATCATGTTTTTTTTTTCTGTTTTTTTTTTTTTTAACTCTTAGTGAAGCACTATAATGTAATAAAAAAACCTACTTTTATTTTAAAATTTATGATATATTCATTTAAGAAGATACTAGCTACTTGTTTAAATCTATTAAATACAAAGTACCTACACTTTAGCAGTAGATAATTAATACTTTCATAGCCATCTTCCTATACCATAAATTGAGATCAATTTATTTTAAAGTATCAACATATATTTCGGAAGGGTTATTCACCTTATTTTATAAGCAAGTGAAAAGAAGAGACACTGATTTGATTAGATACATTTTAAGTAGTGGATAAAATTTTGAATTAAATTTTGAATTCTGTAGAATTTAATGTCATTTTATATGATCAAAGATCAAATTTTGTAGACAAGAGATACAAAAAGCCCGTATTACTCAATTGATAGCAATTGAAATTCATTTGTGTAGGTACTAATGAGTTCGGTACCTACCTACCTACGTAATATGTAAGTACCTAAACTGTTTTGTTTATATTTTGCAACAAAATAAAAGAACTACCTGACAATACTAACCACTTTATTTCGTACATATCTATTCGTAAAAATTGAATTAATTTGCGTGTCAAATCAGACGTTTTTTCTTTTTTTTATTTTCGTTCTTAAACTTAAAAACGATAATCGTGTAAATCCTCTTTAAAGAAAATGATTCACACAAAAACTTTTTCTCTACTTTTTATTGAAATATTTTTAATCATGATATTGACTTATCAACTGTAATTAATATTACTATCTAATATCACTTGTATAATTTGAAGCAATAAGAACTCATTTTTATTAACACTTGTGTTTACCTGCATTAGTATTCATAACACTAAAAGCTTTTAATTAAATGTAAAATTAAAATATATGCACACGTTATTTACGTTATTCTCCAAGTAATCCAATATATTTAAAATTGACTTTACAGAAAGTTAGTTATTATTTATGTGTATGAATGTAGGTAAGTATATTGATTCATCATTGAATAATAAATTCAATATCGATAAAATTTTAACTACTAATTAAAATATTTAGTGAATTTTATTACAAAACTGTAATTGTGGACATAATCGGTAAAATTTTGTTCCATATGAAATTTATAATAAAAATGTAAAATTTTAGTTATCGGGTACATTTTTTGTTTATTACCTCAAAAATACATACGTTTGTATGTTTAATTACGTATATACATATATGTATATTGCTAGTACCTATGTATATATTGTATAAAACACATCTATACGTAATATCTAGAATTACTACTTCTTATTTAGTTTCATAATTAATAATACAAAATAAATTTTCTTTAACTTTTCAAAGGTAATTCATTTGTAAAATATTTCAAGGATTTTTTAAGTTTTTTGCAAGTTGTATTTCTAATTTCAGATTTTATTTTATACATGTACGTACGTATGTACATTTTATGAAAACAATTTTAAACAGATTGGTATAATGTACTTTTATTAATATAAAGAAGTCTATATATGCATATAATGTAAATGAATAAGAACCATTTTAAGCACACGCTATATAAGTATTAACATTATCAAATAATAAACAGTTATGAAGTTATATATGCATCTGGACTGTACAAATAGTGAATACGCACTTTACTTGATAAAATTTTAAAATTTATTATATGTAGTGCCTAGTTTATACAGAAATAGGGTTCTATATCCTCAAGCCAAGAATTTGGGGGATGCTTAACTTATTAAGAACAATTGTAGAATATTTTAACAAATAATATGAAAAAAACTTACCAAATAAACATACTAAAAATTTTGCTGTTGTTAATGATACATAAAAATAAAATTCAGGATCATATGTTAATGCATCCATAAGGTTCCTAGGTGATGTCACAACTTTACTTGTAATATTTGCAATATCTTCATTACTTCCATTATATAGATCTGTTATATTTGAATTTAATCCTATATCTATTGATGTATGTTTATCCAGTGCTGATGATTCAGACGTTGTAGAAGATGATGTACTGGTGGTGCCAAGTGGGAGCCCCATACTTATTTTAAGTATTTCATCAATAACTAAGAGGGGCGGAACTCTCATAATAACATCAACTAATCCTAATACTTTAGTTCGAACAGACATTTTTGCAATATGCTTTTTCTTTTTTATGCGTTTTTTTTATATTTATTTATATTATTGTTTTATTTTTAGTATCGAGAAAAAAAAGTATAAAAAAAAATTTCAAAGATTGAAAACTTTTATTTAATTTCTTTTTATGTACTTATTTATCCATAACTTTGTCAAAAACTTAGAAGTGAAAGAGCAATTTTGAATTTTTGGAAAAAACTAGATATTTTTCTATAATTTTTACAATATGAAGACCTTCAACTAACACACACATTCGAAAATTTTTTTCTTTTAATTTTCGAATGAGAAAATTTTTTTACTATTACTTAGTACTTCTAAACTTAAAATGTCAAGATGTTAAAATGACGTTTTCAATATACTTCATTGTGCGCCACCATTACTGTCAAATTTGATATATTCAGAGAAAAGTCAAAGAAAATTGGCAATGCGTCAACGCTAATAGAATTAAAATTGGTTAATTTATCCAAGTTTTAAACCAACTTAGAAATTTAATGTTATAATTCAATTTATTTTTTTGGTTTGAATGTTTAAAAGTTTTTCTTTTTAAAATATGATATGCTATTTTAAGTGTGCAGTAATTTGTGAAAATTTAAAGCAGCACCATAGTTCCTATATACATTTACATTTTCCTACTGTACAAAAATTTAAAAAATTTATATTACTTAACATTAATGTAAATTAGTATGTTTAATACACGTAATTTGTTACATTATTAATGCGTAAATTGCAAATAAATATGTAAAATAGTGACTTGCTTTATGTACATATATTAATTCGATTATTATCTGTATTTACACAACGACTTTTGAATGAAGGAATCAAATGCATGTCAAGAATTGATACACAAGCCGTCATATTAGCACAGTTAACAAAGCTATTAAGGTTTGTTTTCATTTATGAATTTAAAAAAGGAAATGCTGAGATATGAAGTCAAATTGGAAAATTAAATCGTACAACTAATCGAATTGGTGTTTACAAATCAAACTTGATTTGATTATGTGACATTTGTTGTCAGTAATCACTTTTTATAACATACTTCTCGAATGTATGTATTTATGTTTTAATTATTAAATTTAACGATTCTTTAATTTTAACATATTCCAGGTATATGTATACCATACGTTAGATTTTTTCTGTAGATTTTTGAATTTTTTGTACATCACAATTGCGTATATCGCTTCCAAATATAAAGTTTCAAAAAATTTTTATATGTATTAATATTTAGGTTATAAAAAAGGTATTTTACATATCACATGATATTTTGTTATATGTACGCATCTAAATGAACGAAGATACTATTGCTATACAATTGTAAAACCAGCAAAGGCTGACTGTTTCCGTTATTAATCCAGAACAATATTTGCAAACAAACATGGAAACAGATGATGTCAAAAAAATCGTCTCCCGTATCATACATAGTTCTGCAATGCTCTCGCGTATACAACCTTGGTCATAATTAACAAATGGATATACATATGTATGTATGTATATAGCTCGAATTTATGAATAATTTAGTTTAATTATGGTATTTAGAATTTGATTTACGCTAGAAATTTATAACGCCTTTCAAATTTCTCGATCCTTTCCCGAAAATGTTTGAAGCAAGATCTCTCCGTTTTTGAAGAAGAAATATGCTTTTATATAATAATAGTCTTCCTGGGATAAGAATGTTTTTAAAAACTTAAAAACTTTATAAAATATTTGTATGCAAAGCGTCTGGGATAATACTTTTTGAACAAAAATGAGGGAAAATTATCACATTCTCATTTTCTCAATGCTTAAAGCTTCTTCAAGTTTTGTAAAATTTAGTGTTTTAAAAACTTAAAATCTTACAGCTGTCGAAACATATGTTTTTTTTGATTATGTCAGAATGTTTTATTTTTGAAAAAATTTTTTCATCAACAATTCCTTTTTTTTTCAAAACTTTTCAATTAAAAATAAAATAACCAAAATGGGTTCACGAATGGTTTTCTCTAAATTTCACACTTTTATAATCCAAAATCAAAATTTTCGGTTTTTGGTATAACCAAAAAATATTTATTTGTATTTGATAAATACTTTGAAATTTGACGTTTATCACATATAAAGTTTTTAAAAGTATTTTCAAGGTTTTTTCTTTTTGCGATAAGTTTTTTTTTCTTTTGTCATTGTTTCTCTTTTTAAAGTTTTTTCAAGTTTTTTCGGACAAACTTAATGTACATATGTGTAAATAATTTTTTTTCTATAAAATATTTTAACTTCCGTTTTTCAACTTAAGATTTTATGCCTTCGGACCACAGATACATTTATGAACGTATAACGTAAAAAAATATAATTTTTAAATGATCCTATAATAATTATTTTTATTGTAATATTTTCTGTATTATTTATAAGTCATCAGTGTTAAAAAATGATCTTGGATTTAAATTACAAGCGAATATAGTACAGAATGGTGATATTCTGTTAATGGTACAATTGTCAATTGATCTATCAATTATCTTATAAAGGTGCTATCGTAGTAATCTTTTTTTATAAATTTAAAAGAGCCAACAATGAGTACATTATTTTATTATTCAATTACTTGCCTATCGTTTACATAATTCTTTTAGCCACAGTTGTACAATAACGCTTTGCCAATATGGTTTGATGTACTTATAATAAACTACCATGTGCGTATTTTACACGTTTGTGGTACCCTGATTGAAAAACGACAGCACGAAGGAGGCAAGTGTGTATGTACATATATAGATGTGTAGGTATGTATTATATTGTGATATTTAATACATAAAAGTTAAATCCGAAATTTATAATAATTGTATCAGAATTAATAGAATTTAATTTTACTTTAATTTTTCTTTTCAACTATCGTTTTTAATAAATTTTGTGTTAATTAAATGAAATTTGGAAAACATACATATATGTATATTATAATATGTACGTACATATGTACATTTAATTTTATAAAAATAAATTTCAAACGCTATTGTATAGAATTTTTTGTCATTATAACACATACATATATGTATGCATTATGTATGTTTATAAAGTTAAAAATCTTTATGTGAATGGGCTATTGATAACGTAAGGAAGCGTAAATATGTACGTAAATATCTACACTCACACGTACATATTTAGATTTAGTACATTCATGCATAATATATAATTAATTAAAGTGAAGGAAAACGCCTTTGCTCATATTTTATTTTAAAATGCACTTACATATGTATGTATAACATTTTCAAATGAAAATACCTAAGTACTTTCAAACGTAAGTTCATACAAAATTTCAAACCAAATTACTTGTATTTAAGTTATTGTAATAATATATTATTGCTTTCATTAGATAAGTTCATATAGCCTTTTTTATATTGCTTTAAATAAGTCAATTATAAATAATAACGTTGCCTATTATAATAACAGAATTATAATTATAATAATGTTATGCATACAGGAATCTACTTATACATTGTATATCGTATATTCCTTTAGAAAGGTATGTCTCTATTATTCAAATTGTTTACTCTTTCTCTTGTGAAACAAAATTCTGGTCATAAAATGAAAAACGTCTTAGTCGACGAAATGTTGGTGTTGATCAAATTTTCGAAAATCAAATAAGCTTAAATTATAGATTAGTTTTATTTTCATACTAAGTTAATATTACACATTTTTTCCGTAATGCGTTCCAAATCCGAATAAAAAAAATTTTTCATATTTTGACTATGAGGGATTAAGATGGAAAAAACCGAACGAAAATTTAGGAATAAAAGTTTGAAATGCATGAAGTTTATAATGTTACTAAATATGTTTATATGTAATTATATGAAAATTAAATTAAAACTTATTTAATTAAATTTTATAGCACTTTTTAAAAAAGTCATAGAGCAAATTGTTTTGCACAATAAAATTTTAAAAAATACATATATTTTTTAAAAGAACTTAGTAGTAAAATAATAAAGCTTTGAAAGGTTCTACCGAGATTTGAACTCGGATCGCTGGATTCAAAGTCCAGAGTGCTAACCATTACACCATAGAACCCCATATTTTTTACATATGTCATGAATCAAATATAATATTATTATAAAATCAAGTCTGTTATTTTTAAAAATAGCTAAATAATATTTTAGAAATTTTATTTTTTTGTCTAATCTATAGCTAGCGTGAATATTATATAGCTGTTCATCTTTTATTTCTTCAATTTTATTTTATTATTTTTTTTACTCTTAAATTTTATATTTGCATAATAATATTGCATAAATATAAACTTTCACATTATGTACATATATATGTATGAAAATATATGTAGGTCTTAAATACATATTGTGATTTGTTCTTCATCTCAATTTTTTTTAAAAATTATAATATTATGTATGTATGCATGTATGTACAATAAAATTAGAAATTTAATATTCATGACAAATAAGGTAACCAAATAGAAAATGTAAAATTACCCGAAAAAGATCTAAATTATTCGATTTTCTTTAACTCTTATAATTAAAAATTAAAAACATGTTCTTCGTTTGTTAATTATTCTTTTTATTTAGTTTAATGTAATTTATATACAAAAAAAAATTAAATTTTACCTATTTACGAGTTCATTCCCAGTTTAATATTTTAAAAATTTCTCCGTAATAAAATTTGAATCTAAAAAGATGGCTGTGAATTTTTTAGAAATTTTATTTGCAATTAAAATTGAAAATGACACATACAAATGGTAATTGAATAATAATTGAAAAACAAAATTTAAAATAGCTTTTCTGTTTACACAGGCATAAAATATGCTAAAAAAATATGAAATAAATTTTTAAAAAAAATATGAAATGAATTCTCAAAACTGATTACTTTACTTTTATCTGATTACATTAAAATTTATAATTTAGCGTAAATTCATAAAAACTACAATTACCCAAAATTCAAAATCATCAAACCCGATATCATCAAAAATATTCAAGTTTTGAGCAATTATCGAAGGTTTGGCAACCCATAAGACAAGATGTTATAAAGTTTTTGTATACACATATAACATGAATGTGTGCGTATGTTTATGCGCATATGTATGTTTACATGAGTATATTTTAGTAGTCAATCATGTAGTAAAAATTTTCTTTAATTTGATATTATTAAATTTATACTTTGTAATAAAATTATAAATTTTTATTAATTTTTTATTACGTGCTAAATTTTATATATTTTAATCTACATACATATGTGTTGATATATTATTAATAATCAAGAGAAAGAACGTGTTTAAATTCTAATTAAAATTATAATAGTCACAGAATTTTATTAAAATGTCTTTTAATAAAATTTTTGTTTTTTCAAAAAAATTTTGAATTTTTTAATTTTTAAAAATTTTTTAAAGTTATGATTTTTTATGTTTTTATAATTAATTTGTTTTTTATTATACATATTGTTAATTAAATTAGTTTTATTTTAATATTTTAACAACTTACATAAAATTCAGGGTCTGATCATATCAAAACACAATATTTTTAGCTAATGACCATTTTTTAAGATATTTTTTACTTATTTTATTTTAATGTTTTGATTTTTAAGATCGTTATCCTACACGAGTTGTAGCAAAATGTGTGTATAGTTGAGTAATAAAAATTTTATTTGTTATACAAATAGTTGGATTAGGTTACATAAGAATATCGACAAATCTAAGTTAATGTTACTTTACCTATAAAACAAAAGACCATTTAAGTGTTATACTTTAAACAACATTAATAATAATTTTAGTTTTTAATGTTGCTTTTAAAGGAAACACTTCATTATATCTTTACCCATAAGATCATTATTCTGTATACTATAAGCCATATACTTTACAAGCATCTTAAATGATATGTTAAGTCAAAATCGAATTAAATAGCTTTATTTCCTTAACTGCAGTTATTTATATTTTAGTTCACTTTTGCATCCTAATTATTTAAGAGTATCCTAAGCTGCTACAATAAAAAATAAATTTTGAGTAGTAAGAGTGGATCATTTAAGACTTTTAGATCAATTAAACAAATAATCAACGTTGTAAAAAATTTCGTTGGGTATTAGCTTGCAGGTTAACCGTTATGAAACGATGTGTTATACAACAGTTTTTTTGTTTTACAACTTTAATATCTTGACTTTTTAAAAACATATACCTATACTAAAACGTTATTATTCAGAGTGCTAAATTAGTGTAAATGTAATGCTTTCAGTAATTTTATTGGCCAGTTATTCTAATCATTACTCCACTCAATTCAATTGTGAAATTTGTTTTGTAATTATAACATTGTAATTGTAAAAGATTATGCAACAAATTTAAATATGAGTTTTGTGTAATGATAATAAGCTAAGCCAAGAGATTTTATATACAATGTGTCTTGTAACAAAGTGCACTGCTATATACCACTGTTTAGACCTTCATGAGTCTGACTTCAAAATCGAAACTAACTTACAGGGCTGTATCAATGAAAGGTGCCATAATATGATATTCTTCGGTTCATTATTATTTGCAAATGTGAGGGAAACTCGATTGTTAAGTTAAACATTTGTAAAACAGAACAAAGACACCATTTTGAACGATTGTTGTACATATTTCTAAGTCATTGAACAAAAAAAAATTGGTATAAAAAATGATTTGCAGTACACTATTCTTTTCAATAACTATGCTAAATCAGATCAGGTAGCGTGATTACTCATATACCAAATAGAAGCCCAGTTGACAAGGTTGTGAATTGTGCTAAAATTGGAGAAAGCTCCAATGTTACGTTACCCAGAAAATTAACGTTTTTTAAAAATGAAAAGTTAAAATTTCAAATTTCGAATTTTTAAAGTCGTTTGATTCCGAAATCTGAACAGATTATAACTAATATTAATATTCATAAAAAAGCCCTTACTCTAATGTTTCCAAATCATATTTATTAATGCGCCTGCCTTACACGTCAGTGGCGGAGTTATACTTAAAATTTCAAAAAGTAAAAAAATAAGTCGAAATTGACGTCCAGCCCTTGTAACTCCGAACCTGTTGAGCTGTGAAAATCGTCTCGATACAAAAGTTTTGTTTACTCATGAAGGCCTAAACAATGGTATACATGTACCAGTGCATTTTGTTAGGATACACCCTGTATGTATGAAAAGTTCTTATAAAATTTTATTTGAACATTTTATGTTTTGATTTTGCAAATGCATTTTTCTTAGAACCTTCTTTCAACTTTTCAACATGCTTGAATTGTGACCATATTATACAATACAATTCAATAATAATTATTATAAGTTTTTCTCAACACTTTTAAATTATTATGATTGAATTGTAATTTAATTTTGGGTGGTAAGAGCAAAGAAATTTTTTTAAGTGGAAAATTGCTATCAAGTGTAAAATTTAAAGGAAAGGAGCTGTAATAAATTGAAAAAACTAAATGTTAAAGTAAATGTAATTACTAAATTATGAAAAAGTGTAAAAAATGTAAAAAAAAAGTATTTTATGACTCTTGTGATATATTGAAATTAAAATAACATGAAATGTTTGTTGAAAAATTCTTATAATAAAAAATAAAACCGTGTTTAATTTGTAATATTTAAAATACAAAATAATTATAACTAAAAAAATACCCATAAGACATTCCAGGCAACTAAAAAATCAAAATTAAAATTTTGGATAAATTTTGAAGTTTAAGTGAAAAAATTAGTTTTCTTAAGACAAAATTAAAATACCCGAATTATTGAGAATCAAATTTAATTATTTTAAATGTGTGGAATATAAGAGTTTTTAAAATTTATATACGTACGTATATCAAAAATTTGATTGTTAATTAAACGTTCTTTGAAATTCACTGATAAAAGTATAATGAACCTTGTATTCATACTATAATATAAAATGTTCGTTAAAAATATTTCCAGCAAAATTTATTTACGATTTATAGTTTATAGTAAAATTACTTTTATATACATATATAACATAGAGTGAATGGTATTGGATACATAGAATGGTATTAAATATTGTTGCGATTTTTGCATATGGTAAAGCTATAGAGCAAATTGCTAATTGGGTTCATAATATAATTATAATGCTTCGTTTTTAGCACTTAATTTTTGGAAAAAGGTGCTTATTTGTTTCACTCTGTCCGTTCATCCGTCCGTCTACTTGAAACTTTATGTGTACACATATATTTACTAGAAACTAATTTTAGTAGAACAAAATTTTTACTTATAGTCCCCATCCCATAACTCTAAAAATACCATTTTTTAACTATTTATTGTAGTAGAACCATATACATTTTTCAAATTTTGCAAACGCAGAAAAGCAGTGAGTTGCTTCTTCTATCGTGACATACCATATTTGAACTTTATAAAAACAAAATGTCCGTTGTTAAAATTGTTTATGTCGTTTTTCTCCTAAGCCCCAGGTTGCAAGAGTCTGAAATTTTAACAGCTTTATTTGGCACCTTATATTTGGGATAAACCAAGCTTCTTCAAATTTCTATAAACGCAAAAAGGTTACGATAAATTCTGCCATTTAAAAAATATAATTATTTTTCTTAACGCACACAATTAACCCTTAAAATCGAGCACTATGTTAACCCCTCTTCAAATTAATTTTTGATTTATTTCAGACTGAATAAATCGTTCTTCCTTAATATATGCAATCCTACAAATGGTTTCGGGTATGAATGAAAATAATATTGATAGCGTTGTAGGTATACATAGAATGAAGTAGTTGAAGGGAAAAGTGCTACAATACAAACCATTAGTTTGACCCAACTTTATTTGTAATGATTCCAAGTTTAATACATAATGAATATGCAATAATGTTCAAAGTTGGCTTACTAACATACAAACTGAAATAATAAGTTTAAAAAAAAGTGGATATAGTCACAGAATATAATTGTCACATAAAATGTTTTTTTTTTTAATAATTAGCACTTTTGAAAACTGAGTCATTTTATTTACTAACAATAAAAGATGATTCTGTTCAATATTTTATTTTATACATAGGAATACAATTACTATGTTTAACATTAGCTACTATAACTTCCAATAAATCCAGACTATTGATGAAGAGTGCTAATTATTTTCTGTTTTATTTTTTCTTAACGAACAAAAACAGAAATCTAAAATGTCTTCAAGTTATTGCACTTTTGCTTATAAGAATTTAAGTACCTTTGTACATACATATGTAATTTTTGTAAATTTTCTTACTACTCTAAAAATAATTATTGTTCTGTTGGAAAAAAAGAACTTATTGTATAAGAAAAAAAATTGCATAATATTTTTATGAAAAATTCTGTATTTTTAGTACAAAGATATTTTTATTACCATGACATTTTACACGGTTTTTATAGCTCTGTATAGTCTTTATAAAACAAAGTAAAACAATGTAAATTAAAAAAAATTATGTTAATATAATCTTGGTAAGGCTTAGAATATTGAAATATGCAAGTGTGGTAAAAATATGTACATACATATTGGCTATGAGAATACTTTTGTGAGTGGTTGCATATTATGATGTACGAGTATTATTCTTGAAATTCTGCTTTGTAATTGATTAGATATTTTCTTAAAATTTTCTCACGTTCCCTAATTTCTTTGGAAACTATACAAGAAAACTATTTTAATTTATAATTTTTAATTGTATTAATTGGTTTACTAATCTTCTGCTAAAACAGAAAATTATAATTTTCATGCATAAGTACTTGCTTACTTATATATTCCGGAGAATATGATAATTATATTTACGATATCGGTATGTTTTCCATTACTCATAATGGAAGCAAGTCATATGTATAGTGGTTAATAGTATGCATGTTCATTTTCTAAAGTTTATATCAATTTTACTAAAGGTACAATGTACATTAGATTTTCAATAATTTTTCTTTGGAAAATAAAAAAAAAATAAGTATAATTATGTATGTATATATAAAAAAATCCAACCTGTTGTTTATAATTGAAAAATAATTTATTGTTTGGTAAAATAATTTAAAGGGTACAATTTAATTTTGAAAAGATATTGAATGATTGAAAACTGTTTAATTATGATGTTTTTCGAAATATATTTACTGTTATGATTAAGAACAGTTTGAAATAGAACAAGCAATGAGAAATTTATAAATGAGAAATTGAAATTTATAAGCGGTAATAAAACAGAAAAATAAATAATAGGATCCACGTTAGAGTCAACGTTATGATCTTTCTTTCTGATCATTATATACGAAAGGGAAAATTATAATTTTATTAAATCGTATAAATAATTGAAAAAAAAGGAGTTAATATTGTAGTTTGGTGAATTCCAAGCTTTAAATTTTCGTAGTTAGCACGTAATGGAAACTTCAAACGGAGAGTATATTTATTAAAACATGAAACACAGAATCTATAGCTACATACCATTTATTCGTGTCATTTTGAATAAATTGAATTCTTAGCCTTAGATATACATGTATGTATGTATATTTTTACATGCATACATATGTATTTACATATATGTGTGTATGTTTTTAAGATGTTTCGAAAAATTAAGAAGTTTCGAAGTGAAAAGCGCATTGATTCGACAAGCCTTAGCGGGAAAACTAATTGAGAACTTTTCTATTTTTTTTTTCACTCAGTTTAGTGCATAGAGCGTGATTTTCACTAATGTTTGCTGAAAAGTTGTTAAAGCGATTTATTTTAAGAATAGAAAATTCTATAAGACCCATTGGAAACTTTGAAGTATATTTCAATAGCCTTACTTTAGCTATGCCCTTATTTTGTTGTTTACAATATTTACCTTGCAATTAATTATTTTGTTTAATAAAAATAATCATTTTTGAATCTCCATAAAATTCAATTTTTTTTTATTATTTATAATTCCTGTTTGCATTTGTTTCCTTTTTTTTTCTTACCCATTATAAATAAATTTTTTTATTATTGAACTTGAAATCAAGAAAAAGGCAAAGAGAATTTCATTTTGTATTTTAATTTTTACAGAATTATTTAAAAGAAAAAAATATATTGACAGATGTCACTCAATTTGAATAAGTTGAAAAATCAAAATGAATGCAAAAACATAGAAAATGTTGAATATGTTGTCGCCAAAGTAGTTTTGTACTTTTTTTTTTTGTTACTGCTAACTTCGTTTGTTTGTATGCACATTGTACACATTGTAATTGCATTTAGCTGGTTCTTATTATTGTATATGTATATGTAGATTTATAGAATGAACTGGTAGAATAATTCTATTTTGATTGCAATAAATTTTATACATTAAACACAATTCAATTTTGTTTTTGCAATTTTCAGTTTTCTACTCTTTTTAATAAATAATAAAACTAGAAAAATTACCTATTGATAAATTGAAAAGTTAAACAATTATTCTAAACTTATATAACTTGTATTTACAGTAGTCAAAACAGTCAAAGTGGTTTTCTAATAAAATGTTGAAAATATGTATGCACGTAAGTATGCATATAATGTACAGTGCAGAAGAAAAATTAATTGTACATAATGAAATTATAAAAAAATATTAAATAAAAATTATAAATATAATGTTAGTTAAATTTATAAATATGAGTAATTTAATTCGAAAGAATTTTTGCCTTGTATATGTTTTGTTATCCAATTTCCACACGTTCGGAATTAATGGACAACTAAATTTTTAAGAAATACATATACTAAAATATGCAAAATTCTCGAAATATTGAATTCGAAATTTAAATACATAATTTTTGTTTAGATCCACTAAAATAATTTTGAATTATTTAAATATTCATATTGACTATAAAAATTTACTCTATTGTTAGTAATAAACTAATTTCATGTCATTTTTTGCGCTATATATTCTAAAAAATTGCTTTATTTTTAATATTTATCTTATCACATAAAGCCGAAGACTCATAAAGTCCACGATTCAATGTTAACCGAATTTTAAATATTTTTTATACTACCCAGAAGAGCTCGTTTAACTATTTATTAGTCTTATACATATTAACTATAACAAATAAGTATAATAGTTTACGATTTCATTAGAACTCAAATTTTTTCTAATTTAAATTTAAAATTATAACAATATTACTTTAAGATTTAATAACTTTATCCATAAATTTTTAAATATAAAAGTAGACGTGATATCATTTAAAAAATTGTTTGTAACTGAATTTTTGGAAAGAAATTATTTTATTTTGATAAATTATGTGTATGGCATGTTGTATACTTGCTATTTAGTTGTGAAAACAGTTTTTTGTTGCAGTGTACTATTAGTTTGGTTGTTATTACTCTTTAAGTTCAAATTTTTATATAGTCATTCCAGGTTGATAGTTAATTTTCCTTTTACTGTTCTATTTTTTTTACTACTGTTTTATTTTTTTTACTGTTTTTAATTTCTATTTTTTTACTACCGATTTTGATTTGTCTTGGCTTATTATCTTTATAAGTTGTATATATGGGATTATCTCTTTTACAGATTTAAATTATTGCTTTTGCTTTTATTTCCTATATCTCGATGAAAATGTAGTCCTTGTGTGTATGTATATATAGATATTATTACAATTACGAAATGTTGTTATTTATATATGAATAACGAGAGATGGAAAAATTAACTTATTTTTATATGCGTTATTGATTAATTTAAAAGAAAATGAAAAATTATTCTGTAATTTTAATATAGATTGAAATAATTGTAGCGTAAATTTAAGTGAAAGAACTTTTGTAAATAATTTCTAAAGACTTTTTTAAAAAGGTATAAGTTCACTTCTTATAGAAGAAATCTTTCCCTTTAAGCGCTTAAATTTGCATTAAATTATTTAATATGTATGACGAAATTGACTTGCACCATTCTCGAAAATTAAAAGTTCATCCGAAGAAAGATTTGAGAATTGCAAATATAATTTATTTTCGAATACTGTTTTTAGTATATTTGCATTACTTTTATAGAATGTTAATTTTAAAAAAAAGCTGCTCGCTGACTAATTAGTTTTCAATAAAAATATTATGGCATTATGCAAGTATTAAAATACTAAAAAAATAACAAAATTGCATCAATCTAATATTCTACATAAGAAGAACTGTTTTGCTTTAGATTCGCCATATTAAAATTAATTTTAATATAACAACAATTTTTTCTTCTGCTATAGGACATGTATACCTAGGTACTCACATAAATGCATTCATTTAAACATGTAATTTATAAATTCAAAAAATAAAACAACCAAGAAATGAAACCGTAGTCGGTTCTATCAATTATTATTATTAAATTAAAATATACTTTAAAATTACTTCGCATGCATGCCTACATGCTTACAAGTCGTATAATATTCGTATGAAAGAATGTATGGGGACCAGTAATTTTATTTTCAATGATTTGTTGTCATCACATGAAATAAAATAAAAAGTTGGGTCAAACCAATGGTTTGTATTGTAGCACTTTTCCCTTCAACAAGTGAAAATACTGCTTTTAAAAACAGTCTATGTATACCTATCACACTATTAAAATTATTTACATTCATATACAAAACTATTTCTAGAATTGCATATATTTAGGATGACGCATATATGCAGTCTTTGAAATAAAGCAAAAATTAATATAAAAAGGGGTTAACATAATGCTCGATTTTAAGGGTTAATTGTGTGAGTTAAGAAAAATAATTATATTTTTTAATGTCACGGAATTTACCGTTAACTTTTTGCGTTTATAGAAATTCGAAAAAACTTGCGGTTTCAGAAATATAAGGTGTCAAAAATGCAAATTTTATAAATTTCAAGAGGCCATAACTTGAGAGGGGGTGGAGATGGAAAAAAATTTTCTTCTAACAAAATGAACTACTTGTTAATGTCTAAAAGCCCCTAAAATTTCAAGCTCCTAGACGCTGGGGTCTAGAAGAAAAACGACATCAAAAATTTGGAAAAAAAGGACTTTAGATAACGGTAAATTTGAGCGGCCATTTTGTTTTTCTAAAGTTTAACTATAGTATACCACGGTAGGGGAAGCACGCCGCTGCCTTTCTGCGTTTGCAAAATTTCAAAAATGCTTATGGTTTCATTGCAACAAATAGTTAAAATAGGTAATTTTTAGTGCTTTGGGGGGGTATAACTTCTAGAGGGGGGGAGATAGGTAAAAATTTTGTTCTACGAAAATAAGTTTCTAGTAAAGATCTATGTACATATTAAATTTCAGCTCTCTATCTTTAAGAATGTAGAAGTTTTGTAAACAGACACACGGACGGACGGACGGACGGACGGACGGACGGACGGACGGACGGACGGACGGACGGACGGACGGACGGACGGACGGACAGAGTGAAACTAATAAGCACTTTTTTTCAAAAATTTTTTGGAAAAGTGCTAAAAATCAACTTAAATCGGAACAAATATTTAATGTAACCAAAAGAATAAGATAAATGAAAAAAAAATTTAAACGATTTTTATTGCTTCCTCCATTTATAATTCTTTTTACCGACCCCGTATTGTGTAAACAATAGGTAGGTTATGTGATGGCAACAAATTTTGCATATCGAGTTTTCGGTGGGAACGTACTTCCCCATAGTAGCGAAGTGTAAATAAACTATTTTTAGTAACCTGTCGGTCTGTCGGTCTATCGGTCTGTCGGTCTGTCCGTCTGTCGGTCTGTCGGTCTGTCGGTCTGTGTGTGCATGCGTGTATCTCAAGTTCGGCTGAACCGATTTTGATGAAATTTTATATGTAAGTTTGTTTCCACCATGGCACGGATCGATCAACTTTTGGTATATATCAGGCCTCGGGAACTGCACTTTTTAGTGGGCCTGTTTTACATTTTTGAACATTTTGAAGAAAATATTCAACCGATTTACTTGAAATTTCATATATAAGCTTTGCTCGACCGTCCGCGAAAATTCTTATGTTTTGGAAGAAATCAGGCGTCGGGAACTAGACGTTTACTACGGGCCAAATATACATTTTTGTGTATATAAAGAGAAATAATCAACCGATTTCATTGAAATTTAATATATGAATTCCCCGTATTAAAACAATGTACATGTAAATTTTTTGGAAAGATCAGGCATCGGCAACTAGACGTTTACTACGGGCCAAACATACACTTTTGTGTATATAAAGAGAAATAATCAACCGATGTCATTGAAATTTAATATATGAATTCCTCATATTAAAGCAATGAACATATAACTTTTTTGGAAAGATCAGGGCTCGAGAACTGATTTGCGGGCCGATTTTTCATTTTTCACCATATCCACAGAACAAATTGATGGAATTTCTTGAAATTTGATATTTGAGTTCTGGTTGTTACCGAAACTAACTGGCGAGCATTTCAGGGAATTCGGCTAGCACAAAGCGAAACTCTACTAAGAGCCAAATTTACATTTTTCTAAGTATGTTAACTATAAGCTTACTAATGTCTTAAAAATTGGAAAGAAGTATTTAACAGACATTTTTATAATATTCTGTAACACTTTCATTTAACTAGACAATACACAATGCGGTCGGTTATGTGCTGACCACATCAGATTTTTTTATTATTTATTTTAGTTTTTTCGCAAATTGGCTAAAACGCAAATAACCATGATACAAGAATGGAAAACTTCTTCTTTATTTAATAAAAAAACGAAAAAATTTAATTTTTAAATTTTTCCCTTTTTTAATTTCTGAATTATTTTATTGGATTTTACATACTTACTTATATCCAGAATTGTATTCAATATTACTGTATACGAATCATAATAGCCGACATTTTGATTGTCTCATGAACTAGAACACACCAACGGTTCATAAATAACGTAAATCAATTTCAAAGAACATTTATACTATGAATTTTACTAATATTAATATTTTAATATTTAGTTTTGAAATTAATAAGTATGTGCTTATTACACTAATAATTTAACTTAATGGAAATTTCTTCATGCAACTGCAGAACAGATGGATGACGTAATCAAAGGAACGAGTTAAAGGCAGAAAAATTAATTAAAAAATTTTTCTCCTCGAACTGGACTCGAACCAGTGACCTACCGCTTTCTAGGCGAACGCTCTACCAACTGAACCAATTTTTCTGCCTTTAACTCGTTCCTTTGATTACATCATCCATCTGTTCTGCAGTTGCATGAAGAAATTTCCATTAAGTTAAAACATTTATACTGTTATTATCCAAACTAAATTATCTAAATACATAAAAAGTTCCAAAAATAATTTCGATGCACTCTTTTGAAAATTTGTCTAATCTTTATCTAAAGACACGTCATATACACATAATAATGAATCAAAAATTTTGTATGACCGCTTTTCGCTAATAAACCGCCCATCGAATCCGCCTGCAAATTTTGAAAAATTGCTTAAAAAAATCTCGCATTTCTACAAATTTTTTTTTTAACACCTAATGAAAAAACATCGATATTTCAAGCATTGTTATATTAAAATTGAAAGTTGATATGCCTAGAATAACTTTGTATTGGGTATTGTTGGTCTCGGCGAAAGCTAGAATTTCATTTCGCGAGATTTTTGGAAATCAGTGCTGTGTAGTCTCAGTTCCAGACCTTAAAACAGGTATTCAGAGAGGGAAAAACATTTTTGTTCTATGCATAGTGTACATGTTTATAGTGTACAGCATAGTATATATGCATAGTGTACAAATTTTAGTAGTTTTAAGGAGAAAGTTATTAAGAGGCCACTTGTTATCACTGCATGAGACTTCATAAACTATTGTTTATCGAAATTCTTTTAGTAAGCATGCCTTAACTTCATAATGTATAAGAATTTATTTTTTTTTTAATTTTTATAATCGGTTTGATGATGATGGCGTGTTTGTTTTATTTTGTTTTTGTATATTTTTGATTTTGATTGATGCCGATCGATTTGTATTTTGATTGATATCAAAGATTTAAGATGGCATAATATACAAGTAATTAATGGAAAGTTTATTCTTAATTGCATTGAATTCTAAAATCAAATGTAGAAACTCAAATTTTTATTACTATATGTAAATATTAAAATAATTTTGTATATAAATTAAGGAAAATAATGATAAATTTAATGATTGAAAATTTTTTGAATTCAAAGAAGATTCTTTGAATTATGCACCTTTATGTAGATATGTACATACTATATTTATACAATATTGGTATACAAAGGGTATTTATTTCATCATATTTCTTTGAGCATACCTTCTATTCCTATAAGATACGTCATTTTTGGGATAAAACCGCAATTTGCGTGAAAATTTTTGTCGTGTAGATAAAAGGGTTAGAATGTTGAAATTATACAAACATATAGAAAACATAAACGAACAAAGTTCGAAACAACTCGTGGGAATATTAACTTGAATTTTACTTCACAATCCTTTAAATTAAATTTGAAAACTTATGCTGGCCAATTGAATATCAGCATAAACGGATGATGTCTTAACATAAAAAATCTGCTTGAAAGGGATATAAATTCAATTGATGTTATTCACTTATAAGTCATCTTATAAGTGTGATATAAAATAGGTTGACGATCACTAAGGTGGGGTGGAAAAGGGGAGAAGTTAATAATACCAGGGTCAAAAGAGTTAACCGTAATAGAATGGAACAAAAAATTTCACTTTGAGTGAAATCAGTTCAAAATATACATAGGAACGAGAAGTATATTTTTTATTTTGCTTCTTTTTCGTTTGAAAAGAACCAGTTGATTCCAATCCAACCGATCATTCAACTTATCTACATATATTTTTTTGTCTAAATCGGTCTGATTATGATTTAAATGTCAAATTGCCATAAATGTTTATTTAACGGTTTTCAATTTGTTTCAATTTTAGTAAGTGTTGAATCTGTAATAGCAAAAACGAATAACATTTTCTTGGGAGGTGACCGTCAAATCGATTAATTTGCCGTACATTAGTAAAACCAGTAAGCAACAATAAACTGCAATTATTATACATAGAAGCAGAGAGATCATTGTATTTTCATAAAAAAAAAGTTTGAAAAATTTTAAAGTTTTCAAAAAAAAAAGCTTTGGTGTAATTCACAAAAATTTTTTCACCTTTCCACACAAAACTAATTTTTGGCAAGATTTTGGTGTGGGGTTCTATGGTGTAATGGTTAGCACTCTGGACTTTGAATCCAGCGATCCGAGTTCAAATCTCGGTAGAACCTATAAAAAAAAAGTATTTTTTTTTCTTTATAGTCTTAAATTTTTTTAATTAATTTTATTTTCATTTTATTCACAATAGTGTATATAATATGATAACGTATGAAATGATAAAGCCCGTAAATTTTTAAGGTGCTTTTATCTTTATTTCAACGTTATTTAGTTGTAAAAATGCAATTCATTTTAATGTAAAAATATTAAATTGTAAAAAGGTTTGTCGTATACAATTTGTTGGATTTTCCTATAAATTTTTCAAGGCATTGTTGGCATAGGCAATTGATTTTACTTTTGCTGATTTGAAGTTTTATTTGATTAGGTTGTAAAAAAAAGTGCATAGCTATTTTGTTTATTGAATTTCACCTTGATTTTACAATTTTTCATTTTTCAATTAATTTTATGAAAAGAATTGCGGCAAGACTTCTTTTATATTTCATTTATTTTGAGGCAAATACTCGTATTTTATAAAAACAAGTCACTTAAATTTTTCTTAACTAATATCGATCATGGGGTGTATGCTATATATTTAAGTTTTAAATTAGTCTTATCAAATGTAGACAATGCGTTTTACGAGAAGTATCGGGATTAACAGATGGGGCTCTAGAAATTATTTGTGTTAATATTTTTAAATATTTTTTACTATTAAAAGTGAATTATTCAATTATGTGACTATTTACACATGACTATTTTGCATGTTCAAAAATTGTAAAATATTAAATTATTATAATATTATTGTTAATTTTTTAAATTGTCAATTACCAAGTTGCCTGTGCAAGTTTAATATATCAAAAAATATTCAACAGAATTAGATTGTTAAAACAAGGATGTTCTTCTTCTTCATATTCTTTTTGTAGGACTACGTTCTGCTCTAAACGATGACCTTGTCGCTCTCGACAAGGACAATTTTGGTAAGCCTATTTTGATTCATTCTTACTATGTATTCCCCCAACCAGGTCTTCTGCCTCGCCCAACGAACTACATCTTGCACGTCACATTGTTTTTGGTGTCGCGCTTTTGACTTGATCTCTGAGAGTTATTTGCCGAAAGGTTATTATGTTATTTAAGTTCGAAGTAGCCGCTTAGTACACTTTAGAGCATAAGTTCAAATCGGTCTTATATATTCTAACTTTCTCAACTCTACTTAATTATTTATTTTTCTAAATGGTGTCGCGTACAGGGGCATACAGAGACTAATGATGCTTGATATCAGACTTTAAATATCTGTATGATGTAATATTGAAAGCACATTACTTGTTCAGTCGGTTTGTCATGGACTATTAGTTTAGTTCGTACCTCAGTTGTGTTCTAGACACTGTATAAGACAATTTCTTGCATATTATAAGACTCTATTGCGTTGGTGAAGGCAAATAAACCGCATGATAAGTGAGTGGTTGTATTTAGTTGCTATCTCAAGAATTTGACTCAAAATAAATATGGCATCCACGGTTGATATATTTTGACGAAAACCTTGTTGTTCTTCGATTATTCCCGCAGTTTCTAAGATATTTTGGACAATAATTTTGGTGAAAAACTTAAGTATGGCGCTTAACAAACAAATTCCTCTATAATTTTTTGAAGCGGCTATATCGCCTTTCTTAAAGAATGAACACGGTAATGTATTCTTCCAATCAGTAGGATTTAGTTCGTTTTTAGTACTATATTGAAGAGCTTTGAGATTTCAGGTCATAGTTTTAATCTTCCATATTTTAGCAACTTATTTGTGACCTTATCTATCCCGGGTAGTTTACGACTTTTCAGTTTTTTAATATTTTGCATTACCACGTTTTCAATAATTGTAAAGTAAAATCAAATATGCTCTGTATGTTTTCTATTGCGAAGATTTCTAGGTTGTTAATGCTTGTAGAATCATACAGATGCGTGGAGTGATTAATCCTTGCTTCTAAGTTATTTTTAATTGAAAGAGCTTAGAAATAGGTTTTGAGCTCCGTTTAGGTCATGTTCCATATCAGTAGAGAATATGAAACCCAGTGTTCCTCTTTCATTTCTTTGACCCTCTGATTAGTACTATTCCTTACGACTTTATACTCCGTGTTGAATGTTGAAGGCGTTCAATTGATTTTTATGAATTCAGTTCATTATACGATCAATGTTTTCTGTACATTCTGCACGTTATTAATATATAATTTAATATTTTGCATATAACAAATTTTAATTAAAAATTTAATAAATTATTAAATACTGCTTTAATAAATGGACAGATGGTTTCGTATGGTATCATAAGCCGTGACAGTACCAAAAGAACAAATTAAAATTCTATATTTACAATTCTATTAAAACTTTCATTTCAATATAAAAAAAATATAAAACAATTTCTTTTTAACTTAATTAAAATGCAAAATTTGAAAATTGAAAAACCATTTATTTGTAAATTCATATTAAATAACAAATAAAAGAAAAAACTAAAAGGCCTAAACAATTAATGGGAAAATTTTATTGCGAATTCTTAATTTTATATAATTTGTTTTCATATATACACAAAGTGGGTTTAATGTACTCTTTAATAATGTGGAATTATTTATGAATTTTTATTTCTAATAGAAATTTAATTAATTTAGTTTTAAAGTATTTAATTAAATATTTATTTTTTTATTAATTCATTTTAAGTTTAATTATTCTTGTATATTTAATTTATTACAAAAGAAATCTGATGGGGTTAAAAGTCCATATATGTATATGTATATATGTATATAAAGAAAATAGAAAAATTAAAAACTATTAAGCAATTAAAATTTCTGATTTATTATACTAATTGTAAAATCAATTGATAAATTTTCAATTTTATAACAAACCATTTTAAAATTAATTTTGACCTCAAGAAATCATAATATAGGCATAGTATTATTGTGCGTGCATAAATAAATCTCTAATTACGAGCACCTCTATATACGAGGAATTAAAAGCATAATGTCGTTTTAAATTATGTGCAAGCAATTTCTTAATTACTCGCGTTTGTATAATGTAAAATCAAATAAGAAATGCTATTAAATATATTTCTAAAAATTAAAATAACCGGATGTAAAAGAAAATAAACAAAATTAAAATAGATTTGTAAGTATGTATGTATGTGTGTGTATGTAAAATGATATGATAATGAAAATAAATATTAGATAATGTTTAGCTAAGTACATATATAATGCTAAATAAATAAATTAATGGACTGTATTAAATTAATTTTTTTTCCTTTTAAAAAAGGGTAAAGAAATTATAAAAACCATTTTTTGTTCTAATGGTATGTTGCATTTTAAATTGAAATTATACAAGAGTTCAAAAACAATTTATGACCGGTTAGACTTTTCATTCAAGTATGCGGTTAGCTCATGTGTAATAGAAAATTATGGCTTTTTAATTAAAAAAAGGATTAATATTTTGCATATAACAAATTTTAATTAACCCCATCAGATTTGTCTTGTAATTTTTCATTGACTAAAAATTCTGTACCTACAAGTTCGGAACTTTTAAAGTTGACTGAAATAAAACAAATTAAATATGTTACTCTATGTAATAATAAACATCAACTGCATGAGTTCTAAGAATATCACACTGTCTCATCACATCGTTATTGTAATACATAGAGAAATTAAAATAATTTTGTTTTTGTTAGGAGTTAAGAGTTAATATTTTAAGTTAATTAAGCTAATTTAGATTTGTGGGTTGCAAGAATACTTAGTACTAATTTCAGGATTATTTTTTATTTTTCTATATTTAAGATTATGTTTGCGAAAATGATAATTCTTAAAATATGTCAAAATATTAAAAAGTATGAGTGTGTTTTGTAAAATTTCTAGTTATCTAAATTATTTTGGAATATACTGATTAAATTATCAATTACTGTGAACTTGTGAGATTGCAAAACATTTGATTAAAATAAGTGTTAAATAAAAGGAATAGGCATTTATCCAAAAAGATTGCCTTTAATTATATAGAAAATTTATTTCTTTTTCAATATTTTATTCAAATATACATTTTGAATAGATTTGATTTAGATATATACACACTACTTTTTTTGATTGTAATTAAAAAAACAAATATTTTCTTATCACAAGAATTTTATATAATAAAAAGATTACAAAAAAATTTATAAGAATAAGTCTTACCAGTAGAAGTAATTACGCAAAAATTATAAGTTTATATAAAATTGGTTGTTCTTAATATGTTAAAGGAAGATTATATATGGAAGTTATTGTTGTAAGATAACCTGTACGAGCAACTTAATTTCCATATAAAAAAGACTTTACACAATGTACGAGTACAGTTTAAGAAATGTGATTCCCAAACAAGAAACGAAAAAAATTCAATTACATTATGTACAAGAATTTGGGGTTTGACTATTGTGTAATAATATAGAGGAAGAAATCTAAATTTTATTCGTGAGCAAATCATAAATGTATTAATCCTGACAAAGTTTTTATTGGAAAATTTGCAATTATTTGGTTATTTCATGCGGAAAACTTGTCTCTCGTAACATTTGAAATATAGCCTGTAAATAGTGATATCATCATAAAACCCCGCTAATCATGATAATGGCAGTGTTGCTATATAAGAAATAAAACTACAACTAAAATAAAAAATTTTGTTTAAGTTAGGTATTCTTGATATTTCATTATGGCAATTTAAACATTTTGAAATAGCATCTTGGGTATTTATTGGAATTTTAGAAAGTTTTCAAGCTTCAGTCTCACTTTTTCATATCTTAAGCCCTTGATGATTTTCTTTCAATCTCTTTAATTTATTAATTAAAATTGGATTTTCGGGCTTTTGAAAAGTTTCCGCAGAATTTATTAATATTAAAAATTTTATATTATTATTTTTCATGTGAAGTCATCTACCGAAATAAATTTCTTCCTACGAGTATAATTATATACTGTACTTTGCATAGGATATAATTATACAAGATTTATTCGGAAGAAATAAAGGAAGGTTCTATTTTAAAGAATTATTCCTTCGTATAGACTGTGGGCTGATGTAGTTGGGATTATTATACTCAGATTGCGTTATACGTTTAATAAAGTGTTATATGCCCTTAACTGGAGCGCTACAAAAAATTTTATAGAATTTTGTTTCTCATGTAAATTAATTCTAAAACAATATTATGAATTTCATTCGACCATTAACGTATAAGTAGGTTTTTTGGTCCTTTATAGTAGTAAGTATAGCAATTCTAAAATTTATGAAAAACCCTTATTTTTTTTTGTACAAAGGTTGCCGCTTCAAAAAGGATGTCCAATTCTAAAAAGACAGATGACCACTTAAATTTCTTGTATATTATGAAAATTTGAAACATGTTTTTTATTTTTTATATATAAATACTCGGAATGTTTTAAATTAATTTACATATTCGATTTTTTTTAATTTAACCAAAATATTTTCAAAATAAATAAATAGAAGAGATTATAATCTGTTTCCTTGAAATTTATCTTTTATTTATTTATTATTTAAACAAGAAAAGTTGCTAAAGACGATCACTTAATTATTGTTCTATAATATAAGTGAATAAGAAAAAAAAAGCTACGAAAAAAAACACACTATAGGTATCTTAATTTACTCTTAAATCACTTTCTTCAACTTATGTATAATTATATAAGAAGTATAGTAAGAGTTTTTTAAATAGTTTGTCAAGTGTTTGACCTTATATCCATTATGATATTTTTTTTTTACAAACAAGCAATAAACAAAATAAACCAATTAAGAAAGAACAAAATTAAAATTATATTATACAATCTCTCATATCGTATATATACAATGTGTTGTATGTGATAATACTTAACATTAATTATATGTTACAAGTAATTTTCATCCTACGTACTTTAGCTACCGAATTTTTTCCCTCATATTATTATGTACATATGTTTTTTGATTTTTCGGTCTTTTTTAGATATTCAAACAAGAATAAATAAAATGCATAAATATGTAACGTATGTATTATATGAGTGTATTGAGATGAGGGGAAAAACTATGGCCCGCCGTTACTTTTAACACGGCTCATAAGTACTATTATTTATTAGTCGATATAACGTAACTTCAAAATTACTTTAGTACTGCTTTGTTACATAATTAAGCAATTCCGATTCACACAAGCACACATTTTTATGAAATTACTGCAGTCTTTTAAAACTTTTTCTTAAATAAACCCATATAGATTTATAGTTCTCTGCTTCATTCAACAAATGAAATTTTATTGTTAAGAGTAAGCCAAGCTGTCGTTAGATTTGCGTTTAGGTAGACGTTTATGTAATTCTCGCAAATTACAGTTTAATTTGATATGGCTGTTTGATTTATGTTCAAAATTGTAGTCTATCGTAGTTTTAGTCTATTTGTAAAATGGAAGGTCTTCTCTTGGCTATACACGCGATGGCCAGCCTAGGGCATTAAAAAGACCTATCGGCAAAGTTCACGTTAACCGCTCGCATCAAGAGGATTCCCATAACGAAACTAATCCGCTTTACAAACACTAGTAGATACTTTAATGAAAGCATCGGCAGCTCTTTTAGATCTTCTAAGAAAAAGTTCCTAGAAGGTTTCAAGTAGCATCTCTCCTTCCATATTGGAGATAGACATACATTCGTAGTCCTGATTCTAAATCTCTTGGCCGTCAATAGAATGGACATGCTGATGTCCGTCTCTCGTTGTTTTCTCATCTTTTTTTCGTATAATCGTACACCAGAATTTCAGATCTGGCTACCTAGACTACCGTCCTAGGTACTAAATATGGCAGGCGGCCATATTAAGTACCGGTACTCGCTATGTCAGGAATCTAACACACATTTACCCTGAATACATTACAAAATCTCCTAAAAAATAAATAAACTATATAGAATATTGTGAATTATATATACTGGCTTAAAAACTGTAATATGGTATTAATACGCAATTCAGTACAATTACCAGCTGAACTATGTATGGCAATTAATATTAAAGTCAAGGTAATTTTGAAAGTTAGTTCCATAGTTTATTTTGAACGTTTGATTTAATTTACATTTTAAAGTATTAGTATTTAGGTAAAATTATTAGTATTAGTATGTTTTTCAGCCCTTACATAATTCTGTATATGGAAGTTTGTACATCACTTAAGAAAAATAATTATATCATTTTATTCTTATTTAAGAATAAGAAAGAATTTAAATAAGACATTATTATATAGCAATTCTACGTATACGCGCATGTGTATATACATATGTATGTAGAATGTACACAATATATCTTTCCCATATTTTGTAAGGGCAAAAAATTAATATCGAACATCCTACGTAAGTATACTAATATTCTTTAATAATACGCCTTATTAAAGAGAAGTTATAATATTAAAGAATCTGGAAATTATATAATAAGTGTATCTCATATAAAGTATGAGTCGTTCTTTCAATATCGTTTCGAAAAAAAACTTCTAAGTGAGTCGAAGCCAATATGCCGCCACTTTTACATTTTATAGTAGCATTATATGTATTATATAGCAGCTATTTTAAAATATATATACAACTTGATTTTATACTCATTTTATATTGGGTATTTGGAATAATATTTTAAGTTTTTTTTTATATTGTGTTATAAAATATAAAGTATAAGAAATATTAAAATAAATTTATAAAAACGTCATGATTTCTTGTTTTGGTTTCAATTTTAGACATTTCGACATGTGTTAAGTGATTAAATATTTGACTACTTACTTGAAGTTTTTAAATAATATTTTTTTATTCTAATTTTCTTATTTTTTTGGTGCTCCCTTCATTTATGATTGTCAGAACACAAGCAACCTATTATATATATACATTGAATGTAATTTTTGTTTTCTATAAAACAAATGAAATCATTTTGCTACTTTGTAGGTATATTCAATTATTTAATAATATTTAGTTTAAGGTTACCAATTGTTGCAATAAATTAATGGAAATGTGAATAAAGATATTAATTCCTTGCAACAATTGCAGTTTTATCAATTGTTGTTATGAAAAAATGAGAAGGAAAAATTCGAAATTACCTAATTGAAAAATTTTCATTGGACAAAATAAATGAAACCAAACTATGAAAATTCATTGTTAAAGCAATTTGATATCTTTTTAGCACTTTTCTAAAAAAATTTTGAAAAAAAGTGCTTATTAGTTTCACTGTGTGCGTCCGTCCGTCCGTCTGTCCGTGTGTCTGTTTACAAAACTTTTACACCCTTGAAGATAGAAAACTGAAATTTTATATGTACTAATTTTCGTACATAATTTTTACCTATCTCCCCTACTCTAAAAGCTATACCCCCAAAAAACCCTAAAAATACCATTTTTCAACTGTTTCTTGTAGTTGAATCATATGCATTTTTCATACAAACGCAGAAAAGCAGTGGGATGCTTCTTATATCACGGCATACTACACTTGAACTTTAAAAACACAAAATGGCTGTTAACATTCCCATTACATAAAACCAGTTTTTTTCAAATTTTTGAAGTTGTTTTTCTTGTAGACCCCGAGATGTGGGAGCCTAAAATTTCAGTAGCTTTTATGCACTAACAAATAGTTCATTTCGTTAGAAGAATTAGTTATTTTTTTCCATCTCCACCCCCTCTCAAGTTATCGCTTCTTGAAACTCGTAAAATTTGAATTTTGGACGCCTTATATTTCTAAAACCGCAAGCTTTTTCAAATTTCTGTAAACGCAGAGAGGTAACGGTAAACTCCATGACATTAAAAAAAGTATTATTATTTTTTTAACTCACGCAATTAACCCTTAAAATCGAGCATTATGTTAACCCCTCTTTAAATTAATTTTTGCTTTATTTCAAAAACCACATAAACTGTCCATCCTAAATATATGCAATCCTAGAAACAGTTTCGTATATGAATGAAAATAATTTTTATAGTGTGGTAGGTAGGTATACATCGATTGTTTTACAAAGCAGTATTTTCACTTGTTGAGGGGAAAAGTGCTACAATACAAACCATTGGTTTGACCCAACTTTATTGGTTTACTCAATTTAACAAAGTAAAATCATGTGAAATGTGAAACGAAAGATCAGCTACCAAATTAAAATACAAAAATTATAAGAAATTACTTTGTTTGGACACAGTAAAACTGGATTCTTCAATTAGAATTTTTTAATTATGTTCAAAGTCGAATATCCCTTTGCCCATATCAAAGCAAATTAGTTAAAATAAATATTATGTGTTTAGTTGTTCATTTAGCAAAATGTGGAGAAATCCAAATAGTGGATTAAAATGCTTAGTACCTTTATAATAGTTCCGATATATTAAAAAATATGCTTTTAAAATATGTCTCCGGATAGTGAGTTCAAAGTATGAGTACGTCCAGATAGTGATTAATATTTAATAAAATAATATGGATATTGAGTTTTTGCATATATTTGTAATTTATGAATTCGAATGGGAGCGTACACTTATTTCTTACTTAGTGAATTCAGAATATTCATTTAAGGATTTATTCCTTTATGATTTTAAAGGAAATCTAGAAAGAACACAATACCAAACTTCCGTTTTCAATATATTGTGGATGTCTGGTAATCAAATATTTTCAAATTTTAATATTTTACTTTTTTTATTTGTGTAAAAAAAAATTATTTTTTTAATATAATTTATGATTCTTCAGTTAAACTTGAATTTTTATTTTAATTTTTTATGTACTTAAAATTAATTACATTGAAAATCTTTGTATCCCTTATAGGTTAAATTTTGCTGGCGGGATCATTAGTTTTTTTTTTATTTGTTTTTAAAGGAAGAGCGAAAGTATATTTAAATTTTAACTTCAAAAGTTAACTTTACTGTTTTTATCCTGTATTTTAATTATAAAAAATATTTTCTAGAAAAAGTATATTGTGTTTTACACAAAGATTTTTTAATACTGAACTTTTCAATAGTTTCTATTTTTAATATTTTCTAAATGCACTTCATTATTTTTATTAAATTAAGAAGAGTGTCACGCATCTGCTTTTATGTTATTAAATTTAAAATTTATTGTAAGGCACAATCTTTTAATTTTTGGTAAAGTATATGGGGTAATTGTTGTATGATAGGTTTAAATATTGATTTCAATGTTATTATTATTTATTACTTAATTAAATTTGCCGAAATTGAAAATTTATTAGTAACAGTCAAAACTCTAATACAGAATTTCAAAAATTCGCTTCTAATTTTTAAGATTCTAAAATTCAATTTTAGATTTTTTAAAGCGTTGTACTCAATAATATTAAGTGTTAGTAGAAAATTAAAATAGGAAAGCACTAAAAATTTATAGTGAGTATTCAAAATATTTGGAACAATGATGAAAATTTTTACCGACCGCATTGTGTATACAATAGGTAGGTTATGTGATGGCAACAAATTTTGCATATCGAGTTTTCGGTGGGAGCGCACTTCTCAATGGTAGGGAAGTGTATTTTTGTCACTGTGTCGGTCTGTCTGTGTGTGCACGCGTGTATCTCAAGTTCGGCTAAACCAATTTTGATGAAATTTTTTATGTAAGTTTATTTCGACTATGGCACGGATTGATCAACTTTTGGGATATGTCAGGCCTCGGGAACTGCACTTTTTTCCGGGTCTGTTTTACATTTTTGATCATTATGAAGAAGACATTCAACATATCTATATTATATTTTACAAGATTTTTCCAGTTCATGAACAGGTATACATATAATCTAATAAATAACAAAAACAAAAAAATGAAAATAGCAAAAGAGAATGCTGGGTAGAAACATTGCTCAATTGATTATACATACTGTAAAACAAAAACAAAAAATGAAAAGCGAAAAGCGAAAGAGAATAAAAAAAGAGTAGTAATATTTTTTTTGTTTTTTTGCTTTACTACCATAAACAAAAATAAAAAGCAAAAGGAAGCGAAATATTTTAAATGAGTTAAGTAAGAGTAAAATAATTTTTTGTTGTTGTATTTAACATGGAATGGAATTAAAAAAAATAAAACTAAAAATTGTGAGAGATATAAGAACACGAATAACGTTACGTTACGTACTTATCTAGATAACGTTGTTTAGAAGGAAATTTTTCGTTCTTAATTGTTAACTAATTCTTAATTTGAATTTTAATCATATCTATGTAATTAACAGTGACACATATTACATCTTAAAATTTATTAAATTAAAAATATTTCCATTACTTTTATTTATCATTAGTATTCAAACCAATATGATATTTATGCATATACAAGTATATACCTGCATATGTATGCCATAATATGTACAAATTTTTCTAAACTTATTTTAAAATTGATTGCCACAATCCTGTTTTTACAACAGATAATACTGCTTATAAGCAAACCACAGGGGCCCCTAGTTTACTTGAAATTTCATATATAAATTTCTCTCGACTGTCCGCGGGCGAACCTAACTTTTGGAAGAAATCAGGCGTCAGCAACTGAACGTTTACTACTGGCCAAATATACTTTTTTGGGTATATAAAGAGAAATAATCAACCGATTTTATTGAAATTTAATATTTAAATTCTTCGTATTGAAACAATCAACATTTTTTGGAAAGATCAGGGCTCGGAAACTGATTTGAGGGCCAATTTTACATTTTTTACCATATCTACGGAACGGATTGATGGAATTTCTTGAAATTTGATATTTGAGTTCTGGTTACCGAAGCTAACTGGCGAATTTCAGGGAATTCGGATAGCACAAAGCAAAATTCTAGTAAGAGTTAAATTTTCATTTTTCTAGCTATGTTAACTATAAGCTTACTAATGCCCTAAATCTTGGAAAGAAGTACCTTACAGGCATTTTTATAATATTCTGTAACACTTATTATGTATACCTGGTGGAGGATAGTAATACTATTATTAAATTTTATATTGAAAAATGTACTAAGGTGAAAAGTGAGAAAATAACTTTTGCAGTAATTATGTATTCCGATTATTAAATTTTGGGTGCGTCTTGTGTACAGAATCATCATAAAATTAAATGGATTGCGACAATTATTTTGACCATTTTGCTTAAACTGGGCCCTATATTGCAACTGTTCGAAATATTTACTTTTTTTACTATTAAAATTTTGTAAATTTACTGTCGCACTGAGAGTCAAAATGCTATTAAAAAATAAGTTAAAAAGGGCCCGCTTATCAGATATCCGAACTGTTACTGATTTTTTTTATCGAATTACCAAATTAGTTTATAAAAATCATAAATTTTATGCTCTCAATTTTAGTTGCATACGTTTAATTTTTGAATTATATTGACTGATTAATTAAGTAATAAAATTTAAAAATATTTTAACTGTTTATTAAAATTATAATTGTATACATACATTAAATAATTATCTGGGCATATGTACAAAATATACTTTTATGTAATATTTCAGCTTTTGGTAATTAATTATAAAAATATAGTATAAGAAAAATCATTAAAAGCAATAAAAAATTTTATTTATTTTCATTTAAAGTTTAAAAGTGATTTAATTTTTTTTTTCAAAGTCTATTCTAAAAAATTTAAAAAGGCAACTAAGTTTTGAGAGAAAAAATTGTTCAATATTTTAAAAATATAAAAATAAAATTTGCTTGTTAAAATTCCAAAAAGTTTAATTTTCCTCTTATTTTTTTTTAGTCGAATGGGAATGTGTTCAGACTGCCGAATAAATTGATTTTTTTTGCTTTTCTTAAATTTTGTTTTTTATTTTAAATTTCTTGTAAAACAACTAAAAATTCATCAAAATTTTTTAAAAACTTTTTCGTCATTAAAATTTCAAAAAGAAAATAACAAACAATCAGTAACTGCTCCTGAGTCACATTCCGGGCACCCAGTACATCAAACAGAAAAAAAAGTGTTTCTTCTTTATTTTGGTTCTCCTAATTTTGGCAAAATGCAAAAAAAAAATATTTGTGGTTTTTGTTTTAATGGTCCGCGTTTCTTATTGTGTGAATCCTCCGAAAATTTCTTCAAATTATAAAACAGTTAAGTAGGACAATATGCTGTGCTAGTAGAAGACTACTTTGTTGTGCTAAATGGAAAAGAACGGAACAATAATTTGGTAAAATGGAAGTATAGGAAAAAAGTTTTTTTTTTTTTTTGTTGCATTGTGCAACGATTGCAATTTTCTTTTACTTTGATGTTTTTTTTGTTTTTTTGGATGAGCAGAAGAAAAAAAACGGAATGAAATTTTTTTAATTGTTTTGTAAGACAAATAAAATCGCGGCCATATTTGAAATGTTGTTATCCAATTATAAAAATGACAAATTACCAGATTCTTAAATAAAAAAACAAAAAAATAATCGATCGCTTTTATTGGGGTTTTTGTATTGCTTTTTTTTACATTTTTAACTTTGATTAAAATTTAAAATGAAAAACTTTTAATTTGTAACTTGCAGCAGTTGAATTTCGTTTTTGATGAAGCGAAAATTTATATATGTATAGATAAAAAAAGTTGTTTTTCGGGGCAAACCATAAAATTCAAAGGTAGAAAAAAAAGTAGGTTTTGCAAAGACGAAGAGCAGAAGAGCAAAAAAAAAACTTTGACTTTTTTCTTCCTCTGTTTGGCTTCCTTTTATAATTTCGAATTTGTTTTTAAAATAAGAAATAATAATAAAATTGGAAGGAAAAGTAATTTTTTATGATGATCACGACGCGGTCAGAATATTAAATTAATTTTGATCATTAACTATTGTTTGATTGTGTCTGTATTTTGAAATGTGATGTGATCTCCTTTGAATGGTTATTGTACGATTGTATGTACATTTTTATAAATATTTTGTATTTTGATTAAATTGAGGTCAAATTCGAAATGAAATATGTCTTTATATATGTATATAAAAAAAAAACATTGAAAGTATTGTGCAAAGCATTTTCTTTTAATAATATTATGGAAATGTAGAAATTTTTTGAAAAAAATAAAAAATCAATTGGATACCACTAAATTTTAAATACACATTAACGGTATTTTATTTGATTTCCTTTTTTCGAGAAAAAAAAGAATGCCAATGTTTTTGCTTCCCCATCGATTTATTAATTGGAAAACCTCATTCATAACTTTTGTTATTTTGATTAATATTTCACATTTTAGTGATGTTTTGAATGATATTTCAAATATAACAACTGATTCTGTAGATTCAAATTTAATGAATTAAAATTGATTCAATTTGATTGTGAAAATTTGTTTTACATGAATAATCTAAGAATCCTTACTGGCTTATTAATGTAAAATTTTCCCCAAAAATTACTAACAAAAATATTATTATTTGATTGTTAAAAACGTGTTTAATAACGTGTTTAAACTTCTCGTGAAAACAACATAATAAAAGAAATTCAAGTTAGCACGTCGAAAATCTTTGTGATTTTTTGCGATTTCTCGTGCCAGATTGTTTGAAATACAAGCACCCAACAAATTTTAGTAGTGTCTTCGTATTCACGATTCGTATTTGGGACACTTATTTGTGTTTAATGCACAACGGCAAAATCATGTATGCAATGTCACACACACATAGAAACAGTCCATTTAAAAAAACCGCCAACGATAAAATAAGAATTTCGACTTTTTACTAACGGTAAAAAGTCTACCACTACTTGATTCTGAGCCATCTAATTTATATACATATGTATATGTATTCTCTATGCTTTTGACATTTCGCTGCAGAAAATCTTTCTTGTTATGTTTTCACTTTAAGAGGATACGCAGAATGCAAAGCAAACGACAGAAAATATTTTGTGTGCGTGTGAATCTATGGATAAGAACAGAAAAAAATTTTACAACTTGATGGCAGAAGAAGTAATAAGGGCTTCGTTCCTCAAGAACGTAATAAGAAAAAAATGGCTAAAATAAGTAGCAAAGCGCTATGAAATTTAAAAATATCTTTAGGAGATCGCATTTAAAAAGAGTGAAGTCTTAAACGTTTACATATCCTACATATCGATTTGCCTTTTATATGTGTTAAGTAGATACAACATACTCTAACGTTGTCATTCTTTTTTGATTGATAAAACCATTTTTATTTAATAGACCATAAATATGCGTATGTAATGAAGAATAAAAACATTTTGTTTAAAAAAAATTGCATAAATTTTGATTTGTTTTTATAAAAATTATATTGCATGTGTTAAATTCAATATTGTTGGAATGATTGTGAGTACATCATCAAAAGATCAAATACATTGTATGTAGATATATACAAGTATACAACATAAAACTTGCGTATTTCTATACCTATAAAAGTTAGTGACAATAAAAAGAAAATTTAGTCCAGCAAATTATGCGATTGAATTAAAATTTTTTAACTTAAACAATTTTATTTTAATTTTTTTTTTAATTTTTTCTGACTTTTGTCATTGCTATAATATGATGACGATGCGATGACGACGACAACAACAACGAGCAAAAACAAAACAACAATTTATTCTCAAATTATAAATTAAGTGGAAAAAATAAGAAAATTATAAAAAAAACAAAGATTGGAACAAAAAAATTTTTAAAATATCTCATGTATCGTTTTGGTAAATTCAGGTAGCATTCAGAAGTTGAAGTAACATGGTAACAACCAAAACTACAAAAGAATGAAAAAGCAATATTAGTAACAGTAAAGACAACAGCAACAGCAGCAGGTTGTCCTTCGTGTTGATGGGAAGAAATTGAAAATTGTTTTTCATTATGTTTTACTGCAAATTAAATGCGAAAATACAAAAAAATTTCTTTTGGCGTTTTCTTTTCTTACATTTTGTCATCCGTTTTAAATATATTTACTCATAAATGTACATATGTACAACATAAAGAGGTAGGAGGGTTGGAAGACATGATGAAAACAGTTAAAAATAATTAATTGCAATTCCTAAACGGTTGAAATACCTTTGAGTATAAATATGGTGATCATAAGTTTTTTTTATTATTAATTTTGTATTTGTTAAATTTATTTTATGTAGTTATGTGCATGAATATTAGGTTGTTGTTATTGCGCTCAAATTGGTATTATATAAATATATTGTATTTTGAATATACATAATATAGGTAATTATACAATAAAGTTGTGGCAAATTAAGTAGCCTCGAGGAAATGTGAAGCATTGACTACAATGTTAAAATTTAAACATGTTTGCCATGCTGAGTAAATATGTATGTCGTTCTACAAACTTGTTCGTAACGCTGTAAACGTATTAGCTTTTTTTTCTGGGTATAGCATGTTGCTTCAACGAAAATTTATTTTCTGAGTAAGTTAAGTCTAAAGCTTAGAGGTATTTTTTTTTTGAGAAAAGTTTTTGTACTTGTCCTTACCCTTTGGATATTTGGAAAAGGAATATACGCTATTTTACGAAAAATAGATAAGACTATATATAAAATCAATACAAAATTAATTTATCTTTTAAAAAGCTCTTAAAATCAGCTAAGCAAAGCTTTAAGTTTAAAATAAACTTAATATTGAAATGTGCAAAATTTGGACTTTTGTCTATATAATTTCGGAATATATTGATATATAATTATGCTTGTTAAGTAAATTTTAGAAAAACTCGGACAATATTATTTAATATAATAACAAGCATTGATCCTTTCATTTTGATTTTAATAAGCTTACATAATGAAGGTCAATTACAACAGGATCGCAATCTCGTTCATATCGCAATTATGAAAATTTATTGCTATTAATTTGAAATTTTTAAAATACACTGCAATTTTATTTGCAAAATTGAGAAATTAAATTTTATATATAAAAGTGAGCAATTAGCAGAGTTTCACTGTAACATCCTGATATAATTGTATACATTAGGAGAGTGTATGCATATGTATTTTGCGAATTTTATTATATGCTTATACGTATCTAAATTGCCCTGTGTAAATTGAATATAAAAATGACAATTTTTATGTCACCATTATACTTTTATGTACATATACGTAGCTACATAAGGTTTAATAACATTTGTCTTTTTTTAAATTCTTTATTAACAGGGTACAGAAGCATTTTTTTTCTTGCGTGTAAGGAGGCTCTTTTGCATCATTTTTCGTAAATGTTGTATAAAATTTTGTATTGAGACTTGTTTTGACTAATAATGTTTTATCGTAATATTGACTTTGTATGTGCACTCATTGGATATAAATTAATTTTTTGTTGTTTTTTTTTTATTATTTTATTTATTTTATGTTTATTTTATACATATATGGAATTATGTCAATAGGATTTATTTAATTATATATGTATGTAGGTATTTGTATATATATATATATTTACGAGAAATTTAAGGTATTTAAATGATTGTAATTAAATTTATCATTTAAGGTGCATATTTTATGTAAGTATATTGCAAAATTTCATTTTATTTAGGATAATTTAATTTTTTTTCTTTGGCTTTGTTTCATTTGTAGACTTTTTAATAAAGTTTTTGATTTTATTTGATTGTTATGTCATTATCAATATTTTATTATTTATTCAATTTTAAACTAATATTTTATAGAAAGAGAAGTAAGTATTCCTTAAAAAAAAATTTTAACATTCTAAATCACTTAATTTATACAGGGTGTCTCGTATCAAAGTGCAATGCTATAACCATTTCATAGCCTCTCACGCGTAGGCAAAGCTTTTGTGTGGAGATCATGTTCGCAGTTCAACAGGTTCGGAGTTACAGGGGCTTAAAGTCAATTTCACAGGCACATTATTAAATATGATTTGAAAACCTCAGAATAAGGACCCTTTTTATTCTGAGGTTTATAATTAAATATTTACATTAGTTATAATTTGTTCAGACTTCAGAATCAAGTTCCACAAAACAAGGTTACGAAAAAGGATATGTATTTTAAATTTTACTAAAAGTGGTATTCTTCTAGTTTTCTAACTCGAAAAACGTAAAATTGGTTTTGAGTCGAATTTAATTTTCTTCAAATATAGAAAAGTTTTACTGTTAGTTTCGTTGACAAACGGCGAACAATAAATTTCAAGATAGATTTTTAATTATTGGTTATAGATTGGTTCTGGTATGTAACAAAAATTCAGTTGCATTGCGGAGGCGACTGGAATGTCAACCTCAATGTATAAACTACTCGGTTAATATACTCTATTTGAAACAAGGATAATTATATAAATCTAAATTAACTAAAAAATTTTTTCCTAACTTTCTGTTATAAAATTTTAGGTTTAAGATACTCTAACTATATGATCTTTATCAATGTCTCGAGAAGGAGGATGAAGAATTAATATTTAATTATTTAAAACATCATAAGTAGTAATTCGATATTATCACAATAATATTAAGATTATAATTAAAATAATATTATGTCCTAACGTTATTTTTCACTTCGTTTTTCTAAACAAACAAACAAATAACTTAAATAAATAAATAATGATTAATGAAAATAACTTCATTATTAATAAAAAAAATTCTCTCAAAAACTACAATAAAAAGATCCTAATTTTTAAACGCTGCATTTAAACTTTTCATTCACACCGAATATTTTTGTCTTTTGTTCAGAAAATTTTTTTTTTACAACAAGCGTATAAAATTTTTACTTGTTTTCATTTAATTTTTTTTAAACTCAATGAAAACCATTCAAAAATAAATAAAAAAAAAATGAAAAAAAAAGATTAAATAAAATTTTTAAATAATAAAAATTTTCATTGATTTCACAAGATTTTCAAATACAAAAACTCATTCCGAACAATTTTCTGAATAGATTCCTTGAGTGTCCTTTTTATAATATTCTTTTTTTTCTTCTTACTCTTTTATTCTTAAACTAAAAGAGTGTGTTGAATAAAAGCATTCTTTTAATTATAAAATAATTTTTTTTCCATTTTCATAATATAGTAGTGATTTATTCTCACCTGATTCCGAAAAAGTCAAAGAACAAGAATGTTATTAAATATATTTTTTTCTGAATTCATTCAAGTACCCGAAAAGTGAGTTTCTTTTTCCCTCTTTAAAAAATCAACATATATAATATTATACATTGTATACAATGCTTAAATATCATGCTGATCCTTTGTATCCGATTTCATTCTTTATATTAAGATATTTTATTTGATAACACAAAAATAATAACAATGAAAAGAAAAAAAAAGAGCGTAATTTTTCTCATTTTAATATAGAGTTTATCTTGTCAAATACCGAAAAAAAATAGATAATAATTGCTATATATAAATGAATGGTCATCGGATTTTATTTGACTTAAATTGGCTAGATTTGGTATTTTCAAAAAAGAGAAACAAAAATAAATATCTACTCCATTAAATTCTAATAATTCATATAGAATTTCGCATATAAGGAGTGAAATAAATCATTGTACTTAGAAATATGGTATTGTTCAACAATTCATCTTTTCTGACTTCGCATTATCTATAAAAATATCCTTGACTAAAAAGATTTTAAAAATTTCAAGTATTATTATTGTCCTTATATTTGATTGTGCTCTCCATTATTAACGTGTATATAAGAAAGGATGAATGAGTTTTTATGTGTGTGTGTTTTTTTTTTGCAAATCATTTTAAAATTAAATATGAATATATTTTTTTTTTATAAAAATAATAGAAATCTATATACTCATACACATTAAGAGATAATTAAAAAAGGATACTTTAGGGATTGCAAAAGTAAATAAAATATGCATCTTAAAAAATTTTAATAAAAATCCTTTATTATTTTCAATGTTGATTTCAAGTGATTCTTTTGTATTTTAAATTAAAGAGTACTTGATTTTGGGACAAAGATTTTTTTAATTTTGTTTTCAAAATGTTTTTTAATGAATTTATGGGATATGATGAATTTTTGTTAATAATATATTAAATATTGCAGATGTTGATGAAAAGGTATACAAAGTTTCTTTTTTGTAGGTTTGAAATTAATTGTTATATACGACAAATAAAAAAACTAGAGAAAATTTTGGCATGTGAGGTGTGAAATTGGATTGGAAGTTTCTTGTGATTATAACCGTAATTACCAATAACCGTAATTTGCAATATCATGAGGCATTGAAGTATTCTCAAATTTTTATTTTAATTGAATGAAATTGATATTTTAAGGAATAATATATGGAGAAAAGTTGTTAAAATGTTAACAATTAAAATAAAATTGAGGAATAAATAAAATTTTAAGATAAATTTGATAATATTGTAGTTATATATGGTACATCTTTTATTAAATTTTGAATTTTACAAATCGCAAGGTGTTGCAAATATTTTAGTTAAGTTCATTCGTAGTAGTTAAAATTGGCATAAATTTAAAAGTTTGTTCTGTGGGATTAGTTCTCGTTTGAAATTCAAATTATAAAGTTCAGATTATATTCATTACACAGATGCAAATCAATATAAAGACCTTTTGTTTCATATTTTTTACGAAATATGAAACAAAATGAAGAACTATTTCGATGATAAGATGTTAACGGGAGCAACAAAAATTTGTATTACCATTTCCTCTTTTTAAGTGATTTAAACCATGCTAAAGGTAATATTTTTAATTTTCAACAAAAATTCCAAAATTAAAGGGTTAATTTTTTTTATTATAAAAATTAGGTATAAACCTTGTTTTGGGTAATTTTTCTTAAAACCGTGAATTTTTAGTCCTGAAAACAAATTTAAGACAGAGACATTACTCTGCTAATATTTGAAAGTATGTGCTTGATATTAAAAAATTATTCAAATGTAGTCAACTGGAATAATATTTTTCATTGTTTTTTGTTGTAGCTAGATATAACTAACATATACCCTATAACTAACGTAACGTCTTTGATAAAGCTTAAAGAAATCGCGCACCAAATACTTTAAGTTTAATAGTCTTGAGTGTCTTATGTTTACCACGTTTACAAAAAGAGGTTTAAAAGGTTTTCCGCCTCTACATTATAGTAATGAAGGAATTTTGCATTATATATAATATATAGCATTATATATTTATTTTCATCTGAAATTTGCCACTTATTTTAAATAAGTATAAGTGTCTAAATTGTAAAAATTACTCAATTTTCCAATACTATTACAACAATCTTAACTGCACCTTTCCAAAAAACATACTATCATTTTGTTTTTCAATTCAAAGTTAATTATTTTCATCATACTTAAGTAACACATTAAATTTTAAGATCTATACCTTTGATCTCGATTTCACTTGAAAAACACAAAACAAAAACATAAAAACTCTGGAATATTTTTTGTATTGTTTTCTTTTTTTTAATTCTATGAACAAATAAAACTTAATTTTACTTAGAAAAACAAAACGAGTCATTTGCATCCTACAGATTAATTGCTTTTGTACCAATTTAATTGGAGCACAAACAAGTTGAAAGTTTTTTAATCGCGATTATTTGAATTTAGATGCAAAGTCAATTGTCGAACAAAAAATAAGGAAAAAAAAAAGAAAAGGAAAAAAAAATCAAACAACCAAGAAAAGTATGTTGAAGCATTTGAAAAACACTATTGTGTATTTGAAAATACCCAACAATTTTATTTAAAGTAGAACTGAATGAGATTTTATAACTCACATTGCAATAGACGGTTTGCTGTCCTTAGAATGTTCAATTAAGAGTTTTCCAAATAGATTTCATTAGGATTCCCAATAATATTCTACATTCTGGCATTCATTTAGGAGTTTTATTAATATTCAAGCTTCCTTTTTCATTCACCAGATGAGGAGAAAATAAGTGAAAAACATAAATGTGTTTCTAACATTTCTAATTTTCAATTTGATATAGATCAATTTGACTACATACTTTACTCTTATAATTTTTACAACATTTTCGTTTCTTCGTATCTATCTAATCTTTTTGCTATATAATTGATAAAGTTTGTTCACTTAATTTAACGTCAGTAAAAATAATTTCATTCATAAAGTGTAATAATTTTTGCATTTTGGCAGAAGGATCGTACACGATTACCAGGCATCATTTGAATTATGCGTTAAGCATAACGAGTATGACTGTACAAAATTAATTATTCAAAGTCAAGATAATTCGAATAGTAATTCGTGTGAATCCTAAACAGAATTAAAGGAAAATTTTCGTTAATTGTGACATACTTATATATTTAATATCAGACATATAATTTTTTTCTTGTGTTAAAGATAAATTGCTTTTATCTTATTGCCTATTGATTATAAACCGCGTATCGAAATTTTAATATATTTGAATTATTTAACGATAAAACTTATATACCGGCTTGAGTACAATTTAAATATTTTATTGCCAGATTAAAATTATTTCTCCTTATGTTATGTGAATCTTATTTAATGTTCTAAATTTCTAAGCTACTAATGTTAATTTTTGAAAGCTATAAAACTATTGATATTTTAAAATGCGAAGTTATGGAATAATCTTGATATTAAAATAAAAATTATATCTAATTGTTAAAAATTTTAATAATTGTCATATAAAGTTTATATTGTATTCATTATGAGTTTGGGCAATGATTTATGTTAAATAATCAATTGATTGTTACTACTGATTCTTTGGCTTTTATACATTTTCTAAAAAACTTTAATTTTTTCTTAATCCTATATATACAGGGGGATTCAGAAAGGTAAACAACAACATATATCATTGATTAGAGGATCGAAAGTGGGTAAAACTTTTGTTCCGTACTGGGTGCCAAATCTCAAGAGCTTCCGACTTCCAGGGATTTTAACGTATTGCACGAAACTTTTACTTATCCAAGTTTTTCAAGTTAAAAGAAAAATCAAGTTTTTTACTTGTTTTATTTTTTCAGTTTCTTCTAACCAGATAATTTCCAAGGCATTTTTTGAAACCTTGAAAAGTTTTTTTTATAGAATTTTGCCCAGCTGCTTAAACTTTAATTTAAGTCCCCAAACATTAGAAAATTCTTTAAGGTACAGAAGATATAACACAAAAACAAAAAATATTGTGAGCCACGAATTCAATTAAAATTAAAGCAAATGTTGCTAAAACTAAAATTAAATTCAATTTTATATCTACTCCTTTATCCAAAAATTTTACAAATTTCTCAAAAAGAACCCCGAATTCTCCTATGAAATTCACCTAGTTTGAAAAAAATTTATGTTTTTCTTCTATCAAATCCATTTCCATTCAATCGCATATTTGAAATTATTGGCTTACATGGGACACCTCTTTAGTTGCATCAACCGTACATCAATTTTAGTTTTTGTAGAAATTTGTTTAAAATTTATTAATCGCATTAAGTTATTTATTAATTATTTATTAACTTCAAAATATTAATACCATATCATTTACAAACTCCATTTTGTACAAAAAAATTAAATTTTTCTATTAAAAAAATTTTTTTCTGTTAAAATAAATGTCAAAATTTGTATGGCATGTCTTTAAAAATTCGCTCCAAATGGCAAATTTTAATAACCTCAGATGCCAAATGGTATCTAGATTTCGAAAATACTTTTCTCAAATTTTTAAATTGCACCCAATCTAAAAAACATGCATTTAAAAATTTCAAACCGTATGTAGGTACTATTTCTTATGAAAACTGGCAAAATAAAAAAACTATCAATTTTAATTACCAAGAAAAGTTTCGAAAAATAATTTTTTGATTACTAGATTTTTTTTTGTTTTTCCTAATAAAAAATTATAGTTTTTCTTTTCAAAACTTTAAAATTTTTTAAAATCAATTTTTTGTTTTTGAAATTAAAAGTTTGTATAAAATTTCGATTCAATTTTTTTATTATTTTTTACATTTCAATAAAAACATTAAAATTCAGATTTTTTATCAAAATAAAGGCTTATAAAAATATGTCAACTGTTTTTTCAAGTGACTCTTGTCCTAAAAAATTAATAATAGTTGATAATTACAAAGCTCATAATCAATAAAAATCAAAGCTTAAAGTTGGGAAAAAAAGCTTAAATTAAAGCTTAAGCAGCTGGGAAAAATTCCATAAAAAAAGTTTTAAGGTTTCAAAAAATTTCTTACGAATTTATCTGGTTAAAAAAAAACTGAAAAATAAAACAAGTGAAAAATTTGATTTTCCCTAAAGTTCGAATGCTTGGTATTCTGAAGGTACTTAAAATACAAAATCAAACAGCATGACTATTTTAAGCCTTTTGCTAAGCTAAGATGACGCCTTAGTATTTGACTTAACACTAATTTCTAGTCTTTAACATTTTTGAGATTTTTGTTTTACTTTGTGCTTCTAATGCTTTAATTTTAGTCACCATTTGCTAATAGGACTAATTAAGTAAAGTAATTATATTTCGGTCATATGTATATGTAATTGTTTAAGGGAAATCTTCATTCATTGAAAAAAATCCTAATTTTAAATTCAGAAATCGATGAGGAATCAATTTAAAGCCTTCAAATTAGTACAAAAATAGTTTAAGGTATAGTGTAAATAAGCGCGTTAGAAGCTCGATAGGATTATTCTGTACTATATACATAATATTCCAAAGGCGTTTCTGATTTTTTATAAAATTGTAAGAATTTGATTAACTTTTTCTTTGATATCAATATATTAGATATAAATTTATCAAATTTGTCTTATGTTTTTTCTGTTAACAAGATTAAATCTCATAATTATTTTAGAATACAAATGAACACTTTTATATTTAGTTCAAATTAAACCAAAAATTTTATATTTAAAACTGATTTTTACGTCAATTCTCTGAATTTTTATTTTTCAAATTAATAAGCTTAAAATTTTATGATCCAATTTCAATTTTTTTGAATATGAAAACTTAAAGTCATAAATCTTAAATAATATAGACAGAATATTAAAAGAAGAAGCCGTATAATTTTTGGTATTCATTGAACTTGTCTGGTATAATAATTTTGACTTTTTCATTATGCTAAGTAAGCAGAATTAAAATCTATGGAGATAAATATGTATATATAAGTAAGTAAGTATGTAGAGCGAAACATTATGATGTATTGATAATATTTTTGTGTCACATAATATAAAATTTTGTGTGAAAAACGAACAAAAATTATAAAAATTAAAATAATGAGAAAATAATTTTATTTTTTTTGTGTTATTCGAAAAGTCGTTACTAATTTTTGTTAACTATTATTGAATTATATATACATACATACAAATACATGTGGTGTGTATCCATTTAAAGATTGTATACAATAAAAGCATTTAAAAATTAAATTTATGCTTTAATAATAATTTATCTCCAACATCTTTATTATTGAGATTTTATTCTCAGTTTCTTAATTTCAATTCTAATTTCTATACACAAAATACGTCTTTTTTTTTCATTTTTAATTGTAAACGAGAAATATAACTAACGAGAAATAAATTTTATTTCTCGTTAGTTATATTTGAAACATAATAATATGAATAGAAATCGTTTCATGTTCACCATAAATAAAAAAACCTTCAATGCATATTATAATATTATTATGCATTTATTGAAAATACACACATATATGTATGTACATTTACGACTTATATTAATGCATAGTTCTAGCTGCACAAATGCTATAATAGGCTTGTCGTATTTAAATATCAGAAAATGAAATCAATGCATGCTTATGTATGTAAAGATAACATATTTATGGAAATATTAATAATAATCGATTTTCTAAATAACATGAACTCTTTCATGTCCGCGTAATTTTATATTATGTACATTGTGCTTTTATTTCTGTGGTACCAATGGGGAATATAAAAAATATTAAATAATAAAAATATGTGAAACAAAAAGAAATTAAAAGTTGTCGTAATTGACAATATAACTAATAAATTAATTGACTATTAATAAATCAATATGCATCATAACAAATTGATAAGCCATTATAAATTTGTAAATCATAAGTTTATTTGACACTGAACGTAAATGAAAGAACAGCGAGATCAAGATAACATAATTTAATATATAGTGGCTATTTTAAATATATTATGTGATACTAAAAAAAGAAGGAAAGGCAGAGCTCAAATTTATATAGATTTTATGAATTTCTACAAACCTGTAAACAAAGTTTAGCAAACCGGCTAAAAATTTCTGGAAAATTTTAATTTGTAAGAAATCAAAACTTTTTAAAAATGATTGCAAGTCGGATTTTTTTATTGCGCTGAAAAAGTAAGTATTACTTTTTAAGATCTGCAAATTTGAACTAAACAAAATGATGCAAGAACTCAATAAAGTAGATATTTTGTTGACACATTTTTCCCAATACGTTACCATTTTTGTTATATTATAATATTATTCTTGTTTTAATTTTCTTTAATAATTAATGTCCGAGCGAAAAACAAAATTTTAACAGGTACAACACAAACAGGTACGGATCTGACTTTTCCGCGTACAATGGGGTTTTTATAATGGGCCATCCCTTGTACACTCAAAATTAGGCAATAAACATTATAATTATATTATCGTTCTAAATGCAAAATAAACCATAAAATTGAAACCTGGAATTAAAATTTCAACTTTATTGTTGTTCAAATTATTTAGTGTTTTTTTTTTGTTTTCAATGGTGCCGTTTGCAAATACTTACTTTGCACAAATGTTAAATTCGGTGCTGATCACAAATCAAATTTGTAAAACAGTAAATGAATTGATTGACATAGATGTCTAATCTTTGACATACCAGGAAACTTCTTTATATTAAAAGCATAAAGGTTTAGATATAGAAAGTATTAAGCAACTTCAATACACCACAATTTGTTTTGATTTTCTATATATATCTTTCTCTTCGCGAGTAAGGTTGTTATTATATTCTGTTATTATATTTATTATATTCTTCTAGATTTCGAATATGACCATCGAAATTATATTTCTTAGTCGTACGTGGACAAACAGTTTTACATAATATTGAATGGTCATCATATGTACATACATTTGAATAAAAAGTAATCGATGTTATTGTAATATCCTTAAATAGAAAACAGCAATTAAAATCAACTAAGTTAAAAAATGTTTTCTTTTTTGTCCTATTATCATTTTTCCATATTATTTTTATTATTTATGAATTAAAGATGAAAAAAAAAATATAAAAATGTTGGAAATAAAAGAAATAAAAAAATTATAATTTAAACAAGTTTCTTCTTCCATATGCCATTAGTAGTTATTTTGTTCTTAATTTCATCTTTGTATATACATGAAAAATCATTTAATTTAATATCTAATGGAAGGTATCTTAATCTTCTTCAGAGGCGATATTATTGTTGCTTTTATTATAATTATTTATTACTAATATACTAGGCGTATACACATACTAATATACTAGGCGTATACATATAGATAATGTTATTACAAAATTGAGATTAAAAAGAAAATTCAACAGCATAAGGAAAAGCTATAAGGGAAAATATACATAGGGAGAGACGGAAAGGAACAAAAAATTAAATTAAAAATTTGTTAACTTTAAAAGCACAATCATTGACATATATGTACATGTTAGATGTTTCGGTTATTCTACAAACATTTCAAAATTTTTTATGTATATATTATGCAATTATGTTCAGCGCATCTTGCGAATAGCACAAGTTTTTTATTACAAGAGCAGTATTAAAAAAATTCTTTTGATTAAAAAATTAGAAAAAGTATTTTTCAAATGTTAATCAGATTAATCAGGTTCTAAAAAAAAAAGAAGAAAAGATTTTTGACTTTCGAGATCTTTTCAGATTTGTAGCTAACAGCATCTCTTTCCGAAAAGTTATAGTGGGGGATTACTGAGTGGCGAGTTTTCTCATTTTCAATACCAATTTCAGTTCAGTAAGAATTGTTTTTAACCAAATTTCCGACTCTTTCAAATTGGCCTCTTCGACAGTTGTATTTGGCTTATCAAAGTTCAAAATGAAAGATAAGAGACACTTTCAAGAAATTGTTTTCAAAATATAACTTTTAAAGCTCAAAATGTATAATAATAGTTAGCAAATTAACTAAATAAGCTACATTATTTCTCGTAAGGATTAATATTTTCTATGTTTTTCGTTAACAAGATTTTTGAAAAATCTCCCATTTATTTATTGCGGATATTATAATTGTCCCAATTGACTATTTTATTTATTTATTTTTTTTTCATTTTCGATTCTTTATACTCGTAGTCAATAATTCAACAAAAAGGTTAATAAATCAATTTATTAGAAATAATTTTCTATACGATTTTAATTTATTTTTTTTCTTTTAATTTTGTCTTAAATTTTCCATCCACCTTTAGCAATATTTTTAATTTTTATTATTATCAATTTTATATTATATACATATATTATACACATATATAAATACGATTAGATAAATATAAATTAAAAGAATAAGAAGTATTTAATAGAATTTCAGACCTCACAATTGGTATGAAATAATCTGAGCTGGAATTTGTAAAGATAAAATGAAAAAAAAATAATAATTTTTTTTGGTAATTCAATTTTTAAAACCATAGAAAATTATAAAATTTATTGCTACTAAAAAAAAAACTTATAACCTTCATTCATTCATTTATTCATAGACTTGTTGCCGATGAAGCGCGTAATATTTAAAAAAAACTAAATTTAATGTTAAAAAAAAAAGGTTAAATAAAAATCTGTAACAATCGAAACGGAATTGTAACTATTTATTTTTAAGTTCATTTTGATCTTTTTTCTAAAATATTTTAATGGTATTAATGGGCCACAAAACAAGCAATAAAGACTTGTAGTTTGTTTCTTTGATTTTAAAAAAAGAAAATTTCTGAAATTAAATGTCTCGAAACATAACCGAATACAATTAAGATCAGATGTACAATATAAACGGTATTTTTTCGTCAAGATTAAAATAGAAATTGATCTTTATTATTGTATAAACATATGTACACAGTTTCTTTAGGATGTCATTTTATTGATAATATATTAAAGTGTATGTAGGTATAGATGAATATGTCGATGATTTAGTTGAAAAGCGTAAATTATTTAACTGCCACTTCAGTAGACAAAAGATCGCCATGGGATCAGCAGCAAGAAAAAAATAGTTTCATTTTTAATTTTTTTTTCTTCTTAATTTTGCGTTTTTATATAATTTAGAAGAAAGAAAAATAAAATATTTTAATATCTCGTTTACAATTTGGTCAGTTCAACTATAAGACTATCATAATATTGATGATAATTGATAAATAACTATGATATTGATAAGACATTTATTGTAATTTATTGTAATTAAGTAGTTTGAAACTGGTGCTAAAGCTCTCGTGCTGCAATGCCTGCAATTGATGATTTCCTGAAGAATTATTCGCGTTGCGGAATTAAGACGTGTTCTAATTGTTGTTTTGGAGGATTTAAGAAAATCAAATTGAAAAAATTTTGTCTAATAAATATCCATTACTCGAATCTGTTGAAAAGTTAGAGAAACATCATTTGTTCGCCACATTTTTGATAATTTGATAGACCTGCATAACGGTAATATGTACGATTGAGATCGGACTTACCGTTTTCGAGAAATAGTAATGCTTAGACTTAAAATTTTGAGAAAAAACTGAAAAGCTCGTTGATTTTTTTTAGTTTTTTGATGCACTATGTCATCCGCTACAACTCATGCATACCACTAGATTTTCATATCGCAAGTTCTTTTATTCAAGAATGTTGTTGAGAAATAATTTGTACATGAGTATATGAGCAATAATGTTATAAATTTCAGCTCCTATATACTATAAGAGGTAAGTATCGCACAAGTGATTGTGGTGGATGTCTTGAAAACCTTTGCTAGAATAGTAAGGGGTTCTTGAACAGTTTTTAAATAAAAATGATAATCGCATTTTTGTTTTGCGTTTAAATATTTTAACAATTACTCAAAATTTATAATGGTAGATGATTTCTCCAGTTTTCATGCGGTTATCTTGATTTTCTATACACTAAAAAGGAAAAAACACTGTGACCCATAATAAAATTTGATATATTTTGAAATATAAATTTAAAAATCTATTTTAAAAAAAAACATTTATTTTTCAGAAAAAATATTTTTTCTTAATGTGCTGAATGTGTAAATAAAATGCTTTTTTTCAATTTCTCATTAATGTCCTTATTACGTACCTCGTTATACAAGATTATATGAAATATTTTCGAATTCAAACACCAAATCACTTTATTTAAGAGTTGCACTTCTCAGAAGAGCTTTTATAAAAAGCGGAAATACAAGTTTATAATGCGCGTATACATTTAATATAAAAGAGCTATTATATTAGTGATCTGATTCTGAATATTGAATTATAGTTTTAATATGCGCGAAGGCTGTAAAACTGCATTTACAAATAATAAGTGTACGTACATACAAACATACATATGTACTTATACTCTTTCTCCAGTGATAAATACATTTATATTTGTAATTTATTTCTTTTTAACCTCCTCTTGCGTCATTTTTATACAAACGATTTTTGTAATGATTTTACAGTCAGAGAACATCATTCACACCTTTTAAATTAATTTATGACATTTGAAGTAATAATTTTGAGTTTTGACATACGCACATATAAAATGTGATGTAATAGTAAGTTCAACATTATATAATTCAGATGTAAAAATTATTTCATTTTGAATAGCTTAAAATAGAAAAATTAACTATTAGCACGCATTGAGATTGAAAAATGTTTTCTAAAAAAAGTTATCCTTTTCCGATAAAAACAAATTTGTGTTGACCGAACATTGGTATGGAAAATAATGAATCCTAATTGATATTGTATTCAATTTCTTGATTCTATTATAGTAACTTACATTAAAGCAGGTGCATTTTTGGGCATATGTCCATCTTTTGAACAATATTTAAAATATTTCAAATAATTCTTTTCTAATATAAAAGTTGGGAATGTTTTTGTAGTTTTTTTTTTAAAGAATCCTTGAATTTCAATAAAACTATATCTAATAAAGCATATACGTAGTCCTGCTGTGTTACTTTTATTTATTGAATAATCATAAATTAGTATAAGAGAATTCAAATAATAGAAGATATAGTAAGAATTAGTTCCAAATTTATTTTGACACAGTTAAAAATTTTTAATTGTACATTTTTATAGATTTATAAGATAATTAAAATGTAACACAATGAAATTAAAAATATTTTTAAGCTATTTAGATCTTTTAAAATACAAAGGGGTTTATCTTGAATATTTAAAGAATTATTAAAAACTGAGTTGCGAGTTTTTATGATGTCGAAAGTATTGCTTTTTTTAGTTCCTCTTATTAGGTGATTTGAATGCACTTGTATTTAATTTGCAAATGCGGAACACATAAAATTTTTATAAAAATATAGTCAGTCTTATATTCTTTTACTAATATATTAATACGAGAATGCGTAAATAATATAAGGAAATTGTGTTTCTTTAGTGGTTATAATTTAAATTTCGGCTTCAGTTTAACTAAAAATTTACAAGGATTTTAAAATTTTTGGGTTTTAAATATTATTTTAACATAAAAATTATTAAGTTAAACTTTTATGTTAAAATAAGATATCGTTCCGGATAGGTCATTCACAATTTTTGTTAATTTTAGCTAGAATTCCGAATGTATATGATTTGCGCTCTAATTCTAATTGAAATCAGTTCTATAGGCCTTAATCTTATAATTGAAACATTTGATTCAATTATATATTAATTTAATTAATCGCTAAAATTGTATAACAAAACTATTATACATTTAGTGTTCAATAAAATTGGGTCAAACCAATGGTTTGTATTTTACCCCTTTCCCTTCAACAAGTGAGAATACTGCTTTGAAAACATTCTATGTATACCTACTACACTGTTAATATTATTTTCATTTATATACGAAACTATTTCTAGGATTGCATATATTTATAATGACCGATTTATGCAGTCTTTGAAATAAAGCAAAAATAAATTTTAAGATGGGTTAACATAATCCTCGAATTTAAGGGTTAATTGTGTGAGTTAAGAAAAATAATTATATTTTTTAATGTCATGGAATTTACCGTTAGCTTTTTGCGTTTATAGAAATTTGAAAAAGTTTGCGGTTTTGTTAATATAAGGTGACAAATATTCAAATTTTACAAATTTCGAGAGGCGATAACTTGAGAGGGGGTAGAGATGGAAAAAAATTTTCTTCAAACGAAATGAACTATTTATTAATATCTGAAAACTGTTAATATTATCTAAAGCTGTTATTAATATCTAAAGCTGTTTCAGACTTTTACAACCTGACATCAAAAACTGACATCAAAAATTTGGAAAAAAACGGACTTTATATAACGGTAAATTTTAATGGCCATTTTGTTTTCTTAAAGTTCATGTATAGTAGGCTATGAAGAAGAGCAAGCCACTGCCTTTCTGCGATTGCAAAATTTAAAAAATGCATATGGTTCTACTACAATAAATAGATAAAAAATAGCATTTTTAGGCTTTTGGGGGGTATAACTTTTAGAGGGAGGGGGAGATAGGTAAAAATTATGTTCTACGAAAATTAGTTTCTAGTATAGATCTATGTACATATAAAATTTCAGGTTTCTATCTGCAAGGGTGTAGAAGTTTTGTAAACAGACACACAGACAGACGGAGTGAAACTAATAAGCACTTTTTTTCAAAAATTTTTTGGAAAAGTGCTGAAAATAAAAACAAAAGTTTCCGTAATCAATCCGAAATTGTGTTTAAAATTTGTTAAAATATTTTAATTTTAAAGTAATTATTTAATTTTTAATTATTTTAATTGCAAAAAAAAAAAAAATAGTTCACACAAATTGTAAAAGTCTCACATACAAGTGTGCATGTATGATTGAGTGTTGAATTTAATATTAAAATAAAAATCACGCAACCTCGTATATTTTTTTCTAAATTGAAAATAAAGACATTAAAATTTAATCAAAATGAATAAGTCCTTATAAATAAACACTAGTAATGACATCAAAGATAAATCTAATTACTCATATATCTCAAAAAGTTCAATTAATCTTAATATTAACATTGAAATAAACTGTTATACTCTTATATTATTACAATGTACATACAATATTAAATTTCCCATATTTTATTTGTATATATTAAACCGTATTTAAGTGCAGTTGAATATATTTTGAATATATTATTCTATAATCTTATTTTCGGAAATTGATTTATTATTGCATGCGATCCAAAAACTAAATTCAAAAAGATGAAAGCAACATTAAAATGCAAAATAAAAATTTATATGTAATAAAAAGAGCAACATTTGAGAAACACCATGTTATTTAAAATTTATACATAAATATATGCATGAGTATGGATGTATATAGATACATATACAAAAATGCATTTTTTTTGTGTGTGTTTTTAAAAAAGCAGTATACAATCAAGGTATCAAGCTGTGTTGTACAACGTATTCAGCAAGAGTATAACAGCATATAAGAAATAAATAAATGTCAGTCAACAAAAACAAGATTGTGTTTTAATATTGCTTTCCTAATTCACGCCATCTATATGTACGAGTACCTAATAAAATGTTAAAAAATTTTTATAGGAAACCATATAAAAATTTAAACCAAATACAATTTAAATTAAAAATAATAAGAATTAACCAACTTTATTTTATATATGTAGATGTTTGAAGATTTAGATTTTTTCTTTTAATTAATTTCATAAAATTATTTTGTTTTTTACAAGCAAAAAAGTAATGAACTAAAACGGTATATTTGTTTTTGATTTTTGAAAATTTTTGGATTGGTTTTCCAAAAATTGAGAACTATTTTTAATATTCCGATCGTAAGGAATTTGATATAAAAATATTGCTATTGCATAGTACACAGGATACCAGTGTGAAGCAATCGTGTTTATTAAAAGAGGAGATATTTGCGCTAATAATTAAATATTGGGCAGATTTAGTTATGATAATAACACAAATTTCTATTAAGTTTTTAAAAGAACAACATTTTCTTGAATTAGTTCAACAAAGTTAGACTTTTTTAATGTTTGCTAATATTTTTCTTAACACAATTTAGTATTCAGTTTTTGAGTGAATTATTTATAATATGGGCAGATACCGTATGATAACAGCATTAATAAATAAAGCAGCATTAATGGAAAGGATTTTTTACTAATATGCAGTAGAAAATTCTTTTATAAGGGCTAAAATGATTAAAATTGACAAATTCTAAAGAGTATTTGAATGAATTTTTCAATGATTCTTTACATAGATTTACACGTATAGGAGAATTCCAAGGTGCTTCATTAATAAACCAAATTTAACATCAGGATAATTCAATAGTAATTTTGAAACAGTGGCTTAGTTTTACATTTTTAAATAAATTACGCTTAGAAAAAATTACTATTCCTTATATAGTGTATTATATTTTTAGTAATATCCTATAATTGTAATAAACAACGACAAAAATTTATTTGTTTTATCTACTCCATCCATTTTATTCTAATTTAAAATACACACATATTATTTTAATTGAGATTTATAATTCAATTTGCTCTTGTTTTTTTCTTTAATTGCATATTTTCTTAAAAATCCCAAACGCTCTTATTATCCAGTACCAAAAACTATTAAAACTAAATTTCTAATCTTTAATTTAAAATCTTTGATTTTTTTTTCTTTTATTTTTAATGATTCTACTATAAAGATAAAAACTACTTTGAAATTTCAATTCTATTTTGCTACCATTTAATTTCACAAATTAATAGTTAAAATTCAGAATTGGTTCATTTAAAGCTCTTAAGAATTAATGTGACTTAATTAATAGATTTCAATTAAATTGTTTTGGATAAAAAAAAGTGAAAATGTAATTACATAAAACCCAACACGAAAAAAAAATAAAATATAAGGAAAATAATAATATATAGAGTAAAGATTTAGTCTATGTATAAAAGAATTATTCGATTGTAATTAATTGCCAACCAGGTGTTACTAACACAGATTTTAATAAAGTTGGGTCATACCACCGTTTTGTAAAGTAGCATTTTTCTCGTGAGCAATTAAAAATAGGAGATTATTTTAAAAATATAGCAGATTGTTTTTAAAAATTGTATTTAAAAAAAATCTACTATATTATTTAAATTATTTTCATTCAAGAACCACCATATATGAAATATTTGCATACATTTAAGATGACCAAAGTAAAACAATTTAAAGAAGGGTTAAGAATAGTAAATGAGTTAAGAATAGTGAGTGCATAGTTTTGTATATATTTTGGTGGTATGGCATTCAACGGTGGGTTGTTGCTTTTATAGAATTTTGGAAAAGCTCGCAGATTCGGAAATATAAGGCGCTGAAAAATTCAAACTTTACAATTAAACCATTTTTTCGGGGAGCGATAACTTGCGAGTAAATGTAACTTTCTTCTAAAAGAAAAATTATTTATTAGTATCACAAAGCTGTTGAAGGATGGGAAACACACGCACCGCGTCCGCGCGGACGGACAGGGTGAAATTAATAAACTTTTTTTTAAATTATTTTTTGGAAAAGTGCTCTAAAAAAGTTTTATATACACTATTTAAAATTTAACACTACACACATATAAATACACATACACTATTTGAAATTTTTAGGTAATTTTATGCAGACATAAAATGTATTTTATTACTTTTTTCTTTTGGGTGGCCAATGATTTAAAGAAAATTGTAAATAAATAGTTAAAATTAAAATTTATTGAAAATCGATAAATTAAAATATTTCGAAAAATTGAAAAAAATGTTTTAAGAAAAAAAAACTTTAATTCAACAGTTGTGGTTCCATCCAGGATCGAACTGGAGACCTTCTGCGTGTAAAGCAGACGTGATAACCGCTACACTATGGAACCAGTTGATTAAACTTTTTCTTTAAGCACATTTTTTAATTGACAACATTTTTATTCACAAAAAGCTCAAAAAAATGTTTTTTTATTTGTTTTTACATCTTATCTTTTATATTTGATTATTTGGTATGATATATGTATGTATGTATATATATATACATTCAAAGCTACTTTATAATATTATTTACATTAATCTGTACGGTGTTATTTTGGTATTTCGTTTTTAGTGTAGCTGTTTAAGTTTATTTTTAGTTAGTTAATATTCAGTGACAAAAAGAAACTAAATATGTTTATACATAGGCATATTAGTATGTATATAAAGTGCATGTAGACATAATTTAAGAAAAAAAAATTTTTTGTAACAAACTTTTGGTATAACATATGATTTGGTGATCTTAACTAATATATACATACTATGCAAACATACAAATACGTACTGTACGTAATGAGCTAAAAATACAGTCATCCCAAAAATTATTTGTGTACTGGCAATAATAAAAAAAAAATGATTTATTTATAATAATATTTATATGACAAGCAAAAAAAGATCTCAATTTCAAGTTATTTTTGCAAGTGTTTATTTTATGCGAATTGCTAGCTTCTGGAAATAACTTAATACATCCTAATTTTATACTGCAGAATGATATTGGATCCTATACAAAAGGCGTGAAAAGTTAAAACATGTTGACCAAAATTTTTTCGACTGACTCCCTCAGATCCTGTTTTTCTTTACTTCGTTTTAGTTTTAGAGTATTATGCAAATATAAATTTATAATTCTTGTTTCCTTTTTCATTTAATAAATAATACATAAAAATTTGCCAATGTATAAATAATTTTCGGGATAACTGTATATACTAAAAATTACTATAAAGAATATAAATATGCATATCTATACAAACATGGATGTAAACTTAGATTCAAGTTAATTTAATACATACTTTAAGAAATACCACAATTAATGTGAAATGCTCACAAATAATTTTTTAATAAAACATTCCAACATAAACTATTAGCTTCGACCCTTTCGAGTTTTCCAGATCTTGCATATACTTCTATAATAATTATTAATAGATTGGATGCGAATAAACGTTTTAGACAATTAAGAAAAAAAAAACTACATTGTAATAAATGAGATATAAGAAATTGTTAATTTGATTTTCAATATTATTTGACATACTCAAATTTTCATTAATTTTAAATACTAATCTCTTGCTTTTTCAGGTAAACCATCAAAATGCAAAAAGAAAGGTAACAAAAATTGTCCATTTTCATTCATTGTTTATGTCAATTTTAAAATTTATGGCATAATTTCCGGGTAAATAATAACAAATTATTAGCCTTTAAGTCCTCTTTGAATTATAATGACCCAAATTACAAACATTAATTTTAATAAAATAAGCCCTTTTATTTAAAACAAAATACACCTTTTTTATTTAATTTTCTGATTTATCTTTTTATGCAAGAATTAACGAAGACATCACATTTACAGCGATTTTACCTTTTCTTATTTTTTTTTCAACACACGCATATAGAGGGTTGCTTTGTTTTTTTAATTCGTTCTTATACAATTTATACCTCTTTATATTCGTTAGACTATTTACTTTTAAAGGATATTCAATAACTTTGGCCATATTAAAAATCGCTCAAAATTCTTAAATAAACTTTGCGCATAGTCTAAAATATAAAAAAAGAAGGGAAAGAAAAAGTGGTTCATTATAATAAACTCATTATTTTATATTTAGTCAATGTGTTTTTCATCTACAATGTGTCCCACAAAAAAATATTTTTTTGAAAAATTCAATATTTCTCAAAATATCAACTAATGAAAATCAGGATATGTAGCTAGGAGTACGTATATGTCGAAAATCAATTCTAACGTTTCTTATATGATTTCCTTTCCCAACTACTCTTGCAATCGTAAGTGCCTAAACATCATCTCAACTAAAATGACGTATGATCAAAATTGTATTGTAAATCAAAAGTTAAGGTTTCTTCATTGTCCCACAATCACAATTTGTTTTATTATGTCTCCGAGATGTCTTGAGACGTGTTTTGCGTATCCAAAATTTTTTAAATACCATGTTCAATATTGAGACGTATGATGTTTTGAAACAGTTTCAAGTAATCTCAAGCCCCAAAATGACACTTATTTTGAAGAATTTTTTCTACCTTATGGTAAAAATGACAAACTTATTAAATACTTATACAATGCGAAGATTAAGACTTGTTTTTGTTTTTTAAATAGATAATTGAAGCTTTAAAAATTGGAAAAAGTAGAAACATTTTTTAAGTTCCGTTTTCTGATCAACTTGTTTTTAAAACTTTATTCAACAATTTTTCTGATACCCCTGCTAATTTAAAATTTTCTCAGTTTTTAAAAAAAAAAAAAACAAAGCCTATACAACGTCGTTTGTATGCGTATCTATTACAATGTCGTAAATTGCCTTAAAGTTGGAAAATTACACGAATACATGGAACCATAAAACAAATAAAAGTTAAAAGTGTAACAGCATATTATGTCCTTCGCAACATTTCAATGATATTTTGGAAAAATATTGTCTATTAGTTTCTTTCTATCAGTTTATTTATTGATTATGCACAAATTTATTGAAAGAGTCTATTGCAGTTACGCAAGATCAACTTAGGCGATGATAGAAAATTTTAAATAATGACCGGTATATCAAACACGACGCGTTGAATTATGAAATTTTAAATGTTCGGTTTAAATGAAATAGTTTTTCAAGCGTTAATTCGTACGTATTACGTTCGTTTCTTTATAAAATTTGTTTCACTAGTTCTTAAATTTAAATATTTATGTTTCTAACATGTGCTGATGGAACACTCTATACTATAAAGCCTTATATGTTGTGAATTATAGATACAAATCTGAATTAAACAAATCAACAAAAAAACAAAGTCTTGGTAAAAACAAAAGGGAATGAATTAAATTTATTGTACAAGAGACATTATTTTGTAGCAGCATTACGCTTTCATTCTTACTTAAAATATTTCATACTTGTTCTACTACTAGTCTTATGTAGCGATTAACAATTTAATGATTCTTGTGAATGAACGAAAATATTGTATGCGTATTGTAAATATGTCTGTATGTATGGCTTAAAGTAATGAAAATGCTAAAAAGTGAGTCAAAATGACAACTGATATGTCATTAAGTTCAGATAAAAATTTTCTTTCACTTCTTAAGTTACTGTTTGTTACATTGGAATTGAACGGACAATTTATTGCTCCAATTAGTTGCGTTAAATTCGAGTTAACCGTATGCTTGATAAGAGGTTAAAAACAATTTTTTTTAACAAAGAATTTCAAGATTTAATTTATTTTTCTCATTTTATGAATATACATATGTAAATAAGTGTATGTGTGCCGACGAATTTCATATATTGCTTTATTTATATTGAAATCTGTACCACATGGTCAATATACAACTAAATGTTAAAAGAGTTTATTCCGAAAAATATAAATTAAATAAGAGAATCGGTGAAATACTTCAATTTGAATTAAAATTTATTTTGAAGTATAGGGCACTACTGTATTTGCAGCTAAGTTAGAAAGTGACCTTAAATTTACAAATTTATTGTCTAAAAATGTGAGAATGAATAAGCAAATATTTTCATTGGTATATAGGCTAAATCAAATAATTTTCTGCATAAATATGAATTTTAAAGGCTAATTATTTTTGGATTAGCTTTTAAAAAAAAATAACCACAAATTAGAAGTGATTTTCCTTATTTTAACTTGGAATTCAGAAATTTAAAAACGACAGCACAATCATCGCCCGATTGTCTAAAATACAAATTTTTTTTGTATTTTGAAAATTTTATTTGGATAACACAAACTGAGTAAAGCTAACTCCTACGAAAGTGTCCACTGTATTTTGTTCCATTAAAATCAGAAATTTTTGTAATTGTTTTGTAAATTTTATCCAAAAACTCGAAAACTTTTTTCCTGCAGTGTTTTTTAATTGTTTATATTAATTAATTGCATTTTAAATGGATTAAACCCGTTAATAATTTTTTTTTTTGAAAAATGAATAAATATCAATTACCTTTTACTGCAAAAATTTTTGAGTATTTTTTATTGCGTCGACGTAAACCACAGAGCAAAATCTTTTGTGGAGATTGAGATAGAACACTACATTTCACTACTGTGAGATCCCCGTGTAAATTCGTTTTCCTAGAGACGCCTAACTACTAAATTTTGAACGCCAGCATGATAGTAACTGTTCAATACAGCATTACTTTAGGATCAGTTAGACCGTGGAGATCTTTTTCAGCTGGAAAACTTTGGTAAAAAGATAGGTGAAGTGAAACTTATTTTTACTTTAGTTTTTCTGAATTTATTTTCAAAAATTAATGTTCCATATTCTGGGATGTGTAAATATTTGAGGCTTTTCTTCCTTGCGCATCATCCTTTCTAGGTGTAAGTATTTTGTTATCGCAATCTGTTTATATTCGTCTTCTAGGAGTATTTTTTTGATGTGATTTGGCTGTGGTTCCTAACGTTATTTTGAAATATCTCTCTTGTGTCTGTCACATATCAGCAATTGAAAAGTGAAAGGGAAAAACTATAATTCTTTTGTTGTATTATGGTAAGCAATTTAACAATTATGGTTAACAATTATGGTAAAGTTAACAATCACCAAAGCCAGTGTTTACACTGTGCTTTAGAAGTTCTTTTGCGTTGAAACGATCAATATGCGGCAGCTTTTCTTGTAAAGAGTAATATGCTCTCATCTCCATGTAGCATTATTAATTGAATGAAAGACAAATAAAAACATGTCTCATTGCAGATTTGAAACAATGGTGTTAAAATTGCTTTAATCTCATTTCAAAAGATATTTAAAGTTATATTTTCTTGTTTTTGTTATTAGAAATATCGACAAAATCATGAAACCAATTTATAAGCAATTTAAAGTACAGAAAAAATTTCTCTAAATTTGGACTCCACGTTTATATTATATCTTCACAGATTAGGCGGCTTTTTGTACCACAAGAAGCATAAAAGTGTAAAATTTAATTTAAAGTGTAATTTGCATTTCAGTACTACAAATAAAAAGAGAAATAAAATTTAAATTCGCTCTAAGCATTGAAATCATTTCTCACTTATCAAAAATTTTTGCTTTCTTATCTTTAATTTATCTTTTATTTTCATTTTATTTTTATTTATTCGTGACATTGGAATTGATCAATTAATTTGTTATATCATGAAAATTGCAAATCTTCTCTTTAAAAAAATTGATTGGAAATATTTATAATCTCTTTTTAGTTTCTTATTATTTTTTGCTTCTCATTTTTATTTCATATTTTAGAATCGAATATGCACACACCATCGGCAAAGTGTAATATTTCAGTTCATCAACGCCCATTTGATTCGCAATTATTCACACCTTTTCCAATTAATAATGAAATTTATTGCATCCGTTTGAAATCATATTATTTATTGAAGGACACAAATAAAAGAACAAGAAGAAGGAAATTTTATATTTTTTAATTTGATTCTGATTTAAATGTTTCAAGACTTTATTGCTTTCTGCCACTGGTTTAATTACTAAAAATATATTGTTTTCCCCCCTAAGGCCCAATTTTTTTATTTTTTAGCATGCTACAATAATGTTGAATTGTACCTGTAATAAAAAGAAAGCAAGAAGTTTTTTTAGCGATGATTTGTTGTTAACAACTTATTAATACAAGACTCGATTGAAGTATTTTGAAGATTAAAATAAAATTTCCAATTTTTTACTATAATTGTAAAATGATAAAATGAAAAATTAAGGGTAAAACCGATTCATAATAAAAATTAAGACTTTGTAAAAGTGCAAATTAATAAAGATATTTTAAAATTTATTTTGAAAAATAAACTACGAGTAAGATAATCGCAATTACTTCTTTTAAACATCTTCATGATTAAGTATGTGTTATAAATATTTTAAAATGGGCAGAGATTTAATTTTGTTGTAATTGAAATTTTTGTTTTTGAGTTGAGTTTATAGTAGATGGATCACTTTTACTGACCGCATTGAATACAATACGGGAGGTTGTGTGATGGCACCAAATTTCGCATATCGAGATTTTGGTGGAAACGCATTTTTTCATGATAATGAAATCCAATTAATTTATTTTTAGAAAGATAAATCGGTGCCAGTCTGTGTGTTTACGTTTGTATCTCTACTTCAGCTAAAACGATTAGCTTTTGGAATATGTATGTATGTCAGACCACGTAAAATGGACGTTTTTACGCGCAGATTTTGAATTATTAACTGTGGTTAAGGAAATGTTCACAGGGTAATATTAAATATTATATATAGGCTTTGTTTGATGAAAACCATATTGCGTAATTACTCCCATTACGCAATTACCAGTATTTCATAATTGGCCACAACCTTCGCAGAGGCAATGAGGGTATTTAAGTAGCATCAAACAAACGGCTTATTGGAGGAGACATGCAGCATACACAATTTTGATAATTATTAATATTTATAATAAAATACTTGCCTTTAAAGAAGTATTTTTAAGGAGAACCTTTTAAGGAGAATCTCGTTCAACAATTTTACTAAACGGTTACGTGCTGATCACATCTAATTCTTCCCTTATAATCAAATTATGTTTATAATACTTGAGACATAACGGAAGCAATCAGCGAAATAATAAACTATCTACTTCATGTTCTAGAATGTTACGAATTAAGGAATGCTGTTTTTTATTTTATTATAATTTCTAAACTACTTTTAATATTATAGCACCTTAAATTTGAATTAATTCAATATTGTATTTTGCATACGTTTTATGATTTTATTACTATTGGAACTATAAAAAACTAAAGGCAATGAAATACTGGGTCTTTTCATAAACGCAGTATATTGCGATATATAGCGAGAACTGCGCTATATTTGTGTTTATAAACAAATGTTGCTAATCGAGTTTTTTCATAAACATTGCTAACCAATCACAAAAATATTTACATTATCATGGCTAGCGCAATTAAATTAGCTGTACTTTTTTACTAGTTCTTGCAGTTTAGTTTTACATTTTCAATTGTTAAAAATTGTTTTCAATTGTTTCAAAATTTCTTTTTGCTTCAGTTTTCTTTTTTTGTTTTTCTTAATTTTTATTTTTTCTGAAATTGAATTTTCCACTATTTGGCCCAAAATATTTATTTTTGTTAAAAACATTTTTATTTCATGAACACAACATTGCAAATTCAATATAGCAAAAGTTTTTATACAACTGTTAAAAATATATTGCGTATGTGTCACATTATTGTTTTGCTGTATTGTGTTTATGAAAATACCTGCTGTTAAGCTGCAATATTGCAGAGCTCAAATTGTTTAAAATCAGAAGGGAATGGAAAAAATTCATAATCTGAAAATTTATTTTGAGATCATGAATTTTTTATGAAATTTGAATTTTTTAATAAAATTTAACTGGCATCTGTTAGCGAGTTTGTTTTTATAAATAAATGATAGCTATTCTTTGATTTTTTAAATGTTTGTATATTTTCTTTTTTTAACTCTTTTTTCAATCACAAATTTGGATAAAAAAAATAAATATTTCTTTAAACTTTTAACTGCTATTTTTCTTATGATTGTACTGTTTTTTTATGGTAATCTATAATTAAATTTTAAGTCTTCATTTGATGACAAACGACGAGTTACAATCTTACATATAATTCATGTTGTCGATATTTTCCTTTTTATATGCATTTTGTGCATTGCATTGTGAATGACATTTTTAGTTTTTGTTTTTTTTCTTCAGTTGAACATGTCAATCATGTGTCTAATTATATTCTTTTTCAAGTTTATTCTGTTTTCGATTTAATAATATAATTGGTATTGGAAGGATATTATATCTGGTATATTTTATTAAGTATATCATTTAGTAGAGGAAGGATACTTTAATTGGAAAAGAGTTCAAGCTATATTATGTTAAGATGTTAGAATGTAAAAGGAAAATAAACCTTATTTTCTTAAATTATGTTAATTACAACTTGTTTTAAATGTATGGATTAATTTCACATATGGTATTAGAATTAGCATCCTGGTAAAAATGACATATTTTTTAACATTATAATGATACTTATTGTTAATTGTATATCTGGAAAAAAGTATTGATTCAAAAAAAAAAACGAGCGGAATGGGAAACCTTAATGCGAATTTTGAGAATTTTGTTATTTGCATTGGAATTGTAATTGGAATCAAAGAAAAACTAAGTAAGTTCTTATACAGAATGTTTTCAAAGAGTTAAACTAAATATGTACATATGCACGTGTAGTTGTGAAAATTATTCGAATTAAACTTTCTTCAATCTTTGTGGTATGTGTTGCCTTATAAGTTCGCAAAGTTTCAATGTTGAAAGAGGCTTGGTAGGCTGTTATTACCTCAGTTAAACTTTGGATCTTTAAAAAGTGGTTACCTTAGCTTCTACATGATCTACACTGTTTTATGGTAATTAATAAGAATTCAAACAATATTTTCTAGATTAAAATGAAAAGAGATAATTCAATTTCTATTAAGTGTTACTGACAGAGTTTCCACAAAGTGTATATATTTTGCATAAATTACCTAAATTCAGTTGGTTTGCATAAAACTGGAGTTTTTTTTTACAGAAGATAAAATATTGCATTTGAGTTTATTTTAGACATAAAATAGATTATTTCAAAGTCGAGGCAGTATTTTGTATTAAAATAAGTAATTTTTTCCTACATTAATTTAATCATCCTAACATTTAGTAAAACATCGAATGATGTTTTTTGATAGAAAATAACTCCATTAAATCGAAAATAACTTCAAAATAACACTTTGAAAATAATTTAGAAATAAAAAATTTAAATGCATCCTTTGAAAGATCGATAGAGCTTAATTTTCATATTAAGAACTTAATAATTGAAAATTAGTTGCTTTTAAAGTTTTTGGATGATCAAAGAATTATGGTGAAACTAGTAAGAAAGATAAAAACTAAACGAAAGTCTTAATAAATTAAAGAAGTTGACTATTTTCAATTTTGTAAACATCGACAGCAAATCGATTATTGTTACATTATATCGGACTCAACACGAAAATTGGTCAGTTTTCATACTGACCAGTAAAAATATGCACATATAAGTCACTAAGGCTACAGATTGTTTTCTTCTGAAAATCTGAAATACCCTTTTATAATTCTAATTAAAACCTTTTGTGCACACTCATAAGTGAAATTTTGGTGCAAATGTCAGGATTATGTAAGTTTTAGACGTTTACTGTTTTATTTTCAAAAAATTTAAAGGATAAAATATAATATTTAGAAAAATAAAGGAGAAAAGCAATAATTTGATTAGATCCTGTATTTGTAAAAAATCTATCCGAATATTTTGAAAAATTATTTTTTTCATTTCTTTTTGAGAAACTTCTTAATTAACAAAACAATATTGGAATAGGGGCACAAACTCAAATTGCCTCAATCAACAAATATTTTTTTTTTTGAGAAAAATTCACTAATTTTATTTTTCAATTGATTCAAACAGCTGTAATAGATAAAAAATAGATATTAAGGGAAAAAAATATAAAGGCCGTTCGTTATTTGCATCTAAATGGAAGGTGTATCCAAAATTTGAGTTTTATTGAAGTTTCTATTTATTAAAATTTGTCATAATTTTGATGTATCATACTTTTCTTAAACTGTAAATTGCCGGACAATTATTGTACTTTTTTTTATGTTATGTTGTTTGACTACATATATGTATACAGATCACGTATTAAATCAAATGTTATCGTAAATAATTTACTTATTATAATCGTAAATATAACAGAAAAAAAACTTTAATATAGTTTTTTTATCTGTACATTTACATTGTGTATGTATTTAAGATAAATATACTTAAGATATGCGAGTAGTGTATATGAAATTAGTTTTATGAAAAAAATTAAATATTATTAAGAAATAAATTCAAAAAAAGTAAATATAAAAACCATATATATATACGGTAATAATGTTATCTATAAGACATAATTTTCTAACGATTGCAACATTTGTAATTTATTTCATACGCTTTTTTTTCTATAATATTCATTAAATAATCCTCTGTATTCCTTTACGAGTATATCTGTAAATTTTTTTTATAAATTCTTAAATTCCATCGCACGTTCACCTGGAGCGTACCTGCGAGAATTAAAGCTTCTGTAATCTGTAAATTTTTTTATTTTTCTTGCACTATAAACTCATCTTAACAAGCTGTGGTGTGGTTTGAGTAGAGAAGCAAAAAAAATATGTATTTGCAAGTGTTTGTAACATTTTTAAAATATTTATTGTGATTTTATTTTATAATTTTTATTTGATTTTTCTTTTCATTTTGTTTTAAATACGAATAAGTGGTTAATATCAATAAATAATAATTTACAAGTTATGTTACATACATATATTACATTAAATTACAACTACAAATATTATGATGATGGAAAAAATTAAAGGTGAATCGATAAACAAGTTTATATATACAATTTGCCCGGGTACTATATAGAGAAGACTGAGAGAAAAAAAGAAAACGGACGGTTATAAAAGGTTTTTAATGCTATTGTTATATTTTAATAGTTGAATATCGAAATCAATAAAAAACTCATCATGTTATTAGAAATATTAACATCGTAAGAAACTTGTTCATGAGACATTGGAGACGATAATACAATTTCGAAGAATGGAAGAAAAAAGGTTAACGTTAAAATTTATTATGAAAAATAATAGTAATATTACAGATTAACTGTAAGATATTAAAATTTTAAAATAATAGGTAATAAGCTTGCTAAAAAAACAAACTAAGGTTTTAGGTTGGATGAATATTTCAAACCTTAAAGTATTTGTTGCTTCAGAAATTTAATTGAATTTCCATATTAAAAGTGTCATCAACAGTAGAAACTGAAATATGCCCATACATCAAGATGCAGCACGTGAAGCAACGTAACTAATATTTCCTGGGTAATTACGGTATGGAGTAGGGGATAATTATAGGTATGAGTTAGTTAAATTATGTATCAAATTTTAATAAACAAGTAAAACAGAAAACTAAAGGTTAATTTGCTATTTGGTTTCCAAAAATCCAAAGTAAACGTAAACAAAAACCTTCTTATCGTATCACTTTTAAGGAAATTTCTCTGTTGAATATAGGAAAAGTTATTTGATACATCCAATTTTCTACTGTACAGGAATAAGTTTTTTAGAGGAAAATATACACAATAAATCAAAAAAAAATATTACAATTAAAAGTGTCATATTTAGTTTTATTTTAAAAATTTTTATGTTTTTATTTTGTATTCTTGATCAATCCTAACAAAAAAAATAAAGCAGCGAAACAAAAAAACAATAAATTGCCATTCTATTGCATTACAACAAGTTTAAAATTGAAAAATATCAATTCAATTAAATTCCCAACAGAGTCATCGACTCCCATTTTGTTATTAGTCGAATGGTGACATTAGGAAAAATCATTACATTTTAAAGACATTTGAACTGTAAAGAAGTTTTGAATTGTATATAAAATCAAACGAATATTCCAAGTTATTGGAGGTTTTTTTTGTGATTTTTGTTTACATTGCTACATAAAATTCCTGTTAAAGCTACTCTATGAAAATTAAAATATAAAAAATCGAAGATTTAAATGTATTTGCTGCAACTATAAGATTAAAATTATGGTAAAATAAGGAACATAAAAAATTTTAAATACAATACTGTTATATCTTAACTGTTTCATTTTGAATCAAGTTGGTTTTTTGGTTGATTTCAAAATCTAGGTAGTAACTAAATTTATATACATAGTTTGTTTTGCTACAGGGGGAAAAAAACTGTTAACTTTAGTTAAACACTAATTTTGAAATGGCGCCTGATGAGAAGATTTTGGCGTCATTTTAATGAAGAACAACATTGAAATATCAAATGAATTATGAGTGTTGAGCCTTGGAATAATTATATATGTACGTATATATAACTTCAATCTACAATATAACATTTAGCTTTCAATATACTTGTGTATTTAATGTATACCAATGCCAATAGTTAAAAAGTATAAGCAGAGCTGTAGTAAAATTTCGATTTTAGAGATTTAGATGTTTGTTTACTTATTGCAACTTCCAAATAGCTTCTTTCTGAAAATTTGAATCCAATAATAATTATTTGATTTCAATTTAGTGAGAATTTAGAGAGTAACTCTAGTCTTGATTCTCTCTAGCCTTGATTCTCTTAGCAATGTACTATTTACTATTTACTATTAGCAATGTACTATTAGTTGCACGCTGATGCAATTACATATCTCTAATATTATTATAAGACGTAGTAGGAATTCTTGTCACAATTTATTATTACGAATACATTCGAATTTAATTTAATAATTAAAATTTAGATTTTTGATTTGTGAACGTTATTCTTACACCTGAATGCTTTATTAAAAAAAAAAATAATTTCCTGGTGATAATCAACAATGACTTCCTATATTCAGTTATTCTGTCTGATAAGACAAAAAAGCCAGTAGGGGAACAACTTTAAAATTGTCTATATTGCAAATAGGTAATATAAAGATTTTTTTTTTTTTTTAAATTTTCATTACATGTTTATATAGTAAACAGTGAGTTCAATTGACATAGACATAAGGTGGTTAATGCAAAAAAAATAAAGTTGGGTCAAACCAATGGTTTGTATTGTAGCACTTTTCTCTTCAACAAGTGAAAATACTGCTTTTAAAAACAATCTATGTATATCTACCACACTATTAAAATTATTTTCATTCATAAACGAAACTATTTCTAGGATTGCATATATTTAGGATGAACGATTTATGCAGTCTTTGAAATAGATAAAAATTAATATAAAGAGGGGTTAACATAATGCTCGATTTTAAGGGTTAATTGTGTGAGTTAAGAAAAATAATTATATTTTTTAATGTCATTTCGGAAATATAAGGTGTCAAAAATTTAAATTTTACGAATTTCAAGAGGCGATAACTTGAGAGGGGGTGGAGATGGAAAAAAATTTTCTTCTAACGAAATGAACTATTTGTTAATGTCTAAAAGCCCCTAAAATTACAAGCTTCTGTAGGCTGGGGTATTGGAGAAAAACGAAATCAAAAATTTGGAAAAAAAGGACTTTAGATAACGGTAAATTTGAACGGCCATTTTGTTTTTCTAAAGTTTAACTATAGTATACCGCGCTAGGGAAAGTAAGCCGCTGCCTTTCTGCGTTTGCAAAATTTCAAAAATGCTTATGGTTTCATTGCAACAAATAGTTAAAATGGGCCATTTTTGTGTCTTTGGGGTGTATAACTTCTAAAGGGGGGGAGATAGGTAAAAATTTTGTTCTACGAAAATGAGTTTCTAGTAAAGATCTATATACGTATTAAATTTCAGCTTTCTATCTTTAAGAATGTAGAAGTTTTGTAAACAGACACACGGACAGACGGACGGACGGACGGACGGACGGACAGAGTGAAACTAATAAGCACTTTTTTTCAAAAATTTTTTGGAAAAGTGCTAAAAAACAAAATATAAAATTGAAAGAAAAAATTAAAAACAATTTTTTAAAACGACTACAAACAAGGCTTTAAAATTAATTAAAAACCATTCGCGTTCTTTAATAAATTTCTAATTAGGAGATAACTTATTCGATCACCATTTAGTCAGGCATTTTTTTTTTATTTCTTTTCTTTTTCATTTTTATTTTTTGTTCCTTTGAGACGACATCAATATAATAAGTATAAAAGAACGACAAAAACGACAACAATCGATGATGTTTGACGAAAATGGAGGTTACTTACTATATATACATATATACCTACTATATTTTAACCCTAATTCATTTATAGAAACCAAATATAAATGTAGAATTTATTGGACTTTTATAGCATAACACTGACAGCAATGTTATATACATTCGCATAACATAATGTGTGTATAAATAAAATGGGAAATAATGTAAGAAAAATTCCAACATTTAATTCGCATTTGTTTTTTTTTTTTTTAGTTTTTGCGCTTTACAAGAAAATTAAAAAAAAAGCAAGAAAAAATGGTGTACAGTTGGATTTTCAGCGCCGTTAAAGTCTTTTGTAAATTTTTGTGCTTTTTTTGTTTTCCTGAATAGTTATAAACCATTATTTTCTTGCCAACTTTTATTTTCAGATTTAATTTTTATAATATTGTAAATTTTGTATTGAATATTATATGGATGTGCTGAAAGGTATCATTTTGATTGTTTCGATAACGAATGGAGATCGTCACCATTTATATAAGAACTACAAAAAAATTTTTTTCTTAACACGTAACTACAAAATGTATGACCATTATTGATTAAAAATTGTTAAAAGCCTCTTTTTATTGAATTTTAAATAGAGAATTTTATTAAAAAAAAAAAGTAAAACGAACAAATGCGAAAATAAAAAAAGAAAAATTTTTATTTTATTGCTTTTTAACTAATTTGAAATTAAAAATTAAATTATCTTGCTTTGTGGATATCCTTTGTTCTTTTTACATTCAAAATGCATATATAGCGGATTCAGAAAATGTAAAAAAATTTAAAGAAAAACGAATAGCTAAATTGTGTACTTTTCTCGGCTAATTCATGCTTGGTAAATAATAAAGAAGATTTTTTAACGTAAAGGAGTGGAATTTCCTTAAATAAATTAGACGTTTAGATAAAGCTTAATTTATTTAAATATTATTTAATAAAATATGTAATAAAAGTAATCAAATTTCATTGCACCAACCAAAATCTATCCAAATTTTTCCACATATTTTTAAGAGTATGAAATTTTTATAATTAGTTTAAATGAGATACTTTCGATAATTTAGTGGAACCATGGTGAAATTTTGAATAATTTTCATTAAAAATACTTCGACTACAATATTCAGCGAACAGATAAACTTAAATGGACACAAATCGATTGGTATATTGTGACCAGTTTATGACGGGTATAGAATCTTAAATTTTATAGTACTTTTGGTAATAATATACTAAAATCACACTTATCTCTTGCACTTACTTACACAGTTTTGTTCTAATTTTCAATTTGATTTAGTTTACTGCGTATACCACATTTATGTTTTATAATTTATTTAATGCGTTTCATTGTCTCAAAATTGGTATAATTTGACTATTTCATATTTATACAGGGTGTGTCCATATGATATGTATAAGATGTACTAATTTTTGCAAATTTAATAGAAACTCTGAACAGAAGAGGGAAACAATTTTGAACGGTAATTGTATATTACTTGAAAGTTATTGAAGAAAAAAAATTTGGTATAAATAATATTGGGTGTATAGTACTTTATTTATCTTAATATATTTTCAACCATAACAGGTAAAAAGTAATTCGTATACCAAATTAAAGCTCAGTTAACTTGGTTACCGGCTGTGCTAAAATTAAAGAAAATTGAAGTGCTAAATTGAAAATTGCAATTCCTAAAAATGAAAAGTTAAAAAATGAAAATTTTTGAGTTTTAAAGTCATGTGATTCCGAAATCTGAACTGATATTGAAGTCTCCAAATCGCATATCTCTCTCAATACGGAATTATACCCAAAATTTCAAAAGTAAAAAAAAAACAGAAAATGAACACCAAATTTCCATACAAAAGGTTTGCCTATTCTCAAGGATCTATAAAACGGTACATATCAATCTATCAGATGCAAGACAACCTTTTTCATAAATTGTTGGTTTTTTCGTCTTATTTTGAACAAAAAATTTATAAATATTTATGTGCAATAACAATTATAACTATTATAGCGTAGGCTATTATTTAGTTCTCATTAATTTAATAAAATTTCATAATATTTTGTCAGCGTTATTAATAATAAATGGAAATATTAATTAGAACTTGCATATTACTTCACTTAAAGGTGGCTTTTTTATAAAGATTATTGTAGTAAAATAAACACTTCATATTTACTGTTAAATTATTCATATAATAATTATAAAATTTCAAATTTATAACATCAATTAACACTGACCTGCTGATAATTCAAAAATTAATTTTTATATTCAATAAACAAACAATAAATTTATTTTTCAATTGTGTAAAAAATTTATGTATATCCTTGTCTCATACTCGTTAACATAAGCATTTAGTTAGTTTAATTGAAAGAAATTAATTACAAATTTGTATTTATGTGACTTCTAATTATTGATAGATCTTAATTTATAAAAGTATTGTGAATATCTTTTTCAGACGCTATAGTGTTGCCGCTTTCAAATTACGAAATTAGTTATAACGTAGATTGAATGGTAGCTCCATGGTAGCTGTCATTGGAGGAACTCAAATTCAACCAAATGAACTTGAGTTCTGCCTTTTTATATTTTTAATACCATAGGTAATGGTGTTTAAGATAATATAGCAATTTATTCTGTTAAACCTACAAAAGTGTAAAATTGCAACTAATCAAATCTCTATATGCAGTAATTTGCGTTATAATTTTTTAGAACGCAATAATTTTTCAAACAATTAGAATCCAAGTCATAAGTGATTAGCATTTCAATATTAATTTTATTGCTTTTTGTTTTAATAGAAAGCTATCATTTAATAAGAATTTTAAATAAAAATCAATTTATTATGTCAATCTATTTATTTTAAATTATTCATAAAACTAGTTGCCTTCATAATTTTATTATTAAATTTTATTAATGAATTATGCCACTGCTGTTACACTTTTGATTTATAGTAAAAATTATAGTGGTTTCGTAATTTTTTTAATTGAATTGTTTGAGGCGAAAACTATTTTTAGAATATAAGTTTAATATGCAAAATTGTATTAGATTGCACTATAAATTTTATGCATGTAAATCAAATAATAAAAATCTGATGTGATCAACACATAACCGACCGTAATGTGTATTGTCTAGTTAAGTGAGAGTGTAATAGAATATTATAAAAATATCTGTTAAATACTTCTTTCCAATTTTTAGGACATTAGTAAGCTTATAGTTAACATACTTAGAAAAATGTAAATTTGACTCTTAGTATAGTTTAGTTTTGTGCTACCCACATTCCCTGAAATTCTCTCCAGTTAGTTTCGCTAACAACCAGAACTCAAATATAAAATTCCAAGAAATTCCATGAATTCGCTCCGTAGATATGGTAAAAAATGTGAAATCGTCCTACAGATTAGTTTTTGAGCCCTGATCTTTCCAAAAAATTTATATGTTCATTGTTTTAATACGAAAAATTTAAATATTAAATTTCATTGAAATCGGTTGATTATTTTTCCTTATATACGCAAAAATGTATATTTGGCCCGTAGTAAACGTCCAGTTGCTGACACCTGATTTCTTCCAAAAGTTAGGAGGTTTCGCGGACGGTCGAGTTGAGCTTATATTTGAAATTTCAAGTTAATCGGAAGGAAATATCAAAATGTTCAAAAATGTAAAACAGGCTCCTTAAAAAGTGCAGTTTCCGAGGCCTGATATATCCCAAAAGTTCGGTTCAGCCGAACTTGAGATACACGCGTGCACACACAGACAGACAGACCGACAGGTTGCTAAAAATAGTTTATTTACGCTTCGTCACCATGGAGAAGTTCATTCCCACTGAAAACTTTACTTTAGTTTAGGTGTTTCTAAAGTACCAATTTTTCGTTAAACATGGGAAAATACTGCTTTTAAAAACTTTTATTGATAAAATATAATAACTTTATGTTTACAAAATGATTGCATACATTTGGGATGGGACAAAATAAGCTTTAAAGAAGTGTAAAGATACTGGTTGAATTGGACAGTTATTAAAAATATATTACGAAATTTACCGTTAGCTTTTTGCCTTTGAGGAAATTTCGAAAAGGTTATAGGTTTAACGGTTTTCGAGAGGTGATAGCTTGGAAGTTGTTGAACGTAAAAGAAATTATAATTTTATTCATAATATGGTGTAAAAAGTTATATAGCGCTTTTCTTAATTTATATAATACGATTTTGAATGAAATTTAAAACGATTTCGGAAAAAAAATTTATCTGGATTATTTCAATATTTTTTTATAAACAACATAGCTAAGAAACACCAAAAGCTTTTTTTCCTGGGTTATTACAAAACTGAATGTTTGAAAACTTAAATAAATATTCAATAAAGTTGGGTCAAACCAATGGTTTGTATTGTAGCACTTTTCCATTCAACAAGTGAAAATTCTGCTTTTAAATACAGTCTATGTATACCTATCACACTATTAAAATTATTTTCATTCATATACAAAATTCTTTCTAGGATTGCATATTTTTAGGATGAACGATTTATGCAGTCTTTGAAATAAAGCAAAAATTTATATAAAAAGGGGTTAACATAATGCTCGATTTTAAGGGTTAATTGTGTGAGTTAAGGAAAATAATTATACTTTTTAATGTCATGGAATTTACCGTTAGCCTTTTGCGTTTATAGAAATTTGAAAAAACGTGCGATTTCGGAAATATAAGGTGTCAAAAATTCAAATTTTACAAATTTCAAGGGGCGATAACTTGAGAGGGGGTGGAGATGGAAAAAAATTTTCTTCTAACGAAATGAACTATTCGTTAATGTCTAAAAGTCTCTAAAATTTCAAGCTTCTACAGGCTGGGATCTAGAAGAAAAACGACATCAAAAATTTGGAAAAAAAGGACTTTAGATAACGGTAAATTTGAGCGGCCATTTTGTTTTTCTAAAGTTTAACTGTAGTATACCGCGCTAGGGAAAGCAAGCCGCTGCCTTTCTGCGTTTGCAAAATTTCAAAAATGCTTATGGTTTCATTGCAACAAATAGTTAAAAAAGGCCATTTTTAAGGTTTTTGAGGGGGTATAACTTCTAGAGGGGGGGAGATAGGTAAAAATTCTGTTCTACGGAAGTAAGTTTCTAGTAAAGATCTATGTACATATAAAATTTCAGCTTTCTATCTTCAAGGGTGTAGAAGTTTTGTAAACAAAAAAAGTGTCCACGGACGGACGGACGGACGGACGGTCGGACGGACAGAGTGAAACTAATAAGCACTTTTTTCAAAAAATTTTTTGGAAAAGTGCTAAAAATTGAGCGACTTCCTAGGATTTGTGTAATGTATCTGGTATTATTATACCCAGATACATTATTATTATTTTTGTCTTATAATTCCATTGCAACGAGAGTTTTAATCTACGTTTCACTATAACACTTAATAGGAAGGAATAATTTTTTTAGTTAAAGCGGAATACATATACATATTATGTTAACCAAATCATCAATTTGTGTGAATACATAGAAAACATAGTATGAAAAAAAATATGTCGATATAAACTACTATTGTCCAAAAACCAAGTATTTTGGGAGCATGGTATTTAATTACAAAAACTTTTTACAATATTGATCAAAAAGAAAAAAATAACTAGCAACTTAAAATTTTGTTGAATTATAGAAGCAAAATAACATGCAAATAAAGATTTACAAAATATTTAAGGCGAAAATTAAAGTTTTTTTAAAATATTTCTTAATATAATTAATAAAGTTGGTTCAAACCAATGGTTTGTATTGTAGCACTTTTCCCTTCAACAAGTGAAAAAAATACTGCTTTTAAATACAGACTCTATGTATATCTACCGCACTGTTAAAATTATTTCCATTCATACATGGAACTATCTATAGGATTGCAAATATTTAGGATAAACGACTTATGCAGACTTTGAAATAAAGGAAAAATTAATTTAAAGAGGGCTTAACATAAAGCTCGATTTTAAAGGTTAATTGCTGAGTTAAGAAAAATAATTTTATTTTTTAATGTCATGGAATTTACCGTTAACTTTTTGCGTTTTTAGAAATTTGTAAAAGCTTGTGGTTTCGGAAATATAAATCGTCAAAAATTCAAATTTTACAAATTTCAAGAGGCGATAACTTGAGAGGGGGTGGAGACGGAAAAAAATTTTCATCTAACAAAATAAACTATTTATTAGTGTCTAAAAGTTGCTAAAATTTCAGACTCCTAAAACTTGGGTTCTGGGAGAAAAGCGGCATCAAAAATTTGTGAAAAACGAATTTTAGATAACGACAAATTTGAACAGCCATTTTGTTGTTCTAAAGTTTAATTATGTTACGGCGCGATAGGAGAAGCAAGCCACTGTCTTTCTACGCTTGCAAAATTTGAAAAAGGCTTATGGTTTCAAGTAGATCAAAAATGGCATTTTTATGGTTTTGGGGGGTATAACTTCTAGAGGTGGGGAGATAAGTAAAAATTTTCCTTTACGGAAATAAGTTTCTAGTAAAGGTCTATGTATATATTAAATTTCAACTTTCTATCTTCAAGGGTGTAGAAGTTTTGTAAACATGAGTTGTTTTCGCTCACCAAATGATCTTTTATTGTTCATCATATTTTAATAAAAAACTTTTTATACTTCCTTCATACATATTCAATGCATCTTTACTATAATGCTGGCGTTACACTTATTATAAAATTATTATTAATCGAGACTCTTCGAGATATTTTGAAGTCTAAGATTCACTAATATTTTTAAAATATTTTCAAATTGGACGATATATTTAAGTGCATTTACCCTAAGTTAGTATGGAAAAACTTAATTTTCGTTTTATTTTAACTTTATTTTTTATATATAATATACGTGAAATTTATGTTTATCATGTACCTAATTTATTATAATAAAACATTTTCATTAATTCCGCAATTATTATTATTAACTACTAATCTAATTGCAAACATCACACACTAGATTGCGTGTTTTCTTCTGAGTCTGAGTACATTGTACACATTGAACATTATATATGATGTTTTTTTTTAACTTATCGTGTTTGAATGAATTTTGTCGCGTATTTTATATTTTCTTTACATGTTTTGTAGTTATTCACTATCCGGTTCTTATTATTTTTTTAACTATTTTTTTTAACTTAGATTTTAAAGGTTGATTATTAGGTTCTGCTTATATCAGTATACTCTATAGAAATTTAATAATGTGAATTAATTTTATTATATAGAATAGAAGAGAAGAGAAAAAAATGGGTTCAATTAGGGGTATTAATTTATTATTCTATATATATGGGAACGTTATATTCTTTAATAATAAATGAGATTTGGGTTGTATTCCATTTTGTTAATAAGCGTTAATTTAACGGTTGAAATAAAATATTAGCGTGACTTAACGACATGGCCTTGTCGTTAAGTGTAAAAAATTGAATTGGCACACTCGGTCGTATACTACGAGTGAAATAGCATGTTATGAATTTGAAGAATTGTTATGCTTGCAATTATATACATATATTATGTAAGTATACTATGTGTTAAAATTATTAATTACTATATACATATGTACTTTTATACAAATGAAAAAAAATTAAGGCTTAAAATTGAAATATTTTTTAATAAGTAAGCAAAATTGATTTTCAAATAAAATTTTTTGTTTATTTATTAAATTCGTAATTTTTGTAATTTTTAGCACATTTATGAGAGAATTAAAAAAAATCTGCTTATTCTGTTAGAAAAATATGATATTAGAAGAATATTTTGCCGCATCTTAAAAAAGTATTTTTCTTAAACCTTATTTTATCGGAACAAAACACGTTCAAAGCAATCATTATCTTGAAGTTTTTTTTTACATATATTTTGTACATTGTGTTTTTGCTTAGGCGGTAAATTTCTATAGAATCAAAATTTCTATAGAATCAAAAAAACAAATAATAAATGGCTTGCTCTATTTAAAAACACCTATACAAAATAAACTTAACTCACTTAAATTGCGGTCGAATTTTACCATTAAGTTAACATTTATTTTTATGTTTATTTTCATCCAAGAATTATGCAATCATTATTTGTTGTAAAAAAGAATTTTGAAAGCAATATATTATAAATATTGAGATTAATGAAAATGATAGATATATGTATATGCAGATGTAATCAAAACTAATTTATAAAATTTCATAAGTAAATGTTGCGAAATAATTTTGTTCATAAAAATTTTTAACTTACCTACAATACGGTGAACGTGTTATTATTAGTACAATTAAATCATCTGTACTGTTTTGTTTTAATGTGAGCGGCAAAAATATATGTATTGCATTAGTGTACCACGCTGTTATATCACGTGTATGAAAAAACTTAACAATATAGCCAGAATAATATTTTTTAAAATTAAGTATTTTCATTTGTTTAGGGGAATATTTGCACTGGTCTAGTGACAAGTTGATTTAATTAGCGAAAACATATAACAATTTTAAGTTTTGAAGTTAATTTATAGAGGAAATAATGCGTATGGTACACTTAAACCCAACATAAATTAATTGTAATTAACATTTCTTCTTCCGCCTTTTTGTATAATAGTTTTATGCTGACGCAGCACTTATCCAAATTACGAATAAATGATACGAGCTTTCCAATATGATACGAACTAATTGATATTAAATTCATTAGTATAAAATATTAAACAAATAGAACCAATCGATTTATTTGTAAATGACTATTTCGAGATGATTATATATAAAAAAAAATTAATTATTATTACACAAATAATAAATTAAATATTTTTCTAAATGGAATTTCTTTTTACAATGGTATAAATTTTTTAAAATCTATGTTAGGTTAAAAAATATTAATAATGTTAAATATCATGGACAATTAATATAAACTTAAATGGTTAAAAATCAATAAAAATTTTTATTAAATACCAAAAATGTTTTAATAAATTTTACTAAATAAAGAAATATACAATTTTTCAATATTCTTTTTAAAGAAATTTCAATGCGTTTAATTTTATTGAATATGTTTTTTTTATAATTATAAGTGGATAATAAATATTATATTTAATGTACAAAATGTCTGTAAAAATCAGAAAAATAAAAAAACCAGTAATTCAATGGTATTGTTGAATTTAATTAAAATTTTTATTAAAATCAAAAGAAAGAAAAATTTACAAAATATGGAAAATTTATAAGGAAAAGGTAAAACAACAAATTGTTACCAATATTTAGAGTGACATTTTCTTAGAAAACAACTATACGTCTTGTACACACTCTGATATTGTATTCACCTTTTTCATTGATTTATTCAATATACATTTTCCACCTTTTTCAAAACTTATTTAAAAATATAACAAAAATCAATAATAAAATTATATAGGTACATTTATTTTTATGTTTATTTCTACTGCTTTTTTATTATTTAACACAATGGAATTTATAATTTTAAATAAATTAATAAAGCATATCAGAAGAAATAAAAATGTTTGTAAAACATTATCGTCGGGGTTAATTTAATACGTTGCAGTACACCAGATACATATGTGGTTATGGTATTGATGCGACTATCTTATTTAGATTAGGTAAACAGAACTCTCCTTAAATCTTACAAATTGGGTAAGGTCTCTAGCATTCATATTCAATTCGTTCGAGCTAGATTGAATTCCTCAAAAAACGGCTATTGTTTCTAATAATCACATTCATGGTTAAATCAGGGTTTATTTCCTTGTTTTAAAATTTTCGTCAATACAATCAATTTAATTAGAAATTTTTAATTTTAATGTACATTTTTGAATATTTTTATACATATTGAGTAGTTCATTACATTCTCCAAATTAATAAAATGAATTTCAATATTTTAGTCGAAATTACAATATTTTCTTGATAGGTATGTTTTTCTTTTTTGTCATGCCACCTAATTCCATGTCAAACTGCATCTGCAAAAATTTACTTAAACGTTAATAATAATATAAAAATTCTTCAAATCAATAAAAAATTTTAATTGCAGACGATCGAATTTTCAAGTTTACTTTTAAACATTTCATGGAATGGCTTTGTATTGTAGAGCATTATGTTAGTTTGCGATTGTGTTCATAGTTCAAAATTAAAAATAATTGAGAAAATTGGTGAGTTCAGTATAAAGTTATAGAATTATCAAAAAAAAAAATAACAGTATTTTGTTTCAGTTACAACTTAAAGTGCGAGGTTCTTGGACACGTAAATAGCTTTATACATAATTATGTCAAATTACTGATTATATTAAGAAGTATGAGTAATTGAATGTTATCGCGCTTTACACATATTTACGTTCTCGCATATGTGCCGGTGCATACCGTAAAGATAAATAATGCCAATGAGGTCAAGATTTTATAAATATTTGATTGCTGCTTTCGTCAAGCTTAAATAAAATTTACAAATATCAGCTGTAGTAAATAGAGTATTAACAATTTTATTTTTCTGCAATGCCAACACAAAACTTATTCGTTGAGAGTTATAAAAACTCGTCATTTTTAAATACTCTTCACAAGTACCTAGAATTCTTCATTACTAAAGAAAAATATTGTACATTGATTTATTGCTACTATGTAGCTTTTAAATTACAAGAGGGCAATTTGTGAGAACGAGAATTAATTTAAGTAAAATTATAGCGTAGTCTGTAATTTTTTTCTCCATGAGAATTTTTAATATGCATTTCATATTTTCTACATAAAGTACATTAATTTCTAGGAAAATTAATAATTTATTTTCGTAACGCATTCTTGTTGCAAATATAGGTAAGAAGAAAGAAAATAAAAAAAATCTCTTAAAATTGTTTTAAATTAAAAGAGCTAAAACCTGTTTAGAAGATTGGCATCAGTTGCCAGAAAGGTTTAGATTTATTAATATAGCAGTGGTCATATAATGTAACAACATGTTTACATAATAAAAATATATGCAGTCACATTCATGTGTATGTGTATTAACATAAAATCTTTATTGTCCTTTCAAAAAAATTCATATTTTTGATGTTTTTTTTCATTTTTCTTTTGTAATTTTTTAATCATATATTAATTGGTTAATGACGGTTTCTAGCTCATGCTATGAATAATTAATGATGGTATTTCATTTACACTACTGTATTCAATCTAATAAATACAGAAATAGCTTTATGTCAAAATAATAAATGAATTTACTATAAAATGTATCAATTAAAAATTAAAAATTCCTATTGATTATGCTATACATTGCATCATGCTGTTTGTACATCGCAAGATATGTGAATGTTAGTATGTTTGAGTGTATGTATATAAAATATATATATATATATATATGTATAAGAAATCAGAAGCACTCATATCTCAAATGTCAATGTAATATAACAATCTTTCAAATAATCTATAGTTGCAGTTTGTTATCACTTTCCCATCAAAAATGATAATATACAGAGCAGCAATATAACAAAGTATATATATGCAGAGAGATAACATGTATAAGTACGTACATATTTTATACATGGTATGCAATTAAGTTACATGCCGTACATTATAACTATGTGGCTACATTATGTATCTATAAGTATAAGAAGAGTAAATTTCGTGGAAGTTTTTTTTTCGTGGTTCTCTTTTTTTTATTGTGTTAAGTGTCATTCATTCTTCTTAAGTTTTATAAAGAATAATGCAAGATCTTGAGGTTAATCAGAGCTACTGTAGGGTATTATATTTTTCTTTGGGAAAATAATTATAAAAAGAAAATGGAAGTATAATATTTTCGAAATGTACAACTTTTCTGACAACTTTTAAAGAGAAAGTGAAAGAATTTTAATTTTCAAAAATAAAATGAATTATGAAAAGAAAGTATTGCAGGCTTAAAAATCTTTAATCGCTTAATATTACATTTTGTACCGGGAGGTAAAAGAAACTTTAATATTTATTTTACCAGTAATTTTGATCAACAGTAGGAACGGCTGGTAGATAATGGCAAATTTTTTGAGTACATCCGTGTTGTAGGTCTCGGCTAAAATTTTGAAGTTGTACTGTATTAGTTATTCGTTAAATTACATGACTTTTTGAGAATTTCTTGTGGAGTTTTCATTATTTAAATGTAAAGAAAACTTTTGATATTTCGTATTCAAATGCTTTAAAATATTAAATCTATCACTTGAATGGAATTTCGTGCATCCGTTTGACATCATTTCAATGTAGTTTTCAAAATTAAATTTTAGCCATAAAATAGTTGCGAGTCGATACTTAAATTTCTGGCATATCGGAACCCCATAACTTTACTTATAAACGTTAATATAAAAATTAGTTTTTAAGCAGATGTTACCTACATCTACGTTTGTCAATTTTGTATTCTCCGTTATCAAGGAAACTAAACTTATTTTATTAAGTTATTAGCAATATTATATTTGACAATGGGAATCTTATAGAAGATTGATGTAAAGCTAATAATTTTGAAATTATAAAAATATTACACTTTTTTTAACTTTAAACTTTTCATTTCAAGAGCCAATCGGTTGGACAACCTTCACAAAGATTTATTTCTTACAACTTGATATTTTTTTTCGAATAATGAAAGTACAGAAAACTCATATTGGTTTACAATTTTAGGTTATTTGTCTTTTGTTGAAGATCAAATTTCATCGAGATAATCAAAATATTGTCTCTTGTTAAATAAATTGATCATGGTTGTGATATGATCTCACTTTTAATGATTAATTGAATAAAACTGTAATGAAAAGAATTTCAATATTTGGACGTTATTGTGACCAATTTCAATTGTGATTTCTTTTAATGATGAATTAAAAATAAAAACAAAAAAAGAGTTAAAAAAATCGAAAAAAATAACCCATTTCAAATGAAATTTTTGGCGCCTAACTGACGATAAATTTTAAAAATTAAAATTAGTTGGAAATGTCAAATGTGCGCCAAAATGTATTAATTATTATGAAAATTATTTTATTGGAATATTTTCTTTGGAAATCAGATCATCTTTACTTTTTCCTCAATAATTAATAACAATTTCTTTTTTGACATTTTTGAGTTTTTTCTGATTTATATTTTTTAATTATAATTTATTTGTTGCACTTCGAAATCAATAACGGTATTATAATTATATGATTGGAAAATTAGTGTAAGATTTAGAAAGTTGAAATTTCGAGGCTATTCCTGCATAAGTATGTGTGTATAGAATTTCTTAAAAAAAATTGTAATAACAAATAATATTGAATTAAGAAAAGTACAGCGGTTTACCTTCAATAGATTCATCTATATTCAAGAACTTATTAAGACATTTAAAATTTATGAAAACTACCAAGGATAAGTGTATTTAAAAAGCAAACACTCTTAATTAATTAACTTTTTAACAATTTTTTTTAGAGTTTAATCTAAGCGGAGGGGTAGCACATTGCCCTTCTACAGGTTCAACTTTTCTTTAATGTGCTGGAGGAATTATCAAGTGTCTCCTTGGTAAATTTGCTGATATTTACAAGCGAAGTAAGCTAGGTGCATTTATCAAGCAGATTTTTTCTGCATTGCGGTAAGTGTCTTCGAGAATTTTTCCTTAGGAGAGGAGTTGTCGATTTCAACAACTGGAATCCTGTTTTAAAGAAAAGTTGAACCTGTTGTGTATTTCTAGATTTGAAGGTCTCGGTTGGAGATGTTTCACAAGATTCACAAAAATGTGAAATACAAGTGAACAGACAGACAGAGCGAATTCTCTCTAAAAATAGTTTATTTACGTTTCTCTATCACGAAATTTCTCTTTTTCCATGCAGTGCGATTGGTTGTAATTTACTTGATATATAAATATAAGCATGCAGTAACAAGTATATTAATAAAATATACCTGAGACTCAAAACAAACTCATTTTCGCCTAATAAAAATTTGGATGAACTAGGTTTTTTTTTGTTTTGCTTCAGACAGGATTTTTGAATACGAGTTTACGAATTAGATTTTCAAGAAATTTAAAAAAAAAAAAAACTAATTTACGTTCACCCATTTTGGTAATGTGTGATGCTCATTATTATTGATTGAAAATGAATCACCATAAAATTATTTTTTTATCTATGCGATTCATTGTCACATTTCCTCGCATATCATTTAACTTCACTTGCTATCGAACATAGTAACAAATTTTGACTATATTAAAAAATAAAATTTCTTTGCGATATTCCCATTAGGTGCTTGTTAAAATTCTTACAAATTTTTTTCTTTTGCTTTGCTTTTCTTTTATTGTGTAGGTAATTTTTTTTTGGTTTTGTGTAAAATATTCAACTTTATTTGAATGTTACATTTAATTGTAAAGAACAAGTACAAGTTTTACTATTTTATGCAAAAACTAAAAATTTCATAGAAAACAAAGAAAATGTCAAGTAAAAAAAAATTCAAGAGAAAAAGGAAAAAAAGAGCCTGGTGTAAATTGACACCTTTTTGGTTTAATCAATTTGAATGCATCACCAAAAACATACAAACAATCGATAAATTTTTTTTTCTTTTTCTGCAGAGTGTTTTCGTTTTATGTTGTTCAAAAGTTAAAATTTCGAAAACAATAACCTCATAAATAATTTAAAATATCCAATCAAAATCAAACTTGTTCCTTTCAAATCATTATTCAAAAAATTGTTAACAATATTATTCAAATTTATTCGAAATATTCAATTTTTATTTAGCGATAAATAAAAACAAGTAATTTTCACCTATGAAAATTTTAAACAAATTCCAATGAGGATGAAGAATAAAAAAACAACGTAATTCAAAATCTAACACTTTCTACAAAATATTTTTTAGAGTTTCCAGATTATAGATTTTCGCTTTATGATCTTTGAAGGTATTTGTAACAGGAGAGCATTTTCTATAGGTAATTTCAAATTACTCTGTATTTTAATGCTTTCAGATTAGAAAAAGGAAGAACTCTAATCATTCTAACTCGATTCATAGTCGGTTTAATGATGTTTATACCTTTTTCAATAAATTTCCTGTTTAACTGTCCTCGGGAACATAGGACTTCCACAAAAGGCATCAAAGGACCGAAAACTATTTTGCGCCAATATTTTAATTTCTGCCATATTATTCCAGTTAGTACCAATTCTTTTGCGACTAATTTCTCTTTTGTTAACCCTAGTCTACACAAACCCCTTTGGGTCTGCGGGTTCCATTTCATCATTTTACGACGCATTATTGCGCACGGTGCACTTTCGAACGTATGTCCAAACAACTTCCATTTCTTCTCTTGGTGAATTTTACTGGTTCCTGGCGCGTAATCTGCCAGAGTTCTTCGTTTGTTATTAGCTTGTTCCAATGCATATTGCAGATAACACGAAACCACATATTAAATTGTGTTTGCAGCTTCTCTGTGTCGCTTTTTCGTACGAACTAGATTTCATTCCAGGACAGCCTTAAAATAGCTGTTGAATATTTTCAACACATAACGTGTTGAATATTTTCAGTTTGGTTTGATCTGGCTAAGTGTGCTGATTTCCTGATCTTTAAAAGTCGGCTAAATACCATTCTTGTCATAAGATGATTCTATTTACTTAAATTAATTTAAGGAAACAATATTTGCGTTTCTCTATGTGCGATTGCGGTTTGTAGTGTTTAAAGTTGGAATGCAATTTGGTAAAAGTAATTTAAATTTTGGAGAAAATCATCAATAAACGTTATATTGCATTTGCTATCTATTTACTTTTGAGTGAAATTTAGAAAAGTATTCAAATTTGAAATGCTGGCTTCATGTTGTTTTTGGATATTATTAAACCAATAATTTGCTAAAATATATTTGCAACTGTTATCAATGCAGTTCTGTATGTTCTTATTTCTGGGTCATTTAATAACAGTGCGGTTTCTTAGAAAAGTTTTGTTATCAGTATAAAAATATTGTAGAGCAAATTTCACATCAATTTATGAAAATCTGGCAATCTTTTATTTATACAAATTTTTTCAACTTATTGTCAGGTTAATTCATTCAGCCATTATTAAATTTTTTTCTTTAAAATTTTGTTTTTTTGTTGTTTATTTTTTTACTCTTTTATTATATTATAAAAATACATTATTATTATAATAATGGCAACCAATTTAATTCCTATCATCAGAAATATCACCATTTTATTGGACAGAAAATCAATTGCACAAACATTTTATCTCGATTTATGCAATTTTCAATCCTTTTTTCTGCTTTCTTCTTCTTTTAAAAAAAAAAAAATAACAATGAAATTCAATGATAAACAATTGAAAATTGACTTCAAGTTATCCAAAACAAAAACCAATCATTTTGGTATTTTTTTTTTGTTTAAATAATAAAAGACATTACCACATAAAATGGTTAAACTAATAACAAATCAAGTAAAATTTATATATAAAGGAAAATGTCAATTTTGTTGAATTTTTGATCGTAGGTTGAGTTGCTCTTTTAGGAGAATTACTTTTCAATACTCTTTATGGTTTATTGGTAACAAATCCTTACTATATGCTTTAATAACTAGTCGGTGTAGAAGAGTTGATAGTAGGAGCAATTACATAAATTTTTTAATATACGGATGACGTTAGATAGCCAAGTTCTTCTAAATTTAAGCTGATATCAAATTGCGTACATATGTATGTATAGGAATGTCAAAATTATTTCAAATCAATGTCAAAATATGACAAATCTTTAGTGTTATAAAAAAATTTGTGCTAATTTTTAGTCCTAGTCTTTCCTATCCTGTCATGGGTACCTACGCATATCTATATACTCTTTTTATTCCAAATAGGCATTTAATAACTTCATAGTGAAATTGTGCAAAATTTTACACTATTTTTATTCAGGTTGAGTAAAAAGTACTACTGATAAACTATAAGCACACAGAATTCGAAATTGAAATTCTTAGATTGGAAATTTTTGAAGATTTGGATTGAACCGAAAAATGACTGAAGTTATAGTTCAGGATTAAGACTCTTAAAATTTAAAAAAATACCTTATAGTTAGTTGACTCTGTACCAGTTTTAATTTTTTTTTCGAGAACTACATTATATCTTGTGATACAAAATAAGTTAAAATTTTAGTGTTGCCATTTGTAAAAAAAGTATAAATAAATTTTAAGTTCGTTGTTTCAGATTAAAGCATTAAAGTGGTTAAAGTTTTTTTTTTAAAAAAAGCAATCAGTAATAATTTCAGCTGTTCTTTTATTGTTATTTTATTTGTTGCTGTTTTTATTCTGAAGGAGTCTTGTGCCCTTAAATGGTCAAAAAGGAAATTTTGAAATTACAAAAAAAAAAAAATTGATAGCAAGTGGAAAACAAAACTAAAACAATTGAATTGAAATTTTGGTTCTCACTTTTATTGGCATTTTTTCCTTTTTTGTTTTTGTTTGTAATTTTTAATAGCCTTTTGTAGCACAAGCTTTTTTTTTTTCATTTACAGTTGATAAATTTTATTGACATTTTGTTATTGTAATTGATGTGTACTATTATTTTATATACATACATTTTTGTTCAATTTAAATGAAGTAGAATTAAAAAAGAGTAGTTTTATTTTAAAATACTTGGAAGTGTTGCAAGTTATTTAAGGACATCCAAGTAATTGAGTGCACCTTTATATTACAATATTCAAGTATGGTGTATTTAGGTATATGTATATATGTATTTTCTGAGTAAATTTATCAAGTATAAAAATAAAGAATTTTGTAATATAAATTGCATATAAAGTTTATTGTTTTATATTTATGAATATTTTGCCTATTGTTCCATTCTATATAGGAAGGATGTCGTTATTTTCGAAAGGAAATAATATAATTGTATAAATAAATATTTGAAAATAATTGTTCTTAAGAAATTTATAATGATGATAATTTTTAGTTTCTTTTGTTTAAATGCGAAATCTATTCAAATTTGGATAATTTTCTTTTTTTTTTGTTATTAAGATTAGAATCAAATTTTGAACTGATTCTTGTACATGCAATATAAAACTGGATCTCATGGTTTCATAAATAATTACTATTTTACTTTAAAGTAAAATACATTTACTATTTTACTTTAAAGGAGTTTTAAGGATCTGATAGTTTTACTCCATTTATAGGGAAATGCCATTTATTGTGGTATATGATCACTCGCAATTTTCTTTATAATTTTCATTTGGTCTTTATATAAAACGAAATTTATACAATTGTCTTTAAGGAAAAACTATGTTGGAAACCAAAAATCAGCTTTTACAACATAAAATAATTTTAATACAAAAAAGTAATCAGCTTCAAGAGGTTTGTATAAATGCTACATTAATTTGAATATTCAATTAGAACAAATGCAAATTAGAGTTTCAAACTTATGAAATTTTTGTTCTAGAGGAGAACAAAATATGAGCTTTCGTAGAAGATTTTTATTAAATAAAGACTCACATGCGTGTTGAAATTGTTTCACCAACGAAAGTGTCTGTTTTATTCAGGATATATTGATTTATATTTTTTGAAGGATTGCTAATATATTTTTAGGAACCTCTATTGAATTTTTATTTGAAACTTTGGAATGCCTGAATTAAACTCAGTCGTGTCAATATATAAAAATTGAAATATTTCAATATCTCGAACTTACGTTAAGTAGAATTTGAGAGTTTTGTTTTATTGCCATAAATGTAAATGTCTCCGTTAAAAGTATTGGTACGGATTATAGATTAATAAGAACGAGGATTTGTTCTACGTTAGTGCATATTTTGACAAAAAAACTATATGCACTTATAGCGAACTGGATAATTTGATGTTATGTTCCATTTCACAACTAATTAGAAACTTCTGAATCTTTCCGGCAGAATTGTGTGTATATGATTTGGTATCTCTTAGACTAATATCAATTACTCTCTTAGAGTGTTTCAATTTCCCATTTTGGTGTTATTTCCTTAAAGCAATTTAATTGTTTTATATTTACGAATTATAAATGACGCTGTCACCAAGTTTATTGCAAGTTTATTTTTTTATATTTGAAAATTTCTCTGTATATTTCATTAGTCTGAAACTTTCCCGGTTCAACACTGCTATTTTATATACAATGCAATAAAATATTATGTTGGGTTAACATTTTATCGGTTGCTAGATGACAAAGTAGTGAGATATATTCAAAATATTCTCAGTTTAATTTTAAATCGACAAATTTTCGAAAAACAAAAAGTTATTAATCTTGTAAAGTATAGGCGTGCTATATAATACCTATATCTACATGAATCTAAAATAACCTTTCCAAAAATGTACATAAAGCAAGAATGTAATTTATAAATACAAATAAACTGAAAATATTAAATAGAATTTCAGAATAATCGTTGTAGAATTTTTATCGTTTTATTTAAATCTTTTCTATAAATATCTTTCACCACCTTTATTCCAGTTATGGTAGAAAAAATACATTTAATAAATATTTTATGTAGTGTATATTAAGAAACCTATTGCAAATATAATTTTGTATAGCATTTGCCTATAAGTCGAAGTCAATATTGTTTTTTTTAAACGCTAGTAGAATTCTATATGTGAATCAAATAAATATTGGATATTTAAGACGAGAACAGTAAATTTTCCATCGGCAGATTAAAGCTGCAATAACTGATAGCAGCTGAGAATAACCTTGTTTATAAATGATAAATTATTCATTATAATATATATTTTTCTTAATTTTATAAAACTTGAAATGTTTCTCGAATCTATTTCCACAAATTTAAATCCCCATTTTGTTTTTAATCTAGGCCGGGTCTTAAAACTTGTGATCCTTATTAAAAGATTTGAAAAAAACGCCAACTCATATGGATGCACGTAGTGAAGTTTCTTTTTTATATTCCTCTGTAACACTGTGTATAATATGTACAATAAAAAAAAATGTGAAAAAAAAGAGGAAGAAATAGTTGATTGCAAGTGTGACTAAATCGCGACTAATAAGATAATAAACATACATATACTTGCATACAATCCAATTGGCATGAAATTTATTCATAAATCTTATCTTATCTTAAGTTTTTTATAAAGTGTATTTGAGTATTTTCATGGACACATATTACATACATACCTAAGTAGTATATTCATAGTATATTCTTATCAACTTTTCTATATCTAAGACCCAAACCACTTAACAATTTAGTTTTAAATTTTTGTCATCTGATATTAGAATCGAGAAAAAGGACGTTTAAATTATAATTTTTATATGATTTTTTTTTCATATTATTGTTATCATTATTATTTTTTTATATTATGATCTTGTTAAAAATTTTTACAAGATTTCTGTACCCTATATTTACACCATAATAATATAATATAATAAAAACTAGTAATAAATGGCAGCACCCAAAAATGAGAAAAAAGAACAGGCGATATCTATAAACAGCAATCGACACAAAATAGTAATCGTAATTGGGAACACTCGATTGTTACTTAGTCCATAAAAGCTTAACTTTTTATTACATTTCTTACAATAAGAGAGATTGTATGATAGCACCAAATTTCATATGTCCAGTTTGCAACTGGAACTCAATTCTGTTAATTTTAGTGAAATATCTGGGCTTGGAAATCGAACTATTAAAGAAGGGGCCGATATTATGTTGTTTATCATATTTCTAAGTTTTTCAACTTAACTTAGAGACGAATTTTTCAGGCAAAATCAGTTCTCATGAAGTGAATCTGTTGATGAGAAGAAAGTGCAAATTTACATTCTTCCAAGTTTATTAAAGTTTACTATGTGTAGCTTCTTCAAAATTTGAATCAAGTATTTAAAGAATATTTTCATAATTTTGTGTAACATTTTCGTCAAACCAACAAATTCTCCTTTCGGTCTGTTCTGTGCTGACCAGATTAAAGTTTTGTTTCATTTTTTTTTCATGTTCTTTGAATAAAAACGATATTTTTGAATTGAACATCGAAAAAGTCAAAAAAAAAATCTAAGATATGATTAAAAAATATTGTGCAGTATAATATCGAGGGCCATTTAATAAAAAGGGCCTGCAAAATTTTCAATTGCACATTCCTTAATTTTTAAACAACAAATGAAATTAAACGAGATAAAGAGTACCTACATATATAGCATAGAGAACTCGCTACAAAATAATTTAAGAGAAAAGACAAACTAAATCTTATCTTTCGAAATAATCTTTAAGAAAAAATCTTTATAAAAAAGAAAAAATGAAAATGTCAAAAAAGAAAATAACAGCAAAAAACGGAAGCCGCATTGAAAAAAAAAACAAAAAACAAGAAATAAGAAAGAAAAATTTGCCATTGTTGAATTGTTGCTTTTGTTGTCTCTTATATAGGAAAGGATAAGGATATGGAAAAGTAACGTTAACTAGAATTACCTTCAATGATTGTTTTTTTCTTACAATTTATTTGTAATTATAGTTGTTTTTATTTTTATTTTTTTTTTTATTTTATCAATAAAATATCTAAATTGATTCAATGATTTCTTTCCAATTTATATGACAGATTGATCTTAAATTATTGATATTTTAGACAAAATGCAATTGTAGTTGCGAGAGAATGGTTATTTATTTGTATTTTATATTTAAAGAAAAGCAAAAACAAAGTAATAATAATAAATTAGGTTTTAAAAAAAAAAATAAAAGGATTTATTTTACAAAATAATTCTGTGGCTCTGCTTGTGTGTGTACGTGTGCAACTTAAAAAAAAAAAGTCAAGTATCTAGAGAAATTAATTGATGGTTTTTTTTAATTTTTTTTTATATTTTCATTTTAGGCTTCAATATTGATGACATAAGAAAATTATCCTGAAGATTAATCTGGTTATGAAGATGTGATAATAAAAATTCAATTAAGTTGCAGTAGGTTTTCTATATATGTTGGTCAAATTATATAAGACTTCAGTAGGTATAGTTACAGTATATACACTGGAAATTCAAAAAGTTTTTAAAATTGAAAATTTTTAAATTTTATATCGTGACTCTATTGTTTTATATTTTAGTTCAAACTTTTGACATTTTGAAAACAATTATTATTCAGTTAAGTTGTAAAGGTTGGGTCTTTTTCATAAAACTTTTGAATTTTCATTCATTGAGGTTTTAAAATTAAAATTTTTTAATTATTAAACTTTATTATTATTAAAAAAAATTTAGAGCAATTAATTTATTAACTGAAGTTCTTTAGGGTCTCGAAAATAAACAGTAGAAATTTCTTTATATAACGGCAGAGTAGATGGATGACGTGGCCAAAAGAATAAATTAAGGAAAATAAAAAATCTTTCTCCTCAAATTTGACTCAAACCAGTAAGTGATGTTCCGGTTTCTAGGCAGGCGCTCGACAACTGAACAATTTTTCAGTAATTTCTTCAAACTATAATTTTGAATCGTCATTATTATATGCATTGTTTGCATATATTTTATCCGATCTTTTAATTGAAATATGTAATCAATATAAGCTCATCAATGTTTTTCAAAATGACAACTCATTGCGTTGGCAAACAAATTTTCAAATTTTACGGAACACCGTAATAAAGTAATTTGATTTATTTATCAAGTTAATAGCAACATATCAAAATTTATTTACAAAAAATTACCGCAGAAATCAATCATTATTTTAAGTAAATTTTTAGCACTTTTCCAAAAAGTTTTTGGAAAAAAGTGCTTATTAGTTTCAGTCTGTCCGTCCGTCCGTCCGTGGACACTTTTTTGTTTACAAAACTTCTACACCCTTGAAGATAGGAAGCTGAAATTTAATACGTACATAGATCATTACTAGAAACTTATTTCTGTAGAACAAAATTTTTACCTATCTCCCCCCCTCTAGAAGTTATACTAATTATTAAAATTTTAGGGGCTTTTATATATTATCAAATAGTTCATTTCGTTAGAAGAAAATTTTTTTGCATCTCCACCCCTTCTCAAGTTATCGCCTCTTGAAATTTGTAAAATTTGAATTTTTGACACCTTATATTTCCGAAACCGCAAGTTTTTTTAAATTTCTATAAACGCAAAAAGCTAACGGTAAATTCCATGACATAAAAAAATATAATTATTTTTCTTAACTCGCACAATTAAACCTTAAAATCGAGCATTATGTTAACCCCACTTTATATTTATTTTTGCTTTATTTCAAAGACTGCATATATGCATCATCGTAAATATATGCAATCCTAGAAATAGTTTTGAAAATGAATGAAAATAATTTTAATAGTGTTAAATTTTAATAGTGTATTTAAAAGCAGAATTTTCACTTGTTGAAGGGAAAAGTGCTACAATACAAACCATATGTTTGACCCAACTTTATTTAATATTATTCTATTGTAACAGTTTTATCCAATATTACAAATGGTTTAATGAAGCATAAGTTTTTTTCCTGATTAACTGTTTAATTATAAAACTATATGAATTCTTCCGTTATTATGCACTTGCATTTTAATTCTAAAATGCAAGTCCTGGAATAATTAATGTAGTTTCAAAGTAATTACATAAAATTTAATTTTGTTTTTTATTTCGAAAAATTATTTTTATGTTGTTGACAGTAAAGTTATATTTGAAAATGTGTACTTTGCGATAGTTTTTAATAATTGGAAGTGTAAATTATAATTTATACAGTGACGTCAGGTGACTGCTTAAACTTTGATCACAGTAGTCGCAGTACAGGCAAATTCTTTTTATGTTATGTAACATAAGATAATGTGCATATGCCATTCAACGTGAATGTTTCTTAATGTTTGGCGTAAACCATTGATCCTAGATATTTGAATCTCTCAATTATTTAAATAATACTAATTAAATATTTCTAACTCTTTTGCAATATTCACCCTGTTTTTTAATATTCACCTTTTGTTAATATTAAGAAATTATATTGACGGGCATAAAATGCGCATAAAAATGGGTGGAACAACTTCTTATCATTTTTTTATCTTATTTGTATATTTTTCACTGCATGATTCTTACATAAAATATTTAACATAATACAAACGATTCACTAATTATGACGACTTCCGGAGTTTCATTAACAAAACAAACAAAAAAGCAAATATAAAAATTGTCAAAGGCATTTACTTAACATTATTTTGACTTAATCAGTGTCAACATTTTATTTTCGAAGGATATAGGTACCTTTTTGAACACATCAACCAATTAAATTTCCATAAAATTTCAATTTATAATTTTGTTTGTTTCCTTTCTATATAAAAAAATTCAACAACAAAAATTGTTCATAAATTGAAAACTGAATTTAAAAAATATTTTTTATTTTTTTGAATGAATTTTTCAAAAGCGTTTAATATATTTAAATATTAGAATAATACAAAACATACAAACGTACACATATGCGGGAAGGCTATTTTGTTTATTAGTTTGGTTAAGAGAAATTTATTAACATTATCAGTTAAAAAAAAATTAAATTAACACGGTCACAAAAAAAAAATTAAATTCACAAAAACTTAAAATTTAAAACCTTCATTATTAAATTTTAATCAGGTAACAAGTTATATGGTAGTATGGTTATTAACAGTTTAAACTAAACTGTTAATACTACACACAAGACGAAAAGCAAGTAAGAAGTCAAACCACGACAAAAAAACTACAAAACAAAAGAATTTGCCTTAACATCATCTGTAATAAATTATTCCAACAAACAAGATGTTCGAGTATTGAGAATTTTTTGGAACCTTTTTTTTTGTGCCTTAATTTTTAATCAAAATATTTTGAATTCAAGATTTCCTTTTTGGATATTTTAATCTTTCATCTTTTCTCATTATAATTAAAATGGGGATACTGTGTTTTTTCTTTTCCTCGGTACAGCTTCCGAAATCAAATTTACATTTTATTTGGCCCAATATTTTTTTTATGGAATGTTGTTTTTTTCATTCTCATTTTTAAGTGACAAAAAAAATTAAATAAAGGATACTGAGAAGAGTTTGTGTGTGTTGGGAGAGGGAGGTGGGAATTTGGTATAAAGAAAATATGTGCAACGTTAACAGAACTATGAGTTCACTCTAAAAAAATTTTCAAATCATTGAATCAGTTGTGCTGTTATCGAGGAATAGTTCTAAAATAAATTGGGAAATGTTTTAGTAAAATTATAAACTTGATTACATAGAGCATATAAATAGTTCATAGAGCATTGACAGGTATTGTTAACATTTTTGCAACCCTTCCCAAATTTAATTGAAATGATGGTCTTATCACCAAACTTGTTGTTACTTTATGGACACATGGTATTGTTTTTTAATTTTCAAAATGTGTTAAAATTGTGTTTGTGGAGTTGTATGGCTAATATACCCGAGTTAAACTAAATAGGATTTTTCAAATTTCGACGATGGTACGCCTATATTTCATATCATTGCAAAAGAAAGACAAATTTATAATACATTCGAGCATTCGTGAATACAGATATAATTAATTAATACCATCAATCGAAAGTATCGAACACATTGATGTTGTTGTTGTAACTTTTTTCAGAGTTGGCGTTTATAGTACGTTCACTATATATGTAGTCACTATTCAGTATGAAGTACAAATTGTAATTTAGAATAAGTTTGAAAGAGAACTTCAGAAGAAAAGTACATAACGTTTGTTTCATGCCATATATTCGTTGGCACCTGATTGAAAAGTATTAATCATCTATAATTTTTTCAGCAAAAATAAATTCGATTGTCCAATATACGAGTTAGCAACTGATTAGAACTTGCCTAAATTTTTAATTTTAATTTTTTATTTGCTCCCAATTCGGGTTTAAGGATGTTCTATGGCTTTTTCATAATTATGTCCAAGTCATTTTTTCCAGGAGATTAACTTTTTCGGGTGGTAAACTAAAATGTTTGACAGGTTACGTCAATTGTCAACCAGTATTATGTTTTAATAGTAAGTTATTTGCATTTCTTTGAAAAATATTTATTATTGAATATTGTTGCCACATAATGATACATACTCTGCATATATTATAATAACTAATTTTTACGTTGACTCTATTTTGTTATTTATTGTTTCAGCTTCATTTGACTTAGTTAGAATTTGTTAAATAAAATTTTGAGTTATCCTGTATTTAAAAATCTCTCCAAAATATGGCAATGTCTCTTTCAATTTTTTCTCACTTCAAAATTAACCATAAAATCAGCATTTTAAAATATTAAAAAAAGTTCGCTTTCTTCTTGGTAACACTGTCTACTATTTAAATTAAAATTAAAACGTTCGTTATCTTTCTTTATTACGAAATTTTAATAGAACGAATTAGGATCTCATTTTTAATTCCTGGTAACTTTAAAAATAAAACAGAGGAAAAGAAAAATAATTTTTTTTATGTGGATTATCACTTCTTAAAAATTGTTCTCATAATGACTCTAGTACACCATGTATAAAAATTTCGAATTAATTTACTTTGATATACATTATTTATTCACCTTTGTATAGTTTGTTTATATATAGTAACACGAATATAATGTAAATATATTTTTAAGTTTATTTGAAACGGATCACTACATGATGCTCTGCTAAATGGAACAACATAATTCTAAGAAGAGGTTAAAAAATTGGAAATCCTTTTTTCGTGCTGGTAATGTGAATGGATGATAACTCCTGAATTATTCCTTGTTTTTCTTCGACAATTTTTTTTTTCTTTTGTAAATCAATGGTGGATCATCTCTGATGTCTTTAAAATTGTTGTTCACCAATAAATACGAAAAACATGTTATTACAATTTTGTTTTGTATTTTGTTATATTAAAAGCATTTCGATTTACTGCTTGTTTTATGGAAGATTTGTTATGCATTATTACATAATAAAAACGTTCGGAAGTCTTTGTATTTAAATTAAGTAGTAAAGTATGTCCTATTAATTATCCTAGTCCTAGTAAATATTTCTATAGTGGAACAAATTATAATTCAATTATTTTAATGTTTTTATATTTTTAATTTGTTGAACTGCAAGCAGAACTGTTCAAACTATTCATTTTGAGCTATTCAAAATCTAAATTGAAATTAAATTCATTGAGTGACTTATCTCAGTATTGACATGGATAACTGTGTTTTTTGTGCTTATTTGTTTTTCATAGTTGTAAAAAAATTCGTGTATAGTTAAAAAAAAACCTAAAATAACAAAAACGAGAAACTTAATTTTTTTGAAAATTCCTTTCAAACAGCTCTGAAATCAGGACGTAGGGGCTAAAAACAATTAAAAATGAAAGATATTAAAAGATAGTAAGAAGCATACAGAATTCCTTTAAAAAAAATTAATATAAAATCAAAATAAGAAAGGAAAAATATTATTGGAAGAGAAAGAAAGAGTGAAAATAAGAAATCGAATATTAAGAGTGCCATTCGTTTCGCAAAATGCCATTGCCGCTGTTAATGCCAATTTTGTGTTTTATTATTAAAAATAAATAAATTTAAAACTTTAATAAGAAGGATGGAACAAAAGTTATACAAAGCAATAGTACTGTAAGAAGAATTATTATTGAAAACTTAAACAATTCTTTCAACGCTTTAGATCCAATATAATAGATCTAATTTTATATCAAATGTAAAAAATTATAACTATTACTTAAACTAGAAGTGGTAGCTGCTGTTCTCCTATTCATGATGGATTTTTTGACTTAAAATTTTAACAGTGATTAAACTTTATTCTAAAATTTGGAGTTCAATTCAATGTTAACGATAATGTATTAAGAATATATGATTTCTTCAACTGTAGAACTAAATTTTGAAAAATCACTGTATTTGAAATAAAATTTGAGTTTAGAAAAATTGATGGTGAACAATTCATACAATTTAAAAATGCTTTCATATTATTTATTTGGTATTCTAATTTAGGAAAGTCATGGATAGTAGCTCACACAAAAACACCTTAAACTAAGATGAAACAAACAAAACAAATGACTCTCTTGTTAAGAATGTCAAATAGATTTAGCAAAAATTTAAGATTTATAGAGTTAAAATTTTGTAAACTTGTTCTTATTAGAAAAGTTTGACTCTATATGCATTCATAATTACTTTCATTCAGAACTCCTCTAAGTTTTATGCTCAACGAAATTCATATAAACTTATTTGTAATATTTTAATTTGTACTAATATTATAACAATTTTTAACAAGAAATTTTATGGTTGTTTGAAAAAAATTTTTATACTTTCATATTTAAATTGACTTGAATTGAATTTCATATTTAAAACACGATAATTGGAAATTAAGATAAACGAAGATTTTCCTTGTTTTTATTTGTCTTAAGAAAAGAACGGATAAAAAAATGAATTTTAAAAAATTCTTATAAAAAATAAAGCAAGTATTTTTCGATACATTCAGGATGAAGGCCAAAGAAACGTTATATAACCTTAGACACCCTAAAAATCAGTTTTGATTAAATTTTTTTATTTCATATTGTTTTCTTTTTTTTTTATTGTATCTCGAATGGCATCGAAAACATTTTGTTATGAAGTTGAAGCCAATTAGAAAACTTGAAACTAATGAGCCACTGTGCACTATACAACAAATTCAATTTTTTAACATATCTTTTATACCGTATAACCATCACAATAAATAAATTCTCAAACAATCAATATCAATATATGTATGTATATAAGTATATGTGTGTATGAATTTATGCAGACAAGCTCGTATATTAAAGATATAATGATCTTTCCGTTCATCGATTTAATGAGTACATATATACAAATACACAGACAACAGTGCATAATCTGGACATGTATAAACAATCACAAAACATACTTACGAGTACAAACTATAAAAACTTACGTCAAGGAATTGCTAGGTATATCAACTATAATAACATTGAAATCATTGTCGTATATATGGAATAAGTCGGTAGCCAGAATTGACTCCTGTTCTTTATTATTGCTGTTGCTATTGTTCTTATAATTTTTGATTTTATTTTGTAGCGTATTTTTGTTTTATTGTTATATAGGCTTTAAAGAAAAGAAGATCGCGCCCGTTTAATTGGTTTTAATTTCCTTTTCGCTTGCTTCAGCGCCTTTTTGTTTTATAGCCGTTATGTTAAGTTTTTTTCGTTGGTTATTTGATTTTTTCTTTCTTTTTTCTTTAATTTTTCTTTCTTTATTTTCACATATTTAAATATTATAAAGAATTATTCATACGATATATTGGGGCCTGATTTAGATTTTCTTTTTGGTTTTTTTATTGAGTGATTATAATCGTTTACTTTTTGCTTATAAAATGAAATAAAATAAAAGAATTGAAATAAATAAAAAAAGAACTTTTAAGAGAGATGTGCTGTGTATTTACAAATTCTAAAGAGATAAATCTATAAGAAAGATGCGGGGTACATTTTTTTTATCATCAAATAATCATTTGCCAGTTAATTGGACTCATTCCGGTTAAATAATTTTTGAGCTCTTTGTTTAAGTTAATTGTAAATTTCGTTTTGAATATTATGAATTTAGTATGCCGTTTATGTCATACTATATTGAAGGTAGAAAATTTATTGTTATTAAAATTTTGTTCTTAGAAATGATATTTCAAACATAAATGACTTAGCTATTAAGCAACGCAATTTCAATTTTAAAATAGAAATGTCGAAATATTGTTAGAAATATCGTTAGATCGCTTTTAGTTTCAGTTTTATTTGTAAATTTACAATTCCATTGCTCTTTTAAAATATAAAAACAAAAATAGCATACTTTCAGGGGAAGTAATGTATATTTTTTTATTAAATCATAAATCTCTAGCTTTAAAAAGGAACACAATAACTTCAAGCATAATTGTTACTTTGAAATCAATATAGAAATTCCAGGTGACCTGTGAAAAATTCTTCACAGTTTGTTTAAGAAAAAAAAATAGGAGAAAATCGAACAATTGAATTCTAAATGGTGTACCAAGAAAATTATATAGAAAATGGATATAGAATGAATGGGATTGAGGTTTTAGGAACATATTAATTTTGTAAAGCAAATGTAGATTTCTAAATCTAAGTAATTTAAGAAATTTTAAAGTATCTTTCTATAAGGATGGTATTAATTGAATGTGTAAAAAAAATTAAAGCATTGTGAATCTTATAAAATTTCAACGGGCGTTTTAACATCATTTACACAAATTTTATTTGATTTTTTAATGTGACCAGAAAAGTGAAAGGAAAAAATTCAAAATGTGGGTATTTTATTTTTATGATTTCCCGAATTAAGACGTAAAAGTTATATGATTCTATCGATATTGAAGATCTATGACTTACACACAACTTTTAACTGAACAGGCGTTAATTGAATATTTATATATACAAACAACAAAAAATTGTTTATAATTTTGTTTGCGTTTGAGAATTGCATCCTATTGTTGCTGGAATAACTAATAAAATTTAAAACTAATTTCATTTTTAATGTTAAAATGTTCTAAAATGTAAAGTATTAAGATTCTAGGAAAATTTAGTTAACAAACTGTAATACACAAATAATTTTATTTTGACAAAATACATAAGTATATTTGCAAAAATACATATACATATATATATATATAGAGGCGCATATGTATTTAGACTAATATATATAGCAATATGAAACATTATGTGGGTTTTGTAACAATTAAAAATAAAAGGGTTCAACATAATTGGTTAAAAATGAATTTTTGCTACTGTACAAAATTTTCTGTTTTATCCTTTATATCAAATCCTTTATGTACTTAACTGAAAAAAAAAATTGTATTCTCGTTTAAGAAGGTGAGATTTGTGTAGATTAAAAAAAAATCGAAATTTCATTGTGAATTCATACAATGTTAAACCAATTGGAGATATAAAAAATTTGATATCAATTTCTTCGCTTACAATTTATATGAAATTATTATAAGGTTTTTGCTATGAAGTTAAAAAAATTAATTAATTTACAATAAAATATTCCTTGTGTTCTTGTACTTAATTTTTAAAGTTTTCCCAGAAAATTTTAGTCACAGACTTCGTGACATCAAATTATGGTATTCTTAAGTAAGTTTAGTTAGAGTTATACTAAATGTGGCATTCAGTGAGTAATTTTAATAGAAATTCTAAAAAAACAACACATACTCGTATTACGCTACTAAAAAGTCGAATGGTTCGCTTATTACAATCTTAGTATTAAAAAATTGCCTATAATTATCCAAGGTTTTAAACTACCTTAGTTCACATTAAGTAGTTTTTTGTAAACAGACAAACTTATCTAGCAAAGTATATGTTTTTAAATTAATAGAGAATAAAAATATGAAAATGAATGAGCATTATAGAACTAATATCAAACTACTTGGTGAAATACCAGCTAAAATTTAAAAAAAAAAACTGTTTGCTACTTTCATTATTCTATTGACGTACAGTACATGCACTCAACGATTATTTTGATATTAAAAATTGCATACTGATAGGTAAAAGAACCAAAATTACAAGCGGCAGAGTTTGGCGATGAATTAAGTTAATTGCAATAAAAAATTATATTTTTTGGTGACTTGCTGTTTCAGAAGTATAGCAAGAAGTATAAAGCCAAATATTGAAATTTTATTGATAATACTGTAGGTATCTTGTAACGGGAAAGAATTGAAAAAAGTTGCTTCTCTTGGAATAAATTATTTATCCATATCTATAGAAGTATTAAGAGGGTGCTTTTAACTTCAACGGACATTTTCTCGATATAGTATTTGACTATGCAGCCTCGCAATGAAAGAGTAAGTCGTTACTGTTCTGCGTTTTCAGATTGTAAAAATCGTTCTCGATTGCGATACAATAAATTCTCAATAAATAGAATTTTTAGGATTTTGAAAGGCTAAAAGCTTTGTAAAGGGAAGGGTGTTGCAGATAGGTACAAGTTTTTCCTAAAGAAATAAGTTTCTGATAAACATTTATTTGCATACAAAATTTCTTTCCATTTTAAAACATGCAGAAAGTTTCTAAATGGACACACGGACGGTAAAGACAGAATAAATAACCACTTTTCGTTGGAAAAGTTCTAAAAACTCTAAATATGCTTAATAGTTAAAGCTTATAAGAATTCTAATAATTATCTGCTCAATATTCTAATCAACTAGCTCATCGAAATTTAAATCCAGCGAAAATGCTCCAGTATTGTGCTCTATTGTACGACACGTTTCCATTACTACATTGGTCTTTCAGTGTTTTTGTAAGGAAATGCAAAAAGTGTTTCCAATTAATTGTATTTAATTTTTCATTATAATGTTAAAACATTTTTTTATAATTTTCTATTTAAAAATTGTTTTTCCATTTTTCCAATAAAAGTTAATAATTTAAAAAAGGAGCTGGTAAAAAACAAGATGACGGAATTGATTATGATAAATTTTGTTAAAGTGTAAATGGTAGTATTTTTTTATACATTGTATTATTTAATTAGATTATTAGTAATTGAATATATAATTTTTATAAATATGATTTATCGAGGGAGAAAAGAAATAATTGTAACTAATTCAAAACAATTTTTATATTAATCAAGTTCCAAGTTAACAATAAAAATTAAATAGAATATAATTTGTTTTATGTAACCATTTTAACAAATTGATTATAAATTGCAGAAAATGATTAAAAATAAAATAGAATTTTTATTCCAGTTTAAATAGAAAATTAGATTTTTTTAAGCTTGCAATATTTTATGAGACAATCAGGAAAAATTAAAATGAAAGACATTTTTCCCATCAAACTTCTGTAAGTGAAATGGAATAGATGAGTAAAAAATATGGTACATTTTTTATTACTGGTGTATGAAATACATACATATATTTTGCAGGGTCGTCTTTGGTATTAATTTTTTGTTCAATACCTAATTAAATGAATTTCGACTTAGGTTTTGATACCTAGCTTAATATTTCAAATTAAAATTTAAAAATTATATTGGATAAATAATGTCGTTTCGTTGAATTTCGTTGACTCTTCTTAGTCACTACTTAACTCGTATCATTGACTCTTAGTCACTTTCAAAACCATTTTCTTAGTTTTGACAATTAATATAGATAAAATTGTCTACTTTCAAGGTGGGAACTGAATTTTGAATATTTTGCAAAAAAAAAATCGATGTTTATAACTTGGAGAAGAGTCTTTTAACTGGAAGAAGGCCTCATACGATTCTCAATCATTTCTTTTCTATCAGTTAAGTAAACAATTGTAAAACACAACAAATGTGGAAGATAACGTTTGATGAGGCTTTTTGCAAAATAATATTGTGATAGAACATTATAAAAGTATTATAACTATAGGAATAAGATGCAATGTAGTCAATGTAGAATAAGAAAATTAATGGGTACATGTACCTCAAATAACACTAGAGCCGATCCCATATAATAATGAAAAAGTATACGATATGGACTTATAGAGTATTATAAGAGATTTTATAAAAGAGATAGAAAAAAAAATTTATTTTACTTCCTTTTCTATATATGGTCAGTTATTATTAGTTCATTTCTCTCTAAAAATAATATGTACAAATAATTATGTTATATAAACCCATGAATTTATATATTATGTATAGGAAAGATCATTGAAATATTTTCCCCTTGTTTTAACAAAATTGATAATAATATCTACTTTATTGTATATTGAATATATTCATTAAAAATATAAAAATTATGCAATAAGGATGTTTTTTTGTATTATTTTGGATATTATGTACTTAAGGCGTGACAAAATGCCCATCCTTTGTACTATAAAACACGAGATGTTAGGATATTCGGAGTATGTATATAAAATATAAGGGTTATTCTAATATGTGCATATAAAGAATTACGGAAATTAATTAAAAAACGATTATTTTGCATAAAACTTTGATTGGAAACAGCAAATTTCTGACTACGATACTTAAAATTTCGCGCTGAACTTCAGGTCTATGACTGTTAAATGACTATATGCAGAGCGATTAAATTTGGTATTCAAATCTTTTTTTTTTTGACATTCAAATTGCTTGATACTAATGACAATAAATAAACTACAAACTGTCTTATGTTTTATGTTGTGTTAGGGTTGAGGCAAATTGCCTATTCCGAAGTATTTGCCAAGAAATTAATTGTCCCGTATTGATTATTGGATAAAAATTGAAAAGTAATTTAACGCAATAATAGATGGAATCCAATAATTGATAACCAAGAGATTTTATGGCTAACAATTCTCGGCGGTCAATCCGTGGACGATCAATTGCGATCAATTCACTTTTTACCTTCAAACCGCTATTCCAATTGCGAGAAAATTTTTTACCGTAATTTATTAGTCTTAATATCATTTACAATAATATAAAAATTTAAACTGAAATTTAATGTATCTCTAATAGGTTCTGAATTAAAAACTCCCAAAGAATTTTACCCGTATTCATATTATATAAATTTATATAAATATATGCTTGCATATACATTAAGATAAATTGTATATAGATATTTATTTATTGTACATGATTAAAATTCGCGAATTGTGCGATTTTAAAGAAAATAAGAACAGCATTAAAACCATAATCAAAGGTGAATCCTTATAATTTTTTTATCTTTCATTTTCTTTTTGGTCTCGTAATATGAACACATCATTAGCAATGCCTTTAAATGTAATTTTATATATAAATGGTTGTACAAAAAAAAAAAGGAATATAATAAAATTCAATCCAGCTGACTTTTGCTTCAGCTACCCAGTCAGATAATTTTCTAATATAAGTTCAATAAAAAATGGATATAAAAAATCTTAAAATATTAAAAAAGTTGTTGCCAGCTAGCCTGTATTTATTTATGACAGTTACATGCAAGTTTTACACGAGTATTTTTCAATTGTAACAGTGAAATTTGATTAAGAACATTTTTGATTAATGGAAAACGCAAGAGCAGTTTTTAATAAGTAATGTATGAATGATATTCGATTGAATTGATCAGAGATTTATAAGATTTCAGATGTTGGCAGGTTAGAGTTCTGCTGGACTTCTCAGAGTTAGGGAGACGTACTATATTCCGGAAGATATTAGTCTACATTTGCTCTCCGGTACCTCAAATTTGAAGTGAATGTTTGTCTAAGTTTTTTATGTGGGTACTGTGAATTTATTAGTATTAAGAGAATTGCAACTCGAGAGCTAAACATCTACTATAATAGTCAATTCGGTGCAGTTTGGTAATAGTCAATTTTGTTGCAGTTTCGTTTGGTTAGGCAAAGAACAAATAAACTTTGAAGGAGGATCGGACTGGGTTCTATATTATTAATTGGTTTAGTTTTAAATTAAAAATCCGATTTTGTCAAATTTTTTAACAATTTTTATAATAGTTTTAATAAGATATTCTTAAATTTTCCTACAGGGAGTCCCCCTGTGATATTACGTATCTGATATTATTATACACAAGTTTAACCAGAAATATTTATCATACGCATACATATATATGAATGCCTATTTGAAAATTTACTTATAATTTTATATACGCTAGTTAAATATTAAGTATATTAATTTTGTATAGTCCATATATATGCTTAGATGAATTTCCATTTAAGTGAAGAATTTCTGCTATGTGTGTATAACTTAAAATTAATAATGTTATGGTGAATATAGGAATAAGAGAAATGAGTAACAAAAAAAAATGTGATCTATATTAAAGATATTACGATCATGAATTTTAACTCCTTTTCTTCTTTCCTATTCTGAATTAAGTAGTTAATATACATACTCATTACTTGCATGAATTTCATTGAAATATATATTGAATTGTAAAGTGCATTGTAAAATCTAAGGGATAAGCTTTAAAATTAAGATATATATACAATTGTATATATATGCAACTATGCTGCATGCATATTTAAAATATGCAATTTATATATGTATGCTTGTAATTATATATACAAATAGAGTAAAACAAAACCCAAACATTATTGTATTTTTTAAATTGTTCCATTATTTTTCCTCAATGCACAAATTTTGTATTAAATTAAATGATATGCATTTAAAAATCTATTAGAAAATGAGAAAAAATATTTAGGGTAGGACTTCAGAGGCAAAGTAATATACTGTAATTCTATATTGCATGCGGTACAATTCATGTAATGAATTCAAACAGTTAAGGAGGCTGCGTTTTCTTTTTTTTCAAATATAACTCCTTGCCATTAATTCCCCCTCAGGTCTTCCTGGCAGGAAAATTCATTTGGCCATTCATTGTCACTTTGGCCAATCGATCTTCTGCCATCTTAATTATTTGTTCTTTTCAATTTCTTCGTCTTTTTCAACCCCCGCGAACAATATCTTATATGCTACATACGTCTCTATATTATGGTTGCACTACGTTTTCCGTCTCTAAAGGTTTAGCCCCATATTAATCTTGGGGTCCCCATTTCTGTGGTCCTTAATTTTCACGTCAATATGGATCAAATATTGCAAATTAATTTGTAAAAAAATGTCCTTGATTATTTTTTTAAATTTCTCCACATTATTTAATTTGCATTAAATTTTTTTAAATAATAACCCTGCCCTGTATTCTCATATTCGTGCGAAATGCTTACGATTAGAAGCACTATATAATATGCCTTTTTTAATAGTATAAGTGCAAATTTATTAAAATATTCATAAGTATGAGTACTCTTATAGGATCTTTTTAAATAATAATATACGACAAAAAAAATTTTTACGGGAAAAACCTTTTTTTTATTAAATTTAACCAAAAAAAAAACTTAAAGGTACAAGAAACTTTTAAACTGGTAAACTATAGAATTGTCAAAGGAAGCTGGGGGATATTGAAATAATAGGCAAAAAAAACTATAAACCGGCTACCAACATAATAAGAGAAGAGAATAACTACATTTTGTATAATATGCACATTGAGTTCTTTGTGATCGTACATACTATACAAAGCTTAATATATATTTGTATGTATGTAAATATAATAAGTTTATATGTATACAATGTATATATAAAGTGCAGGTTTACATCATACAATTGAATCAAAATATTTTGAGCAAAAAAGCATTAAGCAATTACAAATTAACTTAATTGCGAACATTTTATTCTTTAATGAGAAATATTTTAATTTAAAGCAGATCGTGACATTAATTGTTTATCACGCATTTAGTCAGTTTTTAATACAAATAAAATAAGAATTTAAAAATGAAAAAAAAAGTAATTTTAATTTTTCTTTCATTTTATATTTTATTTTTTTTTTCTTATATAAATAGTTAAATAATAATAGAAAAACTTAATAATGTTATATGCTGCATAAATAAATTGAGACTCTTATACATGTGTGTATGTTTGTACAGTATATGTAATAATGAATAACAAATAGAACAAGCCCGATTTAATAATGAATCAAGGTGCCTCTAGATATTTACGATTTTATGGCTTACAATATTTTTCTTTACAATAACAAAAAAAAAGAATGAAATAGCAAAATAGCAAAAACAAAAAATTTAAAATAGCAGTAGCACTAGCACAAGTAATACCACAGTACCAGTAGCAATAGCAAGAGTAATGATGGTAATATAGTGTCAGTTTATATAGTTGGACTTATTTTAGTAAAAGATAAGATCAGAGCATGTTCAAAAATTAATACATTAAAATTGAAAATTTAGAGCAGTCATTAAAAAAAAACTAATACTCGTACTTACTATATAGGTTTTAGATTTGCTTTAGATTTTATTTTTATAACATTTTAAATTGTGTACAATGGTTAAAGCTTAAGAAGCTATTATCTATAGAAATACAAAAAAAAAATGTATTTATATTTAAGTTAGTATCAAGTAAAATATTTGAATATAAATTAGCTTCTCTAAAAGTTCATCAATTGCATAGTAAATTAAAGTCTATTAGTAAGATAATTATTATATTTTAAAATAATGAATATATAAATTACACTTTGTATGTACATATATGCAATTTAATTTTTTTTGCATTTTTAGTTTCTTTGTTAATTTATGTATAATTATTATAAAAGATCTGATGTTGAAATATTTTGTGTTCGGTGAGTTTTTTAGGAGCTCATTTTTTTTTGTGTATTTTAAATGTGTTCCTCAAAGTTTTTGATAGAATCATAAAATTATTTCTTTGAACCGAATACTTTTATATAATGTATAGATAATATATTGTATAAACTATAATAAAATTTCTATAGCTATTCATGTTTATCGTATTTTTGTGTGGTAGATTTTATTACAATACAATATTGTTTTGATTGAAAAATTATACTTAATTGAGTTAACAATAACGAAAATATATTTTTTTTATTAACTTATGAACATATAATATACGAGTATTAACCCTTAGTTAGGTGCGTCAAGAAAATTACAAGATTAATCACTTGAGTTCTCTATAGTGACCTCAATAAAATAGTTTAAAATGGTTGAAATTAATATAAGATTTTACTATAGAACTGATCCAGAAAACAAAAATCCGGACTTTTAAATTAATCATAAAATAATAATAAAAATATTTAATCATGCTTAATGGCACATTTTTTTGGCTTAGTCGAGCGCAATGTCAACAAAACTTTGATTCGGAATAATCATCCGATTCTTTTGTTTTGCATCCCACGAAGAATGTGTCGTATTTAATTTAAATACTTTTTGTATTTAATGGAAAATTTTAACTTTGTAAAAAAGAAAGTTAACTAATTAGTTACATGTGATCAATATTCAATAAAATATAGTATTCAGACGGGTGCGTACACGTTTTTGTTCTGTTCAGGATTAATTTCCATAGTTTACTAAAAAAAATAAATGAATTTAGGTTCGAAGATCTCTAATATATATTTTTTTTTAACTTAAAATTGTGTTGATCCTAAGTGTCAAGTGCAAGGGTTAAGTAGATATTGGTACTTTGTATTGCTTGTAAGTGAGCTATAATATAAAAGTGACATCTATATTATTTTCTTAATATAATATAAATAAGAACATTTGTAATATTATTTTGATTCTAATATTAAGAGATAAAAGTGTATTTTACTTTTGAATTATTCATTGGGAGAGTCTTAAGAAATTTTTAAAAGTCTTCTATTGTAATATGCATTTAAAAATTTTTCTTTCAATTTTAATTTTAATCATTCTAATTATTTTCAGTAGATGAGCAATCTGAACATGTCTGCGGAAATTAATACTTACTATGTAACTTATTACGCAGATAGAATTTCAAATAAAAAAATCCTTCTTCAATATATTATATAGTCAATATTTTGTACCACCATGGTAGCGAGTTCTGTCCCATTTTGAAAAGATAACAATATTAAGATAGCAATAATAACAAAATTTACCTATAATTTTATGATTTACTTAAATAAATTATGCTCATTATTAATGTTCCGACCATTTGTATCATTGAAACTATATAGTGACTCAAGTATGCTTTTATAATAATTGTTATTTGAATAATTGGACATTTGCCTTATACATGAATAGATTTTTAATCATTATTTGAATCTAATTGATTTTACTCAAGTTGTGTTTTTTTACATAAGTATATATGTACATATTCATAAAAAACCAAAAATGTATAATTGCAAAATAAAAAAGAAAAATATTTACAAAATTATTTAAACGCTTAAAAGTATTTCATTTCCATTTTGAATTTATAAGTTTTATATCTTAGGATGCAATTAGAAAAGTATTTTGTTTTTACACAATATTCTCTTGTCAATAAAAAAAAAAAAACAAAAAAAAAATATCAAAATGTTGCTAGCAACATAATAAATTCCAATTAATAAATAACAATAAAAATTAAATAAAATGAAAATTCCCCCCAAGAGAATTGAAAATTGTCCGCAATAAATCCTGTGGTTGTCAACATGCAATCAATTTTGATGATTGGTTTTTAAAAAGGAAATATTTCTTAAAAATACAGCAAATCACAGTTAAAAGAAATTTTTCTTACATACCAAACTTATATAATGAAAAAAGAGGATTATTTTACAATAAAATACAAAAGTAAGATGAAAGAAAGAAAAGGTAAAAATTACAAAAGCAATTTACTGAAATTATTTTCTAACTACACCTGTGTATAAAATCATCGGTTTTAACCATTTCTGGAATAAAATATATTTTAGTTTCTTTTTTTTTTATTTATAAAATTTTCAACTGAATATCAATCAAAATGATGAAGATAAACAAAAATAAAAAAAAACTTGTAAGACGTTTTTGAACAAATTTAGTTGAAATTGATATTGGATTGAAATAGTTGTTCAAGTTTTTGTGACCATTTTTCAATATGGAAGTAGTTTTGAACGTTAAATACAAACAAAATATTATTATTTGGTTTTATAAGTCCTACTTTTAATAATAATTGTTAATTTTTAGGAATTGCGACATTATTTGCGGGAAATAGCTTATAAATTGATTTATATCATTTTTGCAGAAGCAAGTGATAAATCAGAAGCAAGTGATAAAGCAGAAGCAAAATACAATTTGTTTTTAGCAGTTTTCCAAAAATGTTTTGGAAAAAAGTGCTTATTAGTTTCACTCTGTCCGTCCGTCCGTGGACACTTTTTTGCTTACAAAACTTCTGCACCCTTGAAGATAGAAAGCTACAGAAAATTTAATACGTACATAGATCTTTACTAGAAACTTATTTCCGTAGAACAAAATTTTTACCTTTTTCCCCCACTCTAGAAGTTATACCCCCCCCCCCCCCCACCCCTCAAAACCCTAAAAATTGCCTTCTTTAACTATTTGTTGCAATGAAACCATAAGCATTTTTAAAATTTTGCAAACGCAGAAAGGCAGTGACGTGCTTCACCTAGCGCGGTATACTATAGTTAAACTTTAGAAAAACAAAATGGCAGTTCAAATTTACCGTTATCTAAAGTCCCTTTTTCCAAATTTTTGATGTGCTACAGAAAAAGCACATTATTTGCGGAAAAGTGCTACAATGCAAACCATTGGTTTGACTCAACTTTATTTGTTTTTTCATTTAATTTTTTTATTTGTATGATTTTAATTAATTAATTTGACGAGGTTGATTCATAATGTATAGAGTTTTTAATATCGGATTGATATTTATCGGTACTTCAATACGTATTATAAGTACCGAATAACCTAGTTTGGGCGATTTCTAAATAATAAAGTAACTTCTAAAATTGAATTAAATGAGATATAATTGTTAGAGAATTTCGAGAAAACAAATTGATTTTGCACTCTTAATTTTGATTAAAAAATTGATTTTGAAATGATTTTAATTTTACATTCATAATAAACTGGTTTTCTTGTTTTAACACATTGATTTGCAATTTAAAATGCAAAGTAGGAAAGCTTGTTAATTAATTTTGCCAAAGAAATTTTTAGATAAAAAATATACTGCTAACATCAGTGTAATGAAATAATCGCACGACTACGTTAATGAAATTTGCTAAATATTCCTACTTTTAATTTTAACAAAAGTACATTTTAACAAAGAAACAAAGTTCTAAACACAAAAATGAAAAAAGATATCTAGTTTGGCATTCGGAATAGATTTTGAACTTATAACATTTTAGTAGTGGAACAGTATAGTACAAGTATCTACAGTATAGTAATGTTAGCGAGTCTAAAATAGTATAAGTAATTACTTAGTTTATATAATTTCGAAGAAGTGCACTCAAAATTTTTTACGATCTTTTAATATCCAATATTGCTACTAAATTTTTTCGCTTATAATATGTATGATGGTATTTCCGTTTTAGTAACACCGGTAACTAAAATATTTTATTTTTTTTGATGCAGAGGAATTTAGCGCATCATATTTATCTAATTGTAATATAATTATTTCTTTTAGCTATAGAGTGATATAATTAAAACAAAAGGTAACACGCGATAATACGCGAAGGAAACTTCTTTTCACCATTATTTCAATTTTTAAATAAAATTTTAAGTTTAATTGAAGGGCGTTATTGTGTTCTACACTTTATTGTACGCCTCGTCTCGCATTTACTCAAACAAAAAAAGGGAGTCATATGAGGGTATGAAATAAAGAGTAAATTTTCAACTTTTAGATATTTTTTAATCGAACGATTTTACATCATATTTGACAATTAAAAATGTTATATTGCGTTACTTATTGGCAAAAATATTTAGATTTATTGTTTTTATGTCATAAAAGGAAATTAAAGGTTGTAATTAATAATTTTGTGTGTTTCAGTGCATGTGGACGCTAATTTTCATTGAATTTGCTTTCTAAATTGTTAAAATTAAATTATGGGTAGAATTAATTTCTTTTTTGTATAGGAACTCCAAAAACCAATATAAAAATTTTGGATCAAATGTACGAAATTTTAGAATTAGAAGTGTATGCCATAAAATCTAATTCTAATTGCGTTTTTTGAAATATTTGCATGTTATATATATCGCATATCTATAATAAAATCAATTTTAACATTATAGTTCCTTTCAGTTTGGTAAAATGTTGAACAAATAACATTATAATATTTGCTTTTAATTACTATGTTGTAATCATGACAAATATCTAATTTAATTCCTAGTAAATATTCTATTGTTTTCTCTATATATCCGAATCATACACACTTTCTTATATAATCCATATGTGGGTATAAACACATTTAATATTATATAGATAATGGAACATACATATATACATGGTAGGTTCACAAGTTGAATATCTTCTCGAAACAACATACCATTTACAAGTACAGAGAAAACATCTTAAACAGTTGATTCGTTTCTTTTATTCATAGTTTTTCTTCTATGTTTTTTTTTTGTATTGAATTTTAACATAAAACATGAGTTTAACTATTTTTTCTTCTTATTTCTACAAGTTTTAATTCTTATTATCTTAGAATATTCTCTAAGTACAATACTAAATTCTATAAAAATTCTTATAATCTTTTCTTTAACTTCAGATTTAGTTTTTCTATATACATACCTTTATTATGTATACCCATAATATATATAATTGTACTATAATATAAATAACTGCATACGTACAGGTTAAAGTTCCATACGTTTAAGTATATTTTCATGTGTATGTTGTCTTGTATATTATAAAATAAAACTGGTATAGGTTACAATCTAATGGAAAACATCTCTTAAACATGGCCTCACCTCATTTGTAAATGAATTTCTTGTTGGCTCTCAATTAAAATTCCAAACTGCCGACGGTATGTATGTTATAGTCGTATGTCCACAAGTATATATATATATGTGGATTATATATTTATGCGAAATGTATATTTGTGTATTTATTGTAAACAGATGAAGTTTTAAACTTCGATGAAAAACAAGTAATGTCGCGTTGTTGCGCCGCACTATCGTCATCCACAATGTAATTAAAATAGCTTTAGTTGTCTCCTTCTTGAAAGGAAAAAGAAAAAAGAACTGCATTTATTCCTTTACACTGAAAACAAAATATTCTGAGTATATGAATTAGAATTTAATTTTTATTGTGATTCAATATAAAGGAGAAGGGAATAAATTCAATTGTTCATATATAATAAAATATGTAAAAATTGTAATTAATGCATGTACATATGTGTTTCATTACATACATAATCATTTCGTTATATTTATATGCAAACATACTGCGTTGAACTATAATGATCAATAGTTGATAATTTGAATTAGGCAACTATTATACTTCGTTTTATTCTAAACGATTAAAAGAAAATAAGCGGATAGGCTCAAGGAAGATATTATTCTTAAAGTTTTGTATAATATGAGACGGATATTCAAGTTTACCGGCTGCATCTTTGGAAAAATATACAAAAACATTAAAATATTTATTGAAAATATTATTAATAATATTTTTCTGGAATACTCATTTCTAATTTTTAAAAATATGAGAGAAAACTTTCTTTGTTTTTTCAAAAAACATTTTATTAATTGTCCCGCTGATTAAAGAATCAACTATGATATAATAGTTTTATACTCCTTTTATAGTGGAGAAATGCGAAAATATATAAATGAAGCGTACACAATAATCTAAACCTTTGATAAAATACAAATTTATCCCACGAAATAATAAGTATGGGTACATTAGCACAAATAAAGTGTACAAAATCAAATTCTTTGACAATTTTTAGTATGTTTGAAATTCTTGAAATACTTTGTTTGCTTTGTAGTAGCTACAAAAAATGCCTTGAGAATTTTTGCTTTCCCGTCGTGGTTTTAAGTCCAATTTTTAACATTTTTATTCGCTCCTCTTGTTTTTACATTTATATCGCTCCCCAAATAAACCTCAATCATGTGAATTTTCACTATATTTCCCTTTTAATATCCCAGAATTTCCTGAAATTTTCGAATAAATGCAAAATTTGAACAAAATTTTATGTTTTCAGCACACAGTGCACTATATATACTCATAATTTACCAATCAAGCTAAACAATTTTATCACAATTTATTCCGAGTATCGGAGTATAAAAATATTATGATAATGAAAATATAATATGAAATTAATTATTAACAAGACATGTCTTAAAATCAAAAGAGAAATACAAATTATTTTAAAGGATATCGTCTACAATGTGTTATACCACGTCCAATACATGATGCAAATGCTAATTTATGCGGAATATCATTTTGTTCGTAAACTCCGGAAAAAAAATGTGAGTATGGTCCGTCAGCAAATACAGCAACATCATCTCCTCCATGTGTTTCAGCTTCCATTGGTACATAACTTGGATAAAGAAATCCTGGATGAAAATATTAAAAGTTATTTTGTTATTACTAATATGATAATAATGGTATAGAAAAATTTATTTAATATTTACCAGGATCTTTAATCAGGTCATCAGATATATTATATCTTTTTCCATTATTTAAATAATTTTCGGGGCCATTAGCATAATTAAGAATGAAATATGAAACACCATCACTGGCTAAATCACCTTCATTTACGCCTAAAATATCATTATTACGTTTTGGGTATCCAGATATAGACATGGTATGGCTGTGATCTGATGTAACGACAATAAGAGTATTGAGAGGGTTTGTCATATCTCTAGCTTTTTTTATTGCTTTTTCAAATTGTATTGTTTCATCAATAGCCATATGAGTTTGCGTTAAATGATGAGCATGATCAATACGACCTCCTTCTACAAAAAGAAAATATCCTTTTGGGTTTTTACTCAAAAGTTTGATAGCTGATTCTGTCATCTCTTCTAGACTTGGTTGAATTTTATTATCCCTGTTTAAGTTAAAATCAAGATGTTGTGGTTGGAAAAGTCCAAGAATTTTCGATGTTTTTCTTAAGTCAATATTTAGTAATTCGTCTCTATTCGTAACATATGCCTGATTTGGATTATTTTTTTTCCATTTTTCAATCAAATTTTTTCCATCCAAACGTTTTCCAGGTTTGCCACTTATTGAATCAATATCAGTATTTGGTAGAAAATTTGTGCGTCCACCTCCCATTATGACATTTATATCACGTCCTGGCTGATTTTCTATTAGTTGGCTTGCAATATCTTGACAAGTTTTTGGATCTTCTTCAAATAATTTAACTTCTAAGTCGGATTCATAAAAACGATTAGCAATTTTTGCATATGCTCCACCTGGAGATGCATGTGTCACTGTTGTGGTAGTAACGATGCCAGTACATTTTCCAGCTTCTTGTGCCCACGATACAATAGAATCAACTTGATTAGCAGGATCCATTGCAGACGAACAGTTAAGGATATTTGTTTTACCATTTACGCCTAATGCAAAAAAATTTGTTTTAACCCCACATAAGTAAGCAGTAGCAGTGCAAGCACTATCAGCTACCATAGAATCAACACAATATGTTTTAGTGATTCCGGTATGCTGAAAGTTATCAAAACTTAATGAACTGGATTCACCGGTTTTACCATTTTTTTGTTCCTTATATATTCTGGCAGCAGTAACAGTTGGAAGAGACATTCCATCACCAACAAACAATATAATATTTTTTGCTCTTATTGGTAGCGACTTGTTTTTAAGAAGTTTCCGTATTTCATTTTGTGAATGATTTGTCCAATATAGTGGATTTTCTTCAGCTATTGAACCTCGTGGTCTTTTCTCAACTAAATTTTTTATAAAATCTGGTATATTTGATTTACCCATTTGTGGCTCTATAATTAAAAAAAAAATATTAATTAAAATTAATTATGCTTTAGCACATCAAAATTTAATTAGAAAAAAATATAAAAAGAAAAAGGTGAAATTTTTAAAGTGAAAATTATCAATTTATTTTGTAAAATTCTTTTTTAAAGAATAAGATGATTATTTAGAGTCTCCAGTGTTTCCTTAACGAAAACCTTTAGTTTTAGTAAAATGTTTGTACCACAACCATCTCTCGATCACTTGCAAACATTAGATAATTATAAAATAATTTTCTTTTTTGAGAAATACTGCAATTAGATTTTATTAAAATTTAATACCGTGCATTCCATATGTATTCCGAATTTCCACGCATAATAATAAAATAACTGTTAAGAAAATCATAATTTTCGCCATCATAGCTACAGCTAATAATTTAAGACTGAAATATATTTTTAATTTTAATCATTTATATGCGAAAAATTTAAATTTTGTTTGAAAGAATTTGAAAATTTTTTTCGCAAAAGATTTCGGAAATTTAATCTTAATTTATTTAATTTAGTAAGATTATAAATTTTGTTATGTTTTAATTTTAAAATAAGTGTGCATGCTATCATTTGAATTTTATATCCAAATAAAAACATTTAAAGATTAAAGAGAGTGTGATAAGAAATTTTTCATCAAGTCAAACCAGAATGTTTGACTTTACTAATTTACAAATTATAATAAAATTAACAGCTTAAAATTTTTGAATAAATTTGAACCTATTTTTTTTCATTGAACCCGTTTGTGAGTCCATTATTTTAAGTAATGAAATAAATATTTTAAGTAAAAATGTAAGTAAGGTCTTTTATGTTAGTTTATTTAGTTTGAAAATCAAAATGTTGGATTTTTCAGCTTCTTGTGCTTACGATACAATAGAATCAACTTAATTAATGGGATCAATAGAAGATGAACAGTTAAGGATAATTTTATTTCAAATTTTCTTGATTAAACATTGCACTACACAAGAATTTTATCAAATTATGAGAAATTACTGCTTTTGTAACGCTTAATGCTCTCTTCTATCAAAAATCTTTTAAAATAAAAAGTTTTCAATTTCATTTTTAACATTTTCTAACAAAAATTTTTCATATTTATTTTATTATTTCTATCTTTTCTTTAGAAAATCTATTTTTCTTTTAGAATAGAGAAAAATTTTCTCTCCTGACAAAAAATTTTGAAATATTTTTAAATATATTTTGTCAATTTATTAATATGCGGCAGGTAATAGCGTGGCATAATTGGTGTCAAATTAAATTTTAATTAAATTCATTTAAAAAAAAACATGAATTTTTGTTTCTAATGAGCACAATAGCAAAAAAAAGAAGCTAATGAAGCAAAAAACATGAACACCACTTTGAATTTTAATTAGAAAATTACATAGGTATAACGAAGCCAGCCGTAGTTTACTATAAAAGAGAAATTTTCTTATATGTTTAAAAATATTTTAAACGTTGAACAGCAGATGTTTTACTGTATACAATTTTTCATCCGGATTTTTTGTTTTTTATTGAAGTATCTATTGTGGGTGTTTCTACGATATTTTCTATATTTTTATATTATATTTTTAATATATATATATAAAATTTTCATAAAGCGTATTTTTGTGTTGCTTTTAGCTGCTCACATATCTATATTATTTTGTAAATATTTATTTTAAGATTTTAATCTTTTTATAATTTGTTGAGAAATATTTAAATAGTAATAATGATGATAATAATAATAATAATAAAGAATATGTTAACTAATATTTCGGCAAGCTCATTAAATTTAATTGCTCACGCGATATTCAGAAAATAAAAATAAAATAAAAAATAATGAAATTCTGTCATATCGGCATTTTAACAATGTGAAAAGCCTAAAAAACAAAAAAAGACACTTTTTTCCAGACGCACATTTTTTGTAAATTTTCATAAGACTTAAATAACATTAAATTAAGAAATTTGAAAATGAAAACTTTCAGTTATCGCCGATACCAAAATAACCATAGGGGTATATGTTAGGTTGCACGGCCCCGCGAAGGGTACACTTAGGCCACCAAGGCCCGTTGTGATGCCGCTGGATCCTCCTCCTCTCCCTCACTAGAACCAGCCCGAGTTCCTCAGAAACAGCCGATATCCCTAGCATTTACATTCGAAACGTCCGTAGTCTGCTCAAAAAAGTGGGATCCAAGAAACCTCAGTCTGGAGACAGCAACGCCGGACACGACCCTATGTGCTCATATAGAATAAAAATTAAAGGGGGAAATAAATAATTTTGGAAAGATATAACAAATATACTGTTATACTCGTATAACTCTTAAATAATTTGAAGAATCTTAAATTAATTCTTATTTCCTTTAATAATTATTTTTTGAAAATATTAAAAATTAATGTAATTCAGAGATTTATCTTAGTTACCATAAATTAAATATTACTTAAAAAATTTATGTTTTTAAGTTTTAAGCATAATTTTCCCAATCATCCTGTAAATAGGCAATATTAGCAATTGTTTTTAATATTAACAATAGGTCGAAAGTTTGTTTTTAACAAAATTTATTACAATCTAAATTTTTACCCACATGGTGTACAAGTCAGCTTGTCTACTGATTTAATTATTAAATATGTTTGACATTATAATCCACAAGGTTACGTTTTCCAACCAACGTAAAACCGGAAGAATACTTTTGAATCTTTTGTAATGAATGTATTAATTTAACTTTGTTCTACACTTGTAAGTACGTATACTTTTAAGTATGTTACTTACATCATGTCGAATAGCTGGAATACCTTTAGGTGATAGTGTAGTTAATTCAACCAACGCATATTTTACAAAAACATTCAGTTTTGGACAAGATTGAACTAAAAGAGAATTAACTAAACCTTGTACTTTGGTTGCCATTTTTCCAAGTTTATTATTCCAAATTATTAAATAGCTTTTAGTAAAATAAGAATTGAACTACTGAAAAGTACAAATAACATTTGATTTCTTTTAAAGATAAAGATTGACCGTCTTCCAAGCTGTTAGACAACCCAAAAAGAAGTAGCTTTAATATTTTAATTGTATTTCCATTATTTAAAATGCTTTTGATTTGACATTTTCAGGATAAGATTTTTTTCTAAAATTTCCGCTAGTTCACTGTTATATAGTGATTTTGAATTCCGTTACTACCTTTAATATATTTTTATATTAAAAAAGTTTTGTAAAATTTATAAAGTTTTGAATTCTTTTAAATAAAATTATTTTTTTTTTTAACTTTTGAATTACAATCAACCAAAAAATCTGTTTTACGTTTTGAAAAATTATTTATGCGAAAAAAATTTTTCATAACAATTTATAACACATTTCTAGCGTGACATATAATTATTACAGTTAAGCTGTAAAAAGAAACTATTACAAAAATTAATTGGCGCCGCTTTTTGAATTTTTATTATTTTATGTTAGTTAAGTGAAGCATTCAACTGAATTAATTACTCATTCGAAAATAATTCATTCCAAATTGTTAGAAAATTATTTTTCTTTACATTTTCAAATATTATAGGTAATTTTTAGATGCATACTAATGAGATGATGAATCAATAAGATTTTGTAATGTAGAATAAGCCCACATAATGCGTTTTAACCTTTAGATGAGAATGTTGCTTAGGAGTAATTTATATATACAATTATTATAGCTGAATTAAAAAGAAAGTTAAATCTAAAATAAATTTTATTTGTTATTGAATTAGTTTTCAATAACATTGAAGTTTCAAATTAATTATTATATAGTTAAGTTAAAGTCATATGTATAACAGTTTAGAAATAAATTCAGCCTTAATTTCAGCCTTAATTTTAATCTTGAAATAAAATTAAAGTTTAAGATTGGTTTTGAGTCTATGTATGTGTATACCACATTGCGATATAATTCACTCCTATATTTTGCATAAATTATGGGGCACTATAATTTCAAATGTGTAATTCGAATTTAAGTTTTTCATTAAAGCAGTTTATTTTTTTCTTATTTCGCATATGAACTTTAATTTTAAACATTAAACTGAATTTCTTGCGCTTTATCGGATCTTTAACTTTAAATTTGATTAACTTGATTTTTTCAAGAATATGTGATTCTCTCAGATAATGTGAAGTAGAAGCTGAGAAAACAATATTTCTCTTCAGTAAAATTGAAAAGGTAAATAAACGCACTTTATTGTTAGATTTTTTTAAAATTAATTTTAAAATTAAATAAATGATTTTTTTCATGCGCCTTGAATTTCTTATTGTGTAAAGAATAATCTTTTCAAACATAAAATTTATTAGTTTAAACAACTAAAAATTTAAATTGCTGCAATTGTTTTCAGTCCTTTAAAGTGGAATTTTTCGGTAATTGACCCTAACGACTTGTAAATATAATAATGTTAAGAAAATTAAAATTTATTATTATTTGTTGTACAAATATTATAAATAAGAAGATAGCGTACAAGTAAGCTACTTTTCTTCAGTTATCATAAAATCTTGCTATTTTTTAGCACTTTTCCAAAAAATTTTTGAAAAAGAGTGCTTATTAGTTTCACTCTGTCCGTCCGTCTGTCCGTCCGTCCGTCTGTCCGTGTGTCTGTTTACAAAACTTTTACACCCTTGAAGATAGAAAGCTGAAATTTAATATGTATATAGATCTTTACTAGAAACTTATTTCCGTAGAACAAAAGTTTTACCTATCTCCCCCCCTCTAGAAGTTATACCCCCCCAAAAACCCTAAAAATGGCCTTTTTTAACTATTTGTTGCAATGAAACCATAAGCATTTGAAAGGCAGCGGCTTGCTTCCCCTACCGCAGTATACTATAGCTAAACTTTAGAAAACCAAAATGGCCGTTCAAATATACCGTTATCCAAAGTCTTTTTTTTCCAATTTTTTGATTTCGTTTTTCTTCTAAACCCCAGCTTGTCGAAACTTAAAATTTTAGGGGCTTTTAGACATTAAAAAATAATTCATTTCGTTAGAAGAAATTTTTTTTTCATTTACCCCCCTCTCAAGTTATCGTCTCTTGAAATTTGTAAAATTTGAATTTTTGACACCATATATTTCCGAAACCGCAAACTTTTTCAAATTTCTATAAACGCAAAAAGCTAACGGTAAGTTCCATGATATTAAAAAATATAATTATTTTTCTTAACTCACACAATTAACCCTTAAATTCGAGGATTATGTTAACCCATCTTAAAATTTATTTTTGCTTTATTTCAAAGACTGCATATATGCGTCATCCTAAATATAGGCAATCCAAGAAATAGTTTTTATATATGAATGAAAATAATTTTAATAGTGTGGTAGGTACACATAGACTGTATTTAAAAGCAGAATTTTCCTTGCTGAATGGAAAAGTGCTACAATACAAACCATTGGTTTGACCCAACTTTATTTTGTTTTATATTAGTTTTAAGATTTTACCTTATCATTTTAATGATATTTACTTACAAAAGTTGTATACTAAAGCCTACATCTTAGCTGTACAGAATATCAAATTGTATTTATACTAAAAATATTTAAATATTGTTTTTGTTGCAGTAATAAAATATTCATTGTATTCAAATATTTTAATAACTAATTCTTTAATTACAAAGCCATAAATCCCTAAATCATTTTTTCTACACAAATAGTTGAAAAAATATACATAGAATTATAACAAAAAAACTAGCGCCACAACTAATCCAAAAATAAATAAAAATTAGTAAATAGTAATTATTTAATTTGATAATATTGCAAATACTCATAATTAAATAATTACGAAAATTAAATAACCACAATAACTGGTATTAATTAATAAGCTAGTACAAAAAAGCGGTGCAATCTCGCATAACCTAGATTGTCTTTATAATTAATATTATAAAAATTGTTACATGAAATCATCGTAACCACAAAATGATTATAATGGGAATAAGCGTTTCCACATACATATATGAGTATGTATATGGACGACCACCTAATGAATATTAAATAAATTGATTATTTTATTTTAAACTGAATTGTTAAAATGCATCTAATTTCTTGTTACATAGAATGAGAAGAACTAAAAACAAGAATTTGGAATAAATTTTAAAAATAATAGTGATAATAAATAAATCTTTTGTTTAGTGATGAAAATCATTAGTGAATGAACATCAACCATTTTGATGTGAAAATTAAATGATATATCATAATCATATATGATTGAGAATTTCCTATTATAAAATATTAAGCGTGCACTTAATAAAATTATATAGGATCTTTCAAAACTTGCGCTTAGATTTTGCTTTAATTGTTATTGCGTTATTCACATGGACTTTTAAAAAAATTCTCGCAAAATGTAGACTGAAAGAAATACAAAATTCAGATGGAGATTATTGTCCTCCTACTGATGTGTAAGCGAGTTCTTGGAGTATTTTTTATTCTCGAATGAAAGCTTTTGTAGACGTGCTCGTGTTGGACATTATGTGAGTTAATATTATCTTTGAAGATCTATATTTTTAATAAAACAACACTTAGACCGAACTTTTTAAAGACCTTATATAATATCATCGAAGAGAAAATCAATCATATCTCATCATTAAAGTGCATTTTCGTATTTATTAAACATTTAGAATTCAATTTTTTTTTTTTTTTTTCTCCTTACTCCTCTTGGGAGCATAGGGCTTCCACTTGACATCTCCATCTTGTTCTATTTTGGGCTATTTGCTTGACTTGACTCCATGTTAGACCTGCGTTTTCTAGTTCTGATTTTACAGATCTACGCCAGGTGTTTCTGGGGCGTCCAGGTCTTCTTGAACTCTGCGGGTTCCACTCTAAGCTCATTTTAGCGATATTATTGGCGGGTTTTCTTAGAGTGTGCCCAATAAATTTCCACTTTCTTCTTCTTATTTGTCTTCCGATAGGTTCTTCGCCTGTTATTATCCAGAGGTCTTTGTTGCTTATGTGTCTTGGCCAGAATATGCGGCATATTATTCTGAGGCATCTATTGATGAATACTTGCAACTTTTGACTGGTAGATTTTGATGTTAACCAAGTTTTGCTGCCATATGTCAGAACCGATTTCACACAAGACCGGAATATTTTGACCTTAGTCGTTCTGGATATCTGGCTACTTTTCCATATTGGCTGCAGTCTACCGAACGCCGCTCTTGCTTTCTTCAGTCTGTTGTCTATATCATCTTGGTCCCCGCCCTCTGGTGTTATGATGCTGCTCAGGTAGCAGAAGCTGCTAACGAACTCTATTTGTTGGTTATTGAGTTCCAGACTGGCTGTGCTAGTACAGTTTATTTTCATCAACTTTTGTTTTGTCTATGTTTATTTCTAACGCCACAAGTTTGGCAAGTTTTTCAAGGTGTTTTAATTTGCTCTGCATGTCGCTGATCTTGTGGGATAGAAGGCAGATGTCATCTGCATAATCTAGATCCTCCAGATGTTGAGTGAGACTCCAGATTATGCCCCTTCTCTGTGAGCAGGCAAGTTGCAAGATGTTATCTAGCACGATTGTGAAGAGCAGTGGTGAAAGTGGGCCACCTTGTTTGACTCCTGACTGGGTGGTAAAGGATTCGCTTATTTTTCCTCTGTGTAATACTGCGAGCTCGGCTTCTTCATACAGTGTTTGGATCAGGCGGATTATTTTGTCTGGGGTTCCCCTATCTTTTAACGCTTTCCATATTGCATCGCGCTTAATTGTGTCGAAAGCGTTAAAAGATAAGAATTGTTAATTGTGTTTGAGTTTTGGTATGACTGTTTTTATTTCGCTAATATTTGGGGGATCTTCAGAAATTCTTAAGTTTGTTTGTCTTCTGACTGGGTTACTATCATGCAATTCTTCGCTGGTCGTATGTGTTATGTTGCTAATTGTTTCGAAGTGCTGTTTCCATATTTCTATCTGAGCACTAGGTTACCGCTACGGTCTCTGACAGGGCGGGTTGTGTTTTCTTTTTGCCCGGTGAGATTATTAATTATACGGTGCAAGCCACGCATGTTGACGCATGTTGTTCTGGTTGGCGTGTTGCTCCGCCTGGTACGCCATCCTTTCTAGATATCTCCGTTTGTCTCTTCTAGCAGCCTTCTTTACTTGTTTTGCTAAGCTCTGGTACTGTGGAGACTTGTTGTTGTTTTCACTGGTCGCTAGTTGCTTAGCATTTCTCATTTTATTGATGAGGTCCCAAGTCTCGTGTAAGATCCATGTTTTGCGTTGTATTTCTTTTCTACCTAGTGTTTCTTCGGCAGTCTCTTGAATCTTAGTCACAATTTCTTCCCACGGGTGTTCTTGGTCAAGTGGTAATTTTTCACACAGTCTACTGGTATATCTGCAAGCAATACTCATATACATTTATTCATGTGCATGCACATTTTTTTTGTTCAGAATACAATACTTTTGTATACTGTACATATAAGGCTTTTTTCCGCTATTATTTTTGTATACTAAGTTGTATTTATCAAAGAAAAATATTGTATTTTACAAAATTTTGAGGGAAAATAACACAGGAGGGCATTGAAATAAAAAGAAATTTTCTTTTAATGAAATAAAAAATTTTTTTTGATATTTCATACTAACTACTAAAATTTGAGAATTTCCGAGTAGTCACGCAGCAAGAATTAGTCGAAATCCGATTTATTATAAAATATGATTTGAAAGCTCAATTTGATAACTTGAAATTTGTTAATAAGTTTTTAAGATAGGAAAAATAAGCCTTATCATCTCCGTTAAGCTATAAACCGAAGGAGTCTAACGAAATATATAGAGAATTTTATTTAACAGAGAAATAATGTTGGCGATTTTCTTTTTGTCAAAAATTTTAGTTTTCTATTTCAAATAATCAAGTTTTTAAAGATTATATAGAATGGCAACAATACAAATATTTTAAATTGAAAATCTTTTGAAGATATTGTAAAAATTGGAATTTATTATATTTTTTTGGGAAAGCTTTACTGTTATTTTCAATCGAGTTTTTATCAAAATATCTAAAATATTTTGTTAATTGATACTGGAAATAGATTCAATGTGAAATCAAATTGAATAGATCATTTTTCTAAGAGATTTTTTAAAAATCTGGAATTAATTATTCTTTAAGAATTTTGCAAAATATCTGGAAACCACGGCCATGTTTCTGGATAACGAGAAAACTTACATGAAAATAGATTATTAAAAGATTTGAATTATTGCATATGATTATAAAAACCTGGGAAATCTCAGATCAAAATCAAAATCTTAAAATTTGCAATATTATTTAATTGGTAATTTCTAAAATTTTTTCTTTTTATTTTTACTTAATAAGTAAGTGTAAAGCGAGTATAACAAGTTCCAATATTATTCATTAAATCATTAAATACTAATTAATAAAGATTTTGACTTCAACATACATACATAATGTTCATATACGACAAATTTACAAAAAAGGGATTAACAGAAATTTTTTCAATAATTCAGTTTTTCTTCTTTAAGTTTCTTATATAGGTATATACATATTAGAAAATTATATTCTAGATTTTTAAAGAACTTTGACTCCAGGAAACTAATTTACCAATTTGTTTCTTGACATTCTTTTATTTAATTCAGGCATTGAGATCTAATTATTTCATACCAGACGAATTGTTAATTTTTTTTTTTTTAGAAAATGATCAGAAATAAAAATAATTCTATTAGTCTGCAACTCAATTGTTATCTAAATTCATTCATCATATTATAAAAGTTAACGTAGCTATATGGATAAAAATGTTTCCTTACTTGCATTGCTTTGCAATATTAGCAACGCATTTTTTTTTAAATACAAGTACTAGAGGAACATTTTCAAATTTTTTTTTCGATTTTTCTAATTTTCCTTTTCTTTTTGATTTTCATTCTTATGCATTCTGTGATTTGTGGTTAACTAAAGACCAATAAAAAAATTAACTTTTTGCATTCTTTTTTTTTTTGTTTTTTATTATTGCATAATAATTGTTGAGTTTCTGTCTCGTTATAATTTTTCATTTTTCTTTAGAGTTTTTTTAATATTTTTCTTATTGTACATAATATTATATAAGTATAACATGTTTAAATACACATCATACGTACGTACGTAGTCGCATGTTCAGCTACATTTTAGGACTGGTATAATGAAAATCAAGTTAATTGAAAATTAAACAAATCGTTAATAAAAAATAATCAAAACATTATCACATTAATTTTATCGTAATTGCTTACAACGTTAAGTATAAAAAACAAAAACAAAAATAAACTAAAAAGAAGCATAGTAAGAATTGCAAAAGAACGAACAAAAAATCAAGAAGAATAAGAAAAATAATGGCATAGACAGAGAAAGAAATGCATCAGTGCAATTTTTAAGTGAAAAAAGCAAATAACAAAGATGAGATTATCACGAGATCATTGTGATTCATTATGTGCGTATAATGTAGTCTCGTATTTTTTAAGCCAGAAGAAATGATGGCTGGCTGCAATTTTCATTTTTTTTTCTTGCCTTCTTGATTATGATGACTACTATTTATTGTGAGTTTTTTTTGCAACTGGGCTGCTGTTTTCATTTTAACATTCTTGTTTTTATTTTTTTTTTATTTTTTTGTAAACACTTTTTAAGCTAAGAATGTCTTATAAATTGCTTATAAATTATTTTGAAACGAATTTATTATTGTATCAAAATCGAAGAATATTTTACGTAAAAATGGACGTATAGAGTTGGAACTGTTAAAGTGTTAATTCAAGTACGTACTCTAAAGCTGAGAAGAGGAGTTTAATGCTCCTAACTAGCAATTAAAATTTGAATATTGTGACCTCATAAATATCTAGATATAAGTGTGAGTTTTATAAATATATTTTACTTAAAATATGTATTTACAGATGGTACATTAAATTTAACGAATTGGTGAGGCGATATTTGGATTTCGATTGCGATATTCATAGAATTTTCAAATATTGCTACCGTTCTAGTAAAAGTTTTAAATAATTAATAATAAACTATTATAATATTTCAAATATTGACGGTACTAACTTGTTTACTCTTAATTTATTGTAAAATCGTTGAAAATATAATTTTATGTAATTATATAATATATACATATATTTAAAATTTACACAACACGAAAAAAAAAATTTATTAGTGATATTTTTATTTTTGAATGTGTGCATTTGCAAATATAAGTAATCTATTATGTGATCTAACTTACAATGATTGTCAATTAATCAATGTTAATCGCCTTGATTTTCAATTGAAATGAATTATAAAGTGATAAAATTGTGATTTTGAAATTGATGAGTCTTGAAATCCTATGGTTTTTAAGCATAAATGTAAATCATATATCTTTCTGCGCCTATTAACAGGCAATATTTTCACCTTCAGAAACTATATGGCGTATTTCTCACATAACGTGGCAAATATTTTTGGGGATAATTCTTTGATCAATTTCCTTCCAAAAAATTTAATGGATAAGGAGCGAGGATTAGGGTAGATAAACTCGTTTTCCAGCTACAGTCTGTTGAAAAAAAAGGTAACAGATTTTTCAATAATTAAAAATAATTTTTGTAGCTATTAATAAGGGTTACCTGAATCAAAACATCTTACTCCATAATTCTTAGTACTTGAAGTAGCTTTAGAAGCACTCAAATTTCATTAATCAAAATTTCGGTACAGATAAAACCATATGAGAGCAAAATGAGAGTTGTAGCTTTGAAGGAATTCTGATTTTTCATACTATTACTCTTCAACTTTTAAAGTTTTAGAACAAATTTAGATTTACACCTTAGCCAAAAATATAAATAACTCGGTTTTAAAATAAAGTTGTTGGTTGCAATTACAGATTTAATATTGAAATTAATGTTAATGGCAACAATTAAACGTTAAAAGTTTCTACAATTTTATGAAACATTTCCTTACTGTCTTCATAAGTACTATTCATTTTAATTATATCGGGAAATATTTTTAATATATCCAATATTTTATTCCAAAATATCCGGATTTTTTCATAGAAACTTCATTCGAAACTTCATTCAAAACTTTATTCGAAATATATACGTATTATTACTACAATAATAAATCTGTAGTAGAAAAAACCAATGAATATTTTATAGCAAATTATTCCAAAGTTTTACACTTTTACAAGATTTTGACAATATCTATAAAGTTGTTATATTGAACCCATTTTACTTACATGGGTGCTAACCTTATTTGTGTTAAAACAAAAAAAAAAAACATTTTTTTACACTATATTATTCTATTTAGTGATAGAAACAAGGTTCATACCATTTGGTCGAATCTTGTAGAACATCACATCTTTTCGTAAAATTATATACATACATACATACATACGTATGTATAGTGTTCTGCTCACACAATATTGCAAAATGAAATCAATTCATTTCTGCTATGTTCATAATCACACAAATTTTGTTGTAAATGTATGTATATATATTTGCGTTTCAAAAATATATTTATGTATGTGAGTATGTAAATACACTATGTATACATAAGTATTTAATGTGCAACAAACAAGTTATAATGTTTTATTAAAGTATTTTATAAAGTAAAAAAAAAACCATTTTTCAACGCATTTTTTATTACAAAAAAACAAATTTTTTTTTACTGAATGAAATTGAAAATTGATTAAGGAAGATAAAAAAAAATGCATTTTAGTTGTATTCGTGACTAGATTCTTATTTTATTTAATATTGATACCTTGAATTTTTCCTTTACATCTTGATATGAACAACTGGTAGACATTAAACAATTAATAATGTAATTCTTGTAATATGGCAAAAAAATTAATAAAAAACAGCTAAAAAAAAGGAACGTCTTGTTAAAAATTTATTTAAATACAAAATAATGGTTCTGCAAATAATACCGTTATTTGGAATATTTTAATTTTTTCTATATAAATCTAATATAAAGATCAAGACTGGAAATTAATTCATTAAAATAACGGTAAATAAATTTTCTTTTATAATTTTATTTAATAATTTTGAAATTTTTAATTCAATTTTTTATAACAATTCTCAACAGTTAGTGACTTAAAAGCAAGCTAATATTTTTCTAATTAAGCAAAATCAACAAAATTTTGTTTGGAATTACAAAAATAACCTTCGAATTTATTCACAACTAGAAAATCATGTCAGAAAAAGGCAAATAATTTGGAATTCTTTTATGGGTTCTTAGGTAAGGAATTGAAATTTTAAGATCGAATCACTGCTTTAACAAGTGCAAAGTACTGCTTTAGCAAGTGACAAGATATCTTAGAATTATTAATAAAATTTAAATGAAATATGTATTAAAAAATTAATATTTAAAAATTAACTAAAGTAGTATTTATAGCTTATATTAAGATTAAATTAGATTCGTATATTAGCAGGGGTCAACCTGAGACTAGATCACTCAGTCTGAAAGACTTATAGTAACATCCAAGTCTAATTACAAGCGCCACTTTTCACAAGTTCGAGGACGCCATTCAAGTGAGCTAATCGTCTCCTGGCCAGTGCTTCACGAAAGCAGATAATATATTCAGCCGCCTCATCTTCATCATGGCAAAGTCTACACAAATGAACCCCATGTTGTCTTAATTTGTACAAGTGATAGCCCAGTCTCCAGAGCCTAGATAGGAGGCCAGGTGGCTTATATACTATAATAAAATAACAGAAATGCTTAAAATTCTATAGGTTTACCAATCAAGCATTTAACACTAAAAATTTAATACTCAACAGGCAAGGTTTTGATAATTTTCTAAAAGTAATTAAAAACATAATATAATATAATCCAGAACGATCATTGAATTATTATACTAAAACATTCATTATATTTAATAAGTTCATGTTAAACAGTATAATAAGAATTTTCGTTATACTAATCTTCAGCAAGTAAGTGGATGTAATACAATCCAATAAATATATTAAGCCAAAATTAAAGTCAATTTTAACAAAAATTTACTATTGAAAGAGATCAAAAAAATTTCAATTTTTATCGCTTATCATTGTCCAAATTTTATAGCAAAAAAGAGTCCTAAACTATTTTTTGTTATAGGGGTCTAAAAAAAATATTTTTAGTTTCATGTAACAATAAAATTTGTTAAAATTTCGCATCTTTCTGTGTATATTTCCGAAAATGAAAGATTCTATTTTTCAGGAGCCTTTTGGGGCATTAAAAGAAATTGGGTTTTGAAAGGTTTTCTTAAAACGGTAACACAACATAGTCAACTAATTCTAATTGGATTAAATTAAGAAAAAAATGCATGGGTTTTTTTAAATATATGAAAATTATAATTTTGTTTTAAATAAATTACAAAAACCAAAACTCTCTGAAAATATAATAGAAGACCGAATAGGTACAGGTAATAAGTATATTCTAGAGACTCTCAGTGTTATAATGTTTGCTAGGATTTAAAATTTTCTTCAAGACCCAAAAATAAATAATAGGTTCAACACGAATTAAAAGCGTCAAATTTAAAAAGTAGCAAATATTATCATACAAAATTTTATTTTTGTTTTTTAAAGCCTTAAACGCGGCGGTGTATAGCTATCTATATAACTTTATATATAATAAGCAAAACAAAAATTTCACTTTTCAAAAATTTTGATTTGAAAAAAACCATTCCATTTCGACTTCTTCACCTCGTATTATTTATTTACCATCTACAATATCATTAAGCAATGAGTTTTATAAATTGTGGTAGAAGTTTGCGAAAGATTTTTGGAAAACACAATTATAAAGCCCCAGGTTTTGAAAAAGCCACTCAGTTCTATGCCCAATATACATATTCTGTATAAAATTGCAGCAACGCGCTACGAACTAGCTTCTTATTTTAATAACTATTACAATAGTGGAATTAATATTGCGAATACAATATTTTTAATAATATGATTGAATTATCGTCATTTTGATTTTCTCATTTAACGTTTTTAAATTTCTAATCTCTTTATTTTAATCATTTTTAATTGGCAATGTATTTTTTACCTTTTCCACATAAAGTCAACGATTTTATGAATTTCAAATAGAAAACTGAAAAATATGATTTTTCAGTTCCCCCTTTTTAATCCATTGTCTGAATTATGACATTTTTTTTCTTCAAGAAAAACACAATGGCCTATAAAAACCATATTTTAATTCAACTTTAATTTTATTAGAGGTGAAAAAAAAATAAGTGATTTTCTCATACAATCTTTCTCTCTCATCTTATTCTTATTATAATTTTTTATAACTTATTTTGCGTCTAATTAACTCACATTTATTTTGAAAAAAGAAAAAAAAATAACAAAAATATTCACAATTATCTTTAATTGATACAAATCAATCCCACCTTCGTATGTGATACACGGGCATATGTTTGTGTTCAAATGTGTATGTTAATTTTTTTTTATAAATAGAAAAAACGCCTATATTTTCTTAATTTTTTTTATTTTCCCAATCTTACTACCCATAATATGTGTGCATTAGCCCATGTATTATAAAAGCAGCCAAAAAGAAAAAGTAGAAAAAATTACGAAAAAATAAAAAAATCGCTCTTTTTTTCACCTTATCTCTTTTAACGGTCGCGTGAATAGGTAAAATTAATTCTAAACAAATATTCGGTTTTTTTCTTGTATTTTTTTAAAGTGTATTTTATACTCGTATAAGCATGTGTGGTGGTATACTCAATTTCTTTATTGTATGTATATATATGTTAAATTTATATTTTGTTTTATTAATGAACATTTTAATAAAGAACAAACAAGTTGGTTCGCAAGTACTCGCAATAAAACGATTTATTACAAAACAAAAAAATTAAAATTGTTAAAAAGTAACAAAAACACCTTAAAGCGTTTTTTTTATCATCAGGATCTCAAAATCACTTTTAAAGCAAGGAAAAAAAATAAAAACACCTACCTTAAGTTCACATTATTTTGCCATTTTATCACTTTTTTGTTAACTTTACTATATAGCGAATTTTTGTTTTTCACTTTATATAGGCTTTGATTTCATTATTTTTTTATATATACATAGTTCTAGCCTGATACATCGTTTTGGTTTCTTTTTTTACCATTAAAGTATATATGTGCTTTGGTAAATCTCAGATCCTATTGTATTCAATTACTCACCACGACCTAACAGTTTAATAAAATGTAATAATAATAATAGTTATAATCTAAATACAATGCAATACCGTTTTTTTTGTTGCTCATTTTATTGTAAGGTAAAGTGAATAAACGTGCAACAAACAAAAAATAAATTTCATACAAAATTCATTTTGTTTTGTTTTCAGTTTGCTTCATACAAACCGTAATGTTAGTTTAAGCTTTCTCTTCGCTTTTCTCTTATAAAATATACAAATAATTTGAGTCTATGTGTGTTTCCCTAGTGGATTATTATCGTTATATTATGGTAGTACTCACTAAGCAGAACATATTGTTATTATTGTAGTGTATAAATCCAAATGATTTTGGAAAAGAAGAACTTACGGGATAGAGAGAGAGTATTATAAAACCTATACTGTAAGGAAGAAATTTAGATTCTATTGAAACAAAAAAATAAAAAATAAATTCTATATGGTGCGAAGTTTACAAACATAAGGAATGCAATATTTATGTAAAAACAATAAAAATAAAAATAAAAAAAACAAAAACGAGGGAAAAAAATAAAAAAGCTATGAATTGATCATAATTAGCCCCACCTATTTGGTAGGCGTTGCAAGTGATACCTTTGAGCTCTTTGATATTGTCTTTTTTTTTGTTTTCTTGTTCTTAACTGCTTTTGTGAGAGATTTTTTTTTTTATTGATAACCTGTTTAGGTTTTATTTCAATTTTTTTTACATTTTCCTTTGTTCTTTTAATCCTTTAATAAAGAACTGCGTTTTTATTGTGTTATTGATTTTTTTTAACAAAATGTTTTTTGAAAATGTTCCTTACATTCTATAATATACTTATGAATTCGCCTTAAAGGTATAGATAGGTAATCAAAATAAGATCTTTAGGCGAATTTGTGCTGTTTGTTTTTTTGTTTATTTAATTTTTTATTTTCTTTTTCCATAACAATGAATTGAGAAGGTATTTGACTTGATTGTTATAAGCTCAGAATTAAAATAGAATTATATTTTTTTCATTTTCAAAATTTGTTGTTGTCAATTTGAAATTGCATATTTGGTGAAATTTGCATATTGAGGAAATTTCCTAAGAATTTTTTTTTAAGAAACTTTAAATAACTTTGATATTAAAATTATAAGGTTCTGTCAACAAGTGAGATAGGGGTTCCTATACAATTTGCAGCTTTCTTGGATGGTTCAATCTAGTTAGCAATTTTATTCATATAACTGCACTATTTACGTCGCACAATTTTACTGGTATTTTTATTCTATTGGTTCTTTAAATAAAACGTAAGGGAAATAGAAAAATTGTGTTATAGAAAAAAATCAGTAATATATGAAAGCCTTACTAGTTTTCGCTTTTGCTTTGCAAACAATCTTGAGAATATGAGTGTCCCTTGCTCTAGATTTGTTTACCAAACTTTGAAATCAAAACAAATCAAAATTATTCGGCAATTTCACTTCTTACACAGAAAATTTTAGCGTTTGTCCCTTGCCTCCCCTTTTTTTTAAAAAGAATTTTAAAATTTCAAAAAAATATTTTAAATTTAAATTGAAAAAATTATTTTAATTTTATTTTGTTTTTTTTTTAATATTTTCTCATTAAATATTTTCTATGCAACAATAAAAACTTTTTATTCAATTAGACTTTCTTTTATTACCAAATTCAATAAAATTCATAATAACAATAGGAGCGTTTAACATCTCAATACAACATTCAACATAAATCTCATTAAAATTTAATAGATGACAGCTTTGTTTCTCTCATAAAAGTATAGAGAGGGAGAAAATAATCAACACAATAATAAAGAAATAGAGAAGATCAAATTCCCCTGTCATCATTAAAATGAAAAACAAAAATTACTATGTAATTTTAGTAAAACTGAGCAAAAAAGAAATGTCTTTTTAAATATTTTTTACAATTGTGTATTTTTCATCTCTTAACCCGTTTATTCCTATAAAAATAATTTCTTCGTTGGTTAATATCATATAGGAAATGTATGAGAGTAAGTTATTCTTTGTAAATTTAACTTGGCCATATAAGAGGTGTTTTACGACAGAAAGACATAAAAAATGAAGTATTGGTTTCGACTTAGATTTACGTAAATGAATGGAGCTAATTAAGTTTTAAAGCGATAATATAAACCAAAGTTAAAAGAACACATATTATAAGCTACAATACAAATACGAGATTTCAACTCACATTTTTGGCTGGTAAAATCCTATTCGTCGGAAAAAGAATGAGAATTATTCTCCGGATTACTTATCTTAATTTAAATATATTAAAAAATAATAACCTCTCTTATAGGCATAGCAAATTTTCTGAAGTCAAAAAACATAAATGTCAGGGTTAAAATTAAGAAACGTTTTACATTTAACAATTATTATAGTATTATAATTTAAAAAAAATTTAATCAACTGTGAATGTAAGAAATGTCAAGATACACTACTACACAATAATAAAAAATGCATAATCTACATAAAGTAAATACTAAATCTGCATACCCATGCAAAAAAAATTAAATACATAAAAATAAAAATTTCTGTGAAAACCCAAGTATTAAAGGCTTCGGATTCGGAATTATACGTACTAATATTCCAAAACAAGAAAGAAATCAGAATTGAAATTTATTTAGTAGTTTATGATCGCTTAACTATTTGCTTTTAGCTATGTTTATTTGAATTTAATATCATTGCTATTATAATATGGGTACATACTGGGTACTCGAATAAAGAAGAATTAATGGTTTAAATACTTAGGCTTCTGCAGAAAAATAACTTAAGTTTTCTTATTTTCTTTATTTTTGTGATGAAAATCTTTTCAAATGTATTGAAAAATATCTCATGTTAAGGTTTTTTTTATTAATGGAGTTCAGTTGTACGCTAAATCTATATATATAGATATATATATGTATACTTGAGGTGCCCCAATACTAATATGTTATATATTTAAATAAACATTTGATTTGACAAAGTTGTTTTACTTATTTTTTTATAAATAGGTTCAGAAAATAGCAACGATTGTAGTTCACAAACAATGTAAAATTTTGTATCTGAAATAATGAAATGATACTTACTTGAATCTGATCCGAAAATAGCTTATACTTCACGGTATTCAATGTACAGGGGTATCTTATTTAGTTCTTGTTCCAAATATTTTTTAATTTAAATAATTTCGAAAAAAATTTCATTTTTCAGAGCCTAAAAAACTCTGAATACAATAGGGTGCCGAAAAAAGAACTAGACATTTTATGCTCTCTAAATAAAGAAATTTTATTGATTTTGACGAGGATACTCACCGCATTTTGTCTGTATCAGAAAGAAGGTTTGTTTAATAAAAGGTTTTCTGATTAGGCCTGGTGCAAAAACAACCAACTTTATACAATGAGCAAGCCAAGCTCACTGTTTAGATGTTGTAGTTCGGGGGATGAGTTCGGGGGATCGCTTCATATTTTATGCAATTTTAATATGCTTGCTAGAAAAAGATTTCAACATTAATTGGAACGCGATTATTTTAATCCTCCGAATATTTACCTAACTCTTCGGGCAGATTCCACGAGGAAACATCGATAGAGTATGGTTTGTGTGGTTAAAGTTGGTTATATTACGTAAATTGATTTATCTTTTATTCTTTCGACATTATTGAAAAGAATAATACAAAATGAATTGGAAATTTTTCGAATGAAAGGAAATTGTCTTTAAATTCGATTTAAAGAGAATTTTTCTCTCCTTTTAAAAATTTTTTGGGAAAGATTTTTTAACATGTTTTTCTTATTAATATATTGGAATCATTAAGAATTGATTATTTTTTTTCCAAAAATCTTTTGTTTTCTCAAGCGGTGAATTCCCGTCTTTTTAAAATCAAGAGGCTTGAGTGATAATTTTAAATGTGATAATTTTAAAAGAAATCGGTTCAAAATCATTTAAAATTGTTCCGAAAACCGCAAGTTATTGCTTAACGAATAAACTGCGATTATTGAATTAAATACGGTTTTGTAAATGTCGAGATAGGACATTCTAACACTGGACACCATATAAAATATTTTATTCTCAAATTCGTGTAAGTAGTAGATTTAATTTTTCTTTGTTTTTTTTTGTTTTGTAAATGAAGAATTGGTAAAGTGGTGAAAGGTGAAGAGAAAAAATGTTTCTATAGAATTGATTTTTTTTGTTTTTATTGTTATTATTTTTTATTAGTTTTTTTTCTCTCTTAATTTTTAAAATAAAAAGCATAAATGGCTATAATCAACATATTTCAGTTATTAGTTTGTATTTAAAACATGTATATTTGTATGTATCTATGGAAAGTGGGAGGTTGAAGTGATGGCGGAGACTAAATTAAGACGTTTTGTTAGAAAAACAGTTTTGTTTTTGGTTTTGTTTTTTTTATTTATGAATATTTTTTTGTCTTTTTGTTTTATTTTATATTTTGTGGTTTCATGTACAAAACCATGATTAATACGTGTATATATGTACATACACACAACTATATATGAGTATGTATGTACGTATAAATAGTATCTATGTATATGCTGTGTGGCGTTGTTTTATCCTATAATTTTAAAGCGTTTATTTTTTTTTTATTAAAAATAATAACTACATACGAGTTAATATGAGAAGTGGATGAAAAGAGAGGGAAATACAAAAATAAGTGCTAAGGTAACTTGTTTTAAATAAAATTCCAGGTGATTTTTTACATTATCAATAGGTCTTTTTTGTTTTTTTTTTCTTGTTCATTTTTGTGTAGATGTAATAATGTAAGTACACGAATATTAAACGAAGTGTATAACTATATAGTATGAGTTTAAAATATGTAATAGCGATGATGTTGAAATTATTAAGGTAAAATAAAAACATAATAAGTGTGTACTCACTTTACTGATATGTATGCATGGGTATGTACATATGTGTGTACATATAATACATGTAAAGTACAATAAACCGAAATGATAGGTTGATATAGATAAAAAAAATATAAGAAAAAAAATCGAATTAGCATTAAAGTTGTGGGGTGGATTGGTTTGTTGCGATGTTTTAATAGACAAACGAAAAGCAAAAAAATAAAAAAGTGAAACAAGTTGGTAATTGGATAGTAAAATAAAATTAGAAATTTTTTAAAATGACTTCTCACTAATTTAATGACTCAATTAATTTTAGTTTTCTTTTTTTTTAAATATTTTTTTTTCCACGAAATTTGTATGGCTTTGTACGTAACTGTCTGTATATTCAGATATACTATTGTATTTTAATTTCAGCAAGATTTTTAATGCTTAATGGTAAATAAAAATCTTGTGAAGAAAGGCGTGAGTATTTGCTTATATAATTTAATTAAATATAATTTCATTTTTTATGAGTTTATTTGAAAATTTAGAAAATATTTATAATTATATTTTTTTTATGTAACAGTTAATGTGCTCCTATATGAAAAAGAAGTTGTTCTGCAAGTTGAATTCAAAATGTTGTGGAACAATTGCTTATTCTCAGCAATAGAGGGACTAACTCGTCAATTTATCATAGTCAGTCTTATTATTGCAGCCTCTCAATTATCTCAATTAAAGTATAGTAGAATTATAGAACATTTGCGCTATAATAAAAACAAAAAAAAAAATATTTTATGCAGAATAAAAAACAATGGCAATTAGCCATTATTGTCACGCCATTTCCATATTCTCTAAGTTTAAACATGAAAAATGCAATTATAAATAAATTTTCTAATTCGTGGTTCCTCAATGTGTGTAGGCTTAATTCTTTAGTTTCATAACGATTTAGATTGCACAGCGTGAGTTAACAAATCGAATAAAGAAATCTCATTTACTTTATATTGAAATATGTTTTTAAAATTAAAAAATTTCACTCACAAGTTCATTCTAATGCTCATATTTTTTGGCAATCGTATGTATAGGGTTGAAATCAATGCATTTACAATAATTAATTAATATCTTCAACATATATATTTTGGTGGCATTAAGTAAAGATGCGCTATTGAATTTTACCTTTTGGATATTAAAAATGTTACTAAATTTAATCACATTCGAAACAATATTTAATTTTATGATTAATTTTGAGAATCTAATGATTGGACACTTTTATGCCGGTATTGTTGCTATTGTTTAAATGTAGCACAACTTTTTTTTTCAAATCTGTGCTAATATTTATTCTTAAAAAAAAATTCGAAATTACTGTTAAGAATCTGAGATTTGTGAGCATATATTAATATTGCACTTGTTTATATTTCAATAATCTTAAAATGTATTATGCAAAAAAATAATGCAAACCATAACATTAATTGGTCTTATTCAGAGAAACAATAATAATAAATCTACGATGCTATGATGTTTTTTACATATTATACTAGAATGCTAGACAACATTTATTCTGTTAAACTACAAATGGATATATAAACTAACGCCTCTGCATTTTCTTCTTTGTTTTGATATAATATTTCTTTAAGACACTGATCTAACCATAAAAACTATACATACAAAAGCTTTTATTAATTTTTTAGTACAATAATTTTAGAATAAATGGCATGACGAATTTTCGTTTTCTATACTTTGCTGCTGTATAAAATTCAGCATTTTTATTTAATTGCTATTAATAAAGTATACAGTTTCAACTGGTTGGTTTAGCACAATAACTAAGTTGTTGAGATTATTTGAAAGAATAATGAACATTAATTAAATGTTTTAAAAAATTTAAAATGCTATAATTTTCATGAAATAGAAAATTTTCTTTAAATGTATTTTATATAAAACTCACTTGGGTGTATTATTGATCAGTTATATTAAAATATTGAACTCATTGAGGAAAATGTAGTGTGATTGCATCAAATTTCACATTATATATAGTGTTTTCGAAAGTAATGTGTCCGTTCATGTTTAGAAAAATGGAAAAGTGAAACAAGAGTCTATTTTCACTTCTATATTATCTCAATTTTAGGGTGTAAGGACTTAAATGAAAATAGTATAATAGGTTAAAGTGGCAGCAGTGACGTTGAGATGTCGTCTAATTTTTTTAGCAGAAATATTTTTAAAACAAATATGTTGGTAGTACATATTGGCCCATATAAATATAAAACATTATTTCATTAACTATTTTTGATTATTTCTTTAACTATTTTCAAATATTTTAAATTTAATTTTTGAAAAATCAATGTTTTGACTAAATAAATGCATTTTTATGTATTCGATGTACAGTTTATTTTTCAATGTAAATTTACAAAAATCTGAAATTGCAATAAAATATATATTGAGGCTTCTAAACAAAAAAACAAACATTAATGAATTCCTTTTTAAATATTATTATTTTAATAATATTAACGTTTCGCTTTAATTTTTAAAATGTCATGACAAAAAACATGACAATGATTATATTATTTCACTGCGATCAAAATAAAATTTATTTCTATAGTTTTCTATTATAGCCGCATATCGTAAACACAATCAGTTTAAGAGAAGAAAATTATAATACTGAAATAACAAAAAGGACATAAATTTAATATAGTATTACAAAATAATACAGATGGAAAGTTTTAAAAAAATGGGCAATTCTACTTGAAAGATCACATATTGACGAACAAATTTATATTCCTGGAAAATATGAAAAGTTTATAAATTTAATTAAGCGCTTCCTGAATAGTTTAAATATATTACACGTAGTCACGTAGTATTCTTCTGTTCCTGGTGAGATTGCACTTATGTCCCTGAATATAATAGCCAATTTAAAAATTTTCAATCACTTGTTTTTGTTCCATTTAAGAACATACAACTCCTAAAGTAAAACACATTATATAAATGTAAAGGAGTTTCATATACCATAAAGCGGTACTTGAAGGAAGCTATTGTTTTACTATCAATTTTTTTTATAGTTTTACATTGGAAATAAAATTTAAAACTGTAGTGCGTAAATTTATAAAGGTTATTGTTTTCATTTCTTTACAGTTACCCACCCTACCAATTCGGTAATACGTTGGAGTTTTGTGTTTTTGTATTTTGAAAGTCTTTTTTAATCGAATCAAATAAATTTAGTTTAAAATTTTTTTAAATTTCAAAACTCATCTACGATATTACTAAGTATTTTTGACAATTTATTTCTATTTTATTGCCAAATTTCTATTCGAAATGTCTAAAAAGTATATTTGAAAACGAAGTAATGATGTGACTCCATTTTTTTAAAATAGAATTATAAAACAAAATTTTAGAAAGTCCAGTGAGGTTTTAATTTTATTACTATAAGGAAAAATCGTAAGATTTAAAAATGTTGAAAGATTTGGAAGAATTATAGGAGTAACTTATGTATAAAAAAACATAAAAATGTAATATAGCACCTCAACGATTGCTATTATAACCGTATTGATTGGAAATCGCAACCTTGAAGTTTTTGCAGTCATTTTTTGCTCCTGCTGTAGCAAATTTAGTTTAGAAATACAAACGCAAAGTGCATCAAAAACCCCCCTTTTCACACTCAATATGCCATGTGCTCATTAAGAAGAGTTTATTGTCTGAGTGAATGTGGAATGCAGAAATGCATACTAGTGATTTGATTTTTCAATTCTCAAAATTTAGATTCAGATTTTTGAGCAATATTAGAGCAATATTGTTTAGTGATTGACCGTATAAGCTACAAAAAAAAAAATATTCTATATATAATAAAATTACGATAAATTTAATATATTTTATTCACCTATTTAAAATATTATAATAAAAACTGTGTGTATGAGCACGCTGGATGAAAGAGAGACGAGCGAGGGAAAACAAAGAATTTTCGCACAAAAATATTCATGAAAATCGTGGCGAAAATTCACGATTTAAATATAAAAAAAAAAACAAGAAAAAAAAACAAAAATTTTCTTTCCTTTTTATCTTTATTGCGAATTGTATTGAAAATCGACATTCACCGAATTGGTGTTAAAAGCAAAGAATTTCCAATATTTTTTAATGCATTATAATAAGTTTTGTGTACTTGTAACATTAAAGCTTGAGATATACATACGTGCCATAATAATATCGAATATAAAAGATTATTTTTAAATAATAAAGAAATAAACTTCTCGCATTATGACAACTGAGAAACAAGAGTTCAAAAATTTTGTTTTTCTTTTGGAGTGAAAAACTTATATGAAGCCGAAATATACAAAAAAATGATTCTAAAGATTGAACAATATAATAAAGTATTAATAATAATAATAAAAAGTAAAAAGTAGAAAAACAAAAGGGATTTGAGGTTATAGGATTACTATTATAAACAATTATTTTATAAATAGGATAACATTGTACTGAAAGTGAGCAGGGTATAAAAAAATTGGGGAGAATTTCAATGAATTTATAAGAACCAAAATGTGTACGAATATTAAATCGAATATTTTTCCAAATGTTTATAAGTACACTGAAAAAAAAACCCATATCTAAGATGGTCATAAACCATTTCGACGGTCATATTTCTGCTTCGTAAATAAAATATTTGATAAGTCGCAATATTTTTGCTCAAAATAGAAATAATTTTTATTTTTATCTAATATAATCATTTCAATAAAGCTTATGGTCAAGTGCGATAAAATTATTTTGATAAAATAATAATTATTTATTAATAATTAAAATTAAGATAATTAATAATTATTTATTAATTATCTGAATATAAATTTTTGAAAATAATAAAAATTCAAATGAAAAAATTACCAAATGAGAAATGATTTATTTATAATGTGCTACAAATATTTCTCAATACTCCGAAAAATATTTTGAATTTCGCTACAAAATATATACAACATTCATGATATTTTTTTTATTCTAACTAGATAATTTATTTTAATAAACGGTTCAGAGGTATCACTAATTTGAAAATATTATAATTCTAAAACTGTTTTAAAGTATATTCAAAATAAAGGGGCAGAAAGTTCATTTATTTTAAATAAGGTATAAAGTGTGGTTGTTCCGATCTCGGATATAGTTTGTATCTGTTCTCTTAAAAAAAAAATATCTAATTCAGGCAAAATTTTTCTCAGTGTATCTAGATACTAGATTATAAAGTTATATAACAAATAAAATATTAAGTTACTATTCCAATATTATTGTTTGTTGTTTAAGTGTTTTTTTCGAATATTTGTGTACAAATATTTTTTAACAATAGCCCGGCAGCAATTTATCTTATTCGTATAGGTGTGTATTTTTCCTTGTTGTTTTACTGGACCTATATAAAAGAATTATGGGCATTTTATTTCTTTGTAAATGTTTTATTTTAAGAAAATATTAAAATAATATTTTTTATTTAATTCATATTTTACAGATATACATACTAGATAAATATGAATGAATAAATTTAACATGTAATTTAGAAGCTAACAATGAAAATTTTTGGGCATTAGCACTGTATAAGAATGTGCACTGTATAAGTGTGTACTCTATGGATTTTCTCTTGATATTGTTTTTGTTAACGAAATTTAGGTGTAATATTATAAATTTATCTATTACTTTATAATGCTGAAAGAGTAAGTACAGCTTAAATATGAAATTCATCAAGAATCAATTCGTCAAGAATCACCAAGTCTTTTCATTTAAATTGCTAAAATTAAAATAAAAGAATAAATTCTTATGTAGAGTGATTTAGTGCTGTAATTTCTAATTCCGCAAATTTAGTTCAACCTTAGTTCACTTTCAGTGCGATCTGAAAAAGATATTATGCTAAGCGTTGAAAAGAAACGAAATAATTTTAGTTGTCGAAACTTTTAAAGCATGACGCAAGATATGCATATTAATTGATCAATAAATTTTTTATTTAATTTGTAAATTAGCTTTTGACGCTTTTTATTTAATTTGTAAATTAGGTAAATGAAGACCCCTTTGATTTTATAATTTTAAAAGCGAGTGCTACAATAAAATCTAAAGTTACCGGATTTATCCTTGTGTACTGCCTTCAATAGAATAATTTTTTTTTATAATGCAATAATTTTTAAATGATGTTTATTTTTATATTGTTTATTTGCTTGCGATTGTTAAATAAATCCGCTATAGATTTTATTCAATTGAATTGAGTATTGTATTTTTGAATAAATGTGTATTGAGTAAAAAAAATAAATTTATAATATATGATTTTTTAATCGATAACTTTTCGATATGTTCTGTAACTATTACGGTGCATTACATGACACCAAAAAAGAAATATGAAGATAAGTAAATTTTTCAAAAATTCGAAAAATTTAGAAATTAAGGAAACAAGCCTGTATTAAAAATTAGAAAAAAAAGGACGGTAAGTTCATTTTTAGTTGTGTTGTCTTAATAATATAAAAGTTCTATATTAGTTTATATATTTGCGTGTAAGTCAAACTTTTTGAATAATTGCAATGTGATGCTGGCTATACGTTCAAAGTTAGAAGTTTTGCCTTTGGACGGTCACAGTATTAAACCGGGCGCAATCAACTGAGAATGTACCCAACTTCAGCCACAATTCATTAAACAGTATATCGTTACTTTTAACTGATAAATAAATTTATTTAGCTGATTTTTGTAAATTTATTTCGATTATTTTTGAAAATAAATTTATGGACTTCCTGCGCATACAAATGAAAAATTTGATTCTGTACTTTTAAGTTTAATTTATAAAATCAAAAGTGCCTCAAATATAAGGTGTCAAAAATTCAAATTTTACAAATTTCAAGAGGCGATAACTTGAGAGGGGGTGGAGATGGAAAAAAATTTTCTTGTAACAAAATGAACTATTTGTTAATGTCTAAAAGCTCCTTAAATTTCAAGCTTCTACAGGCTGGGGTCTAGAAGAAAAACAACATCAAAAATTTGGAAAAAAAGGACTTAAGATAACGGTAAATTTGAACGGCCATTTTGTTTTTCTAAAGTTTAACTATAGTATACCGCGCTAGGGGAAGCAAGCCTCTGTCTTTCTGTGTTTGCAAAATTTGAAAAATACTTATGGTTTCACTGCATTAAATAATTAAAAAATGGCATTTTTAGGGTTTTGGGGGGGTTTAACTTCTAGAGGGGGGGAGATAGGTAAAAATTTTGTTCTACGGAAATAAGTTTCTAGTAAAGATGTACATATTAAATTTCAGCTTTCTATCTTCAAGAATGTAGAAGTTTTGTAAACAAAATAGTGTCCACGGACGGACGGACTGACGGACGGACAGAGTGAAACTAATAAGCACTTTTTTTTAAAAAATTTTTGGAAAAGTGCTAAAAATAATTCAGACGTCTAATAGTATGCAATTTTACAATTATAAATTAGTGCAATGGCTAAATGAGGAAAAAACTATTTTGAAGTAGTTGACAACTAATTTGTAAATGGAATACTGTTTTGTGTTAATTCACGAAGTCCTATTACGTGGAAGTCAAAACTATTCTATAATTTTAAATAGAGAAGATTTGATGTTTAATTTTTATATAAGTGTAATTTTAATCAAGTTTAACAGTTTTTCTTTTACGTAATAGGCCGGATCAGTCTAAATTTTTAATTATTTACATATTTAACTTAGCTAGATCGTAAATTCTTTATAACTTTCAATAAATAATTTTCATTATTTAAATTTTCAGCTCGCTACCCTTAAAAATGGCTCCCTATTAAAAATTCTTAGAGAAATGTGCGTTTTATCAACTATACGTTATAAATTTTATGTATCGTGTATAGAATACCTTTAAAAATTATAATTTGGGAACACAAGACTATTCAAAATTATCTACGCGCATACATACATTTGTTTAAAATTACTAATCAGTAATTCTTAAGTATAATTAAATTTGAAAGAAATATTAAATAAAAAATCATTTTCGAATAATCAAACTTTAATAATAACCAATAAAAATAAATAATTTACGAGATTATAAATCATAATAAAGAATTCCTAAATATTTTCAGTATTATTTATGAAATTAGCTTGAAGGTTATAGTAAAATTTTCCAAAAGTAGTTAAGAGAAAAAACCACTGATTTTTTTTTAACAATAAAACAGGATTAAAAGATTAATATTATTTTTTATTTTTAATAATTCAACATAAAAATGAAAATTATTATTTGAAATTTTTTAAACATCTATATTAACAAGTAAATGAGAAGGTCATATAATGATCATTCAGAGAGCATGTGTGACAGATTTATGATTCTTGGAATAAGTAGAAAATCGATATGAATCTAAAATTTAGTATTAAAATTGAATTTAATTGTCAATCTCCGATACAAATTTATTATGATTGAAAAATTTTAATTTTTAAAATCTGTATTGTTCTTATAGTCGCAGAATACGTTAATTAAATAATGCCTAATCTACGTTATGATAAACTCTAAAATCGTCATTGGCGGTTGTTTATGCTTTTGTGCAAAGTATAACACATGAAAAAACTCATTGGGTCTACAATCAATAACGTTTCCGAGAATTTGATGATTTTTACATTTTAGCTAATGTTTATATTTAGCACGAATGCTTTATTTCCATTTTCAAGTCTCCCCATCCTATGCTGTTGCATTATTAGCATTATATAATATTGGTTTCATAAAAATTTCTTAACTGTTTGCAAATTTTACTTGATACGTGCTCAACTCAATCCTGTTAGCGCCATTTTTAGTAGAAATTTTGACTGACATGAAAATTTATATAAATCGATACAAAATTTCATTAAATCACAATACCATGAAACATCTTTATATTTCAAAAATTTTATATTAATCTCATAGTTGTACTGCAATAATATTTGAAAATTTTAAGCAAGAAAAGGCGAATATAATTAAATTTCCTTTTAAAATCAAATTATTTTGTTCAAAAAAGCATATTGGTAGTTAAATACCAAACAATAGCTATAATTTAATAGTCGAGAGCATCAAAATGTTAATTGGTTTCTGATTTGATACATCATTTTTAATTATACGTCTTGTAAATTTTAATTTTAATTTTTGTTTAAACCATAAAAATAAAATTCAACCCACTGTTGTTTTGCAAAAATGCTCTAAAAATGGGAACATTTATAGTTGTTTTTTTAACACTAAAAAATTTCAATATGAAATTTTATGGGTAGTGTATCATGTCTATCATAAGATGTTTATGTTATTGAGTATAAAGAACGAAAAATTGAATTGACAATTTTCTTGTTTTTTTTTCCTCTGCTCAATCCCTTGAGCTATCGATGCAAATCCCTTTGACAAAGCTTTTCTATCACACTCTGTAATTTGCTAATTGTATTCTTTGCTCCGTAGTTTAAATCCTGTGTTAATTAATTATTAACACAGGATTTAGACTACGATCTAATTTAGTCTAAATCCTCTCTTAATTAATTGTGACACTATCGAGTCGCTACTTAATCACGTAATGAACCTTTCCGTAAACTCTGAATGCTAACCTGTAGTTTTGTATTTTATTGAAAAGTAAAAATGTTGAAAAACCATTTTTATTTACTGCATGAATAAATTTAGTCGAATGTCTTTCCCTTTATATTCATAGTTTTTTTATGGGAGGATTCATTCATACATATGCATGCAATCACCATTTCAGAATAAAGTATATATAAAATTCTTAGCGTTTATATAAAACATAATCAATAAACATGAACGTTTTGAGTTTCAATTCATATGTTAATGAATAATTCCTTTGTTATAGAGTAACATTTCAATACAGAATGATTATATACGGGTTATTTCCAGTGAACATTATGTCTTAATTATTAAACCATCAGAATTAAACTCAGATCATTAAAACTTTTATGAGATTTTTGAAATTTTCATTTTTGCACAATTATCATTTTATGTCAGTGCTAAATTATGTTTTTGAAGATTTATATTTGTATATTCGTATTTAAAAATTATATTGGAACAAGGATTTTTTTTATTTTTAATGAATAATTTATAACTATTTTAGTAGTTGAAAATGTATGCCTTGCAAACTAAAAACATGGCATATCAGAAATTTTGAATCAAATTTTTTGAAAATTTGTAAATATAGGAATTTAAAAAATTTTTTTAAAAAGGTCGGGTTGTTTTAAGATTGTCTTTTAAGTTAAAACTTAAATGGCTGTTCGAACGACTACAAATTGGTTTTGTTTAGTAGGATCTTATGGAATTTAAGTTGCAAAATATGTCATCGACATTTTACGTCAACGAAAACTGGGACGAACAGAATAAAACCTAGAAGCAAAACTTTTTCAATTACATATTAAAACAAAATCTCGCAAATAATTCGCCTAATTAATTTTTAAAATTTCAGTTCAATCGAAACCATTTACATAATAATTGCTAAATTATATACATATACAATTTAGAAAACAGAGTGACTAATCTCTTTTCTGACATTTTATAACCAATATTTACCCACATTATTATTCCAATAAACAAAATTTAATGTGGTAGTTGTTGTATTGAAATTAAAACTATCAGTCCAAGACTGGTGAAACTAAAATTGAACGGCTTTCAAATGAGCAACGAAAATTTCAGCAATTATGAATCTATAACGGTTTTCCCGAAACCTTTATTTTTGCAAGTACAAGATCAGACCATAAACGTGCACCATAGTTTATAAAAAACGACATTCTTTGGGGCATGCAATGGCGCCTTAATGAATGACGAAACAAGTTGAACAGAAATAGTATGAGATTTTCAAATTTGGTAGCTGACATTTTATTCCAATAAGAGAATTAAATCCGTAAAAAAACTGCGTTCGCTACAAGCTCAGCTTAAAATTTTTAACAAAACTTAAATCAAGTAAAAAACAAATGCTTCTTATACAAGCTAAAGTAAATGAACTATTTGTGGTGGTTTGAACAGTAGAGAAACGCTTTCAAAACAAACAACTCTTCCATGATTTTTTTTTTATGATTTTGGAAGAGCACTTATAATTAATTATTTCCTGTATTTTGTGAAACTATGAAGCCTTTTAATTATAGCAAGACGTATGAAATTTTCACATCCAAGTTTTGTTTTTTTTCTCACTTAATCATCGACGTTATGCATAATTACACAATATGTGAAAATTTAAATTTTATGACAAAATTTTTATATGACTCTCCTTGTCAGACATTTTCTTTAATGTTTAGTAATTCTTTATTGCACTATGAGGGTTTACAAAAACAAAAATTTACCTGAAGCTTTTTGAATGAATATTCAATTGAATTGAATGAAGAAGATAATATCGTTTTCGTTTTGTATCATTATTTTATCGGGATTAAAGCACAAATTATAAAAACAGTTTTTATGGCTTGGTAATAAGAAAATATTTTATGAACATCGATCTATAATGTTAACTTAATTTGCATTAATTTTACGTCTTTAACCATTACCATATTAATGATATTGTGAATAATTGAGTGATTTCTACTGGAAAAGGAGAAGGAGTGTTAAGAATAAATTCTTACAAAGGAAGAAAAGAGTAAAAGATTGTTACCATTTACTGATGTTTTTATGCTGCAAATAAGGAAAGTTTCGATATGAGAAGTTTTTCTATTGCTGGTTTTGTTAGTAAAAGTCAATTATAAGTGGAAAATGTGGCAAATGAATTCGAATTTTATGTAAGTAGCGTAATTATTTTAAAAGTATGCAATTTAATTTAAATACAATTTTAAATTAACAAAAAAAAATTCAAATATTTTAAGATTTTATTCACCTTTTTTATTTTGAACTTTGTTTTCCTGATATTTAATATTTGTTGTTCTACAACTTATTTATTTTTAATATTATGTGGCTAGTCAATTTTTACTAAATGGTCCAAAATAACTCTTATAAAAGCAATAAAAGTAACATTTTTCCAAATATTTCGGATACTATTTTTGACTGGAATAAATTTTTTGATGAAAAAACAATTTCAAATGAAATATTAAAAGTAATGGACATTGTCTAGGACCAAATTTAATTATTACCGACCGTATTGTGTATACAATAGAAAGGTTAGGTGATGGCAACACATTTTGCATATCGAGTTTTCGGTGGGAATGCACTTCTACATAGTAGGGAAGTGTAAGTAAACTATTTTTAGCAACCTGTCGGTCCGTCGGTCTGTCGGTCTGTGTGTGCACGCGTGTATCTCAAGTTCGGCTGAACCGATTATGATGAAATTTTATATGTAAGTTTATTTCGACCATGGCACGTATTGATCAACTTTTGGGATATATCAGGCCTCGGGAACTGCACTTTTTAGCGGGCCGGTTTTACATTTTTAAGCATTTCCAAGAAAATATTCAACCGATTAACTTGAAATTTCAAATATAAGCTCAACTCGACCGTCCGCGAAACCTTCTAACTTTTGGAAGAAATCAAGTGTCAGCAACTGGACGTTTACTACGGGCCAAATATACATTTTTGCGTATATAAAGAAAAATAATCAACAGATTTCAATGAAATTTAATATTTAAATTCTTCGTATTAAAAAAATGAACATATAAATTTTTTGGAAAGATCAGGGCTCAAAAACTAATCTGTAGGACGATTTCACATTTTTTACCATATCTACGGAGCGAATTCATGGGATTTCTTGAAATTTTATATTTGAGTTCTGGTTGTTAGCGAAACTAACTGGAGAGAATTTCAGGGAATGCGGGTAGCACAAAACTAAACTATACTAAGAGTCAAATTTACATTTTTCTAAGTATGTTAACTATAAGCTTACTAATGTCCTAAAAATTGGAAATAAGTATTTAACAGATATTTTTATAATATTCTGTAACATTTTCACTTAACTAGACAATACAAATTGCGGTCGGTGATGTGCTGAACACATCAGATTTTTCAGTTGAATATAATAGAAAAAATATTTTTTCATTTCCGCTTTCTTTTCGCGTCTGTTTACAAAACTTCACTATATCATGACTAAGGATTGAAGTTAAAATTCAAATTTTTTAACAATCTATTGTGTCACAATTACGGTGATTTTGAAATTCTGGAAATATAAGAACATTGCGCCTTCTTTCCTCTATCCTAAAGTAATAGCATAGCGACTAGATGCCAGTTTGATATCAGCATGTCAATAAACTAATCAAATCAACAATATTATAAATTTGCTTTTTAATATATCTTGATATCATTTTCGCGAAAAAATTTGAAATCTTAATTGCTTTATTTAGCAAATTCCAAAGATGGTCGAGAGTCTCATTGTGCAATAATTAATTTATTTAAAATCATAAATATTAGTTATATATCTGTAACAGGGAGAAATTTTTACAAAAATAACTTTCTTGGAAAAAATATAATTGTAATAGCCACAATAGCTTCTTGATTCAATTAATTCAATAGTAATTTCTTTCAAGTTTTTATACCCCACCAAGACGTATGAATTGGAAAACAAGACTTTACAAATAATTGAATTGATTTGAGTTTAAATAATTTTGTAACGCTGTATTTTTCTAATTTGGCAATTTCTTTTATTATATTATGACAGAAATATAACAAAAGCAAAATTTTGAGTTAAGGATAACACACTTTCCAGCAAAGGCAGGCGAAACTCTTCATCCCTGAGCTGTTAACGTCTAAGAGAGCAGAGGTCAAGTTGATGGTCCGCCTCCTCACTGGGCATTGGAGAATGTGTTATAACTTATAAAAAGTGGGACAATATAGGAACCGTTTGTGCGGATTTTGCCATGGGGAAGATGAGACGGCTGAGCTTGTTCACTGCTTTTGGGGGGATATGTGATGGCGCTCTCTAATTTATAATTAGTGGTATGTTACAGTAAGTTTTTATGACTGCCGCGACCCGCTCTGAGGATGATCCCTGCCGATCTATAAATTTAATCTAGTCTAACACTTCCTAACAATATATTCAATCCTTCAATATTTTTAATTGATTTAATAAATTTTTTTTTAAATAATTGGATTAAACGCTTTAACAAAACTAAAAATATAAAAATTTTTTGAACTAAATTCATTTTTCAATTTAAAAATGAAATATATTAATCAAAATTATTAATTAAATTAATAAGGTTAACAGAATGTTTTCATTTTTATTATTATTAAACAAAATCAAAATTGAATTGTAAGCCTTTTTCTTACACATTATTTAAATAGATTCCTTTTTTACCATAAATTACAAAACTCTTCAAAATTTATATTTCCCTATATTCTTAGCATTCATGTATACAAAATAATTTCAAAATTCTTCATTCAAGAATTCAAAAATAATTTGATTTTTCAATATTTTAAAAAAAAAATTATTTTTCAATGAATGTGCACATTAAAGTGTTGAAATAATTACGTTTTATTTTATCCTTTAATTGTTTCCACAGGTGTCTTTCATATTTAAAATTATATTGTTGTTTACATATAAATTTTTTTTCTAAAGATGAATTTACAAAATATGAAATCAACTTATCATCTTCATTTTATTATAATAGTTATTAGCCTTGTTATCCTGAAGAAGCCATGAATAGATGAAAATTTCTATCAAAATTATAATCAAATGAATATAATAAAAAAAATCTGATGTGGTCAGCAAATAACCGACCGCAATGTGTATTGTCTAGTTAAGTGAAAATGTTACAGAATATTATAAATATGTCTGTTAAAAACTTCTTTCCAATTTTTAGGACATTAGTAAGGTTATAGTTAACATACTTAGAAAAATGTAAATTTGGTTCTTAGTAGAATTTTACTTTATGCTACCCGAATTCCTTGAAATGCTCCCCAGTTAGTTTCGGTAACAACCAGAACTCAAATATCAAATTTCAAGAAATTCCATCAATTCGTTCCATAGATATGGTAAAAATGTAAAATCGGCCCGCAAATCTGTTTTCAAGCCCTGATCTTTCCAAAACATTTATATGTTATTTGTTTTAGTACAAAGAATTTAAATATTAAATTTCAATAAAATCGGTTGATTATGTCTTTTTATATACGTCTAGTTGCTGGCACCTGATTCCTCCCAAAAGTTAGGCGGTTTCGCGGACGGTCGAGCTGAAATTATATATGAAATTTCAAGCAAATCGGTTGAATAGTTTCTTTAAAATGGTCTAAAATGTAAAACAGGCCTACTAAAAAGTGCAGTTCCCGAGGCCTGATATATCCCAAAAGTTGATCAATCCGTACCATGGTCGAAATAAACTTACATATAAAATTTCATCAAAATCGGATCAGCAGAATTTGAGATACACGTGCACACACAGACCTACAGACCGACGGACCGACAGGTTGCTAAAAATAGTTTACTTACACTTCTCTACTATAGAGAAGTGCATTCCCACCGAAAACTCGATATGCAAAATTTGTTGCCATCACATAACCTATCTATTGTGTACACAATACGGTCAATACGGTAAAAAGAGAAAAAAAGAAACAAAAAAGAAAAATTGTTTTGATCAAATCAATGAATAATGATAATTTTTTAGAAAATTCCTGCAACTCCTTCAAAAATTCCAATGTCTTTTACATATATGTACGTAAATAAAATATATGAAGGACAAATACCTGCGTACAAAGTATAAAGTAAAAAAAAAATGTGATGAATTCAAAACACTAAACCAATTGTTAAAAACGACCCCATAATAAACTATTGTGAATCATTGCACAACATAGAAAGATGAGATCAATTTATCATAGTGTTACCTTTGTGAATCTACTCAATATTTTTTTTTTACTTTCATATTCACTTAATAGATAAAATTGATTTAATCGATTGATTTATTGAAATCTCATGTTTACCGCTAAACAATAAGATGCGTGGTAAATTTGACAATTAAAATTATAGTTATTGTATACATACACACGTACATATTTTATATGCCGTCATTTCATAAATGCTTAAAGAAAAATTATGTTTTCTTTACAGTTTTTAGTGTCGGAATTTTGTTGATTTTATTGTAAAATTAAATTAATTTTTTTCCCTTCAATAATTTAATGTTTAAATTTTTAAAAAAATATTATGATAAATTTTGATAAATTTATTCGTATTATTATGAAAATAATTTATAACAAGTTTTTTATTTATAAACAAAAATATTGCAGAAGTGGTCGAATTTTTGACAAATTTTAAAAGTGAAAAATTTCAATTTGAATGAGCATTTCATTTTCTATTGCACGTATATTCTCTAGATTTAGCAATTTTCTAATTATAACTCCAAAATACTTCATTTGATTATAAAATAAACAAAAATCATGTTTATGTGCCTAAAACAAGTCATTTTCCCCATACTGTTTTCTTCTTTGACAAGATATATGAAGAGTTTTGAATAAAACTAGCATTTTGAAAATGGTTTCACAAATAAGCTCAAGAAGCTCATACTATTGTCTCTATAATTGGTTTTAAATTAAATTGGTTTCTTGCACTAAAAAATTGTAATTTAAACGCTTATAACTCGAAAAGGAGAAAAAAAATTAATAAACTGCTCGATATTCTGAAATCTTACTATACTTAAGCCATCATTTTCTTACAAACATAAGAAAAACCCAATTTAATCTAAGAAGGTAGGTCAAAAGGGTGTTATTACACATTTGACATAAATTTTGAATTTCGTTCAAAATAATGTGGATTTCTTGCTTTTGCATACTCTTAGAAGTGTTATTGAAAAGTATTGCTTTTAAATACCAGAAACATTCAATATTGTATGACTATAAAAATAAATTTTAAAATTTAAGTTTACTGCTGAACTTTGAAAAAGATGCAGTATTTCTTGAAAAAGAATGATTTTCATGATATTTTGTGATTTTCGAATTTTAATAATTTTAGTAATTTCATCAAGTTCATATTTATATAAATAATTTTGCCACCACTGTACTTTACACTTGCTTTTACTTAAAAAATAATAAAAATAATTTTTTTTTTTTTAAATAAACACATTTAAATCACTCACTCATTCATTTTTATTTTTAAAAAATCACTTGATTTATCGTAATATTTTCATTCACACACATATTATTACTTTTGTAGTTTATAATAAATTTATTTTCATTTTCAATATTTTCCATATTACAATTAAATTTTTATAGATAAAGAGAGAGAAAGAAAAAAAAAGAATTGAATCATGCTGATTTTGTAAAAATTTATTTGAAGTGTCGATAAATTGGCAGGTATTTGTCAATTATTAAAACACTTATTGTAAACGCAAACGAATCTATGAACTTACACACACCTTTATTATGTATTGAATATATGCGCATTTGAATGTGCATTTATATAAACATAATTATGTATGTATGTGATGTATACGTACCTATACAATTATGAATATGTATAAAAATTGAACGCGTGGTTACAATATACACAGCTAACAGCGGGCAACTAGAAACGAAAAATTTAACTGAAATAAACCGCCAACTAGCTACATAATATAAATAATCTAAAATTATAGAATATTATGGTGTAGCTTTTATTTCAATATTCAAATATTTTATTATATACTCGTATAATGTTCAAATAGGTTTCATATTATGAAAGGTGTTCACTTCTTTTACAACAATTAACAAAGAAATTGAAAATTAATTTAAGAAATGACGGAGAAAAAAAAATACCAAAAAGAAATCATTCGCCGCCAATATATTGTATCCATATATACAAATCGACATACATACATTTTCAAACTGCAATATATGCTTTTATTTTCAATTAGAAAACCTATTGAAACGTTTCATCATGATTAATATAATTTTATTTATCCGGATTCAAAAGATTTTTCATATATCGAAACATTTATTTTATTCTTTGGGTCACAATTATAAGCGCTGACACTTTATTAAATTAATCAAATTAATTTAATTATTGTTAAAATATTTATGATTTTTCAATAGGAAATTGAAAGATTTGTTATAAAAAATGCGTGTTACAAAGTCATGTTAATGTCCTTTTTTCTGGTTTTATCAAAAATGTTTAAAATTTTGTACTTCAATATTATTATTCAATTTTTATTATTGAGACTAGCATATTATAATTAGATTTATTGTTAAGGTGTAGTATACTTTTATACATTTGTAAATTAGAATTAATCAAATAAAATATAGTGTTTTAGAAAAGATAAGAAATACGAAATAATTGTGAGTAATATGCATAAATGTAGTACTTCAATGATTCAAGAAGAAGGAGTATTAAAAACAATGTACCAGAAGAAGTAACAGGAGCAGGGATTGACTATTTAAATACATAGGAACAATGTAATGCAATAATTTCTAAATTTGTATAAAAATTGTAAGGGATGTTGGACATTATTTATACGATGGAATTTGAAGAATGTTTTCAACTCTTGTTATGATACAATTTATTTGAATATTAAACGTTCAAATTTTAAAAAAATCGCTAAAAGAAACAAAATTATTTAAAAATTTGGAAAAAGACTATTGAAATTATTCAAAAATTTGAAAAATCTTTATGACACGGCGGTGTTTTTTCAAATTTATCAATATATTTTTTTGATATATTCTATTTGCTGTACTTATAACCTTGTCAATTTCCTGATCTTCTTCAGCTGATAGTCAAACTGCGTTAAATAACATAAGAAAAAAGCAAAAAACCAAAAATTCATTTGGAAAGTATTTTGTAGTATTCCACTAAAATGGTTTTTAATTAAAAAATTTCTTCTATATCATTTTTAGAATTCAATTAAAATTCTGTGAAAAAAATGTGCTTATTATAGAGTTTTAATCTGTTCAACCATCTGTTTATGTGCGCCTGTCCGCCAATATTCAAAATTTCTACACGATTTAAGATTAAAGAAATTTCAAATTTTATACACAAATGAATTTATTATGAAATTTATTTCTATAAACAGAAAAATTTTTATCTATTCTTACCTATTTATAAAGGTTTCTGTCGAAACCACAAACATTTTTTAAACTCCGCAAACGCAATTTTTTGTTTATTCTACTACTATAATAATGGCAAAATCTTATTTTAAATTAACTGTTATGTTAGACTCTTTTTTTTTCTAAATTTTTAATATCGTATTTTTTCATAGACTGCAGGAGACCTAATATTTTTTTTTACTTTCTTTACCTTCCCGGTGCTATTGCCCGTGTAGCTAAAAATTGCCAAAATTCCATTTTTGAGAGGTCACTTCTCGCGAAAACGGTAAGTTATTTCTTATATTATGTGATAAAGATGTCCTTAATCCAAATTAACCGAACAATTTCAGTGATTTGTTTCTTTTTTTATTTCGTTCTCATCCCAAAAGTATGCAATAATATATGGTACATTAATATGATACTAATAAAACTATGTAAATGTGTGGAACTTTTTCAAAAAAAAAAAAATTTTAACGTTTGGAAATGTGCTTCATTATAAACCATTGGTGTTATACGAATTTTAAAGCAAACTAAAATAGACGGCATTATGAAATTTGTTTTACATTCAGAGCATTTCATAAAAATATTGCGCGTTACTTTATGAAAACTTAGACTTCAACAAATAAAAATTTGAAATTTTAGTTTAGTTGCCTAATTTGAATGCTTTTTTTTTGGGTAATGTGCCGCAAGTAATATTAATTTTTCTTAACTAAAAAAAATAATCAATTTGGCAAATCAGCTATATTATGGTTGCTTTAAAAATCATTTAAATATTTCTGATGTTTGAATCTCAACTCCAAATATTATAATTAGTAAATGCTGAATGAATTAAAAGACGCAACGATACTTTTCATTACAAGATCTCTTGAGCTATCACTATCACTATATACATAATTGATTTACACTTAACTGAAGAACAGCTTACCTATAGATAATCGTACTAGAAACTGTTTTGATATTATTTTCAATCTAAAATTAGCATTTCTGAAGTATTTTACTTTATGATATTCCAAACTTGATTAATCGATGCTATTTCCTATTTGTTTTAAAAAGTAGAAAAAAAATTTTTACGCTTTTATTCAGGAAATTAAACAAAATGATTTAAAATGCACAATAAACAAATGAAGTTTTTCTGAAATTCCTTAAAAAAAAAAACGAAAAAGCGGTTAAAAATTTAAATAAAAAAAAAGGTAATTTTAATTTTTTTTTAAATTTCGAACAAAATGAAAAAATTTGGAACGCAAACTACGATTTATGAAATTTTTGTATTGAGTTCCTATTTTTTTTCTGTTCATAAATTTTATCCAAAAGTGTTGTTTATAAAAACAGAAAAAACAAAAAATAATTGGTTTTTTTCGTCGCTTTTTCAAAATTTTAAGCTAAAATTGACTGTCATATTTGAAATATTACCATGTTTCAATTTATTCAACATAATTTATATACAACATATCATATATAGACCCTTCCTCAACAACACCTTTTTGTTATATTAACCTTTCATTTACTTACATTTCATTTTTATTTATAATATTTTTGCAGCACTAAAACAAAGCAATGATTGAACGGATAAAGGAAATTTTTCTTCCTTGTCATTCCAAATTCTTCATTAAATTTAAATAATTTTGCAAATTTATATTAAAATTAAGCAAAAACATATTATTAAATTAATTTAAAATTCAAATATAACATTAAAACTTCCTAAGAAATTTTATTTGCAAATTTTAGCTCCAATTATAAATTTTGCTTAAACTTCTATCTAGTCGGATAACATAATAAGAAAATTGCTTACATGCTTCGTGGTGCTCAGACCCATTATTGTTACAGTCATACTTCATGTTATGTATGTCGATTTTTCTATATTGAATTTAAGAATTGTAGTAATTGTAATTTTGTAGTAAGCGTAGTGAGCGAAACCTTTTGGAAGTTCCTAAGCGTTACCAATAAATTGAATAACACAACCCTGTTGCTTCTTAACAATTTTAGCTAAAATTTAATTTATGATTGTAATTTCATTTAAAAATAATTAAATTCGAAACTTTCGTTCGAACTATTTGACAGCTGATTTATTCTGATTATGTGCATACATATATATGGTAGATTAAATATTACTCTTTAAAATATTAAGCATTCTTCCTACAAGTGCAATATGCATTAAATAAAAAAGTGATCTGACCAAAAATTTTAAAAATTAATTCGCTTATAGTAAATTTTTTCATTTAAAAGTTTGATTGGTATAAGTATATCAACACCGCTTTGCGACGTAGCGTCGAAAAAACATTGGCGAATAAATGTGACGTCACGCATTGAACATTATCAATTACATTTTACCCACACTTGCAAAACAAAAAATTATTTCTAATTGCGACGTCTTTCTTTAGCCGAATTTTTGGGTATCTCAATCAATTATAGACGTGAAGCAAAGTGTTGGTAAATTCAATCTCGTCAAAAAATTGTACTAAAAATTTTTCAAAAATTAAAAGATAAAATTAAAATTTCATAGTAAAAAATTGTAGTTCAAAGATCTCATTTTAAAAAAAAAATTCTTTTAATAATAAGCAACTATTTGTAAAAGGTTATTAAATCACGGTTTAAAAGGTAATAAAAAAAAATATAAAAATTCTTTTTCACATTATTAGCAATTCCTATAAAAAAAAAATATCTAAATTAACAGTGAGATTTAAATTCGGTTGTACTACAATACACCCGCATCCTATCGTTTTATGTAAGTACATACAGGAAAACCTATACATGCATTCTAAAAACATAGGTTAGAGTTGGTTCAAGGGAGATAATCTGCATAAATGCACTTTGTATAATTGAATAGTTCATTAGATTAAAAATTGAAGTAGTGGTGCTTGGTAATTTTTATTTATTTTTTTCTTTCTTACTAGAATATTATTGTGTTATGGGTTATTTATACAAAAATTACTTGACATTTTCTTGTACAGAGTTTTTGTTGGAACTGATGTTTTTTTTTGTTGCTCTGTTCACGATTTTAATAAAGTGATCATTTATTGATATGTTTATTAAACAAAGATAAAAGAAAAAACTCTAAAAATAAGTAAAATAAAATAAAATTTGTTAACATGAAAACCCGTTTACCATATTAAACCAATAAATACCATTCAAATTGGCAATCTAAACAAAAATGTGTCTGTTAAAAGTTTTGCTTTTACTTAGATTTTTATTTGTACTTTTTAGTGCATTAAATAAATGAAATGTGGATATTAGTTCCATTCCATCTACCCACTTATTCGTTTGTGTTTTCGCTTTTAAGTGAAACTTCTACACTTTTTTAACTAAATGATTTCTTTCTGAAAATTTTTATTTCCAATCATTCCCTTTCATCTTGTACCCCAAAAGGTGGCCTAAGAACGTTATTTTTCTAAAAGTTCAAATGAAATGCCGAAAATGGAAATTTTATTAATTTCCTGAAATAAGTCTTCAAAATATGTAAGTTTTATTATACATATATGAGCACTGCTTTTTTTCGTAAAAGTTTTATGCTGTTATGTCTTAATAGTAATGCAAGAATGCGTATAGTTCTGGAAATAATTCCATTACTATTTCCTTCTAACTCGGACTGAAACTGGAAACTTTATTTTTTGACATTGATTGAAATGTGCTATTTTGAATTTTTTTTGGTATAAATCTTGTTTGAACATTTTCTTTTCTAAAGAACATACCAAAAAAAATATGTTCTACTAAAAAATTTTATATAAAAAATTTGCATTAAAAAAATTAGATAAATATGTTACATTCATATATGAGGGACTAAAATAGAAGCAATTGATACGCGAGCTGGAACTGGAATGTTTTTTAATAATTTTGGAATGAAACTTTGAATATGATTTTAATGCGGTCAATAAAAATCGTTTCGATTTTTAACGCAAGTTGAATCGCAATATCACTGACACCACGAATCAACGAAGAAGGGGGAGGAGTTTTTGATGCCCCTTCTATAGAAGTGTGCAGGCCTCATAGAAAAGAGAGAGAGAGAGTCTCTGGATAGCTTCATCTTGAATGCAGGGAAGCTCCAAAGAACTAATTTCTCCAAATTTATTAAGGAGATAGATCTTGCATGTTTGATACATAGTCGGAGGAAAACACAATAGATCGTACTAATCATCAAAGTGCGACGTAGCTCTAATTCCCCAAACCAATATAATTTATCTTTTATAGTGCAATGTATGAATTGATAAGTTATAGTATTCAATTTGTAGCAATGCAATCAAAACTAATCAGTCCTTTCAGTAGTTAATAATAAAGGATATCATAAGTTTATATATATCAGTAGTTAATAATAACTATCATAAATTTAAAGTCGTCAACGAAAAACCCAGCATTATAGTTTTTTATATATTATATTTGGGTGTTTTTTTTTTACAAAATATAATTTTCAAAAATATCTTCAAGTTTCTAAAATTTACTACAATTAATTTCTAAAATTTACTACAATTTAATGAATTAATTTTTATGTAAGAATCGATGAGCAACAGACATTATTGAGTGTATCAGAAATGGAATAACAGGATCAGAATAGTTTTTAGTTAATATTGTATAATTCGAATATATGTCGGTAAAAGAAGTTGAATTATCGAAAAAAAAGAAATTTCTTCCATTTATAAAGAATTAAAGAAATGAACTTTAACTTTAGTTTGGAATGTTGTTTTTTGCTTTATTTTCTGAAGATGAGGGCAGAGAAATCATAATTTTTTTATGCTAACCATATTGTATATTTTATTAATTTTAAGTGGCTTAATTTTGAAGATTGAATAAATTTTTTTTTTTAAAAATTAGCGGAAATACAAATTTTTCATTAATTCTTTGGAAGAAGTCCGGAAATTCACATAAATTTTGATTTTTAATTACAAATAATTCAAAAGTGAAAATTTTCTCATCTATAAATTTATATACAATTAAATTTGAGATTCATTTTGATTTCTAATCCTAATGTTTTGCAACAATAATTTTATTCCCTACAACACATAGTTAAAATCGCTTAAATTCACACATATTCTTATGTTAATGATGCAAATATTTTAAGAATTAAATCATTAAAATAATTAAACAAATAAATACAAAATCATGCCATATTTTTTTCCTCTTAAATAAAAATTATTTTTAATTATTTTTTATAATAAAATGGAATTTAAAATAAAATATGGCATTATTCATAAAATTTATTAAACATTCGTCAGCTTTAATTTTTTTGACAATTGGTTGAGAAATTCATTAAATTAAGTACAAATGTGTCAGAGTGTCTATAATATTAAACCCTCCCAGATTTTTAAAAAATTACATTAATACCATATGAATATATACATAAACATACATATAAAATATAATATTGTATGTCAACATACATAATACATTAATAGCACATAGAGAGAGAAAAGAGTTCTTATATTTTTCGCCGATCGAGGGGCAAATCAAATCAAAAAAACTCAAAGGAATTCTAGCAATTATTACAATTAAATATCAAACATGTTTATGTTATTAGAGACAACTTTTAACAAAATATTCATTTTATTTTTTATAATTTTATAATAATATGTTAGAATTTTTATTATGCATGGCTGATTTGAAACTACCATTTAATAAAAGATATTTAATAACAATAATAATGAGCTCAAAAGATCCCTTCTCTTTACCGTCTATTAAATTCTCGAATTCTATTTAATTATTTCAAACAAATTCAATTACATTTTTATAAACGTATACACAGACACAATATAATATTATTATGAAAAAGAACAATATATTTTAAGCATGGTAATTTATTGTTTATTTATCCCTCTCTTTTTATATATACATATGTTAGAGAAAAAATATATGGCACTATGACTATATACCTAGTACCTATAGTTTATTTTATGTATAAAAAAATATTTTTTGTATTTAATTGTTCTTTAAACGTACATTATTATAAAAAAGATACAAATATGTGTGTGTATGTACATCTAGTGGTAAAGTAAGATGGAAAAGAGGATCAGATTCAATTCAATTTGGGTTTTATTTTTTCGTTCTTGCAGTACTGCGTAATGATATGAGCGCTCATGCGATTTTATGATCTTTGACTTTGACTTTATTAATGATCGTTTTAAGTTTATTAAATAGAAAAATAATAAAAAATTTATTAGGGATAATATTAGGGATAATGATTTTGATTTAAATTTATAAATAGTTTCTGTAATTACAATTGAAATTGTTGCCGTTTTCTATTATTGTAAAAGTAGAAAATTCTTTGATTTCTTTGTGTTTAATAATGTGAAAATTTAACTGTTTGATTATTAAAATTGATAAAATTCTAATAGTTTTCAGCGTTAATCGGCTTAAGTGGGAAATAACTATTGCGAGTGTTGATTCATCGACTTAAGTTGGCTCGCTAACTGCTTTGAAAATCGATGTTTGGATTCAAGGTAATAGGATGGAAAATAAGTACTTAAAAATCAAAAGAATACTCGTTATAATGTTATCGTTATTATATCCTGCACTTTCTCGAAGGGTATATTAATTTTTTTTATGGAGTTTGTAACCTCTTGAAGGATTGGTTGATACTTCTGCCATATGAACATGTATATAATATTCTCGCACGTTCTAAAATTCTGGTAAAATTCAGATATGTCGCTCCGAAAACATGATAAGTTAAAAACGAATAATTCAATTGACACGAAACTTCAACAAGTTCTTCATTTTGTGCCAAGGATGGGTGTTATTATAGCTGAACTAAATCGGACAGCAAATTTTTAAACCCAGATTGTCAGGGTAAAATCAGATTAACAGGGTATAATTCGATCCATTTATACCGACTGAAACGGTTTTACTTGTTTACAATTTCACGTCAGGACTATACTATGAAATTTATATTAAAAAAAAAACTACAATATTATTTATATTCGCAATATCTTAGTTTTGTTATTGCATTACAAGCAATATTACGTAATATTTCACTTATACGAAGTAAACAGATGTAAAAATTCGTCAAAATATCTAACATTAATAGCGTTTACGACAGTACTTATACAATAGTAGTAATAACATTGATAACACAGTCATATAAAAACAAAATTATGATTATACATTTTATGCTACTACACTTAAAAATGAACGGCAACTTTAATTACACTATTTTATTGTATAGAATCACAATATGAATTCTTATTTTAATGCGCGCAATATTATATTATATGAAATTGTTTTCGGAGAGCAATGTAAAACTGGTTGTTTTACCGCATTTATATAAACCGCTTAAACTCGTTATAAATTCTTATTAGGATTTGAACATACTTGGCGATGAATTTATAAATTTTTGAAATGATTTATATTCCAAAAATTATACAAGTAAATAAGTAAGTAAAAAAAAAACAAAAATACAAAATTAGAATCCTTTTTGAATTATACAATTTATACAATAACGATCTTTCCTGTAAAATTTTCAACTAATTCCATAGTTTTGTTGTTTTTTTTATAACAATGACTTGTAAGACATTATTACAAACACGTGAATAAAGATTAATGTAAGTTTATTTAACGTAATGGCATTCAACTGAAAATTTAAAGATTTAAAAAAGAAGTAGGCCAAAATAAGCATTCATAGTTATAAAAATATATGGATAGTTTAGGACCTTAATAGATCATTATACTATTATTGTATGCAATGTGAAATAAATAATAATTAAATGTAATAAATATTATTTCGTTTCCTTAAAATTATTTAAAAATTAAATTTTAATTTGTAAAAATCATTAAAATTTTTGGGTCCGATTTGTTGTTAATTTTTTTTTTTAAGTTTGAAGTAATAAATTTGAACTCTGAATGTAATAACGATTTATTCTTTTTATTAAAAAAATAATTTAATTTTTAATGTTTGAATAATTATAAAAAAAAAACTGATGTGATCAAATGAAATTAAATCATATAAGACTGCAAATAAAAAGTATAAAACTATATTTGTTAGTTTTATGGGTGTATTTACTACTTCAGCGAAAGTGTTGCACAAGATTAAACCCTTATAAGTAACAAGATTAAACCTTATTAATAAATTTTACGTCAATTTTATATAAAGAGTTTATTTACGCTTACCTGCCATGTAGAAGTAAGCATTTTTAACATAAGTTAGAGAAAACGAGGGTGATGGAAATACTTGCTCTAGAAATTAACTTTTTTTTGTAAGTTCTACTGTCAAAGGACAGCACTGCAAAATGTTATCCTTATAATTATGTTGAAGGTTTTGAAAATTTTTGAAACGAATATGGAAGTGGTTTAATTTTCAGCATTTATATTAAATAATTAAATAGTTATTGATGGGATGATCAGCGAACACTAATAATTTCAAAGTAGAAATTTTAATAACTATCAAGCTTCTAATCATAGTTCTTTGAGCTCAGATTTTGTCTTCCTATACTTTATAAAAACCAAATTAGATTGAAATTTATTGCAAAACATAACAAAAAGCATAAGTTCTAGATCATAAAATTTATTTTGTAAAATGATCTATTAATCAGAATCTATTGTATTTTGTTCTTAATTTTCGAAAAAAATTTTCAAGTAGGTGCTATTGTGTTGTATCATCTCATAGTACCTCTGTTAAATGCTTTTATTAGAAAAATAAACCAATTTCTTTCCTCTTTGTTGAAATTGGACAATTTTATTTCAAAATAAAACTTTTAAATAGCATAATATTTTTATAAAACATTCTTACAAATAATTTTAAATTACATTTGATCCTTTTTTTTATAATTCTTTGATCTTACAAAATTTTCTTTTATTGTTGTTTTTTCAGTTCCCATTCATTAGTGTCAACTTAATTTATAATAATGAGGTTCGACAAATACCGCAAAATATATATGAAGTATAAAAAAAATAAATTCCGCAAAAATATTGTTTGATCCTTTCAATTGAAATAGTGATGCTTTCTTTTATTTTACTTCTGCAAACCGCAGCAATTCAAAGCATTTTGTAATATTTTTTTTATGTTTTTTCATTCTCATCAAAAAATGAAAGTCAAATTTTCCGCAATAAAATACAAAAAATTTTTTTAAAGATGAAAATAACAAATGATTTTTTATGATTTTCAGTGAAAGAAAAATAACGATAAATACACACATTTACACATTTTTTTAAGGATATTTTGTTTGATCATTTGAACTGACAATGACACTCTTTTGAAGTAACAATAGGAAGTTTAAATATGGTATCTAATATTTTAAGTTGTGAATTTTTGTTTTTTTACAAATGTGCGTTATTTTATAAAAATTATCCTTTTTTATTTTTATATATGTATGGGTGCATGTAGGTTATTTTGTATACGTTTTTATATTTTAACAGAGGTTCCATTTTTTGTCTTCGTTCAATGATCTATAAAATAATTAGAAATATATTGTTATTTTTAATAACTGGAGATATGTTTAATGTTTTTTTTTTATGATCCAATTTTTAATATTAACAAAACTGTATAGCTTCGGCTTATTATAGAATACTATGAAAACGACTGTGAGAAATTAAGCTATGGGAAATCCTAAAAAAGTTCTAAGAAAGTTTTAGTAAGAATGTTTTCTTTGTAATGGTTTTATGTAAATTTAAAATTAGGTTGTATTTAATTAGATTGTATTACAAACTTAAGGTATTCATATTTAATTAAAAGGTTTTGATGTTTAATATTATATTATCAAGTTTCTAAACGACATTAAAATTATAAACTCATAAAAGTTTCTTAATATTCTTAAATATTTCTATATTAAAATTCCAATTTTCACATAAGCTTTTTAAAATTTGCAGAATTTAAAATAGAATAAAAATGGACTGTAAAAGCCAAGTTCAATGATGTTAAATTGCTCAAGAAGCTGTTATTATAATATACTGCCTTCTTCCGAAACTTGTGAACATAAACTTACAATGAAATATGATAACAACATATCACCCCATACATAAAATACTAAATTCCGTTCGAAATTCAATATTATGAACGGATATACACATTAATATGTAAATACGAATTTAATTTTCAGTATAATTTTGTGTTATTTAATAAATTTGAAGAACAATCCTCCACATTAGATCTTTTTCCATTCAGTAAACAAAGAATTCTATTTAATGTCTAAAAGATAAATTTGTATTATAATATATGAGAATATAATAAAAACTCATTCGAAATAAAAAAAACGAGAAAAAAAATAGAGTTGACCTTGTCAACTCTGTGATACCCGTACGAATTTGTTATCCTATGCGCGAATAACTAATGTGCCATAACTAACTATGGGGCAGACTATGACTTTAAGTTGCCGTATTACCATATTAATTTATGCAAAATTTCAGTACTATGTGTTATTCAAAATACTGGTTGTGCCAAACTATTGATGTTGTATGGCACCTACCAGAAAGAGCCAGAAAATTTTAGCGAATTTTATCAAGCTCATCGGCCCTACTAATATATTCACTTGTGTGAAATCTCAATATCACAGCTTTTATAGTTTCTGAGATATAGTCAAATAACTTTTGAAGTTGTATGGCAGGTACAAGAAGGAGCTAAGTAATTTCAACGACTTTTATAAGACACATTGGCCCTACTAATATATTCGTTTGTGTGAAATTTCAATACCATAGCTTTAATAGTTTCTGAGATATAGTCCAATAACTTTTGAAGTTGTATGCCAGGTACCAGAAGGAACCAAGTAATTTCAACGACTTTTATGTGACACATTGGCCCTACTAATATATTCGTTTGTGTGAAATTTCAATACCATAACTTTTATAGTTTCTGAGATATAGCCAAATAAATTTTGAAGTTGTATAGCAGCTACCCGAACCGGTACCCCGATCATGTCCAATTTAAATAGGGTTCTTACTACAATAAATCATTTGTGAAAATTTGGTGGACTTAGCTAAATTAGTTTTTGAGTTATCGTTCGGACGGACGGACGGACGGACGGACGGGCGGACGGACAGACAAAGCTAAATCAACTCAGAATTTGACGCTGATCAAAAACATACACTTGAGTCTATATCTAACACCGTTATTTCTTAGCGTTACAAACGGTAAGGCAAATTTAGTATGCCCTTCGAACATACGTTCGTACGGGTATAAATATAACAAATGCGCGTAAAAGACGTCCTTAAGAAAAAAATTAAATTCAATTCTAATGCTTAAGATGATACACGAATTCAATTTGCTGCTGTATTCTAACACGGCTGCTGCTGTTGCATATTATAAACTCTTTGCCGCATCTTTTTTTTTTAGGAAAATACACAATTTTTCAAGTTATAAATCTTCTGTCATAACTTTTATTATAAGTGGGTGTTACAAAACATAGATTTTTTTTTGTAATTTAAAAAAAAAAATATTTAACTTAATAATAATAGTATTAATGAATGAATAAAAAATTAAAAAAAATTCTTGAAACATTAATTTCTATGAATTAAATATATAAGTCTGGATTCCAGGAATCAATAAAATAAATTTTATATATAGAATGAACGCGTACAACTGATTTAAAATTTAGTTTAGGTAGCGAAAAAAAATAAATGCTGTGTTAATTGAAATAAATATATTAGTTTAATGTAATACGTCGAACTTTCAATAAAAATACATCTCTCTGTGATGGAGAAATGTAATTTAACTGTTTTTTGGAAAATATCTCTCTGTCGGCCTGTGTGTCTTTACATCTTACTATTTATGTATTCCCATAGAAAGAAAGTTTGACTGTAGTGACTTTCATGTTCATATTAAAGGAAATTAGGTGCAAGCAACTAGGTTTATGATATACCTGTTGGTCTTACATTATAAATAGAAAAATAACGAACAAACTCCCTTGAAATTCAATATTCCGAGTTTTCAACTTTGTTAAAACATTGAATAAAAATTTTTTCGGAATATCGAAGCTCAAAATTTCATTAGCTCTTGATTTTTTTCCTTTGTTAGCGAAAGTAAGTAACCAACTTTTAGCGAAATTTGATCCCAAAGTGTGATGGACAAAATTTAAATTTTTCTATAAGTGCACTAACTATAAGGTTACTAGCTTCTATAGAATTAATATATAAGTGCTTAAAGGATACTTTCATTCACAATCTAAGGCAATACTTTCACTCAATTGATAAAAACAGACTGCAAAGACAATTTGTTCACATTGCCAAAGGATAGATTAGATGACGAAGACAAAGGCCTTATTGTCAGAAGTTCAACTATAATTTATCCAATTTTATCATATGCTATTTTGGCGGATATGTCTTGAACTACGTCACTTCAGATATAAAAGGATATTTTTAACAAATATTGATTAATAAGTAGTTTTTCGATGTTTAAATTTCTTAAAAATATATAAAGAATTCCAGTATAAATTAAATATGGAGTCTTTAGACTTTCTTGTTCCGGAAAGGAGCTGAAATATTTTCGCTGTTGAAACTTTAAGTTTTTGTTTTTAAACTATGTTTTAACTCGATTTACTAAATCGTAGAATCAAAAATTGTTAATTACTTTTTATCCTGCACTTAAATCTTTTTGTAAATGTATAACAAACATTTAATTAAATATATTTTATATTCTAATAGAGAAAAGTCATAAAAAGTGACTTATGTAATAATTTTGTAAATTTTGATTAAAAAACGATAGTTTTGTAAATTTTTTACCTATATAATTTGAATCTGTAGTGTAAACAATACGTTTAGTCGTTCAATTCATTATAATCATAATGCTGATAGAATATAATACTTCAAAGGTAAAGCCTGAATCTGAAGATAGCAATTTTAAAGAAATATTACGAGAATTAATAGCTTTTTTAATTCATTAATTGCATTCTTCTAATCTAATCTAATCAGCTATCTAATAAATTATATTCAATTAAATTTATGATGCTTAAATTTTATCTAATGCATATATGTAACAAAATATTTATCAAACTTAAGGTGTTAACATGAAAGCATAACATGAAGACTTTTCTATTACAATATGCCAAATATATAGCACATGTCTATACGCAATATATTCAAAAACTACATACGTACTTATGTGTAAATACTTGCATATAGGCATATTATGTTTCTTCTGAATATTCTTCTGTTCAAAATTTTCTATTTGCTGACAATGAGAAGCACTCATTATTAATTGAGTTTACTTTAAAACTTCACTATTTAAAGAATAATATCTAAGAATTTATAAGCAAACAAACTTGAAGATTATCTTTTCACATATCGTTCGTATCTTTAAAACGTGTTGATACTAAAAACACCACAAAAAGAAAATAATTTAAAAGAGCAAAAAATTGTGTTAATCTGGAAGAGTTAAAAAACAAATTTTTTTTTTCTTATTCGAAAAATTTCAAAATTGTATCTTTTAAATGTTTAAGAGACACTTAAAAAGTGCTGTTAATTCAACTAGCTACAAAAAAAAATTAAAAAAAAAGAACACAAAATTCCACAGTAATATCTGAAGCTTATTTATAGATTGCTTCTTACATCAAATTTTTGAATTGTTTAGAGTTGGAAAAAGAAATAATTGGCGGTCCGGTTCATCTATGAATTGTAGATATTGTGTATTTATGCAGAAATGCATTTAAAAATTCGACAACCGCGGATAAGATAAGATGTTGGAAAGCAAAATGGTGAGTACTGACACTAAACCGTAGATTTCAATTGTTGAATCTTGATACCTTTTCGTAACTAAGTGTTTTGATTGCCATAATATCGATATTCATTAAGAAATTAAATTTCATATTTAAATAAATTTTTATATCCTCTACTTCAGGAGTCACTTGAAGGAGTCGTCTGTGGTGTGAACTGTGAACATGTATATAATACTGTCGCTCAGCGTAATCAATTTAGACATTTCCCCCTATCTAGTCGTCCGATCGTATGATAGAATTGAAAAATGAATAAAGTAAACATCGCCAAATGTTTTACTTTTTCATTTTTACTTTCAAAAAATTGTTTCTTTTCTACCAGGGACTGCCAATTACAGCACCGGATTCGGATATCTGCTATAAAAACAAAATTATTCTTAAAAGAGCGCAAAAAATTCTCTGTTCTCTAATGAGTTAAAATTTTTCTCATGAGATTAACTGTTCCATGAAATTCTGCTTAATGAAAAGTTTTTAATCAAAAATTTATTTACAATTACAATAGCGATTGAATGCGTGACTTTCTTAATTTATTTACTTCATTTTTCTATTTACATAGTTTAAATTTATCACCATAATCAACACCATCATCCAGATCCAGTAATCATTAATTTATTTTTAAAGAAGTTTAAGTAGACAAATACCAATTGTCAACATTTTACATATAAACGTAACGTATACTTTATATCGATTAATACTTTTCACATAAGATTTCTATGTATGTATGTTTGTGTATGTACACATGTGCATAATAAATATAAACAATTTCATTTATTTATTTTTTCGTTAAAGTTTAGAGAGTTTTGCAACTAAATTGTTAATTTAATTTTTTAATAGTTTTCCAAAGTGTTTACTTATTCGCGACAGGTATAATATTTTAACTGCTATTTTTTTGGTTTTTTTTTTATTGTGATTATTTTAGATAAACATTAAATAGTCCGTTTTGTATAGCTTTAGGTCTACTGAATGAAGTCAAGATGGAAAAACGTAGACAAGAAAAATAAAATAATTCATTAAAAATGTATTGTGTAGCTGCGGTAGGTTTATAACCTGGATATGAAAATTAACGTTTCAATTTAGTAATGACAATAATGGTGTAGATTCCTATATGTAATATTGATTTTTTCGCTATGTTTACCACCACTGTTTTTGTTGTTATTTTTTTTTTCTTTTTCTATTGTGATGACCGTTAAAAGTTTCCATTAAATGTGCGTCCGTTCGTTTGGTTTATTAATATTGTCGTTATTTTATTTTGTTCTCAATAGTTCATATTGTTGAGTTTAAAGTATTTGCATAAGTTTTTTTTTTATACAATAAAAGGTGAGAGAAATAGAAGATATTTGTGCATATTTACTTGGTTGATGATGGTAATTAAGTGATAGCCGCTTAAGTAAATGTCGCGTAACTTAATTTTTGTAATCGTTTTTCTTTTTTTGTTTTACTGTTTTCATGATTTTTTTTGTTTGTATCCATATTTGCTGAAATTACAAAAAAAAAAATTGAGGATCGGTAGTAGAAAATAATTTGAGATTTTAAGGAAATTCATGTAGGTAGTTTTAAATTATTCAAATTTAAATAAATATAAAAAAAATCTTACATTTGGTCACTGTGGCTAAAAATACTGTGATTACGCTTATATCTTATGAATGAAATTTTATAAATTGTTATACTATGATTTTTAGGTTTCACAATAATGATGTTAGTCTTTACTAAAATAAATAAAAAGTTATTAATTAGTATTGCTTTGTTTTAAACTTAGATTAACTGTATGGAACTATAGCCACTGGAACTTAGCTCGTAATTCAACATTCAAATTTATTAGCCTAGGTTCGTTCAATTTAGTTTAGGAGGGGCCACAATAGCTTTTCTCTTGGTGGTGTATGCTGCGTACTATCTATTAAAATTATACTCAATTCAAGTTTTATATGATGACAATTTACACTTCGACCCACAATAGTTTTATCGTTTTAAAGAATGGATTATTAGTAAAATTAAGTTCTAATATCAATTCAATGCATTCCATCAATTGATTTGCTTGGAATATTATAAAAAAACATTATCTAAATTAATACTTAAATTTTTGTTTTCATCATAATTTTTATTTAAGTTTTGAATCATTTAAAGTCGATAAACTATAAAAATTGGCACACAATTCATGAAATTACAATGTTTTAAAACTGAAAAATTTCTTGTGCTCTATAGTGCTCTAATTCAAATATATATGTATGTAGAAGAAGATAAGCTTGTTTGGTATAGTTTTATTTTGATTAAATTGTTATAATTAAATTTACTTTCTTCAAAAAAAATCTTAAGTAATTAATTTTCTTATTCCGCAAATGTATTTATTCTCAACAATATTATTAAGTCTACTAAAAATTTTCCTTTTTTATAGTTAAAACTGTTGAAATTGTTTTTGTGAATTATTGTTTTGGGATTTCAATAAGAAATATCATTGAGTTTCGAGAAACTTCATTTTAAATTAAGCAATTAGCAAGTCTATAATGCGCTGGGTTTTATGCTCACAAATTAACTGCATCCTTGTCTTAGCTTAAAAGTTTAACTGTCGCGTAAAACTGAAGAATTTTTGCAATTACATTTAACTATTTACTTTAACAAGTATAACCTAATCAAAACAATTTTCTTTTTTGAAAATTAACGTGATTACATTAAAATTGAAATATTATTAAATTTCTCTTTCATACATAAGCTTACTATCTTATATTTTACTCGCAGGAACCGAAGTAATTACTTAAGGCTAACTGTAAACATATGGACATATTATTTCTGTATATATTACCCTCTCAACCATATTAGCTTAATCTGACATACTATATTTTTTGTATTTTAAGTTAAAAATTGTTTTATACCATTACTAATATATCCAAAACTTCTAAGTACAATAAAAACAAGTTTATTCACTGCATCATTAAATGGCAAATGTACAATGCATAAGTTGACAAACTAATGCTTAAATTTGGTCGATGTTAAGTTTTTGACCTGATGTCATTATAGGGCAATTTTTGTGCAAGAGATCCAAAACGTTTAATTAAGTAATTGAATTACGTGCTTAAGCGAGTTATACATTCTACGCTAAAACATTGATTTGTTTTTATTCTTTTTGTACTTTCACAATGGAATTGTGAAGTAAAAAAACCAAATTGAAGATTTCAATATTGTTTAGCGATGATCTTTAATTTGTGTGGAAATAGAAAATTCATTTTTAAAAGAATAGATTTGTAAAATTTAAAAAAAAATATTTTTTTTTCTCGAAGAAATAACAAAACAAATAATTTGCTTTAGAAAGAGAAATACTTTTGAAAATAGTAAACTTTGTATTTTTCCATTCTTTCATTTAATATTTATAGCTTAAATTGTTTTGAATATCGGGAAAACATTAAAAAGAAAAAATAAATTTCGTCATGTGAATAAACAGTTTAAAACTGTGTTTATTAATTTACGTTTATTTACAGTAAAACCTAAATTATTACAATATTAATCGTTAAATTGGGAGAGGAAAATTATAAAATTAGGAAACCTAAAAAAGTACCACACATACTGCTATGACATATGAGGACGTTGAGCAAAAAATGAAGAAGCGGCTAAGCAGGTATTTAACTGTTTTTTTTTTACAAATGGTCTTTTACTCCAAAATGTAAGTAAGCTAGATCTTTGTTGATTTCGATGCATATGCGGTGCTTTATTAAGAGCAGTTTTTCAACTTATACTGTTAGTCTTTCAGAAGCGAATTGACCCAAAAATTAAATTCAAATACAAAATTTTTAAATGGCTATGGAACGCCTAAGTGCCAAATTTAATTGTCAATTCCAATTTAAGAGCCATTATTGACCAATTATGAGTGCCAATTTTAATAGTGTATATACACTCTGGCTATATAAGGTAGATTTGGCCAATGTACTTTAAGTTCTTTTTGAGGTAGGCAACCATGTTGCACAGACTTTTATACCATTTTTTTATCTTGCACATATCACGCATACAATTTATTTGTTTCCCATATAATATCTAAAAACAATACTCATGCTTTGTGCTTTTTCTAGTTTAAAAGCAGCAGCAATCCTTTCAAATTCTACTTAACTGTATCGTTTTGTGAACCCCTATGTTTATATATAGCATATGAAAATGTGTTTATCAAATATATGTATGTGGTTCAATAGAAACTTAAATAACTGTTCATTTTGTTTTTTGTTTTTTTTTTTTTCAACAATTTAGTAGGTATACGATTAGAAACGGTATGAAATGAAATTAATTGTTTACTGACATATGATTATCGCCGCTATTTTTAAACAAAAAAAAGTTCAAGGAAAAAAATCAAATATTATAATAATAACTTATCATTGACTTTTAACTGACATTTTGAGGTGAACGTTTAAGATATTACTTTTTTTTCTTTATTTGCAATTTATTTATTTAAAAAGAAAAGAAAATAATTAAGATGTCAAATTGAGAATGGATTTATTGAATTAAAATAGGTTTGGATAAATTAAAAGATCATTTAAATTATAAGGCGTATAGACATGAAAAAACATTTAGTAAAATTATTTGAAATTATAAAAATAAAAATGAAACTAGTTATTTAATATTGAAAATTCCAAGAATTATAAAGTTAAAAATTTAATTAAATGTAAGCTGCTAGCAAATGTGAGAAGTACAAATTTTCAAATTTGAATCACGGAACTAAATTTATAGATTTTGAGAGACTTTTCCAACGATACCTCGTATATAATTACATATTTTTTCGAATAGCTGTTTTCATATAACATGGCTTAAAAGGCCTTGAAATATCTAATTTTTCACTATAACTTCCTAGCTAATTGATTTTTTTAACTTTTTTTTTTGTTTTAACTTTCGCGAGAGCTCAAACATCTTCCGAGAATTTCATGGACTAAAAGTTTAAGAGTACATAAGGGACATCTAGGCAAACACAAACTTGATTTGTACGTACATATATGTTCACAAAAATAGATAAAGAATTTTTTTACCCCTAAATACTTAAAATCTCTGGAGTACGCAATGCACTTCAGAAACAGAGTGGTGTTCGCTAATCGTTCCGTACTCCTTCGTTTTGTAAAGGCAACCAGGGTCTTTCGCTGGGATTTATATTTAACCCCAGGCCATTGTCCCACTCCTCCATAACGCTTAGATTTTGTTGTAGACGGTTGGAGGTCGTGCTTTCAAAATTGTCTCGGACAACAAAGACCACATCATCAGCATAGCTCCACATTTCGGCCCCAGGGGCCCCAAGGGCAATGACCAAGTCACCCATCACAATAAAAGTCCGAAAGTTTCCTTTTGCAGCGGAGATGTAGGTTGTGCTATGAGCTTTTATAGGCTTAATAATGCTACCCACTCACGCGCCGTCGAATCCACACCAAGTCGAAGTAATGAGTCGCAGATGATATCATATGGAGCGTAGAGACAGAACGCCTCCAGGCATCTCTTTCGGGCCAAGGACCCCTTGAAAGTGTGTTGAACACATTACAGATCCCACGTCCGCTTCCCATCTTCAGTCATAGAGCTATCAGGTCGTTCTATTAGGCTCAACCCACTGGCTTACTTTTGGGAAAGGAAACTATGAGACCTGGTGCTATTGGGAAGGTTTTCTATTCCCTTAGGGAACACTTTCCATGAAGCGCTCTCTGCTTTCCTTATCTATTTTCTTATCTAGCCCGACGTCCTGGCCCTATTGAAGAGCTTTCTGGTCTTTAGTCTGAACCTTGAAAGCTCTCCATTTCTAATCAACAAGATTTCTAATCATTTAATTTGGAAAAACATTATAAGTTTGTGTTGCCTTAACCGCGTGCAAAATAATAATTTTTATAAATATTTAAGAAATATTTGCTGGACCATTATTTTCTATATGTTTTAATAGATGTTTTCATTTGGCTCAAAGTGCTTTAAAATGGTGTGAAATTAATCAATTAAAATGTGTATTTTGTTAGAACTGGTGAATGTATAAAAATTTTTTTCCTCTTTTAAAAGCTTAAAATTTTTGCTTTCCAAACGTGTTCCTCACGTTTTAAAATTAATTTGCTTCTTCCCCAATTTCAACACAAAGCGAATCGCTTTTAAATTATTTACTTTGAATTATCTGATATTATTTTTACAAGATTAACACTAAAATTCTTGGAATTTCATACCTTATATTTTTTATAAAATAAAGTTAACTAATTCATTTTCCTTATTTTGCCCGTTCAATTATTTATTTTGAAAATTACTAATAAATTTCTTAATTTTCAAGTTAATTTTTTTTCTTTATTTTTACTTTAAGTAAAATGAACTTTTGGAATTAATTGTAGATCCACTGTTAACAATTAAAGAGTCTATAAAAATTGCGTTAATTTTTTTTCTTTATTTTTACTTTAAGTAAAATGAACTTTTGGAATTAATTGTAGATCCACTGTTAACAATTAAAGAGTATAAAAATGCAGCGTAAAAAATAATTACAAAAAATGAGAAAGAAAAAACGAAAAAATAAAAACTTTCAGTTGGAGTACACAAAAGGGAAAAAAGTGGAAAATAAAAAGGCAAAAAAGGTGGGCAACAAACAAGCGAATAGTAATTTACACCTGCGCAATGCATAAAAAAATAAAAAAAAACACACAATAACTACAATACAACTTACACGCAAACTAATTATTTACTTGCTCAAAAGATTCCTTTGTAACCTTTTTGGTATTTGTTTTTCCCTCATTCGTGGTGTAATTGGTAACCTCGACAAAATGAAATTACCAAAAAATAAATACAAAATACATACTTAGATAAAATGTATTGAGGAATTTTCGATTTAAAAAGGAATGGCGCGAAATAAATGAAAAACCAATGTAAGGAAAGATTCATGGACTTAATTGAACATGGAGCTTTATTTTAATAACATCACGACGTGTATTTAAGTAGACAGATTTTTTGTCGTTCTTTTTCTTTGTCTTAAAACGAAATTACTACTATTTTATAACATTAATTGTATCCCATTACAAAAGACTACAAGTTTTAAACATTTGTAGGTTATTCTTAAAAAAATTCCAAATATAAAAAAGATGACAAAGATAAACTCGGATAGACTAGTTTCCAAACTGTGAGTTTCAGACCAGGAACCTATACGAAACTTTAAACATTTGGCTAACGGAATTTTGTTTTTATATAAAATGTTTCAAAGTTGAAACGAACTCTACTAATGTTATACGTGACAATTCCTTTTAGTTATAGGTTTGGTTATATGTCATTCCTGTAGTTCTTGCTCGTTTCAGCAAATTGGAAAGTGAAGTTGAAAAACTTGCTGGAAAGTTTAAAATAAAATTAAATATTTTTTTGGGAGTAATATTGGTCCCAACCAATGTTTAGACTTAAAAACGAGAATTTAAACTCCGAATACAGGACACATTTGCTTTGTTCCATATTTATCTTTTTCAAATTGAGTTTTTTAAGGTTTGCAGATATTTAAAATATCTAAGTATTAGAACAATCATAAAACATTTTTCTAAAATAATAAAAAATTTTGGTTTTTTCCCAGATTCATTATAATTAATTAATTTAATTAGCAAAAAATTTGATTATAGATTATTGACATGACATATTTTTGGAATATACAAAAACAACTTCATTGTTAACCCTTTTAATTCGAATTTTTCAGTTACAGATAATAAAGATTGAAGCAAGGATGCAAAACAAAAAATGTGTGAATTTCTGCTAGCAGAACATGTAAAAATTTATTAAAAATGTGTATGTATACACAATTATTGATCAATTAAGGATTTTACGTTATGCTTTTTGGAGAACGATTTCGCTTTTAGAGGTGGCATTATTAGCTTTGCTGTGAGAATTAAATCGCGACTTAAACGAATTTCCCACATTATTAAGGGAAATAATATCTATTGGTTGTCTATGGAATAACCCATTTATTACATTTATAAAGTTACATTTAGTAAAGAAATGCATTCATGATTTCTTAGAATTAGTTATCTTTTTAAAAAACTAAAAATCGAAAATTAAATACACATGAGGAAAATACACAAAACAAAAAAACGAAAGAGATAAAAACTCTGAAAATAAAAAGAAAATCAGTGAAAATAATATTCAACAAAACAAAAAAAAAGAAAAAAAGATCATGTGTAAGTCAAGGAGCGGTTCAAATCCGATTTCCAATAATTATCATGAACTCAACGTAAATAAGTAATTATTGCAAAAAAGGAGACAAATTTTTAATTTTGCATCAGACACTAAACAGACAGCAATAAACATGGATATGAAGGATCGGTTTCCTGAGTGCATCTGTTTTTTCTTTTCACTCTTCTTTTTTCATGTTTTCTTCATTTTGTATACTAATAATTATCCTATTTATCGAAATTTCACTGAAAGATAATAATAAATGATGGGTAATATTCTTCAAAATCGATTTTAATATAAAGATACAATCATGATTTTCAATTAAATTTTGCCATTTGATTTGAGTTTGCTTTGAAAATGATCATAAACTGAAAATGTTTGTTCTTTTTCAGTTATTGTAATTTCTTTAATTAAGTAACGCCAATTCAGAATTTCACTACACAATACTTTTGCGTTAATTGCAAATATTTTGATTTTAAATTTTAATTTCATTTCAAAGACATTAAGTCTAGTCAAAAATACATTGAACAAGAAGATATTCTAAAGAAAATGCCAAGCCGTCTGATTGTTAATACGTTTCAAATATTTTCTAAGAAATTTTTAAAATTTTAATAGCGCCTTTTAAAAAAACTATTTCAAGTTCTATATATTATTTCTTTAGAAGTTCAGACAAAACAAATTTTTAAAACCTTATCTGTACAATTTGGTAATAAATTAAATTTTTTTTTGCACAATTAAAATCTAATTTTTTTGTTATTATTGCGGTAAATTGTCTTTCATTTCTTAAGTGTGATTCTTGTTCGAAAAGATTTCAAGCTGTGCTTCAAGATAGACCACTTGAGTTGATTTTTTTTGTACTTAATTTATTAGGTGATGTGCCTTTGCTTTCGGATTTTGTTTTGGGTTTTCTTTTATCTTTAAAAAATAGAATAAAATTTTTGTTTAATTTCAAAATCTTTTGTACTAACAGTAATGAAAACAAGCACTTTTAATTTTTCAATTGTTTCTTTTTTCTCATTTTATTTATTTTTTTTTCTTAAAAAGGTATTTTAGTTTTTGTTACGCACAATTCTAAATTTGAATTAATTTCTGAAAAATTTGGCACAGTTCTCTTAAAAGGTGTTAAAAATGCAGATGTTACGATTTTAGCGCCCTTTTAACGCCCTCAAAATATTTATTTTTTTTTTGTTTTCTGTTCTTTCACAGTTTCCATTTTAAATTTAAAAAAAAATGAGTTAAAACGAAAAAAAAAATAGAGTTTACCTTGTCAACTCTGTGATACCCTTACGAATTTGTTATCCTATGTGCGAATAACTAATGTGCCATAACTAAATATGGGGCAGACTGTGACTTTAAGTTGCCGTATTACCATATTAATTTATGCAAAATTTCAGTACTATGTGTTATTCAAAATACTGGTTGTGCCAAACTACTATTGATGTTGTATGGCACCTACCAGAAAGAGCCAAGAAATTTTGGCGAATTTTATCAAGCACATCGGCCCTACTAATATATTCACTTGTGTGAAATCTCAATATCACAGCTTTTATAGTTTCTGAGATATAGTCCAATAACTTTTGAAGTTGTATGGCAGGTACCAGAGGGAGCCAAGTAATTTCAACGACTTTTATGTGGCATATTGGCCCTACTAATATATTCGTTTGTGTGAAATTTCAATACCATAACTTTTATAGTTTCTGAGATATAGCCAAATAAATTTTGAAGTTGTATGGCAGGTACCAGAAGGAGCCAAGTAATTTCAACGACTTTTATGTGGCATATTGGCCCTACTAATATATTCACTTGTGTGAAATTTCAATACCATAGCTTTAATAGTTTCTGAAAATAGCCAAATAATTTTTGAAGTTGTATGCAGCTACCCGAACCGGTACCCCGACCATGTCCAATTGAAATAAGGTTCTGGCACTTACTACAATAAATCATTTGTGAAAATTTGGTGAACTTAGCTCAATTAGTTTTTGAGTTATCGTTCGGACGGACGGACGAACGGACAGACAAAGCTAAATCAACTCAGAATTTGATACTGATCAAAAACATACGCTTGAGTCTATATCTAACACCATTATTTCTTAGCGTTACAAACGGTAAGGCAAATTTAGAATACCCTTCGAACATACGTTCGTACGGGTATAAAAATACCAAGGTGTCAAATAACCTACTTTTTTTATGTAACTATTGTAAAACAACAAAAATAAAACTATGAATAACACTTTAGAATAAAAAGAAAATTATTCGGATCAATTAAATTTTCGAAGAATTTTCAAAATAGTTTTTATGGTTTGTTAAGGTTTCATGAGCTAGCAAAAAATGATTGGTACCGTATTGTTCATGAAATTTTATTTTTTAAATACTATGATAATATATTTTTTATTTCAACAAAATAGTTTTTTAGTTCCTTATGGAATTCGCAAGGCGATAGTACCAAGTTATTTGGTAGTAAAAATTAAAACAATAGGTACGAAATTTATTTCTTTTACGGAATAAAGACCAGTCTAATTGTAAAATATTTTGGGCTTTAAACGGTGGAGCATTTAAACTGCTTAATTTAAAATTTAGGACTAAATATTTTATTGATTTAAGTCTTTGGAAATGATCTAAATTTTTATTGTAATTGAATTCCATTTGAAAGGTTGAAAGATCATTAAAAACTTTTTATCCTATGAAAACCTAATAATTTTTCTTCTTCTTCTTTCTCCTCTTTATTATAAAACATTGTTCTGCTTTTATCACTCAGTCTTTTATGCTCCTACTTTTTCGAATGCAATAACCTATTCTGTAACCACTATCGGCATTTTTGACAGTTTTAATTATTTCGCACATAACGATATTGAACAATATTATACTGAGGCTGTCACCTTGTCTGAAATCTTTAGTTATTATAATAATTCTTTATTTTGAAATAAGAAGTTAAAGTATGTAATGACAATTTTTAAAGTTTATAATAAGTTAAAATTGATATTTAAGTGAATTTTATCATTACTTTGCTAGCTTACTGCTCTTTTCGTTAAAATATTCAAAAATGATTATTCAAAGTTAACTCTTCCACAATATTGAATTTCTCATTTTTCTAAATAGTGTCAGTGCCGTAATTTTTCAAGGAGAATTAATATTCTTAAGTTTACCAGCAAATGAAATTAATAAAAAAAATTTCTCTCAATGCAGAATTTTACTGATTCCCTTTTAATATGGTCAATGTACCCCTGCTCTGATGAGCAGTTCATTATGCATGTTTTTTACAGTTTTTTTAATGAATTTGGTTGTTAAATGAGAGCGAATTGAAATTCAGTAAAAAATATGTCAAGAATAATAAAGTCCAGCGATTTATACAATTCGAAATCTTTAAATAAAATTATTTTTTTTCTTCAATGTTATACTTTAATATTATTACATTGTTGGTAATTTATTCTAATTTATGTTTAATCTATAGTATGCTGTTCACTAATTACAAGCTTCTTTTAACAATACGAAATTTTATTTTTTTATTCTTATGAATAAAATTTAATTTTAATTTTAATTTAACAATATTGTGCCATTGAATGCATTCAAATCAGTTTTTAATCAACATAATAGTGAAATAAATCTGGTAAAATGAATTAAAATGCAATATAAATTATCCTTTGTATTTAATTCAATCCAGTTTTGTATCCTTGTGTCGTTCATATGTTTATTGAAACGCATGATAATGAGAATTAAAGAATCAGAAAATGAAATATAAAAATCCTCAAAATATTGCATTTTGATTTTCTTTTCAATTTTCCAAGTGTTTATTACATTCTCTCCGCGGTTTCCCCACTTAATAATTTATTTTACAAATCTAAAAAGTCCGCTAAACAACAATATTGTAATCTTACAGATACACAGAGTATACGTTGCAGAGTTTACGTGTATAAATAAAATGTGGCCGTATTAAAAATATTCTTCATAAGGCATAACGTATGATTGTTTTTTTTTTATTTGTATCTTTTTCTTGGTCTTTCTTCAACTTCAAATTAAAATCTACACAACAACCGGCAGCCGAATAAGTGTGAATTAAAAAATATTGCATTAAAAAACGAAGTTAAAAGCGTGCTCATATTTAATGCCAAAATGCAAGAGTGTCCCCCATTGATTCTTTCATATTTTGCATTTATATAATATATATAGATTTTTTTTCAAATTGAAGGTTAATTGCTGTCCAGTGGATAAACTGAAATATGAGTTTTAAGCTATATAAGCATTATTGTAACTTAAATTAATTTTTAAAAGAAATTCTTGTGTTAAAGTGTTATTGGATGCCGTATTTAGTGTCAGCAATACTTTCTTTGGTATCGCTCGAAACTATTGTCATCGTAATTAAATAACATAAAAATTTATGTGATTATGTTAAAATAGCGATCGTAATGAAAATTACCTATAACATTTAAATGTCTGCCTAAATGTGTAGCGTGGAAATTTGTTTCTAATGCACCGAATAATTGCACTAAATATTGTTATCTTATCAAATAAAGAATTTCATACCTTAATTTTTAAAACGGTCCCGAATACTGGTTCCCACGATAACGATTGTCTTAATACAAAATATTTAGTTCTAAATGACGTTAAAAACCTAAGGACTTAAAACGGATACTAGATTTTAGGTTTGGGATAAAATTGTAGTTACAAATTAATATCGTCAATTTGGTCTCATCGAGAGTTTAATTTGTGTGGGCCTCAAATTCCGTTCCCAAATAAAGTTTCGGCTCTAGGGGATATCACAAAAAAATCTCAACTAATTTGGTCATGCGGCATAATTTTATTCTAAGAAATTCTAATAAAAGGATTATCTATTAGCATTATATTTTCGAACAGCTCCAAAATAAGAGAGTGAATAACCAGCACAGATTATAATCCAGATTACAGGGTTTTTTTCAAAGTACATTTGTGAGTTATTGGCAACATATCTTATTAATTTTTAAAAGAAAAATTCATTTCCGTACTTATTATATTATTTGAAATGTGCACAAAACGTAGAGTGATAATCAATAACTGCAGTTCATTTTTATTTTATACGAGTTTTCACTAATAAAATATTATCACTAATAATTTGTGTGTTAATTGTTGTATTCATGTTACCATAATTTAGAATAATAATGAATTGAGTTGAAGTTTCTTTCAACTTAGTCAAGGCTTTCCTTTATCACATTTATAACACAATGTTATTATTATTATGCTTAGTTCTTTAACATGTTATGTTTATGGATTAATTCTGAAATTTATTAATTTAGTAGAGACTGTACAACAAATTTTGTATTATTGGTGGTTTTAAACATTTATTAATTTATAGATATCATCAAGCGTACGATTCCGCAATCTAAATATTATTGGGATTTATTAAAAGTTCAAGATTTATTTGCATTAAATTAATAAAAGAAAAATTAGCGCGTGTTTCTTTTTTACCTTAAATATTCTTCGTGCATACCATTGTATACCTTACATAATTGTGATATGATAAATCTTTAAACGGTTGAAAATTTATGCAATAAATTTTTGTATTCCCTTAAATTCGTGTTCTTTTGGAATTCGGAACAATCAAAATGAAATTAATACCTATCAAAAGTAAAAATTTCATGATTTAAATTGAAAATTACAACTCTTTGATTCCGCAAAGAATATTGCATTGCATTTATGCATAAAAAAAGAAAAGCAAAAAAGAAATTGTTGCATTCAACAATAGTAAGCAAAAATGTTAAAAAAATTTACAATACACAAAATTGTGAATAATGTTGTGTTGTGCAAAAAAGAGTTCTTTACCTTTATTAACTTGATGTGGGCTATTCAAAAATATTGAAAATTAATTATCGCAGTTAATTAATTTAGCAGACTGAAAATTATAAAAAAATCAACTTTTCTGTTACACGTTATTGTTTGAATTGAGCTTTATTTAGCATTAAAATTCTAAATTATTTAACGGCGAGAATTGTAAGTACCTCATTTTCAAATAGGAATATATGAAAAGTCAAAAGCAAAATTTTTCTATTAAAATAATCTTTGAGGCAGTATTTTAAAAGCGAATCTTTCGTTTTAACTTCAAAACTTATCCAGAAATAATTTGCACACCCGCCTTATCGCTGGTCTTCAGATTTGTAAAATAAGATATTTTATGACGATTAAATTTTCGATTTTCAAGAAAATTTTTGAAATCGGTACAGCGAAGTCGAATTTGCTACTGAATCGAATATGAAACAGGAAACGCTAAAATATTAACTTTTTTAATTTATTTTAATTTTTGGCATATTTAAAAGAAAAACCAGGAAAATCTTTATAGTTCATTAACGTGCGTATAAAATTCATGTTTGGGTTTATTTGACTGCTTGTAGCGAAAAGAAATAATGCTCTGAGATGTAGAGATAAGTTTATCTTTTTGATCAGCGTCGAATTTTAAGTTGATTTAAGCATGTCTGTACGTCCATCCCAAGAACAACTCAAATTTTCACAAATGATTTACAATAGTAAATGCCGGAATCCTATTAAAATTGGATGCGATCATGGCAGTTGTTCGGGTATCACATCAAATCGTTCATTCGTACGGGTATCAAAGAGTTGACATAGTCAACTAAAAATGGTATGTTTTCCGGAGTGGCCATTACTGTCTTAATATTATTTAAATAATATTTTGTTTATTCCGTTCAAATTTATCTAAAAAAATCATATTAGAGAGATTATTATCTTGTGCAAAATTTATTTTTGAAAATTTGAAATATATTCTCGGCTTTGTTTGTGTTCTATAAAAATATTTGTGAGTGAAGCAAAATGAGTTGTGTTTTGCTTCATTCAAACAGGTGTATTTGTAATAGGTTAAAAAAATATGATACCTTGACGAAAAGTGATAATGTACAGCAATCTAAAATTGAATAAAAAATTATAATGGTTTTTAAATTGTAGGCAAGTGTATTTTGAAGAGCAAGTGTGTGCGCGTTTTTTTTTTAAATTTTAATCTTATATTATCAAATAATGTTTTCAGCTTGATTAAATTAAACTACCATAATTATTATTATATTATATAAGAGAAAATCCAATTTTTTCCGCTTTATTACCACATTTCGTTTTAAATAATAAAAAAAAAACAAAAAATACTCTTAAATATTTTCAAATTTCTCGTAAATATTTAAGAGATAAAAACTATTAATATGAAATCGACTTCCTTTTTATCTTAAAAACCATTAATATGTTCTATAAGCAGTTTTCGTTTCTTATTGGAAATAAATTTTTGACTTTATGTATTTTATATACCGTATATAAAACTGCTTAGATTACTGATAATTTTTCCCCCATTATACCAGGTTTCAGTAATAGAAACAAAAAACAAAGTATATGTACAGTTTTTTTTTCTTTTTGTTTTTGGATATCCGAAATTTATGTCCTTGTAAAAAACAATTTCATCTTACCTTTAAAAATTGACTTTATCTTTATCACCTTAACTTGTCTATTATTATATATTTGTATATACTAGTACATTATCTATAAAAATGAAAAGAATATTAATATAAATGTTATTAATAGTAGAAGAAGTATATATAAGGAAAAAAATTAGTTTTTTTTTGCATCTGTCCTCTAGTAGAATCATTAGCAAAATACAAACGATACATTTTGTACGCACTCATTCTCAAATAATGTATACGAATTTTTCTACAAGGTGCTTCACACGCGATTTTGTAAGTAAATAGTGTTAAACTATGAATTTATGAATAAAAGCATGTTCTTCCGAAATGTTGTAAAATTATTTGAATGAAATTTTTGGAATTGCTTTGGATTGAGCAAGATTTTCTTAATTGTTGTTTTGAACGCGAAGTATATAAAAATTGAAATATCATGATTTTGTTCTAAGTCAATTACCAAATGAATGTCAAATGATAAGATTAATAAAATAGACTATAATAGTTTTTAAAGGAAACACTAATGTATGGATAAGAGTTCAAGGATTTTATTTTCGAATAGCTCTCAAAGTAGATAGCAGGGTATTAATTTGTTAGTGCGAATTCAAGCTTTTAATTTAGTTAAAGAAATGCTAGAATTTCATATAAAATATTTTCCGTCAACAGAATTTAATAAAACAATTTATTCAAGAATAAAAGAATCAAGCCGGAAGAATTACATAAAATGGCAGAGTGCTCTTACTTCTAAAAATTCTAGTATAATAGAATTGAAAATATGTAAATATTAAAATTCACCTGCGACAAATTTAAAACAAACGGAGGTGTAAACTGTTGTTAGTACCATCACCATTACTATTGGGATTATTATTACTGTTATTATGACCAAGGGAACTGTTACTAATTAGATTAGATGATGTCACAATCTGATTAATACCGTTACTATTAATAATATTTTGATGTATTTGAATTCGAATACCGCTATTACCATTTTTTCTGCTGGTGCTGTTACTGTTATTATATTATTATTATTTCATTGCTGTTTTTGTGGTTGTTGTTGCTGTTGGTTTGGCGTAATAACGCCGTGCTGGGAATGATGATTCTGTGATTGTGATGTGAATTTGAATTATAATGTTGTACAACAGTCGATATAAAGATTTCAATTCAAAAATGTCTGTTTCTCCATACAAAAATCATACAGGACATCCAAATGAGGTGACACTTTGTACAAATACAGGGTGATTCAGAGAGCTATATAACAACATATACCATTGGTTAGATGATCGAAAATAGGTGAAACTTTCGTTCCGGTCTGGATGCGAAATCTCTAGTGCTTCCAAATTCCAGGAATTTTAACGAATTTTCACGAAATTTTTACTTATCAAAGTTTTTTTGATTATTATTAAAGTTTTTTTGACCATTCTGAAAAAGAGAGGAACTTCAAACAAACAGTGTCAGAAAGGCTTAATACAGGACTGCTGAAGCTTTAATTTAAGTCCTCTAAAATTAAAAAATTTTTTATGTTACAGAAGATGTAGCAAAGAAACCATTTCTATGCCAAAATTTTAAAGGCACTTAAAGCTAAGAATTTTAGGCGTGTAATTATCAACTATCATTAGTTCATTAATTTTAATTAAAATTTTAATAAAATTAAATCGAAATTTAATCCAAACTTTTTAATTTAGAAACAAAAATTGAATTCAAAAAATTTTAAATTTTTGAAAAAAAAAAACTAGAATTTTGTATTAGGAAAAACAAAAAAAAATGTAGTAATCAAAAAATTTTTTCCGAAACTTTTCTTGGTAAAGAAAATTGATAGTTTTTTTGTTTTGCAAGTTTTTGTAAGAAATGGTACCTATATGGTTTGAAATTTTTAAATGCATTTTTCTCACATTTGGTGTAATTTAAAAATTTGTAAAAAATGTTTTCGAAATCTAGACACCATTTGGCAACTGAAGTTATTAAAATTATCCAGCTGAAACGGATTTTTAAAGGCATGTCATATAAATTTTGACACTTGTTCTAATAAAATTTGTTTTTTTTTCAATAGGAAAATTTAATTTTTTGCACAAAATGGAGTTTGTAAATGATATGGTATTTACATTATGAAGCTAATAAATATTAATAAATAATTTAATGGGAACATTAAAATTCAAGCATATTTCTACAAAAACTAAATTGGCATACGGTTGATGCAACTAAAGAGATGTTCCAGTAAAGCAATTAATTTAAAATATGCGATTGAATACAAATAGATTTGAAAGAAGAAAAACATAAGAAATTCATAGGAGAATTTGGTGCTTCCTTAGAGAAATTTGTAAAATTTTTGGATAAGGAATTCGTATTTTTCCAAATTTTTTGATAAATTGAATTTAATTTTAGTTTTATCAGCATCTGGTTTGATTTTAATAAATTTAATTTGATTTTAATTTATGGAAAAATTTTATTTTCCATAAAGTTCGAATGTTTGGTACATAAAATAAGAATTATTAAATATATTGTACATAAAATAAGAATTAAGCAGCATGTCTATTTTAAGCCCTTTACTAGGTCTTTCACAAATTTTTTGTTTGAAGTTCTTATCTTTTTCAGCACCGAAGTTATAATCAAAAAAACTTGGATAAGTAAAAATTTCGTAAAAATTCGTTAAAATCCCTGGAACTTGGAAACCCTTGAGATTTGACACTCAGTTCGAAAGAAAAGTTTTACCCATTCTTGATCTTCTAATCAACGGTATATGTGGTTGTATCACTCTGTATATACCAAATTTATTCAGACAATATCTATTTAAAATAAAAAATAAGAAAAAAAAAATATACTTTTTTTTTAATGGCTTCTGATAAATCACAAATTGTCCTTTTATACATCCTTATTATAATAATATTTAATTTTTGTTCATTTTTCTTTTCTTCTTATTTTTCGTATAAATGTATATAATTCAAAGGACATTTTCACTCATTTTTACATCTATCAATTTATAATGGCCTTTTAATGAAATATAAAACCGCTAATCAGTCACGCAGAAATATAAGAATAAAAAAAAACAAAAAGAGAAATTTTACCAACACTCTTTTCAATGAATTTTCAAAATGCGTGTTTGTGTGTGTACTTATATAGGAAAAACACATAAGTATAAAATATTAATTTTCTTGTCAAAAAATGATTCGATTTACTACCATTTTAAAGATAACAGTACAAAAAGATTACAAAAGAACAAGCACCCTTAATACAATATTTTGTACAAAAGTCTAAAAGAAAAATAATTTTAATAATAAGAATCAAGATGTACACTTAATAATTGTGTATGTGTGTGTGAGAACGTATGTGTAATACAAAAAGCAAGTGCATAAGTGTTTGAATTTTTATTGAAATTGTAAAAGTTGATTTTTGTACTCATTTTATGCTTCTTGAAAACCACAATTTTTTCTATTATTTAGAAAACTAGAATAAAAAAAATATTATTTAGAAAATAATAAGGATAATTGTCCTCTAACAATTGAAAATTTTCAAGATGTAAAAATTTAAAACTATTTAAGAGATCCTTCTTTATTATTCTGGTTTCTTTCATTCGACACACATACAATTATGATAAGTTATGAATTGCATGCTGACAACTTTTCAATATTTTTTAAGGTTTCCATAAAAGATTTTTGAAGAGGTTTTTTTTTAAAAATTGTTCTTTTATTATATATGTTTTGTTTATTTGTTTGCAATTCTTTAAGTGCTTTTTAAAAAAATTAAAATTTAACATCTTACCTAATGAACTTATATATTGGTTGCTCACTGTTGTTTATTTGTTTTTTAGTGTAACATATTGAATCTTAAATAGAAATTTAAAGATGTTTCAGAAATTCATGGATAAAAAAACTGTTTGGAAGTTTAATATTATGCAAAATTGAAAAAGAAAATGTTGGTTTATACTCTAGTGATCCGATCATATAAATATTATTAAGCACTTATAGAAATTAATTTCAGATTTGACTGAATAGGACTATGTTAATTTTAAATATTAGAATTTGCAGACTTTAAAAACAATTCTTGAAATATTAAACCGAAAACATTTGGGTAGCGAATTGAGAACACGATAATCTTAAATTTTATTTGACAAAATTTTAATTTGAAAAGTAAAATTACCTTTAATAAATTATCCGAATTTTTCGTCTTCCTCTTGTTATTTTACTTCAGTTTGAAAAAAATGTTAAAGAAAATTTATTCATATTTACTTTAAATTGTCTTATCAAACAGAACACAACAGTTTTAATGAGATGTTTTGATTAATGTACTCTAATAATTTTTTAGAACTTGCTTTTTGATTCAATACTATTTGAGTATAGGTATGCACATTATGAGTGTAGGAATAATTTCAACATAGATTTTATTCTAAGAACCGCATTTATTTGAATAATATTTTCTAAAATCACGAGTTTGAAGATAAAGGTTTACGGCCTATTTTAGGAGCAGAGTCGTTGAGTAGATACATATAATGTAAAATATTAAGGTACTATTTTTTCGTTCTTATATGCTCTCGACTCATGAAACTTCAAAGTAGGTTTTCCTGAATTATGTTCGATCTGTAACTTAAGTAGTTCAAAACAGATCGTGCGGTTAAATGGAACAAATTTAGAAATCGATCACCATAACAAAGGACATTTTGTGCTTCGCAAAATAACTATTTAGTTTAAAATTTAAGTTAATTTTTGGTTTCCCAAAATTTTTTTAATGAATGTAAGGGTTATGCCCAACGCTCAGGAACGGGGCACAACGAATTCCTACACGAGGTCGCGGTGCATTGTTACTCAAGTTTTACAAATATGCAAAAAATCTTTTTTAAAACAATGATTTAATTTAATGTTCTTTCATAAATTTTCTGAGTGTGTTGAATAATTTTGTATAATTAAAGAAAAGCAAATTAATTTTCTACAAACGTTTATTTTCAGCACTCTAGAAATTTGAAATTTTGTTGTACCAAACAATCATACGTATGTGTATGGCATCATGAATCCTTAGAAAACGGTAATAAAAGTCTTAATTTTTACACCTATCAAGAAAAAAAGGCAAAACAAAAAAAAACAACAAAATACTTAATTACATTTAAAAATCTTGTATTCATCAAATATTTACAATAAAATTAAATAACAATGAGGCTTGCTGTGAAATGGTGTTATTAAAATTATGACCCCCATAGAGGAAAAATAAAAATTTTTCTCAGAAAATATCAAAAGGTACTTGAAACTTGGCACGGGACTCGATTTTTTTGTTAACCATATTCATTGATTTTTATGAATAACTATTATATTTACAATATATTTACCTTCTAAAGGACCCATTCAAATATTTCGTTTTTGAATATTTCGGAAAGACAAAATAAAAAAAAACAAGATATGACAGACACCATGGAGTTTGTACAACATTCAACTTGTCTTTCAACAAAAAGAAAAACAAAAACAATTTCATGAGATGTCCTTGTGTTTCCTTCTTGTTATTCCTACATTAAATTTTTTTAAAGAAAACATCTGCAGAACACACAAAGGTACTATAACGAAAAGGTGATTTACTTAAACAGTTACATAATTAGAACTATAAGATTCGAGCAGATTACCCAATATGAATGTTGATTAAAGAATTTATCAGCAATTTTTGATGTGGCTAACCGATACTTATTTCTAGATACACGGGGTATTGAGAAACACCTATATATAAAAATGTATAATGTAAAAAAATAATTAAATATTTTATTTAAAACGACAATATGTGTTAATTTTAAAATACAATTGTTTTGTTAAAAAATTGATAACTGTACAACTTTGAACGGTCCATTATAAAAAGAGTCACTTTAAAAGAACAATTTTGAAAATTTGAAATATTTTCTAGTCACATAATTAAGTAATTCATCACAGAGCACTGTCATAATTTCTGACATTTTTTATTTTATTGAATATATGCGGCAAAGAGGTTTATAATATGGTGTCCAAATAATCTATGAACTATAAGGATACATACTATAAGGATCAAATATGAATTCAATATATAAATTCATCAATTGCACTATCAAATAAAAATGATCTTGAATACCAGAAGTTTCTATACAAAAACCGTTATTTTCTCACAATACCTCTCAATTATTACTAACCACATTTTTAATTAATGATTTTCCCACATCCTTAATTTTAATACAAAATTTCCAAGAAAGTCCTTTTTGTTAGTTTTATTGCGAGAAAATTTTTATAATCAAAATTTCAGCAGGAGGTTAATTTGTACTTTTTTTTTTGCCAAAAATTTCATTTGTTTTGATATTAGTGTGTAGTTATCTGAATATTTGCAGAATAAAGGAATAATTTAAGAATATAAAAATAATTTAGTGACCATTATAAAAATTTGACCATTATTGAATTTATATGATCCACTATTTTATAATTGATTGTGAAGTTTTGATATTGTCGTATATTTTTAACCGTATATGATCGTTATCTTATTAGAAATTTTAAATTGGAATCATGCCGAGAAAATATTAAAATTTGTTTTTCACAATATAAAGAAAAAATTATTGCTGTATAGATGTCGAAATAAGATTTTATAAAATTAACAATCATTTTATGGATATTATAAATTATATTCGCAATTAATGAATAATGGTTTTCAAACGATTGGCTAAAACTAAATTTTTTAATACCTACACAGATGCTAAAATTGTGCTTGTAAATAAATAAGTTACATTAAAAGTAAAGAAGATTTAAGTAAAAATGTATAATAACAAATTTCAATAAAATATTAAGCAGCTGCAGTAAAATTTACAATCGGAATAAGTTTCATTAAAACATTACAAGCTTTTATTTAATTTACTTAAGGTACTTTTAATTCAAAATTCAAATCTAGGTTCTAATTTTCACCCCAGAATTACACCACGTACATCTAAAATATAGAATTTTTAGAAATAGCAATCGAAGCAGTTTACAGAAGGATATTTCAAAACTGTGGCAAAAAACCTATCATTTTTATATTCTAGATTAATAAACGGTTTAATTAGCTATCTTTTGATATGAATTTTATAAGGCTGGGCTGCAGGATTTAAGAGATTTTATTTCAGACTTTGTCTAGAATATATTTTGCTGCATACTCAATTTCTGTGCTGAATTTTATAAACAACTTTTTTTTTACGATTTTACATGAACTTTTTGCCGCATGTGACAAAAATTTTGACGTTTACCACACTTTTGGCATTCACGGCGAAATCGATACAAAATATCTGGTGAATTAAGGCAAATTATAATATGTATAAACATAACAAGGAAAAATATGATTACACCGTTCGATAGAGTATAAAAAAGTAAGCAAACCTGCATTCAAAGATATTTTTTTGTATTGGATTTTACGCGGCACTCTAACTCTGAATCGAAGCAATCTGTAAAAGTAAAATTAAGAGTTGTTTTTATTAAAAACTCTAAAGATTCAAATAATTGGAATTAATTTCACATACATATAAGAAAATTGTAATTTAATTATATAAAAATAATTATAATTAAACTTTATTTTAGTTTGCTGTCAAAATTGAAAAGTGTTAGCTTTCCTTTTAATTCGGACTTATGAAAATGAAATGGGAGTCCAGAAACGTCATATAAAAATTTAATGCTTGTGAAGAAGAAAAAAAGCAATGCATGTCAGTCAGTTCCATTTGACCAGTCACAATAACTTGCTATTGCAGATTCTAAATGAAAACTTAGTGGAAAAATAGATGATAAAGTCACAGGTTGGTGATAGTTTTTATTAACATTTGTTAAGGCAAAATTCATTTTCAGTTACTTATTGAATGATATAAAAGTTCTGCCGTTTCACATTTTTTGAATTTTTAAATTTCTCTCAAAAAAAAAATAACCATAATTGTTCTATGTACGTGCAATATCATAAAAAGAATTTCAGTTCACAAAGCATTCATAATGATGTTAATGCACATTAGGGCTCTTAAGTACCATTAATTCATTTATTAATAATTGCATACTTTGAGTGCACCAATTTTTGAAAAAATTAATTTTGAAAGTATGTATTAATTAAAAAATTAAAATTTTAATTGGAAACCATTGGCCATAATTATTTTTCTAAAAACTGGAGGCGTTTATGTTTTTTCTGCTATCAAGTAAATTCATTTAAAATAAATATTCTTTGTGAATTTTATACATGATTTTATGATGTACTGGTATATTGGCCATATTGGCAACTAAGAGCCAGAATGTAATTACGATTTTAAGAAAAAATAAAATCATGTCACTTTAGTGACCAAATCAAAATTTATATTTTATTAGAATTTCCAAAAATCATTTTACTCTTTCATCATTTTCTAAATTTTGGACATTATAAAAATAATAAAGCCACAAAAAATTTTCAAATTTATAGACCATTGATTCTTACATTCTATTGTTGCCAAAATAGGGCCATTGCAAATTTTATTATAAAAATTATCATGTGTTCATTATTCAACCATTATTTTGCAAACTTTGTATAATACTAATATTCTCGATTTTGAGTTATGCATACCCAAATACACATGCAAACATATGAGACCATAATGATGGTCAAATTTTATAAAAGGATAATTTTGATAAATCTACATTTTGAGATCTACACACAACAGGAAAAAAATAAAAATTATAAAAATAAAAAATAAATTATCGAATTGAATGAAGCCCGGTAGCGCATAAATAGCATAGTTTTCAGATTTATAAATTAAGTAGCATATAATATAAAAATAATAATAAGGTATCTGGAATTTTGATCGGAAACAAAATCTTTACAAAATGAAAAAAAAAAAAAACAAAAAAATATAAAAAACGACAAGGTAAACAAACAAAAACACCTCGTTAGCAGAGGATTAAATTGATTAAAATTTTGTGATAAGAGCGCCAAAAACGAAATATTTCAGTCCTTTTTTTTAATCTTCTATAATTTCATTTGTTTTTCTTCTTTGTTTTTGTGTTTTCTTTTTTCTTTAAACATTTTCCTTGAATTATGATGTAATTATTTATACTTTTAATAATAAAGGTATATTCACGTATGTGAGTCATAATACACGAGGATGCTTATGTTAGTTAAAGGAATTTTTTAACTTTGAAGGAGTTCAAAAGTTATTTTGAAATAATTAGGCGAAATTCTACATTTGGTTCAAATATTTTACAATTTTAAAGTTTTCTTCGTTCTTTAGGCTGCCTTTTGGAAGTCGAATTTACTTTTTGCTATAGAAATTAGGATATGCATTTAAGTTTATATGAATAATTGGAAACTATTTTAAATAGGTATTAAAGTTGGTAGTTGGTTGCTTGATGTGGCTGATGCGGGACGGTTTTTTAGCTAGAATTCAATTCGCATATACATATACCGTTTCCCTTCTTTTTTTTTTTTTTTCCTTATTCACTCCTAGAAGAAGCATAGGGCTAGTGCATGATTTCTCATGCACTAGTTTCATAGCGTCATAGAGTTTTAACTAGGTAGATGACTAGCCTGCCGTAGTTTTATTTATATTAATTATTTGAGGTTATTAATATTTACTGTTTATTTTTCTTAGTTTTTTAATATCGAATATTACGAATATTTGAAAATTACTTGTATAATATTTATTAGTATTGTATATTAAGTTATAATAATATTGAATATAATGTTTATAGTGACCTGATCGGGGTTTGAACCCGAGACCCTTCGGTTAAAGGACCGGTGCCATAACCACTGCACCAATGGTTAGCTTCCCTTCTATTGCTCCGTAAATTCCGAAGTCGTCATCGAATGTGCAATTACATGTCACCTATCTAAGTCATATGGTTCTTTTGAGGAATCTATCTAAGTCTGTCTATTAAAATAAGCATTTGACTTAATTATGAACCCTTAATCAATTGTGTTATTTCATTAATTGGACTATTTTACTTCGAAATCTAATTAATTCGGCAGTATAATCAATACTGCCGTCTTCAAAATCAAATAAAACCCAATGTGCTTGTTAATTGCAGTTGTTTTAGGTTTGTTGTTTATTTGATAATTTAAAAAAGGCGTCGTGAACAGTCTTCGCTTAAAATATTTACTTAAAAACTTTGCTTCTTTATTTTAATCTAAAATTTAGTGAAAGCGTTTTTAAACCCTAATATTTCTCGAAAAGTGTCGAAATCGCCTAACATTTTAAATTCTAAGTGAATATTGAAGATACCTTGTTTATTAACTTCAATTACTCGAAATTTAAATTTATTATTATTATTATTATATAAAAAGAAAATTTTTCCTTATTTAACATTATTATAATAATAAAAATTGAAATAATAGCAAACAAATTCAATTATATTTTCATAATAAATGAGCATATAAAAGTATAAGAAAGACCAAGCAGGGGAGTCTTATTAATTTTTCATTATTCAATTCAAATGTATGTATGTGTGTATATAAAAAATAATAATATGCGGGGTACATGCCATATTTTCATAATATAAATAGGAAAAATATAACTCCTGTTATATTTCATTTGTACATATATATTTGTAAATGATTTTGATCAAAAGAAGTTAAAAATATAACAAAACTTTTAAATTATTATAAAAACTATTAAAATTATAAATTTCTTTTTTTGTGAAAAAAAAAGATTTGTAAATTTTGATAGTAAAATTTTCCCAATTTCCATTTTCTATATTAATTTCAAAGTAATAAAAAAATATTATTTAGGAAAAATTAATTCTTAATTCAAATATGGTTTATAACACAGATAAAACAAAGAAATATGTTCAAGCACATTTAAAATAAGTAAATGGAAATTTAAATGACACTTTTACATTTATACAGTCGAATCCGGTTAAACAAAATTACAAAATTTCATATTTTTCGTTTTTTATATCCGGCGTTTTTTCTGCTACTGTACGTTTAACTTGACAGAAGTTTCAAAGAGACTAAAGAGAAAGAGACAAAGACAACTGAAATTTTGAAGAGGTGACTTTATTTAAGGATATTTAAATATAATTTATGACAACTGTAATGGCAAAATTAGGTTTAGATGAAATTAAAAATAATGTATTTATTCTAAAATTTCTTTTTTGTTTGCAAAGGGTTTCGATAGTATACTCGGTGTGTTTATAAGCCAGTCAACTACGAACAAAAAAATAAAAAAAAAAAAATCAATTTTGTTTTGCCGGTGAACGAGTTTTGTTTCAATACGAGTTGCTTCTATACGGTTTAGACTGTTAAAAAACATGAAAATGTTAAAAAAAATTTTAAAAATTTCATAAAATTTTCGTATTTGAGTTTTGTTAGTAAGCATTTAAGTTTTCGTCACGTCTTGCCTTAGAACATTGCTCAATAATTATTCGCATTTAACAGCGTTATTACTAGAAACTTTATATTTAATTTCATATCCTAAACTTATTTTGCACTCATTAATGTAACAAGTAAAATATGTATTAACCCCACAATTTCTGTACGAAAACACAAATTAAAATTAATCGTTAAAAATCTCAATTTTTAAAAAATAAAGCTTTAACTAGCATTCCAGAAAGCCAGTTGAAATATATAGAGAATTTGTATGAATTGTATGTAGTCCTTACTAGCTCAAGTCTTATGTATATAAGAAGTATACTGCAATAGAAGTAATATAAAGTTGGGTCAAACCAATGGTTTGTATTGTAGCACTTTTCCCTTCAACAAGTGAAAATTCTGCATTTAATTACAGTCTATGTACACCTATCACACTATTAAAATTATTTTCATTCATATACAAAACTATTTATAGGATTGCATATATTTACGATGATGCATATATGCAGTCTTTGAAATAAAGCAAAAATTAATATAAAGTGGGGATAACATAATACTCGATTTAAAGGTTAATTGTGTGAGTTAAGAAAAATAATTATATTTTTTAATGTCATGGAATTTACCGTTAGCTTTTTGCGCTTATAGAAATTTGAAAAAGCTTGCGGTTTCGGAAATATAAGGTGTCAAAAATTCAAATTTTACAAATTTCAAGAGGTGATAACTTGAGAGAGGGTGAAGATGGAAAAAAATATTCTTCTGACGAAATGAGCTATTGATTAATGTCTAAAACCCCCTTAAATTTCGAGCTTCTACAGGCTGGGATCTAAAAGAAAAACGACATCAAAAATTTGGAAAAAAAGGACTTTAGATAACGGTAAATTTGAACGGCCATTTTGTTTTTCTAAAATTTAAATATAGTATACCGCGCCAGGGGAAGCAAGCCGCTGCATTTATGCGTTTGCGAAATTTCAAAAATGCTTATGGTTTCATTGCAACAAATAGTTAAAAAAGGCCATTTTTAGGGTTTTGGGGGGGTATAACTTCTAGAGTTCTAGAGTTTGGACGGACGGACTGACGAACGGACAAACGGATGGACAGAGTGAAACTAACAAGCACTTTTTTTCAAAAAATTTTTGGAAAAGTGCTAAAAAGTAATACAATAAAACAAAAGCAATAAAAACGCCTATATGCAAAACATGTAAAAACCAAAAAAATTTTAAAACAAACAATAGGCAGAGTTTGTCAAATTAAGAATTAAATATTTGCTAATTCTATTACCTACCGGAAGGCACTTTCTTTATCCAATTTAACTCATTACCTATATGTATTTTTCAACAATGTCCTTAATAATTCTGAATTTTTTATCTTTATGGTACATTGTACAACTATATCCTATAATAAGGTAGTTTAAAACTTTAAAATTTTCTCAGCAAACACAAAATAAAAAAGACAATCAATTTGATATTTTTTTTCAGACGGAATGCATATGCACTAAAATGTGAGGATTATGATTATTTTTCAAAACTTTTACATGCACACACACAAGTATTAACATTTCCATATACAAATATATTCATATTATTAGCGTGTATGTAAATTTAAATAAATTTATCAGATCATAAAACACAATGTCAGTTGAAAAGAAGTACGGGTTCGGATTTTATTTTTCATCATTTAATTTCTTTTTTTTTTTTTTGTTATTGCAATGGTGAATTACCAAAGTTTTATTATAATTGAATATTGTTTGAAGTAAAATAAAATTTTCTTTTTCAAAATTATCTTTATTATTATTCTCTTTTATTATTTTTATTTATTTATTAAAGAAAATGTTTCCAATTTTTCTTACAAATATGGAAAACAAATGAGTAAGTAAATAAGTCTTCTTTGAAGATGAAATCTTATTATGTATACGAGTACCTTGTAGTTTTAGGAGACGATTTAAATTAACGATTTCTTTTCAAATGATAATGATAATGACAGTTGCATTGAGATAAGGCTAAAATAAGTGCACTTATTGAAAATGGTATTGTTTTTAATAAAGTAAAAAGCGAAATTTATAATTTAAATTATTTTTGTTTCACATGTTTACAACTTTACCAAATTAAAGTACATATTGAGAATTTTTTACTATTTTTAATAATGCCTGATACACATTATAATCTTATTTTGTTAACAGTACATTAAAGGACAATAATCTTGTTTTAAAAGCTGAGCTGCATTTTTGTTTAAAAATGCATATATGTACATTTAAAAGGAAAACCCCATCAGATATGGATTCAGCGTAAACCTAAATTTTCAAATTAACCTGTTAGAAACGTCCTTTTTCTACGTCGTTATTATATTATGGTGAAAATTCTACCAAAAATCTACAATTTACAATCTGTTAAGCATAGTTACTGGTAAAATGCTGAAACTTTAGTGGAATCCAAACTTTCTGAATATTTTGTAATTGATGATATTGTAGATTTTATAGGAGAAGTAAGCAATAAAATAATACGAGTACCAAGCAGTTCATTTAGCTATTTTGCAAAAGAATATAATGAACCTTCCTGTATCTTCAAACTGGAAACTTATTGAAAAAAATTTCTATTTCTGAGGAGCATATAAACAAACATAAACCTTTTTTTGAATATTAAATAAACTACATATTACTATTTGAAATATTTAAAAAATATTTCCATTTGTGTATATTTACATTTGAGAGATATTAATAACAATGGTATTACTTCCAAGGACGAGGAACTAAAATATCTAATATCCAATGGGTTAACTTGTAGATTGTTGAAAAGAGATGTAAGTAAAGAAATTCACCCCATCCGACTACCGCAACCAACTAAAGCTTATTGTAGCTCTCCCATATCCCACTTAAATTACCCCGGTTCTATGTGTAAATCCTCGGAGATATCCCTCAGGAAGCTGGACGTGAGCTCCTAACATTGAGAAAATCCCGCAAAAACCATCTACACCTCTTGACATCTAGAGCAGTATAATGAGCACATCTATGTATAACCGTCTTCTCGTCGTCGTAGCAAAATCTAAACAAAAGGGAGCCCGAATGAATTTAGCTTCAAAACAGCTTTGCTGTATTCTGAAACTTGTAGATTTTTTTACTGCTGCCAAAAGACATATTTCTCTGTATAATAAAATACGATAAAAATCGTTGTATTCAAAGTAGTGTTTAATATGCTTTTACTGAACTCCTATAATCTTCTTTATTGAATAAACAAAAAATATTTAAAACAAGTAAAAACGTTTCAGTCGGTATAAACCGATTGAATTATACCCTGCACCTTTCGTTATTGTGTAGCAATTACTCGAACCCGTGAAGTCATTCTATAGAAACTTCACGGATATGTCTGACCTATAATTGGACATCCGACTACCAAGTTTCATGAATCTGACTTTATAATTTTTCCAAATATTTAAAATTAGCTTTTGGAGTTGTATGGCAAGTACCTGAACCTGTCAAGCATTTCCATCAAAACTTCATATATCTGATCTACAATCGGACACACAACTGCCAAGTTTCATGAATCTGACTTTATTATTTTTCCAAATATTAAGAATAAGCTTTTAGGCTTGTATGGGATCTACTCGGACCTGTCAAGCAATTCCACCAAAACTTCAGAAATATATCTGACCTATAACTCGACATACAACTGCCAAGTTTGATGAATCTGAGTTTATTATTTTTCCAAATATTTAAAATAAGCTTTTGGAGTTGTATGGCAAGTACCCGAACCTATCAAGCAATTCCACTAAAACTTCACAAATATATCTGATCTATAATCGGACACACAACTGCCAAGTTTCATGAATCTGACTTCATTATTTTTCCAAATATTAAGAATAAGCTTTTAGACTTGTATGGGAGCTACTCGAACCTGCCAAGCAATCCCACCAAAACTTTAGAAATATGTCTGACCTATAATTGGACATACAACTGCTAAGTTTCATGGATCTGACTTTATTATTTTTCCAAATATTTAAAATAAGCTTTTGGAGTTGTATGGCAAGTACCCGAACTTGTCAAGCAATTCCACTAAAACTTCACAAATATATCTGATCTACAATCGGACACACAACTGCCAAGTTTCATGGATCTGACTTTATTATTTTTCCAAATATTTAAAATTAGCTTCTGGAGTTGTATGGCAGGCACCCGAACCTGTCAAGCAATTCTTCTAAAACTTCAGAAATATATTAAACCTATAATTGGACACATGACTGCCAAGTTTCATGAATCTGACTTTATTATTTTGCCGAATATAAAAAATTTGCTGTTGGAGTTGTATGGCAGACACCCGAACCGGTGCAGCTATCCCATTATAATTTTTAGAGCATGTGTAGAATATAATTGGACACATGTATACAAAATTTTATATTTATAGCTTTATTAGTTTTCGAAATATTTAAAATAAACTCTTGGAGTTGTATGGCAGCTACCCGAACCCGTTGTCCGAATTAGTCCAATTACAATAGGGTTCGTCCTTGGCACAAAAGAAAAAACTTGTGAAAGTTTGGTGTCGATAGCATTATTCGTTTTTGAGTTATCGTGCGATCGGACGGACGGACATGTCTAAATCGATGCAGAATTTTACGCTGAGCAAGAATATATATATATGTCCATACCGCAGATGACTCCTTCAAGTAGTAACAAACTCCATACCAAAGTTAATATACCCTTCACGAAGTGCAGGGTATAAAAATTATATAGATGCGTAATTATTATTCCATTAAGAAATCTAAAATTTTTAATTTTATAAAAGGCTATATAGGAAAATTTAAGGAATAAAAATAATCATCTTATAGCTATCAATAATATTTTTTATGAATAATTTGAAAACAAAAAGAAGATTCGGTCAATGCTCCTTCTGATAATTTTAATTTATCTGGCACGGTTCTCCCCAAGTTCAAACCTTTTATTTAATTAGAAATATTTTTCTATAAATATAATTTTGATAAAAATTAATAAATTGTGACTTACAGAAATCAAAGACTGATTTTAAAAATTATTTTAATTAATTTTGACATTTTTAGTATATTTTTAATTTTCGATTAGTTCCAGATTTAATTTATTATTTTTTCGATTCATAAATATAATTTAAAAAAAAAATTATATTATCGTTCTTTTAAAAAAATATTCATAATATTTTTCTATTACAACTTTGTAAATGACCTCCAAATATTTAATAATATTAAATTGTTCCTTATTATTTTCAATTTTCATTAACATTTCCAGTAATTAAATATTATTTGGTCGGGTCTGTTGATTTCTCTTATCAAAAAAGCAAAAATTTAAAATAATTGAAATATTTTACATGAGAATCCTTTTCTTGCGTGGTATGTGCATAACAGGAATTTTTTTTATACTTTTCACATAAAAGAGTCTAGTTTCGATTTTCTCGATTATAAAATGGAATTGTGTATGAAATGAATCCAATCGGGCTGACTTAAATTTAAAATTTTTTTGATGCTTTAAAATCTATCGAGCATAATATCTACTTAAATATCGAGCTTCACGTGCTTAAAATTTTTCATACTTAACTAATTTTTCATACTTTCTCATACTCTTTTGTTTTCGTGTTATTTAAAAAAACTCCAATTGAGCTCCAGTGGGTCTCTGTAGGAGTTTCGAATAAATTAACCAACCGAGAAAGTTACGTGATTCAAGTTTTTAATTTTATTCAAAAAAAAATAAACGTTCTGATTAGCTGAAGAAATACTTGAATATTACCAGCTGCTGAACTGATGTTAATGCTATCAGCTGACAATTTTATTATTATTATTATTATTTTTGTCTTATCATATGTATAAATAAAATATTTTTAACCTTTTTAAACTTTAAATTAACACCAATTTATATTAATTGCCTTTTTTATCAATTTTATTTAATAAAAATAGCTTATTTGTTGCAATATTGTTTAAATTAAATTATTTAAATGGTGTTTAATGGATTTGCCTTGAAAATATAATTAGAGATTACGTACTCAAAGCAGCTATACACGGTATAGCTGCTGCTGTCGTAAGCATTCTGGTTAAATAGAAATTATTTAACTGTAAAATAACACTGATAACTATTTGACTATTTGGGAGCATTATATAGTTTTTTGGTTTTGTTCTTGTATAGTTTTTCTATAGTTTAACTGATAAGAATTTTGAATTTTAATTGATAATGCCAGATAATTTCAAATTTTTTCTACTTAATATGTAAGATTATTTATTACTCATAACTAAGATTAAACAATATTTTTTTCACATTTCTAATTTTGTCACTGAATTTTGACTCAGGGAAATGGAATTTAATTTAAAAATTCTAAAAGATTTTTTTTAAATACAATGAAGTGGCAGCATAAAACAATGAATTATAAATTTATTTTTAATTTATTGTCATTATTATAGTGCTTAGATGGTCATTAATATTTTCTAACGACCTGAGTTAGTTATTAATTTGACATTATCTAAAATGCTACTATTTTGATTGACTGGTATGCCATTTAAATAACAGAATCGATGATCTCACAACGAATTGAATAGTCATATTTTGAGTTTAATAGATTTAGTAATTGAACTTAGGCATAAAAGATATTAAAAACTTAAGAACATTTAAATCTATATCAAATGTAAGAACATTTGAAATGAAATGAACTTTCATACTTGTGTGTGTAACCATGTATGAAGTACTCAATAACTACATTTGTGTATGCTGCACTCAAACAATGGAATTGCATTAACAATGCGTAACTGCCCAACTTATTAGCTTGTAATTATTACAAACTTGTGTTTTATGAGGTAGTAAACTTTAAATTATCATTAAAAAAATTTTTTGCTCGAGAAATTTAAAGATCAACAGTAAACTTTCCTCTCATCTATTTTATACCGGTTAACACGAAATTAAACATTTAATCGACACTATTTTTGCCATACAGGAATTTATTGAATTCTTTGTATAATGTCTTTGTTTTTCACTTTTTCAAATTATAAAATTGCGATTAATCAATGTCTTAGAAAACATCAGTTCCAAAAACAAAATTAATATTTTTCCTTTTCCTTAAACAACATTTTTGTAATTTGGTTTCCTAAATGATTTCAATTAAAATTCATTAATTATTTTTCTTTTAAAAGAAAAAAAAAATGTAATTCTCTCAAACATTAAATTTCTAATTCCTGCATAAGATACGGCAGGTTTCTTGAATATCTTAAAAACTACACTTAATCATATTTTGACAAATCATTAACTCCTACATCCTTCTTCCGAAAAATTTTTATTATGTTTTGTTAAAATAGAATAGAAACTTGAAAAGTGATCTAAGTTAATTTTTAAAAAGCGTGAAATCTATAAAAACTACTTTTTATCCTCGGTTTAAGGATATTAAAGTAGGTGTAATTTGATATTAAAACTAATGTTTTAAACACTTCGAACAAAATAAAATTTTAAACCGACAATTGAAGAAAAAAAAAATAAAAATAAGCAACTTTCTTGGTTTTAGTTTACATGAAATTCGGGAAAAAAAAGAGACCGCTGTCAACTGAAAACATGTGTTTTGACCACAAAATAAATCATCAATAATATTTTCCTTTTTTTTTTAATGTAGGTACACATTTTTCTAAAATTTTAATCTAATTTTTGACAGGATCATTAAGTGAAAATTGGAAATTTACATGAAATGAGAATAAAAAAATTACAATTCCTTTGAGGTTTCGATTTTTAAAAATTAAAGAATTGAATTTTTCCATAAACACAAGGCTTGATTCGTGCTGATTTTAAATTACTGAAATGAAGTAAGAGTTAAGTATATTTCTTTTATTTTAGCGATATAGAGCATTTAAAAAATTTTTAAATGATAGATACTTTTCTTACAAATTCATTCTTTATAATTTCAAATCCGTCATTCAAACATGTTCGTTATGATACGTTGGACACAATACTGGAAAAGTTAATATTGGAAAACTATTCAATTTATAAAAATATGAAATGATTTTTATCTTAATTCTCATTTCTTAGTACAAGCTATTTTATAATGCTAATTAGCATAACTATTCTTTCAAATGTTTATTAAAAAGTTGTATGAAAATACTATGGAAAAGATTGCTAATACTTAAAAGAAACGTCCGGTTTTAAGTAAGTCAAATTAATTATATCTCATAATCTTTAGAATTACATAGTAAATAAAGTGAATCCTCAATTATTTTTCTTTTGTAGTTCCCATGGAATAATACGTCAAATCCACTTGTCATTCAGTATTGTACAAACATACTTGAATTTTAATTTATAGTGTAAAATTTGTGATTACTCTTATTTACTTATGAAATCTAACTTAGTTATTTGAAACTGGACGATATTATGTAAACAATGTGCTCTCGCACGTAAAACTTTATAATAGTATTACATAATATTTAAGTGTATTTAATATAGTTAAATAATACAGAGTAGTGTACCTCTATCAAAAAAACATTATACTGTTGTGGTCTAAATAGTTGTAAGCAGTCACCTCAATTATTGTTAAAGAAATATGAATATTATTGTTGCTATAACAGCTTTAATTGTAATTTCTCTTCTCTTCTCTTGAGTACAGGTTTAGATTTAGTTATTGGTTAAAAAATCATTTTAGAGGTAATTTTTATATTATTTGACTAAATATTTAAATTGATAAGTAATAGAATAAAATTATAATTGTTTTTTTGCAACAATTTATTAAATTAAAAAGGTTATCATCAAATATTTTCACTTGAAATGTACGTATATAACACATTGTAATTAAAAAATTAATTTCTGTTATCATTTTAAAAAATTTTTATAACGTTATACAAAAACGAAAACGCAATATTGTGAGGTCTTATAAATTAAAATATTAAACTATGTTTATGATTATTTCATTTTCAAATTCTAGGTAGTTTTAACCAAGTATCGCTACACAATATTGTGGTTTATCCTTATTTTTATTTTATCCCTTTCTAAATTATCAAATGAGATTTGTAAATTTTGTTTAAAAGTGTTTTGCAAATGATGCTTAACAAAATTTGATCCTCCTCTACCAGACGGTAATGTAATACTTATGGCGCCAATTTTTAAAACTTCTGAAGATCCTTTTTAGACAAGAATAATTTCACAAACATAAAATATATTGCTAAAGATTTTTCGGTTTTAAATTGTGTTAAAAATTTACCTCTATTACGATTAACAGAGCAGCTACATATATGTGTCATACAAGTAACCAAATCAAGATCAATTCATTATTTATTATTCCTTTCCTTGAACTGTATATATAACTGTATATTAAAAATATAAATATAAGATAAAAAAAATACTGAAAACATTTAGGAAAAAAAGGATGTTTTCAGTTTAAGCGCCCTTAATTCTTATACATATACATACATATATGGAGTTTCCGAAAACACATTATCATTACGAGTATATGAAATGTTCGGTTTATATACGCGTTCATTTATAATTAAGGCGAATCGAAAATTTGATATTATAAATATAAAAATTTAGAATAGAAACAAAATATTTCTTTTTTCCACTTTTTAATTGTTTCAGTTTTAATTTAATTTTATGGTCATTTTAGATAATGATGTCAATTTATTATTCTATTAATTTCTAAGAATTCTATATATTCTTGCTACTTTATATAAGCAAATCCAAAAAACAAAATTTCTGTGAAGTGAAATGATTTATTATTTTCGATTATAGATCTCAAATTCGGTTTATTGTTACAAAAGAAATATTGCGATGCATAATATGTACAATAGGTTTCTTATTAAGATTTATTTAAAATAGAATAAAAATTAAGTATTTGAATTTTATTGAAAGAATAATATTATAATAATCTGTATTTATGATAATAATGAATTATGAGTGAATCACTGTACTAATTGTTAAAATATTTTTTATGATAGTGAAAAATATTTTAAAATGATGTCAGCTTAATAAAAATCACTTAAAAATATTCACTATAATTGAATGAGTATATTTTAATTTTGTTGTAAATATAGATAAACTAGATAGTGTTGGGGCAAACCTATGGTTTGTAAAGTAGCACTTTTCCCTTCAACAAGTGAATTTGTGGATTATTCGCGCAAATTAAGAAAAAAAAATATATTTTTTTATCGCACGCCTGAACTCTCACTTATCGTTTTTGCCTGAACTTTTCGACATTTAATCAAATTTGGAAAAGTTTACTGTTTCGGTAATATAAAAAAATTTTTAGTATATTTTTTCTTTTACCTGGAAACTCGGTGTAATTTGATAGGGTTTTTATATAATATTAACATTTTTCTGTAGAAGACAACCTTTTACTTTTATATTTCTTTGGTGAATCTAATATTTACCAAAGTCTTTTAATAGTATGAAGAACTATCTTTTCTTAACAAAGCATTAACTTTCTTTTTTGAATAAAATTTTAATAAAAAAGTCGTTTCAGCATCAATTTTTAATTTCTAGATTTGTATAGCCAGACTGTATGAGGATTTATTGTGCAACTCAGTCGTTGAAAAAAGGGCATGCACCTATAACTCACGTTCGAAATTTATTCTTCTAGTGAGCTGTAACACCTTGTGACGCTCGAAAAAACTTTATCATCAAATTAATCTATAATATTTGTTTAATTGTCAATTCAAACGAAGATATTTGTAGGTCACGTTTTATTGTTTTAAGTTTAATTTACTGAAAAATTATAATTGCTGACGCTTAAACATTTTTTATTAAATTTTTAAGTTTATATTCCTTAATAATCTATTTTTATTAATTAGGAAATTAACAAGATAAGCAAACAGAAAGATTACTAAACCAACTTTTTTTTATATTATGGAAATTTTGATTTTTTGTTTAATTGCTTTCTAATGATAATCTAAAACACTTCTTATCCTTCCAGTTTTCAAAATTTCCTTTAACATTTGGATGGTTCATATTATTAACAATCTTATTTCTGATATTTGCCTTGTTTTGATTCTTGTTAGTATTTTAAATGCATATATCATCAATTTTCTTTAACTTATAAATTGTACGCAATATTTTTAAAGCTTTATTATTTTAATCATCATAAAAAATAATGACGTAAATCCATCAATTTGTGTAAAATTTGATCGACCAAGAAAACAGAACAAGCCAAATTATCCTCATTTTCATATTAAGTTGTTAAGAACTACGAAAAAAAAAAAATTTGCACAACAACCAATTTATTATTAGCAACAAAAACAAAAAAATGAAAAGTGTTGAAAATATTTGCACTTTAACAACATAATGATCGGGTAATCTTTAAAATTTAGCATTCAAGTTAATACTGTTCCAGTAACTAAGATACAAAAAAACGGAGATGATGAAAAATTACTGAAAATAAGAAATAATAATGATTAAGACATCGAACGGGAAAATATGCGCGCGTGTATATAAACATTAATGTAACGATTCATCATAATAATTTTCCTAAAGAATACCATTGTTAATAAAATATCCCCCCCCCCTTTCATCCTCACATTTAAATGGAATTGACCCATGATATGCTTGGAGAGTTACCAAAGCCAATGAAAAGTACAAGAAATCTCCGTAAAATAATAACAGGCATTTTATAGAGAAGATTTGAAAATAAATTTAAAGTACAGTATTTATTTAAAATAAGAAAATACTCGTATAAAGGAGATAAAAATAGCGTTAATTCAGTTATAATTGAAATTTGTATTCGATGTTATTATTAAGGCTTGGTTGAATCAATTTTCAAAATTATTACCATCCCATTTTAACAACTCTCTATCCTCATAAGATAGTAATAGTACCACACTTTTGAAAATATATGACATTAATTGTCAAATAACTACTTTCATCTGTCTGATTAATGTCTTTAATTACTTCCTACTACTATCTGTTTCCGAGTAGACCTATATACTTAGTACTCGAACTTAGTACTAGGAAAGTACTTTTTATGCATTTTCAAAAAATTGATAATGTGAGATGTGTACTGTATTTAAGAAATGAAAGCAATATGCTACGAATAAGATTCCTGCAGTTGTATTTCTTTGAACAAGACTGAACCCTTCCAAAGAGGCATACCGCAACCAGTAGCTGCAAAGTTCCTTTACTTGATATTGATAATTTCTGAGACTCATTTGTGATTTTTCGCCAAAGATCAACATTGCAAAAATATGTGCAGTTTCAAAGGTACATTCCGGTTGATACTACATCAACAAATAATGTACAGTGGGTTATAGCGAAACATGTGAGTATAGCATTAAACTTCTGGTCAATGAAACGAAAATAATAAAATTTTTGTTTTAAGTTGGTAACCCTTTATAAATATCGATTTTTTAGAACAAAAAATAATCAGTTATTTTTTTCAAAATTTTTATAAAAACGATTAATTTTTAATGTTTTCTTGAAGATGACAGAATCTTTACCGACTGATTAAGTGATCTGCTCAGTTGTAGTGCTCTTTTGTGTGTAGATACAATATGCCTTGAAATTGCATTTTCAAAGTAAAAATTTGATTTTCAGCTACAAGTTATTATTGAAGAATTTGTGTTGTTGCTCTTTTTATGCTACATGGCGGTTTGCTTATAAAAAACCAATTAGTTTTCTATTGTAAAGCAGAAATCAATGTTTTTTTTTGCACTGCGCAAAAAGTTTTTTTTTTAAACGCAAGCGTATTATTTGTGCTTGTTAAATTTGTTCTTGAGCAAATTTTTTTTTTTGATTTCAGTGTTACAATACCATAAATTCTAATTTTTTTTTAATTAAAAAATGTTGTTAAGCTTTACTGAAAACGCTGAATATTAAATGTGGAAATATTTTATATATTCTTTAATCTACTGCCGATCAAGAATTCTATATATTTATGTGAACTTCATAAGATCACAGAGATTTTTTGAAACATTAGTTGAAAAATTTTCATAAATACCATTCATTTGCAAACTCCTCCTAAAGCACTGATAACAGCCCAAAGAGTTGTATACTATCTATCCCGAGGAAATTTTTTATACTTTTTTCCAGCTTTCGAAAACATCTGAATAAAAACATTAAAGAGTATAATTTTTTTAATGTTGTTATCACAGAATAATTAAGGTTTAAAAGCTTTTAAATAATATTATATAAACTATATTTTCAATTTAGCACCTTCATGAGAGACTGAAATTAATTTATAGTCTGTTGCTAGCTTATTTTTACAAAATTATCTTTAAATTTTTACAAAATGTCTTGGCTTAATGCACAAAGTAATTAAATAATTTTTCAAACTTACCAACAACGCTAATTTATTTAATTATTTTGATAACCTAAACCTTGTTCGTTATCTAATAAAATAATAATTATTAAATTGTGTTAAAATATCGAAACAATTCATACAAATTAACATTAGTACAAAATAACTTTTTAACCCCGTTATGTTTTGAATTATGCGGAAACCTAACCTTAATCTAGCTAAGCTAATAACGTAATCGAATTCTGTATTTAAAAAGTAACTTGTACATCTACTAATTAATATATAATTGCATTATTCTGGGGGAAGATTTGAAAATGGGGAGAAATTGTTTTATATAAATTTCTATAAAAGACGTAGATCACTCCGCAGGTTTTATTGTTACCATTTTGGATATTGCTATACCTTTCGCTAACAACAATAAATGTGTAGATAAATAAAATTTGAAGTGATCTCGCTTACGTGATGAAGGTTGTTGAATATTTTGATTGTGAAGTCTTCGTCAGAAATTCTAACTATTTTTTTGCTAACGAATTGTTATACTAATGCGGTAGGTTTAAAGTGTGATTTTTTATACCTGTACGCACGTATGTTCGAAGATATAAAAAATAACTCAAAAACTAATTCAGCTAAGTTCACCAAATTTTCATAAATGATTTATTTTAGTAAATGCCAGAATCCTATTTAAATTGGACATGATTGGGATACTGGTTCGGGTAGCTGCCATACTACTTCAAAATTTTTTTGGCTATATCTCAGAAATTAAAAAGCTACAGTATTGAAATTTTGCACAAGCGAGGTTATTATTATGGCCGATGTGTTTCATAAAAGTCGTTCAAATATCTTGGCTCCTTCTGGTAGCTGCCATACAACTACAATAGTAGTTTGGCCATTTCTTAGAAAATATCGAAAACGCAATACTGAAATTTTGCCTAAATTAATATGGCAACTCAAAGTTATACTCTGTCCCATAATCAGCTATGGCATAATTATTTGCACATAGGATAACAAATTCGTGCGGGTATAACAGAGTTGACGAGGTCAACTCTATTTTTTCTCGTTTTTTAAATAAGAAAAGTCATTATTTAACTAAAATTACTTTTAATCCCAACTTTATTCCTTTATAAATAAAATCAATTTTTAAAATTAATATTTTAAAACACTATGCAAAATATTATACAGAACGTGCAGAATATCATACAGAGTGTTAAATAAATCGGGATATTGTTTTTGAGCTGCGTTAAAGCGGGAATGGTAAGACGTACTCAAAATTCAAATGCCAGATATGATTCTCTGTATATATGTACGTATAGTTAAATTATCATTTCTAATATGAATATGAACATTAAAACCCAGTGAATATTAAAACCTTCTCAAATAATTGAGAAAGTCTGTTTTATTTTCTTTTCATAAATGAGTTATATAAAATTTGTAATGAAAAAATTTTTTCCCAATATAATATATTTGTAAAGTAATTGCTATTATTAAACAAATCAAAAAAATTGTTCTAAATTTCTACAAGAGCTCAACAGGCAAACAAGTGCAAATTATCTTTTAAATTCTTAACATTATAACATTGTATACTCTAGCAATCCATCTTTATAAATATATCAGAAAATTCTTTATACTTATAAAAAAAAAATAGTCGATTAAATTAAGTCACTAAAGAAAATTACATTATGCACAGAATGCAAGTGTTTTAAACTCTTTTTGCTTTTCTTTTTAAATTTCACATAATTATAGTTATTTGTAACTTTAATATCAAAGAGAGTAAATAAGTCTTTTATATTTAAGTAGAGGTAAAAACTCGTACAGAATATTGAGTGTATAAACAATTTAATGGTTAAATCCATTCAAGTGAATACAAGAAAGAACCGAATGAAAGAAAATTGTTATGTAAGTATTTTGTTCCAAAAGATTAATGTAATTATTGTGAAGGTTGGAAATTTTTTATCACTTTTATGGTGTAAATTTAACATAATTATATTTATTAAGATATTTTAGAATTTAAAACTAATTTAAAAATTATCTTAAGTTATAATTTTACAACAAATTGGATAAGAAAAAAATGAGAATCAAAAAATGTGCATGTAGTTTTTATTTTTAAATTGGATTTTTACTTAAATTATACAGATTTAATGGAAAAATATTAAAAGTCATTCATAATTTTTATTAAAACTTGACAAATTTTATTATGAAACGCTTTAGAATAAATGTAATTTTTGAAATTGTATACTATATCAAGATTCTAGACTGATAAACCAGTTTTCTTTTATATTAATATTGAAATTGAAACAATAGAACTAAGTCAGTAATTTATTGATTTTCATCTTCTAGAGTAATCAATTTATGGGCCTTAAAACCAAAATGCTTCAACCTTAGTAATTTTTTTCAGTCACAAGTTGCTTTCTATACACACGTGAAGGTTTAGTTTTAGAGCGTAAAATCTGTCAAAATTAAAGTGCCAAAGCTTTCGTTAGTAAGTTCTCTTTGAAGGTCTACTCGGAATCTGCGTACCAGTAAGTTTTATTTCTATTTAATTATGATCTTGTGGTAAAATCTTACCCCTTTGAATAACAAGATGTATAAGTTCAGTTTAAGGTTCTGAAATCATTTCAGTTTACCGGAATCTCATTTCATTTTTTGTTTTTCAATGTAAAATATATTAGACTTTCTTTGAAAATCAGTTCTAAATATGGGATTCGAGCTAGTTTTATCTCCATTTAAATGGAGCAATAATAAAATTTTACCACTCTGTGCAGAAGGAAGGTTATTAGAATAGAAAAATAAAATAAATTATAAAAGATCAACGAAATTTAACAGAATATACTCATTTGTGTTATTTTTACACTATTAAATACGTTATGGACAACTAAAATAAGATCCAAAATAGGTGAAAAAAAAGGTATGACGTTATTTTTTTATTCTCCGTAAAAGTAGAAAATTTTTAGCAACATTTAAGAAAAATTAGAATTACTAATTTGACTATATTACTAAGTCAACCGGCTCTGGGCGGGGTTAGGCTGCTAACAGAGGCAGAGAAAATTTGGCGGGGCCGGGCAAAATATCGAAGAATAGCATCGAGGATTCAGAAAGATTTATTATTCATACCATTGCTAAGTCCTAGAACAAAACACATGTTTTCTTTTTTTAAATTTAAAATTTATTGCTTACTTTAAAAAAGGTGCTTTTCCATCGTCATCTTTTCTATACATTAAAACTTTTATAACATAATTATAAATTAAATTTTAAATATTCGAAAAATCGGAAATTCAGAAAATAAATTTTCTGAATTTCTGATTTTTCTATGTAATAAATTATCTAGCGATTTTATTACTGATTTTACTTACATTATGGGTTTGACAATCGTTTTTGAAGGAAATTTTTATTATTTCTATCATTTTCGAGAACTTTTGTTTCTAGCTATACTTATTCTTTGGTTTAATAGAATAAAAGTTTTTGACATTGCAAGATGAAAATTTTATATTAATAATCCAATGTAATTTAAGGAACATTGAAAGCCTAAGCGGGAACTTAGATTTCTGGTATATACTAGCGAAGTGGTTCATTTAAAATCATTTGAATATCAATTAATATATCGCAGTTTCAGAAACCAACTTATCCTCATTTTATAAAAAATATATTAAATTGTAAAATGTTTTAATAAATTGAATTGTAAATCGATTTTGAAAGCCAAAAAATGTTAAACAAATAATTTTGATGTTGTTGTCTATGATCCCCCAAAAATTTTCTTTCAGCTATTGAAATTTGGCACTTTTCTTTTAGATATTTAAATACAATCCTTTATATTTTTGTTGTACATCCCAAGATTAACTGAGCCAACTCTATATTTTCTCGTTTCTGAATTGAAATTGTCTTTTATGTTTTGTTATTTGTTTAACAAATCGGATTTTACCAATTATATTTTAAAAAATACTTATATAAAAAATTATTATAAAAAGGTTGACGTTTTAAAATACATCAAAGTGAAATTAAAAGAAGAAAGACAAAAAAAGGCACGGAAAAAAATAAATAAAAATGAATTTTATATCCTTTTAATGGTATTTACATAAAAAATAAATATTTAAGAAATAAATCCTTGAATTTGTGTTTTTTTTTCATTGAAAAAAATTATTCGAATTATATTTTTTACAAAAAAAAAAGGAAAACTGGCATTATCCAATTAAAAATTTTTTTATTTCATTTTTATTTCTGATGCTAGTGTGGAAAAAAAATCGGTTTGCTATTAACATGGGTTTTCGACTGTTCGTCTATTTATTTCTCAACATAACAACAGGAATTTGTGCTATATTTTAGTCATACTGTTCAGGAAAATTTCAACACAGGAAAACTTTTTGAACACTGCAGTTCAGTTTACATTTAGTTAAAGAGAATGCTACAATGGTTTCGGAATAATGAAATAATTTTAAAGAGCTCTGTTGTGTAATAATAATGTTGAACTTTTCTACCATACACTTATTTAAATATTTGTTTACATGCCCGATCACCCAAATTACCAAATTTACAAAACCATCTCTTAATTTGATCTTTGATCTCTTTAAGTCAGACCTTATCTTAGAGTTCTCATTGCCGAAAATTCTTCAAACCAAAATTTGTACTAAGAAAATATCAAAAGTGTTACATTAAATTAACAAATTTCAGTATAGTCAATTGCAAGACGTCCACTTGACCAATTATTCAAATTTGCAAGTTCAAATTTTTTTTTTGCTACCAATGATAATGTAACTGGTTAGTTTTTTCAATTTGACGATTTTCGGCAGTTGCTTGTTAATGACATTTCTGACAACTACTTTCTTTCTGGTATACCAGCATATTTGCAGGTAAATTTAGACTAATATTTAGCAGAATAAGAAAAGGGGACTAATAAATAATGATCGGCTATAGTATGTTCGCTATCAAGAGTAGTATGTTCAAGATTCCATTATGAGAACTCCTATCTCTTGCGGAATTCAAATTTAGCTTCGGTCACATTTTGTTCCATTTGCCATTCTGAATTTGCTTGCCTTATCTAAAAATACTGTTATTTAACTAACAGTTTTAAAAACTTACCTTACAATTCTTTGTCCTCTCTTTTAAATCTATTCAACAATATTAACTTCATTTTTTTTATATTTATAAAACAAAAACAAAATTATTATTATGAAAATTAATTTTTAATTTTCTTTTGTTTTCTTTTCATATTTTTTTTTATCTGAGAAAAAATACGGTTAAAAATAAAATAAAAATTAGATGATAATAATATACAAACAAACCAACAAGAATATTAAACAACAAAAATAAAAACATTTAAGTTAAAAATAAAAATTGTTAAAGCAAAAATAAAGAAAAGTTTTTTTTAACAATTACCCTCATTAAATTTAACATTTGATAAGAAATAACAAGGCAAATAATTCAGAATATTAGAATTAATGAGTAAAAGAATAAATAATATTCAAAATATGTGTATAACTTGTATAATATTTGGAACATTTTCTATCTCTTTTTCGAATAAATCCATTCCTTTTTACTGAATTTTCAAAATAAAAAAAATCTACCCTTCTAAAATCTCAACACACCAAAATTTTATGTATTCTCTATTATTATACTTATCAAATATTATTAACCCTCCTGTTAAATAAATATACGCATTATAGAATAACAATAACAAAAAAAAATAATAATAGAAAAAAAGGATTCCCTTGTTTTATTTACAGTTAATAGACGATCCCAATGCAATCGTTAAATTTGAAAAATGGCAAATTGAATAAGTGAACTAACTAAACGAAACATTATTACACGTTTATTTTGTTGTTATCCTTTTATATTATAATACACATTTAAACTTCTTATAATGATTATTTGATTATAATCAAAAAATTATCATCATCAACACTAACATCATTATCAAAATCATTATTATTACTACCATTATCCCCTTATTATTACCAATCCTTACCTATATCTTTTCCTCATTCCCCTCTCTCTTTCTTTCGTTCTTTTTTCACCAGTAATGAAAATTCGCTTTGAGAACATATTATAAAAGTGTCAAACTTACAAACACATAGTAAAGAAAAGTGTAAAAGAGAATGACAATCATTGTGGATATAATAGAGAGTGTTTTTTATACCTTGAATCTTCATGAAGGGTATATTTTCTTTGGTATTGGGTTTGTAATGTCTTCTGTATTGACATGTATATACATATATTCTTTCTCAGCGTAAAATTCTGCTTTGATTTAGACATGCACGTCCGTATGTCCGATCGCATGAAACCTCAAACACGAATAATGCAATCGAAACCAGACTTTCACAAGTTCTTTGTACCAACGACTACTGCCTTTGCCTTTGTGGGCAGCCCAAAGAGGTTTTTTTTTATATTTCCAAAAACCCATAGTGACATGATTGTCAAATTTTGTAAAGGTGTATCCAATTAAGATCTACATATTTTCTAATATTAAAATTTTAAAGGAATTTCCGCACTGGTTCGGGTAGATACAACTCTGAAAGTTTTTTTAATATTTGGAAAATACTTGGCAAACATGTGTTGAATAAAAGGTCACATATGCCCTTGAAGTTTTGGTGGAATGGCTTGACAGGTTTGGTTATACAATTTTAGAAAAAAATTTTAAATATTTGGAAAAATATTAAAGCTAGATTCATTAAGCTTAGGAGTCAAGTCCAATTAGAAGTCAGATATAACATCCGTTAAATTTTTATTGAGTGGTTTGGCAGGTTCGAGAAATTGCCATTTATTAATGAAAGCTAATTCTAAATATTTCAAAAAAAAAATATTTAAACTCAGATTGTCAAAGTGCAGAGTATTATTCAGTCGGTTTATACCGTATATATAAAAATGTTTACTAGTTTTATTTTATCTTGCATAAATGATACATATACATAAATATTTACTCTTATAAGTATAGATTTCATTATTATATTATATTTTTTTATATAAATGATGTATATACATTTATAAAATTAATTTAAAAATTAATAAGAAGAAAAACATAAAAATTATAACAATAAAATTGAAAATGACAAGGATAACAAGGGAGTTTTCCTTTTTATATTTTAACAAAGAAAATTATAATATCCTTGCAATTTTATCAGTTTGACAGTTTTTCTCTATATTCGGAAAATAAATTAAGAAAAATTGCATATGTAAAATTGAAAATACTAACACATAGAAAGAAATTTATTATTTGAAATTACTTGAATAAAATATACGAGAATAATGTATATATGTGTGTGTGTGTATTCAGTGTGACATTCAAGTATAAAATGCGACATTCAAGTATAATATCATTACGAAACAATTTTTCTTTGCAATAAATATTTTGAATTAAATTTTTACACGATAAATGCACAAGTATACATGAAATTTTTTACGTGTATACTTGAATGAGTGTTCTTGTAATAATAATATTGGATGTTTTGTTGAATGTTATCCAAGAATAAATTAAGTTAATTTTAAAGCAGCACATTTTCCATTAACACGCTATTTGTACTTTAGAATTTTAAAGGTAATTGAATGAAAATTTTCCAAATGCAAAATAATTGAAAATTTCATAACTTAAGTTTCAATAATGTAATAAAATTTGACAAGATATAAATACATACATATTTTTTGTGTAAATCAAAGCTATTGAATTTTCATATTATTCATCTAAGTGTAAGTTTTCGAACAATCCCAAATTTTACAATGAAAAGTGTAGTTTCTTCCTAAAAATTGTAATCAATTTGTGTTTAAAATTTTCTAATGTTTGATGTATCCATACTTTCATGTGACAATTTGAAGAATGAAAACTGAAACATTTTGAATGGTGCACACATGAAAAATTTTCTACGACATTCAATTTGAAATAAGTTGAAAATTCAAGTAATTGAATGCAGTTGTCTAATCAAGTCAAACTATTTTTCAGTTTTCCCAATTATTTAACTTATATAATGTTAACAATTAGGTATTTTAGTGTCACTCTTAGTTCGAAATTATTTTTATAATTAGCATATTAATTATCTTATTGGATTACCAAAAAACTTTCCACATATATTTGAAATATGCGACCTTAGTCTACCAGTGAAATAAAATTTTCTTTTAGAATCACACGTGTAACATTTAAGCACCTTAAAGGTTAGTAAATAAATTTTGCAAAATATTGTTACAGCAGATTCTTTAATTATATTCGATTATGAAAATCTTAAAATTTTGAGTTGTATGTAGATATTAATGTTATTTGCTATTTACCTACGTATATAAAATATTTACACAATGTGGTATTTAAAAATTTACTTAAAAACAAAACGATTATACGCACAATGAGGGTGATATATTTCATCCCCTTCAATTTATTTAAGTCACTTTATTTACAAAACGATAAGAATATATACAAAAAAATAATAATAATTGTACAAGTGTAAGTGTATGTTCTGTATTCGTATCAAAAGATAAAGTCTATATGTGCATTTGTACTCAAAAATTGTAAAGAATTTTCGAAAAAGTAATAAGGGTTTAAAAGAAAACTAAAGAAAAATTAAATTACAAGTAAACTGGTAGCATAATAAGCTTATGATAGAGATTGTTTTTCTTTTAAATAAATTTTTAGTTAAAATTGTGGGGGAAATGGAGTTTAACACCAAATATTTTCTAGTTTTGTTAAGCAAAAATAAAGTGATAAAATTTATTGTTTTACTGTTTGTTCTTGTGTTCAATTTTAAATAAATTTTATTAAGACAATTGATTTTAATGTTAAGAAGGTATTTTGCGTCTCCAAGGCATAATATGATTACTTATTTATTTATATTTGTATGTATAGAAATGGGGTTGCTATATAAAAATGGTTTTTTTTTCATACTAATTTTAAAAACAATAAGGTTGATAAATTCATTATTATTTCAGATTATCTTTAATATAGATGAATAAATTTAGTTTTAATTTAAAATTAAGGAAAGCAAATGATTCAAAAGAAGGGATATATGTAAGTGAAAGACGATTTCGTTAATTACATGTTGCAGTGTTTACAAATGAATTTAACAATGGAGTCTTTGAGTAAAAGTTAGGTTGGGATGCTCTATAAACAGTAAAATTTAAAACTTTCTGAAAAGCGTACCTTACCCGCTAACGCATTTGGATATAAATCTTTTAGATTCTATTTTCTATGTGTGCTTATTTTCGAAATAAACGGAAATAAATTTAGGAAAAATAGAAGAATGGGAGAAAAAATTATTTTTTGAAAATGCTTACATTCTTTTTTTAACACCTTTTTAAAAATTTTTTGAGAAAAAGTGCTTATTAGTTTAGCTCTGTGCATGAACATATTTACAAAACTTCTACGCTCTTGAAGATAGAAAGGTGAAATTTTATACGTATTTCATCTTTACAAGAAGTAGAATCTAATTATAACCCCCAGGTTGCAAACGTTTGAATTTCAAACAACTTTTAGATACTAATAAATATTTGATATATTTAGAAAAATTTTTTCCCGCCTTCACTTATGTTTTCGTAATTGCAAGCTTTCTCAAATTTCTATAAATGCAGAAAGCTAACGGTAAATGCTATTAAAAAAACATAACTATTTTTCTTAATTCACACAATTAACCCTTAAAATCTAGCATTATATTAACCCCTCTTTATACCCGTGCGAACGTATGTTCGAAGGGTATACTAAATTTGCCTTGCCGTTTGTAACGCTAAGAAATAATGCTCTGAGATATAAACTTAAGTGTATTTTTTTGATCAACGTCGAATTCTGAGTTTATTTAGCTTTGTCTGTCCATCCGTCCGTCCGTTCCAGCGATAACTCAAAAAATAATTGAGCTAAGTTCACCAAATTTTCACAAATGGACATGATTGGGGTACTGGTTCGGGTAGCTATCATACAACTTCAAAAGTTATTTTGCTATATCTCAGAAACTATAAAAGCTGTGGTATTGAAGTTTCACACAAGCGAATATATAAGTAGGGCCAATGTGTTTGATAAAATTCGTTAAAATTGCTTGGCTCTTTCTGATAGCTGCCATACAACTTCAATAGTAGTTTGGCACACACAGTATTTTAAAAAACACAGTACTGAAATTTTGCATAAATTAATATGGTAATACGGCAACTTAAAGTCATAGTCTGCCATATTTAGTCATAAACCATGGTCATCTATGACATATTTAGGATAACAAATTCGTTGACAAGGTCAACTCTATTCGTTTTCTCGTTAAATTTAATTTTGCTTTATTTCAAAGACTGCACAAATCGTTCATGCTAAATTTATGCAACCCTGGAAATAGTTCTGTATATGAGTGAAAATAATTTTTAAAATGTGGTACGTATATACATATTTTGTTTTTAAAAGAAGTATTTTCACTTGTTGAAGGGATAGTGCTACAATATAAACCATTAGTTTAACCCAGCTTTATCTTTTATTCCTACAATATAAACCATTAGTTTAACCCAGCTTTATCTATTATTCCTACAGTTAATAGCAATGCAGATAATATAATAATATGTGCAAAAGCGTCAGGTAATTTAGTTATAAAATTGCATTTGTTTAAAAACGTTTTGAAACTTGTGCAAAATGCATTGATTTAAAAAAAATTAAAACAAATTCAGTTATCATGTTTTACTACAGAAAATCTCAAATGGAATTTTTGAATTTTCTCGATACTTCAATGTCTCAGAATATGCTTCCAAATCAGCTCTCCCGCATTTTACTTTAATTGCAGTATCACATATTTTGCTTTTTGCGTCATACCAGGTTTCTTTACGATTTATTGACAGAAATGTAATGGGAAGTACAGTTACATTGCAGTTACCGCCAATTCACAAAACATCCCATCTACACATCCAATTTTATTTCTGCCAAAAAATAGATTTAAATATAAAATTTTATATTTTATAGTGACAAATATTACAAATGTAGTTTTTATATCTGTCAAAAATTTAAAAAGAAAGCGTTATTCTCGATGAAATATGTAAAATCATAATTACTGTGATAAAACGTGGAAAAAACTATGAATCCTTAGTAACCATGGTATGCCTATGTAGTACTCACAATTCGAAGGTAAAATTTATATGAATTTAAAATTTTGAAGCTGTTGCCTCAAAACTAATAAACTTAAATTTTGAATGAGATAGTCTCACTAAGAACAAACATGTTTAATTTGCTTTGATTAGGCGATCTTATTTTATAAAGAAATTTTTCCTACTTATCTAGTATAACATTTTTACTATAAAAATGGACTCTGTGGGATTCAAAAAAAAAATCTTTCTATATATCACACACATAATACCGATATTAAGGAAAAAAGGCCTTCACAATTCCAAAGGTCTAAATTATATGAAACCTTTAAAGATTGCATAAAATTTTAATTTATTATACAATTATTATAGTGTATGTGGCGTTACAAGTTATAAATCAAGTTACTCGTTTGTATACTTTAAGAGGCTGATCGATTCCACCAAAAAAAACACATTACCATGATTAAAATTTTTATTTAAATATTTTTAATTTTATTTATTTTAAAATAAGTACTTTAAAAATTAAATATTTGTTAAATAAAATAAAAATGATTTGCATTTTGTTAATTAAATATGGTCGCCATATTTTGACCGTTTTAATTCAATTTAAATATATATAGGACCACAGCTATTTAGGAATATACATACATTCATTATTCTGTATACATACATATGTACACATTTATATGTATATAATATAAAAATGTAAAGATGTTTTTAACAACTTCAAACCCCATTTAACAATCATAATTGCGAATGAATAGAAAATTTTTATAAAAATTAACAATGATTTAGCAAATTCTTTAATTTTTTGTTCATTTTCCTCTCTCATTTTATTGTATTTTTAATATTTAGCCATATTAATTTTTAACATCTTTTCAAAAATTATTTCCAAAATTTCCTTTCAATTTATTACACATTATTTAATGACCCAAAATATATATATACATACTCGTATATGGTGTTGTGGGACAAAAAGAAATTACTTTATTTTTAATACCATTATATTCCGAAATTATGGTACATTGGTACCTAAGTATGTAAAATGAAATGTGTCGCATCCCATACGCCGTTTATATAGAATATGTTCAATGTAACACCGTTTTATACATATATAAATGCTTATACGTGTACATATATAGTTGATTGTGTACTATGTTCATTAATATATCGCAAATCACGCTATAAATGTTATTATCCTAAATATTATTTTGTACTTTTTTTTATTAAATGAAAATAAAAGGATCTTGACTTTGATTTTGCCAATTTATTTTCATAAAATTGCGACAAAATAGTTTTTAAATAGTTTTCTATGTACTCTCTATTATGGTGACTTTATAATTTATATATAGAAGAAAATACACAGATATGTGTATTGAAAGTGGTAGAAAACAAAATGTACACACACACATTTTGTTTTTATATAATATTAAAAATATAACAAATAAAATAAATAGAAAATGGCAAATAAAAAGTGCCGACGTTTCAATTATTTATTAAAGGACTCGTTTTTTTTATATTTATTAATTGTCTACGCTTCATATATATTAAGTACCACATTATGGAAAAAAATGATGACGACAGTTTTGTTTTCTTATATGAAAAACATTGAAATCAATTTTAAATTACACGCAGTTAAATCAAATCTACAATATAATATAGAATTGAATAATACATGATGTCCTTTTCTTTACAAATAAAAAGGATCATTGTGATGGAAAAAAAATTCAATTAAATTCAAAAGAATCACTCAAGTGCAAGTAATTCAATCTGCCATTATTAAAATAGTTACAGCATACCACATACATAGTTAACATTCTCAAACAAGTTTTTAATAGACCAGAAGCAGAAAAGAGTATCCCATATTGCATTGCTTACCGTTGTAATTTACAATAAGTAAATTACGTATGTATGTGAAGTTGACGAGAATTCATTTTGAAAATTATATATGTATATAGCTAAAGCTTTTAAGATCTCAGTTGTTGTATCGAATGAATTAATAAGCTGAGCGAATTCTAATTAATTCATATTAGGTACTAGTTTTTTGCTTCAATTTTACTCAAAATTACAAATAATTTTTTAATAGAATGCGTATGAACTTATAACTAACAGTTATTCTAATATTGTATTAATGAATTTTTTCTAAAATAATTAAAACATGTAAAATGTTATTATATAATAATATAGTCAATATAATTTGTCATATAAACTTATTCAATAGTAGCTTTAATTGCTCAAAAACCAAACTGGTATTAAAATGCATTATTCTGTTTGAATAAAACCAAATCAAAAGTTATGAGAGAAAATTAAAAATTAAAATTAATTTCGAAATTTCAAGAACAGCAAAATCTTTTGTTATATTTTTTTTCCAATAGTTTAATTTAATAAATACTTACTGTTATGAAATCTAAAACTCACTTGTATATGACAGCTCTAAACAGCAAAAACTCATTACGTCAATACATAATAATTCATAAAATTTCATTTGATTTATTCTCTTTAAGTTTAAATTCTTTTCCGACGACCACTCAAAATTAGTGGCAATTTACTATAATTATAAATTTATTAAATAATTATCCGAAATACAACAACCTGTTCGGTAAATTTCGAAGTATATAATAATTAGAAATAAAGAGAATGTTGAAGCAATGTCAATATTTTAGTTCATTGTTGAAACTGAGATTTTCAACTATCGAAAAAATTTGTATTATTTTAGTCTTTGAAAATTAATTCTAAATTTCAATGTTAAAATTTAAATATAAAAATTCATAATAAAATTTCTTCTTCCATTTTCAAAATCTTTGATTTTTATGAAAATAATTCTTCAATTTTCAATCATATATTTTTTTATCACACTTCTCTTACTCACCATTTTAATTCGTTTCTAAAATAAATTTCGAATTAAATTCATAAAAATTTATTATTAATTTTTATATTCATGCAATTAACTGAATAAAAATAAACCCAAAATTAATAAAGAAAAAAGAAATCTTTTGTTTTGTTTTTCTAATTTGAAAATCCCAAAAAAAATTTTTTTTTGAAAAGAAAAATTAATTAATAATTTTTCGTCTCCATTTTGATATTAAAATCATTTTCTCGCTTTTTCCTGCTTTTAGTCCCTTTTTTATTCTAATTTTATCCTTTTCTCATTCCTCCGTTTCTGATCTTGTAACTAAAAAAAAATAAAACTTAATTACTAGCAAAATTATTATTTTTCTTTATTTTTCTTATTTTTCTGCCTTTTAATGGGTAATTTTACGTAAATATCTTAGAGATTATAATTTTATTATTCTTTTGTAAAATATATTTAATAAAATATACACACAAATATATAATATCAAAAATTTTCGCCATTTTTGTTTTCATATAGTAAGGAAATAATGCTTAAGGATAATTCAATGAAAATATATAGATATAGAACAGCTCTATAAGATATCATGATTGAAAGAGCGGCATGTACCATGTTTATAGAGACTTGAGCAATTATATTCTTATTACTTGTCTTTTTATATATTTCTTTCATTTTTCCACCTTATTCATTTTTACAATCATGTAACTAAATATATTACAAACATACATATAAAAAATATATAGGGAAAACAAAAACTTTTGTTAATTGCAAAAAAAAAGGAAAAGAAAAAAAATTTGAAAAAATACAAAAATCCTCTTGTGAAAAGATAGAAGCCAGGACAAACTATATTCTCTTGGCTAATTAACATTTACCAGGGTAGAAAACATTTATTTCCTTTCATTATCCATTAATTTATATGCAAATGTTATTATGAAATTTTTAAATTAGAATACAAATTTTACTGGTATTAAAAATATTGTGTACATTACTCTTATCCCACCCAGGTAACAATTTATTTGCTGCTAACAAATAAAATGGAGTTGGTATACATTGTACATATATTTACTGGCATACAATTGAAGTTTTAAATGACATATTGTTTCAAAAATTATGCCTAACTGTTCCAGAGTTGCTTGTATTATTGAACACCTTTTACAGGAACACGAGCATTGGTAACGCTCTATCAAATTTTGTACTCGCTACTGAGTACATTAATACTTCGAATTATTCAAATTTCAATTCTTTTCGAACTTTTTTTAAATTTTTGAATCGAATTTTTTGAAAAATTTTTTTAACAAACCTTAATTTCACAACATTTTCCTAATTATTACTTGTATTTTCAATTCAGAAAACGACAAAAAATAACTTTTTTGTACATATAACAAATATTAAAATAATTTTAACAAAATTATTTGAATGATATAACAGAAAAATAATTAACCTATGCTACTGTATTCAATTAAGCTTTGAAATTCTTATAGATTTTAATATAGATTCAAATATTTTACTTTTAAAATCTTGCACCACAATTTTTTAGTTCAAATTATTTTAAATTTTACAGTTTCATCAATTTTTAAGCTTAAAATTTGAATATTTCAGTTGTGTAAAATGTAAAAGTATTACCTATTTTGATGGATAGCAGCTTTTTAGGTAATCTTCAAAATTTTTTTTAAGGGAAAAATCATACCGTCGCTATCGCAATTATAGTACCTATACAATATTAAAATTGTTTCAGATTTTTTTTTGGAAAAAGTAGAAAGAGTATAATTTAATTTTTGGTAGGAAATTTATATTCAATTAGTATATTAATATAATTTTGAGTAAAATATAATTAAAATATTTTAATTTCTATTAAGTAAGCGCATAACGCATTTAGTATTCATTCAATGTTTTAATATTACAAGATTATATAAGGGTGAAACATAAGAGAAAAAAATTTACAAAACTCAAATAAAGTTTTCGCCAATTCGGCCTATTGATTATGTGCATATCTAGAAACATATTATTTTAAAAAATTTAAAATTGAACAACTCCATGTATTTTTTTTTAAAAATCCTTCAAGGTATATTTCATAATTTCAACAAATAAGAAAAAATTTCCCGATTCACACATTAATTTTTTAACATTTTGGCTTTTTATACTATAAAATCAGTTCTAATATGTCAATGCCGTCGAAAAAATCCCATTTTGATACTGGCTTGCTAGCCAACATTATTTTGCTGCTTCATTTTTATTTCATTTACATTTTTATTGAGTACAATTAAAGATATTATATAGAGGCTCTTCTTTATTTTGTTTTCTATTCTTCATAAGTATTTTGCATTTGCTAATTATTTTGTTTTTGATTGGCGAACGTTTGGTTCTTCATAACATTAAGGAAAATTATTGTATTTAATTTATTCGTACATTTATACATATCTTTTACTTTAAATGCTAAAATTTTTGAAATAATTTGAAAAAAATTTAAAATTTAAGATCACAACTTAAAATTTTTTAAATGTATTTAATTGTAATGTAATTAAGCGAAAAAAGAATATCAAATAATTAAAAACATTGTACAGGTGTTACTTTGAACCTCGTACCATAATTAAAAAAAAAAATTTCATAATAATTATTTTAAAAATTTATTGCCAAACCACCTAATGTTTCTATCTAATGTTTCATATTTAAGCTTGCTCCCTTATTATTTATACAATATCACTTCTTCTCTTTCTTTCATTCAATTTTTTCATCTCTTTTTCTCATTTTTTTGTTCCAATTAAAAATATCTTAAAATTCATACATAAAATTTTCCAAAATTGTAATAAAAATGCTATACATATATATATACAAAAATACAATTCTGGTGTTTATTTAATGATTGTAATTAGTGCTATGAAAGGAAATAATTATTCTGTAATGGTTTCATAATTTTTAATTAATTCTTAAAGACAATTTCAATAGAAGAAGATGATAAGAGAAAAATAACAAAAACAAAAACAAAAACTAAATAATAATATTATTTAATGTTTTTAATTAGAAATGAAATGTTCTTTGTTATAATAAAATTATTCATAAAATCAAAAAGGAAAATTATAATATATTCAAGCTGTGGAAATTATTATACACAGAGTAATGATGACGATATTAGGAGGGGGTGGTATTAGATATATATTGATAATATTAAAATTATACTAGATATATACTGTTTCTATATTCATACAATATGCATATTTATGTGTTTGTGCACGATAATTATCATAGTATAGAATATTTTAGTAGGAAGTTTTTATGTCCCACATCTACTGTATAGGCGGTTTAATGTTGACATTTTAATACAGAATAAAACCATAATACACAAATATTTCCTATACTCTTGTTTAATATTCCTATATACAGATAGTGTGCGCATCTCTATATGATAGTATGTAAGTGCCTATACATTGTATAAGATATAAAATTATTATACATTTAATTAAATTGGAATTAAGGTATTTTAATTTATAAAAAGAAAAATAAGAAAAATTATAAAGGAAATTAAGCGAAAAATAATGTTTTGTAATGAAAATAAAATTTTTATTTATTTTTGTGTAGGTTCGAATTGTTTCTCTTTATTTTCCGAATTTTGGAAAAATTTACAAGAAAAATTGAAAGAATGAGAAATTATTAATTATTTTACTTGATGATAATATTAAAAGATTAATTAGATTTACTTTGATGCCACAAATACTGTAATGCTGAATTAATTTCTCCTCTTGTATTAAAAATGCACTAAAGGTACGTCGTACCAATAATATTCAGATCAGTTATACGTGATCAGACCAATTTTTACAGTTTTTAAAACTAAATTAAAAATAAATTTCTACATTTTATTTATATTTTTTGTTCGCATCTATATTAATGAACGTTCGAAGTTAATTCTAAATTTGTTACTCCGTTTATATAAACAAATTTATTTTGGATATTTAAGTTCTTACAATAACCCAACTCGAAAACTGTAAATCATCTATCATAATAAAATTTTCCATAAATGAGTTTTTTAATAGAGTTCGAACACAACACAATTCAAAAACAATTTTGCTAGTATATAGAAATACCAATTTTACAGTTAGATAGTATAGAAATACTACAGTAAATCAACAAATTTATGAAAAATGTTATTAAATTTTTGATGATTAAATTTATTTTCTACTTTATTGAAGCCAGTTAATAAAATTGCGGATGATGATATGCAACATTTTAAAAATTAGGTTTAAGTAAAAATCTAAATTAATTAATATATTATTCATTCTAGGTATATATATAACATTTTTTTTCAAACCTGTTCAAGTAGCGGTACCAATAAGTTTTATTTGTAAACATTGCGGCAGCAATTTAATATTTATAAAAAAATTTAAATATATAATAAAAAATTTTCAAAACTCTACTTTGATCTCAATTTTTGACAAACTCTTCCAGATTAAGTGAACTTGAACTCAATCATCTATTCTGTAAAATGATCTTAGGTTCTAGAGAAAGTCAAAATTAAACCGTCAATTTTTTTCTGTTGCACAATGTAGAAATCAAGGAGTAGTCTTGAAATTTTTAAATTTTTTTGTTTTAATCAAATTATTCCAACAAATTACATTGAGAATAGGCGAATATTTGAATTTTGGCAAAGATCAAAATTAACTTTTTTACACTTGGTTGTATATTTTTTATGCATATCTTGTCCCTATAAGTATGCAACAAATTAGTATTTTATAAAAGTTTATCTTTTTTCACAAAAGTTTTAATTTTTAGAAGTGTGAATTTACTCTAAAAATTAGTACTTTGATAAAAAAGCAACCTGTAAAGCAAGTTCAACTTATTCTGTATGCACATCATACCGCTCTCATTTTAGCACGTATTTTTATATATAAAATTTGTTTACAATACATAAAACTAATACATACATACATATATATATACAGAAGTGTAATTATAAATTATGAAAAACAATGTTATTTGTAGAATTTTTTTTTTATATAATTTTAATGTTGAAATTTTATATAAAACGGAAAATGGTGTACAAATGGTATGAGAGTAAAAAAAAAGATTAAAAATATTCAACTGCGTGTCTCCCATTTTTCGGTTTTTGTTTTTTTTTTTTTATCCTCATAAATTTGTTATTCAAGGGTTGTAAAACGGAAATTGAGAAATTTGTGACTTGATTATAATTTCTTGTTTGCCTTGTTCTTTTATTTTTTTTTTTAATTTTCTTTTAATTTCCACATGATATCACATTTCATACATGCATTCATATCAGTAAATATATAAATTTATATTATACTAATGCATGTGTGTGTGCGTGCTTATACGTAACATACTCCTTAATTTTTGTTAAAAAATTATTTGTAATTTTCAAAAAAAAAAAAAAATTTTTGAAAAGCTGTTAATTCATTGTTATCCTATCAAAAAATTTATATACGTACTAACATTATATCCTTGCTTTCCTAATATCTATAAATCTTTCATATTATACAAATAAGTATTCACATATTTTATATAAAATATATACAAAGATACACACATACATATATATATGAAAATGCTTTACAATTTTCTGTCTCTTTATCTCAGTATCCTGTAAAATTGAATAGATAGATTGGAAAGGGGGTAAAATATTTAGCAAAGTATATAAAAGTGATAAATGGATTATTAATTTGGCCACTAGTATATTAAATCGTACAAGGAAAGAAAGAGATAGAAAAGAAGTATTTTATCACTTTATGAGGTTTTTCCATGTTCAGGAAGGTTTCTTTTTTTTTTCTTTTCTATTATATACTTTGAATTTACTTTAGAGACTATCAAATTTCTTTCTATCTCTTTTCAAATTAAGGATATGGTATGATATATTAGATTTAAGGAAAGAGAAAAAAAAATAGTAAAGTAATTGAAGTAAGAGAATATTTGTATTTCTTTTTCGTATTCACATTTTCGAATAGAAAATTTAAAATAGGGCAAGGGGATTAATTTTCTATTATATCGCTAAAAGATGGTTTTTTGACTTTTAAATATACAAAAGAACGGAATTAAATTTTGTGATTTTTTTTTCTATTATTGCTGTTGATTATTTTATTTTATCATTGTAAAAAATATATTTTACAAAATAAATTTTTGTTTTCTTTAAGAAACACATACTTAACAAAATAAGGGATAATAGATAATTTTTTAAGTGCCTATATGTATGGTATATTTGGTGTAAGAAATGGGGTATCCGATTGTGATATGAGGTAAAAGGGAAACGCGTGCATATTATTGTAGTTGAACTGTTTAACTTTTTTTTCTACCTTAAAAAAAAATGGTTTAATAAAGTTGAAATCAATTCGGTTTATTTTTTGTATAATATTTATTATATACAATTGGTTGAAATTTGATATTTTTGTTCTTAATAAATATTTTGAACGGATATACAAACGTATATTGTCAAAAAGTTTTAAAGATAAGAAAAGGGTTGTTCATGCTATAAATATGTATAAGTACATGGTATATAAACAAGACACACGGAAATTGTGATAATTTTAAAACTAATTTCGAAAATGCTAAAATATTTATTATTAAAGTTTTTTATGGATGAGGAAATTATAGCAAAATTAAAACTTGGTAATGTCATTAAATGTTAAAATTGAATACAATAAGGGTATTTCGAATGTTGAAATCTGCATTTGGAAAAGTTTAACCATAATAACATTTTAAATATCTTTGACAATTTCAGTTTCATGTAAGATCGATAACTAATATATTGAACTGATTTAATTCAGATTTCGGAAAATTTGTTCAAAGAAAATTATTAGATATATAGTTATTTCCTACGACGAAATATATCGAAGATAATCTACCAAAAATAATGAAATTTATTAGAAATTTTTAATTTTTGAGAATTTATAATTAATAGTATTCTTGCATATTTAAAATTAAAATCTTAATATTTTAATTATTCACAAAGACACACTAGAACATTTATATCACACAAATGTTTTGAATCAAATAAGAAACTAAATTAAATGCGTGATTTGGCCGAGTACCGTCGGTAAAGTGAAATATATTTTTTTTTTAGAAAGACTTGACATTGTAAAATGCAGTAATAATTTGTTTTTGAGTAAATATAAATAGAAACACAATCATGCATAATTGAAAAATTTTCTTCGATTTTCAAAAACCAAATTTATGACAGAATATCGTGTCGTTAGAACTCCGAAATATTATTAATATTTAACTCAAATATTAAGTTCATGAATTTGTCATATACATGAAATTACTAAGACTCTATTAAGTTTTTTTTTTTTAAAACAAAAATTTGAAAAAAATTGTCAATATGTCGATGTTAGACGGTGTAAATTACATAAATTTCGATAACATATTCATTAAATTACACAGAATTTTTAACTTTTTAAAATATCGATTATATTCTGAGTTCACTTTTATGTTATTTGTTTCAATCAAATTAAAGGCTCAATTGAATTTTGTATTACAATTTGTCAAGCAAATATCATTTGCCCATTAAAGTGAAATGTTTTTAATTTCTTTTCCGAAAATGAAATTGAAGACAAAATAAGTGTTTACTAAATAAAATTTTAAATTAGGTGTACGGTTTGTTCAGGATCACTGACAGCAGCTAGGTTTCTCATACCAACAAAAAGGTTTTTAAGAATAATTTTTATAGTAAGATGCAGTGTATATTAGTGAATTGAAAAAATATTTTGTAAAATCTTTTTCACTTCAAAATTCTTGGGATATTTCGAAATAATGCTTTGTCTTATCAATTCTCAAACATTCAAAAACAGTAGTAAAAATGTTTTCAAAACTTTTAAGGACAATATTTTAATTTAAGTTTTAAGACCCAAAGTTGCTTTATTCCATGTGATCAATGACTTTAGTGAGTCAAACGAGTTGGAAAAATTTGACAATATTAATTAGAATTAAAAGAAAATTATTTTTCATCAAATTTCATTTGAAATATTTTTCATATAATTTTGACTTTTTCATAATTTTTACAATCAAATTAAGTGTAATAACAATATGAATGTATTTGATCCTATATAGTCACCTATTATTTTTATAACATTTCAATTTTTACTTTAAACGAATTTTTGAAACTGTAATAATTATTATTAAATAAAAAATAACCTTATGATTTTTTTGTTATTTTTTTATATAATGTAAGGTATAAGCTAGAAACTTACATTTAAATGGAAATAATTAATATCTTTTATACTATATGTATAACAGCTGATAATTAATATTATTTTAACATTATCTCTAAATTTATTATATAAATATATAAAAGCTCTACTAATAATCGAAATACTGTTATTTCGCATAAATATTTTATAATATGAATCATAATTAGATACACGTGCATTTATATGTAGGTATATATCTGACGCAACTAATAATGTGTAGGTGTATAACTTTAACAAACTTATATAATATATTATAATGAATAATGTTATTCAATTACATACATATAATATATATAATGTATAACATGACATAAAATTATTTTGCACTTAACGTTGACAAAAGACTTAATTTTCTTCCATTATATTAATATTATTTATATTTTGTGTGTTTGTGTACAATTTAATGAAATTTTGTTTTTATTTTAAATATGTTTCTCTTATTTTATCATATAATTTATCCTATTATACTTTTTTCTATACAGTGAACAAGCCTTGGTATGACTGTATGTATAATTTTAATCTCTTTGAAAATAACTTGAACATTTCAAAATAGGTATATGAAACAATAATAATAAATAAATAAAATAAATGTTAATTTTTCTTATTTTTTTCTGTTGTTTGAAAATAAGTATATAATAATGTATAACCAAGTGTGAACTTTATATTTTTTATATGTATTTGTATAAATTTTTTTTCAATTTATAATAACAACTTCATTATAACATTGTGTGCATGTGCATGCTTTTATACTGAGAAAAGCTTTTCATAAATTGAGAAATAAATACAAGATACTATATGCTTATTTATTTTTGTTAACATAGCAGGTTTATATTTTCCTATACATATTAAGTATATACAGTTACATACTTATTATTAATAAAATACATTTATATGTAAGATGTAATTCTCTTCCATTGTATTTTACTTTTTCAACATAAATGCAGGTATGCTCAGTTTATATAATTTTTTTTATTCTATTGTAATCAAGTATAATATACATATATATATGTATGTATACACAATGTAAGTGTGTATAAATGAAGATGTATATGGATAGATAATATTTTATATGAGTTGCCTAGACAGGACGTCCCCATACTCCAATAACAAAAATTATAAAACAAATCAAAATTTTAACTCACCCACACCTCTTTCATGCTCATCTCATATATACGTTACGTTCATATGTAAGTATATAGATTTTTTATTGAGCATAATATTATTTTGTTGTTTACAAATTCTTCTTTTTCTCCCACATCTGCTTTTATACATCATTTTCTGTTAACTACATGAATACTCGTATAAAATAATTTGAGTCAATTAAAGAAAGAAAATTATTTTTTTTCTATTTTGAAGCCGTGTATTGTGGTGGATGCTGAAAAGAAAAGAAATTTTTAGATTTATTTTCTTTATATATATTTATATTATATAGCTATTTATTTATGTAAGTACATAATAATAAAAATAAAATTTAAAACCTAACCTTATTCAACAATAAAAAAAAAACTAAAAGAAAACACAAATTAACTTCGATATAATATTAATAAAATTCATGTCCACATAGGTACTTTTACAACTCTCTTCTGCTTAATATAATTCTTTGTAGCCAAATACTAAAAGATGTTCATAAAAATAAATGGCGATTATATAAAGAAGTTACATATTTGCTTAAAGTACGTATTTAACACCAAAATGCTTTAAAACTGCAAGGAAACGAGACCTTATTAACAATTCTTATAAAAATTAAGCTCGTATGTACGTATGTTAATTCAAATTTCACAAATTTGTTTAAAATTTTCTTAAATGAAAATTAAATACCTCAGGTTTACCGGCCTGAAGCTAAATTAAAAAATTACCAGCTTTTACTTTTAAATTCCTTTAATTTTCTTTGTTTCTGAACATGCTCACTTAGTTTTATATGCTTTACAGTTGAGCTTCAAAAAAGTGAATCGAACTTATACTTATTTATTGAGATATTAATTATTGTATAAGCATACTTAATTATTGAGAGTCTTACACGGCAACGTTCCAAATAAAGCTGAAATTCTAGAAAAAAGCATAGTATGTAAACTTCACAACCTTAATAAAAAAAAATTAATTAAATTGTAAATACAAATATTGCATATATTTAGGCACTGTAGAAATTTTTTTTTCCATAATATTATGAAAAATAATTTTTAATTAATTTCATAAATTGCTCAAATTTGGCTTTGATAACCTTCCTTTATATTCTGTTTTACAAAAAAAAAATAATTATAGAAGAATTATATAAACATATGCATATAATTATGTAAATATGTATATGCGTATAGTAATAACATAAGGTATGAACCTCAAAAAATTTATCATTTCACCCTAAATTAACTTTCTCTTCAAATATTTTTATATCAAATCTCAAATTTTCTACCCACAAAACTTTACACATTCTCAAATATGTACATATTTATGCATATATGTACGTATATACATTCTATCTATAGCATATTATTCTCCACTATTTTCCTTTTTATTATTAAAGAAAAATTCAAAAGCACACAAAATTAGCTGTGTTATGAATTTAACATTTATATACATATATTAATATACATAGTGTACATATTATACGAGAACATATATTTTATATCAAGCATCTTCTATACAATTTTTACATATTATATTTATTTATATTTATTATATATGTAACTATGTAGGTATGCATGTATATTTTTAACGAGAAAAAAAAAATAAGTCAAATTAAATTATAATAATGATATCTCTTTTTATTCCAAATAACAAGCTAAAAATTGATTTTAATAATAAAGCATTTAATATAACTTCACACAGGCATCCAGCCAGTTAGCATAACAACAAAAATACAATAGAGAAACTACGGCAAACTATATAAGAGAATGAAGATAAATAAAATAAAAAAAAGAAGAAAAATAAAACAACTGAATACAAAACGAAAATATGTCATTCTTCTCCCCTCTCTCTCCTTCTTAAAAAAAAAGTATGACAAAAAACAAAAATGTATAATGTCAGAAAACCCAAACCAAGCACAGCAGCTACTCAGTCAAATAATATACATAGATATTTTTGTATGTACACCTATCTCTGCAATTATTATTTTTATTATTATTATTACCATTATCATCATTATTATAATTTTCGTTTATTATTCGTTTTGATTTAATATTCACAAATACATGTAAATTATTCAAATACCTTATAATTTTTAACATAATTTTTTAAATAAGTATTTGCATTTTTTTTTGTTATTTTATAATTTTCAATTGAAAATGGTATAGCTCTAAAATATGATTGGTTAAGAATTTTTTTCAGTGTATTTAAAAAATTTACTATGTATACTAATGTATGTACATATTATAATTAGAAAAAGATAAAAAAAAAACATATTTAATTCAAACATACCATCAAACTTAAAAAAAAATGAGGCGTTTGATACAAAAATAATTTCCATATTGGAATAATAAAATATTATTTGAGAAACAAAACTTATACGTGTATTATCGCGATAGATACAAAATGTTGAGTTGTTCATTCAGTACAACAAAAAAATCATAATTCAACAATATTTACCATAAAAACAGAGAGTAAAATGCTATAAAACAATTTATCCTTATTACAATTTGGAAATTCAACAACGGTTTATTTCTCTCTCATTACAGTTTTATACTACTGTTCCCTTTTTTTCTCTTTATTATTCTACTATATAATCATTTAGTAAACAGGATTTACATTTTAACATGCATTTTAAAACAAATAAAAATGGTGTAAAACTGGAATTTTACAACTCATCTAACAGTTCTTTTTAATACTCAAAATTTATAAGCCACTCCCATATTATATCAAACTTTCTCTATTAAAAATATTCACCACACTTAAAATATCATGTTCATTTTCTCATATATTGGAAATTTGGAAATACACATGTACATTTTGTCATAAACAAAAAAAAAAGATAAACAAAAAAAAATGACAACTACTATCATCAGTCCCGATTCACCACATGCATACAAATGGAATTGTAAAAATGCAATTCATAAATTAAGTTTGTGTTTGTACAATGCATAAAAGTATGTAAGTATAGTATTGTTTGTTTGTATGATTCATTTATTAGAAAACGTCAAGATAAAAAATGAATGAATGAATTTTATATCCACACTGTATACATAATTAACGAAGGACAAAAAGAGATAAAGCTATACGTAAAAAGAGATATCCAATTAGATGTTTATTTGTGTATGTTTTATACGAATATGAAACACCATAAGATATAACTAATTTATTTATTTTGGGTTGTACAACTCATTCGTGCAACACTACTGCATTATAAATCGATCGATTTCATAAATTAATCTACAACAAAAACAAAGAATATAGTAGATTTTAGAAAGGGAAGAATAATATATATTATTAAAAGAGTAAGCAAAACAATAATATATTATTTAAACAGAATATATATGTAATAGGCAATAAGAAACCAACAAGAGAAAAAAACAAATAACAAAAATATAATTATCAAGTTAAACCTAGCAAACTGTTGAGATTTGTACAGATGTTTTTAGTTTAGCACAAGTCGTGATCTCGTGTAGACGTGGTTTTTATTTCCTCAATAGAAAAAATATTAAAAAAAATTTTTTTATAAATTGGTTTTTCGAAAAATTATTATACATACATGTGTTTTTAATTCATTAATACACACATGATAATTATTGAATTTCTTTTATATAACAATTATTTAATTTAAATGAATATAAAAATTTCAAAACTGAGTAGTTTTAATTAATTGGATTTATTGAATTGAAAAAACAAAAACAAAAAAAAAATAATAATAAATTCAAATTGAAATTATTTTGTTTTTTAAATGAATTATAAAATGACAATTATTCAATAATTGCGACAAAAAAAATTATTTGAAATTTTATAAAATAAAAAAAAAATTTACAGTTATTGCACAAATTAACATAAAATATAAGAAAGTGAAGATTCAAGTATAATTTAAATGAAAATATTATTGAAACCTAATAAAATATCAAGTGATATTTGTTAAAATATATTAGAAAGATTTGTTAAGGATTAAAAGAAAAAAAAATGGAAAATATATCAATGTTGATATAAAAAATAATTAAATTGATTTTTACTGTTTAATTTAAAAAAAAACAAAGTTATAAAATAAACCAATAATAAAACAAAAAAAATCTACCATATATGATAAAATTAGGAATGACTGTAACTGGTATTCGCTCAACGATGACGAGCCCGACGGTTCCTCCATTATCATCGACATCACCCCAACAGACGACAACAACCACAACAAATCAATCGTCACATCATCATCAAATACAACATCATAATCATCATCTTCATCATCATAGTAGTAGTCATCAACAACAAAAGTCTAACTCCAGAATAAGTTTTAGTGTTGCATCTTTATTAGCTGATACAAGGCCGAAATCACCTAATGGGAATAATAATAATAATGAATGTTCTGATTTACCAACAAATTTATCTACAACAGCATCAACAACGACAACAACACTAGCAACATCACCTCAATCAAAATTACATCAAAATAATAATAATAGTAATAATAATAACAATAATAATAATAGTAATAATAATAGTAATAATAATAACAACAATAATAGTAATAATAATAACAACAACAATAATAATAACAATAGTTGTAATAATAATAATAATAATAATTCAATTAGCAATAGTACACCTAGTATACATGTTAGCACAAATTTACATCATCATCCGGCATTAATTACAGCATCCGTTTTATCAAATCCTCATTTACATCATTCGCATGCACACTCACTTAATTTACCAAATTCAAATTTGAATCAATCATCGCAACAACAGCAACAACAACAGGCCAGTAGTACATCACCAGTATCATTGTTACATCATCAACAAGAAAGTAATCATAGTAGTTTAACAACAGCGACATCAATTACAAAAAATGAACGTCATACACCACATAGTTCTGGTGCTGAATCAGAAATTGAATATGATTCAGCTCAAGAAGAAGAAGATTCAATAGTAGATATTGAAGATATGAATGCTGACGATGATCGTTCAACACCAGGACTAGATAGTAAATCACCACCGGTATCTGTTATGTCAGCAATGACTGGTGCTACACAACAAATGTTAACTGGACCACCAGGTTTAGCTGGTCATGTTCCAATAAGACCAACTCCATTTAGTGCATTAGCTGCAGCAGCAGCAGCATGGGGTAATATGGGTGGTGGAATGTCATGGTCAGCTGCAGCTGCAGCAGCTGCCGGTAGACAATTACCCCCATTTGGTCCACCCGGTTTATTTCCTGGTCAAGGGCCTTTTGGTTCTGGAATTGGTGGAGGTAAGTGATTATATTTTTTTAGCTTTTATAAAATAATTAAATTTTTTAAAACTAAGTATTGCTTGTTTTTTTTTATGCGAAACGTTCTTATATTTGTTATAAATTAAAAGTATTCAAAAAAAAAGTAAAAAGCCGTCGGCAAAACGTGCTTAAAGAAACATTTCTTTTTAATAAAGATTTTTCATGTTTGATTTGCATTCGTTTAGTACAAGTGGTTCTAATTTATAGCGGTTATTTCATTGTACGATGAGTGCACACATTTCTTTAATTATTTTGATATTCATAAATTCAAAATAAATTAGTGCAGACAACTGAATAATTAATGGAACCAATATCGTTCTCATATTTATTCGCATGGTAAATTCAAGGCGTTTTTAAACAATTTCAGTATAGTTAAATGTTTGATTAATTGGCCGAGTTGATTAAATACAAAGCTCGTATTCATAAATTTTATATTAATAAATATTGTCATATTTATTATTCCATTATTATTCATAATAAATGCATATTGAATAATATTTTTATCAGGTTCATTATCATGTCATGAAATTAATTTTTATTGTTCATTTGCATTCCAAGAAAGCTCAGTTTGATAATGAAAGCTGATTTTTAATTTAATTATGAATAACAGAAACGTATTTTTTAAAATCATATTGTACATACTTAATATGAAACACCTGTAAATTATATTTGTATTTTATGTAGTTTTTATGTTAACTAATAGGTGGAGAAAGAGAAAAAAAATTTTCATAATATCAGAACTGAATATAAAAATTTTAATGCTAAAAATGTTTTAAGAATTTCATTCTATTTATTTTAATTCAACCAATTTAAATATAGCTTTTAATAGAAATCATATTTAATTTTCCGATAAAAAAAAATTATACAAATTGCACAAATTTTAATATATTTATATTAAAATAATTTAATTTTAAAATTATATTAAAATAATTAAATTATACAAACTGCATAACGAAATTTTAAAATTTTTAACCGGCACTTATTGCGCACATTAATAAATTTCATTTCTTATATACAAAAATTTTAAAATCAAATTAATAAATATTATTTGATTTTAGACTCTTCCTTAAAAATCTGCGTGATATTTTACTCTACATGTATAAATTACAGCAATTTCAATTAAGACGTAAACATTAATTTGTATTCACAGTGTACAAGTCTTATCAGTGCATTTTTCAACTTTTACTGTATTAGGGTTAATGGATACTTGCAATGAATTGCTTAAGTATGTCTAAATAAGAGTCTTTGCATGGTTGTTAATAATTATACTATTAGCGGTTTGTCAAATGATAATATTTTTGAGCTTTCTGAACATGCTCATAAAGTAAGCATGTGCTCATAAAATACGTACACATGTGTGCAAAATACTTCAAAAATTGCTAAGAATTTAATTTAGGTGGAGATGCTGTCGTATTAATTACCAATACTTTTAGCATAATCTGTAATATTTTAAATGCCTCGTCCTAATTTAATTTTTAATAATATACAGAGCTACCCAACCGCAATAATTTAGAAACATAACTACGAGAGCTTATATCGGTACTAAGCTTTCTTTATTTAATTTCTCTTATGTTAAGATAAAATATTCGCGACTAATGATATAACAATATTATTTCGTTGATTGGATTTCAATGCACTAATTGATTTCATCGAATAATTTTTTGGCTGATAGTGAAATTTCTGCACAATAACAATTTTAAAGTATAATTAAAAATAACTAAAAACTTTAAGCAAAGCCCAAAAAAAACTCAAATTATTTTCACTAGTTTTTTTTTCGCTATAGAAATTTTTTTTTTAAATTTACACAATAAAATTAAATTACAAAATAAACTTAATATAAATCAAGATCCTTTTACATTATTTGTTAATTTGTCAGATTCATATCAATTTTTTCCTAAGTGTGTAAATTTTTTACATGTCAAATAAAACACTTTATAGTTTGGAAAGTATACACTTATTTTTTTCCTTGATGTCAAACAATTGCTTGCATTATAGAAAAAACGCTTTAAAATATTTTAAAATATTTGTAAATCAACCTATTTGAAAAAAAACGAAGAAAAATCATAAGAAGTTAAACTATATTTAAAAAAAAAATCAATTATGCATACAGTATACATTTTAATAACCTTGTAATAGTTTTAAAAAAAGCAACATGACATACAAACTTTTATAAAATTTACTTGACAAATTTTGATGACAGCGAAAAATTTGTCAAAGAAAATATCTAACAATTTTTTTTTTCCCTCCTTCAAAAAATATTTTCAATTATTTAGTCAATGGACACCAGTTTCCAATTGAAATTTTTTATAATGTCAAATTAGAGCTGTTGTTCCTTTTCTATTTTCCTAAAGGTCGGCATTTCTATTACTAATAGACCCGATTTTAATTCCCTATAAGATATCAGTTTTGCCACAACATAAATATTCTTAACAAAAACATACCGTAACTTTAGACTTCAAATCGAAGGAAAAAAAATAAATAAGAAAAACATCAAGTATTAAACAAACAGTAAAAAAGGACAAAGAACAATATTTATTTGAAATTTATCAACTTGAAAAATTGAATAACTACTTAATAGTAAATAAAAGTCTATTTTAAAAAACAGAATATTCAATATGCGAAATAATTCTATTTTTTTTAGAAAATGCTGTCAAAACAGCACTAGATTTGAAGGTGTTTGGAATATCCTTTTAAAGCTATAACAGAAATAAATGAAAAAATAAAAGGAGCCGTTTCCATTTTAAAATTCTTATGAAATCAATAACCAGAATACCGAAATATATTAAAAAAGTTACAACACTTTAAAATTTTCTATTTCAGTACACACACAATATGTACTTATGTACAACGTGTTCATTTGTACATATTGTACATAATATACACACACACTTAGAGTAGAATTGAAATTTATGAACAAAACTAAGAAAAAAATGAAAAAATGTGTACAACAGAAGAAGAAAAGGATATGAAATTTTAACATAAGTCTGAAAAATGTAAAGAAACACAATATTTTTAATTTTACTAACAACTTTTGAATATCCTTGTTGTTGTTTCTTATTATACTTATAACTTATAAAATATATACAATGAATATTTTGAGTATAAATTAAATTTTAAAGGATATTTTTCACTATCAACATGTAAAATCAAAAATATACATTGAATTTAATTTCAATGAAAGTTTCTAAACAAAAGAAGTTAGCTAAAACATGTCAATTATACCATATAGAACGATAAAATATAAATATGTATGCATGTATAATATATCTATTGATTTTGATTGCTCTAGTACTGGTATTTATCATACATATGCGTTATATATTTGTTCATATATATATGAATAATATGAAATACATAGTAAATTAATATGTAAGCTTAAGATGCCACTGTCATTTAAAAAATCTTTTTGTTTTTGATTTTTTAATTATTGAAAAAAAGGAAAAAACAGTAAGGAAGTATTCTTTTTGTTTGTTTTTCCTAGACATTATATATTTGTCCCTTATTATTTAAGTTAAATACACTTAGAATGGAAAGTCCACAAAATATGCTAATTAGATTTGAATTAAGAAAGGAACAAATATACAAACAGAATATTACAAATGTATAAAAGTAATTTGTTATTATGCCAGGGTCGAACTAAAATTATTCTGTAATGTAATTGTGCCCAATAAATAGCATTTTCTATGAAAAATTTTAATTACGTCTCAATGACCATTTGACGAAATGCAGTACTATTAATTCAGAAATCTATATTTCAATTCATAAATCTAAAGTTTTTTCCATAGTTTGGGTCTCTCAAAAAAACCTTAAAAAATTTTTAGCTACTTAAATTTTTGCTATATAGATATTATTACTTTAATATTTGACTCATCCGAAACAATATTATTTGGTAAATTTTTAACCTTGTCCATCCCTGTATACTCTAATATTTTTATTTAATACAGCTATATTTTTAGTTTACATAGAATTCATAATATAGAATTATTAGAATTTACAAGAAAATTTATGTAGTTCTGTTGTTAACTACAAAATAAAAATGTAAATTTTTAATTGAAAACACATAAAATTTTCAAAAAATTATAAATTAAAATAAACAACAAAAGGATTATAGGGTTTTTATATATAAAAATAATTAGAAGGTTAATGGAATTTTAAAAGTTCACAAGTAAATTTTAGGAATGAATGTTTGAATGTGTGTTAAATGCTTAATGCCAAAATATTTTAAACAATACTTTATACAAAGGAAACAAAAATATTAGAATTTGTTAAAGGATTTAATTATTACATTAAAGATGTAAATAATAGTTATATGTAAATATCTATATGTATATACACATAAATTTAATAAATTTAAATTGGTTAATGGAAAGCTGAGAAAATTAAAATTAAATTTTGGAAACAATGTAAGACAAAAGATGGAAAATTATTTTCAACTAAATTTTTTTCCAAATTAATTTCGAAAAAAAATTAATCTAATCCTAAAACTGCAGGCTATACTTTTTAAATGAATTTTAAATTATCGATGTTATTTGCAATTTCAGTAGGAATCTTATTTTACTAACAAAATTTAAGATAGAATTAATTCGATAATTTATTTTACTTGAGTTATGACCAAAAACTGGCCCAAAATTTTCCAGAATTCTAAAAACCATATACCATTTCGGGTAATTACTTTTTTACTTCGGCTTAAATTTTTTCAAGAACTTAATTATTATAGTATTATTATATTATAATTTTTTTCTTATTAAGTATGAAATACTTTAAAATACACTTGGTTTGTGATGTGGCGAAAACTTATTTTAATAATTATAATAAAGCATTTTTTAAGGTTATTGGGATTAAAATATCTTTGTAAATATTATAATTTTTCTTAATTAATTAAACTAGATCAAGGAGAAAATAAAACCAGATAAGAAAATAATATGAAACATGATATCTGCCATTAACCATATTAGTAAATCGAACTGCATAATTTATCTATGTACGTATACATATATTAATTATTTGTTAGTTTTCCCCATTTGATTAATTATTATTCACAATCGTAGCTATATTTAAATAAATTTTAAGAAGTGAATATTTTAAATATTGAAATCACTCAAATAAGTACTAAGAATGGTTTAGTTAATTATTTTGGTCTCAAATTTAAATTCGTCATTTTAATTGAATTTACTTAATAGAATATTTGGTAGCTTACAAAAAATTAGATTAATGACCACATTACTATTTGACAATTTTATTCAAACTAATTCATATACACTTTTAATATTACATGTTATTCTAAATCTTATGCAAATTAAATTTAATTAAAAATTGTTAAATTTTAAATGGTTATACTCGTATACTTTTAAGAAATTAGTTGTAATTCAAGTATCATGATATACTAATTAGATGCACATAGAGCAGAATATATTTCATCATTTTGGTTATTTTTACTTCTTTATTAAGACAAAATATGATTTAAAAGAGTCTAACGATTATTTCAATCATATTTGGCCAATTGAAAAGCACGATATTGAAGCAAAAAGCATTTCACTTCAGCAAAGCTTACAAATTTCCAATTAATTAGAATTGAGATTAAAGATGAAAACATACATAAATTCCAGCAATTTATAAGTAATGCAATAAAATTTAACTTTAATTGTAATTTCTTCTTTATCTATAAAATCCTAATTAACTTTTACTATATACATATTGTGGAATCAAACAATATTTTTGATAAAATTTATTTTTTATTTATAAAATGTTTAAATTAAATGCATTTGAATTCATGCCGAAATATTATTACTCATATGTTCTTATAAACGCCCGAAAGTATCCTCTTAAACTAAAATAATCGACTACAATACTTAATTGTGTTAGTGTGAATCCAAGATAATCATTAAATTATTTTTATTATTTTATATTCCATTGCTCATCACTCAAGAAAACTCCCAACATCAATTAATGTTGTAACCATGTAATATTAAAAGGGAGAACAAGAAAATTAGAAGCAAAAACAAAATTAAATAATTAAACATTTAAAGATTTCACTTTATTTGACAATACATAATGTCAAATAAAATGTCAATTTAAATTAAATGGCTAACATAAATTTTTAGAGGGGTTAACAAAATAATTTAATAATAAATAAAATATTCTATTATTAAACAACACCCTTTTATAACAAAAAGTAGATAATTTTAAAACTCAATAGAAAATTGTTAAAGAGTGACCATACCACATATAATATAGCAGAATTTTTTTTAATTATAACTGAATAATTGAAAATAATGCAATAATTTGAATTGAGAATGCCATTGAATTTTTGAATTTAATTATAGTTTTATATAGTAATCAAGCAAAATGCTCAATTAGTAGATCCTTTTGCCTATGCATATTTCGACTATTCAACTTTGGTGAATTTTTAGAAATTTTTGCCGAAAATCTAGTAGAAATTTTCATTGCCTTCAAACTAAATTATGGATACTAAATATTTTTTTTAACTGATTTGGCAATTCCATCTTAATTGGTATATTATCGAATATATCATACAATTAAATTAATTACAACAACTTAATTGTATTAATTTATAATGTTGCAATTGAAAGATAAAATTCCAATATTATATAAAGATGCTGTAATACTTAGGCATGTGCAAATACATGAAGATTTTATAAATTGTACATTACCACATTTTATGTCAGCATCATACATATGTGTACAATAATAAAGAGTTAAGTACCGAAATAAATTGTATATACTTAAACCCAAATAATATTTTTTATACCATTAAAACTGGTGGATGCGCACTATTAAGTCTTAAATTTTTGTATCTCTTTCTCTAAAATTAATTTATTTATTATGTACTCGTTTCTTTTTGCTCCTTAAGAATTATAATAAAAATTACAAAAAGTAAAAAAAAAATGGTTCTTATACAAAAGAGAATAAAAGTTACTTTTAAGTACAAAATGACAAGCAATAGGAAAACGAATAATTTTTTAATTTTGATTTGAATGATTTGCTTTTTGATGATTTTGATGATAGGCGTTTTGAATATAACACTTAATGTTTCAACAATTCTCAATAGTATTTTTTCGTATAAACTGTAGAAATAGAAAAACAAATCAAAATTTAAATTCAAAGGGTACTCGACACTTTAAGTGCCTTCATACATTTTTTGCTTTTACAGTACAATGAATATCTTCATAATGAAATTTAAAGATTGTTATTAGCTAATCGGCATCGACAACATTTCTATCAATTTCTTCTTTGTCATCATTATTATTATCATTATTGTCATTGCCATTGTAACCTAAATGTTGAACATTAATTTTTAATCAAGACTTCCTTTGTTTGTTTTGTACCAAAAAAAAAAAGTTAACAATAAGGCTTGAATAATTTAGTATTAAAGTATGTATTTAGTGTTTAGTCGATTTCGGATGCATTTTTATGAACATACATTGTTAGAACATAAAATAAGATAATCAACCCAACAATATATTAAATAAGGAGAATTCATGGGAAAATTAGTGAACTTTATTAGTTGCCCAACAGTAAACGTATTGTGCAACATATAGGAACAAATATCATGTCTTTTTTTATTACCACTTTTTTCAGTTTGATGACGATGGTGTTAAAAATGATCAAAATTTTTTGAAATTATTTTAAGAATTTTTTGATTATTTTTTTTGAATCGATTTGTTGCCTGCGCTGTTTTTTTGTTTAAAGAGGTAAAAGTATCAAAAAAGAAACACAAAAATCAAATATTTGTGTTGAGAAATTAAATTGATTAAACAATGACTGTAAATTTCACAGTTAAAATGTTACTTATTTAATTTTTAGGAATATTTTAAAACTAAAGAAGCAAACTCATTTGAGGAAAAAATGTGCTTGCTGGTTAAATTTGGCTGTATGGTTGAGAGAGCCTATATAAGTTGTAAAATACGATTGTTCAAAAGTGAGTTTCGGCTTTCTATAAGACAAGTTGATGACAAAAGGTAAAAAAATTGAAAAAATCAACAGCTCTATCTGTTATTTCTTGACTTTTTAGAACTCACTTTTTTGTCTTTATGATTTACTTCATTAGTTTTATTGAGACTTGTATATGGATTTTCAGGTAACTAAATTAATGTTATATATTAGATTTTAAATTAACTGTTGTTGTACTATATTTAAATTGAATTAAAGCATTTCTTACAACAAATGTACATGGCAATGTACATAATAGTATTGCTCTAATTCGCATTAGAATTTGTTTTTTATTACTTATGCTACTTTTATGTACAGAAGTAGAATATTCGGTATTTTCCAGTAACATGTTTTCCAATTCCTTCATACCAGACATACACTCCTACCCTAATACTAAGTTTTTGTTGAGAAATCCTAAGTATTTGAATACGTTTGTGCTTCTCAAAAAAACATTATTTTAATTTTACTAATAATTTTTTTTCGCTTGATTCAAATTTACTTCTTATTCGGAATTATTTGGAAAATTTTCAGCATTCAAGATTATTTCAAAATCAAATAGGTACAAAGACTTTTTGTCTTTTAATTGAAAACAAAGAATTTTTCAAAATATTTTACATATTATTTGACTAATTTCTTTTAAAATGAAAAAATAAAGAAAATAAAAAAAAATTAAAAATTTCTGTTTATTTGTTAAATTTATTTTGGATACCAAAGTATTTTTATGGAATGTTTTTTTATTGTTTTTCACCTTTACATGGTTTAAAAATTGCCGGTCGGTCTGTTATTATTCTGAATAAATAAACAGAACCTAGTCATATGAATACGTAGTTGGACAAGTATACTAAAACTTTTCCCATTCAAGATCATCTCATGTGAATGAGTATTATATTAGATTTGAAAAGAAAATAAGTTAAATAAATAATTTGCATAACTATATTCCAAATTTCAACATTACATTAGGGTATAATACATATATATATGCGTCTACTGAAATTTATAGACATTTTGGATCCTAACAACACCATAATAACAATATGGTAAATAGAAGTTGAATATTACTTAAAGAATAAAATATGATAAAAATTTAAAGTGGATTATCTGTATTGCAGGTGCTGATGTCAGCTTTATAAGATTTATTTAAAATAATACTTTGATTTATACATAATAAATTTGTAATATTTGATTTTGCCAATGCTGTTAATTTTAATTTTATATATATACATATATACAAAATTATTATACTTATTAAATACTTTTGTAAATAATACGAGTATACTTGAGATTTACAAGGAGATGTGAAAAGTTTTCAATATAAATTAGGATTAAAAAAAAATTCAATTTCAAGTTAGAAGTAAGTATATAAAAGAAATAAGCATTTGTATACAAATTAAAGTTAAATCAAGAGTTTGTAAAGCTTTTCTGTTTTAACTTTAACAACTAAATTTTGAAAAAATTATAAAATATGTTGTAGGTACTAACGTAATGTTTCGTAACAGAATAGGTTGAGGCTAACGCAATTTGGAGTTCATGTTACGGAAATTATATTACCGCAAACTACAATTCTACTTTTACGCAATTCTATAAATTTTTGAGTCAAAATATAACTTTAAGATTTTTAAAACAATAGAACTCTGAAGTAAAATTTCACAGATGAATATGCAGAACTAAAATTTTCAATTTCAAATCAATTCATAAATGATTACTTAACCCATTGATTACTACGGACATTCCCTAAAAAGCCAACATTTAAAAAAATGACTAATAAGTATATATTTTAATATTTAATAGTTTAGATTCATTTTCACCTGACTTGAGTTTAGCTAATCTTGCATTAGATATAATACATAAGAATTTTGCTGACAAACATAAAGTAGTATGGTAATCATTATTATGTTTTCATCAAAATTACAACTTATATGTGAATTAATTAATGAAAACATTTTAAAATTTTGAAGGCGCCTAAACTTACGAACTTCTAATAAATTTCAATATAGAAAATGTCAAATTAATTAATAAAATAATTTAACAAACCTTTATTTTTCAAAGAAACCTCTTATTAAATTTGAAAGTGATATACAGAGACACATACATATAGTGTGTAATATCTAAGCAACAACAAATAAAACAAAACTTTTTAATATTCTTTTGATACAAAAAATTAGGTAGCGCAAAAAAAACAAAAATAAGAAACGAACTTGACTAATAGTTTGTTAAAATTTTTTTATTATTCTTTCATATGTCCTTTAATCATTTTAAACTTCTTATCCTTTTTTTCGGTTGATGTGGTCAATAATATCATCAATTCTCTTTATTGTTTGCCTACCAGTGTGGGTTTTTCTTGTTTTTTTTTCGTATTAAATTTTCAAAAATATGAAATGGTAAAAAAACGAACCCTTACGATGATGCGAGTGCTATAGCATTGGCAGTGATGGCAATAATAGCGAAAGAACCTAATATTTTAAAAATGTTTTAATTAATGATTAAAATATAAAAATTTGAAAACCAAAAGGAATGAAAAAAAAGGAATCATTTTTAATTTTTTTTCCTTTTTCAGAGATTCTTATCTAATTTCTCATCTTGTTGACCCAATTAGATGGTAACGTGTGCACATCTTGTTGGTGACTTTTTTTTTAATTGAATTTTTTTTTTATTTCATAATTAATTCTTCGGTATTTTGTCTTTTTTCCTTTCGTTATCTCATCCTTATACTTATACATACAATAATATATGTTTGTCAGTGTGTTTATGGTTCATACGCATTTATACCCGTATTTGTATATTTTTTAATAGATATTTAAATTATAGATATAAAATACCTGCTGACAGTTTATTTATTTATATACATACATATATGCATGCACACATATTATGTATATATATATATATATACAATAGTTTCTTTGTTTAAATAAAATGATTAAATCGATTGTTTGGAGTATATTTATAACAATTTATACTATGGATAACGATCTGAACTATAAAATAAAAAAAAATTTATGTCCCTCGTTTAAATTTCACGACTTCTTATTATTTAATTGTTGCATGAAGATAGAAAAAAAATTTGGATCTTATATCAATTTACGCGCGTATATTATAGAGAATGAAGTCAAAAAATCTAAGTAAATTTTCACTTATGCCTTAAATATCAAATAATAAAAAAACAAAACAAGAAAATTAAAAGGTGATTCCTGGAAAACAGAAGTTAAAATTTATTAGTTCAATAAAACACAAAAAAACAAAAAAAAAAACGTAAAAGATAAAGGAAAAGAGAGAGAAATAAAACTAGAATTTCACTTTAGAAAATTTATGTTATAAACGGCATTTTAAATTAAATTAAATAGAAAATGATTTGTGCATCGGAACATAGATTGATCCCATCCTAATGTATGAATGTATATGTATTTATAAATAAATAAAATTACAAATTTGTATGATTCTCATTCGGTATGTGATCAATTTAGAGCGTAGGTTTAAAAATAGATTAGTTATCTTAAAATGTATTTATACGCATGTGACATTTAAAAGGGATGTACTTAAGATTAAGTTTATGCCTCCGATATCTTATTACAATAATATAAATGATAATAAGTTTATGTCATGTAGCACCTGTTTATTATAGTTAATCTTTCCAAAGTTTTACTTATGTCACTAATTTATGTCATATAAAATCAAGGACTATCTACATATTTGTATTACCATTTTATTTCTTAAATTAATTATATTTTATTATTAGAGCATTTAAAGTGACTTTTTAAATAATTTTTTTTGTTTAAAATTTTATTAGACATGTTTCAAAATTCGATTCGACAGGATACAATAAAATATTTTATGATAAAACTTTTTAATTGCAGTATGGCTGCTGACAACAAAATAATCATTTTAAATAATTTTTTATAAGTATGCGCGTAGCAAAATTTAGGCAGGTGTACGTGCTATATAACATGAATTAAAAAGAATTTAAGTCTAGAATTTAAATACTAATTTATAAAGTCTTCTTTAGGTTAGATATTGTACTGCAATTATTCGTTTAATGCCATATTATGTTGCATACATTTAGGAGGAATCTTAAATCATAATAGTTTTGAAAAAAGTTATACAAGCATTAGGAATTAGATTACTAATCAGTTAAGTCAGATCTTTCGCGGCTAGATTTTGGGAAAGAAGATGTTTATTGCTCGGTTTCTGCTGTTACAGAGGCTGAACGAACGTTAAACTTTCGAAGAAAAATTGACAAACAGAAATGTTTCCAAATTTGAGAGGAAATAACTTGGCGAAAAAATTTATTTCTAGTAGATATTATAACTCGAATAAAATTAGAAATTAAGAGAGCCATTCTAGGCATTCTAAGATAACTAGGAATTTTTTCAGAATTTACAAGTTGTCTTTGGTTTCTTTAACAATGTCAATAACTTTTTTTTCAATATAAGTTGTCAGAGTTTTAAGCGCAGTCTAATATTTTTTAATATATTATAAATCGCCTACGATCTTTTACTATCACTCATTTTGAAGCTTAGTTTATTCGCTTCGACATCAAATTGGTTGTTGCTAATAATAATTAATAATATTGAAAAATAAAATGCAATGTTTTACTTTTGTTATATGACACAAGTTCATCAAATTTATAACAATAATAAGGCTTGTTTCTATATTTCAAACAGTTCTTATATCTGTTTATATTTTTCAGCTACATGTATAAGTTTATTAAACTTGACAAGGTTAAAAGAAATTTATTTTGAACGCGGTTTCAACTTTTTTTTTCAATTCAATAATCACCAATTCGCTTGTATCAATTTATGAATTTAAACTTTATCGCACACGAATTTGTCAACAATATTTTTAAAAAATCTTCAACATTCTTAGCTACAAATTGAAACAATATTCATTTTTAAAATTTAAATTATTTTACTTTTAGAGTCCAGTGACTGTCAATATTAACTCCAATTTTAAAACAATTTAAACAAATTAAAAAAACAAAAATTAAATAAAATAATAAAATTATTTATTTATTTTTGTTTTATTCAGAAAAATAAGAAAAATATTGAAAAATATTTTACTTTGTTCTGTTTTCTTACTTTTTTTTTGTATTTGCAAGCTTCTATATTTGAATAAATATAAGAATAGATTAAATAAAAAGCATTCTGAAATTTATTTATTGATTATTTGTTTGCTCAGATGCTTAAATTTTAAAGTTCAATAGAAGCTCCAAATTGACAAAACAAAAAAAAAATTAACGTAATTTTAAAACATTTTTGGCAGTATCAGTGTTCCTTCTACCTTTGAGCTTATTCAGAATTTATCAGTTCTGTAAATATTGTACGTCAGTCTTTTGTAATAATTGTACTAATTTTTGTATTGGCGTTTCAAAGTTATATTAGAAATTCAGAATAATTTCAATTAGTGCGAAACCGTTAATATTTTTATAAATTAAATTAATATTAAGAATATATGACTGAAACAATAAAAAATATAGAATCAAGTATTATGAAATTCAATTCAAGTTTTTAATGAATTTTATATATCCAAAAAACGGGAGAAGAGCATTGTGTTAAAATTTAATCGAAAATTTCTTACCTATTTTTGGTATAGCGTTTATAATTTAAGATTCTTTATTCTTCATTCACTTTTTTATATACACGTATCGTTTATGGTTTGTTCGAAAATGTTGGTGAGTACATACAAACCGTTGATTAATTTGTCTCTATAATTAAAAATTTGTGCATAATATACAAAGAGAAAATAAGAATGAAAAAAAAAAGATTAATTCTAATATGAAAATTTGACAAAATATAAATACCGGATAAGGTTATCTAGCTTTTTATACAACTTTCGGATATGAATTGGTTCTTCATATATTCTTACTAACGAAAATAAAAGCCCCCTATACCATAGCTGTAAAAGAATTCAAAATTGTTAAATTTTAAATGTGGTGAATTTCAATATAATAAGCTTAATAACAGGGATAATATTCAGCAAAAATTTAATGGGGAGCAGAATGAAAAATCATGTCAGTTATCATTCAACTCTTATAGAAAGCATTCGTACATAAGTTTTAAACTTATAGCTAAAGTAATTGTTACATATTTTTATTGTAATATAATTTTATTTTAACTTTCATAATTGTACGTAATTAAAAAAAAATAAAAACAAAATAATATGTACATTGACTTGTGATATGCGATCATTGACATAAAAATTTTTAAATTACAACAATATAAATCTTATTTGTTTCATTTGCATTATTTAAATATAAAATTAATTTAACGGTGAAATATGAAAAAACATACATTAAACACGTGCTTCACCTTAAATCCTAAAAAAAAACACGTTATGTAAACAAAATTTAATATTTTTTTTTCTTTAATTCGAATTTTATATTAATAAACTTTTGTTTTTCAAAATAATTCCTTTGTTATTCGAGAATAAAAACCATATGTTTAAAAATAATTGTAAAAAACGTGTGTTTACCTTAAAATCCTTGAAAGAAATTAATTTTTATAATTAATTATTGTTGGTTAACTACGAAGTAAAAATTGAATTAAATTTCTTTATAAAATTCATTGAATAAAAAAACAAAATATATTTTTAAAACTTATATTGAAAAAGCAGAAGACAAAGCTGTTCAAGCATTTAAAAATAAATTTATGAAATTTAACTAACTACAAACAAAACCATACTAACTAATATTGCATACTTACTAACAAAATTTTTTTGTGTGACTTTTAAAACAATTTCTTGCCTTCTTAAAATTGTAATAAGGTAAAATAATTCTTATATAATTTTGATTTTCATATCTTTAAATGAAGGAGAAAAAATTTTCGTCAATAGAGATTTACAACAATATAAAGTACACTATGAACGGGTAAGAACTAAGCTCTAAACAACAATATACTATGTACTTAAGTATATACATTTTTTTTATATCATTCACGAACTTATAAATGAAAATCTAACAAAAAGCTTCTGATTTATATTTTATTTAACTTTAATTTATTTATTTTAAAATATTGCAATTAAATACAGAAAGTAGCAAATTTGAAATATTATTGTAAAATTTATAATAACACTAAAGTGTAAAAATAAAATAAAATAAATGTACAATATACTTATATATAAAAAAATTATTAATATAGATGTGGGAACGCATAAAATAATTGTGAGGAACACAAATTTTAGTAAATGTGTGGTTTGCTATAATTATGCACTCAAATTTAATTAAATTAGTTTTCATATTTCTCTTAGTTTATTTTATTCAATCCATCATTTAAACGGTAATGTAGATTATAATAATTATGGTTTGAATAATGAATAGAAATGGCACATTTGCACGTTGCATTTTATACACATATAGGGGACAAAAAATTTAAAGGAAAATACATTATGTCTGAGGCTTTTTTTGTTGATATATATCCGTTTGAATATGTTTGAACGCTAAATATATATCCGTAAATGCATTGTATTAATGCACATTAAAGTTTTCGACTACATTTTATTCTATTATACAGCAATAAAAAATAACTTTCAGAATTAAACATCAGGAATTTCATTGCAGAAATTTATTTTAATAAACTAATTGCATATAAGTAAAGTAATCTACTGACAAAAACTTGTGTAACTATACTTATACACTTTTCTACCATTACATTCAGCACATGCGTTAAACGCAATAAAGATCTTGTTGCGTTTTACCCATTAATTGACATTAATTAATGCTAAGAATCTCAAAAACTAATATAAAAATTCTGCCGAAAAAATAAACTCTACGTATTCAAAAAATTTAAAACTACACTGTTATTTAAACAGAAAACATACCCTGTACGTGCACGCGTTTTATCTTTTATATGTATTTAATTATTAATTCTACCAATCACTTTGTAATTTTTATTATCATTATTATAATTTTTTTATATTTTAATAATATACCAGTGCAGCGCCACTTTTGAAATTTGGTATTGTTATACAGGTTGCAAATTCATTATATACAAAATAAAGTGTGGTATTGTAGAATTATCTTATATGTTGTAAGTATGTACTTATGCTTTATAATTATACTTTGCATATTTATTATTTTACATTTCTTTATTTACTGAGCGTTAATGAACATTTTAGATGTTAAAGTATTTGCACGCTACACTGTGCATAATATACTGTGTCACCAATATATACGCAGTACATTGCAAAATTATTTTAATAGGGAAAGGTACATAGTTTTAAAAGAAATTCATATTGTTATTCGCTTATTGAAATATAGCGATTAAATCCAATAAGAAACAATAAAGTGAAAATGTAAAAAGTATACAAAAACAAAAAAAGAGCTGTTGTATGTAAGATTAATTTCAAATCATTTATGAGTCACTCGGCCCGGAATGTTTCCATAAAATTAATAAGAATAATCATTTTTTTCTTGTTTGAATAAAAGATTTGGTTTCAAAATTAATTTTATTTTGAGTGAAATTAAATATTTTTTATTTCATATTTTATGACATACTTAATTTGCTACACAATTTTTTTTCTTTCGGTTTAGATGAAAAACAAAATTAGTATATGAAAATTTTTATTTAAACTTTATTTAAACTTTAAATTCAGTCTTACCACAAATTTCATTTCAACACAACACAAATTTCATTTCAATTGTATACCCCAGGCTCGGCGATGTTCAACACAAATTCGTTTGTAGTCTCAACTATAGATTTTTTGGAAAACATAACCGAAACCATAAATGTAAAATGACAACACTGTGAAAGAAGACATAACTCTTGTTAACTTAATTTTAACATAGACAAATTTTTAGCACCCTTCCAAAAAATTTTTGAAAAAAAGTGCTTATTAGTTTCACTCTGTCCGTCCGTCCGTTAGTCCGTCCGTCCGTCTGTCCGTGTGTCTGTTTACAAAACTTCTACACCCTTGAAGAAAGAAAGCTGAAATTTTGTATGTACGTCGATCTTTACTAGAAACTTATTTCCGTAGAACAAAATTTTTACCTATATCCCCCCTGTAGAAGTTATACCCCCCCAAAATCCTAAAAATGGCCTTTTTTAACTGTTTGTTGCAATGAAACCATAAGCATTTTTGAAATTTTGCAAACGCATAAAGGCAGCGGCTTGCTTCCCCTAGCGCGGTATACTATAGTTAAACTTTAGAAAAACAAAACGGCCGTTTAAAATTACCGTTATCTAAAGTCTTTTTTTTCCTAATTTTTGATTTCGTTCTTCTTCTAGAAGCTTGAAATTTTAGAGTCTTATAGACACTAACAAATAGTTCATTTCGTTAGAAGAAATTTTTTTTCCATCTCCACCCCCTCTCAAGTTATCGCCTCTTGAAATTTGTAAAATTTGAATTTTTGGCTCCTTATATTTCCGAAACCGCAAACGTTTTCAAATTTCTATAAACATAAAAAGCTAGCGGTAAATTCCATGACATTAAAAAATATAATTATTTTTCTTAACTCACACAATTAGCCCTTAAAATCGAGCATTATGTTAACCCCACTTTATATTAATTTTTGCTTTATTTCAAAGACTGCGTAAATCGATCATTCTAAATGTATGGAATCCTACAAATAGTTTTGTACGAGTATATGAATAAAAATAATTTTAATAGTGTGATATGTATACATAGACTGTATTTAAAAGCAGAATTTTCACTTGTTGAAGGGAAAAGTGCTACAATACAAACCATTGGTTTGACCCCACTTTATTTATTTAGAATTTCATTCTTGAATTTTAAGCAAATTGAACAAGGTACAATAATCACCTATTGATTTTTTGAATTATAAACAAAAATTTACACATATTTTATTCATATAAAGCAATCTTATGCAAGTATACAAATTAGATTTCACAGAATTGTAGTTCGTTCTGCAAATATGAAGAATATATAATGTTAAACGTTTCAATATACAAAATATTGCATATTTGTATTTAATTATTCATCAATTATCATTTATAATTTCATATATTGTAATTGAATTACGTTCCAATTATCACATATTTTTATTAATAATTACATATGAGTAATTTATTTACTTATTAATTTCTTTATTTATTTTTTAAATTATATTTTACAATAAAGGAAATGAATTTAATTCTAATAGAATAAATAAAGTATAATATATTATATGTACAAAATGATGCACAATGTCATATTTACTTTCGCATGAAATATTTGTAATTTTTCAGCTTTTCTTATTTGGAAATTTTAATTTTTTAGAAAAATACACAATCATTGCAATCGAAAAGTTGCAATATAATTTAGAGTTTACAATTTATATAATATAAAATATAATTATATTTATAAAGTAATTAGCATAATAATAATGTATACGTATGTGAATGTATGTATGTATACATACAAATTGTAATAAGAAACGTATAGTGTCAAAAGTGCATGTAAGAAATTCATAAAAATGCATTTAAAAATTTGTATTTCTTTTTTTGAATAAATGCTGCGGAATATTAAACTTTCAACCATTTGTATTGTATACTATATAGCATACATTAAATGCATTCTCTTGGACATACATATGTAGGTACATATTATACACCACATCTTTTTGAATAAAATGTAAGTACACATTCACATATACATATCATAAGTATTAATACAAATAACAATTATTGTGTTAAAAATAATTTTAGTTTTTTGTTTTTCTTTTTTTATGGTTCCGCTAAAATTAAAAAACAAATAGCGTGAATTCTTAGTATTCAAAAGAGCATGAAGAAGTGCAACAACATTACACAGATCTTTATAAAATTAAAGATTTTCTTTTTAGTTGTTTTAAATTTGAATTTTTTGCTTTTAATTCACGTTTTTTTCTTGTTTTTCATTTGGCACTTTAACATCCATACCATTACAATATTTAATATTCGTCAAACAAAATATTACGAGTATAATATAATTCTTATTATTTTAGGTGGGATTTTATTATTTTTGTTTTCATATCTTCACTAAAAATATTTAAGAGGAGGCGCAATATAATGTCGTTATTAAATGCATTAAAAAGGAAAATAAAATAAAAATTAATTATTTTCACTAAATTTACTGCAACTTTTTTATACATACATATGTAAATACATATATTATGAATACAATAGGATCTTTATATAATGAACATTTAAAAATCACAGAAATTTCGTACACAATATACCAAAGACATTGCATTACAAAATATTTGCCAGATTTTTAAAAATTTTATTAGAAATTAAATATTATAGAAATTGTTTGTTATATAAAGACTCTACTGTGCATAGTTTTTCTAATTGTCCTTTACAATATAATTTTTATGCAAATTTGAATAAACATACAATAAATTTGCTATTTTTATAAATGCAATTTTATATTTTATAAAATTACAATTATGTTTGCTTTTTTTTTGCTATAATTTGTTATGAAAGCATTAAAACAATTAATTATCCAAATTAACCATAAATTAATTAATAATTTTTCATATCTTGACATAATAAATTTAAATTAAAAAATTGTAAAATAACTAGGGTGTAGTGGATAAGAGAATTTACGATGAAAATGGGCAGAACAATTAAATAAGTCTAAACAATATTTATAAAAGATGGCAGTTTCTTTTATTTTTATTTTCAAAGTACTAAAAATTATTATGTATGTAGTCAAATATATATCCCTATACATGCATGTATTTCTAATAGTATTTTCATATATTTATGTAATAATAATGATCTAATAATATAATATAGGTATGAAGACTGGCACGGCCCTCATTTTGAATCAAAAACTGTTTTAGATGCCACATTAAATGAATTTGCTTAAATATTATGTTCACATTTTTGTTCTTATAATATATATATGTTCATATGCACCTATGTACAAATACACCTAGTGCAGAAAATATCCGGCATTTAATTTTTTTTTATAAAAGCAGTAATTTTTTTTCCTGTAAAAATATTTAATTTTCGTATAAAAAATTCAAGTTTTCAAAAATTCAAGAATGAGAATTTAAATCAGAATCAAAAAGCTTAAATTTTAAGAGTTTAATTGGATTTGGCACATTTGGTCTAATTGGCATTTTTCCAACAGTTATGTTTTCACCTTAAACATAGAAGGTTCTTCTTGTAAAAGTTTTTTTTGTGGGGTACTCAGGGGTACTTGAAAATTTTATTATAATTTAAAACATAATTCTAAATAGAGTGTACATTGTAAGAGTTTTTTCGGCGCTAGGTGTATGCTTTATTTTGTAATTTATCATATTTTATATTTGTTTATCGCATTATACAATAATAATAAAATAAATTGTAAATTGCATTTTGTACTTAATAATATATTAAATTAATAATGCTTGTTACATTTTATATGCAAATACAGCATTCTGAGTGTAACATTTATAATGCATAACAAAATAATAAAATCAAAATGTTATCATGATGGTTCGCATTGACTATTATTATTGCACACATACACATAGATACATTGTGTTTTTTTTATTATTTTTATTTAGTAAATATTTTGTTTTTTTTTTGTTGTCTTCAAGTATTACATTAGCGGGTATTACAATGAACAACAGCAAAATATTAAATTCACTTATAAAAGTATGCATCATTTGTTCATAAATTATGTTAAAACATTACAGTAACATTATATTAGCAGCATGTTTATAATCATGAATATATATATAAGTATATATGTGTGAGGGTATATAATGAATTTTTGCATAGTATGCGAAAAAAAATATATGAATCATGTACCTAACATATATAGAAGAAAAAATATAAATAATAAGTGAGCGAATTGCATGCAATATTTTATTACTAGCAGTTTAACTTTGTTTTTTATTTGTTTTTGTGCATAAAACGCGATTTTTATAACGTGTTGGATCTTTTCAAATAAAAAAAAAGAATAATTATTTTTATTTTATAATTTTTTTTTTGATTTAGAAATAATATAGCAATTTTTTTTACATTTGATTTGAATACGGTGTATAATAATATGCACAGACGTATTTAAACTACTTTATGAATATTATGTTGTGCAGGGTATGCCGTTTTGCATTTCAAAGAGCAGAGTCAGAACTCAGAAAAATATATTCGTTCAAACCCAATTTCTCTTAATGTGACTTTTGTAATATAGCGTTCAAAATTACAATTTAACTTAAAAATTTAAATAGAAATTAAAATATGAACTAAAATTTTTGAAATTTAACAAATTTTTCGTTTTTCCAACTTCAAGTGTCTCAGTTAACATTAATCGATATTTAATATTGCAATTTAAAATAAATATTAAAATAATAAATTTTATAATATTAATAATAACATTTTTTACATTGCATATTTTAAGGCGTTATTTATGTAAACGCATAATTAAACACTTGCATTTGGTTACAATTCAGTTTATCCGATCAAAATGGGATATACCTAATAATGTACATCTATACTTTTACATTTATACATCTTAAATAGAGAGCGAATTAAAAATTTTTGATTCTATGTTCTCTTGTTGTTATTTTTTCCGGGATTTTGCCCCTTTTAAATCTTCACTTTGTTGTTGACGGCGTATTTTCCAACACTCACAGAATTTCCTGCATACCATCCTTATATACAGATACATAATTATATGTAAACAAAATATTGTAAGTATATACAGCAATATAAATTAATATGTTTACTAAATAATTAACATACGTATGAACATTTTGTTTGAATAAAATAAAACGCTAGACATTTTTATTTCAATTTCTTTCAATTTCTTTTTTTCCACTTTTCAACACATTTTAGGACATTTCGTGTAAATTATGGCGAAAATAAACAATAACACACTGTAGTGTAAAAAAGAAGGAAACTCATTTGAGATTAACCTTCTCTTTTTCTCATTTTATTATTATAGTATATATTTTAATAAGATGCATTCATGAATTAGTCCCATTAATAACATAGCAATTATATAAAAGTATATACAATTATTATAAATAAAAACATAATTTATTATATCGCGCTTTAATCAAGGAGTGAAAATTGCATGCAATTAATTGGATGTATTATAAATTTTCAGTTTTTTTTGTATATGCATACACACATCTATACACTTTAATATGTGCCCATTAGTATGTCTTATAATATTCAAATAAGTCTTTTTTTTTTTTAATAACGATTTGTGTGTTTTAATTTTCTTAAGAGTTTTTACTTTTATGCTTATACTTAGTAAAATTCTCATTGGATTTTTTTCTCTCTATAATTATAGTTTTGAGAGTATATAGGGAAAAGAACAGCATTTCTTTTTGTTCTTACAATATTAATTGGACAATTTCTTGAAGTTAATTGAAAAATTATGGAAAAAAATTATATAATAAGCAAAAACAAAGAGATGTATTTAACAACTGCAGTTGTTGTTCGGTATTATCGCTATTTTGTATGCAAGGTATTCAAAGGGACATCATAATTATAACAGTAAGCTACTCAAAAGAAAAATATTTTTAAAGAATGAAAATTGAAAAACAAATAATTATAGAAAATAAATGGAGGTAAAATAATTATGAAGTAGTTAAAAAAAGTAAAGGAAAAAGATAATTATTTAGTAATTAAAAAAAATTTAAATTTTATTATTTATTTTTTTCCCTTTTTAAGAAAAAATCTCTGCATGAAAGTGAATAAAAATTTTTAAAATTAAAAAATGAAAGTGGAACTCAAAATAAACAAGTATTTTCCGTGTCGAAAGATTTTTGTATAATTTAAATCAATAAAAGAAATGCAGTAAAATTTTTTGCAATTATAAAGAAAAAATTTCTTTTTTTATGAAATTAATTTTATTGTTTTGCACTGCATTGCGAAATAAAACGGATAGTAACCAGTTACTGAGGGGGTTAACAAAAAGGAAACTGAGTAACAATTTTCTAAACACTATGTTCCGAATAACTGTTCTTGCAATCTTCCAGAAAGCCTTTTTTTTAAAGATTAAGAGACAAAAATCACAAATATCTAAATTTCATGTACAAGTATAAGCAGCTCATAAACATAAATCTGAACATGAAAATTAATTTTTCTCGAAAATGAAAACTGAAAGAAAGTACTGTTTACTTCTTTAATTTTTTAACTGTCTTTGATTGTTTTATTCAGAGCATTTAAATGCTAAATCTTTATAATGTTAAAATTCATAATTCCGTTTGTTACACTGGGATTATTTCCCAGTTATATATTTCTCGATATATAAATAGAAATATTTGTATTTAAATATTATTGCTGAGTGTCAAAATTTGAGTTGTTTTCTTTGTATATCGGTTTGCCTTACGTCGTCGTTGTTGTTGTCATCCCTCCCTAATTGTAACTCAAAAATGAATTAAGTAAAGTTTGTAAAATTTTCAAAAATGGTCGATGAGTAAAGTACAATCGCTTATTTTAATTTGTTGCAATCTGGACGGCATTTCATGTAGTTCCAATTAATATACCTTCAAAATAAATTTTATTTTACAGTGTTTTCAGGAAAAGTTTTAATAATACAGCACAACAATCTTTGAATAAATTCATTTCAAGATTCTATACGTCATTTTGACTTCTGCTCTGTAATTTTTCAGAGAACATTAAGATTTCATTTATGTTATATTCATATGCTAACTACTTTGGTGATAATTACTATAGCCACGCCTAAGAACACACAATAATAATATGAATGGATGTGAAACCTTATAGTTGTTCTCCTTAATCTCTCAGAGTCATACAATGGTATAATCAAATAGAGGATCAATTGTATCCGATTTATAACTATTAAGTCAAATTTATACAAAAGGCGTGCGGTACATAACTTAAAATACATGTTTCCAAAAAATACATGTTTTTTACTTCATCTGACTCCAATTACAAAATTTAAAAATTTTAATTATTCTATATTCTTTTAATTATCTATAGTGCATTCATTTTACTGCATTAAGATGCTTCCTTAGATTAATTTAAAAGCAATACATATTATAATATACCAAATATTGGGAAAATTTTTAAAAAATTCTACCATTATTAACTTCAACGGAGAATTATTTTACATGCGTATTTTGTAGCATAGATTATATGAACAAGCTATTAGGAAAATGAATATAATACATAAGTGCAACTAATAATATTATAATTTGACACAAGTATCAAAAGAAGAATATTGAATAATGGAGTTAAAATAGTGGAAAATAGATTATATACTTCCATATATAAAAAAATTTTTATATACACATAATTATATACAAAGAAACCTGATACATAAGGCGATACGCATGCGCTTAATTTTTATATAAAAGTTAAACAAGAATAGATAGTTTTTAGTGTCAATAGAATATTTATGTATTATGTATATTTTTATGCACCGCTTGTTTATAACACAAATGAAGTTATATATGTACATACATATACAAATAAGAAAAAAAAATATATTTAAGAAAATGGCTTGTGAATTTCTTCTGGGGCATCATTGTGTACAAAAGTACATGCTGTTTTTTATACATTCATATATAAATGTGTGCGTTGTATTTCATTTTATACAATTGCCATTATGAAGAGAGTCAGTCTTAACAATTAATAACCAATTTTCTTCTTTGTAAATATTTTTGGTGAGTTCAAAAAATTCTCCTTGAATAAAATTTACGTGTACACAAGTATATACACTTATATACATTCAGAATTTATACGTTATATTATACAATTGTAATACTTATATTATAAAAAAAGGGAAATGAAGAAGATCTCTTGAATGATTAAATTTTTTTCATTTTTTATTCTCTCCTCTTCTTTCCTTGCATCGATCGACTCCAGAACACAACCATTCTTCTTTCGTTTCTTTTAAAACTCTTTGTCATTTTGTTTTTTATATTTTTTATGCTTTTTGCACGACCAATTACTGCTGCTAATTAATGTTTCTTGGTGAGATTAATTAATTCACTTTTATTTTTTTTCCTCCTTTTTTTCTGATAATTTTATTTTTCTCCGAAAATTCTTCTTAGATTTTTTCTTTTATAGTGTTGGCAATAAATTTTTTTGTGCTTCTTTTACGTTTGTTTGTACATATGTATTTGATTTTAAAAAACTCCTATTATATAATACCGTGGAGCCAACCATTTACGGATCCTTAAATTATTATCAAAATAGCAAATTTGTTTAATTTTTACAGATTTCTGGGAATAAAATCATTTACGAACATTAATACTTGTAGTTTAAACTATCACACAAAATTAGGACTTGACAATAATCAAAGTTTCGCTATATTGAAATTCCCAGAATGGTTAGTGATAATTATTTCTAGAAAAAAAAGCCATTATTTTGCTTTAATATTTCCATTTGCTGGAGATAAAATTTGCCTTATTGCCGTGATTATCTTCAAAACGGAAGCTCGATTTTCATTAATTATTAGGATTATTGATTTACAAAGTACATGTATGTATGCGGATTTCAAATTTTATGTTAAATCTAGTTTAAGTAATGCTTTATAATAACATAGCAAATTCAATTTTAGAAATTTTTCGCCTAGTACTGTAAAATATAGAAATATTCCAACGAGTTTCTTTCAATTACGTCAATTTGCCAGAAATTTGTTTTAAATCCGTTTTCGAAAACATGCAATTTAATACAAATTTTTCCAATTACTTAGTTTTCTGTTAAATTTTTCCTTTCAGTGTGTTATGAATATCCAATACGTAATTCTTTGTTTTCCGATAATAAAAATAAGTACTTAAAAATGAAAAAAAAAAATGTGGAAAATTTAGAATGAAATTCTTGGAATTACTTATTTTACATAAGTATTTTAATTACGTAAGTTTGTATTTAACTTTATTTTTTGATAAATTTTTACTTTTGTATTTTTTTTTAATTTTGTTCCGCTTAAGATAATTTTTCCTTATAATCCAAAACTGCTATTAATTTATATGAAATTTTCCAAAATTGCTACCGTTTTGTACAATAATCGAAAATCTTTCAAAATAATCATCATAAGAGAAGAGGACCGGTGATACATACACACATAAAATTTTGCAAATGTAAATGAATTTATCTTATAAAAAATACATTCTCACGTAGATTCATATATATATATATATATATATATATATATATATATGTATGTGCATAAAAACACGGCGCGCAAGAAGGATTTTTATCAAGAAAATTACAGAAAATTTTCATCGTTTACATTTTCATCTTTGTGGCCTTCTATATATTGAAATATACATTAAAGATTTTGTGGGTACTTGCTTTATATATAATTATACATGTGTATGTTATATATAGAAATAAATGTGTAAATTTATAATATTTTTTTTCATCTCAGTTCTTAAAGTGTTTAAAGAGTTTAAATAGATTTTTTTTAACATTTTGCTAAAAAAAGCGAATAAAAACGAAAATATTTAAAATTTCCAGCTATATCTGTAAGTGTGTGTATACGAGTACAATATATATTTATTTGCTAATTCGCACATTTTGTAAAGGTTCAACAACAATTTTCAACTTTTTTTTTTTAATTTCTTGCTTTCACTTTATGCTATGAGGTAAGTACGAACAATATCTAAGTATAAAAGAAACAAAATATTATGGTCTAAAAAAGTGTCAAGGTTAAATATGTAATGTGTAAATTTTATAAAAGAAAATAAACAAAATATAAAGTAATGTGCTAAAAATGAAGTGGGTGATTTTTAATTTTACTTTTTTTTAAAAAAAATCTTAAATGATATTGTGGGTTTTCCGTATGTGTATTAAGTAAGCAAGAGCACAAAATTATTCTTTTATTATTACATTTAAGGTTAGAATAAAAGTCGAATTCAAAAAATACAAAAATTACAGTATAGTACCCTGTTGTGCGTCTACAATTATATATAAAATTTGTTAAGAAATTAATATGACGCTTTCATATTCAAATATTCAAGTAATTAACTTCATAAGCAACTTGCATTCATTGCAAAATTAAATTGACTACATTTTTAATTTTTATAACATAAACCAACTTAATTATGCTAATAATGTATAACTATACCCATTATAATATCAGTTATAAAAATTTATGATTAGTTTATTTTATAAAATCTAACATCTGATATAATTATTAAAATCATTATTAATTTTATGTTCCAATAAAATAAAGTCAAAACTTTGCAGTTTATTTTCATTTTTTTTTTTTGATTTGCTTTGTATTTAATCACGCCTTATCTTAATGTGTTGATCAAAATTTAATTATTTTATTCAATTAATTAAAAAAAAATGTTTGCTAAATATTTTGCTAAATTAAATTAGTTAACATGAATTAGGCAAAAAAAAAAGTAAATTATTCCACAAGCTATAAAATATTAATAAAATTGAAATGATTTAGCAATTTTACAAGGAAAAATCTAACATTAATTATAATTAAAAAAAGCAAGTTAAAGCAATCAAATCAAATGATGAAAAATGAAATTTTTTAGATTTTAAAACCAATACAACAATTCTTGTCCATTCATTCATTTCGCAAATTTTTATTAAATTATAAAAATTATTAAAATGAAATATTAATTTTTTATTGAAAAGAGTTCGAGCAAATACAATTAATATCCCATAGTATTAAGGTATTTTGAATTTATTTATTTTGTTAATTAAATTTACCATATAAATTTACCATTGTATTCCAATTTCAAATATTATTCATATAGCAAATGTCTTTATCAGACGCTCTTTAAAAACTAATATGATATCCTAAAACTATGCAATATAATTTTAAAGTAATAAATAATTTAGGTCGAACATTCGGAAGAACGACAATATAACTCGAAAATACAATTTTTAATTATCAGTTTTAAAAGTAGTAAAAGCTGACTAAATTTTAACCCTATATTAATTGCTAATTATATTCAATATTATTATAACTTAATAAGTATACAATACTAATAAATATTATACAAGTAATTTTCAAATATTCGTAATATTCGATATTAAAAAAAAAAACTAAGAAAAATAAACAGTAAATATTAATAACCTCAAATAATTAATATAAATAAAACTACGGCAGGTTAGTCACCTACTTAGTTAAACTCTATGACGCTGTGAAACTAGTGCATGAGAAATCATGTACTAGCCCTATGCTCCTTCTAGGAGTGAATAAGGAAAAAAAAAAAAAAAATTGCTAATTAAACGTTGATAGTAATATCCTTCAAAAGTATGAAGAATTTTTTCATGTTATTCGCTTTTGGACAAAAGCTTTTTATACATATACTAAAATAATATAATTAAAATATGTTTGTAAATCTAATTTTTGTCCTTAGGTGCTGTTCTAACAACTTGCGATATTTATTTTGTTTGAAATGTTAATTTTAAAAGAAAAAACTTTTTGCCTAAGTAAAATTAATAATTATGTATTAATAATTGCAACAATATAGAGTAGAATAATAAAGAGTTAATTAATACATTGAATAACACATATTTCGAAAATACATTATCGAAATCCATATGTATATACCTACCAATAAATTATGTATAATATAAAATCATAAAACAATATTCTGTAATATTAAAATATATTAAGCTATACAACAGAGACAAACAGTCTGAGATCACAGAAATTATAATTGAAAAAAAAATAAAAAATAAAGAAATCAAAGTTTATTAATCGCGTCTATTCACCATCTTTATTTTTAATTCATAATTATTTTATACATTCAACAAAAAATAAATGAATTTTTCATACTGCATATAAGTATGCTTTTAAAATAATAAAATCACCACAGGTCGACCGGAAGTTAGATTGTCATCATTTTTTAATATACACATTTTAAATTCTTATTTTTTTTTCTTTTTCTTAATTAATGAAAATCTTTAACAAAATATCAAATTGTCGCTATACTTGTATTTGAATAAAAAAAATATGACAAAATTTCATTAAATGTTTTTTTGTTGGTTTTTAAAAAATTAATTTTTTCTGTAAGAATTCTTATCAAAAATTATGTATCAGATTTTGTCTTTTGTTTTTGTTTTATTATTATAATTAACCTTTTACAGATTAACGCACTACTTTATTTATTTTTTGTGTACAAATATGAGGCAAGTGTGAAATATTCCCATACATTCTCCACTGTGAAAACCGTATATGTACATATATTTATAAGTATGTATATCTATATACATACTAAGTTGTTAGACCTTTATCATGGTTTTTAATTCAATAAACTAAACTAACAGTTTTTCAACAGATCATCACTTTAAAGAAAAGAAAAATTATTATTCAAAAAATAACAAAAACCATTAATATTTTTTTTATTCTTTTTTATAGTGTTTATACCGCGGCGTGTTCACCTGCAGCATGTCAGGAATATACACAAAAAAAACATATATAATATGTATAATTAATTCCATGATGATAAGCCTACATTCTCAAATATTATAAAAGAATATGTAAAAACAAAAAAAATTAAAATGTGTAAAACCAGTTGGTTGAATTTTTTTTCGATTTTTTATTATAAATTTTTTTCTTTTTTACTTATTTAAATTAATTTACTAATTTTGTTTTCATATTTATGTAAGCATATGTTGGATTCACATAATATAGTATTTTAAATATCTCAACAATATTAGATTATGTTTATGAGCTGTATATGAATATATAAGAAGGAAGGGGATTTACCATGTTATTATTACCTGATTAAAAACCAAAAAAAAATTATTCGAGTTAAACATTACACCATTTCTGTTTAAGATAAGATTTCAAAAAAAAAATTTTTTTTCTCTGAGTTTGTTCTCCCAAGATTTTTTATTAATAAAAATATTTAATTTACACAAATTGCTATATGAAAATGAAAAGAAAAAAAAAAAACAAAAAATCAAATTACAAAAGTGACTTTGCAATAGTAAATTCTGTGTCATCAAAAATTCTGTTTGCTAGCTGCCATACAAGATGATTATAATAAAAATGATTCTAATAACAGTGATGGTAATGATGATAATGATTGCATATTCAAGTTATTTTAATAAGAAAGAATTTCATTCTTGAAAATTTTTTTTTTATTAAATAAAATTTTTTATAGCTACTGTTACTAATCTGAAGGTCTTTTCAAAAAATCTACAAAAATATAAAATCCAATTTATTTTAATATAATTATTAAATATTATATTATACAAAAAAAAAACCTAATTTGATCATCAGAGACGTAGAATACATTTTTATTTTTAATAGGTCTTTTATGCTTGGTGAATTCGTTAACTTGTTGACTTCTTTTAAGCTGGCGAATACGCTAGCATTTGGTGTTAGGTATGGTGAATGAATTTTTTCACTAAATTTTTTGTACAATAGCAGCATTTTACATTATTAACAGTATTTTAAGATAAACAACCGTAATAAAATTCTTCACAATATCTTATGGAAAATTTGCATGCTTGTCACAAAATATTTTCATTCTTCAGTTTTTTTTGCCGACTTCGCAAACTCTTCATCATTAGCCAACTTATTTTTTTAAATAATTTCACCTAGAATTTACTTTGTTTGTTATTATTCTATATTGCAATAATGGAGTCATGTCATAATAAAAATTTTCAGCTTTATAATATGAAATTATAAATAATTTATATATTTATATAAAATATAAATAATTTATTTCAGCTTTCGAACTAACCTAGTTTCGAATATAATATATGTATCTTAAAAATATGTCAAACTATTGAAAATAAAATTTTTTCAAAATATTCAACTTAATTTTAATATGAAATATGGCATACATAAGGTGTGTGTACAAAGCATCACACATTTTAATAAATTGGTACAAAATTGTAAGAGATAAGAAATGGTTTTTTTACGGAATTCGATTGAAAATGAAAATTTAATCAATATCAAGTATTTTATGAATTCTGGAGACAAGTGCATTTTAATACTCTCATTCACGTATAATATAAGAAAATTATAATTATTTTATAATGTTATTACAAATCTGCAATAAGCTGTATAATTTTTGGTGATCACGTCCCTGATTTTGAGATTATATTCCTATAAAATCTAACAAAATGGTAAGAGAAAAGAGTAAGTATAAAGTTGAATAGGAATTCAAAATCTTGTTTTGTCGAATTTGTTAATAAAAATAAGAAAAAAAATTTATGAATGACAGTAGTAGACTTTTTTCTTTGTATTTAATTATGCATATACCTAAACACACACGCACATTATTATTCTATATAATTTCCATATTTGTATATATATATACGTATACATGTATTTATCATAAAATTATCATATTTTGAAAAGGAGTAATTAATTTCTCGAGATAAAAATCTTGTTTTATTAATTTTTCTTAACTATGTTTTTTGTAAAGTTTTGTTACCTTTTTATCTTTATGCATTCATTTTATTTTATTGTTTTTGTTTGCTTTTGTTTTTGATTTTTGATTCCTTTTTAACAATATGGTTAAAAAATCAGTTAAAATAAAAGAAAATTTATGTCACTTTTAAAGATTTTTATCGGTTTTTGGTTTTATTTTTTTTTAGTTAAAAATATTGTGGGATATTTAAAAAAAAAAAAAACAATTTTATTCTTTTAATATGAACTACAAAGTTAATAATATTCGAAATTAAATGACTGAATTATGTTGCCAACTTGCAGCAACACACAAAAAAAAAACAAAGAAAGAAATCGAATAATTGAAATTAATTATAATCAACATTAGTCTTTTTATTTAAATTAAGTGAATAAAAAAAATGTCGGAATTAAACAATTTAAAATTATTGAAAAAAATTAAAATTTCATTGTTAACCAAGAAAACAATAACGAAATTAATTTTTTGTCAATTCATAAATTAACAGTAAGTTAAAGTTTTATTTTAAATTTTTATAATGGTAATTAAATTAAAAACGAATAATAAAATTTTCTAACATTCATGTATGCCTTAACGTATTGTGTAAACATTAGTATTCTGTAAGTACAAGAAATAACTTAATGAGTCAAATCTGGACCCTGTAGTTTTTAATCACCTCATACACAAATACAAATTAGTAAAAAAAGTATGTTTCTAATAAGTTGACAGTAAAAAGTACATAGATTAATCTACATTTAAAATATTTTGTTAAAATTTTGATTAATGTACCTCAGGTAATTTAGAATTCATATTGGGAAAAAATGGAAAAGACCCATGTTTTTTTACTGATTTTATCTTAGTTGATTAAATAAGCCGAATTGATTTATGTACGTCTTGTCCCAAAAAGTTTGTCAATGAGGCTCGCATATACTTCAATATGTGTAAAGAATATTATCGAAATTTATAATTTTGTTTTTTATTTTAACTTTTTTTTTTAAATTTAATTTACTCAAAGCATGAAAACTTAAGCAAATTTTCTTTAAAAACATCAAAAACTAAACTAACTAAATTACTTACTTGAAATTTTCGGAACTACTGTAATTTTTCTATGTAATTTTTGTATATAAACTCTCGCTTCGAACGTCATAATTTTTGACGACAAATTTTGTCAGTGTATGCAATTTAAAAATCTTCTATATAATTGGGAAATGGCATGGAAATAGTTTAAAATCAATTTTTACCTCCCATATTGTAAAATTTTAATAATTTATTGTTTTATTTATAATGTTTTGCATATATTATAATTCAAAATAAATAATATTAACATAAATTACAATGTTCATGTGTTCAGCTGTAAATTCAACAAATCGAACTCTCTGTTCAAATACTTTCTATATATTATACAAAAAAATAACAGACTTTTCGAAAAACTACGTGAATTTCAATTTGTTATCTATATATATTAGTTACATAATGTATATTATATTTTTATTTTATTTATTTAAACATTCATATTAGTTTTTAATTAGTGAATTAAATAGTTATTAAAAAAATTCATTTAATTAGAAAAAAATTAATTTGTTTTATTGATTTTTATTTTTATTTTCTGTGCTCGTCAACTTATAAGTATATGTATATATACGTATGTTTCAAATTTAAAACGAAATTAGTAATACATTTGTGTATAAAATTAAAAAAAAAATATTTTATTCAAATATTAAAATTAATTTAATATTAAAAAGATATAGATAAACAAATTAATTTTTTTGCAATATATTTTTTCTTTATAACAAAATTAATTAATTAATTTTTGATTTTATGAATTTTAAATTTATTACTCTATACTATATATATACTTAAATATATTCAAGATCGTGGGAAAATTAATTGTTATCTTATAAATCAAAAATTATAGATACATTTACGAAAAAAAAATTTAAATAAATTAAATTTTTCAGTTCAAACACATATGTTAGGTACAAAAAAGAATTATTTTATTAATTATTATAAAATTAGTAAGCATAAAAAATAATTATAATAATTTTTTTCGTTCGAATTGGCATAATTTGTTTCTAAAGTTTATGTTTATTTTCCTTAATATACGAAATTATTTTAAAATTTCGTTGAAATTAAAATACATGTTATATAAGAGTCTTCCTAAATGGTAATATGAGTGCATTGGTATTACTTATAGGTTATGTTCATATTTATGGTCTTATTTTAATTAATTGAAATTTTTTTTCCAACAAAAAATATACCCTTATTTCTTCAATTAATTTATTTATGTCAATACCTTTTTTAAATAAAAATGTAAACACTGCTTTTATTCAGTCAAATATGTTGAATAACTCTGCGATCGGTAAACTATTGAAGTAATTGAATTTGGTTGGAAGCTTCATTTTAAAATGAAAAGCGATGACCATAAAATTACAAATTACAAATAAGTTTTTTTTTTTTAAATAAATTTAAAAAAAAAAATTAAGAGTTTCGAAAATTTTCAATTAAATACAAAGTTGCATTAAAAATTCATTTGCAAGTAATTGTTGCTGCTTTGAATGTTTTTATTCTCTTCATTGTTATTTTTTTTTTCGTCATATTATACGAATATATATATATTTTTTAATTTATTTTCTCAAATTAATTAAACTAATTACAAACAGGTTAAAATTAATTAATTAATTTAATAAAATATAAAATAATGGTACACTATTTCACAAAATACCAGTTTTTTCTTTAATTGTATATAAATTAGGTATACATACATTGTACAAATCTATATGTATACATAAATAATGATTATATTAGTTTGGTAATGGTATTCAAAAAAATTTTTATATTTAATGTGTATACACGCTTATTTATTTAAATATTTCGCACTGCAAATAAAAGATTGCTCCATCTTAAAATTTTAAATTTTGAGAAATTTTATTCTTTTTAAATTTTGAACTTATTTGTTTTAATTTTATATTACTTTTTTTAAAAAAAAATCACATTTACTAGTATATTTGTCTACGAATTGTGGCTTTAATGAAAATCTATTCAATATCCGGGCGTAAGGGAATTTTTTTAAACAGTCAAGAATTTAAATTTTACTGACTCATATGGAAAACTGAAATGGTTGTAGAACTTGTTTATCGAGTTTTTTAGTTAAAATATTTATATGCAATAGTATTTTCTCTTTACGTGTAAAAATGTTATTGTTTGGACAGCTGCATATTAAATGGAAATTAACCTTTAAAAGAACATTCGATTGGTAAAAGAGAACTTTAAAGAACTTATTTAGAAAATATTTTAGAAAACTTTTACTTTTCGAAATATTACAAAGAGCTAAATGAGTTTACATGTGAATCAATTTCTTTTTTCAAGAGAAAAAGAGGCTTAACAAATTTTTGGGAGTAAAAAGGTAAATGTAATTTTTGTCCTTTTTTTTCCTTTTTTTTTGAAATAGTAGAGAACACTTAGGTTTTGATTAATATATAAAAAATATTTTAATGTTATATGTATTAACGACACTGAATATTTACTTACTATAGAAGTCATGTATAATTGCTTTGTATATGAAAAGTATACAAAGAATATTTAGTTTTAAATTTAATTACAGTCTTTTATCAATTAATTTGACCAATTAAATGTCAACTTTAATATTTTTCAAAATACAATAGTTTTTCATTAGAGGTGATAACATATGGATACAATAAGTACTTGCCATTTGTGTAGTTTTCTAAATGTAAAATTGGTTATAAAAATATTTTGCTGTTTTTTTTTTGATTTTTGTTTGATATGAGCAATTTTTTTTTAAATATAAAAAAGATTTTGTGCTACAAAATTGTTATATAAAATTTTATATGCCTATTAATTTATACTTACATTATTTAAAATAAACTTTTTTATAATATTAATTATAACAATCTTGATAAAATATAGGGAAATTATATTTACCGAGTAAAATTAATTATTATAAGTGTCAAAATAATAAAATACCTATACTTCGTCAATAGATAAAATAATAAAGTTTGGTCAAACCAATGGTTTGTATTGTAGCACTTTTCTCTTCAACAAGTGAAAATACTGCTTTTAAATACAATCTGTACTTAAAAGTGTATACTTACCACACTATTAAAATTATTTTCATTCATATATAAAACTATTTTTAGGATTGCATATATTTAGGATGAACGATTTATGCAGTCTTTGAAATAAAGAAAAAATTAATATAAAGTGGGGTTAACATAATGCTCGATTTTAAGGGTTAATTGTGCCAGTTAAGAAAAATAATTATATATAAATAGTTATATTTTTTACCGTTAGCTTTTTGCGTTTATAGAAATTTGAAAAAGCTTGCGGTTTCTGAATTATAAGGTGTCAAAAATTCAAATTTTACAAATTTCACGAGGCGATACCTTGAGAGGGGGTCGATATGAAAAAAAATTTTCTTCTAACAAAATGAACTATTGGTTAATGTCTAAAAGCTTCTAAAATTTCAAGCTTCTACAGGCTGGGGTCTAGAAGAAAAACGAAATCAAAAATTTGGAAAAAAAGGACTTTAGAAAACGGTAAATTTGAGCGGCCATTTTGTTTTTCTAAAGTTTAACTATAGTATATTGGATTAGGGGATGCAACCCACAGCCTTTCTGCGTTTGAAAAATTTCAAAAATACTTATAGCTTCATTGCAACAAATAGTTAAAAAAGGCCATTTTTAGAGTTTTGAGGGGGTATAACTTCTAGAGGGGAGGAGATAGGTAAAAATTTTGTTCTACGAAAATAAGTTTCTAGTAAAGATCTATGTACATGTAAAATTTCAGCTTTCTATCTTCAAGGGTGTAGAAGTTTTGTAAACAAAAAAAGTGTCCACGGATGGACGGACAGAGTGAAACTAATAAACACTTTTTTTCAAAAATTTTTTGGAAAAGTGCTAAAAAAGCCGGAAAATATCGAACGTCAGAAAAATTGAGTGGATTTGATTATTAAATGTTAAGTTGAATTTGATTTACAAGTGAGAAAAACTGAATTTCGGTACTCATATTGAATAATTAAAATTGTTAATTAGAGACTTTTTTCTTTATCGTTAAATTATAACGCTATAATTAATATGAAATAGAGGAAAAGTATGACTTTAAATTAATAAAATTACTTATTATGTGCATATATTAATGTATATATCTATGTATATTATGTACACACGCTATTTAATAGCAAACTTTTTTTACAAATCAAGAATATATTGGAAAAATCATAATTAATTTTTGATTTCAAAATTATATCTCTATTCAATAAATTTCTTTGATCTTCGTCACTTTAAAGTGCATGAGTAGGAAAGATAAAGGTGTAGAAAGCACAAAAAAGAATAGTAGAATATTAATAGACATTAAAATTTCATTTCTTAGAACTTGTAGGGGGGAAGATGATCACTCGTCGAATTAATGTACAAATGAGTTCATTAATTTAGATTTACTGGATATTGCCCTCGTGAGACTGTACTTCGCAAACACGGTGAACCACGTACATGTAATTTTCTTACTGCCAATCAGCTTTGTTGCATTATCTATATTGAAATAGATTGTCAACGATGATAAAATAAATAATTTTCCTATGCATTACTTGGATTAATATATATTAATCCCATTCTGACGCATTCAGATAAATTGTGAATAATAAGACGCCTCCCACAGGAGGTATTTTGGAACAATTAAATTACTATTAGAATATGCTGATATCCATGAAATGTAAGTAATTTAATCTTAATAAAAACATACGAAAAAATGAAAATCTTAACGAATCAATTAATTAGTTTTTTTATATTTATGACTTTTTCATACAATTTTTACTAATAATTATTTCGAATTAGCGAATAATTTATTGAATGAATATATAGAGAACAGTAATTTATAAATATTCTAAAATTGGCAGCCAACTTAAGAATTAAATGAAAATTACATTAGAATGACAACAAATTATTATTATATATATATTTTCAATGAAAAACGAAACTCATCTAATGGAAACTTCAAATTTTATAATTTATATTAAATATTATAATTAATTTTATGTATACATACATAGATATTCAATTATAACTAAAAATTATAAATTTTAGTAAAAAAATATTAAATATATTGAACATTGACTACAAAACTATACAATGTCCTTTCTTGCTATGTTATAATAGTTAATTTCATATTTTATTCACTTTATTTATACATACTTATACACAATTTGATATGGAAAGAAACGTGTTGCAATTTACCATTTATTGACATGAACAAGTTGTCTATGGTATTCAAGAAAAAAAATTAGATTCGCTTATATTAAAATATTTAAAGAGCAATAATAAAAATAACAGTATAAGAGTAAAAATAATAAAAGTATGTAAAAAATATAAGTATACAAGTACTTATATTCTTTATAATAATTGTGTTAGTTTGTTTGTGTATACAAAATTGCATTCAAATCAAATTAATGCCAGCTAAGCTAAAGATCGTGACGCACCTATAATGACTTTTTTTCTTTTTTTGTATATTTTGTACAGATTTATTGAAAAAAGCCATAAATCAGTATTAAGTTATCCAATTAAACATTAAAACATGATTTTTAATTGTCATCTATTATTCAATTATAGTCAACTATTAATATATAATATATATATATATATATATATATATATATATTTATATACAATAATATAAAATTGAATACATTTAATAAACACAATAAATGTTGCAAATTTTACATATTATAATGTAAGTATATAGTAGCATGAAATTATTTTGAACTCATAATAAAGGGTGTCTCAAAATTCACACAAGAAATTATTTTGATAGAAAACACAGGTTTATAAATAAAATTTTTAATTTTTTATTATTTTATATATGTTATAATTTTTTATTGTTTTGTATATGTATTCCATATACATAACCCTATACTATACAGTACAGGGTTATGTATATGGAATACTTTTGTTGAAATTTTCCATGATTGTTTTGCACAAATGTGGCTGAATTTCGTTGAAACAGGGCTGAATTACGTCTTTCAAGGCGTGGGTGATCATGGACAGGTTGACATAAACCCCAAAGAAAAAAGTATAAGGCCATCAAGATGAAAATGAGCCTAATCGCTTGTTCAAAAACTTTCATTATTTACAAAATATTCCACAACAATAAAAATGTGTTACTCTTTTGTGTATAGCGCTCCATTTCTAATAACCCTGAACGGTCATCTGTTACGCTAAATTTTTTTTTTTTTGGTTGGAAGTACTTTACCGCACAAATGGCGCGAAATTCAAATCTTGCGTGAATTTTGGCACACCCTTTATTTTAGCGTTTATGCGGAGATAAAACAAATTCTCTGTTAATGTTACCGCTTCTATTGCATTTTGAGCAAATCACTCATTTATTTTATTATTATAATAATATTTTGATTTCTGTTATAAAACTTGTTTTTACCATAAATTATTGTTATAATAATAATTATACACAAATTAAATGAAATAAAAAAAAAAATATTTTTAAGGAAAAATAAAATACAAATAAAAATTTATTTAAAACATGAAATTCAATAAGTAGAAAAAAAATATAAACCTTGTAATCTCATAAAATGTACATGGAAAAAAAATAATAATTTGAAATTTAATATAAACATAAACAATAAAAAAATAATATTAAATTTAAATTAATTAATCGATAATATTAATCATTCACAAAAATGTTATTAATTAATGTTTTATGTATGTAACACTGCGAAATATTATTATTATATTGATTGTCAAATTTGAATGCATCTTTTACACTATTTTACGAGTTCATTGCAAGACTTGTTTGACAAAAACTCCACATATAGATGACATTAAATTCATTGAAATGTAAGCACATTATAACATAATTAATTTGAATCGCACACATACATTTATATAATATACAATATTAATTATTTAATACATATTTTATAAAATAAAATATGGATGATTCGCATCTCTAAAAGAATGCGAATTAAATTCATCTACACTGTTTGCAAAGGTTTGCAGTATGAAAATTGTTGTTCGTTGAATATACAAATGTTTGTGAGTCAGGTTATTTAGTTTACAAGCACACGGAAACCCAAAAGGAGTGGGGGCTCTTAGATTTTATTGTTAATAAATAAATAATAAATTAGTTTACAATTTATCAAGTGTAAAATTAAATTTATTACCAAATTTGAAAAACTTCTATTTCTGCTGCAGAAAATTTAAAAATTCAAAATAATACGCAAATGTTCAAATATTGAAGAAAAAGAATGTTGTTAAGAATGTGTGATATTCAAAAATCTACTTCTTAACAAAATTACCATTAGCTTTCTTAAAACTAATTAGGTAAAAAAGTTTTTTGCTTATAGCTCTTAAATTTTACTTCTATCAAAATAATTACTCAAATGTATTTTTAATTCAATCAAAAGTGTCGCATGTTTCAGTCGCATACCTTTTCTAGATGTGCAATTATTCATATTGATTTACACACATTCTGCAATTAAGATTCGGAATATATTCCGTGATATACGACAACATTTCAACATAATGAATGCAACCTTAAAAATTTTATCAAAAACCAGATATTTATATCTATATTCCATCTACATATCTAGATTTTATGAAATTTTGCTAATTTTTAACAGTATACTATTTGGGGTGCAAAATTCTATAATATACATATATTATAAATGTGTGCGTTTGTAATCAATTGTTTAACATGCTCATAAACATAAAAGATGTACAATTAAATATTTTTTATTAAATTATCTAAATTGATATATTATTGTTGAAAAACAGAATGTTGTTTGATCGGAAATGATTGTCTGATTAGTAATAATAAAATTTTGAAATTGTTTTGTTATACTCGTACGTTAAACTGCTTTCAAGAAAAACAAATAAAATATAAAAGTATGAAAAGAAAATTATCAACTATTATAATTGCTGATTATTTATTGTAGTTCCTGTTTCTACCACTTTGTCGCATAATGTTATAAACCCAAACTATAATATACAGTAAATTGTTTAAAATTTTAGTTAGTGAAATGGATAAATCAAGCATAAAATTCGAAAGTGTTTCGTATTGATTAATCGTGTTTTTACGTAGATTTTAAAAAATCTACGTAAAAAAATCAAACAAGTTTATCTTTTTCTTTCCACTTATGCGCGTATAACAAAATGCAAATTATAATTTTTTACAATCTATTAAATGTTTTCGAAGTCATTGCAATTATTGTACTAACTAAAGAAAAAACAAAAGGCGGCAAATGGCAATTTATAAATTAATTATAAATTTTTACTATTTTTGAGTATAAAAAATAAAATTCCTCATTATGTTTAGATAATTTTAATTGCGATCCCATTTTTCTTCATTTTATTATAAATTTTCTTTTAAGAAACTTGAAAATTCAAATATGGAAATTTTATATTTAATTTTCAAGTAATTTGTAATTTATTTGACTTTAATTGGAATTTTTTCAACTTGTAAAATTTGTTAAAACATCAATTTAATAACCAATTTTGGTTTTAATTAAAAATTCTATTTAAGTATGTACCTGATTTCATATTAAAAAAATAGACTTGCAGCTATAATATAAAAAAAAGAAAAATAAATAAAAATATTTGCTTAACTATTTTACAATAAATTTTTTATTTTATAAAAATATGTAAATATTTTCTAAATAATATTATGAAATATGGTGGCATTACTAATTCTCAATTATATTTATTGATTGGGTTTATTTTTATTTATTATTAATAATATTGTGTAGTTTTCGAAATAATTTTTTTACTCAATAGAAAAAATCACTTATGATACCAAAATTTATTAATTTAATTATTAATATTCAAATGTACAAATAGCAAGTAAAAGAGTTTGCTTAAACTTAAACAAAAGGGAATTTTTTAAAACCGAGATGAAACAAACTAAAATCGACTGATTTCGTTCAATCGATTCTAAACGTCCTTTAACTTTACTCTTATGCTTCGATGTTTTAAAAGCTTTATAAATTTAGAGTAGTTTTAATAAAATTTGATGGGCTTGTAGAGGGCAAAGGAATATCTCTTAAAGATTATTAAATTTTTAGAACATAAGTATTCAAACTATAAGGTTCACGAGCCACATGCGATTCTTTGAGGAATTATGTATTTCCGGCTTCCTAAAATTGTACCAGAGAACGTTTTTCATTATATCTTTGCTATTATATTTTAAAAAATTATTATCGTTCCAGGTCGCCTCAATTTACATCGTAATATTTGCCTCAATTTACATCGTAAAAAAGTTTTCACTTAATTCAGGCCCAACTTTATCTTTAAATTTGATAATTCAACCGTTTCGTTTACAATTATTTATTTTTTGTAGACAATTTCAAAAAAATTAATAGATGCCCTCTATAACATTCTGTTATCAAACAAAATTCTATTGATGAGTGAAAAACAGTATGAAAATAGAATTGAAATTAATTATTTCTATTACTAAAGAACCATTGTTTAACATTTGGTATAACCTTTAAGAAAAAAAATTCAATAGTGTATCAATAAAATACAATAAACTAGACGAGAAAATCAATTTTTTATATTCGGTTTCTTATCCCCTTCCAAACTGTAGTACAATATATTTTGTTCGTTCTACGAAACAATCAAATAATCAATAAAGGAAAAGGTTAAACAATCAAATAATTTTAATTTTATATAGTTTTGGTTTTTATTTTTTTTAGAAAAAAGAAGCAATAAATATAAGGAAAGACCCAAAAATATTGTTTTTCAATCCTTTTATTTTTTATTTTATAAATTTAAAACATAAAAAGTATTGGTCATAATCATGAGTCTTATATGTTTCCAAAATAAAACCGAAATGGTTAAAAATTTTTGTTAACCCTTTGAATTTAATTAATTGTCTTATTATCAATTTAAAAGAACAACCCAAAATAGTCCACCAACTGTCAATATCAACATTGGAACAGAAGGAAAACAAAAAATTCGAATGATTTTTCTATTTTTCTTCTAATTTTTACACACACTTTTTTATTAACTGTTTTAATTCTTTTATTTACTCACTAATATAAAAGTATGTACGTTTTTCAAAATTATAAAAACGTCAAATAAAGATATTTTATTTTTTGTATTTTATTTCTTTGTTTTTATTTTTCGATAAATCGTCCAATAACTAAACTACCATTATCATTAACATTATTTTTTGTATTCTGAAATTTGGAAGGAAAGAACTGATAAATATAATTTACGAACAATCTCATAAATTTTAAAATTTCATATAAAAACCAAGAATACAAAAACTGAGCTGAAGATTATAAAGAAGCTTCATTTCAATAAGACAGGCAGTAAATTGTATATTCGTATAAATATAACGCTATTTTGAGTATAGAATTATATAAGTATAAATAAATGTGTACATACTAGTTTATGATCCCATAAATGTGTAAACGATACAACATAAAATCAACATGCACTTAAGATTAAAGAAGTCTAATGAAGTCAAAATATTAAACTTAAAACTCTTTTATTATCTTAAAGGGTCTCCATAAGGAAAACTAAAAAATAAAAAAAATGAAATCTAAAAACTAAAAGTTAATTTTTATATTCAAATTTGGATGCTTTTAAGTATATTGAAAGAAGAAGAAAAGAACAGATTCTTAAAATTAGATAAGATTCACAAATTTTAACACCTAATTAGTTTTTAACACAGAAGCCCGTATATTTTTTTAATGAATCTAATAACTTAGTGGAGGAATGGAATACGTACAAAAATGAAAAAAAAATTGAAGAAAAAAAGGGAAGATTTTAAATAAAAACTAAAAAAAAAATTAAGAAACAATTAAATAAGCAGAATTAGGTATTTTTATTTAAAATAAAATGAAGATATGGCAATTAAAGAACATTCAAATTGTAAAAAAAAAGAAGAGCTGTAGAAGGTTAATAAAGTAATATTATATAGAGCAGGACAAAAGTGATTGAATAATACAATGCAATTATAAGAAATTTTGGAGACTATTGTCAACAGCTCACTGAGAGTGTTAATAAAACAAGAGAAATTCTCGTTTCCCGTCGAATCACCTTCGATTGTCCAATAAAATGCAAAATATAATTTTTTAAGTTTTATTCAACTTATAATATAAGCTTACATATTATGTAAGCTGAAGTCAGCAAGTCAGGACGACGGTCCATATGATTAAGAATTCATTTACTAAAAACAATATGAAGCTATGAAATAAGAATAAAGAATGCGGTCAAATTTATTCTAAACAAAGTATGATGCAGCCGTGACTTTCAAGATAGCTTTTAAAATTTTAAAATAATTAAATTAAGGCTTAAGATAAATTTTTGAATTGAATTTGAAAACCATATTAATGCATTATGAAACTCAAAATTAAAATTATAATTTCAATTGACAATGATATTATTTCAAATTATTTTCACTTTTTATATTCTCAGAAAAAATTTTTTTTAACAATGGTAACACTTAAAAAAAATTGTTGCTGTACATATAATTTGTATAGTTGCAACGATTACTGTTGCTGTAATAATATGTGATAAAAGTAATTATCATGTCTTTTGATATGCTCATAAATTTGTTTTTACTGTTATTTCATTATTTTGGGATTTTCTTTTCACATCTTATAATTGTTATTTTTTTTATTTAATTTTTAATTGATATGAGAATTGAGAATTTAATTTTTTGTTTTTGTAATTTTTCTATCTCTTTTATCTTTATTTGTCTTTAAAATAATAATTCTCATTTTAGAGATCTATAAATTTAATTTTAACATTTTGTTGTGTTATTTAATTATCGTTTTGTTATCATGTGAAAAACATAGAACAAAACGGAAGGGTAAAAGAATTTTAAAGAGACATTAAAAATATTAAAAATGCATGTGCAATGGCGTAGCAATAATAAATTAAAAAAAAATAAAATTAAATTTGGAAATGTAATTAAATTAATTATCATTTAATAAATTTAAGAATTACTTATTTAATTCAAAATAATGTAAAGTGAAGATTAAGTAAAATTAACAGAAAAATTATCATTCTTTGTTCGAACGTAAATTGTAGTAGAAAGTGCTTTATCTGCTGTAGAAATGAAACTTTAATGAAATAAAAGAAACGTACATATATGTATGCAAGTGTATATATTTTGATTAAAATATTTCAATTAAGAGTTGGGAAAACCAGTAGATTAGCTTCTTTAACAAATTTAGATAATAATACGGATCTCATACCTATTTCTCTAACTTTCAAAATCAAATGATATAACCAAAATTTAAATGATATAACCTTTCATTTTGACACAATTATTTGTCAAAAGTTTAAACCTGTTTTCACGATTTTGGTGAAAATAGTATATCAAACTATAACTTAAAGGAATGGTGTGAAACGTAAAAATTTTGCTCCACAGAATAGGGAAAAACTAAATAAATTTGCTCCACAGAATAGGGAAAAACTAAATAAATTTAAAATGTTAAATAATTGGTATTAAATTTAGAATGTCATAAATTTAATTTTTTAATTTAAAATCCTATTTTTCAAAAGTGAAAAATTAGCACATTTAAATTTAAAAATTTCAAAAGAATAAATAAATTAATTTTTCATTTGAAATCATATTGTCTTTCATTTTCTTATTAATCGCTTTGAAAATTTTTCTACGAATTTTGTAATGAAAATAAAGGGATTTTATAAAATATAATTAAAAATTTAATTTTATGATATACTTGAGTTCCTCAATATTACATTATTCATAAAAATGATGTCTTATTTCTATTCCTATATATACATTGAAAATATTTGTGAAAAAAAAAATGGAAATTGTGTCACAAAAAGGTTAATCGCGTTGACCAAGAAATGTGAAAATTCATTCCTAAAGTATTAATGAAACTTCGAAATTTAAAAACTATTCATAGTGCGGAAGATAGGTAGGTTATAAATAAGCTATGCATGTACTAATTTATTTGCTCACATATGTAATTGGGCGCGATGGAGAAGTTTGAATAGTAGGAATATTCTTGTAGGTGAGACATATTCATATAAATCTCGAATAGAATGTCTCTTTATAATTGAAGTGCTCAAAAATCAATCAATGTAAGTTACTTTTAAACCAAAAATTAGTTATTTTTCGATTTCTGCGTTCGTATCTTTTTAGTTGTTGGTATTTTGTAAAAGGAAAATTAATTATCTACGTTTTTAACATTGTTCTAGTGTCTAATTTCATTTTGTTTCTTTTTTATACTTATATCGATTGACTTCTCAGCCATCGGATTTATATAATTTTTTGTTCATACACATCTATTCTTTGGACTACTAAATATTTGTACGTAACTTCATAATTTCAACACATATTGAACAAACTTAGTTTTCTTTCAACTTATTGAAATTTTTAATTCATTTTCAAACTTGCATTGTATTGAAAAACGAAATATTATGAAAAAGTAATATGAAGTAAAAAAAAATCTTATCAGCTATTAGAATTAAAGATGCGTGAAGATTTTCTAAGTTCAAGTTTTAAAAAAATTTTCAATATCACGTACATTTCATTTAGTCAAAAGCAAACTAATGCAATATGAGAGTAATTCATTAAAATGATAAAAAAATTAACCTTTTAGTGTTATCAATCTATTTCAAGTAAAAATTAACTTTAAATGAATTTCATAATTTCTTTTGGTTTTCGAAAAGGTTACGTTTTGTGATAATAAACATTATATACGTGTTGTATATCCGAATAAAGTAGAATAAAAATAATGTATTTCATTATATTATCATTGCATGGCATAATTTCATTGTAAACCATACGCACGTATACCTGTTTAATTAAAAAATTTATTTAATAGCGTTAATTATGCAATTACTGACACGCATAAGGACAATTTAACTTGAATTAGCCGTATTTCAAATACCGAAACTTATATCAAACTTTTAAAGCTGATATCAAACTGGTTTATGAATTTTGTTTGTATTTGATGGATAAGATTGAACGTAATCCAAATTTAGTCAAGGAAATCCGAGAAAAATTATTGATTTCTAAACCTTAATTTAGGGAATGACTAGATAAACATCACTGGAATTCTTTGTTAACTGTTAAAATAGTTTCCCAAAAAACGAGATCGCCCAAATTTTTTTTTCGGAACATTTCCATAAAAAATAAAATAAAATGTTTGTATTCTTTTGTGAGAAATAAATTAAAAAGTTTTTTTTTTTGTTTTTATTCTTATTGTGTCTGAGAGGACCAAATCGTATTTCATTTTGCAAAAATTTGTTGTTGTTGCTGTTGCTGTTTTCTTATTTTTCCCTATTTACGAAAAAATTTGTTCACTTAAAATCACTTTTATTTTTTATTTCTTTTGTGCTTATGAGTCGATTACTTCAGTGAAAAATATGTCAAATATCTCAACAAGAAAAGGTTATAAATGAAATTGGAAATTTACCACATCAAATTGTTAATTAAGTGTGTAATTAAAATGGTCTACCGCGAATTCTTTTAATTTTATTTTAAATTTTATTTTATTTTTTTTTATTTTTTTTGCAAAAATTTATTGTTTTCTGTATTCAGAGCAAATAGGTCTGAATTAATTTCTCGTAAATATTGTACAAGAAAAAAAGCCAAATGATACCAAATTCAAAATATCAGAAGAAAAAAAAATGAATTCAGCATTTTTTCTTAAAATTGGAGTGAAAACAAATGACTTTTTGCTGTTTTTTCTTTAAAAAAAAAAAAACAAAACAGGACAATAAAAATTAAAAATCAAATTTAATGCAACGCCGAAATTTATATAAAAACAAAATAGGAAAAATAAAAGAAAAGAAAGAAAACTACATATACATATTTGTCTGGGAACTTGGCTGCTGCTGTTTGTTCTACTGATTAAAATTAAGACGAAGGCTCACAAGATACAATGAAAACAAAAAAAATAAAATTAAATAAAAGAATATTTTTCGCCTCTGAAATAATTTTGAATCCCTGCAAATATTTTTTCGTCATGCCAAAATATTTATCCACAAATTTTGCATACACACATACACCATTTTCTTCCCATCAATAGAACAAGGCGTCTGATAACAAAACAATTTTCCTTAAAGTGATTTTGGTTTCGCATAAAGTTTTACAAAATTATTATATTTGCAAATTACAGACAACACTACTCATGAAAGACTGCTCTTAAAAGTACGAACAGCAAAAAACAAAAAGAAAAAATTGTGATATATAAAATGTTATTTTTTTTTTGGGCAAATTTCGAATATCCCATCAAATCGAATAATTTTTGTGTTTCGTTCGAGTCACGTTTATATTAACGGATACAAATTAATGTTTTTGGCATTTTAAAGTTCATGACAGCTATTAAACTTCAAACGACATTATAAATTTAAACTAAATACAAACAAAAATACAAGAGGAGAATAAAATATTTTGATTTCCATGATATTTACGATAAAATGTAACAGCGATACTATCATAATATATAGACAATAAATTCCTTGTTAAGATAGCAATATGTGCGGTTGACGATATTTGATATAAAATCGCTTCAATCTCTTTATACAAAAAATAAGAAATCGAATATAGAATTTAAATAATGAAAGAAGTTTAACTTGAAATCTTAAGAATCCATTTTATATGAATCAACTGCGATATAATGTTTTTAAGGAATTCGAAATATTTAAATTCATTTTATTTAGTTTTTTCTCACTTCTTTGAAGTTTTATAAATTATTATTTGAATTTATTATATCAACAATGTGTTAAAAAATTACGGGCAAAATATTTCTAAATTTAAATTAGAATTATTTTGCAAATTTTTTTGACGTATAAAGCTCGAAATATCAAATTATATATAAGATATGCTTTATTTTCCTCTCTATAAAAACTTGCCGTCGGTAAATGAACAATTTTACGATAATATGAAAATTTATAGGCATTCTAAATTTTTTTTTTACAATATTAAAATATAGTTATTGCTTTGAAAATTTTGAGTGAATGTACTTGATTTGATTATGATAAACTTTAAAAATCTCAAAGATTTGTAGATTTCTACTCTGGTGAAGGAGTAAATTGTCGCATTTTGCAATATAGTTCATATTATCATTTGATTTCCAATATTAGTTTGGGTAATTTATTGAGAAACAGAGAAAATTTTACATTTTAAATTTTTTTTATATACGCTTAGCTTAGTATTAATTAATATTTCGCCTCTCTTTTTATTATCAAGTATGAGTCGGAAGAGAAAATAACTACTTCGAAACGTGTATAATTTCACATTACAGGACAGTTTTAACATACGACTTCAATGCATATTAGTGCATTTCTTATGTTCTAGTTGCAATTCGAATATATAACAAGTAAAAACGTTTCAGTCGGTATAAACCGATTGAATTATACCCTGCACCTTTCGTTGTTGTATAGCAATTACTCAAACCTGTGAAACCATTCTATAGAAATTTCACGGATATGTCTGATTCATAATAGGACACACAACTGCCAAGTTTCATGAATCTGACTTTATTTTTCCAAATATTTAAACCTTGGGACTTGTATGGAATCTACTCGAACCTGTTAAGCAATTCCACCAAAACTTCAGAAATATATGTGACCTATAACTCGACATACAACTGCCAAGTTTCATGAATCTGACTTTATTATTTTTCCAAATATTAAGAATTAGCTTTTAGACTTGTATGGGAGCTACTCGAAAATGTCAAGCAATTCAACCAAAAACTTCAGAAATATATCTGACCTATAACTTGACACACAACTGCCAAGTTTCATGAATCTGACTTTATTATTTTTCCAAATATTTAAAATTAGCTTCTGGAGTTGTATGGCAGGTACCCGAACCTGTCAAGCAATTCCTCTAAAACTTCAGAAATATATTTGACCTATAATTGGACACATGACTGCTAAGTTTCAAGAATCTGACTTTATTATTTTGCCATTATTATTTTTAGAGCATGTGTAAAATATAATTGGACACATGTATACAAAAGCTTTATTAGTTTTTGAAATATTTAAAATAAACTCTTTGAATTGTATGGCAGCTACCCGAACCCGTTGTCCGAATTAGTCCAATAACAATAGAGCTCGTCCTTGGCACAAAAGAAAAAACTTGTGAAAGTTTGGTATCGATTGCATTATTCGTTTTTGAGTTATCGTGCGCTCGGACGGACGGACGGACGGACAGACGGACATGTCTAAATCGCCGCAGAATTTTGCGCTGAGCAAGAATATATATATATGTCCATACCGTAGATGACTCCTTCAAGTAGTTACAAACTCCATACCAAAGTTAATATACCCTTCACAAAGTGCAGGGTATAAAAAACATTTTAAAATCTTTTCTCTTTTCTGTTAAAAAAAATAAAATACTCTTAAAAAATATTAAGTACCTATACACATTCCAAACAATATTATTAACAATTTAATAATAATTTATTTAAATTTAAAGTGTTATAATAAAATAACCACCTACATAAAATTACTCTTAAATAGACAAATTGCAATTGTTCGTTTCTTTCTTTTTTTTTAATTTAATTTTCAAATTTTTTTCATTATTTTATTTTATTTCCTCTTAACTAAAATATTTATTACATTACATTCAATTTATTTCAATTAAGCTGTTATCGCGCACACGATATTTAAATTCAATTTTATACTTTCATGTTGTGCCATAAGGTACTCTTACATTAAACATATTATTTTCGTTATAAAAATTATAAAAACTTTTTGAAATTTTACTTTTATCGTATATGAATTCTCTCTAGTTGACGCAGTTTCATACACTCATATAGAAAATTTTACATAAATATACGTAGGTTATATTATTAATTTAATAAAATTTTCTTTTTTAATTTGATTGCTAAAAATAAACAAGATTAATATTATGATAATAAAATATAATTTAATATATTATATAAAATAAAATTAACTAAAAAAATAATTTAAAAAAAAAATAAATAAAATCTAATTTTATTCTAAATCCCACTATAATAAAGATATCCCCCTTAAAATCGCCGAAATCCATTCATTTTCATAATAAATTTGATAATTTCAATCAATTTCAATTTTATATATGAGAATTTTATTATGAAGATTTATTAAATTTATTAAAATAAATTGGATTCATTTATACTATACAAAATGTCAATTTATTAATACGATAATAAACTTAATATATATGAAGTGTATATAATTGTATTATTTATATATGCACTCGTATATACAAATTATATACATATATATTAATGTAAAATATTAAGTATTTTTATTATTTTACTTAGTAAAAAATATGTTGGTAAAGGACATGGCCTTTAATTTATATTAAAATGTCATTATTATTAACTATATATGTAATTTACTTCCATTTAAATTATCGTCTATTTATATAATAAAAGAATAAAAACCAAAATAAGTGAACAATGATAAATGTAAATTGAAAAATTGGTAACAATTTTTGACTTTGAAAATTACAACAAAAAAATAAAAATTAAAAAATAAAATAAAAAAAAAAATTATTCTTTTCAACTTCTAAAGAAAAAAAATGTTGACTGGATTTTACTCGTGTGCGCTACTTAACGTACAATTGAATTTATTTTTTTCCCGATTAGAGAAAATATTATTTGCTTTACTAGACTATATTTTATAGGTTATACTAGAAATACTAGAAAATTTTTTATAGGTTTATAAATATGCACTGCATATCATGAGGTATGTACGTAGGTCATATATTCTCAATTAACAATTTGATGAGTTTTCCGGAATAAAATTCCAAAGGAAATTAGGAAATAAAATATTGTTATTTAACCAGGCGTTGCTGTTGATACAAAAGTTGTATGTTTCCAAAATATTTTCTCAATATATCAGAATTTTCAACGGTTATTTAATTTAATGTTTTTGACAATTTATGTGATTTTTGACAATTTGTTGGCATTTAAATGTATTGACAGTTCTGATGTCGAACTAAATGCAACTAGATTTCAAATGGACTAAATACAGTGGGATTATAGCACTTAATTAAAATTTTAGAAAAGTTTTGCCTTAATTCTTTCTTTGTTATAGTACAGAATTAAATTAAGTCTTTCGAACCGGCTGGTACACATATGTGTGTACCAGTAAATTGTTAAAATTCGAAAACCGGGTTAAATAAGTTGCCCCCAATTAATTTAAATAAATTTGACGTATAAAATGCTAACCAAGCCCCATGACATCTAGAATTAATTTCTAAATAATAAATTTCTAAAATACAATAAAAATGGATTTGAATTTGTCATCAAAGAGTAATTTTGTTTTTTTTAAAGCCGTCTAAATTTTTTTAAATAAAAAGAGTAACCTGAATTTTTTTAAAAGCCGTCGGCATAACCGATATATGTTTTGAATTTTATTCAGATAACTTGGATCGTAATCAAAAGTCTTTTGGATATTTTAAAGATGCAATTTTTACAAATTTTTATTTAGAATTGAGGGATAGCTGTGTTAAGTTTTCAACACTTAAATACTAATACCGTATAACGTACTAACACCGTATTTTTGAACTCAGAGTATTCCATAACGAATTTAAATCATAAAACTCTCATTTTCTTTTTTAAATATAGAATTTTTGACCAAAGTCTAATCTGTTGGATATTTTACTATAATTGTTTTTATTCTATTATAGAAAATTATTATTAATATTAATATAGTTGGAGATGATCTTTCTTTATAACTTAATTGAAAATATTTATTTAGCATTTAAATATTTTTATTTCTGTAATAACGTTGTTCGCACTGTAAATATACACGCGTTTAAAATATAAGATGACGATGAATACATTTGATGATGGTTTTATATTTTACCGGAAGATCAATTAAATATTTATAGAGTCGTATCGTCTTTTTCTGTTTTTCTTTTTTCGTTTTTCGAAAAACATTATTAGGAACAAAAAACCAAATTTAAAATTGTTTGCTTTCTATTCTAGAGAATCAAGAAGATGTAAAAGAACATGGAGTGTTGAAGGAGGAAATATTTTTCATTCTCAAAAAATCATTTGAAATAATAATATATATACATATTTTGTAATTTAAATATTTTACAACTATATATTCTTCAATCATAATAATAATATTATTAGATACGATAATATGTTTTGGTTAAGTTGATGTTAAATATCGCGTTTAACATAATGCATGTATCATATAAAACAAATATGGATACAATATAAAATTGGTATAAATTTCGTATTTAATACAATATAGGAATTATTAATAGAGATAACAACATAGTCTATTAAATTCCTTCCCCACCTCTTTAATAATTGTGTCGTAAATTATGTGCCACAATAATAATATTAAACAAGGAAAAAAATATATTTGTTAGTGTGTTTATTGTATTTGACAGTATAAATTTAATAAACATTGCATTCTCTTTGACTAATAAGAAATTTTTCCCTTAAATATTTTTCTTTTTTCATTTTGGTTTTTGGAAAAATCTCTTTTCCATTTCAAAGTCAATATTAATGGTGTGTTGTGTATGACTAGGTATATACAATTTTTCATATTTAAGTAGCAATATACGTTAAGCATAACATAAAAATTATAAGAGGAAGAAAACTGTTGAGCCAAATAAAATATTTTATTGCATTTGGGTGTTTAACACTGCTTCAACAATATTTTTATACTTAACTGAGAAAAAGGAATTACAGTTTCTCAGTTTCCCTTCTACTTTTTTTCAATTTCATTTAATTATTTTCGTTTGATCTTTTAAATATAGAAATGAGTATGAGTGTAATAATGGAGGGGAGAAAGTGAAAAATTGATTAATGGTGTATTTAATTTACTATAAATATTTCAAATATGTATACATACTTATAGTTAATGAAATACATAATATAATTTTACATTATTCTCTATTTTTTTAATGGATATTTAAATAGTTTTTGTAATTAATGTTAAAGAGGCGAGAACATTTTTAATTTTTTAACTTTGGTTTTTATAATTTATTGTAAATCGGTGAAATTATTAAAATGTTTTCATGAAAAAAAAAACAATTATTTAAGAAATATGAAGTCTAGGTGAAGAATTTACGATTCCTTTAATTTAATTTAACTAAAAATTTAAATAACCCATGATTTTAGTGAAAAATTTAAGCAAAATTAAATTTAATTAAAACTTAAAAAATCGGATATTAAAGACGGGAAGTTTTATTGCAAATATTTCTTATTGTAAATTTTCAGGTTAATAATATAAAAACATTTTTTATTACAGTTAATATGGGTATCGATAGATGAAAGGTTTAATATAAAAAATTTCATGTCTCCTTTACTGACCCATACATGAGTGGCTCAGAAGCAGAGTGGTGTAAGCCACAAAAGAAGCGGACTTTTTTAAAATAGAGTGTATTAGTACACTCTAAACTACGTACTCTATTAAACTAGCTAAACTACGAAAAAAACTAAGAATAAAAATATATTTTTTTAAGTCAATGGAGCTGTAATACTGATTTTGCTTGGTGTAATATATTTTGTTGAATTGAATTTTCTGCAAAATAATGTGAATGTGGGATATGCCACTCTGCTTTTGAGCCCCTCATAGAAACAAACATTTTTTACGGTAACATTCTAAAGTCACAATGACAAGATAGGTCTTGAAATAAACAGTAATATTAAACTTGTTTTTTCCGAACTTTTAAATAAATTAAATAATTTCCCTAAAATTATGCAATAAAATGACCAGACAAATATTTGAATTAAACATTAACTATTTTTTCAGAACAAGTTTATATTATATGCTTACTTACATATATATTAAATAAATTTTATTATTTTTTTATATGTATGACATCTTGTACAAAATGTTTTTAGCATTTTTATTAAAATTTCAAATTAAATTCTTTACACAAATAATAAAATTTTTTTTATTATTTAGTTTTTATCTAAAAACACGAATTAAACTTCTTTTACAAAATAATTTGTTTTTGTTTTTTTATAATCAATCTATTATTTTAATCAAATAAATTTTAAGACCTTAACACTGAAGACATTATAAAATGCTATAAAAAAATTTATTGCTGCAATTTGGATAATTTGTGAAAATTGTCACATTATTAATGAAATTTTTCTTTTTTGTTCTTGCCTTTTATTTCTCATTTTATTAATGAATACAACGCGATAGTAGTTATATCGGGCCAAGCCTTTAAATATTAATTTGAAAATTCCATTTTTGTTTCTCTTACTTTTACATATATACAATTGATAAAAAAATGAAAAAAAAAAATATTTTTTCTATAAATTTTGTGACCAAAGATCTCATCATTAGAGTATAGTATTACAAGTATTATAGATTATATTGTTTTAAATAATTTAAGATTTGGCCTCGTATATAGGATACAGAAGCATGCAATGCAAGTATTTATGTATATACGCGATAACATTCATATTAAAATCTTGTAAATTTTTCATGCATTGCACATTATTATGTATAGCAAAAATAAAAAACAGAGATGCGAAATTAGTACAAATTTAAAAATCAAATAAAAATTCATTTAATAAAAACGTGAGAACAAAATTAATAAGATTTAAGAAAGAAAAAAATAAAGAAACTCTGTGGTAACGTAATTGAACTTTAAAAGTTTTAATATACATATTGTACGTGTATGTCGAAATATGCACATATGTTCAATAGTTTAATGTTATAAACACATAGATTTTAGATCCCATTTGATTTTCCACATATACATTTAAAGTGAATGAATTTATTATTTTTCTCGAAAAATAATAAATTTTAATGCAGATTTTTAATTGAAACATTTAATTTAAGAATCTCGTCAATATTCACATTCCCGCCTCTTTATTTTGATTATGTATTGATAATGTTATATAGTTATTTACATTAGTTTTGACAAAATTTATTACAGAAATATTTATATATAGAAATTTTTAATATTGGTATTCGAATACCATAAATATGCAATTAAATCGGCAAAATTATTAATTCTAATAACAAAATATTTCTGCAAAGAATTTTAATTATAAAGAAAATTAACATTTTATAAAAGAAGACAGGTTCAACCATATTTTATTTATTATATTAATCTTGATACTTTTGATATACTTTATATTCTATACTCGTACATAACAGTCACTATTAAATTATACTGTGTGCAATTTATTAGCGACTGTTAATACCCTGAATTTATTATAAAAAAATGTTTTATACTATTAAGCTCTCTTTATTCGAAATTTTTCAACCTGAACTTCTCCTCAAATTTTATGTCTTACTGTTGTTATTGTAAGTAATATTGTCTTCCATGATGCTAAAATTCTATATATTATATTTATGTTTAGAACAAGATCTTTAGAGTTTTACTCATATAAAAGCATATTTCATTTATAAATAGCAGTACAAACCCGCTATATCCTAAATTAAGCAATTTCAAAGTTTTCATATTTTTAAATGAATTTAATTAAAATATTTTATATATGTAGCCATTTGTTTTTAATTTTTCTCCTAAAATATTATGGTTTATTAAATCTTCTGTCTACTACATTGTAAATAATTTTTCTTTCACGTATACATATGTACATACCATACCTATGTACATTAAACATTAAAATGTCAATCTTTAAATATATTTCAATTAAATTTCAATTTAAATCGAAATAAAAATGAAAAAAAAACTGAGCATACACAAACATAATATAAATTTAATTAAAATTAAATCAAATTAGTTATTTAATTTAAAGGTGTTGATTAAAGTAATTTGTAAATAAAAATTCATTGCAAGATAGGTGCAACCAAATGTAATGTCATGCAAAATATGCACTATTAAATGTTTATGTATATATATATGTTATCCAATCTAAAATATTTTGGTTGAATAATTAAAGGATTTTATTGAACAGAACAAAAAAAAATGAATTTTCTTTCAATCAAGATAAAATTAAAAATAATATAAAAATAATATTGAAATTTTGCCAAAAAAAAAAGAAAATTTTCTTTTTTCTGTTTTTTAAGAATTTTCCCTGTAAAGATTAATTTAAAGTCGCGGATATTTCATTTGTCCCTTTTTATACCCGTACGAACGTATGTTCGAAGGGTATACTAAATTTGCCTTACCGTTTGTAACGCTAAGAAATAACGGTCTTAGATATAGACTCAAGTGTATGTTTTTGATCAGCGTCAAATTCTGAGTTGATTTAGCTTTGTCTGTCCGTCCGTCAGTCCGTCCGTCCGTCCGAACGATAACTCAAAAACTAATTGAGCTAAATTCACCAAATTTTCACAAATGATTTATTGTAGTAAGTGCCAGAACCCTATTTAAATTGGACATGATCGGGGTACCGGTTCGGGTAGCTCCCATACAACTTCAAAATTTATTTGGCTATATCTCAGAAACTATAAAAGCTGTGGTATTGAAATTTCACACAAACGAATATATTAGTAGTGCCAATGTGTCTCATAAAAGTCGTTGGAATTACTTGGCTCCTTCTGGTACCTGTCATACAACTGCAAAAGTTATTTGACTATAGCTCAGAAACTATTAAAGCTATGGTTTTGAAATTTCACACAAACGAATATATTAGTAGTGCCAATGTGTCTCATAAAAGTCGTTGGAATTACTTGGCTCCTTCTGGTACCTGCCATACAACTTCAAAAGTTATTTGACTATATTTCAGAAACTATTAAAGCTATGGTATAGAAATTTCACACAAACGAATATATTTGTAAGGCCAATGTGTCTCATAAAAGTCGTTGAAATTATTTGGCTACTTCTGGTACCTGCCATACAACTTCAAAAGTTATTTGGCTATATCTCAGAAACTATTAAAGCTGTGATATTGAAATTTCACACAAGCGACTTTTATATTAGCAGGGCCGATGTGCTTGATAAAATTCGCTAAAATTTCTTGGCTCTTTCTGGTAGCTGCCATACAACTTCAATAGTAGTTTGGCACAACCAGTATTGAAAAACACATAGTACTGAAATTTTGCATAAATTAATATGGTAATACGGCAACTTAAAGTCACAGTCTGCCCCATAGTTAGTTATGGCACATTAGTTATTCGCACATAGGATAACAAATTCGTACGGGTATCACAGAGTTGACAAGGTCAACTCTATTTTTTTTCTCGTTTTTTTTGTTTTTCTTTCAATTAAATTCAAAGAAAAATTTAAAATATTTTAGTAATTTGTAATTAAAATTTTTAAAGATTTTCTTTTTTAGATTAAAGTAATCAAATTATAGTTGATTTTTGTAAAAGAAAAAAAAACAGAAGAAAGAAATCAAAAATAATCAATTGTGCTTGCACAATGCAATAGTCTCGAACTTACTATGAAATAAATTTTATTTATTTCTATAATAAAATTATTTGAGGCAAAGTAACATTACATTGGACTCGATGCTATAATTTATTTCTAATTCAAAGGTAGAAGATTAGGGAAGTTTTCATTATAAATTGTGATAAGTTTAAATTTTATAATGGTATAAAATATTGAAATCTTTATATTTTCGAAGTGAAATGACAGAAAGTTTTAAGTCAAAAAAATTCCAATTTCCAGTTTTTTCAAAGACAAAGTACTAGAAAAAGTCATTGTTGGAAAGAGAGTTTAAAACGTTCTATTAAAATTTTGAAATAGGTTACACTCTGTTAACTGGTCCAATGTATTCAATAAATTTGAATTTAAAAGTTGAATTGCGGCATAATCAAATTTTTCGACCTATTTAAAAATGTTTACTGTCAAATGTTGTATGAACAGAACCTATTTTGAGAAAATTCAATTCAGGCCTCGATTAAAGTTCACATATCTAAAAATTTTAATTGAAGTTGAGTACCTAACAATAAATTTATATCAGTGTAAATTACAAAAAATTATATAAAATAATTACAAACATTCCAGATAATATCATAGGGTCTGCTGTAATTAAATATATGTGAATAAATTATAAAATTTTAACAGTGTGCCTGTTTTATATTCCCTATGACTATTACTGAATATGTCGAAATTTTGCAATTAATTTTTTTCGCTTCATAAAAAGCTGTATATAATAGCTGTAGTAAAATAAATACATTATTGAATATTCAATTAAAAATTTTTACTTGAATATTTTAAGTATTTCTAATTTTTAATGCAATAACGAAATTTCTTATACCTTAAAAAAAATCTGATTTTAATGATAATTTTTTTAAATATACAAAATGTAATAATCACCCATAAGAAATCAATGTGTATTTACAATAATAGAAGACTCCATACAACATACGCACACCACTATTACTAAAAGTTTCATTTAAATAATTTATTTCTTTTCAGTTCATTAAAATTTAAATTATGTTGGGTGATAATTTAATGTTTCAAAAGAAATAAAATATCACTATATAAGAAAGTGTACTTATAATACACTAATAATAAAGCATTAAATACCAAAAAAATACCAAAAACATAAAAAAGAAAAAGTAAGAAGAAAAAAAATCATTTACGATCCCATTAATACCTATTAACAAAACAGAAGTTTGACATTACATAAATATAAATAATTTTATATATTCAAAATAGTGCACATTTATGGGCATCTTGTGTGTGTGTTTGCAGTTTGCACCATGCACGCACAATATGGGAACTGGAAAAACTCATAAATTTTTTTTATTTTTTTTGTTATTTCTTTTAGAAAATATAAAATGCATTAAACTTCAAAATAAAATTTTGTTTGTTTCAAAATATTTTCTCCAAATATGTAAATAAAATGAAAAAAAATAAATATTTTTAAGGAGCAAAAAATGTTTTAATTCAGTATTTTCAAAGCTATTATAAGTACGTACACAAACCTAACGTCATATATTTTATGCGCCTATTCTTATACAGTAAAATTCCTATGTATCTAAGTAAGCAGATTTGCGCCGCTAAGATTAGATATTCATTACACGTGAGTTACATAATGTATAGTATGTATAATTATGATGTTCAATCTGAATTCAACAATTTCTACTTAAACTGAATTAAAAGACAGTATTACTGCAATATAGAACCTCGCTGAAAAATTTCATTCAAATTTCAGAGAAAAATGAAGAGTAAAATCACTGTCTTATTTATTGAGTTTATTTGAAATAAAGTGAAAAATTTGGTGCAAAAAATGTTTCTGTTATAAGCTGTGGAACATGAAATTTCAAATTTCGGCCGTACTCTTTCTTTTCAATTTTTTTTTTACATTTTATACACGTATATATGTATGTATGTGTGTGTTTCCATGCGTGTGTGTGGAACTAAAATAAATTCAAAATGCCGTATTTTATTTTAATCACATTTCAGAAGTTCGACTTTTTTATATTTTGTACTCGTATACTTTAAAATTTTAATAATGACAATTCACATTTTTAATTTTTACTTTTTCTCTTTTTCTTTTTATTCTCTTAAATTCTTTTGATAGATAAATTAGTGCAATACTTTTTAGTTCTAATATAAATTGGTGTACACAAATTATAAAAGCAGAAACAAAAAAAAACAAACCAAAATGGAAAAAGTATTTTAAAAGGAAATTTTTCCGCCACAAGTGAAAATGTCATTTCACTGCATTTTGGATGTTTTCTTTTACTCATTTCTCATTTTTTTTATTTATTATTACGTATTAACATTTTTTTTTTTTTTTTTTGGTACTAATGAAATATTTTACAAAAGTGCTTAACGCAATTCTGATTTAAGAAAAAGTTGTTCTCAATTTGAATAAATGATAACGGGTTTATTTTATTTTTATAGGCATAAATATTTTGACAGAAGGTTTATAATATTTTTTAAAGAGAGGCAATTATTTTCTACCCAATACAAGTATAACAATAAAGTGTAACTAAAGGAACTTTATTGAAACCAACCGATATTTTCAATCTATTGAAATATTAAAGGTTAGCACAACTAAATATATTGAACTATGGCAAAAAATTATAAAACGTTGTTTGTCGAATGCGTACGTATATTACGACATTTTTGAGCAAATTAAAGCAGTTTGTTTACTTGGAGAAGAGAATTAAATGATTGTAAAACTAAATTCTTACTAAAGATAAAAAATAATGAAAATAAATATGAAAAGTTTCAAACTGGGCTGTGACACCTATTGCCGATTTATCGAAATTTTTTTCGTTTTTCAAGCGCATTTTGTTTTTTAATTTAATTTCGTTCAACGCAGTGCTAAACTTAATTTAAAAAATATTAAACATGTCGAGAATTGTAGATTAGATTAAAGGATTTTACACTTTCATCATTGCGGAATACAATTTTGATATAGTTTCTCCTAAAGCACAATTTTAGAAATTAAGTATATTTTTAGAAAAAAGTTTTTATACTACCATGCACCCATAAAGGCAGCTCTTGTTTTTGTGTCAATGGAAAACAAAATTTTCATGTAATTCTTAGATTTTAGATTGCAGTTTAAGAAACGTTGTTTGGAACAAATGTAATGGATAACTTGCAATTGGTATTAATTATTTCTTTTATTTTCAATTTTATTGGTGGTAATTCATTATTTTTTAGTGCTGCTTCTACGTTTGAAATGGGCGCAAAGAAAGTGAAAAATTAAATGATATTAAAAAAAAAACGTTTCGTTTATAAAAGTGTTTTATTCCAAACTAATATATTACTTTTGTATATAGAGTAACAGAAAAACAAGTAATAACAAAAAGCAAAAATAAAAACAAGCAGAAAGAAGAAAATACAAGACAAGGAGAAAAGATTTATTACAAATTTTTGAAATACCGCAACGCATCTTTAGAACATCTCTTCATTTATAGTCCTGATTTTCTTCCAATATCTCATTTCTTGTTTGTTGCTTGTTGTTTTTTCTTTGTTTTTCATTTTAAGACGAAATTTAGCGTGAGTTTCAACGCAATAACTGTCAGATGTGTATAAAAACGGCGTTTTAAGGATTTTAATAAGGAAAGAAAAAATTGTGCTTTTTTTTGTGTTCTAACAAATTTTTTTATATTTTTTATTCTGTATTATATTTTGTTTTGGACAGAAATATGAGTAAGAGGGTTAAAAAACTATATAAATATAAAACTATATACATATAAAAATTATGTGTAACAGAAAAACATTAACAAAGAGGAAGGAAAGAATTTATTAAGGAAAAAACAAAATTTTTTTTTTAATGTAAAGAAATTCTAAATTGAATGCTCCCAGATTACCAGATGTCAGAAGATAATAATGAAGATGTTAATTCCTACTTATTCTGATTCTGCTCCACCAAAATACATATTTGTATGTTTCCAATGTTCTATACAATGCCGCAACTTAGACTTGTAGTTAATCAAATTAGTGAAATTGTGCAATGTGAATGCAAATTACTGCTTAATTTGTTGGGATTTTATTCTATCAATTGATGTTTGTTTATTCATACATAATACATATTTTTATAATTTTTTTCTTTTATTTTTAATTTAATGCACTTTTTAGGTTTTCTGTTTTTAATTAATTTGTTCAATTTTAAAATAAAGAATGGTTGTTTTTCATTAGTTACTTTGTTAATTTTCGGTTTTCGTAAATAATTTTATCGAAATTTTGTGAAAATTTTATGTTTATCTTTTTCGTAAGCCGTCGGAATTACAAATTTTTAAAATTTTAAAATTTTATTCAATGTTTTTAAAATGTTAATATTATAATGAAAGTTTATTGTTAAAATTTATTGCAACCATTTGAAAGAATTCAATTATTATTATTCAATTTGATCAGTGTTTGTATGAAGAGTTCTAATTAGTACTAGAGCCGGAGATATCGGGAACAATAATGAAATTTTGAGTTATATTGATTATTTAGATTTTGAGCTACATGAAAAATTCAATCTTATATTTTTGCGAATAATATCCTATTAAAGCAATAAATTGTTGTCACAGTTTTATATTTGTACGTTTTGACACATTAGAACTATTCGTGCGAATTAGGTATATTATTTTGGATAATTATCAATAATAAAACAATATTTTATCAAAATATTTAATTCAAAAATATTTTAAAAATTTTTTTTGTAACTTTGTATAGTTTAATTTGCAAATATAATTCTGGAACTATAATTGATTATTTCCTCCTAATTTCATATTCAAATATCATTGGATATAAGCTATCCAATTAAATAACATTAAATAATTAAAGTAGAATCAAATTCATGTCTCGTATTATTTAAATTTAAATTGATTATGTATATAATTAATAATAATAATGTATTTTGAAATTAAATTTTCTATTCGCATTTTATTATACACGATAATTAAAAATTATTTTCTCTTATATACAAAATATAATGTTAATTTTATATAATAAGAATTTATTAGGTCAGATTATTAATTCTATAATAATTATTTAAAAAAAAATAAATAAAAACAATATTCATCGGAAATTATTTACATATTTATACTAATTTAAAATTAATTATTAAAATTAATTTTCATTAAGATCATTATGAATAAATTCATTAAAAAATCAGTAATCGATTTCATATAAATATTTAATTTTAATCTGTAATAAATTATTAATTTTATTAATCTTGTATTAAATTTTTTTATAGTATCTAATGAGTTTAATTAAAATATGTGAGTGCTTTATTTAATATAAATTATTGTGTATACGCAGATGTGTGCAAAATTAAATAATTTTTAAGCTAAATGCTAGTATTGTTGATAGTTTCCAATAAGATTCTGAGTATATGCTTACACATGCATAAACATTGGATTTTAAAAATAACATAATGTATGTATATGTATCTTTCATATGTGTATATTATTTTTAATAATACTGATAAATTGTATACAATTTTTAATTTTTAATTAATAACAAATATTTGACCTTGAATATAAACTGATAACGAAAGCGGAATATTTATATAAAAATTTTGGTAAAAAGAGAAAAAATACAATTGATGTCATTAAAAATTTAAGCTTATATATATATATAAACGCGTTATACACGAGCAATAAATCAAAAACATATTATATAAATGCGAAGGAAAAAAAACAAGCAATTAAAAAAATTATTTCTTAGAATTAAAAATTTTTTTTTTGTTTTTGATAATTAAAATTATTTAATTAATTTATTTATTTTTATATATCAAAAATAAAAATAATATTAACAATTTATTTTCTTTCTCTTTTTCTTATTTAAATCTATAGATAGTAATGAACCACCACGTATTAAGTGCAATTTACGAAAACATAAACCAAATCGTAAACCAAGAACGCCTTTTACAACACAACAATTATTATCATTGGAAAAGAAATTTCGTGAAAAACAATATTTAAGTATTGCTGAACGTGCTGAATTTTCATCATCATTGAGACTGACTGAAACACAAGTAAAAATTTGGTTTCAAAATAGAAGAGCAAAAGCGAAACGTTTACAAGAAGCTGAAATTGAAAAAATTAAAATGGCAGCATTAGGTAGAGCTGGACCAGCTGGTGCTGCACAATTATATATGGGCTATTTTCATCCAAGTTTAATGCATTTAGGGTAAAAAGTTTAAAATATTATAATTATGATTTTTTTTTTCCAAAATATTTAAATGTAAAAATTTACTTTTATATTTATAAATAATTATAAATCAAATACTATACATTATATAAAATTTCAAAATTATAAAAAACAATTTGTTTTTTTTTTTTAAAATAATTCCTAAAAATTTTAATTTCCGGAAAATAAAGAAAAATTTAAAGAACATATGGTTAAAAAATTTCAATTAAAAATTTCTTTTCCTATAAAATTTTAAACAGAGTATAATTTTAATTATTATAAACTAGATATTTAAAATTTAAACCAAAGAATTTCCTAACAAAAAGACATTGTTATTGAAACTAATGTAGAACAACATTCTAATTTTCCAAGTAGTGTTGAATAGTCCAAGCGCACAAAATTAAAATTTACGTGATGAAGCAATTATAGTTTGAATTTTAGTTATTAATGAATTACAGAAACTTAAAAACTAAAATAATTAAAAATTTTAAAATCCAATTTTCTCTAAAACCATATTTTGTCGACTGAGATATTTCACCACTAGATCTGTTCTACATAATTCTAATACAATTAAAAAAAATGTAAAACTTTACTTTTAATTTCTTAAAATCTAACTAAGTCTCATTAAATAAAATTAGGAGTTTCATCAAAACAAAAACAAAAAAATTGAGAGAAATGTGAGAGCACAATAAATTAAACACTCACTCTCGCATTTGAAGCCTATATTATTTTATTAATTATTATGCGCTCAAAATTCATTTTGTAAAAATTTCCAGTGAATAATGCATATTCATGCATAACAATATTTGTATATGTGTAGATGTGCAAAAGAAAATCGAGCCAAATTAATTATAATTGTTTATTATTTTTAAAATTATTAAATTCAATATTAATTATAATTTATTATTTAAAATAAAAAAACAAAAAAAAAAATGTTTTTTTTTATAAGACAAAACGTGTTTATGAAGCAAATAATAAGCAAAATAAGTTGAAAAAATTGAAAAAAATGGTAAATAGTAATTGTAAATATTAAACTAAAAGATTTTTTAGTTTTCAAATTTAAATGCTATATGTAGTATAGATTAGTTAATAAAATTAAATAAAAACGGAACTGTGTATATATATAAAATACTTTATATATTATATTATTAGTTAATTATAAATTAAGATTAAAATTTCAATATTTTTTAATAAATAAAACGGCATAGGAAAGAAATCTATCAATAAAAATGAAAATATATGTAATTGAAAATATTTTATTTTAAATAATTTATAAAATGCAACAACTACATTTTCTTATTTTTACTTATTTCCAGTTTAATCACATAACAATAAATAAAATTTATTAAAATTGTCGTAATTAATTGTTAAATTTCTTGATTAAAAATAATATTGACAAAATATTTCATTCAACTAAATTAAAAATTAATTAAGAATTTCAAAATTTAAAGCGAAAAATTTTTAAAATGATAATTTTAATTCGTATGAAAATTTGTTAAATATTATAATTCGAATTAATTAAGAAAAATTTTAAGACGAATCCCAAATAATTTTTAGATTAATTTAAAGCAAAGATATGAAATTACTGGTTCCATAATTTTTAGAATGGCCACATGATATCAGCACAATTTTTCACATAATATGTATACAATATATTTTCCTTACATTGTACTTTTCCTTACATAGTTATGGTGCTCCAATGTATGTTTTATTGCTATTTTTTTGAATGATAATATGTAAATAGAAAAAAATCTTGTATGATCGTGATTTTAGTTAAATTCGCATATTTTACTTTAATACGAGTATTGTTCTATTGAGATCGAACAATATGCTGAAAAAAATATTATTCACACTCCTGCAAATTTTGGAAAAATCTTGAATTAATTAATTTTAATTACGTATACCTAAAATGCTAATATTGTTAATAAACTAAAAACACTCAATCAAGAAATTTAACAATAATAAATTTTTCGGCTTTTGACACTTTTTTCTTCAGTTTTGCATAAAATTTTAATGTTTTAATAATATTTTTATAACTTTGTGCGCTCCCAAAATTTATTCTGCAAAACATTAAAATTATAATAGATATTATAACCATTTGAGAAAAAAAATATCCAATAAAATATGAATTCATTTTATAATTTTTATTTTTTTTTTAAAATTAATTAAAATTCAATAAAAATAATAAAAATTTTTTAATTTTGTATACTAGTCAATCGCCATTTTTATGTTTGTTTTGTTTTTTTCTTTTAAGCCACCACCTTCCCCATTAAATACATACATTTTTACATAATTTAGTTTCCTATTAACAGTTAAGAAATTTTATGTTTCTTATTTTTATTATACAAATACATACACACATACATACATTTTTTCTTGGATTTCAATCGATCTTGGAACTCAAATATATTAAATTCAAAAATCAAAGATGAAAATTAAAAAAAAAATTGCAAATTAAATAATTATTTTTTTTTGTAATTAAATTTAAAAAAATGTTTGTATATATTGTTGCACTGCAATAATCTTGTATTGTAAAATATCATTTTTTAAATTTGTAAAATAAAAATAAAAAACAAAAATTAAATATGGGAAAAATAAAGAAAAATTTATAATTTGTTTCGATATTTATTTAATAGTTTTTAAAGTAAAAACACAAAAATAGCTAAAAAATTAAATGTAAAATTATTAAAAAGGAAAAAAAGAAAAAAAAAAGAGTATGTAAAATATTAAAAAAATTTAATTGATATTAATAATTAATTGATAAAAAAAAAATAAAATAAATAATATTTAAATTTAATTTTAGTCTATTAAGTAAAATATATTATAAAAAAAATATTTAAATGTAAAAATTAAATTTTAAAAATATTGGAAAGTCGTTTTAGTACTTAAAAATGAAATAAACAAAGAAAACAAAAAAGAATTAATTAAACAAAAAATAAAAACTATGAAAAACATATTAAACAAAGAGAGAAATGATGACATAAAAAAAATATAAGATAGAATTTTAATGTGAATAAATAAAAATTATAAGAATTTTAATTGAAAATAAAACGTGTTTCATTTTTCATTTCGATGAATAAAATTATATTGAAATTTGCTTGAACAGAGAGAGCAGACGAAATTTTTGAATATTATTTGTCTTTCATGAGAGAGGTTTCTATCTTTATTTAATTTACAAAAGGAACAATAATCGTTGCAAGAAATCAAGTAATGTGAACTATTGAAATATATCTAAAATTTATATGAATTACTACTTTGTTCCATGTTTTCATTATGAGGGTAACAAGCAACGATATTATAGAAATTAATTTCAGTGGCACTCATAAAGAAATCAAAATCCTAAATTAAGAGCATATAAATTAAAATAAAGTATAACGTATTTTTTGAACCCAATTGAAATTAAATTTAAAAGAAATAAAATAATAACAAAAAATAAAGAAATGCAGAATTTACATTTGAAAAATTTTTTGAATATGAGACAGGACCCTCATATAAGGGAATTCTATAAATTTTGATTTAAATGAAATGATAGTGCGGTGTATTTGTTCGCTAAATTCATATTTCATTTACCTATACTTTGGAAATAAAGAAGATGTGATTGGGATGCAGTACCAATTTCCATATTATAACGTTCACAGCCTTATAGATTTCACAAAAAATAAGATTCACAAAGTCATTAATTCTAAGCTTCAACAAGCGGCATATTTACTACTTTAAGAGAGCTTCTATCAGTACAAGGTTTTTCAATAAACTCGTTTCAAGTATTATTACAAAAACAATGTTCAGTATTATCAATAAACTCATGAAGATAAAATATGAACTTCATCGCTAAACATAATTTTTGCATTTAAATGAATTTTAAGTTTTAAATAATATGAATATTTGCAAAGAGTAGCTGTTTTAGATGATCCCAGAGTATTATAAATGCAAAAAAGTGAGTATTTTATAATAGTCTATGACACAATAAGTGCGTTTATAGTAGTTAGAAAATCATAAAACTATAAGTTTATTTTCATACGGGACGTGGAGCTTTATGGTATACCTTAATTTTAAAAATATGATTGTATCTGAGATTTTAGAGAACCAGTCAAAATAAAAAATTACTAAAACTTGAAAATCAGTAAAAAAAGAACAAGTTTATGTTGCAAGTATTTTAGGAAATTTGTTTGCTATGCTGTAGATTTTTTTCAAACATTCTCTTCTCTGTGAACTACAATTTTTGCATGACTATCTCAAATCAGAATGAAATCTCAATTTTATTTTTTAAGCCAAATATTTTATCAAATTTTTTTTTAAAATTTGGGCAATTCTAAATTTTATTTGAGCGAATCTCACTTATTATTTCAGTAACTTAACATATTTATTAAGTGTAACAATTTATTTTGAGTACCACTTATTTATTAAGTTTCTTAATTAATTTCTAAAGTAAAAGCAAAGTACCATACATAAAGTGAAAAAGAAAAAACATTTTCAAATTTTATATTAGAAAAATGTATAGAATTTTCAATTTCAATGATTAACCTCTTAAATTCCAAATGATGATTCAAATTTTTAGATGACTAATCAGCAAATAAAGTAATCAACAATATTTCATGTTTGTATACATATATATATGTATTGAGAAAATCGCCTTTGATCCCCATTAAATTATGACAATATTCACTTAAGACGACTCATAATTTTTAAACTCCATTTAAATTAATTTCTTAATAGAAATTTCCTAATAAATTTATTTAAGTTAATTAATGTAATAATTTAATCAAAGAAAATAAACTTTTTTAAAATAGAATTAGCTATATTTTTTTTTCATTTTAAATTTATCAAAATTTATGTTAATCTAAAAGCTATTAAATACCAAATTATTGTGGTTATTTCATTCAGTCATATTGAATTTAATTTATTCATAAAACATAAAATATATTCTTTGAGTTTTAACTTAAATTATTTTATAAAGGCCCACCTACTTGTTATTTTCAGCCAAAAAAAAACAATATTAATAATAACGTAGTATGTACAACTACAAATACATATATAAACACACATTTATATAATATATAAAGCACGAGAACACAAAATAAAAAATTAATTTGTTAAAAATAATCTTAAAATGTTGAAAACAAGTTTAGTCTCCCAAATGTTAAAAATTTTTATTAAAATTTATCTTTTATCATTATTAACTTAAAAATAATAATTAGACTACTTATTTATATGCATAGGTACTCGTTGGTATGTTGTACAAGATTTAAGATATTGTATATAAACGCCTATAAATACGCAAAAAATATATTCATATATAGTTGTTTGCTTTTGATTCGTGAAGTAGATTTTATAATTTTAAAATATTGAATGATATAAGGCAGGTCTGTTTAATTGCAATTTCAATAAACATCAAGATTTTCAGTTTTATAGTTTGTATTTTTATACAAAAAATATTTAGAGAAATCACCTATAAATTGATATTATCTAATTTACAAAGAATTCTTTTTAAAAATAAATTTGCAGCCACAGAAAATTTTGTGAAAAAATTAGCATTGTTTAAATCTGAAAATAATTTTAAAGTGAAACTTAACTAATTGTGATTTGAATGTAGCTAAGGCAGTTTTTTTTAATTTTCTAAAAACATTATGATTAAATTGCTTCACTTAACAATCATACACATATATAATGTACATATATATATATTATGGAAATTTAGAAGAAACACACCGCTAGCTTAATGTTATATTGACAAACAAATATAGCAAATTTTCAGATTATATATAGCTTCGATAAATTCTAAGTAATATTTATCACTAATTCTCTTAGTGGTGAACTATTTCTCGCTTTCTTCTTCTTATCTAGATTATCTATATTATTCTGTTATCATATTTTTATTAGAATCTCCTATAAATTTCATATTACATGACGTTAATGTATAACTTATTTATTTAAAATTTCATCATTATAGTGAAATTGTGTAATCCAACATTAAATTATAAAAGTTAATAAAAAAAAATTTCATATTCGTAAAAAGTTCCTTCCATTTATACATATTTAGTTTGAAATTAATTCTATTAATATTGAAGTCATAATGTTCTTATGATTACTTAAACTTTGATATTTAAGTTCAGACAAATTAACTGAGTTGTATACTCCATTTTCAAAGCCAATAATGCATTTTGCAATAATAGTTTATATTCTGAGTCGATCTAGCTAACTATACCTATCGGTCCATCTGTTTCGAAAGAACTGATTCGAGAACGTTATCAGCTAAAGACTTGAAATTTGATACAAATGCATATTTTTACAGCATACAGATCGGACCAAAATTGCATAATCCCGGTAAAAGCTAGAAGGTAAAATTCACCAAGTATGTGGTTAAGCAGATTAAATTTAAAAAAAGCCAGCGAAATCTATACAATTTTTGTTGTACAAATTCTTTAACATTATTTCTCTAAAGTCACAGCCAGGTCTTTAAAAAAATTTGGGTGGCATATACCTTATATGCCTTATACACATTCTTCAAAAAAGATCTCGAAAAAATCTTGAACTTTTTTTCGGCAACTTTTTTGAAAATAGATCCAGTAGGGTTCTCGATCTAGTATAAAAGCTTTAAAGTTCTTCGATTTCAATTTCAGTTTTAGCAAACACCAAAATTAACTTTTTTACTTGTTTTCCAATTAATTTTGATTTAAAAATTACCAATTTCCCTTTGCATTATATTTATGTAGATTTCAGTGTAAAGCGACTTTAACATTCATATATTGGTTTAATAAAAAAAAATTAAAAAAAATGACAATTTGCCTATGCCTTGGTATTAATAAACTAAAAACCTTAAATTTTTAATTTCAAGCAATAAAACATTTTGTCATCAAATTTTACAAAATCCTACGCATTTAATTTAAAAAAATTATACATGAAAAGTGAAAAATAAATACCATTCATAGCATAAGATTTTTATGTACCCATTAAACAAAAAAAAACATGCCCCCACAGTAAACTTAAAACCTCCATTATTATTTTAGACATATTATACACCATTTTTGACATTGTTAAATTATTTCTATGACACAAGATTATTTATGTACGTAAGTATAGACCATATTGTATGAAATCAGAAATAGGAGGATAGAAAATTAAAAAAACAAAAGCAAACAAAAATATTAATTGGAAAATTACAGCAAATTTTTCTTCTTTTCCTTGTTTTTGCCTCCATTTCGTATACACAATTTGACCATTTAAAAAAAATCGTTAAAACATTTTTATGTTTTCGATCTCAAAATGGCAGATTATGCCAAATTTTGATAAATACAACTATAATTAAACAAAAAAAAAAGTTTTTCAAATTTGAATTTAATTTGAATAAATTAAGCACAAAAACAATTTAGGGCGTACAGAGAAATCTATAAGAGTTGAATTGTTGTTGGTATTCTTGTTGTTTTTTTTTTTTAAAAAAATTTTTGGCCCGCTTTTTTTTTTTGTCAATTCAATAAAAATTTGGCATTATTAATTAGTGTCATAAATTATTCAAAATATAAAAAAAAAATCAAATCTTTGGTATTTGTGGGTTTTTATACCGGTATGAACGCTTGCTCGGGTTGTTATTAGTTAATGTTATCGTTTGTAATGCTGAAAAATAACAACCTAAGATATAGGAATGTATTTATGCATATTATGTATATTCTTGTTCAGAGTGAAACTTTGGCTTGATACAGTCCATGATACTATGTATGTCCAACCGTCCCAGAAATAACTTCAAAGTGATTTAAGCTTACCAAATTTTATGAAGAATATGATCGAGTAGAATCATGGAATTCATAGTTCAATGTCATAGAATTTCAAAAGTAGTTTGTGTCATATTTTAGAAACTCTATTGAAAGAACAGTAATGAGGCAGAGCTTGTGTGAAGGGGCTGGATTAAATATCGAAATTTAGCATCGCGGATTTAAAGAGAACCGGATGGCTTAGATAGGCCACTTGTAATCGTACGCCTAATGATATGGCCTGATGATCAAGGGGTATAGGTAGCAAAACGGCACGTTTGTGTTAATTGAGGTGCGATGAACCTACTGCATCTTCGGCTTAAACCAACAGTAATGAAAATTTTAATATATAAATCTAGTAGTATGTCCAATAATTTCGATAAAAATTACTTGAGCAAAAATACGTGGTAGCTACTAAATGTAGTTTAATTAACTCTTTAAATGATTGATTCGTACGGGTACCACTCGGTTGACACGATCAAATCCACCTATTTTCGTTTTTTTTTTTTGTATTTTATTGTGATATTAAAATTTGTTTTATAATTTTTTTTTTACATTTTAATTATAAAATTAAATTAGTGGTTTTTTTGTTTAAATTGAGATCAAAATATTTGATTTAAAAATAATTGAATTGTCGGAATTGTTTTTTTTTGGTATTTTTTAGTTTTTGTTTTCTAGTTTTAGTTCTGGTTTCCTGTGGTTTGATTTGTTGTATTATGTTTATTGTTAATATTTAAAACAAAGCCAGTTTGTTATTGGTATATTGTCAATGATAAAACTTTAAAATCGTGGGAATAAAAAACAAATTTCATTAATAATTATATACGATTGTTTACAGTGCTTATCATCAATACACATACACGTTAATTTTTAAATAAATATACATATGTATATATAACAAGTTAAACTGCAGAGTTTTTTTTTTTGGATATATTGATTATGTTGTTAAATTGACACAGTAGTGGTACCTACTGTCAATCATCAATTATGCCAAATTATGCCAAATATTTGGTCAATTATGCCAAATCATAAAATATTTTATCTACATCTAAGGGGACCTTTGAAGGTGAACTTTCGAAAGAAATGCATCAATATGCTTTTCGTGGTTTTGTTAATTAAAAATGACTTTGTTACAGCTAAGATACATGAAGGTAATCCGATCAAAGGTAAATTAGATGGCACTTTCGTTAATTTGATTGACGGCATTTTCGTGATGTTTGACTTAAAAACACAGGTTTTCGATAATGATCATTCGGAATATGCAATCCGTTTTTCGCTATTTTTTATTCAAATTTAGTTTTATAGATTAATTCGATTTGGATTGCATTTTGATTCGTTTACAAAATCGATAGTGCCTCCAAAAAGAAATGATTTTTAAAGTGAAACGTAACAATAAAATTTTGCTATGGGTACAAGACGAAGTACACGAAAACTTGTGAACTTTGTGAAAAATTCGTATTTTACTAATATAGAATTAGGCTTTTCTATACACCTTGTTCAGATTAAAATTTAAATTGTCATACCTATAACAACATATTTAACTGTTAAGAAAAGTTCCAAAGTTTTCTGGCACTTCAATTAATGTAAGTATACCTATGCCCATTACAAATTATACGTAGTTGCTAATAATACTATTTTTTGCTATTTAAATTGCCAAAAAATATTCAATTCCATTTATAATTTTTCAAACTGCAACAAAGTAACTTTTAAAATTTTAATTTTTTTTTGAATGATTTCTTTAGCAAAATTTTGTGCTTGACATCATTCACTTGAATGAAATAAAAATAAAAATTTTTTCCACAATGTTTTTCAGTGATATATTGGCAAATACGTTCATTTTTTTCTTGTGATAAAATTTCGAAATTTCAATAACTAAATATTTTATAATGTCAATATTTAAATGGTTCGTTTCGAGGTTTCCTCTGTACAACCATATTGTACTTCTCTTTATTAAACACCTCACTAATAAATCGCTCATTTGAAACAATTTCGTCAAATTTTTTAAAACAGTCCCGTAATGATAAAAAAAAATTAAATGAAAAAAAACTTCGAAAACGTGTCGTTGCGAAAGTAATAACAAATTATTTGATCGCTTTTAAATTCGGTTATACTTAACTTTAAAGTTGAGATTTTTATGATTCAGCGGTGATAAGCCTCAGGTCCCTATAAATACAGTCCAATGCATTTGATATATTTTAGAAAGTTTTAAAAAATTACATCTGCAGACAAAGATTTTTGTTGTGAAATTATGCCTTCTGCTTTTCATCCAACAACAATGAAAATAGTCTTTCTAGTACTGAACTTATAGTCTTTGATACAGACTACATGTTTTATACTATACTGGAGTTGATTTTAAGTTCTAAATTTTCAAGAGCTGCTCTTTATTAAACGGTTCCCATATTTCCTTATATTAGTAACCGCCTTAAATAAAAGCTTCCACGTTCTATACGTATACTGTACGTGTATCTATAGAACATACTCGGACTACCTAGCATTTCTGCTTACATTTTATTCACACTATACTTATATTTTATTTCTATAAAATTAATTAGGAGGCAACTTGTTGATTTTATTATGTAAGTTAATAAATCATCAAAGTTTTATTATAAATCAGTTGTAATCAAAGGCAAAAAATTTATAAACATCTACTGAATAAGAGCACTCTTATCGTTATGAGGGCAGTCTAGAACAAATAATAAATATTTCATTTTGGTCTCCTTTTTCAAGTTAAGAAACTAATTAAGTAATTAAAATGTTGCAAAATGAAACAAAACAAAAAAAAAAAAGAAATTGAAAATAAAAAAAAAAATTTATAAAAATAAATATAAAAATTAATTTGAAAAATTAATTTATAAATTTTAATTACGACATTTTTCTAAATTATCGCTAAATTATTTTTAATTTTAATAAGTCAGTTTTTTTTCCATTTTTTATTGAAATTCTTATCATGTTATTCATTGAAATTAATCTTAACTTTGTTGCTTTGCTAAATTCTTAACGAATTTTATTCTGTCTGGGGGACTATTTCGTCTTCCTTTGCCCGTTCATAAAGTTATATTATCAAAATTTTTTAGCATTTTAATTTTAACATACGGAAATTTAGCTTCATTCGGGAAAATGGAAATTTTTGGTGACATTTACAGTGCATGTGTACTTGCGATAATTATTATAATTTAATCGTTTCAGTTTTGATTGAAGATACTTAAAAATTTCGTAGTGTTTCCCCTCTATCTTTTAACTGTAACAAGTTGTCATCTTTTTCAAGAGTTTCAAAAAACAAAAGAAAAATTTATCTTTATTAAGTGACCTATTTAGGTAGTTACGAAGTGCAGCTTTACATTATTTGATTCATCTCATTATGACCGACTGCATTGCTTACAATAAGGAAAGTGATGTGATGACAACAAATTTTACATATTGAGTTTTCGGTGGGAACGCACTTCTTCATGTCAGTGATGTGTAAATAAACTGTTTTTAGAAAGATGTCGTTTTGTTGGTGTGTGAGAGCACGTGTATCTCAATTTCGGCTGAACCGATGTGAGTTTTGTTTTGACTATGGCGAAAATGAAACTGGTGACGGAATTTTTTATCATATCTATTCAACTAATTGGTGAAATTTTCTGAAATTTAATATTTGCTTTTCAAGGAATTCGGGTGGTACAAAGCGAAACTCTACATTCAAGGTACAAAGTCAAACTCTACTAAGAACCAAATTTACATTTCTCTAGGTAAGATAATTAAAACCTTACTAACGCCTTTAAAATTGGAAATAACTGCTTAAAAGGCGATTTCATAATTGCCTGTAACACTTCCGTTTAACTAGATATTAGATATTGCAGTTGGTTATATGCTGATTACATCAGATTTTTTTTAGCTGCATTAATTTTTTAGCTTTTATTTTTAACGCTTTGGTGAAAATCTCATCAGAAAATCTTAATTTCCAAATGGATTAATCTTACAAGCCCTTACAAGTCGTGATAATTATTAATCAGGCAATTTTTAATTAATAAAAATTTTAATGTTCTTTGACAATAAATTATTAAATTGCATTTTTAATAATTGGTATATTGCGTAATTTATTAATTTTTTTCCTTTTGGTTTTTAGAGTAAATACAAAACAAAGTCCAATAATGATTATTATAAAATTAAAAATCAATTAATTGCTATTGATTAAATGCATTATAAATTAGTGTATGAATGCATAATATTTTTTAAAAGTAAAAAATAAAATATTGAAATATAATTTAATTACATAAATTGCTTATCATTAAAGCAAAAGAGCAATTAAAATACTTCAACATTCTAAAATAATTTTCTTATTTTCTTTAAAAATTCTACATTGTATAACAATATTAAAAAACTAATTAGATTTTCCAAGAAATTTTCTTTGATTTTCTTTTTTCGTTCTTCAAAAGAAATTCAAATAGTTTTAAAATTTTATTGAGTGGAAAACTTAATGTTTATTTTAAGGTGTTCTTTACCGAACTATATTTAAAAAAGTTAAACTAAAAATAATAACTGCATCGTTAACAAATAATTGAAATTTTCTAAATATTTATTTTCAGAACAAAGATTTTAAATAAATTTGTTTTTTTTTTTTTGCATTTGAAGAAATTCTAAATTTACATGTAACATCTATTTAATTCATTTCCATGTTTAAAATAGTTCACTCGACTGGCTAACATTTGAGTTAGTTTTTTCTACATTTTGGATCGAATTGTGTTTCGAAAATATTTTTTAAAATCTACGATCAATACCGGATGTGAATAAGAAATTTCAAGCCTAACTTTAAGGACAATATTATGAAATTTGTTTTTTACTGAAGAAGTTTAAAAAAGCGTAGTTCCTACATGGCGGATAATTCTCAAATTTATTTAACATAAATGGCGAAAAACTAAACTATAAAATAATTATGCCTCAACAAGAAAATAAATGTTACAAATTTACAATATCAATGCCAAATACAGAGGTCGTAAGGTTCAAATTTTCATTCTGACATTGAAGATGAAAATACATAGATACAAAATACATATATCTCATAGGACCAAATAATTTTTTAATAATTTGAAAAATTTTCATATTCCGGGCTGTAAAAAAGTTATGATAACATCAAATAAATACAAGTGTCTGCATACCCTTTCACGGTTAGGTAAGGTAATCAACTATTTTCCAACTTTGTTCCATTTTAAATAGTTTAATGAAAATTTATTCTAAATTTAGTAGAAAAATTTTTGAGGTAATAAAAGATTATTTTACGGTTTTTTTGTTTGTTTTTGTTATACGCATATTACTTAAGTAACTTCCTTTAACATTTGCCCAAAATATATTTCTGCTCAATAATAAAAATTAAATTTTATAATGAATAATTCTACACGGCGTATTCCAAAATTTAATTCTAAAACCAACAAAAATATGAACCATGTAGCTATACTCAGGAACTTAAAGGAATAAGGAACATGAACATTTGAAATTTATATTGTATGTTTAATATACAATTGTTCTCATTTCTTTCCTTAAAGTGATTTTCTTGTTGATAACTGGAAATAATTTTTATTTTTTGTTTGTATTTGCACATAAACAGCGCCACCTCATTTTGTCCTTAAATTCACACAAAATAAAGATATTTTTGTTTATTTTCAATTATTTTGTTTTTCTTTTCATTGCGCCAAATCACCAACATTATTTCATTCTCTCTTGTTTTATTATTTAAATATTAATATGCGTTACCACGCAAAAAAAAACGTTTACTGGACAGAGTGATTGACGTTAATCAAAATGTTAAGAATTATTTAATAAGAAACCTTTACTTCTTTCAAAATAAATGAATAGGTCTAATAATGTGCAGGGTCTGATAGGGGGTAACAACTCGGAACAATAACAACTACAATTTAGTCATTCCACAACCATATTGTGAAATTTATATAGTTTTTGTTTATATAGTTTCCTAGTAACTCGTGGATTTTTGGGTAATTTAGGAAAATTACAGATGTTTTAAACTGGGCTTCAGGAAAAGCATTCTCTCCTTTAATAAGTACAATAATTTGTGAGGGCCATGATTTCACAATTTTTCTGCTTAACTTAAATTTGAAATTGACTTACGAATTAAATTTCAAATTGAAAAATTTTATGCACTCTATACATACACATAAATGGTGTAATAATGAAGTAATTTTGGTACCCCGCAGGACTTTTGTTTGGGAAGCAATTAAGAAAAAATTTCCGTTAAATGGGGTTAAGGTTTTATTTTATTTATTCATTTTGGGTTTTATAATTTTTTTTTGCCTTTTCTTTTGATAATAATTATATTGTATCCAAAATCATTCTGCCTCGTGTTGCAAATACGTACTAAATATTTGCAGTACATTTAGATGTGTGCATGAAAGTATAAATAATAATAATAATCAGATATTGAGAGTCATACAACAATATTGTATATAATAAATACATTATGAATTGTTTATGTTAACATACATACCAACGTATGCGTACCCAATATAAATACTATATATAGATATGTGTAAATACACAAAATGCCCAGCGGGTGATCAACCACCCCAACACAGTTGGATATCTTTGACGCAATCATTTTAATTTGATTTTATATGCAATCATAAGGATTTTCTTTCTTAAAATGCTTTCATCATTGATTCAAAAATGTTGTATATATAAAATTTATATACAACTATTTCTGTATATCTCTTATATATCAGCATATGCACGTAAATTGTATTGTATGTATATATTTAGAATTATTTGGTTTACCCAACAGGATTACATTCTTTTCATTCGTAAATTTTCCTCTGTATGGATTTTATATACTCTTTTCGTTGAACAACGTGATTTAAATGTGAAATAATTTCAAGGCAAATATGAAACCATACGCCACCATCTGTGAGATAATGACCGATCAGAAATTAATATTGAATTTTGATTAGTTCAATTTTGTTTTTTTTTAGTTTTGATTGTTTTTTTTCTCAATGCGGGAACTTATAAAAGACATACAATTTTATATTTAAGTAGGTTTTTTTAATTATTTTTATTAATTATGAATTAAATATGGAATATTTTAGGAGAATTTATGTACCAAATAGCAACCTTAAATTTATATTGTAAAATTGTTTACTTTAAATATCAAAGTTGTTTTAATGTGAGCCCTGGAAGAATAATTTAATTCTTAGGTTAAAGAAACGACACGGACCAGATTTTTCTTGTTTACCGTTTCAGTAACAAGAAAGTAGTATTTGCTGGAAAGTAGGATTGGGTTCGACATAAACAGGCCTGATTTATTTTTAAATTAATTGTTTACTCTAGTTATATAAAATAGAAATTACGTTTCGTTTATCTTTTTATTCTTAATAATTTAAATTTAAAAACTAGCTTTTGTTAAAACTATTAAAAAAATTAAGTTAAAACAAAAAATTTCTTTCAACTTAAAAGATTTTCTACTATTATTGACTATAAAGACTTTATGTGACCAAAAGCTTATTCGTCGATTATTGAAATCAGAATGTTCGGATGTATGAATGGCATGACGCCTACATACTCGAACCACGAAAAAAATTTTCACTATAAAATTGTAATTACACTTAAATGCAATTGTTGCAACGGGGAGTTACTAGAATTTCACCTAAATTCAATTTTCAAATTTTCGTGTAATTTATTTGCAGTTCTTTATTTTTCTTCAGTTTTATTAACTTTATTCAAAATCGCGGTTTTATTAAAGTTAAAATTTTCATATAAAATATTTTTTATGTTATTCAAAGCAAAGTACTTTTTATATCTATTCCAAAAAACACACTAAATTCCTTTAAAATAGTATTGAATTAAATTAGATTGAATCCGAGTTTGGGATTCAATAACAAAATCTGCAAATGCAGCACATTTCTGTATTTTGCTGCAAAAAGCATTCCGTTTTTGTTGGTAGAACTGCAAAAGATTTCTTTCCAAATCGACACCATGAAATCTTCTTCTGCTTTTATATTCATAACTTCAATTAGTAGAGAACACATTATTTAAATATAATATAGTGTCAAATTTTTTTAATAATTAAAAAATGATTATAGTGTTTTCGTTCGCAGCGCTGCTTCAGTAGTTCTATTGCTCGCAGTCAGAAATGCAAACACCAATTCAACCTAAGACTTTAATCAATTCAGTTCTTCCGGCAGTTGGTTTGCAATGAAAAACTTCTATAATAATTTTGCTATTAATTTCGACCAGTAAAGTTTAATATTCCTTGCAGCTACTTTAATGCTGTATTCTACATGTGGTATATTGCAATATAATGACTTCTAATTTTAATGAGTAAGATTTAATGAAAGCTAGACGACATGAAATTTGTTAAACTATAATAATATGTTCATTTCTAACCCGGATAATTTGAAAATGCATTCCCATATACTTAAAATAATTTAATGAAATTATTTTAATTAAGCATGAACATGATATCATGTCAAGCCTTGCGTTTATTAAAATAGTATATCTATATATTATACTTAGTTACATGCCGTACACATTTACAACAAACATGCCATTAATATAGCAGTAGACTGTAATAATTATTAAATAAAATTAAAATATCATTTGACTGTCAAATTATAATCCAATCCTATAAAAAATAATTTTTTCCATTTAGCCATTTCTCATTTAATTAAAATGTTATTCATAAAAAGAAAAAAATTTTAAAATTGTAAATATAATAAATTTCATGTTATCCTGAAAAAAGAACAACTGACAAAAATGAAATTTATTTAATTTCAATTGGGAATTAAATTATCAAACCAATTTATTTGTTAAACCTTAAAGTTTAATGTGTAGGTGAAGTGTATGTGCATTGGACATGTATGGTGTAGATATTATGGTGTTTGTAGGACACCGATTGTTGTTATTTCTGTGTACTTTAAGGGTCCTGTAAAATGAATTTTTTCTTATTTCAGGTATTGCCATTGTCAAACTATTACTATTTTTTAAATGTGTACAATGCGAGTGTTTCTTCTATAATGTTTGATTTTTGTGTTAAACCGCTTAAAGTCTTACAAAAATTACAAAAATAAAAGATCTTGTCACTCTATTGTTCAAATCCTATAATCCTTGAATAATACTTAAATTATTTTTGTTTGTTTATTAAAATTTCTCTTTTTTTTTTTGAGAAAGTAGATTCTTTAAAATTATATGTGAAAAACTTATTACCATCTTGAAATTTAAACTTTTGTCATTTTAATAACACAATCGAATTACCTATGGTGAGCACTTGAAAAGAAGTCAATCTTTTGAGAATAATTTTAAAGACGCATGCCTAATTCTTGTATTCTGTTTTGTTTTTCTTTTACGTTTTTTTTTTGTTTGTTGACTAGAAAAAATATCCTTTAAAATTTAAATTCTCATTCCCTGAACGGTTCTTGAAATTTTCAAGTATTTGTTTTTATTAAATTTTTATAAGTTATACACTCCTTTTGTTTGATTTGTGATGAGGGTGGTATCTATATAAAGAACACAATAAGTATTATAAACTTTAGAAGTCAACATGAGATCAATAAAGAAAGTTACAGTTTAGAACAATTAAGGATTATCCCTTGTAGATAATAAGAATTTGTACATAGGAATGTGTTTGGTTGTATGAATGTGCTTGAATACCGATAAAATATAATATGTTTTGTACAATTTTGGAAAAATTTAAACCGTTTGAAATATTACTGTTTAATAGCTATCATCATTATCTTTTTTTCACAAAAAAAAAATCCATTTCAGTTCATTTAAGTCAATATGGATTTTGATGGTTTCTTTTAACATTATTAAATTATTTTTTTCGCATTGACACATGTCATATTTAAGATTGACAGATTGCATTATAAAAATAAATTTTTAAATACTTTTTCATTTAGTTCTTAATATTAAAAATTTCACATGGGATTATAAAATATTCCGATACCAAATTTGTACCTAGACGCATACTTTTTTCAAATAAAAATTTAAAAAATAAAGTTAAATTGGTTGTGCTATTTAAGACTTGTTTTTTTTTTTAAAAACTATTTACAGTTAACAAAATAACAATAAGTGCGCTTTTAATGCCAGGGTATCGAAAAATGTTATAGATAGTCTTAAATTAGTTATTGATAGTAATCTTGTGTTTTTAAAAAATAATATCCAGCTGGGTGATTTTTACAAAAATTATATATTAGGTTGGTTTCCAATACGAGATGAAAAAATAAAACACTAAATACTTTATTCGTTAATTTGATAATTTTTTAATAAGTTGGAAATTTTTTTTTTCTTTCAATTTAAAAAAAATGATAGATTGAGGATTAAAATTAAATTCTCTTGTTTGTTTTTCTTGTGTACACCTTTCGGATTACTATAATTGTGAAGTTGCAGATGAGTGATAACTATTTTGTAATTTTAAAAGAAATATGGGAAATTGGAAACAAAATATAGTAATAATGATATTATTACTTCCAAGACCAAATAATTGGAAAATTGGTATAAAATTGGGATACCATATTTTACTACTACAAGAGCGTTCAGCAGTAACACAATAAGAGGTCCAACTTTGAACCACTATTACGCATTCCTTCATGTTAAAACTACCCAACTTTCATGACTAAATTCAAGATATGACTAAATCCTGATTAAAATACAATGAGACAATATCAAGTTTTATATAGTTGCCTTGCCCTTCTTAAAATATAATACTTTGTTCTCCTGTACGTCTTTATTATCTGTACTGTACGTCGGTCTAATACCATATAAACACAAGCTGGGAGAGTAAATCAAAAATGATTTACAAATTTGTATGAAAGATATAATTACAACGATTCGTGGAAATTATTTGTGTTAAGAAAATTGAGTAATATTTTTAACTCTGATCTTACATACAATTTAAATATTTAACGTTCATAGCAACTTTAAGATAATCAGTCGGCAAAATTGATAGAAAATCTGTCTGTCATATCGAAGGGTAGTGGATAGCGAAAAATTTTTGTTTAAAAAGAAGAATTCAAGGCAAACTACATTGAGCTTTGTTGTTGTGAATTGAGAATATATTTTTTTTATTAGAATGAGGGTAAAAAAGGAAAAAACAAGCATAAACTACAATCAGATATTTTATAGTGAAGAAGTGTAATCTGATATGGAATTGTTGGAATGGAATATACTCTCGAAAATAACTTCAGTTTGGTTTCCTGACATGATGTTTATGTAGTATCAGGTTCAAAGAATCTCTTCTCATTGTATTCCTACCTATAAAGGTTCTCAACCACCCCGATGACTCTAACTAATCCATCAAATTGTCCTTTTCATTTCTTTATGAAGCTATATTTAGTCATCTTTTCTATAACACTTGCGTTGCTGAGATCTAACTTCATTTCACCTGAAACCAAAAATTACTCGGAAGTGAATTAAAAATAACACGCTGGGAAAACTTCGCCTCAGAATAAAATAAATTTAAATTGTACAAGACACAAACGTGTACTATGGATAAACCAAAGGCATATAATTTAGAAGATTTTAAAATAAAATGCTAATTTACTTTCAACAATCTGAAAAATAATTCTTATAGAAAAATATATGCACATATATATATATCTTTTTTAATTATTTATTTTTTTTAAAAACAAATTACACTTAGTACTTTGTTCTATTTTAGCCTCATATCAAGTGCATGTAATTATGTGTGAATCTTAATTATAAAATTCGGGGCTCTAGTAATTTAATTAACTATAAAACACAAACAGAAGCAGCAAATGATATAATAATAATAACAAAAAAGACACTATGCCACAGCTCATTTAATTATACTTTATGTTTTGTGTCAAATTCATTGTAATTAAGAACAATTAAATTTTCTTTATAAATCATTTAAATTTAAACAAATCTTTTAAATTGTAGTTACAAGTCATTAAAATGTGTGGCGTTTTGTTAAATTTTTTAAAATAAAAAACAAAAAATATATTGTTCTAGTTGCGCATCAATTTTGCGAAAATTCAAATAAGATCTACTTTGCTAGTGGATATGAAAACAACAGTGGAAGCGAACCATTCACAATAATGTTTAAAGGAAAATAAATGAGGCATTTCTTTTGTTTTCTATCACGTTAAATGAATATTTCTGTAGATTACAGTGACTGTCGAACTGTAAATATTTGCTTGTAAATGAATGAGTTTATCAAAAACCTTGAAAAATCTCAATTATATAAAGGATTTTGAGTTGGAACATTGTTAAAACCGAACTGAACAGTACGGAGTTAGTTACAAAATTAATAACCTTCTCAAAGAAATCTCGTTCTGATTTCTTCTAGACTTATTACGTTTTAGTCTTGCGAGAAAATTTTATCGGTAATCAAATAAGCCGAAACCTGAATCTTATTGTAAAAAAGTGTAATGAAAAAACTATACTAATTAAGAATGCTACAAGAAATTTAAAGAAAAGATGCAAAAGACATTCTGTATATACTTTTAGCAGAGTAAAACGTATTGGAAATGCAGTTCCGTCTAGACATTGTAATGTAATATCCCAAATTTTAACCGGACACTTTCAGTAAGAGCTGTATAGTTAGGCGTCTTAAGATGGTAAGAGCTGTAAATTAGTAGTTTATTAAATGGATTACAATATAATTGGGATAGAAGAATGGAACAATTGAGTACGCTTATGAATTTTTTTGATTATTCTCAATTTTTAAAAATATGTTACAAATGTAAATCTATCTCGAGATCTAACAATATTTAAAATTATTTTGAATGTGAAGTAAAGAAATTTCATTTTAAAAATCACAGAAATTAAAGTTTTTACTTATGAATGAGAGAATAGATTGAGAGTCGTATTGATAACCACACACATATTTACATGTTATTATATTTTATACATGTAGAATGCCAAGAACCAATTACTTTTGTATTTGTGTTGCTTCTTCTTCAATTATGCTTTATCAAGTCAGATTTGTTTCGAATAAAATTTTATCGTATCTAAACAAAGATCATAATGTATATGGGCCCACAGCTAGTTATACAAATACTTATGTATAATAGAATACTGTAATGAACGCAAATTTATGCAAATTTTACTCCAATTTTATGTTAATATGAAAAAATATTTAAGTTTTGAATAAATTTCCAGGTACCTGAAATGAAATTAATAATGTTAAAAAAAGGTACAGATCGTTTTAATCTTAAATTCCCCACTTAAAATTTTTAAAGGAATCAACTGGCGACAACAAGGTGATAATCTCATTTTTACATTATTTTTAAAATTTTATTTTTTTTATTCGTTTTGTTTTAACAAAAAATTTCATTCATATAAATTCATTCATAAATTCAATTTAGTTTCACTAGGCTTTTGCTTTTTTCTTCTTCTTGTCAAGATTTAAGAATTAATTCGATGTTCAAATCGTTATAGTTTTCTCAACTAAATAATGGTATATGTGAATGTGTATTGTTTGCCAAATTAAAAACCGGATCTTTGAATTTTTATTCATATTTTACCATTCTTGTCGTTAATTTTTTTTAACGGTTGAGAATATATTTTTTTTATTAGAATGAAGGTAAAAAAGGTAAAAACAAGCATAAACTACAATCAGATATTTTATAGTGAAGAAGTGTAATCTGATATGGAATTGATCAGTGTCTGTTTTTAAGGAAAATTTTACAATATAATTTAATTCATGAATTTTTAGCTTTAGCTTATTTTGTAAGCGAATGTGAAATATGCTATCCAAACATAAATTACGTTTATAACGGTTATAATATGAAAAAAATGTAAGTATGACATAAATACTTGAGTTTATAAATTAATTAATAGGTTCGCGAAATCATGTTGATTTGAATCTGAAAAACAAAAAACATTTGCAACTTTGACAAATTTTTGTGTAGTTTTGTTTGTTGGAGAGCTGATACCCAGGGAAAAATATTAACTGAACAAAATTTACATACGCTCTCCCACTTTTCAGAGTTTCAATTTAAATGTTCATTTAACACTTCAGAGGAAAATTGATTTCGATTAATATATGAACGAGCATAGAATTAGCATTGCCAGTTTTGGAAATTCTATTAAAAGACATTATTGCTGAGTATAATTATTTTGATTGAAAATTTTTTTAAATGAAAAAAGTGAGGAAATAAACAAATTTTAAATGGTGACCCAGAAATATTAAGTTTTGTTCACAAGGGATGAAAAGTCTGAAAAATTTATCAACCTTTAAAAAATCAGAACTACTAATTTGAATGAGTTTTCTTTACCTAAAAGAACACACTGTTTTAATGAAAAAATCATAATTCAAACAATTATTTAATTATAAAAAAATTGCATATTTTTAAGCTTGCGAGAAATTTTGGAAAAAAATTATGTAAGCCCGTATACATAATCTTCTTTCAAATCTGCTGATTTGAAAGAATTTTGAAGGGGATTTCCCTTTGTGAACCGTGTTAAATTCATCAACTTTAACACATATCAATATTTTGTAATTGTAAAACCTACAGAAGTCGCCAACAATAAATTATTGGTTCCTCTCCAATTATACCTTTCACATCAAAATTGAATACATTCAAAACCAAATGTAATATGAAAAAGAAGATAAAATTTAAAAGAAAATTCTCTTAATTTGTAAATTTTATAAATTTTCCGCACATTTCCAAGAAATTTTATCCACCCTTCTGTCCGATTCCATTCGTGTCTGTTTGCAAAATTCGTGATAAAGTGATATACTCGTAGTTTGGTGAGCAATTTGATTTTAGTGAAGGAATTTTTTTTTTTTTAAGTAAGTTTTTTTTTTTTTAGCAATGAGTGATTATTTCCTTAAAGCCCAATTTAAACATTTTTTACAACTTCCCAATAAATCAAGAAAGTGAGGTTTGTCGGCTTCCGTGCTTTAAGAGCAACAAACTATATGTCATTTATTGTTTGTCACTGTTCAAGTTTTGATGTTTCTTTTAAAAATTTTTTTTATACATTATTATTTATGTAGTTTTGCTTCTCGAAGATTATGATGAAATTAACAGCAGTATTATAATCGAAGAAAGAGAAACTGAATTCAACTGAACTAAGAAAACTCAAATATTTAAAAATATTATTTCTTTAAGAATTTCTTTCCTCTATCATTTACATAAATAGGCGGGTCTAAAAACAAGTTTAGTTATATCACAAGAAAGAGGAAAAATCACTGATATTGAGTACATACAAGAACAGGCAAGAGTGTTGTAAAAATTTTTTTAATTTAAATAATTTTGAAATTTTTTAATCTAAATTTTATGAGAAAATCTTAGCAATCTATTTAGACTTATGCTTTTATTAATATACATATTGGTATTTGCTTAAAATTTGAAATTAATTGATTTAGTTTAAATTATGAAATAAATATATGAGTTGTATGTAATTTTTCATACACATATTTGTACGTAAATGTACGACGTTTAAAATTTATTGTTATCTTGTCAAATTTAATTCACTAGAATAAATATTTCTTTCATTAAATTAAATAAAAAAAATTAAATCACTATTACATATAGATATTGAGATTAAAATGCTACTAGTTTTATTCACGCACATCCCTACATAGTTGCTATAAAAGTTTTTAATATAGAAACAAAAAGAATACACAATGTTATACCCTAAGAGATGACACTACACTGATAAATTTGACATAAAGTAAATTAACCGTAATATAAAATAATTGCCAACATAATTATTTTATTTACCCTTAAATAACACAATTTATATAAATAATTTTAAGCATACATATACATACATAAAATCATATAAGTTTATATTTTTTGCACAGTCTAAAAAATTCTTGGCAAAAATTTAATTTTATATAGAAATTTAAAGCGAAAAAATTTACGCAATTAGTGAAAAATTTCTTTAAAATTAATTTAGAGTTCAAAAAGGCAATGTGCAAAGATTGATAAGATGTGAAGGAAATTGTATTAATAAGATAAAGATGGAAAAAATTAAAAGGAGAAAGAGAAAGAGAGAGAAATTTAAATGGAAATTATATTTTTTAATGTCTGAAAATTTTCGTGATTGAAATCTAATGAAAAAATAAAATTATAATTAATATCAAAGGTAATTAAAAACAAAAATGTTGCAAAAATTTCAGAAATAGAAAAAAAAAAATATAAAGAGATTAAAAATATATGGTGAACATCTAAAAAATGTTTTATTAATGAAAAAATATTTTTGATGATTTGAAATGGGGGCAGGTCACACGTTTATTAATTTAAACGAGCAAACGCGACTCGAAAACCTGAGGTTAAATGACCATCGAAACATCTCTATACTTCAATTATTAAATGACCTAAAACTTTTGTTTTATAGAATCAAGAGTCTTTCTACAATAAAGGAGAAACTAAACTGAGTCGTTTCCCATTTATTGCTTTCATTCATCACAAAAAGGACTAGAATTCGTTACAAAATATTAATTTCTTAAATCCTGCTTTATAACATTGCTGTTTTAGAACATATTATGTAAGTAATTAAAAATAAATTTATTTATTTGGAATTTAAATTAATTATTATTCGGGAAATTCTTTAAAGTTAAATTTTCACTAACGAAATTCTTATGACAATGATTTAGAATAGATGAGTTCATCTATTTAAGACAATCTAGTTTCGATCATATTTTCAATGTTTACCATATCCCTATTAATTACCATTTGCTATTCAATAAATTCTGAATTACTTTCAATTTATAAGAGAACCAATTTTCAAATTCTGTTTTAAAGAGAGTCATTATGAAATCTCTATTTCATAAAAACTCTTCGAATTTATAGCCGTCATATAATTTATATAAATGCTTTTTGTATAACAGTTGCTACATTGTATATCACGTATGCGCTATATAAAAAATTATATACATTTAAAATTATCTATTATCCTTTTTGAATTAGTTCATGCTTTTTTTTTTTTAGAAAAGACAATTTTAATTGAAATTATATCGGTGAATTTCATCTTTGGTATGTACATAAATTTACAGGAGTATGTGTAGGTGTAATCGAATGGGTATGTCTATGAGAAATTCTATGTATTATTGTCTCACTTGTTTTTTCTTTCTTTGTTATCAGTGAAGGTACTTGTAAATTTTTTTTACTCTCAATTTTATTGATATATTTTGTTGTCTGTATAAATTTTATAACTGACAGCAGCAGTACTTGATTATACTGATATTGAATTTTGTATATATATACATTAACACCATTTGATATACACCATTTCTCTGTCTAAATGGTTCCTAGCAACCAATTTGAAAATAAAACGACAAGTGATTTTATGTACCAAGAAAAAAAATAAAAATTAAAAATCGTTATTATAATACTAATATATACCATACATAAGTACGTGTGTAGTGTTGTATGCAAGTAAAAAAGTACAATGTCCTCCGCATTCATATACCGTTATTTTTATAAATTTTCTATGTTGTAGGTGTACTAAATAAAAAGAATAGAATCGATTTTTTGATTTAATTTTTAGATAAAATGGTTGGTTGGAAGGCAAACACGAACAAGAGACGAAAATGAAAAAAAAAAAACGAAAAAGATGAAAAATCAGGCAATTTATTTGCAAAATAAGTCTTCTTCTCTATGGTGAAGTGAAATCCGATTATTTTTGTTTTTCTTTTAAAGAGGAAATTTTTTATGCTTCTATTTTTTGTTTGATCAATAATTTTTGCGATAAACTTTAAAAAATTTAAAAATATTAAAGACCAGCCTTTAAAAATTTGTATAATTCAAAATATTTTTAACTCAAGCAATTATCAAAAGGGCAACATTATCACACCAATTCTTTGTTTGGATAAAAATATACCAGAGGATTAACCTAAATTTAAAAATCCGTTCAACGAAAATTTTTAGGATTTCATTACTTTCTAAATTAGCTTATTTTATTAAAATTAATACTTAAACGGTTAAACACGTTGCAAGTATCGTAAGTAAAAAGTTGCCATCTTTCAATCCCATTTTCGGAAAAATGTTTCATTTATTACAGTTATAAGTAATACAAAAAGCATATTCTTTTCCATTAGGAGTAATATTGTGAGAAATTACCTTTCATTCCGTGAGCTGAAAAGTGAGATAGAGAATAAGACCTCTAAATACATCTTGTGTATAATTATAGTTGCATAGGAAAGTTTTTGATCATGACTCTCTTATAATAACTTACTTTAATAATAAGATTATATAGAGATTAGCTAGAAGAAATTGATAGTTTAATTTCAAACTTCCACATATATAAGTATTAATAATGCTAACCTTGTACATGAGTATCTACTTATAAATATGTATGCATGACACATGTATGTCAAGCATACATATTTAAAATAACGATAATTTTTTGAGCTTACACATTTTATTTAGGCATTTACAATCTTACAATACAATCAAACTATAAATGGTTTTTTTCACTTGTCTCCTATACCATACAAAATATTTTAACATTTAGCAACTTAAATTAAAGTTTAGAAAGGTAGCCAAATTCTACAAAAAAAATTCGAAGTTTCAAAAAAATTTCGTACGAAATTATCAGGTTGGAGAAAAATAAGAAACTAATGAAAGGAAAGATTAGATTTATTCCAAAGTTGGAATGTTTGGTATTCCGAATGTACATAAAATACAAAATCAAGTGATTTGTTTTAGCCCTTTCAAAATCTATTTATTAGAAGCTTCTATCTTTTCAAGCAAAAGAGCATGGGCAAGTAGAAATTTCATGAAAATTCTTTGAAATCCCTGTACCTCGGAAACCGTTGAAATTTGACACCCAGTCCTGAACAAAAATTTTACTCATATTTGATGCTTTTAAGTGATGTTATCTTTATCTTACTGATTACTGAATAACCCTATATATATGTAAGTTATGTGTTGTACTTTTACATGCTTAAAAATTTATTTAACGGATTAAGTTTTAAAATAATTTGCCATTTCCTTTCTGAACTTAATTTATTTTATGATTTTTATATTAAAATTATAAATTGAATTTCCTTGTCAAAAATATATCAGCTCTGTCGTTCATACACACACACGATCAAATGGTAAAAAGATGTTTTTATACGAAATATAAGTGATTGTGTAATTCATGTTTTTGTTTGGTACAGCAATTTTATTTATTTTATCACTTAAAACTTTAAAATATTAGCGGAATATCAAAGATTCAAGAAATAAAAACTAATAATGATTGTGTTAGCATCAATTTACTGCTATACACAATCATAACAAAACCGAAAGCAACCAGGTACGTGTTCAGATGGAAAAATGCAATTAAATAAAATCTTGCAATCGAATCATCTGTAATGCATTCCGTTATACGAGATTTTATGTAAGAATTTTGTCATTATTTATTCATCGTCGCATTTATAAATCTCTTGACACATCAATTATGGAATAGAACAGATTGCTTTCATTTATTGGCAGCTTTGAAAACAAGAATATATTTTTTTTTTTGAAGAAAAAAAAGATTTTGTATTTTATTTGACCCATATACACATATGTGTATTTTTATTGAATTTAAAAGTGATGAAAAAAAATGTAGACCACTACAACTCTTAGGTATTTGTGTAGATATTTTCAGAAAGCATTGCAATTTTTGATTCTGAAATTCAAAATTGATTCTAAAATATAACAGAGCTATCTGTTGAACAACTAAATATAAAAACTTGAGCAACAGAATTTAAAATTATATCTAAATATTGACTTTATTTCAAAAGTTGTCTGATAGAATTTTTGAAGGTGGATAATAGCTACATAATATTATATTAATAGCTGAATCAATAAGATCCGAACTCAATTATTCAAATAAAATCTAAATTGGATAATTGCCTAAAATAATTTTAGAGAATTTGTTGATGGTCCGGTTTGATTTTTCTCAATTTGTTTTTAAAGTTCTCCTGTAATGGACGAAAAAAACAAAATGTTCCTAAATAAAACAAAATCTCACGAACATTTTTCGAGAGCAAAATATTCCTCCTATGGAGGTAAAAATGTGCTGCAGGCACAAAATTCACAAAATTTATTGCACCTACAGTGTACATAAGAAATCTTCTTATATACAGCAAGATTTTGTTACAAAATACAGACGTATTTTATGAATTCAGTTTTCTAAATTTTCTAGTCAGAAACTTTTATTTTCAAATTTCTTTGAAACCTAATTTATAAAAAATTTATTAATATGCTTTTCAATAATATTTAGTTCACATAAATTTTTTTACAATTTAAAATTTTTTTATAAAAATAGAACCCCTACAAAATATAATAATTTATTACATCTTCACTTTAAATTATATTTTTTATGTTACATTTTACACTATCATACAATGGTTATTATAAACGTAACCTAAATATTTTAATTGTAATTTACAATATACGCATATATACAAATAGACAATGTGTATATTGTAACCAAACAATCCCAGATCTTTTAAATTTAGTTCTACATAATGGCAACCGATTTTTTTTTTTAAATAAAATGCCTCCCTTTAACTGTACTAAAATTTTGCAAAATTGGTATGAGTACTTAATTATCCTTAAGTTTAGTAGAGTAAATTAAATTATAATGACATTTTTATATTAAATTTCACAGGCTGAAGAAAATTCGAAAAAAATAAAAAAAAATTAAAAACTTTTTCCTTGCCACATTATTGTTATTTTCTCTATTATTTACATAAAATAACAACATAAATACCTTTTATCCTGTATTCGCCATATGTACATAAACTAGTTACATATATTCAAATTTATACTTATGTACAAAAGTAGAAATAACTAAAATCTCCATTTCAGAATATTTATGGTGGGTTTGAGTGAAAAATTTGTTACAATGTAATTATTTTCCACATTTGGACATATTGATATTTCTTATATTTTATTGCCCCAAGAGAGTTGTTGGAAAGATTAGTTTTTTATTGACTGAAAGAAAAAATAGAAAATAAAACATAATAAAATAATCAAAAAATATAATTTATATACAACCGCACATTATTAAATAGACATTTTAAAAGTTATACTAGAAATTATAAAAAAATAAAAACGCTTGTTCTAAATATTGCAGTGCAGGTTTTTTGCAATATTTTCTTTGTGTTCGTAAAATCTACTGACACACGGAGATTGCAAATTAATGAGTTGATGCGCATGCGTTATATATAAAATTTTCTTATAATATGAGTGAGTATTAGTGAAAAATAAGAAATTAAAAAGAAATTTCATGGAAATTTTATTGAATTTTCCATGTTTTAAAGATTTTCCCAACTGTTCTCTCTTTTATTATGTGTTAAAGCATGAAAATATATGAAAAAAATATCTTAAAATTTTTCTTTTTTTTTCTTGATTGCTCTTTGTTCCTTTTTTGTACATATGTATTAAGAGTGCACGTACGCTCAATATGTACGCTCAATATGTGTAAATTCTTATTCTTCATGGTTTTTTTTATATAATATACAGTATGTACATTTATTATTACAATAGTATTCAGTAGAACAAGGATAATATGAAAAAATTTACTTATACCATTGCAAAATTTAACTTTTATCAGCTTTAATATAAAAGTGAGACAATAATAATTTTTGGTTCTTTATTAAATTAAAATGCTTTGTCAGTTTTTGGTTTTTTGTTTGGAATTTTTTTTTTCACATATAGATTCACACACATATTTTATATATGTGTGCTTATATAATTTATGTAATGCAAAAGAGTGCAAACATATACATATATCTATATTAAATAATTATATTTTTTATATACATATAAAAAATTTTTATTGGTACATGCTTAAAACTCCATTAAAAAATTACTTTTGTTTGGCAAATTATGTTATGTAAAAAAAAAATAAATAATTTTAGTTTTCTAGCACTATAATAGAACAGCTTAAAGAAACCTATAAATTTTCAAAGAGAAATAACAAAAATTAGGTAAAATCATTTCAGAATGGAAATTGTAGACTTGATCATATTATCAACTCCTTGCAATATCAATTCAAATTTGAAATGCCAATTTTTTGCAAAATATACTTCGATTCAAATTTTAGAGCTACTCAGTGCAATTAGTTTTCGACACAACCAATGCGTTATTTCCCTTACTTTTGAAGCTTTTTTTCACCTGCGGTCTCAATCGGATTCAAATTAAGTAGTGTTCGAGTAACAATAATTTTAGCATTTGTGCTTATGAATTATCGCACAAAATTTTGTTTTATTGAATAAAATGTTTCAAAATTCAGTGCTGTATCTAAATATATTTAAAATCTATATTAACAAATTTCGAATTACATATGTAGGTTCAATAATTCAGAGGTTGTCTCATGATCAATGTACATACTTATAAGTAAAATTTTTGCAAAAAAAATGAATTTATTGAGTTTAGTGGTGCAATATATTATGTATAACAGTAACATTAATCATATGGGTTAAAAATTCGCTAAATTTTTAAGTTTTTTCTTCGAAAATTGCTTAGAGCAATAGCTACGAGTAATATAATCGTAGTTAAAAAAAGTGCTTCTTTTGAGAATTCTTATATCCTTTGAATGCATGTTAGCAGATTTTTTGGTGTATGCTCAATTTAAAAGGAAAATTAAATTTTATTTTTCTTAAGTTTATGAGTAAGTATTTTTAAAATAATTAATATTAAAACAATTAATTTTAAATAAATTTTCATTTTTAAATAATATTTTTAATAAGTTGGAAACTATTAATGGTTTTCCTTTAAAAAAAGAGTAATCAAATGAAATGTTATAAAGTTGGCACGTATATTTGTATTTATATTAATGTATATAAAGTGTGGCATTGTGCATAGAGATCCTTATGTACAAAAACGCACTACAATAGTATTAGACTTGTGATGTAGCATGAAAAAATAAACGGAAGGATGAAAAATAAAATGAAAAAGGAAATAGGTGTTGGTACACAAACTTAACTTATAACTACATAAAATGTCTATAAATGGTGTTATGTATAAATATATCTCTATATTATTTTCTAAATGAACTGAATATAATTGAAGTTCTATATATAATATGTACATACATTTATAATTTCAGAATTTTTATAATATATAGTAATCGAAAATTTGGTTGGGGGGCAAAACAATTAGAAGTATATTAACCGTAATTAAAAAATTACGTAATTAAGGACGATGAACGAGCAACTGAGTGGTCTCCAAGGTGAAATATTTTCTCGTACTTTCAAATATTATGTACAAAGTATAACAAAATATATACATACATATATATGTACATAATTGTATACAATTTATATTTATAATTTCATTATCTTTGTTCATCCTTTTAATATTATAATAAAAGCATTATTTATATAATAAACTATGTATGTGTATTATGTATTTTGAGCACGTACATAAATCAATCTATGTATATATAACAATATATTATAAATGAAAATTTGAAAAATGAATAAAAATGAGCTCTCTAAAGAATTTTTGAGATAATATTGGTGTGATGCAATATTTATACAAGTAGTTATACAATACAAGTGCTAGAGTTATAGGGTTTGAACCAAAAAAATAAATACAAAAAAAAATTAGAATAAAATAAGTAAACAGTGTATAATATGGTAGGTACCATCTTGTTGTAAAAATATGAAAGGATTTTTAACATTTTTTCTTTTCTTTTATTATAATCAAATTTCAATGAATAAGGATATTGTGACAATTCCTGATTATTATTTGTGGGAGGAGGGACAGGGTGGTTAGATGAATGCTGATATTTTAATATTTCATGTTGTTTTACTGTTTGGTTTTTTTTTAAAGCAAATGGGATTGAAAATGGGAGGTAGTGTTGACGTGTTCTTTTTATATATTACATCACATTTTTACATATAATATTATTATTAATAATGGGAAAAAAATAATGTGGAAAGAGGTATGTGTGTATGTCGATATATTTATTTGTATTGTATTTTTAGGGATTCAGAAGAGGAGAATTTGATTGGGAGTATGAAAATTATTGAAAATAAAGAAGTAGGAACACAATTTTTTTCAATTTTTCGTTTTACATATATTTTTTTAGGGTAAATAAAGGAGTCATAAAATAAAACGATCTCCGATGAAATATTAACGAACGGGATTTTGTGGTTTTATATCTATATTTTTATATATATTATGTGTATACATACATAGTATGCAAATTGTAGATTTATATATGCAACATATTCCTTGATATGAATTTTTTTGAGCTCGTATACATTAAAAACTATAACAAATAACAAATGTGTTTGTGGTATATAAAATTGAAATGATATAAAAAAGGCTTTAAAAGAAGTACATAAAAACAGTAAAAAAAAAATATAAAAACAGAAAAAAAACTTTAGATTTATGTTGCAATTTTTGGCGAAAAATAATAATGTTATCAGATATTTTTATTCTTGCAATTCAACACATAGTTTTTGTAATGGAAAATTGAGAATATTGTGGCTTTTCATTTATTTGAAGCAAAAAAAAATAAAAATTAAAATATTTTTTTTAATTCTCTTATTATGGTTTAAAATGCTTTAAAAGGGTCATTGCATTTTTTTTGTAGGATATATGCAAAGATAATAAATAAGTGTATATGTGTATGCTTGCTTGTAATATGTTTTAGAGTAAAATGATTTAGAGCAACACAAAAGAAAGGATTTAATTTATGACTAAATTTTATACAAAAAGATGAATTTTTTGTATTGATTTTCACAAGGTTCTTAATAATTTTATTACATTTTTTTTAATTATTGAAATAAATACATGAAATCTAAAATTAGATTAGGGATAGTATTGAAGTAGATTATTTAAATAATGACACATTTCATGAAGTTATTAATAAAGTAGATTTTGAGAAGTAAAGTAGCATTTACAGATTTTTTAAGTAACACTAATATTGAATAATAATTTATAAATATGGTTATTCGATGTAATCAAGAATGTTAATTAATATGAAAATTTTATAAGCAACAATTTTTAGATTTCAGGCACAATTTTTAGATTTCAATTAAGAAAATTAATCATGCATATTAGCTGTTACTATCTTTTTCGGCAACATATAAAAATCATTGCAATAAAATAAAATCTATAGTTCGGAAACTCGCTATTTTGACGATGATAAATTGCAGCTTTATTCGTTAAATGTTCTTGAGATCTCATGATAGCTGCCACTCCAAAAGTTATTTGATCATATCTCAAAAATCATTCAGAGCATAGTTTTAAAAATTTTCATAAGCAAATATATTGTTGAGGCTGTTATGTTTTAAAAAAGTTATTGAAATTCCTCGACTGCATGTGGTAGCTGCCATTCAACTTCATAAGGTGTTATAATATACGTAGCTATAAAGCTATGAAGTGTTAAAGAAACGGATTTGGTGAAGTGGTCAACATTTTCAATAAATCTCCTTTAGATTGTCTAGGTTTATATGATAACTACCATTTTATATAAAAGCAGGAGTTTCTACGAAATTGTATGTCAACTGTCTTCGACATTTAAAATCATTTATTCGTACGCGTATCACGATCAACTATATCTGTTCTTGTTTTAATTAAAATTAAAATATATATTAGAATGCATAAAGATTTTAGAGTGATAGAATCTAATGCATGAAGTAAATGTATTGAACATTTAATGCAAAACATTTAAAGGATTGCAGAAGTGTTGGTGTGTTGTGAAAACAATTTTGCCCAACTTAAATATTATATTGCATTCAAATCCATGATGGTATAACAAAAAAAATATGAAATGTGTAACAATTAGCTAAACAAATAAATTTTAATTTCAATATGAGTATATAGATCTATATAAAAATGAATAAATATTTGTACTCAATTTATTTGCCATATAGAATGTCTAGGTCATGCAAAAATATAACTACATAGCTAAACAGAATTTTAACTAATTTTATAATAAAATTTTTTTAGCATTACAAAGCGGCTTCAACTGTTCATCAAAAGACCCATTATTTATCAATAATCATATAAACAATTTAATATATTTTTTATTAATAATTTCTATATTACTTAAATAATATGTTTTTAATATGTAAATTACTTTAAGACACGCTTGAAAGATTATTACAAGTGTTTAAAACTATTTTGCATTTAATTTTAATGTTGTAACATTTTTAGCATGGTAATATAAAATATCGGCAATTTGTTTCAATAAATTTCAAAGGATTTCTGCCGCACACTACAATTTGAATTTTTTAAAACAAAATCAATTGCAATATCTAAACAATCATTAAAAACTCCACACTATTTGAGAAAAAAATGCGAATCTTTTAGAACGAAAAAATATTTTAAAAAAATTCTAGTTTTTCATTGTTTTTTGAAGCTTTGAAAAAAATAAATTAGAAATTTTTTTTTTAAATATTCTTATCGCGATTTTATTTTTCTAATTAAAATTAAATTATGAAACAAGTGAAAAAACAATTAAAAAATATTTCATTTCGCCGCCTTTTCGTTTCTTTGATGATTTTGACGAATAGAAAATGTGCATACAACAGTAAAGCTTAGCAAAGCAAAGTTTAAAAAATGCAATTTTTATATGTCATGTTAATAGCATATAAATCGACTGACTGACTCGAGAATTTTAATCAGTTTTTTTTTTTTGTAATAACAGAAATCGTGAGCGCCAAAGTGAGGATGGATAAGTGGGCCTCATTCTTTTCATCGGTTTCATACAAAAAACAACTTTTTGTTATGAAACAACTTTTGTTATAAATTGCATACCTGTTTTCATGCTTACTTCGACTGACATAACATTGCATTTCTCTAATAAAAACTTAATAAAAAACTTTGGTCTGTTCTCAATCGTTTAGTATAATCATTACGTTTGTATATTCGGCAATAGAAAATTGCAATAACATTCAAACGCATTGAAATCACAATAGAACCAATTATATTTTAAGTTGATCTTTATACATCATTAGCCAATATTTTGCGAATAATTCAAAAGTACAAAGGTACTCGAATGAATTATACTGTATTGCAATTTTTAAATTTTGAATTTGAAATAATTTGGCAAAGTCCCGCAGCCCATATAACGAAATATTTTTCGAGCATTCTAATGGTTCCTATATCATTTAAAAAAAAAATTGTTCATAAAATTTTTTCTATGAAAAAAATTATTATTTCACTGCCTACACTTTATGTGTACGAAGATAATAATCAGGGTAATTTTTTTTTCTCTATTTATTTTTCTTTGACTTTAAAATTAAATTTTTAATTACCAAAATTATTAAAATTATGGAAATTAGATAAAATTCACATAAAATGAAATATTTTTTCAAAATTCATTGTTTATTTTGAGTGCTTTTTAACAATTTTATAATTATAATAATTCATGGGCATTAATTATGTAGAACGATGTTTGTTGTGTCTTTGGGGCAAGATATGTATAACTTTTCTCGTAAAAACTGTTATCGCAAAATAAAATAAAATTTTATGGAAAATTTTTTAATTAATTTTTCGTTATACTTTTTTTTCTTTTCATTCCTTTTTAAATTTTATTTGGTTTATTATCGCAGTTTAAGGACTTTTTCGTATTTTAATTATTAATATAGGCCTATATTATAATAAGTGTTTAATGAGTAGAGTAAAAAATAAAGAATTGAAAAACTTAAAAATAAATTTTTATTTAAAGCAGAGTACCGCACCAGTTTTGTTGAAATTTTTAATATATAGATAGAAAACTGCTTATGAGAATAGATTAAATAATAATTTCAGTAAAAAACACTACATATTCCTTGTCATTATAACGACGTCAATTAATATATAGATTAAAATAACAATTATCAACACTCTATAATAAGTATAAATTGATTTTTATTAAATTTTCCCAAAAATTTCAAACGCTCAGAGTGCTAACACTGACAAACCTATGAGGCAATTGAGAAGATCAGTAATTTCAAATAAATTTTTCTCTGTGACAGATTCTTGAGTGAATTAAATTGGTCTTTAATCATTTGTTATAGTCATAAACATGTAAGGTAATTTTTAAAAGTTAGCTTACAATTTCAAAATTCCTATAGAATAGAAGTATATAAATTCCTATAGAATAGGCTATTCAAAAAAAAATCATTCTTCAGCGTTGCAAATTAGCAATTAAAGTCCTAATGAAATATTCAACAAGTTCAAATAGGGAACTATTCCAATAAGTAAATTGCCGTCGTAAATAGTGTTTTCGCTATGATTCCGTATAAAATAACCTTGTTATATTTTATGTATAGACTATTTACATGAAATCCAATTAACTGTTTGAGTACTTGCTTTCAAATTTTAAGAAAATATTTCCATTATTAATTAATTAAGTAATTCAAATTCAAAAAAGTATTATGTACGATCTTATTTACTTATACTTTTAAAAATAAAATAATTGAATAATTTCGAAGAGATAAAATGTTAACAATTAAATTTTCATTTCGTTTTGAATCCAATTATTCAAATATTGCAGCAATAATTGTTAATAAATATTTTAATTTTATTTTTATATTTACTTACCGCACAAATAAAAATTTATTTTTCAAGTCATTATCAGGGAACACCGTCAAGTAACTTAGAAAAAAAAAACCATTAAAATCAACAGTAACTAAGTTAAAAATGGTTTTTTTTTATTATTATTGTAATTACGGATGCGTGCACCTTAAATAAAAAAATGAAAAGAACTTAAATTAAATTGCAGAAAAATAACTTGAAATTAATAAAGTGTACTTTTTCTACTAAGTAGCTATATTGAATATAATAAAGGTGTGCAACCACCTGAGAAATAATAACTATAACTGTTTGTTTGACGTGTAAAAGTTAATTAAATCATTTTCAGGTCATAACAAGTAAATTAATATGAAACGAAGTATTTGTGTGTGTGTTTGTTCTCATTATTATAATGTCCCACGATATAGGACAAGCTATTAAAATGTTACATTTTAACTGCTCTCAAGGAATTTTTCTGAGACATTTTTAATTTTAATTATGGGAATGCAAATTGTTCATTATGGCGAAGAATGTTAATATTTTTTTCCGGAAAATAATTTGGTTGTAATCGAAGCATCTACAAATAAATAATATTATGTACTCTAACATATTTTAGGGTTTTTGTTTTTTATTAGAAAATTGTTTAAGATTCATAAAAATTATCTTTGATAAAAAACTAATGTTGAATTCCGTGTGAAAAGTTACTATGGCACAGCCATAGTAACTTTTGAATATTACAAAATTTTTGAATTTTCAATAGGAATATTTTGACAAATAAAAACCTCTAAGGTTTTCTAAATAGAAATTGTGTCCAAAGAAGCATATCTGCATCTATACTGAATTGTGTATACTTATTTAAGGACACTTTGAATCTTGAGAATGAATTTCTTGTTCTTGTTGTTCATCTTGTTTTTGACTTTGATAACCACTCAATTTTATGTAAAGTTCAAACGCTTGAAAAATTTAAAAAAAAATCAACTGGAGCATCTTTAGAATAGAAGTATCTTATGTTTGCGTTGTATGTATTGCATGTATGTACTTATATTGGCATGTATTACTAGTGTATATAAATTTGTACCTTAAAATATTTTTCATATATCAAGCAACTTAATTAGCCGATGACAACTTACTGTTTTCAACTTGACAAAACAAATTAAATTAATAAGAGTCAGGAGGTAGATAATATTCGGATATTTCATATTTGGAAAACTTATGGCTACTTAATTTACTTAACATAAGGTTTCGTACTTGAAATACTCGGAATAAGAATATTTACTGTACATTTGTTCAGTGCTGAAGAAGTATACGATGAAACCAAGTTATTTACTCGACAAAGATTTTTATGTTAAACATTTGTAATTTTAATAGTGCTTGACCGATGAAATAATGAGAGACTTGCTTATTTATTTCAACTATATGTTGTATTTTGCGTTTCTTCTTGCTAATTTGAGCCTTTTGATGAGTTTAAAAACTAGGAAAATTGAAAGCTGAATTAATCGACACAAAAGCGTAGTAAAGGCAAGAAGTAATATTGTGCCATAATTTTTTTTAAGTGAAACTTTAGTGTAATTATTAAGTATAATTATATTAATTATTTAAGTATAAGTGTAACTTTGATTATGAATAACTTTACATAAGTGCCAAGTAAGCATAATAATGCAGTAAATTTCTACCATCAATTAATTAACCAATAATTTGGTATATTTTCCGAAATTTCTCTACAAACTCAAAATGTTGTATATCTTCTAACCTATTCAATCAACAAAGGGTATAGACTTACATTATTTACTTAAATTTCGAAATCTCTTCTTTTCGAAGTTTTTATTTTTCTTTCATAATTATTCAATAAAACGGCATAGACCTTTATTTACTGTTCTTACTAAAAAATGCTTTATTTATTTATTTCGTTATCACACGTATAAAATTTTCCCTTATATTAATTTTTCCCGAAAATTTATTGTTTGTACAATGCATCCGCTCATACTCTTTATCATGTAATGATTTTTAATTAATCAAAATTATAAAAAATACAAAACTATTTAACATTGGTTTTCCCTTTGATTTTTTCAAAGGATATATTTTAAGGATATAATATGTAAATATTAATTAAAATTTTTCTTGGTCTTTGCATATACAATTCAAAAAAAATAAATTTCATTATAAAAATTGTTATACTCTTTAAATAAATATTTGTACACAAACAATAGTTTTTTACGTACGTATATAAACTTTTAAATAAAGTAAACAATGAAAAACGTATGCTTTAAGTGATCCTTTTAATTGAATAATATAATCCTTAACGTTTTCCACATTTTTTATTCCCGCAAATGATGATTTTTGACTAATACTAATTCGCGAAATTTACACTGTACACTGAGATAACTCTGTATATAGAAATAGTATACAATTGGAATTATTTTTATTTAGTCTTCTTATCAATGCGCAAAGCAATCCTTATAAAAAATAATTTTGTTGAAATCAATTTTTTCAATCATAACATATCCTTTTTTTTATATAAAATATCCTTTGCAAGGAATAATTATTCCTGGCAAACTTATGTGTTGTATTTAATCGGATTAAAGGATGTTTAATGTTTTATCACAATAGGGGAAAAAGGACATCAAGGGGTTGTATATTATATAACAAATATTATTGTTGACTTTCACATATTAGGAAGTGAAATAAAAATAATTTTAGTTTTTTATTTTTTTTTTATTATTAAGTTTTTTATTTGAAAAGATTTTATGTATAGACGAGTGGGTCAATTTCAATTAGAAAATATTAAAAAATCAAAGATAAATTAAGGATTAAATAGTTAACAGCTAAATTACTGTGAGAAAAATAAACAAAATGTAAAAGAAATATGTAGTTGTATGGATCGGCTTTGATGAGAAGTATTTTGGTACAAAGCTTTATCATTGCAGGCTTTTGATTACCCTGATTTATAAAAAGAAAGTGAAAAATCAATGCATTTAAGAGCATGATGTTTATTGAACGTGTATTTTTTTGTTGATTGTAGATTGAAATGAAATTTTACTAGTATTTAATTTCAATTTTACTTAAGAATGCCAACAAATAATTCAATTTTGAATAATCATAACATCTTAATTTCTGCAGGTGTTATTTTCCCCCACTCTTTTTCTTTAAGACTGGGAAGATGCCAATCGTATATTGCCAAAAAAGTACAAAATAATATTGCAATTCTTAAAATTCGCATTGAAAATAACATTACCTGGGTGGTTACATATTCCTTAAACCTGGTTTTATTAAATAAATTTTTCTTTGAATTGTTTATTGCTAAATAAACTTCATTTCATTTTGTAACCAAATTAAAGATAATTATGCAGTCCTTTCATAATAGTAGAGAAGACTTAGGTATGTTCTCTTTTAAAATATAACAAGCTTTTATAAATTCTACATACGACGTTCTACTCAGCATTGCCACTCTTAAAAATTTTTCTGAAACAAATTTATTAAAAAAATCTGATGTGTTCAGCACACAACCGACTGCAATGTGTATTGTCCAGTTAAGTGAAATTGTTACAGAATACTATAAAAATGCCTGTTAAATACTTCTTTCCAATTTTTAGGGCATTAGTAAGCTTATAATTAACACACCTAGAAAAATGTAAATTTGGCTCTTAATAGAGTTTCGCTTCGTGCTACCCGAATTCCCTGAAATGCTCGCCAGTTAGTTTGGGTAACAACCAGAACTCAAATATCAAATTTCAAGAAAGTACATCAATTCGTTTCACAGATCATTTTTCGAGCCCTGATCTTTCCAAAAAATTTATATACTAATTGTTTTAGTACGAAGAATTGAAATATTAAATTTCAATGAAATCGGTTGATTATTTCTCTTTATATGCGCAAATATCTTTATATAGTTGCTGACGCCTGATTTCTTCCAAAAGTTAGGAGGTTTCGCGGACGGTCGAGCGAAGCATATATATGAAATTTCAAGTAAATCGGTTGAATATTTTCTTCAAAATAGTCAAAAATGTAAAACAGGCCCTCTAAAAAGCGCAGTTCCCGAGGCCTGATATATCCCAAAAACCTATGCCATGGTCGAAAACAAACTTACATATAAAATTTCATCAAAATCGGTTCAGCCCAACTTGAGATACACGCGTGTACACACAGACCGACAGGTTACCAAAAATAGTTTATTTATACTTCCCTAACATGGAGAAGTGCGCTCCCACCGAAAACTCGATATGCAAAATTTGTTGCCATCACATAACCTACCTATTGTATACACAATACGGTCGGTAAAAATAACCAAGGTATCTAAAAGTTATTAAATTGATGTTATAGCTTCATTTGTAAAGAAAAAATTTTGTAAATTCTATTACAAATCGTTATTGTTTATATGCTTTTTTGACTTTTTACACCAATTCCGTTTTTGAAATTCAAATATTCTCAATTAATGCACTCCGAATTGTTCTAGACAAAAAATTCTTACTTAAAACCATTCTGAATTAAAATTTTTTTATTTTTATTCCCGAAGTCATATTTATACTATATTACTCGTATAAGAATTATAAGAAGGATCAAAGAAATTTTTAAAGGATTCCCAAAATCATGTGTGTCTATTTTACTACATTCAAAGCATGTACATATATATCTATTTTGTCATAAATTATCAAGGTGTACATACATCATAATTAATTTAGGCCATCATAATATTCATTAGGATGATGGTTTTCATAATAACACAGTCTAATTATAAGTAAAATAATGATAAAGTTAACATGAAATTTACTCAGGTACATAAAAATATTTTTCCAATAAAATTTTGTAACTTTCAAAATCGTCAGAATTTAAAATTTATTTCAGGTCATAAAAATTCAATTATAACAGGTAAAAAATTTTTTTAAAATTTGATGAAATTTTAACAGGTGTTTTGCTAAAATCCTTTATTCTAATATAATTACTGGATGTATTATGATTATTGAAGAATTCATGGTATACCTAAGTAATTTTGAAAAGAATTGTTGTTATAAAGAGGGTGACAAAAGACAATATTGCACAGTTTCAATTTGTCATCGGAGAGTGATAAACAGTAGCTTGAAAATTAAAAAAATTAATTTTAAAAAAATATATTATAATTATATATAAATTTTTCAATATTATAAAGAAAAATGTCTGCCAATAATAGTTTTAATGATTCAAGTGACAATGATTCAACATTATCGATATCATCGTCTAATAGTGACACTTTATCATGTAAAATAGAAATTTTATCAATTCGAATTCAATATAATGAAAATTTGCCTACATGGAAATCAGAAACGTATACATTTGGTTTCTTTCAATTAAATCACGAATTAGATGACAATACAGTTAGTTGGTATTCAGATAGAATTCGATCAGATATAACTATGGATATAGAAAAGGTGATTTTTATTTTACCACATCGTCATATTGTGACCGGAGATGATTCTATTTTTAAATTTAATGGAAACTGTTTTAATACAATTGATATTATATTTGGTCAAGAAATTACTTATTGGAGATATTCGGCACATAATATGGAATCAGGAGATATTTACGTCCAACGTGGTCAAACAATATTAGATATTGGTCATTGTCCATGTTGTATTGCTAAAAAATACAAAAGGATTGTAGAAATTTTAAAAAACCATTATGAATCAAAAAATATGATTAATAAATGATTAAAAATTAGCAAAAGATAGTGATTAATAATAGTAATAGAATATATTGTATAAAATATTTATAAGAATAAAATTTTTTAGTATATAGACATTTTTACATTATAAGCCGTATTAAATAATATAGACGAATTAAATAATAAATTTTAAAATTTTTTATGAATAAAGTTTTTCAAATATTTAAATTAAAATTTTTTGTCCATATTTTCAATGTATAAAATTAATATGGTTATTTTATAGAACTTATTTAACACTGGCCTAGTTCTGCATAGTGATAAGTATACAATTGAGGTCTGATTAGAATTTTACACAGATTTCGTAACACTTAAAAATTATTTGGTATGCATATAAAATCACTTGTAATGGTGTGGTCAAAATTCCGAACTGCATTTGTGAGCGAAAATTGGATGACATATTCTCTAAAATGTTTTTTCAGCTAGGAAATTTTTATTAACATAACGGTTATTATAATTTTATATTTTTTACGAAATTTATTTTAAAATTACAGTGTGATGAAACAGTAGAAAATTTAGAATTGAAAATGCAACCATTTACGCATATAAGACTTTAAGTCTTATATTGCGTATAGTTAAATTATGTTCCATGTTATGCAACAACTAAAATTATTCGCGAAATTGTTTAATTTTAGTCAAAATATAGTTGCAACAAATATAATTAAATTCAATATATTTTTCTATATATGTATTGTGTACAGTTATAATGCTGCTGCAATGCTCTTATATATTAAACCTATGAGTAGATGTTTTTGTTCAAAAGTAAACTACAAGTAGTAACAGTGAAAGCATTTAAACGAAATTTGAAAATAATGATCTCATTATTGGTGTCATCTGAAATAATGGTTATTTCACAAAATAATTTCCTAAATAAATAACAAAATTAATTCGTATGTATGTATTTATATTTCGTATATAATATTAGTGCGGGCCTGCAAAAAAATCTGAAAATGTTATTGATAATTTAAAAAGTATCGATCACCTTAAATTGTGAAGGAATCTTTAAGGTACTTAGATTACAAGAAATTATACATTATTTTATAAAATATCATGTTTTTTTGAGACTACTGTTAATCAATGTTAAATATTTTTTGTTTGCAAAAACAAATTATAATAATTTTACAATAACATTAACATTATAAACATTATAATAAATTGCCAATTTTTCAATATTATAATATTATTTTCCTTAACAGTTAAGACAACATAATTCCACTATGTATTATAATACAATATTGGTTGGTTAGTTGATGTGGCCGATGCATCAGGTACTCCGCATCCTAATTAGCACAAATGTGCCGTTTTGCTATGACTAGCCTATGATCACTAGGCCGTCATTGAGTGCGCTATATGTGTCCTATCTAAGGCACTTATTATAAGTCAATTCTCTTGAGGAATCTATCTAAAACCCCGAAACAAATCTTCGATATCTCATGCGGCCCAATCACACATGCTCTGCCTCACATAACCAGTATATCCCGCCCAGAACCTTACGTTCGCAGAGAATGAAAAATGGTCTCCTTCTTGTCCATTTCCGGGCATCTGCATCACGTTGTCAGACATCGCCAGGAGTCCCTTCGATTTCCTGAGGTCATGTTTTGACTACATCTTTTTGATGTCCCGCTACAGAAATATCCATAGCTGAGCCAAACCTTGCGAGCTTATCCGCCCGTACGACTCCCGCCACGTTATGGTGGCCCGAAAACGAAGGAGTGAAACACTATGGCGGACGTATAACCCCATCACCAACAGCGATGATACCCTAAACAAGCTTAGTGACAGAATCGCGGAATAGCTGCGGTCACTATTGCGAAGTTACTATAGCCATAAAAGGGATGCAATATAATAAATAATTTTAAATTTTTTATACATAAATTTCAGGCATCCACCCATGAACATCTGCATTATACTAAATGGGTGATGCTACATTAGTAAAGTAATTGATGTCAATTCAAGCTGCAATAAATTTACAGTCATATACGATGCAAGCACAGGAAATAAGTTCCAAAATCCAAAACGTTGACGTTATGATGTAGATATTCACTTCTTATGGTAAATGTAGTTGAAAACAAGAAGTTGTTTTCTTCGTAAATTTTATGTTCATTAAATGTACATAATATATGGATGTGTGTTTATATGTATGTTAATGAAAATTTAATATCGAATAAATCGAATTAAGTGAATTCACATGTACAAATAATTTGTATTGCAGTTCATTTTAACGTCAGGTTGAAATTTATAATAAAAACATTACTATTTAAAAGTAAAAAGAACAAAAAAAAATAAAAAAAAAATAATAATTTTTAATTTTATTTTTCTCTTATCAATAGGTAGCGCTGCTGTTCCTTTTTCTATATACATATATATACATACCTTTGAGTCTTTGACATACACTGACTTTTTATAGTTAAACAACAACATAACAGAATTAAAGAAAAAATCTTTAGTTTTAACATAATTCGGATAAGTTTTTACTCTCTTTTTCGTTGTTGACGTAAATTTAAGATGCTTTTAATATTTTGTGGATTTTATTTTGTTTTTCTTATACTTGGTCGATTTTTTGCTTCTTGCTTTCAAGTCATTTGTATATTGATATTAAGAAAGTATACACATGTATGTTTGTGTGCATATTTTACATATTGAGCATTATAAGGTCTCTATTGTGTGATTAAATAAAAAAATATTTTATTTTTTTCTGTTTTATGGTAAAAAATTTTTCTTTTTTCTCTGCTTACATTAAAACAAGACAACATTATAAAAATGAAATTGAAAAGAAACGCACGCTTTTTCTTAAGAATTAAGACATCAAAATATCAGAAAAACATACATATATATTAGGAATTAAACTATCTGTATGATGGCATGGCACAATATGCTATTCCATTATAAATATTACTTATATGTACATTGTTTATGAAAAAAAAATACAGTCGATTGTTGCAATTTAAGGGATCATAGGTGTACATATATGTTTTCTTTTATAATGGCAGATATAGGAAGAAGCAAAAGAACAAACGAAAACAAAATAAATTAGAAGAAGAACACAAGAGTCCTGAGGTCTGTCCATGATGTATGTATATTTTTGGGTATTTCAATTCATTGAAAGTATGAATAAGTCTGTTTGCTAATTTTTTTTTTATTGAAAAAAAAAACAAGAAAAGCAAAACAGTGGTTTTTAGATTTATTCTCCTTCGTATTCAATTGAAATAAAAGTCCAAATAGTATTTTCTATATAACGTTTTATTTATTTGGAATATGAAAACAAAAGGCTTTTAGGGTCCCGGGACTCAGGTGTTATGCATTTATATATGAAACAATTTTTGTATTATTAGTTGCTAGATTTAAGCACAGCCCTTCACTTTAATCATACTTTCTTTATTTCAACATTTAAAAACTAATGTTTATTGTAGCATTGCACTATAGCCGTAGATATGAAATTTTTTCAATTTTTTGTAGGGAGTTGACTTGGGAGATAAATTGGCAATTTTTATTAAAAATGACTACGTTTGCAAAGCTATATAAGACTTAGAGCAAAAATTAACATAAAGTGTTTTGACAATACATATTCCCTTGTATGATCTTTGATATTGAATATATACAATTTACATACGAGGAGTAAGTAATTATGTATCCGAATTTATTTGTAATTATATTAAATGTAGGTTTGATAAATAATAAATGTGAATTGATAAATAAAAATTATTAAATTTTAGATTACAAAAGCGCTGCTCGTGTGTAACGTTAAAATGTTAAAAAAAAAAAAACAAAACTAATTTATTTAACATCATAATATTCAGGAGGGAGGAACCTGAGAGACAGAAAACTTAGATATTTTATACAATGCGAATTCAAAAATTATAATTACGAAATGGTAGTTCATTATGCATTTATAATTTCATCCAATTATCTACCACTGCGGACTCTGGTGTCACTTTCCAATTAGTATAAGATAACAAAAAATTTAAAATGACTAATAATATTTGGATTTTCACAAAATTTTTAACAGTTTAGGAAAATTATATCTATAAACTTCAAAATTTCTAAAGAGAAAGCCAAGCTTTTTGTGAAATTCGCAATAAAACCTTGATAAAATTATCATCAATATTCGAAAGTAGAATATGAAATTTTACATAGGTTGAAATATCCTAAATTGATCTTCATGTAATTCCAAAAGAAAATAACTCAATTACACTTAATGAACTTTAAAAATTGTTACCTTTAGTATATAAAATTAAATCTTCTGCTTATATTTAAAAACAAAATTAAAATTGAAGCAACGAACTAATCGCATATTTTTACTAAGAGCGAGAACATACAATTACGTGTATCTTAAGTATTAACGTCGATTAAATTTGAAAAAACAAAATTTTAACAAGATTATTAACTCAATAAATAGCAGTTAGTAAGAATATAATAAAAAGAAAAATTTTTATCTTCTTGGAAGCTGTTTTCAATATTTTGTTATTGAGGAAAATGCTCATTAATTTGCATATTATATGCACTCTAATATATGGTACTCCAACGTTTACACGAAAATCTTTTTTCGTATATACACATACTTTTATTGAGCCATCAACTGCAACTCAAAATAATTCAAAAGAAAAGGCACAAAGAAGAATAGCAATAACTAAAGGTGAATATATTTGAAGGTTTTTGTTTTCTTTGTTTCTTGCTACCTTAATGGGAAATAATGATGAAAAAATTCAGAATAAGCGAACAAAAACTTATGAAAATCAAAAGAAAAAATTAGAGAAAAATTATACGATCGTGGTTATCACTTGAAGATTTCAAGGGCATAAACCTTGTATATAATTTTCTTTTATTTTCGCTTGAGTTTAATATTATATAAATATGTCCGCTTTAATATTGAATTTGCACTAAGAGTTATCTATATATTTGGATATGTCTTTAGAATTATTAAAAGATGTGTATTTTTGGAAGCAATAACAGAGTTGTACTCGAGTGAAGGCTTATGTTTATGGTAATGTTTAATATCCTTTTTTGTGTGTATTAAAATATTTAACAAAAATTGCCAGCTTCGGCTTATTTAAGCATAGAAATTGAAACATACCAAATAAGTAGATATAAAAATGTTAAGTAATGTGTAGAAAACTCTCAAAGATACAAAGATTATTTAAATATTGCATAAAATTTTGCTTTTAACTTATAAATCACTAGGACAATTTATTTTCCATCTGCTCATCGAAAAAATTTATAGAACGAAATTTCGCACATGATTACTTCACACTTATGAATCAACTTGCCTCACCTTTAAATTTTTTACCCGACTCTGTCAAATATCTCAAATTATTTATAAATATTATATAGGTAAATATGAATATATTGTAAACTTTTGTTTAAAAAATTTTCCAAATAGAAATAAAGAAGATAAGCGCCTTTATGAAGAATGCTTTAATTGAATGCCAAACTAATGGACGATGTTTATTGCTAGCCAATTGATAAACAATTCACCACACGACACTTTAGCTCATAACATTTTCGAGAATTGGATGTTGAATTGAATTTCTTGTGTTTTGTATAAATTTCATATAAATTTTCTTTTTTTTTTTCATATATATGGTCACTTTTCACGATTTGTTAAGTTTAAACAGTAAAACGATTATAACAATATAAGGAATAAATTTAAAAAAATAAAATGAAAAATACTTAGAATAAAAATAATAAGGAAAATTTAAAACAAAAGAAGTTAATTTCTTGTAGAAATGTAATAAAAATAACAAAGAGTTTTAAAGGTGAATTTCGGAAGATGCACAAATACATTTAAAATATTTTCTTTAAATACTCACAATTCTGGCAGTATGAAAATAACAGAATCATTTTGATTTGAATTGGATTTATAGAAAGCCTATAGGCAGCTATATTATGTGTGAACATTTGAATTAAATTCGATAAAAGTGATCTGAGAGTTAGACCTGCAGTAGTTTTTGCCTTAAAATTATCTGAAAATTAAATGGCAATTTATAATTCCTTAAATTTCCTCAAAATCATCATGAAATCAAATCCATGAATAGAATTTGATGTGTAAACCTCTGACGTACACCAACAGTATTATTTAAAATGTGAAGACAAAACTCAAGGATTTAATTTAAATTTACAATACTCACAAATATATTAAATCTTTTTTAACCATATTTACATCAACATATTGTTAAAAAAAGAACACATAATACGAAATAAATAAAATAAATTGAAATAAAACCTATATCTATGTATGTACAATCTTGATTGGCTTTTTATTCACTAATAGGATGGGAATTGGATTGAATTGTAATGTTTGTAAAATTATTTTTGAGATAAAAAAAAGGAACATTTTATTTCTCTTGGTCTGTTTTTTATTTTTATTAATAATTTTATTTAATTTTTTTTATTATGTTATATAACTCATATGTATACATACACAGGTGAATGTAAAGCGTATTCCGATTTATGAATTCAATGAAAAAATAATAATATACAAGCCCCATTATTTTTTATTTGGATTCAATCACACATTTGTGACGGAGTCAAAATAACAAAATAAAAAAAAAATTTAAATACAGACAAAAATTCAAATTGAATGGAATACTCCTAGCTGACAAAATATACATACATATCTGTGTATGTATGTTAATTTCAAAATATATAAAATATATAATAATAATGAGAAGAACATTCAATATTCTATGTCATGTAATAATGATCAGAACAAAAGATGACATATATTTATATACATATACATATATACATTATAAAAGCACATAAATTTGTTGTGCATTATTCAATATAATATGTACATAAGCAAATACATATTTACATCCAAACCCCTTGTGGTAAGTTGATATTTTATATAAAAATGGTTTATTTACCACAATAGCTACGACATGTTATTTAATAACAAATAAAATAAAATGCATTCATGAAAAAAATTAAAAAAAAAATATTGGAAAAATAAAGGTAAAAATATTCTGACACACAAATTGATTAAAAAAATAAAATATTTCATTATTTTTTCAGTATATCAACTCACCACACCCCTACCTGAAATCGACACAAACGATTTCTTTACTCTTCTTCTTTTCAAACATGCAATCATACGTACGTTACGTATACGTAAAAGAGGAAATAATCAAATTTTAACACATAGATACGCTCACATGATATGGAAATGATTCAATTATAATTTTATTTTTATTCATTTTTATATTATATGCTAAAAAGAATCTCGTTCGTTTACAAGAATAATAGCATAAGTCAAAAAATCGAAATTCCTGACTCTGACATAAATATTTTACGCATTTGAGAAATTTTGAATCTCACCGATTTTCCCGAAAAATTTCATATTGCTCTCTTTAAAAAGAGTAGAAAAGGACAATGGTGGTTTTGTAAATTTGTTTTATTTAAATTTTGTTGCCACTTAAGTGGAATATGTAAAGTTGGCGATTATTTTGTTATCGCGCATAATGTCACAATAAAAATTATTGAAAATTACTTCTAGAAATGTAAAATAAAAATATTTGTTACAATTTTTGAAATATAAGCGTTTTCACTATGCATTAGTGAAAACGCTTTTATTTCAAAAACGTTTTCATTAAAGACATTATTTAATTGATTAATTTTTCAAACTCTTGCAGAAACAAATTTTTCTTGACTTGCGTCGTTTCTTTTTCTAGTGTACAAATTATATATTTTTGTTATTTTGAAAATTCTAGGTATTTTTTTTTTTGTTTTTTCAATATAAAATGATTGAGATAATTGGAAAACTCAAATAAAAAAATGATGGAAAACAAATTGTAATAAAAAAAAATTCAATTAAATTTTAATAAAATGGAAATTGGTTTTTTTTTCGAAAATTTATATTAAATCAACAGAGATAACGTCACAATATTCACAATTTAAATAGTTTATTTTTTGCAGTTCGCCTTTTCAATTCTTTATATTAGGATGCACAATACTTGTATGCATACTAGATCGAATCAGATTAATTGATTTTAATTGTTTAAAATATGACGTTTTTCTTCTTTTTTTGAATTCATAACCGCAAGTTGTTTTTAATTAGAATTGATATTTATAAGTTTTTTAATTAATTTCTTTTATAAAAATTTTAAATAAGTTTTTATTTTATTTTTCCATTGTATGCATATTTTGCAATAAAATACAACATTTATAATAGTATACAACCCAGTAAAATTACAGTTATCAGTAATTTTTAATATTTAACAGTTGGTTTTACAAAAATTACATTACATTATAGTTCATACATACATTACTTTGTCTTGTTCTTTAGATTTGTAATTATCCTGAGTATATTTAATTAATATTTTTCCTTATACGAGTATAAAATTTTTAAACTTATACTACATTATTTTTTTTACCAAAATATTCTAATCCTTGACTAAAGGTTTAAACATTAACGTAACTAAAGAACAATGAATTTTCAAAAACCGGAAAAAATCAAAACCCAGTATTTTAATTGTTTAAATTATTAAAATTAACCTTGTTTAGTTCAAGTAATGTAAGCTAAGATTGACAATTTTCAAAAAAATAACTAATTTTTTAGGTATTTTTATGATTTATTTAAATATTGTGGAACTCGATCAAGTAATTGTAAATAAGATAATCTAAGATCCTCAATTTCAAGACAAATAGCTGACAAAACAGACATATTCTACTACATTATATAGTTATAGGCAATTATTATTGTATATGCTGTAGTCAAAAATATTACATTCTGCATGACAGTCATCTATAATTTAACATAAATTCAAAGAGAATAATCAAAAAAAGGTTGATTTTAAAAATCCGAGTTTTTAAAAAGAAAAATTTATAATTCTTAACACTGGGAGTTTTTTACATTTTTTCAAATAATTGCAATAAGAATCAATTCACCAGCTACTATTCCCGCGTTTCTACAACATCAAAATCAGTTTCATGAAGTAACCTTTTCCTTTCTAATTTTCTTACATTTCTCATTACGTATAGGTTTAAAACAAACACATTTATATAATAATTAATTTTTATACAAATTCGTAAAACAAAAGTTAAAACATTTAAAACTCTTGTAATACACACGATATGCTATTCAATTTTTATCTTATTTCTCACAATACACAATCAAAATTACATTCCCATATAAAAAAAATGGTCAACCCCGATTATAAAATTCTAATGAAGAAAGCGTGTACCTATAACTGAAATCAGTAAAATATTAAATTATAACGATTGTGTCATTAAAATGATGTCATTATTAACATTTATTTTTTTAATTCATATACAAAACGAATGAAAATTGTTATCATCACTAATAATCACATCTTCATTGCCATTATTATAATCAGCGTAACGCTTATACATACATATGTATGTAAGTATATACATTTATACTATTAAGCAATTTAGATTAGAAATATGAGATTTTGAATAAAATATAAGTGTAAAATAAGAAAAAAAAAACGAAACTGTTGGAAAGACCCCAGACGTAATTCGTTAAAAATAAGTTAAAAAGTGACGAAAAAAAAAAAAATATATTATAGAACACTAAAATAACCGTAATCTTTTTACACACTTAATTACCTCGCCAAATGGCTTCTTGATGGATTTTTTACAACTCATCATCACATCAACGCATATAGCGATAACTGTAATAATTCTCTTGGTAATATCTCTTTCCTCTTTTCTCCAACTTAACGATTTATTACGATAGTATATTTTAATACTTTTACTCCCCCAATTTTGATTTCAATTTTTTTTTTTTTTCTTCACCCTCTTTATACTTTTTGTTTTACTGTAGGAAGAACATTACTGTAATCTATAATAATTTTTCAGGATAAAATTTCAAATCCTGTTAAGAAAAATAAAAATTCTAACTTTACCTTGTATAAATAGTTTTTATTTACGTTTAAAATAGAAGAAAAAAAAATGACTACCAATATATAGAAAAGATTCATGTTAAAGTTGAAGCTCAAAAAGTTATTTTAACCTTGTATATTCGAAAAACACATCACACTGGTGTACTCTCTTCTTACGTTTATGGTTTTCGTTTGAAATGCGAAAACTGAATTGTTTAAGTAACTCTAAACTTCAATAACTAGTAATATTTAAGAAATCTCTTAAAGAAAATCCGCGCTAAAAACAAAATTTTCCATAAAAAAAATATAGGCTGCTACTTACATAACCCTCTTAAAATTACAAATTTCTGGACAATTTTCCACTTAACATTGGTTTCGGCTGTATGTCTTTTAAGAAATTATGCACTAAAAATACAGTTTGCATAAATCCAGGCTGACATTTAACTATTCGACTTCTTACTAAATTATATTATTTGAGGAATAATCGAAGTCCTGTATCAAAAATGGTACAATTATTGGAAAAATAAATTCAAAATAAAATTTTTTTAAATAATTTGTGTTTAATAATAAATCACTGTGCCGACATATAGATTTTGCAAAAATATTTTCCAAAATATATTTAATCGTAAGGATTCATAGAATTTATTATTGAGATATTTGCTTTACTCATTACCGACCACATTGTGTATACAATAGGTAGGTTATGTGATGGCAACAAATTTTGCATATCGGGTTTTTGGTGGGCACTTCTCCGTGGTAGGGAAACGTAAATAAACTATTTTTAGCAAGCTGTCAGTCTGTCGATCTGTCAGACCGTTGGTCTGTCTGTCTGTGTGTGCACGATTCGCAAGTTCGGCTGAACCGATTTTGATGAAATTTTATATGTAAATTTATTTCGACTATGTCTCGAATTGATCAACTTTTGGAAAATATTCAACAGATTTACTTGAAATTTCATATATAAGCTTCGCTCGACCGTCCGCGAAACCTCCTAACTTTTGGGAGAAATGAGGCGTATAAAGAAGAAATAATCAACCAATTTCATTGAAATTTAATATTTAAATTCGAGGTATTTAAACAATGAACATATAATTTTTTTGGAAAATCAGGGCTCGGAAACTGATCTGAAGGCGATTTTACATTTTTTACCATATCTACGAAACGAATTAACGAAATTTCTTGAAATTTGATATTCGAGTTCTGGTTGTTACCGAAACTTACTGGCGAGCCTTTCAGGGAATTCGGGTAGCACAAAGCGAAACTCTACTAAGGGCCGAATTTGCATTTTTCTAGGTATGTTAACTATAAGCTACTATAGTTTTTATAATATTCTGTAACTTTTTCACATAACTAGACAATACACATCGGTTATGTGCTGACCACATCAGATTTTTTTTGTTTATTTATTACATACACATGTTAACATGTACATATTTGGTAATATATTTTATACACTTAAGAGTCGCTATAATTTTAACAATATAATTCTGAAGTATAGTGGGAGAGTTAACAGAGTAACAGAGTTAATGACGTGTTAAGTTTAATTATTTTACCTTGATAATAATGGGGAATCATATAAACTGTACTACTAAAGAGATATGTACTAATGTGTATAACATTAAAATTATATTGAAGAACAAACACATACATATACGCGTACATATTTATAATAATTACGAACTTATGTACGGTTTTGAAATGGTAATTAAAAGAGAGAAAACAAAAAAACGGTGAACTTTACATCGTTTATGATGGTGTGAAATATCTTTTGTTTTCGGTTAATTTTATGAGTTAAATTTTACAGTTTAATTAAGAGGAAAAGAGAACGATATGGAATAAAGATAAAATTTTGAACATACAATGAAAAATATTTTGGTAATTAGAGGTAATCATGCAACAAAAATTTGCTGTTCTTTACTTTTCATCACTACCATTTAATAATTTTATATTTATATTAGCAAATATAATCTGAGCTATATAATAACTTTTAATAATTATGAATTCATTTTATATTGTGAATTCATTTTAATTGGAATCAGCGAATGTTAAATAAAGTTAAAAAGAATAAAAAGAAAAGTGCTTTTTAATTAAAATGTAATAAAATATAAAGTGATTAAAAAAATTATTAAAAGTAATGATAAATTTTAATTTTATGATTTTCTTTCAAATAGAAACTGTGAAATAACTGTTAAGAATTTTCAATGAATATTTGAGAATCAATTGTGAATGAACACTGTTTTTATTTTAATATTTAATTTTATTGCAATGATTAGAGCGGCGGCTTGTGTCTTAATAGTGTTCTCAAAGCAAGATGATAAAATCCCGCCCTCCAAATAAAGAAAAAGGCATTCTCTTTTTGTTGCCATTCTCCTCAAGTATTTTATTGCCATTATTCCCAAGGACTTCAATATTAGCGTTTTCTAGAACTTATATAAAATAATCGAAATTAAATCATCAGGCAGATCAGAGATTTATTTTCGATTTATCAAAATGTACCATAATTTTCTCATAACACACTATCCAGCAACCAATTTTTTATTTTATCTCGAGAATAAAGATATTTTAGAGAAAAATTCCAGTATAGTTATACTTTTCACAATTCCACTGAAAAATTTTTCAAAAATTAAGAAATATTTAAAGCTCGTGTAGACTTTAGTGAAATGTGATAGATTAAATAAGGTAAATGCACGTTCAAATGCAAAATATGTCATATTGGTAATATATGAAAAATCAGAATGGAAAGTATAAAATCCATTTCCTTAAATGTTTTTTATATTACGAAAGAGTTTTGCTTAAAAACACTTCCACTTTATATTTAGAACCTATCATTTTTAGCACTTTTCCAAAAAATTTTTGAGAAAAGTGCTTATTAGTTTCACTCTGTCCGTCCGTCCATCCTTTTGTCCGTGTGTCTGTTTACAAAACTTCTACACCCTTGAAGATGGAAAGCTGAAATTTGATATGTACATAGATCTTTACTAGAAACTAATTTTCGTAGAGCAAAATTTTTACCATCTCCCCCCCCTTTAAAAGTTATACCCCCCAAAACCCACAAAATGGCCTTTTTTAACTATTTGTTGCAATGAAACCTCGAGCATTTTTCAAATTTTGCAAACGCAGAAAGGCAGTGGCTTGCTTCTTCTATCGTGGCATAATATAGTTAAACTATAAAATAACAAAATTGCCAATAACAATTAAAATTTACAGTTACATAAAATCCGTTTTTTTCAAATTTCTTATGTCGTTTTTCTTCTAGACCCCATGTTGTAGGAGCCTGAAATTTTAGCAGCTTTTAGATACTAATAAATAGTTTGTTTCGTTAGGAGAAAATTTCCACCCCCTCTCAAGTTATCGCCTCTTGAAATTTGTAAAATTTGAATTTTTGACGCTTTATATTTTGGAAACCGCAGGCTTTTTCAAATTTCTATAAACGCAAAAAGCTAACGGTGAATTCCATGACATTAAAAAATATAATTATTTTTTTTAACCCACACAATTAACCCTTAAAATCGGGCATTATGTTAACCCCACTTTATATTAATTTTTGCTTTACTACTTTTGCTTTCAAAGACTGCATAAATCGTTCATCCTAAATATATGCAATCCTAGAAATAGTTTTGTATATGAATGGAAATAATTTTAATAGTGTAGGTATTAGGAATACATAGACTGTATTTAAAAGCAGAATTTTCATTTGTTGAGGGGAAAAGTGCTACAATACAAACCATTGGTTTGACCAAACTTTATTTGTTTTTTCATTTAATTTTTTTATTTGTATGATTTTAATTAATTAATTTGACGAGGTTAATTCATAATGTACGCAATTTTAAGAAGAGAAATAAGGCAGGCAAGGGCCAAATTGTGGCAGGATTTTGCGAATAGCATTGGACATGATGATGTTAATTATTGGAGCAGAGCTTTGTATATTTTGGGTCCTAAAAATTCGGCAACACTTGCCATAAGACATGATCCTGTGGATCCTCTGGGTATTGACTCTAAAAGCAATACAGATTTCCTGGATTAGCAGAGAAATCAATGCAGCAAGATGCCTGGTTTAGCAGAGACTTTTGACCAGTTCAATGAGGAAATAACATTAGGTGAATTTGAAAATGTTCTGCATAACTATAGGGGAACTACACCGGGTTTAGATGGAGTTACGTATGGTATGCTCCGACATACCACGAAAAACTTTAGAAACCGACTTGTTGCGTTATATAATGACGTTTATAATTCGGGTAACTTTTCACAGGTTTGGAAAGTTGCCGAGCTGATTCCCATCCCGAAAGGCTCGGGAAATCCTTACGATCCCCAAAATTATAGGTTTATATCCTTGCTGTCAACTTTGTCAAAAATTTTAGAAAAAATCATAGGCAACAGATTAAGCTACATTTTAGAAAGAAAATTATCGAGTAGAATACATGCTTATAGGCCCAATAGGAGTACAAGCACCCTCTTACACACTTTGGAACTTGAGCTCTCTATGGAATTACACATGGATGAGCACGTTACTGCAGTTTCGTGCGACATTGAAAGGGCATACGACAGGGTGTCTAAGCACATAATTTTGAAGCAGCTCATTGAGTGGGAAATTGGTCCCAAAACGACTAGGACTATTGTAAGCTTTTTAATAAATAGAAGGATCGTAATGAGAGTAAATGGTGTTCATTCGGGTTCTAAAAACCTTTTTAGAGGGATACCTAAGGGATCACCTCTATCTGTACATCTTTTCAATGTTTTTACAGCGTCGTTACCTAGGACCTTGCAGCAAGTCGGGGGTATTAAGGTCTTAATATATGCGAACAATGTGCTAATATATGCTGTTGGTAAGGATAACAAAATCGATGAAAGGCTACAGCGCGCATTGAATCTGTTAAAAGATTGGGGCGATTCACGTGCCGTTAGATTCCCGTTCGTAGTTGGAAAACTAACAACCTGTTGAAGCTAATTTTTCGAAATAGATTTGGCACTTCTTTGGAAGTGGCACCGCAGATTGCCAGAGGCTTACAAATCGGTAGAATTGGTTATGCAATCTCGATTTATGGTTTTTGTACTCAAACTCAAATATCTAGGATCCAGGTGCAATTAAATCAAGCTGTTCGGCTGGCTTTGGGCGCCTTGAGAACGACAAACGTTGATGCGTTACTGGTTGAGTCGGGTTTTCCGACCTTTACCAAAAGGAGAGATTTTTTATCTTGTAGGTTTGTTCATGATCAATATGGTGACAGGAGTAGACCTTTGAATAAGGTAGTCGCGGCGCTTTATAAAAATGATTTAGTGGTGCCCCATAAGTCCTCGCTAGCCACAGCTATACAATTATCTAAAAATGCGGGAATAATCTTCCAGAATTCTTTGCCAAACACTCACAATTTTAGGCCTTGGTCCTTTGATTCAATACAGAAACTTACCGATACGTCGATATTTCGTTTTTGCAAGTCTAGCACGAGCGCTCACACTTACAATCAGCACTTTTTGGCACTTATAGAATCGAATCCTAATTCATATAGGGTGTATACAGATGCTTCTAAAACTACGGAGGGGATAGCTGTAGTTGATGAACAAAAATCGTTAATAAAGAAAAATATGGCACCAAACGTTGAAATTTATAATGCGGAAATCGCTGCCTTGTAGGAGGCACAGTGTAGTGTAATGGGCTCGATCACGAATCATAAATAATATTCTTAGATAGTCTGTCTGCTCTGAATGCAATCAGGAATTTTAGAAATAGACAGCCAATCATTCGGACGATTCGTAATAGCCCGGTATACAAGATATGTAAAAGATTTGTAGAAACAAAAATTTGCAGATTGCGTCTGGGTCACACGCTGTTCACGAAGAAATGTCTATTTGATAACAATAGTGCGCCGACTTGTTCCTTTTTTGGCAATATTTTAAATGTTAAACATATTTTTATGGAATGCTTTGTTACTAGGGATTATTTGGAGTCCTGCTCCAAAGATTTCTGTGAAATTTTGCTTCCAATATGTGGAATTTGATTTAATTAATCTTAATACAAAGTATGTAAAGGTCATAATGCACAAATAAGTAAAATTAAAAATATTGAAATTGTAAACTAACATATTATTAAGTTAATAACATAAATATTAAGATAAATTAATTTTCTAAGTCCATAATGGCCCTGGCAGTCGAGGGTATTTATAATATTATTATAATGTATTATATAATGTTATATGAATAAATAAATAAATAAAAAAATTTTAATAGTGTGATAGGTATACATAAACTGTATTTAGAAGCAGAATTTTCACTTGTTGAAGGGAAAAGTGCTATAATACAAACCATTGGTTTGACCCAACTTTATTTAGTTAAAATTTTTGTATACATTTTAGAACATTATTCTGGTTTATTGGGATTCAACAATTATTCGTACAAACACTGTTAAAAAGCCATTAATCTAATTAGTTCATATTCATTTGCGGAAACCATATCTTTGCAAAAGATACTATTTAGATGTAAGAAAAGATAAACTACAAAATGGCATTTCAAATAAGATATTCAACAGTAGATATGCTAAAGTGTACATAATTAATTTTTTTTAATAAAGGCAAAGTGTGTTTATTAAATGTCAGACATTTTAATAAATGTGCACCTTTATAGCTGTTTATTTCGAAGTTCCAAGAAATATTAAAATTACAATTATTTGAATTACAATTAGATTTTTCAAAAATTTTATATAAAATATTTTAAAAATTTATTCGCTAATTAAATTATCATATAAAAATTTATCATATTGAGTGTTTGTAATTTAAAGATTCTACTGTAATAAATTTTTGCTAGCAAAAGTACAATATATTGCTGCAGATTTCAACAGCGCAGGCTTCATATATGATAAAATATTTTCATAAGTTCTCTGAAACTAATATTCTTTTAATTAGCTATATGAGCCATGAGTATAACACGGGGATACTCAGAGACAAGTATGTATTCTTAATCAATGAGAACGTTTAATATAATTGTAATTAAATTTTTTTAACTAAACCAATTCGGTTTTTCATATAAAAAATATTTATATATATGATAATGTGTCAAGAGTATATGATTCAGATTTGCATGCAAAAGTGCTTAAAACAGCAGCATTTTCTTTTTAAATAAACGCATAATTTAAAAATAAATTTATTTTTATTTTATACGCACATATTATTACTTTTATTTTTAAAGGAGAAAAAATAGAGTTGACCGTGTCAACTCCATGATACCCGTACGAATTTGTTATCCTATGTGCGAGTAAATATGTCGTAGCTGACTAAGATTTCAATAATTTCCAAGATTTGGAAACACATTGGCCACACTAATATATTGACTTGTATGAAATTTCAATACCACAGCTTTAGTAGTTTCTGAGATAATAAATCACGTATGAAAATTTGGTGAACTTAGCTCAATTAGTTTTTGACTTATCACTGGGACGGACTGATGAACGGACATACGGGCAGACAAAGCTAAATTAACTCAGAATTCGCCGCTGATCATGCATACATATACTTGAATCTTTATCTCAGACCATTATTTCTTAGCTTTACAAACGGTAAGGCAAATTTAGTATACCCTTCGAACATACGTTCGTAAAATTGTGACATTTTATTAAAAAGCATTTTTAATAAAATATCACAATTTTCATTGAAATTTCAAAATTATAAAATAAAATAAAATTCAATTATTTTCATTTTTCATTTTCCAAAGCCCTCAATAAAAAGCCCAAAATTATAAAATATCTATGAATAAATACTTAATATTTCATTGTTATAAATTTTTATAGTTATCAAATACATAATTTACTTTCCAAGTACGAAATTCTTTTATAATCTGGGAGATAACAGGGAAATATCGTGTTTATATGCTACATATTGAATTTTATACATAATATTCTTTATATGCTACCACCCGAATGACAGTGATTCAAGTAACTTTCATAAAAAACATCAAAAATATTTTTATCAGATTTTAGACCATTGAAACCAGCTTTTAAGAGTATCATTGCCGAGAAAATGGGTAAATTTCAAAAATCACAGCCTGACTTGGTGACGAATTTGTTCAAAAGTATATATACCTGCCACAGAATACCGACAGTTTATCATCAATTAACAGTTTATTGTCAATGACATAGAAAGTAGTTTTTATTAATCTTTGAGTTAAATATTGAAGAATTATTATACAAGATGTCAACTCTTTAATATGGAATATAGTCTTATTATTTTTTTTCAATTTAAGCTATGTTGAGTGCTTTATCTCTAGATACTCGGTCGCACTATATTGGTAATATTGGTACTTTTTGTTATTCTTGTTTATTAATTCGTTTTTTTTTATTAGCATTTTTCAAAAAATTTTTTGAAAAAAAGTGCTTATTAGTTTCACTCTGTCCGTCCGTCCGTCCGTCCGTGGACACTTTTTTTGTTTACAAAACTTCTACACCCTTGAAGATAGAAAGCTGAAATTTAAAACGTACATAGATCTTATCTCCCCCCCTATAGAAGTTATACCCCCCCAAAACCCTAAAAGTGCAGTGAAACCATAAGCATTTTTGAAATTTTGCAAACGCAGAAAGGCAGTGACTTGCTTCCCCTAGCGCGGTATACTACTGTTAAAATTTAGAAAAACAAAATGGGCGTTCAAATTTACCGTTATCTATAAGTCCGTTTTTTCCAAATTTTTGATATTGTTTTTCTTCTAGACCCCAGCCTGTAGAAGGTTGAAATTTTAGGGGCTTTTAGACACTAATAAATGCTTCATTTCGTTAGAATAAAATTTTTTCCATGTCCACCCCCTCTCAAGTTATCGCCTCTTGAAATTTGTAAAATTTGAATTTTTGGCTTCTTATATTTCCGAAACCGCAAGATTTTTAAAATTTCTATAAGCGCAAAAAGCTAACGGTAAATTCCATGATATTAAAAAATATAATTATTTTTCTTAATCACACAATTAAACCTTAAAATCGAGCATTATGTTAACCCCTCTTTATATTAATTTTTGCTTTATTTCAAAGACTGCATATATGCGTCATCCTAAATATAGGCAATCCTAGAAATAGTTTTATATATGAATGAAAATAGTTTTAATAGTGTGATGGGTATGCATAGATTGTATTTAAAAGCAGAATTTTCACTTGTTGAAGGGAAAAGTGCTACAATACAAACCATTGGTTTGACCCAACTTTATTCAATTTTGGATAGAAATCATTCAATTTAGCACACAGTCTTAATCGGTGCTCATGACAAATGAATAAATGCAAATATTCTCGCTACTAGCTTCTGGTCTACATTTTTTGTTGTATCTATAATTCTCAATGATAAAAATTTTAAAAATACTTTATTTTATTTTTTTTCGCCAATTTTATTAAGTCTCTGCCATTCTGGCAGCAATTTTCATCAAAAAAAAAAATAAAAAGAAAAAATGCGTAATCCTTAAAAATTTATTAGCTTTTCTTTGCTATTAATTTTTTTTTTACTTTTTTTTCAAATATTTCAGGACTTCTTGACATGCAAAATGTTTATTATTAGTTTATAACTTTTGCACCATTTTTGTTTTTTGCTGGTTCACAATCTTTCTTTATGACTATTTTATTTATTTAGCATAACGGTATTTTTATTCAATGTAATTTCTGTGATTTTCTTTTATTTTCTTACTACTTTATATTTTTGTTACGGTATGCTAAGGGAAATTTTCATTTTATTTACCATAATTATTCAATTTCCTTCAAGAATTTTTATTACAGTCATTTAAAAACTCCCTTATTAACTGTATATAATATAGTCTTCTACTTTTTTATGTAGGTATTGTAGATTATAAAGAAGGAGAAAAAGAACATAACAGTTTAAAAAAGAAATCCAATTTTAAAATATCTATTGTAAGATATACAAACACACCCGTATATTACCAATAAGTCTTATTGTTATATTCAATTTTTATATTATCGCGTACAATTATTATTGGCCCTTCACTTAGAATAGAAGAGCTCTAAAAAAACAGTATTCATCTTAAGCAGAAAAAAATATATTACTTTATTTTTAAGTTAGTTTGATTTTGTGGGGGGTATACGTGCATTTTAAAATGCGGCCATTTTCATAAGCTTGTATTTTTGTTTTTGTTTGTTATTTTTTTAATACTCGAGTATACATATATTTAATATGAAAGGTGAGATAGAAAGATTAAGTAACTGTAATAATATGCAAAAATAATGGCGCGTTAAAAGAGGGTACACTCTTTTGAGTGTGTTAACACCTTATCTCACAAACATAATATAATATTAAACAGTAATTTTTATTCCGAATATTAAGGGGGAAGTCTTAAAAATTTTTAGTAAAAGTCCAAAGAAAAACTAAAAAGGATATATAAAATGTTTTTTTTTTTTTATTGTTTATTGTTATTCGTCATATTATATGTACACATCTTTACATACATTTATTTTGAGTGAAAGGAAATGAATGGAGTTTTAAAATTTATTCTATGGCGCTTATTAATGTTATTATTGTAATTCATAAAATTCATGAAAATAAAGATGGTGTTCTTTTTGCATTTATTTTTATCAAAGATATTAGGACGCAAATTTAAATAATTTTAAACGATAATATAAACACATTCCTTGTATGCAGCACTTGTAAAGTACATTATACCTAATGCTAAACTCTCGCACATTATTATTTTATTAAATGTAATTATAAACATAACAATACTCACAGGTTTAGGTATTTACGTAATTTTGAAATTTAATATTTAAATCTACGACGGGAACTTGGTGAACATCAAAAATTTTTATGTTTAATAAACTGATGACTATAAAGTGAATTTTACTACTCGTATATCTTATACAGTTGAGGCAATGGTTTTTAGCAAGCTTACACAGCTACTCCCATAGAAACTGGAAAAAATACAAGCAACATCGAAAGATTTAGTTTGTATGCCATCATACCTCTATTTGATATCACTCCCCAAAAGCAGTCCTAAAGCTTGTTGATCCTAAGCCAGGAGCGTGTAATAAGTTTGTTGCAAACAGTTTGTTGAAATAGTAGTTGAACAACTAATATTTTTTCGTGCCACTTCATTTTTAGTGGTAGCAATTTGTATATTGGTTGACTGGAACAAGTTTGTTTTATGCCTTCAATTGCAGTAAGAGAATCAGTGCAAACTAAAATATTGTTTTCCTCTATATTATTAATTGAATACTCCACAGACTAATTTTTGAAATTAGTTGTAATAACACAAATTGATTTATGCCCTGTTGATGAATTCAAAATAAGAATCCGATGCATTATGTTAAAAACACAAAATTGTTGTAATTAATATTGCATCCTAAGAATAAAAAATTCATAATAAAAATAATTACATTCAACAATTAATTTTAATGGAACTTTAAAATTTGTTAAACTTTAAACCAAGAAAATTTTATTCAACAATTCTTCTTACCTTAAATAAACAAAAGTCGTTTCTTTGCCTACTTTTCAAATATGAATAGCGTAAATTATTATTCTTTAAATCGAATTATTCTTAACTATTTCTAATGAAAATTATTATAAATTTATTCTGAAACAAATAATATGCGCAATATTTCAATAAAATGAAATTTGAAATGAAATATATGGAAAAACGAGAAAAAAAATAGAGTTGACCTTGTCAACTCTGTGATACCCGTACGAATTTGTTATCCTATCTGCGATTAAAGATGCCATAACTGACTATGTGAAAGACTATGACTTTGAGTTGCCGTATTACAATATTAATTTATGCAAAATTTCAGTACTGTGAGTTTTTCAAAATACTGTGTGTGCCAAGCTTCTATTTAAGTTGTACGGCAGCTACCAGAAAGAGCAAAGAAATTTTAACGAATTTTATCATACACATTGGCCCTACTAATATATTCGTTTGTATGAAATTTCAATGCCATAACTTTTATAGTTTCTGAGGTATAGCCAAATAAATTTTGAAGTTGTATGGCAGGTACCAGAAGGAGCCAAGAAATTTTAACGACTTTTATCAAACACATTGGCCCTACTAGTATATTTGTTTGTGTGAAATTTCAATACCATAGCTTTTTTAGTTTCTGAGATATAATCAAATAACTTTTGAAGTTGTATGGCAGGTACCAGAAGAAGCCAAGTAATTTCATCGACTTTTATGTGGCATATTGGCCCTACTAATATATTCGTTTGTTTGAAATTTCAATACCATAGCTTATATAGTTTCTGAGATATAGCCAAATAACTTTTGGAGTTGTATGGCAGGTACCAGAAGGAGCTAAGTAATTTCAACGACTTTTATGAGACACATTGGCCCTACTAATATATTCGTATGTGTGAAATTTCAATACCACAACTTTTATAGTTTCTGAGATATAGCCAAATAAATTTTGAAGTTGTATGGCAGCTACCCGAACCGGTACCCCGATCATGTCCAATTTAAATAGGGTTCTGGCACTTACTACAATAAATCATTTGTGAAAATTTGGTGAACTTAGCTCAATTAGTTTTTGAGTTATCGTTGGGACGGACGGACGGACGGACGGACAAAGCTAAATCAACTCAGAATTTGACGCTGATCAAAAACATACACTTGAGTCTATATCTAACACCGTTATTTCTTAGCGTTACAAACGGTAAGGCAAATTTAGTATACCCTTCGAACATACGTTCGTACGGGTATAATCAGCTTATATAAAAATTTATATAGTCACACTCACTTAATAGTATTTTAATTCTTCACATTAACATCGTTTTATCCTGCTAGTTCAAATATTAAAAAATCCCTTTCGCAAACAGATTTGATTACAAAAAAATTTCATAAACCAACTGCCATTCTTTTTTTCATTAAAACTAATAATGAATAGATTCATGTGACAATTTATCGTAAAAGTGTAGATTTCTTCTTGTATTCATGCAATACATAATAACGTATAAGGATATTAACTTGTATTATACATAAAAACGTACAATATACAATATATGCACCTTAATATTTGGCACGTGACCGATCACAGGTCTTTAAATATCATCAAATCTCATCAAATTCAAATATATAAATAATAGGAAAAAAAAGGAAATTAATCCTGTTTGCTGATGCTGCATAAAAGTTGCGTTTTGCTTTTTCTGATTGACTTCATTTGAATCAAAAGATTAGTGTCCTTTCTCTTTATTCTTATGTTTGAGAAAAACATTTATTTATTTTTTTCTTTTATAATATTAAGTAATGTAGAATTTGGCATACTTAATAAGTGCGGTTTACTGCTTCTTTTTATATTTTTTGTTTGTTAAATTATCTAACAAAAAAAATATTTGATTTTTTTATTATGAAAATAAAAAAATAATTTTTGGAAAATGAATTTTAAAAATTATCTGAATTCTAAATGAAAATGTAAAAACTAAAAATTTTTCTGCTATCTAATATATTTCTCATTAAATAACATGAATCAATTTAAAAATCCTTAATGAAAATAGAATTATAATTATGTATAGTAAGAATTTGACATGTCACAGGTATTATATAAAAAGTGGCTCGCGCAGCCGGAACGTGCCAGCTCCAGCTTACTACTGAATATAACCGAATAATGCTAAAATGCAAGGATTTTTTAGGCGATGCCACAATAATTTTGAAATAAAAATACCATAAAAATATGTACTAATGTGACACTTATTCTCTTCCGAAAGAATTATTATCTGTCCTAAATTTTTAGTTGCAATAAAGAGTTCGCATTAAAATATTTTCAAGAAGTGCTAGAGCAAAGTCCAAGTAAGAAGTGCTAGTGCGGTATGTTAGGAAAAAGCGTAAAATGGTTGAGTAGATTAGATTTGAAATGAATTTATATGCAAAGCTATTACTTAAAAATCAATAATATCTAATAATTGATCAAGCAAATTAGTTAGGAAGGGGAAATACTCATAACAATGTTCGAACGAGATCAAGGTTCTTTTAAAGGATTATTCTTTACAATTGTAGAACACTTCTTTTAAAAAACCCATTGGGAAATAATGCCAATGTATTGGAATTATATAGTAATTTGGTACACAAGTACGCTTTCAATATTTAGACTTCTAAATTCGCGTTTCGTTAAAATACAAAAATTATAAGTTTTTTTAAAGTTTACACAAAAGTTATGATGTACTAATATGTCAAATTAAAATGTTGCATCACAGTCCAACTTGTGATTATAACAGCTTCTATACTATTTATTCTATTGACTGTATTGGGAAACACTTTGATTGATATAGTTGGTTTTCATAGATGTTAGTTCTTGTGAACAAAATTATTACTTACTTTCAATACTTTCAATATTTCAATAATTTTAGTTCATAGTACAAATTAGCCGAAATCTACAGTACTCTTGCAGATATTTTGTAATAATATTCATAAACGTACGAACTTATGTTTGGAAGGGTATACTTAATTTGCCTTACCGTTTGTTACACTAAGAAATAATGCTCTGAGATACAGGCTTAAGTGTACGTTTTGGATCAACGTCGAATCCGTCCGTCCCTACGATAACTCAAAAACTAATTAAGCTTAGTTCGCCAAATTTTCACTAATGATTTATTATAGTAAATTCCAGAACCCTATTTAAATTGGATAGGATCGGAGTACTGGTTCGCGAAGCTGTCATACAACTTCAAAAGTTATTCGCCTATATCTCAGAAACTATAAAAGCTGTGGTATTGAATTCACACAAGCGAATATATTAGAGGGGCAAATGTGTTTGATAAAAGTGGTTCAAATTGCTTGGCTCTTTCACATCTTAAAAAATATTGGAAACACAGTACTGAAACACATAACTTAATATGGTAATAAGACAACTTAAGGAATATAGTCTGTCCCATAATCAGCTATGGCATATTTGTTCGCACATGGGATAACAAATTCGTACGGGTATCTCAGAGTTGATACGGTCAACTCTATTTTATCTCATTTTTTAATATATTTATTCAATTATAAAAATATATTTATGTATATGTACTAAAATTAACGATAATCTGATGTTCTTCAAAATTCACTTAGAAAGAAAAACATGCAAATAAAAAGTAATCAAGATAAAATTATTAAGAAATGTAAAATAGATTTGCCAAAGATTTTCCTTCGAATTGTCTAACCATAAAATAGAATGGTTATAACGTTAAAAAATTTTTGATCCTCCCCCTTTAAATCCACAATTACCCAAGAAATTATCAAATATTTTCTTTCATAAAAAATTTATATACTGAGAAAATAAGCAATGTATAAGCTTACACTTACGTAAATATTTCGCTCTTCTGTACTGTAAGATATACATTATGTATATAGTCATTCATATAGATACATGGTGGTTTATGTATACGAATATTATATGGTTTTAAGATAAGACAACGCAATAATGGTTCGTTAAAATAAACGATAACGCGTTTTCTCTCATTGTTATTATTATTATTTAACTCTTATTACCGCACAAAAGAAATACACAAAACAAAAAACAGAGAATGAAAATGTATTCACTTTTCTCTGCAATAACAACATCATTATAGTATGTATATAACGAGTTTATTGAGTAAGTACATAACTTGCACATACAATAATGGCGCAATAAGTTTTTCAACAAAGTTTGTACGAAAAATTGGAAAAAAGTGGGTGAAGTAAGAAAGTTAAAGATTCAATTTTCATCTCCTTTTTAGCTATCTTAATGGTTTCCGGCTGAGTTTTATTGAAAAATAATGATTCTCTTGTTGGTGTATAATAGCGCAATGTAGAGCATTTTGTTTAAAATACATACTAAATTTCATATACAATATAAAATTAAAATGTTATTTAAAAAACATCATCAGAGTAGATTATTATGTTTGCGAAGAACAACTCGGATATCCAAATGTTGTTGAGAATCCTTCCTCTGCAGTAATAAATGGATAATATGTATTGGAAAATTAAGGAGAAAAAAAATGTATAATAAATGGGCGAAATAAAATTTACGGCTTAAAAAAATAAAAGTTTTTCTTTTATTGCCATTCATTGAAAAGAAAGTAATTGTATAACAAAAGTGTGAAGAAGTTTAAATTGAATTCTAGAAAATAAGTTTAAGTTTTATTCAAATTATATTTGCGAAATTTATTAGTTTTTTAAAAGTGTTTATAATTACTAAAATTTTCAGCATAATTCGAAAAACTTTAAATAGTTTTTAGCACTTGTATACAGGTTGTTCCGCATTAGGTGGCAATTAATTCAGGATTCCCTTTTTTGATTAATTTCCAACCAAAAAGAGTATTGGGAAAAATGGGGGGGGCGCTACAGCCTGCTACAGGTGCCAAATTTTTCCTGCCTATAAATAAATGCCTATATCTTCGGAAAAGGAGTATATTCGCGCAAACAAGTATAGAATATTTATAGAATGTATGAAATTGAATATATTTTCTGTTTAGTTTTGCTCATGTAAGAATTACTTTACATTTATTTAAATTTAATAATTAAATTAAAAAATAATTAAGTTTAATAAATTTAATAAAAAAAATGGATTTAATTAAATAAGTTTTTTATTTAACATTCTCACATCATAGGTGTACCTTGCTACTGTTAGAAAATTTAAATCTATCAAAGAAAGTAGCAGGGCAGAAAGTAACAGAAATTGAAAAACATGACAAGGGGTCTACAAGAGAAAAAAGTTTGGGAGCCTCTGGTGTATAATGTTTCCTTCAATTTAATTGAGATCAGACTATACATATATACATATACAAAGTTTAGTTCGTCTTTTATAAAAACAAGGGTAGAAATAATCAAGATTTAATTTGAATTTTTAAGCTCTTAATTGAAAATAACGAAATAGAGTGAAGGATTTAAATAAGAAATAAGAATTAAAGTGGGATTATTGATAAAGCAAAACATAACTTAAAGTAAAGTATCGTGAAAATTTCATTATAGCAAAAGATTTTGATTTAAGAACCTTATAATTATTTTTTGAAAAATTCCTTGTTTTATTTAAAACAAAAAGACAAAATTCATTCTGAACTTAAACATTGGAACTTTAAAGCCAAGTCCTCACTCGGAAAATATCTACACACTAAATTTCATATAATTTCAATTTTTTTATGTAAAAGTTGATTAAATTAAATAATTCTGAAATTTTGTTAAATAATTTTGTGTTTTCATTTTTTAATAAATGGTTTCATAAAATTTTTTACTTTAAAATTATAACATTTTCCCAAAAACATAAAAAATCTTGATTTAATTTCCTTAAAAAAGAAACTTCTTCTCTACCTCAATTCATAAACTATACACATTGTATACCAAAAAAAAATTCATTTGATCTTCTATCAACATTCTATACGTACTCGTACTCGTATATAATAACGAAAGCTAAGGATGAAAATTTTCTAATCAAAATATTGATAAATATTATGACATCAATTTTCGAACTTATAATTTTAGAACACAAACACATGTAAAATAAACTTTAAATAGCAATATAATAATATTGAATGACATAAATATTTAATAACGTAACTAAATCAAACTCACACCTATGTGAAACATTCGTATACTTACTAACAAAATACAAAAATATTGAAGAAAAAAAAAAGGATATTGAAATTTTTGCTGATGTGCTCTGATATTTTTATGAACTCTTTTCATATTCATCATATCTGAACCACATTTCAATCTCTATATACGATATACTAAATATACTAAATCATATATGTAAATACTAACGTATCTAGATGAATGTGTGTTTAATGTTGCATGTAAATGTTCAACATTATAAAGTTGTTTTATTTTATAGGTTCGATGAACATATACATGCATGTACATTATATACTATATTATGTTTATACTCGTATTTAGGCATGTTTACATTTTTATTTTTGATATAGTAAATAAAAGTTTATAAAATGTGTTTGTAGTTATTGATATCCCATTTGTTATGTAAATCAATATTTTGAGGTTGTTTGAAACATAAAAAAATATTATTACTCATGTAATATATAGGGTGTCTTAAGCATTTTTAATTTATTATTAGTATTAGATGAAAGCAAATTTACTGATTGCAACTACAAAAGAAAAGCATCATTAATTGTGGGTTATATTTAAACCACAATTATCCCAATTTTAAAAAAGCAGATAACATTAAGTTAAAATTCTTTGAGTCACTTTAGCCACAAGGATTGCTATAGTTTAAAATTAAGTAGTATTTTCCTAATAACAACACGCAATTTTGGTCCTAACGTAACAAATCTCACCTTCTATTTTGTAGTTACACAATTTTTTTAAGACAGAGAAGCGTCATTGAAAAATCACACCGGTTAGTGTAAAATAAATTGAAAGAAATAAATTGTGTCTCACTGTTGCATATTTCGGAACAGTGCTTTATATATTTAAAATAGTATACATTATTTTAGAGTCATATTAAAAAACTCAGTAATTAAAGAGTAATTAAATGATTTCAAATTGAAAACAACAACCAAGTTTTTTAGTTTTTCCATAAAATGGTTTGCTATGTGCGAAATCATTTCTACGGTAATATGGAAGAAATGTATTCTTTAATATCTTAGAAAAGTCGATTCACATTGTTTGTCATATTCTAAAGATTTTAATAAAGAGATTTTTATTATTGGAATATGTGGGTTTTGTGGTAAATCGATATAAACGGTTTTACCTTGTTTTCAAAGTATTTTATATTCAGTATTTTAATTAATCATTATGGACATGCAAAAAGAAGCTTCATCTAAAATTATTGAGATAGTCAATGCTTTGTTTAATTTTTCGTATATTTTTAACACATAGTTCGAGTTAATTTTGGGTCTCCTATATTCTATGCGAAAATAAAAATTATGATTATATCTGAAAACCAAATTCTAAACCGGCTATTCTTCTTAATATAACAATGTAAAATTGGATAATTGCAGACACATTTCAAAAACTCCAGAAAAAATGAAGTTTGTTTCTTAAATTGAAAGCTTATCTCTCTCTCCATTGCCTAATCACTACTGAGTGTTAGCGGTCATACTAGTTAGATGTTGCTCTCCTTAAGATCCCCTAAAAGCTTCACAATGCATTGCTGAATGCACTAAATCACCAATATTATTTCTGTCCTTCTCTTGATGTCACGTTGCCATGGCATTTGCTTACGGCCAATACATCTTTTGCTTTGAAAGCTCACGTTAACCTCAAATTGTACTAAAAGAAAACTACTTACTTCACTATTCCTGATTTTTTCTCTCTTTTAATAAAACACAAAATCAACCTGTGAGTATTGTGTGCGAACTAAAATAATAATTTTTTTTATGACGGAAATACGAAAAACCAAAATGTTATAAGGAACTTATATAACGGAAATCGAATTTCAAAAACGATTTTTTTTTACAAATATTCGTACATAATATTCCATTATACCTTCAATACTTCTGCTGACATATGTACGTGTGTATAGACACTTGTACATCAATAGTTATTCACTCATTCTCGCATTTTTGATAATGATAACATGATATGGATGTTTTGCAAATTGTTAAAACCACATATCAACCGTTATTTTAATAATATTCTAAAATTATTGTTCAAAAAGTTGCTATGCATATCAATCTAATGCTTGTTATTCTTTCGTTTTTTTCCCAGTTAAAATAACGGAAATAACGATATTATAAGTGTATGCATCATGTTATGAGCGTGAAAATACCGTTTATTTATACATAATGTTTATTGTTATAGATTTGTCAGTTTACACATATTATATAAATGATTGAAGTTTAACGGCATTTCACATAATGTTGTACATTGAATGAAATTTTCATTTTATAATTTGCAATAAAATACGAAATTGGGAGCAAAAGCAAATAAGCGTTAATATGTGTATGTAAGTATAATATAATATGCGAGAAAATAAAATAATTTTAATGAATGATACGCGATATTTGAAATAAATTGAATAGTGAATATTGAACACATTTGATAGATGGGTTCGTTTTGACAAAATACAAAACTTTTATGATTTAGTAGTGAAAATACAAAATTTTCAATTTCATTAAAACTAATTATTATTAAAACTAAGTATTATTTGGGTAGTAAGATACCAATAGTGGAGTGTTGGTATTTAGAAAATAGCAAAATATATTATGATTGCCATAAGAAATAGGTCAAGGAAGACTTTCAAAAATAATGAATTACAAATAATAATTCTGTGCAGTAAATTATAAATTATGCTTATAGCTTAGTCTAACCTCATTATTAGACTCTGACGGTATACATAACTTCTTTTTCTGGAGTACACCAAGTATTAACCGTACAACTAAGAACAATTTGATAGCTTCGAAATATGATAGCTTCCTATGATTCTTATAAACAATAAAGGAAGTTACAAAATAAAGTTCTCGAATTCTTTCTTCTGAATAGCGCATTTACTCAATATAAAGAGAAATTAAAAGGAACATATAATATTTACTAGGAACTAGAGAAGGCTGAAGTATTTCAGTACACATTAGGAAATTTTAGAAAACTAATGTCATACGAATCGTTTAATGAAAGAATAATGATTTTTCAGATATTTTGACAACAATTTTTAATAACATGCTTGGAAGATAGAAAATAATATGCAAGAAAAAAATATCCCAGTAGAAGGAGTGAGAATTTTACACTACTAAAATGCAATTATATTTTAATTTATCATAAATAAACAACTGAAAAAAAAACTTTTTAAAAATGAAATGTTAGTGTAATCAGCATGCGGTATGGAGCACGTTGAATAAGCGTTTGTATAATATTCAATAATAAAAATTATATTGAATTTCAAGGAGAACCAGGATTTCTCAATCAATAGATACTGCTGATATTCATTCAGTGTAATAATTAAAATTTCTTCTTATAGGAATTCGCTTTGGGTATTACTCGTTTTAAAGAATCTGTTAAAATAAAGAAAAAATAACTACATATCATTTGATGTACAAGCGGTGAAGCATGAAATAAGTTCTAAATATGGCGACATGATATTCAAAACATATTTCTGTTGAAATTTTTATCAACGGTTGTCCTTTTAAAATTTTTCAAAAAACCCTAACGTTTTATGGTTTTGGAATAATTTTAAAAGGACTGGCCGTTGTCTTGAAAAAAAACTAAAAATTATTAAAATTAAAGGTCTTTCCCCAAATTCTATATGAGTTACTTAACTTATTTTTTAAAGAGAGAACCTTTCTGTAAAATTACTTTTGAATGCGATAAATCCTTAAACTTCTTAATGGCTTTTTCCAATAATATTCTCAAACGTCATTTACTGTATACTCGTATGTCCTGCACATTTCGCAGCGATTACGTAATTTTAATTATTTTTATCTTAATAAATTTAAAATCGAGTATAAAACGCTTCCAACTTGATCTTTCCCTTCGGAGTAAAACGCTTCCATAGCATTACGTTTTTCTTGTGAATTTCAATATAATATGCATAGAGTTTAATCGCAGCTTTGAAAAGCACTGGTGTGTTCTCAACACCTTAACACGACAAAAAAAGAAATGGAAAATTTATGAAAATCCTTTTTCTTTATTTTTTGTATCATAAAAATTTACAATTTTTTATTAGAGGATAAAAAAAGACGACATTCTTTCTTCTTATTATAAAAAGAATTTTTCGGGAAAACTAAGCGTCTTTAGTAAAGAGGATGTATAGGAACTACTATATTGGTTATATTTATTAAATCTTTTTATAACATTATTTCTCCATTTTTTGAAAAAATTTTAATGGAAATGGAATTTTTTCGGCGGTGAAACATAAGATATTTGGGGTGGTGGAACATAAATTTCTTTGAATATCCAAGAAGAAGGTTAACATTAAAAAGGAGTTGAAAATAAATCACAACTCTAAAATTATTGAATTTGAAGTGGTTACAAAGAATATTTACATAATAACCACAAAAAAAATATAATTCAGAATAGCAACAGTGATAAGGGTTCATACAATTTTTAAAAAATAGTTCCATTTACTTACATAAGTTTACTCGCTAGTTTAATAACATATCGCAAATATTGTTGCCTAAAAATCCTTAAATTATTTTTGAAGTTTCATGGTAACAACTTGTGTTAGTAATGGCCCTATACTACAACCATCACCGTACATTAATACTTATTTAATGTGGACTGAGTAATAATTAATAATACATGATTATACAAATTTTGAAGGTGAATTTTACACAGCTACTTTAAAAGAACTAATCAGTTTTTGAAAATTAGGTAATTTTAAGTATTTTTGGGCTAGGAGACAGTTAGATATAGTCAAATTTAATAAAAATATCAAGCTGAAATTGAATGCTTAATTCCGAATGTAATTTGAAATGGCATAAAAATGGAATTAGTCAAAATAAATTTGGGAATCTAAATAAAATAAATATATTATAACAATTTATAGCGTAAAAATATTATTAATGCTACTTTAGCGGTCTTATAGCATGATTCCAATATGGTTTTCAAGAGATATTTTTGATTTAAATTTAAAATTTTCATACTATTTTTCGAGTTACAGAAAATCATTACGATCTAAATTTCTCAGTATAAAAAACTCAAATGTATAACTTTGAAAAATAATTAATCGTCTAAGAAATGTAATTCATAATTTATACAACTAATTTTTGTATATTTTCATAACAATAACATCAATTTAATTTGCATAAAATATGAACAATTTTACCTTATTGAATTTCATTAAAATACATTGTACATTTCAAAAAACATGTTCCATTATTATATGAAATCCTTGTTTTCCTTAATTTCCTATTCTTTAATGTAATTCCACCTCTAATAACTTCATTCTATATTTCTTGGCTTCCTGATTTTTATTTATTACTGATGTTATAATAAATTACAATTAAAATTTTACAATTTTTAATCCTCCCCCATTTTAAAATGTTTAAAGTATTACAATAATTTTATATTTATATTCAGATTGTTAATTTTAAAAACAAATCTTACCACTTATAATTGCATTGTAATGTACAGTCAGTCCACTATATTAATAGAATTTTGTTCAGATATTGTTGTTATCCTTAAAAATAAAAAAGTATGTATTTCATTTTTCTTCTTAATATTTTTATAAAACTGCACGCGTTTATAACACGTCCACTTTTCTGTAATTCAATATTAGTTAAATCCGGTTCAAAGAAAATTCATATCATTGCCGTCTTCACTGTCAAAAATAGTAAAAATGCATTCAATAATTTAACCTTTTTTTTTTCCTATTAAAAGTATAAAAAGTATTATAAATAAAAGAAGAAAAATTCAAATAATTTTCACATTTATAGATGAATATGATAATATACAAAAAAGGAGAGAATATAGAGAAAAAGTATAATTCATATAGGAATTTTTAAAAGGATATTTCTAAGGATAAAAATAAATGAAAATTGCTTACTATATAATACAAAAATACAACACATATACATAATATGAACTCAATAATAATAAAATAAAATAAATACAAAAGCAGGGATATAGTATCGAAGGATCTAAATAGCTATTAAAGAAAAACATATTTTTCTTTTCTCATTATTCTATTATAAATGAAGGAGTGTGGACACACAATAGGATTATGATTAAGTCGTTGTAATAAAAGGATGAAGTCGATTAAATTTCTGGGTTATGCTGAGATTTTATATTCACTTTTCTCATATTATATCACCAAATATATTTGTATGTATATACATATGTAGTGTAACAGGACACGTTATATGTATACACATTACAAAACAAAATACTCTGACATATTAAATAGCTTAAAAAACCAAATGAACCCTAACGAAAATGTTATATGTTGCGAGATAGTAAAAAATTTAGGGTGAATTAGAAAATTTTTATAAAATAATATGAGAGAAAAATTATTAATTCTTCTACTTATTATCTTTATTTTTATTTATTTTAATTTTTTTTATTTAATATTTAGAAGCTAATCGACCAGATTGCAAATTTATTTATTACTATATATGGGGTGATATCATAACAGGGATGTAATCAAGTAATTCCTATTCCTATAATTTCTATGAGGGCATATTGTATTATCAAAAAATTATTCATTTGAAGGTTTTCATAAAGTATACCTAATTATAAAATTCAACTAAATAATATTGCTATGAAGCTTTTTTTAATAGAAAAACCACAAAAATAAAATGTGATATCAACACAAACGTTTCTTCCACTATCCGGTTTTCTAATATAATATTTGTGTAAGTCATTGTTATTGAACACAGCAAATTGAAAAGTAAAACGTTGGAGAAAATTTTCCATCGTTTTAAGACAAAATGGGATTTCTTATTTTTGTTTCAAAAAGCCAATTATAAAAATAAAATATACTATTTCTGGGGTCAAAAATTATAGTTTAAATTAAGAGGGAAATAAATACTCAATACTCCAACTAACCTCAATACTCCAATTTAAAATCATCATTTAATGTGAAATCATGCAATGGTATGGTTGGAAAGATTTAGACTAGATTTACAATTTTTTTTTCAAGGAGATTTTGAAGAAGCAACAAAAATGGATTTGGAGACAGGACAAATTTTGTGAAGTTGATATTTAATAGATATTAATAAGTTTTAGGAAGATATTTCTTATGAGACCACTCGCGGTTATTAATGCCTATAAGAAGTTTGTTAGAGCAGTAGAATAAATAAATTGAAAATTTATATATTTATAAATTTTTTCTTCTGACATTGCAGCATTGTGTGACTGATTAGCTAATATCTAAATGACTTAAAATGTTATAAATTTATTTTATTTGACGATAGATTTTCTCAAATCTGTCTGAAAAATTTTAAAGTAATTAAAGTACCTCCTTGCAACATAAATTTTACCTAGATCCGGTTCCGATTTCTGTTATTATAGCTAAATCAAATCAAAATTAATGTTTGTCATAATCATATTTATGTATACGGATGAAGGAGTCAAAAAGCGTTTGACGATTTAATGTGTTTTGTTTTTTTTTTTTTTTTCACATATTTTTAATCGTTTTATAAATAGAGGGTTGAAATAGTTGTAATGTTGTTCGTCTTCTATAATCATATTATTAGAATAAAGAATGCAACAGTGGTACTTTTTGAAATTCAATATACAAACAACAATTTAACATTTTAAAACAACAAAAATACCAAACAATATGAGAAGAAATAATAAAAATAAAAACTAAACGGATATTAAAAAATTTTGTATTATTTTTTTTTCAAAATAGCATGAAACCAAACCTGATTTTTGCTGTGTAAATTGAGGATTTTTAACATTTTTTCAACTAGCTATTTTGCACAAGTTTTGATGCTAGTTAATTATTTAAAAAATAAATAGAGGGTTAATTTTGCGCAATATCAAAACTTTAAAGTGCAACCGAGCATCAATAATATTTTAAAAATATAACAATAAAAATATTACAGGCAGAATTTAAAATGATTTTTTAAAAGGAATGAGAAAAAAAAATGTTAATTGCTGTTAATTTTAAATGGATTCTCGGTTTTCTTAATTTTATACTATAGAACAGAATATTTGGTGTTTTAAATTATGTAATCGCTCATTTGAAAACTAGAGATACCAATCAATAATTTTCACATAATTTTTTGAAGTTTTCGGAGTCGAATGTACGTAAATGGCATTAGCACACTAATAATACAATCAAACGTTAAGTAATTAAAATTTTTTTAGCACTTTTCCAAAAACTTTGTGAAAAAAAGTGCTTCGTAGTTTCGCGTGTGTCCGTTTACAAAAATTTCATACCCTTTAAGATAGAGAGCTGAAATTTTATATATAAATTTATATTTATTAGGAAGTCATTTCCGCAGAAGAAAAGTTTTACCTATCTCTCCCGCTAAATATTATAGCCCCTTAGAGTACTTAAAGTACCATTTTTGACTATTTATTGTAGCAAAGCAGCATACTTTTTTTTTTAAATTCTTCAAACGCAAAAAGTTAAACTTTTTCTACCGTGGCATAACCTTGACAAGCTTTAAAAGAGCTTGCAAAATGAAACCGTTATCTAAAATCCGATTTTTTCAAATTTTTCATACCGCTTTTCTTCTAGATGATTAGCAAGATTCTTTCTTCGCTTATCGAAATTTGTAAAATTAGATTTTTCGGCATCTTATATTTCCGAAACTGCAAGCTTTTGCAAATTTCTATAAATTAAGAATGTCATCGATAAATACCATTTATTGTATACTTTATACAATAAAGTATTCAGTAAAGTATAATTAAATTGTTATTACGGAGCAATCAATGAGCATTTCGTGTAACTCACATTTACGTTATTAATTGATTGAAAAGGTTCAGAATCCAAATGTGACCACATAATTTATTTAAGTACTTTTTACTTTTATCATTATCCGATTCATAATTATAAAAAATACTTGCATTTAAATTGATAATTATAAAATATTTGTTTCTAATAATTAATATCTGACAAAAATACTTGAATTATTAATTCTAATAAGAGACTGTACTTTTCTAATAATTCCAATGATTGTTTGCAATCAAAATTTAAAATTTTTGATATTACAATATTTTTTGTACGAATTAAGCGCATAGATATCGTAAATTTAAAGTGTGCTTATAAAATATTTTTAAGATAAATATCACTCATTTTGGCAGCTGATAAACTTAACAACATACATAAGATCTAACTATTTAAATACTAAAAATCAAATAACAAAAAGAAAATCATCCCTCTTAACCTTTTAATTTTAAATAAATAATAAAAAACATATCTATACACACAACCATAATGTACAATTGAAAATCCCTTTCTGATTTTTATATGAAAATTGATCCTCATGGGAATGTCCTTATAACATTCAATCTTATACTCAAAACATTGTTTGTTTCAATTATTGTGGTTTTTTTAAATGCAATCATAATTGTATTTCTAAAGAGGCACTCGACAATTTATTAAAGAATTTTACAAACAATAATTTTTATAAAAAATATTTTATCCCATCTACTTTATTTAGAATAATTTTTGAATTATCCTCAAATATTTATGTGATTCGTTTGTATTCGAAAAAAATGAAATTATAATAAATAGCGCTAATAATAATCATGATCATCATCTTCACTTAATTGATAATATTCATCTATTGTACCCTTAAATTGGCTTTCTATTGCTATATACATAAAACAATTTATCTTCAGAAATTTTATTTTTTTTTTTTTTCAAATATTGTAATTGAAGTTATTGTTTTTTTGATTGCAAATAAAATTTTATTTTTCATGACATTCTTGAGATGTATGCCATCTAACGTTGCAATATCGAGGAGTTTATTGCTCAATTGAACGTTATTTCATACGTTTTATGTCCAGAAAATGTAAAGGAAAGCTGAAATATAGAGACTGATTTACAATAAACGGCTACTAGCATTAGCACTTAAAAATGAATTTAATCACGACCCCAATTTTGGCATTTGTATTCAGTAGAATATAGGCGGACACTTTGACATGTGCAATGGTTTAAAATTTTTATATTTTGCTTCTAAAATTTGTTTTAAATTAAATAAAAAATAATTGGTTATATCGAATCTATGATACGCGTACAACTGATTTAAGAGCTATAAGACACTATTAACAATTCAATGGTTCTATACAATTTTTCGTGTGAATTAGGCGTATGTCATTTGTATGGGTTTCATAAGATGGAGAGTGAACTGTGTTGTCTTTGTTTCGAAGAGGATGAGTGTGATGGCAGAGCACCTGCCATATGTGAGTTTAAGGCTTTGACCTGCTTAAAATTAAGGTACTTTATATGGGATTTTGTTCGGAAGTTTCATACCTTCCAGCGAACGTAATACAGAGATTCGTTAGTGTTCCAGAAATAGTCTTCACGTGAGTAGATCGCGAATTACAAAATATAAAATGGGTTGAGGGAAGAAAGGCCACAGTGCCTCAGCCCGGCCCTTGCAGGAAAAGAGTGGCTTAGCCAATTTTTAATAATTGGCGAAAGTTTTGTTCATACCTATCTTAATGAATTATGAGTTTTAAAAAAATATACTTTTATGTGTGTACCTCAAACGTTTATTTCTAAGCGTTATAAACGGGGTCGTAAACTCGTTTGTACGGGTACGTGTAATGTATACAATATTTTGTAGAAAACTACAACTGTAATTAGTTGCATTAGCATGATTACTATGAAATGCCTCGTTAGTTTAAAATACCAAAAATAATTATTGAATTGTAGAATTGTTGTTTTGAATAAAATAAACGTAATTATAGTAATCGAACCGCATCCGCAGATAAATAAAAGTTATAAAAAAAAAAATAATTCGAGGAAAATTTACATTCGCATAAACAAGGTTTTTCTCAGTTTTATTCTGTTAATCCTTTATGTCAGGGATTTCTTTATAATATGCAAAATCTAAACGTAATAAAGGTATCTTTTGTATTCAAGGGTGCTAAAAAAAATAATAATTTGATATTGAATAAAAATTTGAAGAAGATCTGAAAAAAAAATCTCTTTTACCAGTTTCCAATAATATAGACCTATATGATTCTTTTTTGTACAAGTTATTATCCTTATTTTGTTACCAACCCAACAAAATCATACGTACATACAATATTTTACTCGTATATTGATATTTTGTTTAAGCAAAATTTGCAGATGTGTATGAATTTATGTGTAAATAATAAATGCTCATAAAAATTCGCTTGGCGGGTGTCCTTTTTTAATTAAAATTTTATTACTTTTCATGAAAATTTCTTTTTTCATAGAGATTTTTAGCTTTTTATTATTAGTAATAAAAAACAACATACCCACACACATACTCACACACATGTCGAAGAGAAAGGATCTTATATATATTATTTGACTAATTTTAATTTTATTAAATATAATTTTTCATAAACAAAATTTTCGTTAATAACACACCAGTTATAATGGGAAAAAATTAATAAAAATATTTTATTGAAGTAATAATAAATTTGGTAGCTAGAGCTCTACCTTTTTTTGATTTTTTTCCTATAAAAAAAAATTTACATAATTTTCTTAAAATATGGGAGGGAATATGAGGAGGGGTAAAAACGTGTCAAAAGGATTTTACCAGAGAAGATTTCTATATGCAAAAGGATAATATGAATTTTATTAAGGCAAGTGATAAAAAAAAAAATTTGAAAGTAATTTAGATAATTTAATAAAAATGTAATAAAAATGATCGTTATTAAAAAGATTATTAATTTTAAATATTATTAAATTTTACTTGTATAAAAGCTATAAAGTAATGTAATTAAGAAGAAAATGGAATGAGTAGAATTTTTTTACGTTTTTCTTTCGGTTTCTTCAGCTGCGTGATGTAAAATGCGGAAGCAGCTCTAATTGAAATGGTGAAAAATGTTTTCGATTTCGGTTTCGGAATATGGAAAATGAACAGTAATGCAAAATTGTGTTTATTTTAAATTAATTTTGTATGTGCTTCGAAATCTTAATACATTTCCCACAAATAACCAAAAAACAAAAAATTTCGTATGCAAATGTGTGCAAAATGAATTTTATATGAAAATATTACGATGTGCGAATAGTAAACGTATCACATAAGATAATTCAAAAAATGAATAAGAGAAGGATTCTGATAAAACTACATTTTCTTTCCAACTATAGCATAATAAGAAAATAAATGAAAACCAAAAAGATTAATTTATATAACCATTTTGTAAATAATTAAGTAATGTGTTTGGCTCGTGCATTCTTCAATGTGAGCACTTTGAATATAATATTATATTCAAGACACAAAATAATAATAATTAATATCTCAATTCGATAGTTTTGAGGAAAAACTTTCTAAATCGAAACTTGTTATTGTTGCTATTTTAAAAATTAGTTTCAAATTTTCCTACACAAATTTAAAATATTTTAATTTTGAAAAATTTTAAATTTAATTAAATTTAAGCCATTACAATTACAAATTAATGTATAAATTGATTATTTTAAAAATCTGATGTGGTCAGCACATAACCGACCGTAATGTGTATTGTCTAAATAAATGAAAATGTTACAGAATGTTATAAAAATGTCTGTTAAATACTTCTTTCCAATTTTTAGGACATTAGTAAGCTTATAGTTAACATCCCAGACCGACAGACCGACGGACCGATAGGTTGCTAAAAATAGTTTTCTTACACTTCCCTACTATGGAGAAGTGTATTCCCACCGAAAACTCGATATGCAAAATTTGTTGCCATCACACCACCTACCTATTGTATACAAAATACAATCCCTTGTACATGCTCTTTCAGATCTATCTGTACTGTCTTCTATATAGATTAAGAAACTATTTAATCTGATACACCATGCATAAAAATGTGAAATAATCACAACTATGTTAAAAATTTAGCAAATTGTCAGACAACACTGTAAAGAAAAAGAGAAATAGAACTGATTTTAAAACAAAATTAAACCAAGAATTTTTTCATCAATAGGGGAAAAAATTCTCAAACAATAATCCATATAATAAATTTAAGATTCGATGTGACATATTACGGCAATAAAAATTTATATAAAAAATATGCTAAACAATATTGAATATTTAAAATAAAACAATTTTTTTTTTTTATTTTGTATATCACAACAATCCATTCATTTTAGGCAGCCCAAAATCAACGTAATAAGGAAAGAAATGTGTTTTCTCGTCATCTACTAAATGAAATTCATTTAACTTTATTCATAATACACACAGCTTTATGAGTTCCGACAAAAATATTTTAAAATTAGAATTAAAATGCTATTGTTTTACAAAATACAAAAAAAAAATAAAATATAATACAAAAAGTATGTTTATAATATTTAAACAAATATGTATATTTTATCTCACCACAGGATAACGATATTCATTTTATTATAATTGTGTATTGATAAAACAATAGACTAAAATGTGTATATTTAAAGAAAAATAGAATCCGATTGAAAATTATTCAAAAAATTAATAATTTTCTATCAAAACACAATCGAAACCGATCGATTTATTTCGAGATTTACATCTGTATACATTTAGATTAGTTGTCTTAAATATCTTCGAAAAATACCAGGGGTTCCACATTGAATAAAATAATGTTTCAATAGTGAGGAAAATATCCTGTAAAACATAGTTTCCATTACGAAAATTTCTATATTTTCATTGGGCATTTCATGAAGTCCACTAAATTAACAGCTACTTGTTTCGAGTTTGGAAAGTCGTAATGATTTATTGTGACATTTTAAAAAAATTTTATGTGTGTTGTTTGGTTTAGTGCAACTGTTGCGTTTTAAACACTTCTTTACAATTTTGAGAATACTAGTAAGCTTTTAATTAATATTCCTCAAAAAAGGTCAATTTGGCTCTTAGCAGAGTTTCGCTTTGTGCCAATTAAATTTTCTGAAAAGTTCGCCAATTAGTTTCAATAACATCTTGATATTAAAATCCAAGAAATTCCATTATGAGTTTTGTAAAATACATAAAATCGACCCAAAATTCGGTTTTCTTATATTTCCAAAAAAATTTATGGGTTCATTGTTTTACGCAACGAATTTAAATTTCAAGTAAGTTAGTTGATAATTTCGCAAATTATTTATTTATTAAATCGGTCCGCAAAAAAGTTTAATTCCCGACGTCTGACATATCACCTTAAAATTGATCAATCTGAGATATAGCCAAAATAAATGTGACCAAGCCAAAATCGGTTTCGATTTTACAGCAGAACTGATATGCACGCGTGCACACGTAGAAGACAGACCAGCAGAAGGCAGACCGACATCTATTTAAAAATAGTTCATTTATGCTGCCCTACTATAGAAAGATCCGTTTATCCAAATCAAGGATAGAGTTTCAACTGCATTTGATTCGGAGAAAATTTAAACAAGTTTATAATATTATTAACTATGAAATTTGGGAGAAATCGCTATTGACAATCTAATTTTTATCGTATTTTAGGAACTAGAGTCAAATTTTTTCTGATATTTCGAGATGTTTTTGTTTCCAAAAATCGAAAAGACTTTTTTGAAGTTTCCTTAACATTCAATTGCCCTAATTATTTTAAAGAGATGTTCATGATTGAATGCTCAAATTTGAAGTAATTGAGCCTCATTTTGCCCCTTAATTTTGTCAAAAATTAAAATTATAATGGTGGGATAAAAATAAGGACACAAAATAAGGAATAGGAGTTCCACATGATGAATTCGATTTTCCAAAAAGTAGACTCTGTTTAAAAATTGAATAAAATAGTAACAGTTTCAAGTTGTTTATCTTGTACTCTATGAGCATTTTTGAGGTGCACTGGTAAATAACACAATACGTTTGTTGCCTTTGGAACTTTCTTAGTCGCTATAGTTTTTGATGTTTTTTATCATTTCTCCCTAAATTTTATTTTTTTAAACAGCATATTTTTTATCCGCACAAATGGTATTTAAAATTATTATGTATAATGAAAAGTAAAGATAAAAATCTTTTCCAAAATAAATATTTTAAATATTTTTTTTTTTGATAAAAATCAAAATTTCGCAGCAGGACTTTTAAACAAAAGTATAACAGTAAAAAAAAAAATAACAAAGAGTTTAAGCTTAATTTCAGGAGACGAAAAATATAAAAAATTTAAATTAAGTCTACATTTTGTATTTTTTTTTCTTCGGAAACCTTATGATCTTTCGGAATTACTTTACATAGTGATGTCTCAAGATCTTACAATAATATTCAAAAATTGAGTTAATATTGACTATTGTTAGCGCTAACATTTAGTAATGGGTTTAGAAAATAAGAACTACTTAAATAAACACATCTAGTGTTTATTCACAAAAATTTATGAATTTTCAGATTTTTTTTAAAATTCTTCAAACAACTTTACAGACAGATTCCTACATAAATTATTTAACAATGTAAATGAATTTGTTTTTTAACCAAAACTCTTCCAAACTAATCAAAACTCTAACGTTATAGCTACAAAAAATCAATTTATTTTTTTTTCAACATGCCACAAGATATAGTGTTAATAAAAGAACGGTCATAAGACTAGAAACCTTCAGTTCATCCTGTTCATGCCTTCAGTTTCATCCCTTTTTCGAAAGTTCTGAAAAAAAAACTTTCGGTCCTCATAATACAGTGACGAAAGCATATATGATAGATATAGACATACTCATATGTCTATTTAAAAAGCTTAAGATTTCTTATTTGCCTCGTATCTTTGCAAAATCGTTCAAAACTCTCAACATTTTCTTTTATCTAAGAGAGAAAAGTTTGAATTTATTGTTCGTGGGCAGTAGATATTCTAGGAGATTCGTAATATTTAGGGGATAATAAGGGGGCAATGACAATAAAAGGTTTCCATTATTTTTTGTGACATAAATCTAATTTCCGTTTTCGCATTTCTTTCTTTTTTTTTTTTTGTATAGGCCATTATCATTTGACAAGATATGATGACGATTAAGTTTTTTTTTTGATGTTTTTTCTTATGTTAAATGTCATAAAAAATGAAATATTTTTGTTCTGTCATTGGTTTCATTGCTTTTCACATCAGCATATTTTTTTCTCTTTTTTATTTTCTTCATGATTTGATTTTGTCGTCTTCCCAATTTTCGTATCATCTATTAATAATAAGGAGATGATTTGCATTTGATTAGTTTTTTTTATATGTTTTGGAAAAAAAAATGATTACCATTTTTCAAAATATCACACATATGAACAACATAAGGGAAGTAAAATTTTTATAATTATGTTTATTTTAATATTTAATCTAAAAAATATGAAAGTCTTAAAAGAGTTTAAAATATTTAAGAAGTAAGTGTATTCGCAACTCAAGTATTTTAAAGAAATTATTAAAACAAAACAAAATCTATATTGAAACATTCTACAGAAACGGAAATTCTCTCTTTCAACATTAAATTGTTAAGGTCATCAGGTAAAGTTCCGCTTTATTGCATGCAATTTAATTAAAACCATCTAATTTTCAAAATAATTCTGGCCTTTCGAAATCTAATTATTTTTTTGGTGAAGTGAGAATATTTTACATTTACATATAAAACATTTTGCCTGTTTCCCGCTAATTCAGGTCTTGGTAACCTACAACTAACGGGAAACTGTAGAGAATTCTTTGAATCTCTAAAGCATGTAAGGTTGTGTTACAAGCTTGCTGTCGCATAGATTTTCCGAATCAATCATTATTTTTCTTATAACTACTATACTAAACCTATATTGTTTTTTTTTTTTCAAATTTTTAGCATCATTATGGTCGTAGTTACTTTTCCTGTTGTCACATTGTCCTAGGTACAATTCTTGTATAAATCAAGTTCACCCCATAATAGAACAAATAAAAAACTAGTTCAGTGCTTTTTTACATAACGCCTATGCAATGTGGCGTTATATGAAATAGAGGAAAATAAGCGGAACAAAATGAAATGGAAAGAGAAATTAACGGTTGAGTCAAGACTTTTTGTCGCCTTATAAGTCAGCTGTTTTTTCAATGGAGCGTTAGAGGAAGCGGAGTGTAGAAGACGGTAACTTACATTACCTATACTTAGTAGTATAGCGCACAGTAAACGAATGTTCTTGAAATCACAATTTGCTTTGAATATTTTAAAGTTTATGAACTGTAATTACTTGGCATCTAATGAAGATTCTTATGCGAGAATGTAATAGTATTAAATATGCTTTTGACCGTTTCTTATAACGAAAATTACATTCTTCAAATCAAAGACTTAAAGATTTCCAAAATATTATGCATAACTTGAATATTTTGTTTATGAATTTAAGGCAAAAATCAAACTGTTAAAATTTAATCGAAAAGAAATCATAATTTTATCATTAAACTTGCATTTTCATTATTAAATTTAAATTAAAACGAAAACACAATGACGTTGTCGCTTTAAATTTTATTGAGCACAGTCTTTTGCTTTTTATCATTCTTCTGCTAAATTACGATTATTTTTATTTGATCAATTTTTTTTTAATTTCAATATAATTTTGTTTTAAACGTTTAATAATTAAAAACATAAACATTTTTCATATCGACTTTCATATCTTCAACATTATTGTTGATAATTAACATCACTACATGAGATCGCCCAAAAATTCAATGTTATCCACATACATAAAATACAAAAAAAAAAAAACCAAAAAAAGTTCAACATAAATTTTTGTGTATTAAAAACTAAATTAAATTCAATATATACAAACATAAAAATACTCGTACAATGTACAAACAACATTCTCACATTTGATTTTAACCTGATCAAATGATAGTGCACCTATAAATATTAAATAATCATGATAATATCCTTGATAAAATACACAGTCACCACAATGGGTTCACGATATTATATTTTGTATAGTTATTAATGCTAATTTAAGTTATATGATTACCACATAAGTATGACATGAGAATATATGAGAGGATGGAAAAAAAAGTATAAACTGAATTTTAAAAACGGTAGCTAAAATTCGGAGATCTCAACTTTCAGATAATTTAATATTTACAATGTACTTAAATATTTTAATTTCAAATGTTTTGACTTAACAAAAAAAGCCAAATAAAGGATTCATTTATGAAACAATGTCAAAATTCCAGATAGTATGAATTGTGTAAGAAAGCTTATTCTTGTTTAATTCGTGATTTTATACCCAAGGTTAAATGGAACTTTTTGATAAAGATTTTGATAATTCAATGTAGAATATTCGAAGAATACGTTTCATGGTTGACAAGTAGAGTAAATGCGGTGATCGTGGACCATCTATTTTCTCCATTATCTTAAATCTTTTTAACCCGGACAGTCACAGATTATTTTATTACCATTTCAAATGCAAAATTTGAGACTTCTATGTTGTTAGTGCAAAACAAAAGTTAAATTTGCAAAGTTTTGAAAATGGATGGGAAATTTGGACCACGTTTGAGGTAAAGGTGGACCATGGTCAACAAATTAAATTTTATTCAACAAATCTAATGTATGTAAAAATGTGGGCCAAATTACCCAAGTATAGTGTTCCACAATGCACGAAATTTCGATCTTTCAAAAGAATATAAAGTTTATAATCAAAATAAATGCTCAAATCAAATTGTTCCAAGCAGAATTTTTGTATGGCGAAAAACACTTCTTTAGCAAAAACCGGTTTTACCGTAACGGTACACAAAAACACAAAACACAAAAAAATGCTGTCGTTAAAAATTTACAATATTTTTTTGTAAAAACACTTCAGATACTGAAAGCTACAGCAACACTGATTTCCGAGTCATAATTTTTTTTTCTTATTAATAATTATAATTTTGCATGTTTCGACATAATTTTGCATGCTTAGATAGCATATTACATGTATAGTTTCTCCGATATAACGGTGGTCCACATTAACCGGCTGGCCTACAATCACCGCATTTTATATGAAAAATCAAATTTTTTTAGCGCAGTTCTACATGTCTTATACAAAAAAACTCATTCCGTAAACTTGTTTCATAAACAACTTTTATCATTTTTTATAGAGACACTCATATCTATACTCAAAGCTACTTCCATATGATTTGTTCGAACAAAAGTTCCAGAGTTTACAAATGTGCTTTTTTCCGTTTAATTAAGTATTTTGGTCACTTTTCGAAATCTTTTAGCCTGTTTCTGTATAAAAGTCGATTATAATTGGTCAAAAACTTTTCAGTGGTATATCAAACGAAAATTTTTTGATTACGTTTGTCATATCATTTGTAATTTAGATCCTCGCAAGATCAATACTAGAAAATGTTCCCGAACAAAAATTATAATTATTTTTTAAAATCTTTTGTGGACATATCAAAATCTTTTCGTCATTTATTTTGGGCCTTCAAAATGAAGTATGCCAATTCTGATCGAAATTTTTGAACTAGGTTCAAAATCAATTGATTTTTCGAAAATATTGCTGTTTATTTTCAAATTGATCATTTTCATGATCATTCGAGAACCATCTCGAGATTTTAAATGAAAATGGTCAAGTTTTATCAAAGAGTGTTAAACGTAATTAAGAAATGTTAAAATCGACATAATAATTTCGAATCAGTGGTAATAAATGTAAAATCATATTATGTTTTAAATATTTTAATAATTAAATAAATTTCAATTCATATAGACTGGCCATTATGCAGGTACAAACAATAAACATTACGATTGCATTTATATATATCGCAACGTTTTCTATATCTGCTTATAAGCATAAATATTGTATTTGTTAATTTAAAAATGTCACTCTTAATATTATTATTGAAGTTGTTCTTAATTCGGCATCAACCTATAGTGCTCGCTGTTACATTTTAAATTAATTATTCCTAATATGATGAAATTGTCTATAAAATTAGAGCCCATAAAATATGGTTAGGATTATGATAGAATAAGTGTTTCGAGAAAAAAAACTAAATAAAAACAACAAAATTAAACCGACTCCTATAAATCATTAAATTGGTTTTGTTTTTTTTCCTTCTTCTTGTTTAAAAAAGGAATCGGAGTCAAATCGTGGGAATTTTTCAAATACGTTTACTCTATTTTTCATTGATTTTTTTTTATAATAAAAATTATTTTAGATCAAAGTATTTGACAACGATTTTTTAACAATCAAATGTGCAACAATTGCAATAAAAATTTTTATAAAAAAAAAATTACAAAAAAAAAAGAAATACCGCAGGTGAACTTTTCCTTCTTTGCTTCTTCTTATATAAAATCTAACAATAAAGTTTTAATTTTTACTTACAAGATTTTATCCTAGGTAATAATTATTATGGGATGGTACCTGTTTTAAGGAACGATTGAGACGAAAAAAATCAACTTGTTATTAGTGCGTACCTATGGTTACTAAAAAAAAAAAAAATTATTTTTATTTTAACTTATACGATAAGGTTCTTTCTAATTTATTTTTATCAAGCGTGAAATTTGTTCATGTTTGTCATCAAAAGGAGGACTCATAAATTACGTGTACATTTTTTTTTGTTATATATGTGTTATTTTCTTTTCATATTTACCTACTGGAAATGAATAAGGTCGGTTCTGGTATTAAGACATTATATACGAAATATCGAAGAAATTATTGCTGGTCAATCTAGTAATACTTTTATTACATTTTCTTTATTATATTATAAAATTTTTTTATATTATACATATATACAATGTATACAGTATAAGATTAATTGCAATAAATCACCCATCTTCCATATATGTAATATACTTAAACTTTTTTGTGATGTGTTTTTCGTGTATACTCTGCGATTCTGGGCATTTTGTCATTTAATAAAAATAAACGACTGAATTATGAGAAAATATAATTGCTTCTGATATTACCTAAGTTACTTGTTCATATTTTTCATTTTTGTATTTAAAGGTCAATATCATTGTTATTTAGCATTGATACCTATGTATATATACATATTTGAAAAAATTTTTATTATTCTGAAATAAACTTCTTTTAATTTCGATTATATTTTTGTATTGTTGCAATTTTATATTACAGCTGAATATCTTAATCTAAAATTATGAATGAATTTTTTTGTTTTTCTACAACTTGTATAATTTTTTTTTCTTTTCATAATTTTTATATTTATTTTATAGGCAATTTAATATTTCATTGAAGAATAAACAGGCTTTTATACAAATTAAATTGCAAAAAATTATATGTAAGAATAAATCATAAGGATGTTGATAACCAATATCATAGAAAATAACACGTTATACCTATTTAATATTTTTTTCTTAATTGGATTAAAATTAATATTAGGTATGTGTATGGTCAGAAGAGTATGAATATGAAAATGAATAGGCATTAAATAAATTAAACCTCATCCAAATATTACAGTTTATTAATTGAGCTTCAACAGAAAAAAAATCAAATTTATTGTAAGATAAAGAACAATAATTGAGTATTAAGGTTTTCATGGGAAATTTTAAAATGCTTGTTTTTTTTTAAACAACTCAATTATTAATTTACCGAAAAATCTATTTCTTAATAAAATTAAGACTTGTAGTGTATTAATTGTAGCGAATTATAATTGATTTTTACTTCAACAATTGAATTGGTTATTTCAATTTTAATAACTGGTAGTAGATGAATTCTTATGGTACATAGACCGAAAAAAAATTCCTCATCATGAAACATTTTACGATTTCGTCGAAAAGTAAACTTGTGAGATTTGACAATTAAAGACAATTTAAAACATTTTCTTTATTGTTTGCAATGCGATCGATGACTTGGTAAATATTAAAATATTACTTTTCACTTAAAACAACAGATTTGTACAATGATTTAAATTGTTATAATACTAGAACTTTAAAAAGAAAATTTTGTCATTCGTTGTCTATGAGTTTCAATTTGTCTCTTCTACGAGTTGTTTCACATATTATTAGGATATATATTTATGTTAATATAAACTATTAATCAATAATATGATTCCATTTTTGCCATCTTATACATGGGATATTACAAATTGAACATTCTGCTTTAACCGCTAAAAGAGAACAATCTAAAATATAGTAATAAAGTAGATATTCCATTTCGGAAATCATTAACACCTAGTTCTAAACAGAAATTTTTTCCATTTTGGACACCCTAAACGAGATTACGAGTATATTTTGTTACAGTTCTGATTACTGAATCATCTTGCATAAATATTCTAGTTCGGTGTCCAATTCTGAATTGATTTAGGCACACCTTTTCGTCTGCTCTAGCAATAGTACAGAAATTAATTGAATTTCGAAATTTTCACAAATCGTAAATGCCTTATTTAAATGGATGTAACCGAAGAAGTGGTTTTGAAAACATTCACGTACAACTTGGACAATAATTATAATATTAAAATTTCACATAAATTGATTTAATATTAAGGTAAATAATATTTTTGATAAAAGCAGCTTTAAAATTTATTTCAACCTATTATAGAAAATATTCAAGCTACAGCGTAACATAGTCAAGTTACAGTGTCATACCAACATTATTATACAATTTTTAGAATCATTCATTCCTATGGGTACCGCAAAATCAATTCTACCTATTCTCATTTTAACTAATTTTAAACTATTACGCAATACTTTTCTTGTACGCAATCTGCAAGAAAATTTCTTGTAATGCTACACTTTATTTGTTGAATATCAATAACTAATAACTATTTTTTATTTTTCTAATCATCTAATCATCAAATTTATTTTCCTTTAAAGTTCCTCCCAATGTTAAATGTGATACTAGACCATATTATTTTATCAAGCATTCAATTAATTTTATTTAATTGATTTTTAAATTATAAAATTTAATAGTTAATTATTTTAATTTTCATTCTAACTTGAGATTTGTATAACATTTAAAATAAACAATTAGATTGAACAAAAAATTTTAAAAATTAACTTTTTTAACTAAATTTCGTTTAAAACGAGAAAAAAAATAGAGTTGACCTTGTCAACTCTGTGATACCAGTACGAATTTGTTATCCTATGTGCGAATAACTAATGTGCCATAACTAACTATGGGGCAGACTATGACTTTAAGTTGCCGTATTACCATATTAATTTATGCAAAATTTCAGTACTATGTGTTATTCAAAATACTGGTTGTGCCAAACTACTATTGATGTTGTATGGCACCTACCAGAAAGAGCCAAGAAATTTTAGCGAATTTTATCAAGCACATCGGCCCTACTAAAATATTCACTTGTGTGAAATCTCAATATCGCAGCTTTTATAGTTTCTGAGATATAGTCAAATAACTTTTGAAGTTGTATGGCCGGTACAAGAAGGAGCCAAGTAATTTCAACGACTTTTATGAGACACATTGGCCCTACTAATATATTCGTTTGTGTGAAATTTCAATACCATAGCTTTATTATTACAATTTTATTATAACTTTATTATTTAATAGTTTCTGAAATATAGTCAAATAACTTTTGAAGTTGTATGGCAGGTACCAGAAGGAGCCAATTAATTTCAACGACTTTTACGAGACACATCGACCCTACTAATATATTCACTTATGTGAAATCTCAATATCACAGCTTTTATAGTTTCTGAGATATAGCCAAATAACTTTTGAAGTTGTATGGCAGCTACCCGAACCGGTACCCCCGATTTCCAATTTAATGTCCAATTCATGTCCAATTTAAATAGGGTTCTGGCACTTACTACAATAAATCGTTTGTGAAAATTTGGTGAACTTAGCTCAATTAGTTTTTGAGTTATCGTTCGGACGGACGGACGGACGGACGGACGGACAGACAAAGCTAAATCAACTCAGAATTTGACGCTGATCAAAAACATACACTTGAGTCTATATCTAACACCGTTATTTCTTAGCGTTACAAACGGTAAGGCAAATTTAGTATACCCTTCGAACATACGGGTATAAAAATTAACAGCTTACCGATGGTACTGCTTGTAAAATTGTAAAACTAAAATATTAAGAATTTAATTTGAGTGAATTGTTGAACTAATATAAATATTGCATGTAATATGTAATCATGAACATTTCAGGTCCAAGGTTTTCTCCAAGCTTATATAAATAATAATAAATATAGATACTAAATACAAACTTATTTTTATATTAAAAATTTTTAAAAACAGTTGAAACATTAGTTGAAACATTAGTTGAAACATTCATACACAATATTATACATATAAACTAATAAAAATTATTCGATTAATAAATTGAAAACTCATTAATAAGAAATTTTTATTACCAGTTAGATTTCTTTTATACTTTCTGTATTTATTGCAATGTAAATTCTACATCGCTTTAAAGATTCCAGAATTAGCTAATATAGTTTAAAGAATAAAATAAATTCGATATTAAAAATGAAAAAGGTACATATATAAAAAAGGTGGATCATCATAATTAATTAATTATGCAGCATGCGTTAAATTTAATGATTTTCTGATTAAAACACCCATTTAACTATAAAATAAAAAAAAAATCACAACAAAAAAAATAAGAATATAAAACAGAGTAACTTTTAAGGAAAATAGTGGAGGTTAGAAATCTCTACAAAAAAAATATCTAAAATTTTGAAATAAAAGGAAAAAAAGATACAAAAAATAACTCCAAAGATAATATGTGAGTGGGATGTTAAAACAAATAAAATTTTATAAAAAATAAAAATTATAAAATTCAAAAATTTTTTTAAAGAGAACCAAAAAAATACGGTGTGTCCCCTATATATGGTGGTCCATTTAAACAACAACAAAAATAACAATTTATGCACATACATACTCACATACAATAAACCATTATAAACGAGAATGACCAAGCAAAACCTTTAACTGGGATTCACTTTAATCGCCTCATTAAAATTGTTCACATAATCGAGGAATAAAGATGATCAAATATTTTACGTGAACACATACAAATATACAAACATTTCGAATATAAATTATTATAGAAAGTATAATATAAAGGATTAACAAAAAAAAAAAAAACAGCAGTCATGTGAAATCAAATAAATTTTCTGTTAAATTTTTTTCTCTTAATTTTTGTTTAAAATTTTTAAATTATTCTTAAAACTCAAAAAACAAAGAAGCAAGTAATTTTGTGAAAGAAATGAAAAAGTAGAATTAATTATAATAAGGTAGTCCTGGTTATAGTTTTTCCGACAAAAATTTTATAAAATTTTGTGTAATTGTGTAACTTTATTTGTCAAACTGCATCTATAAATATTTTTATGTCTAATCGAAGCCATCCAGTTAATCCAAATAAAGTTTTACTTAAAACTTTCCATACCTACGCATATTGTTCGGTAAGGAAAAGGAATATAACTTGCTAATACAGTTTAATAAGTGACTCATAAAATTAACATTGAGCAAATGTTTAAACTCATGTTACAAAAATTTAATATATTCTTAGTATTACATGCTGTGCTAAACACAGAATTAGATATGAATAAGAATAAAAATATTTATATTATTAAAGAGACGAGTTAGAGTTTGAATGAGCTTTTAAAGTTCCTCCAGGAAATTTTTGAGAATCTACCAATATATTTTAACATACCCCAGAAGATGCAATAGACTCGTATTGTGCCAATAATTTAGTCCTTTCTTAATTTCAAATATTGTTTTCATTATGAAATAAAAAACATCAGCGTGGTATGCAGCGTCAACATTTAAGTGTTAAAACGTTTGTGTTAATTGTTTATAATTTAAATCAAGTTAAATTTAAGTCTCAAGCAAAAATACTTACTAACTATCAAAGAACTTATGGCATAGTGACACAATGCAACGCAAAGCTTTCATTTTATAATTTTCCGTACAACAAAACGATTAATATGATCTGTTAGACTAGTAAGTCTAATGAACTTTTTTATACGTTTGAATCTTGAACTTTTTATACGTTTATGTCACTCAATTCTCTTTCTCTTCTCTTACGTTTATAAGTGAATTCCTTAAATGAGGTAAAACGCATAACAACTACAAAGAAACTAAAATACGTCAATTTATTGAAGAATTGAGAAAAATAACTATTTTTTTGTTAAGAAAAACACTGCCACCTGTATAATTAGCCGTATGTCCTTTTTTTACCTTTTTTTTTGCGTTTGTACAACAAAACTATATTATAATTAATTGATTATTAAATCGCAAAATGACAGTTTTGCCGTTTTATCGATTTTTATTTTATACTTTGTGATTAAAAAGATGTTGAATTTTTTTTTGTCTTAAAATAATTTTTTGGACATCAGGTAGTTATATTAAAATTTATTGAGATACGAAATGAATAACAAATTACTTTAATTATTTGAAAAGATAAAATTATTTGATCATAAAATATTAAAATGACCAACAATATAAGATTTCGTAGTCATTAAAAATGATTCAACAAATTAAAAGCAAAATAAAGAATTTTATAATTTAATTAAGTTAAAAATCGTAATTATTAAGTTCAGGGCAAGTTGAACACCTAAAGTTGTTAAACTTAAACAATTCAAATAACAATTCATTGTTATGGAAAATTCATTGTTCATTCATTGTTCTCATCAATTCATTGTTCTCTTTTGCCATTTTTTCAACTTATTTACGATATAAACTGAAGCTGAAATTTCAAGCTTTTTTAAGAGATTTAACAAATACATTCTTAGAAAATATTTTAAGTTCAAAAATTAAATTTCTTTATTGAATTTTTATTGAATTAAAAACACTAGAATGTTGTATTCAATTGCTTTTCTAAACCAATTAAAAATAGATGCATACTTTTGTAATTCGAAGATTATCGTGAAATTTGTAATTCTAGCATAAAGAATATAGATACATATATGTATTATTGTGCTTTAAAATTGTTTATAGCGTAAAGTTGGAAAAACAAAGCATCTCCGGTAAACATGATCTAACATGCCATACCTTTATTAGATTATTGAGCAAAAATAACCAGTATTGCTTCTTTAAAATTTGCCATAAAATCATGTTGATTTCAAAAATTTACACAGTTCTCTTCAACTTGATACCAATTGGAATCCCTTGTTTAACATACACATATTGAAAAATTTAAAAGTTCTTCCAAACTATTCAACTCTTCTTAATAAGAGTAAAATATGTAAAAACGTAATAAAATACGTAAAAACGTTTCAGTTGACCGAATTATACCCTACACTTTAACAATCTGAGTTTAAAAATTTATTTTAAAAATATCTAGAATTAACTTTCATTGTTGAATACCAAGTACTTGAATCTGTTAAACCAATCTATAGAAACGAATATATGTCTGGCTTATAATTTTAAATACAACTGTCAAGTTTCATGATTCTAACTTTATTATTTTCTCAATATTTTAAATTTGTTTGCTACCCGAACCAGTGCTATCATTCCTACCATAATTGGATACACCTTTTTCATTTTCGAATTTGATATTAATACTTGTATTATTATTAAAATATTTAAAAAAACCGCTTTGAATTGTATGGCAGCTACCCAAAGCCGTTGTCCGAATTGATCCAATTACAATAGCAGAAAACCTTGACGGAAAAGAAACAAGTTGTGAAAGTTTGAACAAGAATAACATGTCCATACCGAAGACGAGTGGTTACAAACTCCATACCAAAGTGAATAAACCCTTTACGAAAGTGTAAGGTATAAATATAACTATTTTTTTTCTTATTGTCGCGACTACCTTCTTATAATAAAATAAAAAGCCATTATAATTCATTCAAATATTAAAATTTGTAAATTATTTCAATTGTTTCGAAATCGAAAAATTCATTTTCTTCTAAATTATTTTCATTTTCTTCTTCCGTTCACTTAAAATATTTTTTTTATATTAAAAAATTAAGTAAATTTTACTTTATTACCCTCCATATATCAAATTTAATTGAAAAGGTGCCAGCCACCATAATAAAAAATTACTTTTCCGACCATTCATATTTGTACATGTAAATGTGTATGAATTTTTTTGGTTAAAAAAGAACACTGAATTTAAAATTTTTTATTAAATGTAAAAAGAAAAAAAAAAGATTTTTATATTATTCTTGGACACGTACTCTAGTTGCTCTCTTTAAGGAAACCAAGCAAAACGTTCTTGTAATTTTTGAATTTTAAAAATATTTTTTCACCAACATCTAATTTTAATATTTTTCTTGAAGGACTTGAGCGAAAAAAATTAAAAGTAGAAGAAAGAAATTTTCTTATTATTTTGGCTTTTCAACTGTAAAATAAAAATGTACCTTTATCGCGCAAATTGGGGACAATTTCGTGCCATTTATCACCCCAAAGCAAGTAAATTACATTTTCTTTTTCCATTTAAAATAATTTTTTTATCTTTTTCAAATAAATTTTATATAAAAAGTAAAAAAAGAATAAAATGGCAAAAAAAAATCAAAACTTCATAATGGAAAAAAAAAAGTTTTATAATTGAAAAAAAATTAAATGTTTTTTTAATAAAAAGAAAATTAAAATTTTTACAGAAAAATTCATAACAATTTCCACCATTTCTATTTTTGGCACTTTCCAAAAATTTTTTGAAAAAAAGTGCTTATTAGTTTCATTCTGTCCGTCCGTTGACACTTTTTTTGTTTATAAAACTTCTACATCCTTGAAGACAGAAAGCTGAAATTTTATATGTACATAGATCTTCAATTCAAACTTATTTCCGTAGAACAAAATTTTTACCTACCTCACCCCCTATAAAAGTTATACTCCCCAAAAACCTTAAAACGCCATTTTTTGACTTTTTGTTTTTCAAAATTTTTCAAACGCAGAAAGGCAGCGGCTTGCTTCTCCTATCGTGGCATACTATAGTTAAAGTTTAAAAAAACAAAATGGCCGTTCAAATTTACCGTTATCTAAAATCCGTTTTTTTCAAATTTTTGATGTCGTTTTTTTTTCTAGAACCCAGGTCAGCAGCTTTTAGATACTAATAAATAGTTTATTTCGTTAGAAGAAAATTTTTTTCCATCTCAACCCCGTCTCAACTTAGCGCCTCTTGAAATTTGTAAAATTTGAATTTTTGACGCTTTATATTTCTGAAACCGCAAGCTTTTTTAAATTTCTATAAACACAAAAAGCTAACGGTAAATTCCATGACATTAGAAAATATAATTACTTTTCTTAAGTCACACACTTAAAATCGAGCATTATGTTAACCCCACTTTATATTAATTTTTGCTTTATTTCAAAGACTGCATAAATCGTTCATCCTAAATATATGCAATCCTAGAAATAGTTTCGTATATGAATGAAAATAATTTTAATAGTGTGGTAGGTATACATAGACTGTATTTAAAAGCAGTATTTTCACTAATTGTTGAAGGGAAAAGTGCTACAATACAAACCATTGGTTTGACCCAACTTTATTTCTATTATTTTCACACTGTTGATTTTCTAATACATGTATTTATGTATGTGTATTGTGATTCTAACCAGAAAGAACAGCGTATTCTTCTAAAATATCTCTAAGAAGATACTATGATAGGGGACATGATACGATTTTAAAATATTCAAAAAAAAATATTATTGTCATTTTGCAGAAATAACCATCATGTGGTTGAGCTTTTATAATATATTACCTATATATTCTTATTTATAATAAGCTGCAACTCCTCATTAAATACCGTGATTCCCTTACTTTATTTCAAAACTTTAGTTATATGAAATGGAATCTGATTTGATTCATTTAACACTAATAATATAAAAAATATTAAAAAAAAAATTTTCTAAATTGTTTAGAAATTTGCTTTTTAGCACTTTTCCAAATAAATATTTGGAAAAAAGCCGTCCGTCCCGTTTATAAAACTTCTACGCTCTTGAAGATAAATAGCTGTTCATATTGTGTACATAGGTCTTTACTAGAAACTTATTTCCGTTGAAGAAAATTTTTACCTTTCTCCCCCTCCCCAAAAGTTATAGTCCTTCGAAAACCTAAAAATGCAATTTTTTGACTACTTATTTTAAGGCAACCATAAACATTTTTTAAATTTAGTTAACGCAGAAAAGTAGTGTAGGGCTTTGTCTACCGCGGCACAGCATACTTAAATATTAAAAAACAAAATGGCTGCTAAAATTAACAGTTATCTAAAATTCGTTTTTTTCGAAATTTTGATGTCGTTTTTCTCTATACAGTAAGTTGTAGGAGTTTGAAATTTTCGCAGCAAATTTGGATAATACTAAATAGTTTATTTCGTTAGAAGAAAACATTTTTTGCCATTAACATCCCCTCTCAAGTTATAGCCTCTTGAAATTTGGAAAATTTTAATATTCGGCGTTTTATATTTCCGAAACGGAATGACGGTAGAAGCCATGCCCTATAAATAAAAAAATATAATTATTTTTCTAAACTCACATAATTAACCCTTATGTTCTAGCATTTTGTTCGCGTTTCTGTCAATTTTTTTTGTTTCGTCCTGAATATATGCAATCTTTAAAATATTTCAGCTCAACTTCAAAATATTTCAGCTGAATAATTTTTAATTAAAATGTTAATAGAATATCCTGTAATAAATTATTTTTTTAATTACAAAATAGTTACCAAGGCAGTAAAAACTGAGTTGTTAAGGGTATATCTTAAAAAACTTTAACATGCTGTTATTCTTATTAAACAAACTTCAAAAATAGTAACAAACACATATTGCAGTATACTCTATTTTCGAACTAGGACACATTTAGTACTAAGCTAGAACTGAATTCTCAAAAACGCAGAATTGAATAACTGATTATAAATCGAAGGAAGGGTAATTATTTTTGAATTATTCAAGAATTATTGGTTTCAATCGGTTTGTTAAGTTCGAAACTTTTAATCTTGCAGAAAATACTTATAACGCACTAATTTTGTTGAAATTTCATTTTTAATATTTTCTTTATTCTAGTACAGATTACGTACATACAAACACATAATAATACCATAATAAGAAGCTGTACAATTTTAAAATCTCTTTCTGTTGTCGGCCAAAATGTAGTGTTTGAAAACATTCATTTTAAAAAGTCAAAAACTTTGCAATGCATGTCACCCCTTTCTTTACAGAAACAAATTACAATTTATAATCTTATTTTTAAAGAGTTAAATTTTAATTTGCAAAAATAAATTTTCATAATTTTTTTCACGACCTTTAAAGTTAATACAATTCCGATTTATTTTTTCCTTATATGTAATATAAATTTTAATAACCATAAAACATTGAAATTAAATGTGTGTGTATTGAATAATTTATGAAAACATTTTTCGGTATTAAATTTAATTAATTTTACGCCCCTGGTATTACCATGACAAAATGTTATTTGTAACACAATTACTGGAAGATTTCTCTGAATCAATGTAATCATACTGTTTAAGTTTTATAATAAAATTCGAACGAAATTGTATTTTAAATGAAGCTTGAAATTAAAATAATAAAATTTTATAGTTTTCAAGAGCATGTAAAAAGTATGTAAATTGCAAATGGTTACAAAACATACGTATTTGTGTAATTACTTGTATAATGAGTGTAAAATATTTTATTATTTTCTAAAGAAATGTGTGAAAAAGTAAATTTCGTAAAAAATTGAAAATTTGTAAAAGATAAACGAGCTCAAATAATTCAATTGAACGTTAAATTGAAACTTTAGAGCTTTTTCTCTTTGTTTTTTTTTTGCATTACAATGACTCATAGTTTTCAAGTACCTACAACATTCATTCAATAAAAGTACATAGCATATGTACTAACTATTCGAATTTTTTTGAACAGTTTTGAATATGAGGTTATTAAGTTCAATTGCGAACAAGTATTTAAAATTAATTACAACTCTTTTTTTTCTACATATGTATATATAAACATGCATACAAATGTGGGTACATACGCAATATACACATTTTTTATTTAACACGTTTGAGTTTACTTTCAAGATTTACCATTCCGACAAATTGAAAGTAAACAATATTCTTTGTGTTTTTCGGTGATTTTTTTTAGGTGTCGGTAAAATTTCAGTTACTCAAAATTTTTTTGTTTTCGTTATGGTATTAACAAAATTTAGAGAAAAAGTTCCGAAAATTTTATTTTTTACTATATAGGTAAATTTTTATGTTTACACAATGTTTTGATTGCTTTTACATACATAATAGTTATTATTATAAAAAATATGGGTGCATACATAAATAGTGGGATGAGTACGATAAAGAATTGCCAAGTAAAGGATGGTTTTCAAGCCTTATAGAAATCAAAAAAGTTAAACATTAAAAAAATTAAAGTTCAAGTACAATAAAAACCCGAGCTCAACTCTCATTTTCGGAGAATTAAAGTACAGAAAGTCAATTCTTACCACCGACAAAGGATCGTTAGATGTTTTCTTTCACATGGCATTATTCAGAAAGCATGTGATATGCCTATTTCTCAAAGTTGTTTGTGAACTTCACGGATTAAAAAATCTTTTGCTACGCCAAATTCATCCAATCCTTATATACTGGTTGACAAACTTTTTCTTCTTAAACCTCACAAATTAAAAACATCTGTAGTAATAATTAATGCAAATGCTGAGAACAATTTATTTTAATACATATATATGTTAAACAAATATTTGATCTTCCCGTCACACGGCACACCTCTTCCGTCGGAGGAACTCGTGTACCGAAAAATATTTTCCTTAGATTTAGATTTTATTAAAGTACGTGCATGGAAAGAACAGCTTGAAAATGTTCGGAACTTTAATCATCGCCTATTTATATGCCAAATTTTAGGTTTGGTTATTGAATTGAGTAAATTTTCATGATTTTAACCTAAATGAACAATCCTAAATACTTTGAAAATACGTTACATACCTATATATGTTTCTTACAAATTAATGTGAATTTGATTATTACTTTTTAATATCGAAGTTGTAATTTCTGTTTTTTTTTTTTTCATTTCATGAGTAGTTCAATCTGTTTTTTGTTCAACAGAAATTATTTGTTTGCTTATTTAATAATTTTCTACTTAGTTTTTTTTTAATTTTTTAAATGCTTATATGCAAAATTGCCTCTACTCCAATTTTTAGCACTTTTCCAAAAAATTTTTGAAAAAAAGTGCTTATTAGTTTCACTCTGTCCGTCCGTCTGTCCGTGTGTCTGTTTCCAAAACTTTTACACCCTTGAAGATAGAAAGCTGAAATTTAATACTTGCATAGATCTTTACTAGAAACTTATTTTCGTAGAACAAAATTTTTATCTATCTCCCCCCTTTAGAAGTTATACCCCCCCGAAACCCTAAAAATGCCATTTTTTAACTATTTAGTGCAATGAAACCATAAGCATTTTTCAAATTTTGCAAACGCAGAAAGGCACTGGCTTGCTTCCCCTAGCGCGGTATACTATAGGTTAACTTTAGAAAAACAAAATGGCCGTTCAAATTTACCGTTATCTAAAGTCAGTTTTTTCCAAATTTTTGATGTCGTTTATTTTCTAGACCCCAGCCTGTAGAAGCTTGAAATTTTAGGAGCTTTTGGGCATTAACAAATAGCTTATTTTATTAAAAGAAAATTTTTTTCCATCTCCACCCCCTCTCAAGTTTTTAAATTTCTATAAACACAAAAAGCTAACGGTAAATTCCATGACATTAAAAAATATAATTATTTTTCTTAAGTCACACACTTAAAATCGAGCATTATGTTAACCCCACTTTATATTAATTTTCGCTTTATTCCAAAATCGCTTTATTTGCATAAATCGTTCATCCTAAATATATGCAATCCTAGAAATAGTTTTGTATATGAATCAAAATAATTTTAATGATGTGATAGGTATACATAGACTGTATTTAAAAGCAGTATTTTCACTAATATTGTTGAAGGGAAAAGTGCTATTATACAAACCATTGGTTTAACCCAACTTTATTTAAATATTTTTCAATTTTATTTATATTTACTTTTATTTTATTTTATCTTTTGTATAGATTGCAAAGGACTTCATCCATGGAACATAATATTTTGTAGTTAAATACTTTCGAGTGTATAATAAGTTTTCAGTCTTATTTTGTTATAGTACCTACACATAATATGTGTACTATGTATACGAAATACATAAAAAAGTCGAAAAGTAAATGATATTAATAAACAAATCGCGATAGTGGCTATGGCGGCGCAGTAAGAAAAAACAAAATAAAACATAATATAAGAAAGAGAGACGCAAGTAAATAAAAAGCAAACATTTTCCGGTCAATCTACCTTTTTCTTCTCTTTCAAGCATTTTTAAAAGGATGCCGAACATTGTTTATATATTAAATACTTAGTGTTATTGATTTTGTTTGCATGTTTTGTTTTTATTTTATTTTCATAATGTACATATATGTACACGATAATGTAAAGTAATAAGCGATTACCAATTTACACTTTTGGTACAAGATTATTATAATATCGGCAAGAGTGATGAGGTACTTTATTTGTATTCGTGCTGCTTTCTAAATATTTTGTAAAGAGCAAAAAAAAATTTAAAATTATGAACTATTTAGTGATTAAACCATATATAAAAATCTGATGTGATCAACACATAACCGATCGCAATGTGTATTGTCTAGTTAAGAGAAAGTGTTACAGAAGATTATAAAAATGCCTTGCCAATTTTTAGGGTGTTAGTAAGCTTTTAGTTAACTAACCAAGAGTTAACTAGTTAACATACCAAGAAAAATGTAAATTTTGGTCTTAGCAGAGTTTCGTTTTGCCATCCGAATTCTCTGAAAGCTAGCTCGTCAATCAGTTTCGGTAACAACCAGAGCTCGAATATCAGATTTGAAGAAATTCTATCAATCCGTTCCGTATAGATATGGTAAAAAATGCAAAATCAGGCATATGAGCAAAAATCTAAAATTGGTCCGCAAAAGAGTTTAGTTTTTAAGACTTGATATATCCCAAAAGTTGATCAATCCGTGACATAGCAAAAAAAGTCACATAAAATTTCATGAAAAGTGGTTCAGCCGAACTTGAGATACACTTCTATAAAATTGGTTTATTTACGTTTCCCTACATTGGAGAAGTACATTCCCACAGAAAACTCGATATGCAAAACTTGTTGCCATCACATAACCTCACTTATTATATGCAATGTGGTCGGTAAAAATGGTACAAAAACAATTATAAGATGATTTTACAGAAAATTATCTATGAATTTTATAATTAAAAGATAATAAGAATTTCTAAGATATAAAGAGCATAGGATTGCTAACACTAGATGTGCAATCGACTGGCTGTGGACGACTTAGAAATCGACTCACATAGCGCGCGGTACCGAAGTAAGAATACCGAAATAAGTTAAGTTGGTGTTGCTTTACGGAAGCTACACATTGTTGGTTTAAAGAGCTAATGTACGAAAGATACACGTCTTCTTTAACAAATGCCTTAAAATCATATGTAAAATATCCTGGCCAAGAAGGATCATGAACTAAGAGCTGGGGGTGATGACGACCCAAATAAGAAGAAAATAGAAATGGATCGATCACATTCTAAGACGTCTAACAACATCAAGTCTCTCTCTAGAGCAAAGAAATGTTGAGAGACCAAAGAAGATCTGGTGGGGAAGAGTGCAAAAAGGAATAGATCAATCAAGCAAAACACGGGCACAAATAAAGAGATTTGATCAAAGAACAGAGAAAATTAGAGAGGCTATGATGAAGCCCCATGTTTGTAGTTGAACTTAGCTACTTGTGAGTAGATGAGTATACGATTTTATTTGTTCAAATTTGTGCCACTATAGTGGATTTATGATAAAACTAATTATGAAAAAAGTTGATACGACTATAAATATAAATAATTTAGGTTAATGGAAATAATATATCAGGTTGAGTCATTCAGCAGCTAAAATCGTGTTTATGTATTTATGCTACATTAATTACTGTACGATTATTGACTATTAAGAAGAATATTTAGAAATGTTATCAATAAATCTATTTTTTGATTTTGAAAATTTGAATTGGATTTTTAAAGAGTGTTTATAATATTGTTTTCGCCCCTCTTTTACATTATTTGAAACTCATACTGATTTATATGCAAGTACTAGATATCAGTACATCCATATATGGATGTATTAGTATTACAAATGGAAAATAAAGTATAATGTAATGTACTTACTTTTTTGAAGCTTTAGTTTCTAAAAATATTTAAAGACGATACGAAAATAAATTAACTTACGCCAAATAGTTGGTTTTAATAATAGTAAAATTTATTTTAAATGGTTTCGGATAGAAGAAGCAGTAATTGCAAATTATAGAAAAAAAAATTTGTGGGTTGAATACTTATTACCGAGTATGAAAATTTCAAGTTTGTTTGAGTTCATCGAATAATATTGAACATATTCAATCCATAACTTTTTACTTACGTGTAAGGTTGAATTCTTCTTTAGTATTGAATTAAAATATATAATAATGCAAGAAACTATGCAAGACAATAATACAGCATATGTGTAAAATTAATATTAACAAATCCTCATCGTTTGCAAATTATAGATAATTATTTGAAGTAAGATTTGAGGAATTGGACCAAAATTCTGATTTACCAAACGTTCATGAAATACTAATAAAGAATCTTAATGGAAACTTCTTCATGCAACTGCAGAACAGCTGGATGACGTAATCAAAGGAACGAGTTAAAGGCACAAAAATTCATTAAAAAAATTTTTCTCCTCGAACTGGACTCGAACCAGTGACCTACCGCTTTCTAGGCGGACGCTCTACCAACTGAGCTACAGAGGCATGAAGAAATTGCCGACGAAATGTTCTCTACATTGCTTATACTGTAATTCACATGATTACTAAGTATTTGTTTTTGTTTACATTGATTGCTACATACAATCTACTATTGAAACACACAATAACAAGAACATATATATTTATAGGATTGTGCCTATTGCACTAATTAAATTATGAATTTTACTAATACAACATTATAGTTGCGGAATTAATAAGAATGTGCTTATTACACTACTAATTAATCTTAATGGAAACTTCCTCATGCAACTGCAGAACAGATGGATGACGTAATCAAAGGAACGAGTTGTCAACTCAAAAACCTTAGGAATTGCCGACAGTTCAGCTATAGGATGGTAGTTTAACACGTCATTTTTATTGTTTTTCTTAATGAAAGCTTCCTTCCACACGGAATGAAAAATGCGCGAAGAATAAGACTTATTAAAAATTACGGTAAAGATGGGCGCCGGAGAAGAGCAGCACCTGCTTAAAATAATCTCAGGAACTCCATCTAGTCCAGGAGAAGGACTAGAACCCAAATTAAAAAGATATTTTTCAACCGCAAAAGAGTTCGTGGCAAAATTTGTAATAGTTATCAATGTGCCGAAAGTCATCAACATCTAGCTAATTGAAAAGATAAAAAAGAGTAAGATTCTACTTAGTAATTATAACTTATATTCCCGCCGAATTTCAAGAAGGTTGGATTACTATCACTTTTCCTCTTATGGTTTATCAACTTCCAAAGAACTTTGGGATTACGTATTAAGTTATCCGAAGTTTTATAGATACAGTAGTCACAACGTTCATTTGCTGCTAATTTAAATTGATCAAACGACAATCGGAAATTATCGTAGCCCCTGTCGCTTTAGTGTAGAGATAATTGCGCCACAGCTTATTCTTTTTGTTGCGAAGTACCCTAAACTCTTGTGAAAACCATTGGGGGCCAGAGCCAGAATCTTTAGTTTTCAACACTGGAATAAACAATTCAAATGCAGCAAAAATTATTTCTTAAAACTTACACGTCATAGACTCAATATCAGTAAAGTTAAATACTGAAGAGAAGTCGTAAGTAGAAAAGATTTAGCAATGCGAAATTCGCTCATGTGAATGGTTGGTCATCAATGCGATAAGAGAAAGATATCGGAGGATGATAGATATCAACGTTAACCAACGAATCAGGGACAGTTATAGGTAAACAATTATATCAATTGGAAGTAATGACTAGATCCGGTTGCCTCGATTGATGGTTTGTTATTGAGGATATTTGTTGCAAATTATTTAGATGAAAGGTATCTATAAAAGATAACTCCAACTCACTAGAACAGTCAATTGAAATCAAAAATGGTTCCTCATCATGAGTCATCCACCTAGTTTTGGAGAGATTAAGATCTTCAAAAACCTCATCCTCCGGGTATCGAATACATAATCAATTGCCTAAGAAAATTTTGCATATAACTCATTACTTGAGTTAGGCGATATATAGCAATTGACTAAGTAAAGTGCTGTGGAATTCAGCTCAATTTTAACTGCGATGATTTCAAGATCATCGGAGTCTTGAATGTCAATAATACTAGCTGATAACGAGTTTTTAACGGCGATTAATACACCACCTCCCTTTGGTGTGTGTCCCTGCAAAAGAAGTACATGTTAGGTTTTTTTAAAAACAGAAAATGAAGAGTTGAATAATTCAAGAGTATTGACGGAGGAGGACAACTAAGTTTCCGTTAGAAGATAAATATCACAGTCAAGAAGAGAAGAGTTAAATAGAACCGTGTTAGTTTTAGTCTTTAGTCCACCAACATTTTGATAGTACAAACAAAGTTGTTTCACAGTCCTTGTCAACTATTTCCAAAACTAGTTAATTGGACCAAGTTATTGTTGTTACGAAAACTACTTGAACCATCTAGACGATTGAGCCGAGGTCGTCGGAAGAAAACGCTTGTTGTTTGTTTCCCTCATCCTCTGCAAATAATCAATCAATTTGCTTTCCATATGGCTCCTAAATGTATGTAAATCTTTATCAGCACTGGTGGCAGATATATTTAAAGTGTCATGAAATTTTTTGAATAAGTTATATAAAATAGTATAGTCAGAGAGAAGGCCCTCATTTTCAATAAAAACCTTAACACTTAATCTCGTTTTACCATCGTGGTGGACATTCTCCTCCGCCTCGTGAAGATATGCCATGTACAATTTAACATTCTCATATACAGCCCGATCTCTGAAGCGAGATAGTACATAAGTACTATCGCCATCTTCAACGAACCTTTTGGTCATATGAACGATCGGAGGAGTCAGCGGATCTACAAAGTTAGTAGGCATATGTGTTTGTGATAAGCGAGCGTTGAGTAAGTTGTGAGTGTTGGGTATAGATATAGAAAATTGGGTGTTAGCTGTGAATGTTTTGCCCTGAATGAAATTTGGGTATTTGGTTCCATTGTCAATATTTTTGTTTTTGTTATTATTTGTATTGTTGCTATGGTCTTTTTCATTAATTTCAGCGTTATTATTATTGCTATCGAGATTTATGTCAGTATTATTATCATTATTATTATTATTATTATTATTATTATTATTATTATTATTATTATTATTATTATTATTATTATTATTATTATTATTATTATTGTTATTATTCTTGTTCTTTTTGTTATAATTATTATTATTATTCTTATTATTATTTTTATTATTATTGTTATTATTATTATTATTATCATTGTTGCTATTATTATAATTATAATCGTTATTATTATAATTATAGTTATTTTTATGATTAAAGTTATTTTTATTGTTACAATAAGTATTAGTACTGTTGCTATTTTTCTTATTATTCTTATATTTTTTACTATTATTATTATTATTATTATTATTATTGTTATTATTATTATCATTGTTACTTTTATTATTACTATTATTACTATTATTGTTAAAATTTTTTATTTTCCCTTTTTTATTACTGTTATTGTTCCCTTTAAGGTCATTGTTAATGGAAAGAACCTGTCTAGTATGCTTGCTTATGCGAGAAGAATCAGTGCGTGTGGAGTTGTCCATATTGTTAGTATTTTGGAAACAAACCTGTTTCCTGTTCCTCTTATTATTAAGTGGGTTAGTAAGTATGGGTTTAAGTTTAGAGTGCATTGAAGAATTAGCTTTCTCGCATTAGCTTAACAACTTCAGGCTACTTACAGTGGCAGTCACTGGGAATCTTAAAAAAATTAGTTTGAAAGTCTAATAAAGTGTTTACAAATGTTTATAATCAGTTCTTAACGTAATTATATAATACAACGTACATACACATGCATATAATGTAAATGTTATTCTTTTATTTACTCCGTGCATGGCTGGGCCTATATTAATTTAGCAAAAAATAAAGGATAATAATATAAAATTGCAATTAATTATCATTTTTATTAATAAACTTTTCGAAATTAAATATTTATTTTACATTTAAAAGAAAGTTTTAATTTTTTATAGGATTTCCGATTTCATATATACAGACATATACATACATATATATTAAAAAAATAACCGAATTATGTATATTTTAAGGATTTCTTAGTTGTTTTTTGTTTTTCAGATTTTTAAAATAAAAATTTCATTTTTGCCGTCCCATTATTTTTAAAATGTATTAAAAAATTTTCTTTTAATGGAATTTTTAGAACTTCCTTAATAGCTTTGCAATTCAAAATGGAAATTAATATTTTTTCTTAAATATTCTATAAATATGTATGGAAATTCTAAATTTGAAAAAAAAATATTGCTAAAACAGTTATGAAAAATGTAAGAATCAAAAAAATCCAGTGCCGTTGAACATTTTGCTTTAATGAAGACCAAAGACAAATCTTAAATGTGTTTCAAATAAAAATTTCCCAAAATTTTTGATATAATTGCAGTTTTTATGACATGTAATTAAACTTAAAATTTAAAATCACGCCTTAGCAGATATAATTAAAGATTCTTATTTCATATTATTATAGACTGGAAGACAAGAAACTTCAGTTTAAGTATGATTTCAATTAGAAACTTCACTTCGATAGCGTTAAGCGCTCTGAAAACATGAAAAGGATTTGAAATTAAGTACAGGTCAACTAAAGATCAGATATCAGTCAGGAATTTTATCTTTGATAGTTCATATGCTATTTTACCGGTTTAACTAAAAATATTAAAACAGTATCTCCCGAAGAGGAATATTCTCAGCTCATTATTTTTTTTGGTATGTATATGTCATATTAAAAAAGCCTACCATTTTTACCTTAAATTCCTCATATATATATAAGAGATATTTTCATACAGCAGTTAAAAGTAATTTGTTAATTTTGTACAGTATAATGACGAGCCGCTAGGTTCTTTACTTCTGATTTAATGGAATTTTAATGGAAATATTTTTTAAATTTATTTTTTTTCTCTGTATTTCAACTAAACATGCTATCTAATATAAAGAACGTAATCATTTTTAAAAATGACTCGATTATTCAAAACTTTTGTTATAATAGTAAAAAGTTATTGTCCTTTTTTCCCCTATTATTTTTCTTATCCTTGTCATTATTTTCTATGATGGTTAAAAAGTTTTATTAAAAAATTATTTCAATTTGAATTTTTCCTTCGTTTTATAAAAGTTTTTCAAAAATTATGAAATTCCGCATAACAATGCGGACAATTTTTATATTAAAATATACAGACACACAGACACAATTGAAGAAAAATTTGAAATAAAAAAAATATATGCAATGTTGATTTGATTTTTATTATGAATGCTGTAAAATAATAATTATTAATAAAGTTTTTTAGTTTAAATATTTCCTTGTTTCATATTAAAAGTTGCAATATTAAAAAATTTTAAAATATGCAAAAGTCTAATTGCTGATATTAAAATATGTCATTATAAAAAAAGTTTACAGATTCAATTTATGGAATTAAAATAATATAAAAATGAATTAAAACTGAATTTTAATACAATTACTAAAGAATTGAATGCGGGAAAATTTGATTCTTTAATAAAATTTCCAATCAAAAGCTTAAATTGTTGTGTCATCCGGTAACGTTTTATAAAAGCAAGTTAGAAACAATTGAAGAAACTGACCTTACTAATCAGATTTTCTAAAATAATTTCAACTAGAAAATATTTTATTGAGTAAAATAAAGAAATGAAAACAAAAAGGGACCTTTTGGTCACGATATAACTTTAATTTCCAATGAAAATGTTAAAAATAATAAGCTGTACGAATTCTTTTGAGAAATGTGTATGGGCATATTCATAATATGTGCGTATATACAGTGTGTTTCGCATAGGTCATAGGATGACAAATGATTTTAGGGTTGATTCTTTAAAGAGCTTCCAGCAAAAAATTGTGTGGGTGGGATGTCGATGTACTTGTTTCCGAGCTTGTTGAAATAAAGGTACCAGATTTTTCCGGCATATAAATAAATTTTTATAACTTCGGAACCATACAATATAGAGTTAAAGAAATGCATATGACGAATCCATAATAGAAGTAAAAACGATAATTATATAACCTGTGCCAACTGGAAAGTAAAAGTTTTGTCAAATATAGTTCTGAGAAATTTAACCTTATTATTGCCGTCTTTTTGACGTTAGTTCAAAAGGCGTTAAAGAACAAAAGCAATTGCGAGTAAATATTACAAATATTTTTATGCAAAACACTCTTTATAATTTTTGTTTTTGTATTGACAATCGTTGTAAGTGCAACAGAAATAATTACATTTATATATTAATTTTATACAAAAGTTTCGTACATTTGTTATTGTTTTTTTAAGTAGTTTTTCTGTCTCGATTTAACCTGGCGTTCAATTCTAAAGTTGTTTAACATGTTTTGTTCGAAAATTGAAATTCGTTTCAATCATTTAATAAGGATCTCGTAATTTAACCAATAATTTCAGAAATATATCTAGGAAGGCTATCAATACCTACGTCAAATAACTATTGGTTTAATTTAAAACTTATCTATTTACACGCTTTACTATGAGTAGAACTATACAAATTTGTAGACGATAAATAAATTAACAATCAATTATCAAGAAAATTCTTTCTAAAAACAAAAAAATCTGATGTGGTAAGCACATAAACGAAAGCTTTGGTATTTGATATTTGCAAATAAATATTTAAAATTGGCTTCAAGTGGAGTTTTATTTTTAGGATTTTGATTTTATTGGAAAACATTGTCAGTGAGTTTCGTTGACAAACAGAACTCAAATTCTCAATTATAAAAAATTCTCTTCACTCCAACTACATACTATTAAACTGTCAAAAAAACTATTTAAAAAAATCTTTTTTAAATTTAAAAAAAATCAAAAATTAAAATCGGTTCATAATAAAGTTGAGTACATCTACCTCAAGAATTGATTAATCCTCCAAAATAAAAAGTGTATCGCAAATCATTTCACTAAAAATTATTGTTTTACACTAATTGGTCGAACACGAGGGAGTATTTAGCAGGAAGCTCGATATGTGAAATTTGGTATCAGAACAATATTTTCCTTATTTAAACAAATTAAATTTATTTTTAATATAGAAGAAGTAACTATGTATGTATATATGAAATATTGCGGTTTCAAAACATCTGGTTTTCGAAGTTTCAATTAATAATTTATAAAATAATTAAAAAACAAAATTATTTTTTTTTTTTTGCAACTAAATTAAAAATTAAAAAAATGATAATCTAAAAATCAAATTTGGAAATAACAGTTTATAATTTTTCTCATTGGGTGAATGGGTCAATCATAAAAATTCCTCAAATTTATGGGTTTCATTGAAAAATCTGCTGGTGATCAAAATGATTCGGTAAAAATTTCAATATTTTTCAACTTTTAAAAACGAAGTGTGTGATAGTACAATATACATTTTACATATATATGTAGCTACAAATACACAAACATTATTTTTTTAATTGTTTTTTAATTAATTTCGTATATAAATTTTTCCATTTTTCTTAATTTTATTTCAAATGATGGTCTGCCCATTTCTTTGAATCTTACTCGTATAATTATGTAAAGCTTATAAAAAATTTCAAATCAAACACTTGTATTAACGCAATTAAAACAAGTTGTCAGTAACTTTTATAGCAAAATCTCTGATAAAAATTACTTTCCTGATATTGATTATGTCTTGATAAGTTGATTTACGAAAAATTATATAGGGTGAGGTCCCCTTTGGAGCATATGATGGTCATTTTTTTTTAATTATTTATGTACATATCTACATTAAATATTTATATATTAGCTTTTCATTGCCTTTTTTGTATTTCTATCTTATTTAACTACGGTCTTTCAAAGATTTTTATTCAATAGTACTATTTTTATGTTTGTTACAAACACATGCATACATACATGTTTATTTAGACTAGATTTGTACTATAGATTCATTAATGCTATGTCATTGTCGATTTGTTTTAGTCAGGGAGCAAAAAATAGTCAAAAAATAATACAAGAAATAAATATCATCACTGTTTATATGGTTTGTCTAATAGGTGGTCTTAATTTTTTGGAACATATTTTAGATTTTAGTGATAATATAATATCGGAATTTATTGATTTTTAATTGTTAAGTTTAAAACATTATTATTGATTTTATTCGTGTAGGTATTTTCGATTCCGTTCAATTTTAAAGGAAAGCAACAAAAGAATATTGTGTACAAAGTAGCAATGTTTTTTGGATTCCGTTTTTATTTTCTTATTTTTTGAAGTGATATTTTTAATTATTCGTAATACGAGTTACCTTCTGCGTAATAAAAAAACACTTCTCAAGATTTATTACATTTTATTTTTATTTTAAAATAATTAATTTTACATCTTGAAATTTAACCTAAAATATATTTAGTTTTTCTTGTTTGTAATTAATTTCTAAAATATTTTACTGCTGAAAACAGCTAACAATGCCGTTTGGAGAACAAGTGGTACAAAGTAAGTTATTCATAATTTGTTAATATGCATACTTTATATTGTTCCTTAAATCAACACACAAATCTTTTTAAAATAATAAAGTTTGAATTAATTAAAAAACTTACCTCACTCATTCAAAATGTAAACTAAAAATTTATTATATTCCACAGATGATATTATTTATGATATTCCACAGGCCCGATATTATACTTGCTATACACGTGTGATATTCCTGAATCGGAAGGAGTGACAACAGCTACATTTGCTGATGATACAGCAGTTATCGCAATAGGACGAAATGAAAATGAATTTACACAAAAATTGCAAAGGGCCAGTGATGAGATCTCAAAATGGACTAGAAAGTGGAATATAAAACTTAACGAGGTGAAATCAGCACACGTAAATTTCACTAATAGGAAAATTGACAATTCATTTTCGGTTCGGATAAATGACGTCTTGATTCCGTCCGTAAACACAGCGAAGTATTTGGGAATGACGTTGGACGCGAAGCTCAGATTTAAGGAGCACATAAAGAAAGGAATACAGAAAGTTTGAATGGCTTTTAGGGAGGCGTTCTAAATTGACAATCTACAACAAAGTTTTGTAGATCAAATATTTAAGCTGAATACGGTATTCAGCTATGGGGTTGCGCTGCGCAGACTTATATCCAATCTATACAAAGATTTCAAAATAGAATATTACGGGACATTGTAAACGCCCCTTGGTATGTCCGTAATGCCGATATACACAGCGATCTCACGATCCTAAGTGTCACAGACGAAATTAAAAAACAAGCAGCCAATCATAAAATGCGTTTATCCAATCATGTCAACATCGAGGCGGCTCGATTGGTTGACAATCAAAACTTTGTTAGGAGACTTAAACGTACGAGACCTCTCGAGTTAGTTTAAAGTTTTTTATCTGGAGCAATGGTTACTTAACACGCTATTGTGCCAGATCAAAAGCTTGTAAATAATCAAAAAGGTTAGAGCAAAATTAATGGTTAGTCGTTTCTGACTAGTTTTATAGTTTATTTTGAGGAGGGTGTTTTTTAGTGGGTTAAAGTTCCACACTACTGCTTTTAGTCTGGCAGTGTCTTTCGAGATTTTTCACCCTTCGTCTCGGTAAAAAAAAAAACAACAAAAAAAAAAATATTCCACAGATTCGCGTTTAAGTGATAAACTATAACTATATAGAATATCTTTTGATTGTAAAAGAAAAGATCATATACATACATAATATGTAAATATTATATGAGACGCAAGTCGTGGTTAAGAAATTAGAAAATGTGAACTAAAACATTCTAAGAAAATTCAGAAAAAGACAAACATAATTTAAAATATAAATTAATTTAAAAAATTATAATATTATGGCTAACAAAATCAAATATTTTAATAATGAAATTCTAAATTAAAATTATCATTGATATTACATTGAAATAGAAAAATCAATATTTATTTTTCTATTTTTAACCATAACTGAAATTAATAAACCGAAAGTCAAACTGAAACCGATTTCATGCCACATTTGTGCCTAACATATGTTAACATTTTTTTTAACTATTTTCTATACAAATTCTTAGAATATTAAGAAATAATTTAAAGTCAATTCATTTTAATTTGATCATTAAATTTAAAAAAAGAAAATAAAAAACAAAACTATAACCTTATACATTTTTCGTTTATGTAAAAAAAATAAAATGAAATCTTTTAAGGTGAATAGCAGCAGAACAAGGAATAGGTACAATTTATTCATTTCATCAACTGTATGTAATATTAAATTTATAGATTTATCAAAAATAAAAGAAAAGAAAAAATTACTGGTGCAATTCTCCTAACTAACTCCTGAAATTACCAATTAAGAAGCCCAAATGTCATTTTGAGTTTATTTTAAAAGAATAACATAAAAAATAAAAATAATGCTTACAAATTATTATATTTCTTTTCTATATACATATATGAAAAAAATGTCAGGGATCATTTACATTGATGTTTTTATAGTAATTTAGTACAATTCTGAAATAGAAAATGGAAAACAATGATTTTAATATAATAGAGGGTGGAAGAAATTTCAAATTTAAACATATTTTCAACATCTACATATTTAAATTTGAATGAAATTTGAATTTACTACTCACGAAAAGTTTTTTTTTAATAAAAGATGATAATCGGAAATCGTCGTATATTTAATTAAATAACTCTTATATAAAACTCATGCATATATAAAATTAGACTCCCGACACAGCGTTCTAAAACTATTTTTAAAAGTTTTTTCTAAACAATTCAAATCAGTGCTGATTCTGTAAATAAAAAAAAATTTATGTAAATGTCTCTTTTGGAAAAAAAATATTTTTATCTTGTTTCTCTTTTTCTCCAAAATAAGAAATTGCTCTCTCAGTTACCTTATTGTTTCAATTCGTATCAATAGATGACTGGATAAAAAAAAACAATAAAGAATCGCACTAAAACATTTTTTTTTAAGAATCAATTTTTTAAATTGAATTTTCAATTCATTCAATTTTTACTATGGCCATAATATAATGAATGACAGGAGTCGAGAAGTCCGCAAAATTTTTTATTTGTACGTATGTACAAAAATATACAAACATGCATATTATATAGCTAGTAAAGAAAATTATAGAAAAAATATAAAAACAAAGAATAAAGACATCAAAATTAATGATGAAAAGTTATAGTTGACAGGACATGAATAAATATTTTTGGTTGATTTTTCATTTTAATTTTGTTTTATTAGTTGTTATAATGCCCGTGTGTGCAACATATTTACTTGATTTTCTACCAAATATTAATCAGATATCCTACAGAGATTTTTCGTTTATAACATTTTTTTATACCAAAATTTTTTTTTTATAAGTGGGTTTCGTAATGCACACAGTTTTAAAGATTAATTCATCTTATAATTTGTTGTTTTAGAGTTTAGCTCTAATATTAATTTCTAAATTATGTTTAGTTTATGAGCATATTATTAGCATATTAATAATAATAATTATCAAGAGGTCGCAAATTACACGAGTCGTTCAATACAAACAAAAAGTTCATTTTTTAGAATCTGCCGCTCAGCTTTATGAACAAGTTAAGTTCGAGAATACCACAAAACGAAATATTTACATAAATTATGGCTTACATCATATACTGTTTTCTTGATAAATGCGTCTAATACCTAAATACAACTCGTCGAATTTGTATTTTGAAATTAATTTTGTAGATTTGGACAGTATCAAATTCAACCGTGATCAAAATGTAGGCAAAATATAATGAACTTCGTGTGAAAGTAAACTTGGATCTGTATTTATTATGAACGTCGCTACACACTCCACTCATACTTCTATGTTGCAATTAATTTGTAATTGTATGTAGCTATAAAAGGCAAAATAAGCTACTGTAATTTTTTTTATATATTTTTAGGTTAGGTCAATCGAACAGAAAATTTTTATTCATCAGGTCTCTAGTAACTTGTGAATTTTTTATAATAATTAAAATAACCAAATAGAAACAATCGTTTATAAAATAAGATTAATGTATAGAAATAATCTTAATATTGTCTTGATGAACTGCAAAATTTTTTTAATTTTATATTTTATTTAATAAAATGACTAGCATCGCTATATTTTAATCAAAAGAATCAAATAAGTTAGCTATTATCATTCTATAACGACTTGTTTTACTTCAATTTATTATTGGAATTTTTATAATTCTTCTTATATTTTCATTTAGAAGAATTATTTTTGGACGTTTGTTTTCAAAATTCTTATTATTTTTTATATATTTTTTTTTATTTAATCTAATTCAAAATAATATTCTGGGGCGCCTCTGTAAATAACAAAAAAACATCATTGTTAACAATTTGAAATACAATGTCATAGATGAATTTATGTCAACTAATTTGCATTTAAAGAATCAATGAACTGAAATGATCTCCTGCATACACATCCATACATAATATTCTTATAGAATTTTTCTTAATATGAATATATTTTGTACATATGTAAAAATGATTATGATTGGACAGTAGTAAGAAAAAAGCAAGCAACACTAAAAGTTTAAACAAATTTGCATACACCTATAAATTTTTAAAATTTAAAAAATTTTTGTATTCAAACTAAACTGCCAGAAAACTGTGTATACTAACAATTTAAATTTTTTTTCAATTTGTTTTTTTTTTCTAAATTATTATAATATCGTTTAACGATGAAAACGTTGTTTTGCTGTTATATTTTACATTTATAACAAAATGGTTAACAAGTTTATTAAAAAAAATTTTAATAATCAGAAAATCGAAATGCCAGCAAATTCATGAAACGAAACAACTTAACTAAGATGCAAATTTTTGCCATTTAGGTATACAAAACAAAACGCAAATCTTAGAATCGTAATATTTTCTTAATATAGGTTACTCTCATAATATAAAATAAAGTAGTTGGCTGTGGTACATTATACGACTTCGGAATATCAAAATGATCTGAAAAATAAATTTCAGATCAGAAAAATTCTATATTATGCAAATATATTTTTATTAAATTTATAATATGCACAGATACATTTGTACATATTTGCGATTTTAAAATTCTGGTGCAAGATTCAAATATAAGATTAGATCGAAAAGTGATTTAAATTTTATTGGTATATAGAACTGTTAAATTGCTGTTATCAAGATGCAAAACATCTTTACTATATCCTTAAATTTTTTTCAATGAATATCTTATTGCTTAAATAAAGAGATCAAATTTATAAGATTAAATTGATAGATAAAAGGAAATTAATTTAATATTATCGTGATTTTTCCCATAATTAAATTATTTTCAATCAAAAAGGTAAATAGTGAGAACTTAATTTAGCAATTTTTTAGAATTTATTTTAATTCAACTAATTGACCTTAAAATTTTATAAATATCATTGTGAAATTAATGCAATTACTAACATAATCAAGTGTAAGATCGTAAACACATAGAAATTTCAAATTGCTAAAACTATTCGAAAAGTTTTTGCATAAAAGATTTTATTTGCAAAGTGACGGAAATTAAAACTCAAAGAATCACTCTTAACTAATTAAACCTTAAACAATATTCATTCTTAATCTCATTTTATTTCTTAAACAGGGTGAACCTGTAACATGGTATTGTCTCTCGGAAGCAGAAAGGTGGGAAATTTTCATGAAAAAAATCGTTCCTGGGATACCGTGGGCAAATGAATATTTAACTACCCAAAATTCCAGTTGTAAATTTTTGGTTTAAACGAAAAGGTGTATCGACTTAAATGGCTATAACTTCCATAATTATTTACCGATTGAAAAAAAAATTATAAAATTAAAAATATGTAATGGTAGTTCTTTATTTAAAAGAAAACTTTGTATCATTAAGGAGGCGTCGCTTAAGGAATTTTTGAGGAAATAAATCAAAAGAAAAGAAAAAAAAAGTCAAATTTTTTACAAAGTGACCAATTCAGTGGCTTCAAGCACAAACGACTTAAGTCTGTTTTAGTGATTTCGAGATAAATGCATTTTAAACTTTAAATTAAATTTTGAAAAAAGTTATGAAGTTTTTTGAACCAATTTTTTTTTTGATTGAAAGATAATTAAAAAAGGAAGCGATTAACTCATAATCTGAAGTAAAACAACTAATAGTATTCTCTTAATTATGAAAAAAGAGAGATAGGCGGTTATACAAAATTTATAAAAAGTACTTTGCAAAGCATAACTAGACTTAGGCGATTTGTGAAAAATTACTTTTGCATTTTCGTCAAACTTAAGTCGACTTAAGCTGTTGTTGCAAAACTGAAAATATGGTTTTAGGTGACTTAAGTTATATTGAAAAGGGAAGAAATATGTGTATTATTTCTAAAATATTTGATTTATCACTTTTTTTTCAAATCATTGTCATAAAAAACATAAATTGAGGTAAAAAATGAATAAACTTTAAGTAAAAATTATTTCTAAAAGTTTAAAAATAATTTTTTCATTAAATTTAAGAAAGGTGGCAGTATCTTTTATTCTCTCTCGGATTCTCCAACTAAATATGGATGAGTATCTGCTAAATATCGAGTCTTAATCGTTTTGTAAAATTTGTAAACCAACAGATTAAAAAATTGCATCAAGTACTCTAAGTTTTTCTTTTTTGGTACTAATTTTCTCTTCTTCTTCAATTTGGAGCATGTCTTGAAAATCTAACTAGTTAACACCTCGTCTTAAAATATAAAAAATCTTTGTATAAACTGTTCTTGTAAAATATTTTTGGAAGTCAATTTTTTGAAATCTGTGGTGCGACTCTTTACAAAAAGGCTTCATTGTGCAACGGATCTGACAAAGTTGTTACATTATTGTAAAAATGAGCACATAAAGTAATCTCTAAAATGAGTTTATGAGTTTTGTGTTTGTTATTTTATTTATGTACTATAGTCCATATGACTTTCTTACTTGTTCATAATGATACTAAATTCGAATTAATTAAAATTTTTAAATTAAAAACAAAATGAAATCGAGTGTGAATCATTACAACTACTGTAATGAAAAGTCAAATTTGATACTGAACTCGTATAGAAAATAATAATTCGATACTTGTCAAAATTAAATCTTGGAGACGTATTATTAATTACGTATAGAAAATGGTTTGTTCGTCAGTTTTTCTCCAAGTTCTGCCGTAAAAAGTATATAGATCTCCGTAAAAAGTTGTGGCAAAGTAAATTGGTTCAGAATTTGCTCTCCTTTCATAGAGTATATAAGTATTTGATTATCAAATAAACAAAAAATATTGTAAGTTTGCACGACATTTTTATTTTAGCTGTCAGCATTTACTTTTCAATTAAGACTCCATACAAATTGAGCGTTCATGTACTTGAGTGCATTGAGGAAGCCCGGTCGCGAAAGATTAAGCGAATTTTTCTAACCGTTCGGCAAATTGTAAAAGGATTTTTCTTAAAAGAATAAAAGTAGAAAGCCTTTCATATTTTTTTATCTCTACAGATATGTTCACATGCCCAATAGGACTCGAAAACTTGCTTTTGAATGTTGTCAATTTTAAAATCAGGATCATTAATACAGTCACCACGATCAAAGTCAATTGCGGTTTTCAAAACTGTATTAACTTCGGTTTTCAAAGTAAGATCTGTTGATACTTGTTTATTTACTATAGAACCAGTTTCGCTAATTTCTATGCTTAAAAACACTTTGAATCCGTTATGTTAATTTCAAATATATTGCAATACATCTAATATCCACCACAATCATTTCAGCTCGCCTAGCAAGTTCCAAAATTTTTAACGTACATTGATTAAGCGTGGATAAAGTTTATATTGGATAATTTTTATATTATTTAACAATTTCCAACATAAGCACATTTAAAAACAATAATAAATAACTGTCTTTGTAAAAAATACTTCCTTCGAAATAACAAAAATATCATAAATATTTGAAAATCGAAGAAATTTGAACTCACGGAAATGAGTAATAAAAAGTATAACAAAATATTGTTATTCCCAGATGTACCAGTTTTATTTATTGAAAAAAACCCTTGCAAATTATAATAATTTGAATTTCCTAACAAAATGTGTTTTACTAGTGTATAATAAAAGTGTTGCTTTGTAATACAATAATTAGAATAAAACCTCTTGTCAAACACAAAAATTTGTTCTTCCTAATAACATTTGTTTTACAAGGGCATAATAAAACAACACTTTGTTTAATAATACAATTAGACCACAAAGGCAAAACAATCTACCATCAGGTAGCTAGCCACGTGTCATTTTAACATGGGAACTCCGTCAATTGAAAAAAACATTTGTCGCAGGTAAATCACGAAATGACCTACAAGATTATTTGTTAAATAACAAAATTCAAATCTTAAACATGGGATATTTGGGTAATTAGGGCATTAATAATGCAGGTAACTTGTGCAGATGTTTTATATTTTGGGTTAAAAAATACAACTATCTTACTTGTCGCTGAATGTAAGATTTAATTTTAACTATAGTGAACAAGTTTTAAACCATGGACATAAAGTACCTACACTATATATCACATAAAATAATATGTTAAGCGTTATAAAATATTTTTTATTATAAAAAACTAAAAAATATTCTATACTGATCATGTATTATTTCGAACACTAAACGCTTAACTTCGATGTATTGTTCTTATTTGCACGCGTTATAAAAACCTAACTCGACATAAGAAGCCTTTTGGAATATAATTGCATTTGCAATAATCGCCTAACTCGAGATGAGTTTAAAAAACCACCAATTATTATTTTACACAAATCGCTTATGTCGAGTAAGTATTTAAAAAAATTCAAAATTAATTTTGCAACAAAAGCCTAACTCGAGATAAGCGGTTGTAAAAATTCATACAAATAAAAAAAAATGTCACTAATTTTGATTTGCAACAACAGCCTATCTCGAAATAAGTGGTTTGTCAAAAACATAAAAAAGATGTTTTCTGATCTTAACTCGATTTAGGCGATTAGTGCAAGTGCACATTGTTGCCATTTCGAGTTAGGTCATGTGTGAATTCGACAATAACTCCGGCTACAACAGTCGTAGAACCACCAAATTTTGTGAGCATATGAAACTCAAAACGGAGAATTCGCTGGTAAACATATCTCATTTTTGTCTTAACTCGAGTTAGGCGGTTTGTGTTTGAGGCCACTGAATTATTGAAAAAATTACCCTATTAAATTTTTTTTTGTTTCATAATATAAAAGATTTTGAATTGGTCTTTAAATTATATCGAAATCAAAAATTTTAAATTTTTGGAGGTTATATGTTCATCTGCGGAATGATTTTTTTATAAAGAAATCCACCACCAAATTAAGATTAACTATATTTCTATTTGAAGAGTTGTTAAAGACTGTAAAAAACACAAAAACCAACTAGAGTCGCTCTAATACATTAAAATGTTAAATTAGATGTCTCAAGGTTCAAACTGCGTTTAAATAATTTCAATTATCAGTGTTGTATCAATTGAATTAAATGGCAAGATACTATTTTTATCAATTTAAATTAAATAAGTTCTCGAAAAATTTTTTCAAATTTACAATTCACTTTATGAATCTTACGTTCATTCTTTTATTGTGCTTGAAAAATTCATGCAAATTTATTTTTATTTAAGCAAAAATCAAAAACAATCATTTTCAAATTTAATTTTAAATTGAAATAAAAATTAATTTCAAATCAAATACTATTAAGAAAATTTTCAAATTCAATTTAAATAAGAAATTAAATACAATTTATTTTTTTTTCAATCTAATATTTTTTTTTCTCAATTATTGTAATTTTTCATCGAGATTGATTGGAAAGGCGAAATACCTGCGCTATTACAATTTCTATGTGATACTAAAAATTTTTTCAATTTTAATTTTATTCTAAATGGAAAATTCACATTTTATATTTCTTAATTTAAAAGCATTATTATTGAGTTGTATAGGTAAATGGTATCAGGGCTCGTTCGTACGGTATTTTAATTCTATGATTGTACGTTGATTATTTGCACGTAATTTTGTAGTTTTTCTTTATGCTCGCATTTTTATTAACGTTAATTTACATATGTATAGCTTCAATGATTCCGATTGAATGATAAAATTTCACTATAAAAAAAATACATTTGAGTTTTTTTTTTTTTTATTTTTTTTTTCTTGTTTGAATTTATTGAAATTTCCAAATTTTTATAGTGGATATAAAAGTAAGATAAATAAAGAGAGAGAAAAAATGGCGTGCGACTCAAAGGAATTTCAACATGGAAATTGATAGTGCCATACAAAATGTGTTTATAAAAGGCGCCTTCCTTCAAATTGAAATAAATAAAACGCACAATAAACGATATGAATATACATATTATATGTACAATTCACTATAACAATGTCCCACATTATTATAGGATTTATACTCGAAACATTATGCCATTCAAACAACGACGCAAACTCATAGCTTATCATTATTACAATTCTGTGTGAATTAGTTTTTGTGAAAATTTTCTGTAAAAAAGGTTTAAAAAACCTAATTTTTCTGATCTACGCATATTATATTCTAAAGTTCAAAAATTTCGATTTTTTATAAAGTTCTGCTCTTAATGTTTGTTATATTTTCGCTAACAAGCGCTAATTTTCCTATCATATTGAATATGCTTATAAAATTTTAGAATTTAATAAAATGTTTTTCATTTTTGAAGTTTTCCTAAATTAAAATTAAATTTAAATTGAAGTATAGTGCATTATAAAAGAATTTCTTACACTTGAATAACTAAATTTTCTTATACGAAGCGATAACGTAACGTTGAGTGAAAGTATTTCTTTCGATTCTTTGGGAGGACGCCAATAACATCTTTTCCAGTGTTATTTTTCAAATACACGTGATAAAAACTTTTTTATTTTCCAATACATACTTTTAAAAAATAAATTTTTATAATTTAAATAAAAAAAAAATCCGATTAAATCTCTTGACTCCTTTTTTTTAAATACATTTTCTTCAAATGGGGACCTATTTAATTTGCATACGATGAAAGGATGACTGTATTATTCCGTATTATTCTGATATATTGAAAAAAAGAAGTGATTCCAGGAAAAATGTGTTTCGTTATTTTTTTTACGATTTTCAATTTCATTGACAAATAAAAATTATTTTTGTTCCCGTTTTCTTACGATTTGCAAAATTCAATTTCAGAGTTTTAACATTTCAATTTTTTAGTAATTTTTTTATTAGCACTTTTCCAAAAAATTTTTGAAAAAAAGTGCTTATTAGTTTCACTCTGTCCGTCCGTCCGTCCGTCCGTCCGTCCGTCCGTCCGTCCGTCCGTCTGTCCGTGTGTCTGTTTACAAAACTTCTACATTCTTAAAGATAGAAAGCTGAAATTTAATACGTACATAGATCTTTACTAGAAACTTATTTTCGTAGAACAAAATTTTTACCTATCTCCCCCCCTCTAGAAGTTATACCCCCCCAAAGCACTAAAAATGACCTATTTTAACTATTTGTTGCAATGAAACCATAAGCATTTTTGAAATTTTGCAAACGCAGAAAGGCAGTGGGTTGCTTCCCCTACCGCGGTATACTATAGTTAAACTTTAGAAAAACAAAATGGCCGTTCAAATTTACCGTTATCTAAAGTCCTTTTTTTCCAAATTTTTGATGTCGTTTTTCTTCTAGACCCCAGCCTGTAGAAGCTTGAAATTTTAGGGGCTTTTAGACATTAATAAGTAGTTCATTTCGTTAGAAGAAAATTTTTTTCCATCTCCACCCCCTCTCAAGTTATGACCTCTTGAAATTTGTAAAATTTGCATTTTTGACACCTTATATTTATGAAACCGCAAGTTTTTTCAAATTTCTATAAACGCAAAAAGTTAACGGTAAATTCCATGACATTAAAAAATATAACTATTTTTCTTAACTCACACAATTAACCCTTAAAATCGAGCATTATGTTAACCCCTTTTTATATTAAATTTTGCTTTATTTCAAAGACTGCATAAATGGTTCATCCTGAACATATGCAATCCTACGTAGAACGAGTTTCGTATATGAATGAAAATAAATTTAATAGTGTGGTGGATATACATAGACTGTTTTTAAAAGCAGTATTTTCAGTTGTTGAAGGGAAAAGTGCTACAATACAAACCATTGGTTTGACCCAACTTTATTTTTAAGATTATAAACTTATTGTGTATGCAAATTTTTTTGGAAGCATGATCAAATTTTTAAAACACTTTGTGAAAAAGAGACATAAGGTCTTATGATATGAAATTTATATCAAATGATTTTTGGGATATGATATGGGGTAGGAAAAAGTTGAAAGTGGGATAGGGAAATAAATGCGGGGAATGGTACAAAGTCAACAATATGCTATGGCAGTTATAATTTTGCAAGACTATGTTTAAAGTCAATACTTTTTTGAGGAGGAATGTGAAAAGAACTTGTAATCTCATTGGTTGTAATTGGTTAAAATACAGAATTTTTTACAACTGCAAAACACCTACATACATTATTTGTTTGTCCATGACGATTGTAACTTATTATCTCCAAAAATAATATTAGCTATAGGTCGATTCAGAATGTTGTTTTCTATTTTGAATCCAAAAAAACATTTTGTTACAGATGCATTTTTAAATGAAGTAGAGGAAAGCTAGTCCGTTCTATAAATGAAATCTATAGAATTTTCGAAGTTTCACAAGTTTTAAGCTAAAAAACCGGACTTAAACAGAGCAGTCTTCGCAAGCGGTATTTTTGTACAATTATTTCAGAGCCGCTTTCAGACAGTACAAAAGCGGGGTGTAACGCCAAAATCTTTAAAAATTTTTGATTTTTTGAAAAGTACAGTCAAAATTCCCAAATATTCCTTGTCAAATTTTTTATTTTTTGACAAGGTGATCGGTCTATCTAATATTTCGAAATTTATACTTGTAGACTTATAAGAAATTTTCGTTTTTCAAATTAAATGAATATTAAATAATAAATGAAATATTTTGGTTGTAATTCCAGAGATGAAAAGTTTGTTGAAGTAATATCTTAAGAGTTTGAGTTTAGTTGAACCTACGTTGCCTCGTTTTATTACTATTATCTGCATTTTCTGATGAGATTTAAATCTTTACAACTTTCTTATTAAAAATGTATTTTATTAAATTTTTCTATTTTAAATATATTGCATCCTATAGAGTTCAAGTTGAAATACACACTTTTCTTTATCGCCATTAATTTTTGTTGAACAAACACATTGTTTTCAATTTGAGATCAGCTTTAAAATTGGTAAAACATTGTAAAAAAGTAAGTCAACCCAATATTAAATCTTCAAATTGGAAATAGTAATATCAAAAGAGTCAATCAAAGAGATTCGACCACTATTGTATATCTACCACCTTCAAGCTACTATAAATGTAAATGAGCAATAACGAGTTCTGAAATACAAGATGTGAAAAATTTTGAAAATTATAAATTTTTTTAGTTTTAAAGGACATCATATACTTTACATAGTTAATATTAAAAATGCTAACATTTTTAAACGTTCAAAATGCTAACATAAATTCTTGGCAGTTTTAGACACAAATGTAATGGTGATGCGACTTCAAACAGAAATAAATACATTTATTTTCATATTATTCTTCCATTTTTAAAAGCAAACAAATTCCAACCATATTTAATTTTTTAATTTAACCAATAAAGTAAATTTCATTAATAACTTAATAATTTTTGTCAATATTTATGCGGAAACATCTGTCTTATGATAGGTAAATAATTAATAAATTATTTTTTCCCAATCCTACAAACAAATCAACATCCTGAGATGGCGTTTCGAATTTTTATGTATACACAATCTAAAACATAATCTATTAGTTGCTGTTCCCAAAAAAACAATACAAAATATTTTTTTATTTAATTTTTTCTGTCATCAGTTGATCAAACATTAAATAGTAATGTTCTCAAATTTCATATGCACTCCAGAAAGAAATATTGGTTTAGATCTTTTTTTGATAATAAGAAATCATAAAGGACCAAAATCTGCTATACTGATATGCGTCAATAAAATTATTTTATCGGTATTTTGTTTTTATTTAAATATTTCTTCTTAAGTTGGTAAGCTATCCAATAAAATTTATTATTAATATTCCAAAGAGCCTCGTTTATAATAATTTTAATTTAACAAAAGAAATGAAATTAATGAATTTTTGCATTTTTCACTACAGAAACTCCTAGGTAACAAGAAGGAGGAGGAAACGGTACTTCGCACAATATATTTGACTCTGGTGAGGAAAGACCTCATCGGCGATGTTCTTTTTGCGGATTTAAGACCTGGCGAATTCAAATGTATAAGGTCCTCAACCAGTTTATGAAAAGTTCAGGTTGAATCACATACCTTTGAAATTTTCTAATTTTATAATGTTGTAATGTTAAATGGAACTAAACCGCAGGATTTGACAATAACATCGTAAGAAAATAATATCAATGGAATTAACTTTTTAAAACATTATAGTTTTTCAAATTAGTATTTAAAATGTATTCTTATTAAATTAAGTAAAACATTTTAATTCATATATACATATATGTACATAAATAAATATTCTTATACATATTATACAAAATTCAGAATATTTCATTTTTCTTGACGCGACACTCATATTACTCATATTACAGAAATTTATACCGTGACCTAATCATTGATATTAATTGCCATATCGTTTAGAAATTCAGAGTTCTTAATTTTCTATCTTTTGTTATTTTTAAAATATTCTTTTCTTAATATTTTTAATTATTAAAAAAAAACCTTATGTATCGGAAATCAATTTATCGTATTTGTATAAAAATATTACGCAAAGATGTCATTTTTGTCTTTTAAATATTAAATCGTAAAAACAAATCTCAGTGTGGTGCAAATCATATAATCAATTAGCATAAATTAATATGCTAAATAGATTGTTGGTTCAGAAGAGCAGGCAAGCAGACTTTTTAATTTTTTATAATGAGACAAATTTTTCCTCTTGAATTTTTTTGAAGTTTCTTTTAAAATTAATTGTGGTTTTTAGCTTGAATGAAGATTAAATACAATATGGTTATTTTTAAAATTCTGAAATAACAAAAAAAAAAAAATATGAATAAAAAATTCTTAGAGAGTATGATGTATAGATTACCGAATTATAAATTTATGATTCAAAACCCTTAAAATCAACTTTGAAAAAGATATCGCCGTTACCTATAGAATTAGGTGTTCCAGTGTGCAATTAACGATTACATTTTGTGTTGATCGCGAAATATGTCAAATGAACTTTTGCTTGCAAAATTTCAATTTCTATATTTAAATAATTTTTTAATAATATTTAAATGGAAAATAATTTTTAAATAATTTTGAAATTTTTTTTAATTTTTTCATGGTGTAGGAACCTCCTTCAATATGGTAAGGAATTAATTGTGAACCCTAATCAAGCTCCTAATGATAACATTGCGTCTTACGATATCAACCGACATGACTTTAAAGTTCAAAAAATTTGAAATATTAACTTTTCATTGTAAAAAACGTTAATTTTCTAAGTAATGTAACATTGGAGCTTTCTCCAATTTAAGCACAGGTGACAACCCTGACAACTGATCTTCAATTTGGTGTATAAGTCATCACGCTAGATGATCTGGTTTAGGAGTTATTGAGAAAAATACAGTAGTGCAAATCTTATTTAAGTTAAAATTTATCTTAAAGTTGTGCTTCTCTTTCGGTAAGAGAGAGATAAGGTGGTAATGTGAGAATACCATCTTTTTAAGCTAATTTTTAAATTTTAAATTTCAAAGTTTAAACTTCAATTTTTGGCAGTTGAAAAGTCTCAAAACAAAATATTTTGAAATCTTATGTAGTATTACAAACTGTAAGAAACAATAAAAAAAACATAAAAATCAGTGTTAATAATTTTGATAATAATTTTGTTTTCATATTCTTAACAGAATGTTGAAATAACCATTCAATTCGTCCGTGGAATCGGACCTGAGACCTTTTGAATGCAAAGCCGATACTCTGCAATCCACCACCGATGTACAAAAATGCAATGACACAAAACATATCTTAAAAATTTTAAAATAGGTGAAAAAGTATTAAACTCTTCTAGTCTATACAGTTTTAGTTTAAAATATTATATATTTTAATATTTAAATATACTGTGAACATAAACTTGCGTTCTTTGAACTGGAAATTTTATAAGCGAACAGTGTTTAAATTTTAAATGTAAAAGTTTTGGTGTGTAACGAAATATTGAGTACATAAATAAGCAAATAATTTCTAAACTGTAGCAAGTTTAGGATTCAAGGTCTTATAGGATTCAAAAATTGTTGAACTCAAATTTTTTAAGTTTATTATTTAAGCCACTTCAAAACACTTTTGAAATCCTATTTGAAATAAAAAGCTAAAGGCTTAAACTTGTGAGGTGATCTTTAAATTATGCTTAGTAGGAAACTAAATTTGATTAAAAGAAATTTGGGTAAAAGAAACAACAGGAAACATTTTACACCATCAGTTTTTCATAATGAATTTTTTATAAACAAAAAAAAACACACGTACCTTTTTCGAAAACCTTTAATATTTTTCAAAAAAAAAGCAAAAACCGTTTTCTTATTTTCTTTACATATTTTATACCAATTTATTAATATGTAATTTTAATAGGTCGTATATTTATTATAGGGCTTAATTTAAATATAAAACAACAAAAACCAAAAGTAAATTAAAAGAGCCAACAAAGTACAAAAATTAAATGATAATTTTGCGTGGGCTTATCAAATTAGTCAAAATGATCCAATCTAACCAGTATCCAGCTTCAGGGGGGGTTATTACTGCATTCAACGCAAAAAAATAACATTTAACTTAAAGTTTAAAAATCAATAAATACCTATAAAAACAAAAAGCAGAAAAAAAAAATTAATTCGGTTCTCTTTAAGATTTTCATTTTTCTCTTCCTTATTCTTCTTATCGTGTTAATGATACTTTTCGGCTTTCGTATGAAATGATAACAACACCGATCATATTGATAAAATCGATTATATTGATGACGCCATACATAATAATAATTTTATATGTATATCTTATAATATAAACAATATAATTTTAATGTAATAATTCTCTTGTATATCAGCACATACATCTACGTTTACTTATATTATACAAAGTACATATAAACAGTTTGCTATTAAAAAATTAAACATCTTTAAAACGAAATTTTATAATCCGAACATTATATTATATAATTTAATGAAAGACAACGCGCAATATAATAAAAACATTGATCGAATAAAATTTATTTTAATGTCACGTTACATGTTACCACCCTCTGACTTTACTTGACGCCGTATAAATGTATGTACATCGTCTTCTTATATTTTATATTTCCTTTTTGTTAAATAACTAATTTTTAAAATTTTCAAATTAAACCTTTTTATTTATTAAATTTTCAACTTGTATAAAAGTATACCTTCAGTGCAAAATCATTAATATTACAATCTTCTAACCTAGCCTTCTATATACTCTTACATTTTATTAAATAACTTTATATTTAAGGTATAAAAGCAAGCGGCATTAAAGATTATTTCAGATTTTATATAAAAGGGCTATTATTATAATTGCATTTTAGAATTTTTGAGTTTGTTAGTTTTATTTTAATAACTTTATTCACATTTCAATGAAGATTATGTTGTTTCTACGGCTAAATAGCTATATATAATATAATATACTTAAATAATTTATATATAAATAATTTAACGCAATTATATTATAAAAAATCTGATGTGGTCAGCACATAACCGACCGCATTGTGTATTGTCTAGTTAAATGAAAGTGTTACAGAATATTATAAAAATGTCTGTTAAATACTTCTTTCCAATTTTTAGGACATTAGTAAGCTTTTTTAGGATATAGTTAACATACTTAGAAAAATGTAAATTTGACTCTTAGTAGAGTTTCGCTTTGTGCTACCCGAATTCCCTGAAATGCTCGCCAGTTAGTTTCGGTAACAACCAGAACTCAAATATCAAATTTCAAGAAATTCCATCAATTTGTTCTGTGGATATGGTGAAAAATGTAAAATCGGCCCGCAAATCAGTTCTCGAGCCCTGATCTTTCCAAAAAAGTTATATGTCCATTGCTTTAATATGAGGAATTCATATATTAAATTTCAATGAAATCGGTTGATTATTTCTCTTTATATACACAAAAGTGTATGTTTGGCCCGTAGTAAACGTCTAGTTGCCGATGCCTGATCTTTCCAAAAAATTTACATGTTCATTGTTTTAATACGGGGAATTCATATATTAAATTTCAATAAAATCGGTTGATTATTTCTCTTTATATACACAAAAATTTATATTTGGCCCGTAGTAAACGCCCAGTTGCTGATGCCTGATTTCTTCCAAAAGTTAGGAATTTTTGCGTATGATCGAGCAAAGCTTATATATGAAATTTCAAGTAAATCGGTTGAATACTTTCTTCAAAATGGTAAAAAACGTAAAATCGGCCCGCAAATCCGTTTTCGAGCCCTGATCTTTCCAAAAAATTTATATGTTCATTGTTTTAATACGAGGAGTTCATATATTAAATTTCAATGAAATCGGTTGATTATTTCTCTTTATATACACAAAAATGTATATTTGGCCCGTAGTAAACGTCTAGTTGCCGATGCCTGATTTCTTCCAAAACATACGAATTTTTGCTGACGGTCGAGCTGAGCTTATATATAAAATTTCAAGTAAATCGGTTGAATATTTTCTTCAAAATGTTCAAAAATGTAAAACAGGCCCGCTAAAAAGTGCAGTTCCCGAGGCCTGATATATACCAAAAGCTGATCGATCCGTGCCATGATGGAAACAAACTTACATATAAAATTTCATCAAAATCGGTTCAGCCGAACTTGAGATACACGCGTGCACACACAGACCGATAGCCCGAAAGACGAACAGACCGACAGACCGACAGGTTGCTAAAAATAGTTTATTTACACTTCCCTACTATGGAGAAGTACGTTCCCACCGAAAACTCGATATACAAAATTTGTTGCCATCACATAACCTACCTATTAATTGCACAATACGGTCGGTAAAAAGAGCGAAGAACCAATTTACGCTAACATGTTCATTAAATTAGTTTAATTAATTTAATAAAAATGTTTAACATGAATCTTTTAATCATTCTGCCACTAAAGGGGTTAGAATAAAGAGGAAAATATGAATTTAATATTTAAAATTTTTTTTTTTTTTTTTTTAACTTGTATAACATTATAGAGTTGTTTAAAATCTTTATACATACAGTACAGACGCGTTTTGTTATTTCTTTGTTTTGTAATATTCTTTAACAAGGTGATATAATTACCTTAGGGTATATCTTTATTCTTTACGTATATTACGTATAATATGTATTTTAAATTTGAAATAAAATTCTATAAAAACTTTGAAATCATAAGTTCTATAATTACACAAGAATGTTATTTGGTAAAATGGAGTTTGGAAGATTTTACACAAATAAATTTTAATAATATCGATTAATAAAATACATACATAATAACGTACGCTCTGAACAAATGGTTTTGTGTTACAAAATCGAAAGAAGAAAAATCGAAAAGAGTAAAATAATGTCGAATCGAAAAATCATGCAATCTATCATTTAAATATTATATAATTCTGAAATTCAGCGAATAAAATTTGTAAAACATTATTCATTTCGCTGATGCGAAATTTCAATCCAAAAGGCTTTGAGATTAGAATTGCAGATATGTGAATGCTACCCGAGAATTTAAAACTTATAAACTTGAACCTTCGAAGAAATTTACTGATGGACTAATAAAAGAAGAATTTTGGAAATTCTTAGCCGGAAGAAGTATAATGGCATCATTTGGAAATATGAGAAAAAACTTAAAACGTACAACTCATCACTCTTTCCGATTTTTCGGAATTTCTACAAAAAGAATGATTAAATTCTTCATTTTTATACTCTGCACTTCGTGAAGAGTATATTAACTACTTGAAGGAGTCATCTGCGGTATGGACATATATATATATTCCTGCTCAGCGTAAAATTCTGCATCGATTTAGACATGTCCGTCTGTCCGTCCGTCCGTCCGTCCGATCGCACGATAACTCAAAAACGAATAATGCAATCGACACCAAACTTTCACAAGTTTTTTCTTTTGTGCCAAGGACAAGCCCTATTGTTATTGGACTAATTCGGACAACGGATTCGGGTAGCTGCCATACAACTCAATGAGTTTATTTTAAATATTTCAAAAACTAATAAAGCTATAAATATAACATTTTGTATACATATGTCCAATTATATTCTACACATGCTCTAAAAATTATAATGGGATAGCTACACCGGTGGCTGCCATACAACTCCAACAGCAAATTTTTTATATTCGGAAAAATAATAAAGTCAGATTCATGAAACTTGGCAGTCATGTGTCCAATTATAGGACAAATATATTTCTGAAGTTTTAGAGGAATTGCTTAACAGGTTCGGGTACCTGCCATACAACTTCAGAAGCTAATTTTAAATATTTGAAAAAATAATATAGTCAGATACATGAAACTTGACAGTTGTGTGTCGAGTTATAGGCCAGATATATTTCTGAAGTTTTGGTGGAATTGCTTGACAGGTTCGAGTAGCTCCCATACAAGTCTAAAAGCTTATTTTAAATATTTGAAAAAATAATAAAGTCAGATTCATGAGCTTTGGCAGTCGTGTGTCCAATTATAGGTCAGACATATTTCTGAAGTTTTGATGGAATTGCTTGACAACTCCAAAAGCTTATTTTAAATATTTGGAAAAATAATAAAGTCAGATTCATGAAACTTGGCAGTTGTATGTCGAGTTATAGGTCAGATATATTTCTGAAGTTTTGGTTGAATTGCTCTACAGCTACGAGTAGCTCCCATACAAGTCCAAAAGTTTAAATATTTGAAAAAAAAAATCAGATTCATGAAACTTGGCAGTTGTGTGTCCAGTTATAAATCAGACATATCCGTGAAATTCCTTTAGAATGGTTTCACAGGTTTGAGTAATTGCTATACAACAACGAAAGGTGCAGAGTATAATTCAATCGGTTTATTCCGACTGAAACGTTTTTACTTGTTAATATTTTAATTTTTTAGGTTTATGGAGTTCAGTGGCTTGTACCTTGAAATGCCATTCTGTTCAATATTAAATGAAGGAATTTTTGAGGTTAGTAAAAACTACAAATACAGGCTCGTAACACCGTTCCTGGTGATTAATCTGTAACAATTTAATGCAATTCAAAAAGAGCTGTAAATATATAGCATAACCTTTAAATTCTAATTCAATTCCCTCTTAGAGATTAAATTATTAAAATTATTTGGAAAAAAATATTTCTATTTTGCTTGCATTTTTAATAGTCAATTAGAAATTTCTTCCTAAAAAACATTGTTAGTTGTTGTTAAAGAGAAATCCGCTTATTAAAATAAGAATTGTTTGTAAAATTGAAATAACAAATAATTTTTAATTCACTATAATTACTTTACGTTCATCACAATATTTTTTAAAAATTGTTAAAAACATATTCAAATACCAACACACACACATAATATGTAGGTAAAATTCAAAACGTTTCCATTTTCACGCTCATTGATTAGCGGCTCTTTGAAATGCGCACTCGACAAAGAAAAATAAAATTGAAAACGTCTTTTTTTTGACGTGATCATCAATGATCCTCTAATGAATTTAATTCAGGTGTTAATTTTTACTTATTTATCATGTCAAAATTTGTTTTGATAGTTTTTATTTTTTGTTGTTTTTCCTGAACAAAGGAAATAACAATCAGAGTGGCCGCTTTCGGTTAAGATGAAAAAAAAAGATTGAGTCCGCTAATTGACCCCGGAATGAGATTTTTTTTTCTTATTAATTTTGTTAAAATTAGGTTTATAAAGTGATTATTAGGAGTTTAGTATGTTATAAGTGTGATGAAAATTGTTAATTATGAGTTATTAAACCAGAATCGGTATAATACATGTGTGTATATTAGTCACTGTATCAATGTATGTGTATCATATCATATCGATAGTGCTAGCTATGTATGATAAATTAATGCGGTAGATGAATATAATAATTTTTTAAAAAGGTTATAACTGAATAATATTTTCTATGTCATGAGAAAATTATGAATGCTTTATTATGATCTTTTGTCAAATTAAGTAGTCATAATATTAGGTATTTATACTTAATTAGAAAAACTATTGATAATTTCTTTTGTTAAATAGCCAATAACGATTCAATGTATTTATTTATAGTTAAAGCTATATCGTTAAACTGTTGATTAAGAAAAACAAATTATAAAAATTTTTGAAGAAGTAGAAATATTTGTAAAATTTAATATTATTTTACTGTTGTTTTTAAAATATTTTAGTTAATATTGTATGGTTAATATTAAGGATGTTATTCTGCTGCTACACTTTCATAATGCAACACTTGAATTATTCAAACACATAATTAGTAAAATCGAAAAAGCAAAACGGGAAGAATTGGTAAAACAAATTCTGACTTATTTCATTTGTACAAAACTTTCTCAAACACTTGTTTTCGTTGAACATAATGTTTAAAGGATTTTCTAATTCTAACTCATTCCGGAAATTTTAAAAAGGGTACAATTAATCGATGTTTAACTGCAAACTTGTACTACGTAACTATATTTTTATTAAAAAAAATAATCAAAAATTAATCACAATAATTGTCTTTTTATATTTTAAAAAAATTTTTGATAAAAAGAAATGCATAGTGTGTCCTAGTCAAATCGGATTTTCAAAGCTAATTAACACAACCAATTATTCAAATAATTTGACTTTGAACTTGGAATTGAATGACGACACCAAGTCTACTGTGGATTTTATATTGCACAAGTTATGAGTAAAAATGTTTTCAGAAAAACCAACTCTGAGGCCTCATAGCTGAAATGTTAGTTGGTTGTTTTTGGAGAAAAAATGTTACTTGATGGTTTTTGTTCGTCTGGACCTATTATGTCACCTTGCTAGAGGAGTACCATCAGGTCTCGAACATCTTGTACCATACTGCTAATCAACATTCGAATTAAGAGACTTAAGTAAATGCTTTTGTGTAAGCAGTATAAAATGAACTTTACGTTTTGAAAAATAGTTTTGTATTTATCATAATATTTAAAAATGTGATACTAAACTATAATTAGTTAAAAATTTTATTTACAATTAATACTCAAGAAGCATGAAGGGCTTAGAATAAATAAAATATCGAATGCCAAATTGTAGTATAAAAAGTATAATATCCCATATATTATGATAATTCCAAATCGATAAAGTACTCTCGTTGCTCTAAAACAAAATTCTTTTTACGAATATTATCGGCGCTTAAAAGGAATATTTGATGATTCTACCGCTCTTCATCTTTTGCAAATAAATTTAAAAATTTTAAATATAAAAAATTTTATGAAATGAAAAAAGTATTTAAGCGCATTAAACACAAACACTTCAAGAAGTTCTCAACATTTTTGAAATATTGAGTTTTAAATTTTTTTTTTGTCAAGAGATCCGATGTTTATTTTTAGGCTTTAACAGAAAACAACTTTAATATTGAAAACAATTTGTAAAACACTCCACATTTTTTGCCAAAAATCGTACCGATATTATTATTGAGTGTGGTTATAGTTTTTGAAAATGCCGCAAATTATTTTATGCACACATAAGTGTTTATGGCAGACCCCAATAAAAATAAATTTCATAAAAACACTAAATCATTTTTAAGCCTTCTTGGTTACATACATACATATATGTACAATTGAACTGCTTTATAAATTCCTTTGATTTAAAATATTTTGGCATAAGTATAAAAATGTCAAATTGGAACAAACTTTAAAGTTCTAGAGCAAAATATCACATAATTACAAATGAATACTAAAATAATATTATCGAAGCTCCAATTATTGCAATAATTAAGTAAAATAAAATATATTTTCATAATGTTGCTCAAAATTCTATAATAAACGATTGGGGGAATAACTATTTTAATACTTAATTTGACAAACAAATTAACGTCGAATTTCGGTTTAAACTTCGTACAAACTGCTAATAAGAAATCATAGACCGTAATATAGTAAAATAAAATTCACTAATTTGTTAAATTCGTCGAATTACCTAATACAATTTAAATGATGATTTGACAATTTTTTAAGGGAATAACAACAATAATGATTTGATGATTGTTTTTAACAGTATTGTGCTAATTAAAATTTCCTTATACTTGTAAAAATTAACAATAAAATAGTTTTATTTAATCTTGATGGCAATGTTGCTATCTTAGATAAGTTATTAAATAAACAAGAAATGCAAAAAATTATTGCATTGAATATACCACAACAGTTGAAAGAAGTAGCATTTCCACGGTCACTTAAAGTATGTACATACATTCTGGTTCAGGATTTAATTCTAAGTCAATCGAGTCATTGTCTTGCCTGTCCGCCTGAAAGTTTGTTTTTAACTTGTTTACGTGTCTGCTGGCTATCGAAACATTTTATTTATTTGAGAACGAAAATAATTAGAGAATTGTGCTAAAATTTAAAATGGTACTTATATTACTAAACACAATTCAGTACTGCGAAAGAGAAAGAGTGTTTGCTAAAACGAATATACAGCTCACATAAAAATATTTGCTTTTAAAAATTTAGCGAATATCGTCGTTAAACATATAATTGAAAAGTTCTAGAAAAGCAACTTATACTGTTTGAAAACCGATTTTGTACTGCCTGTATTGTCCCAAAACTTGCGGAATTAACTTAAAAAATAGGCATCAAAATTACTCATAAAAGATTAAAAAGGCTTTGCAAATTGTGTTGTTAGAATTGTAATTTATTTTCGTTTATACGTTATGTGTGTGCCTTTAACAAAAATTTAAATGAGGAATGTCTTATTTAGTTTTCATTTCAAAATAAATGAAACGAAAGTGGCCAGTTTCAAAAATAAATTATAATTTTTTAAACTTAATTAAATTGTAAATCTAAATTAGATTGGCGCTTATGAAACTCTCGAATTAATATTAATAATAAATTACAATATTTTGTTATATATATACAAATTTTAATTCCTTTATTTCCCAATATAGAAATGCAACAAATTAAATTTTCTTAATAGTGCCCACAACGCAAAGACCAGCTTTCATCACTTATTAACAATCCAAATTAAAATTATATTGTTAGGAATATTGAAAATCAATTATTATAATTCTTGGACAATGGTTCCTATTCTGCCTTTTATCAAAAACAAAATTTTAAATATGTGTCCGGTTATAAAATATATGCGTACATATTATGTGTACATGTACGTATGTATATTTTAAAATATGGAATTAATTTATATTAAAAAAGAATTCGGTTAATTCGAAGTATATATGTTTACAACTTAATATATATACAAAATAAAACTTAAAACAAAAGCAGAAAAGACTCAGCACAGCAGGGGAACTCCTTTTTTTTTTGCCTTTTCCATTTCTTTAATTTTAGAGCCATTCATTTGAACATTTATGTGTATGCAGGCGCGGTCCTGATGTATTCGTCGCCCTAAGCGGTTCCTAAAAAGTGCGCCCCCCCCCCCCCCCTTCAACCGTTTCACCTATTTTATTACTGTGAACAAAATTGAATGGGCATTGCACATTGTGCATCATAAAGCACTTTCTTGTAACCTTATTATGCTGAATTATAGAATTAAAGTCTGGAACTAAACTTTCAATTTTTTGTTTTATAAATTCAAAAACAAGGTAATTTATTTACCTGTACGTTTTTTTATGAAGTTATGATCAGATTTATATCAATCATTTAAACTTGATTTTTTGATTTTAACAACCAAAAAATTTACTTTTTGACGTACAAGTGAAACTTATTGTAAAAGGTTCTATGAAAATTATATCAAATGAACTTTTTCAAAGCTTATTTGAATATGAAAAAAAGTAAAAATTTATTTTTATTTTTATTCGTAATTTTAAATTTACGAATAAAATTTAGCTTTTTATTTCACTAATCGCCTGAGAAATGAAGTAGCGTATAAAAAAAGTTTCGACTTGCATTCAAAAATTTAAGGAAAATCAAAGTTTCGTTCTAAAATTTATTACTTGAAAACTAAGCTTTTTATGAACATTGGTACAAGCTTTTATACTGTTCATTAAATTTTTTAGACTTTATTAAAATAAATGCATTTACTGGTATTTATAGGCTTGTGGTTTTGAAATTTCAGAATGTCGTTTTGCTTAACTGTTTTAATTTTGGAGGTAAATGTGTGAAGCAAACTATGCGCCGTTTCATTTTACTCTTATTTTTTGGATGACTTACACTACATTAATTCAGCATAAAATTCTTAACATTCGCTTGATTATTAAACAACATTTTTCCAATTCAATATAAGTAGTAGATATTACCACTTAATATTTAATTCTGTAATTGATAACAGTTTTATCAAAAACGAAAGCAAAACATAGTAGTAGAAATTCATAACGATCATGTAATTTTGAAATTCATTCAAAATTTTTTGTTGTTAAACAAAAACAAAATATTGGTATACACAATCTCAATATCAAGCTATGCTTTCTATCATTTAAGAATATTGCTCTCATTCTCTTTTTCTAATTTCTTTCTATTCTCATTCTTAATTTGTGTTTTTTTTGTTTTGTTCTTGTTGTTTACTAATGCAATAGTATACAGAAAACGTAATACATTATAATAATGAGTTTGTTTGTTTGGTGAGTGGGCGACAACTAAGCAAAAATAAAATTTTGCATGTATGAAACAATTTAAATATAATGTGTGCGAACGAGTGTAGCCAGAAAGATCACTAAGCATAATAAAAACCTTGCTTTGTGATATAATTATATGTGTACGAGCGAGTGTTGATAGGGAGCAATCTCAGCAAAATAAAAATTTTGCTTTATGAGATAATTATATGTGTACGCATGAATGTTGATCTTATACATAATGTCTTTATATCTAACAAGTCCCAATACTCAATTTTTTTTACGAAATGTTACGAATTTTTGGCCTCGTTGTTGGTTTTTTCTTTAAATGCCACTGATCGTGTCATATTTTTTATTATTTTTTTCTTTTTTTTTACGTAAAAAAGAGATTAATATTTTAAAAAATCTCAGGATATTATACACATTTTTTAAAAAGCTTCCCATTTAAATTCTATTGCACGAAAAAGAAAGAAAGGTAGGAGGAAAGAAAAAATGACAAAAAATTTCAAATTCATATTTCAGTATGGTTTCAAATGTTAATGAGAAAGGATGTATGATTTTTTATGCACATTTTGTATTTCCCAATAAGGTAAGTTGAGTAGTGTCGGCTAACAAAAATGTTATTAAAAGTAATATAGGTTGACACATTTCAACAATTTGAATTATCTCATTTCGATTATTCATACGTTACTTATAAAATTGTTTCAAATAATTTCAGTTAGTTTTTAAATTATTAAAAATAAATATGTATGTACCTACTTCCAATAAATTTTTTTTTAAATAATTATTTTAAAACTATTTCAAACATGTTATATTGAGTGCTTCAAAAATTTTGCTGTGCTCTTTTTTCATATTTTATTAGCAGGTAAACAAGAGCAATCTATTTATAAAATGTCCCTGCATGTGTATGTATGACCTATCTTAATTCTAAACGGAAAGAATTTTAAAATACCTGAACAAAAATTTTAAAATACCTGTTATTTTACAGTCGGAATTTTCGAGTCATTTGGTAAAATACCATTTATTTCAAAAATAGAAAAATATTCAAATCCGGTCATAAAAATATATGATTGTTTTTTCCAAACATTTTAAATATTTTTTTTTTCTTAGGTAATTGATGTAAATGATAGTAAGTTTTTAATATTTTTTCAAATAAAAATAGAGGTAAAATTTTGAAGTTTATATAAAATTTGTATTTAACAAATAATATTTGATTGCATTTTAGATATTATTTTCTAATTTTTCTTCAAATTTTTTCTTTACTATGTATTTATATCAATATTTAAGAATTATCTTTCATTAATTATATTTTCAACTTGACACCACAGGTACTTCCCATATCTTGCGTTAACTTACCCTATTAGAAAAAAAAGCTGTTCACTTAAAAATAATGAAATGCTTTCAGTAACAAATAAAACGTTGAAGGCGAAGGTGGTGTTTGTTGTTTTTCCGCTTTTTTTTAAATTTTAAAATAATTATCAATGAAAATATTAATGTATTTTTTTGATTTTTCAAATATATGTTCTAAATTTTACCTGCTTTATAATAAGTATGAATTTATTTTAATATTTCTTCTCAAAAAATAGCCACTTCGATTTAAAAAAGGCCATATAAAATAAGGTGTGCTTTCAAGTTTCTCTCTGAGCATTGGGACTTGTTAGATATAAAGACATTATTATACATATTAGGCAATATAAATTATGTGTACATGTGTATTTTTGAATATTTTTATTTGTTGCGTACATTGCTTCTATATATGTATGTATATTATATAAGACGATTTCACTTATATATATGAACGATTGAATGTATACAGCTGTGTGAAATAATATTCTGTGTTTATAGGCATATACAAACATAAAAAATAAGAATGAAAGAGTAGTGTAGAGTAAAGAAATGTATGAGTAATTTTAATTCTATGAACATTTTTTGTTATATGGTGCAAATAGAAAATATGTGTAGGAACAAAATATTATGTTTGCATGTAGGTAGATTTTATTAAGTTAATTTCGCTTTGCTAAATTGATGTATAAAAAAAAACTTGGAACCCTTTTTTTGGGTGAAAATTTTTTTTTTTAAATTTAGGGGTTTTTTAAGTTTTCAATGGCGCCCCTATTTTTTATCGCCCATTGCAAATGCATACTTTGCATGTATGATAAATCCGGGGCTGTGTGTATGTACATAACCTAAATATGAAAATTTTACGGATTTTGTTATTTTTTGGAACTTACACATTTTTTGCCCCTATAAAATTATGATTACCATTAACGTGCTTATATCCTAATAAAAATAGAAAGTAATAAAATTATGGAGAAATTGATTTAAAAAAAAGTCAATTCGTATACTAATAATAAAAAAATTATAACAGATATAGAAGAGCCTTGGAAATGAACAACATGAGATCATTAATTTTCTTTTGGTCTTATTACGTATGCCATGTACAAAATACAATAATCGAAAAATCATTTGAAATAAAAATATGTATAAGAATAAAAATAAATATTCGACACTGGTATCACTATTAGCCGTATTATTAGTTAAATAGAAAATACAAAATTTATAACTATTATGAAATTAGATGAAATTTATAACCATCGCGCGCTAATTAACTGATCGTAAAATGAAAATAAAAGAAAAAAATAAATAAAATGTTATGACTATTTAACCAAAAAATCGGCAATTGTCAAAAAAACACAAGTATTTTTATTTCTTTTCATATTTTCTAAAAATCATAAAAGAATTTAGAAATAAAATTAATAATTTTCAAAAAATATGCGATGATACTCAAAAGTAATTGGTTGAAATTAATGCAAATGACAAATTGCCGAAAAAATCCCCTGTTGAAATCACGTTCGGAATTTCAATCCATTAAAGTTATAGGGGGTCAAATAAATTGCTTCAAAATTCATACAAGCTATTATGTTGATGGAAAATACATTAGTGTTGCATATATACATATAGATTAATTTTAATTACAATTAATAATTATTTACAATATCGAATTATTTATAAGATTGCATATTGCGATGAGCTAAACAATAAGTACGTACTCTAAGCTATCATAATTTGTTATGAATTTTTGCATAAAGATGGCTATTGTTTTTAATTAAAATACTTTTTTTCCTCATCTTGAAAAAGAACATTACAAAATCCTAAGTTTAATCGGAGCCTGATGAAAGTGCTACATGTGATAACTTTTTTAACTCAGAGTTTGCAACAGTGGTCATCTGATTTCATGATTTTCGTAACCAAATTCTTACGATTTTTCTAGCAAATTTATTACATTTTGACATAAAGTTTAAGCTCTATCAGATAATTTCAGTCTATATCTAAAAATTCATCAAAATTTGCTGTGGATTAATTCTTAGATTGTGTCATATATGCAAAAGGTAACTATAAAAAAATAAAATTTGGAACCTATACATATCTCTTTAATCTGTAACACATTTTTAAATTTTTTTAAAAATATTTTGAAAAATTTTGAGATTGATAAAAACTTCCTTAAAAATACAACATTGCAATCCTCCGGCATTGAAGTTATACGATACAAGATGGGTAGAAAATAAAAATTCAGCTCATTTTGATTCAGCTATTTTTGATTAACAAATTAAGTCTTATTCAAATACCAAAAAGCTGCCATTATATTCAAATGGAAGATAGTTATTTCCTATGAAACAATTTCCAAGAACCCCTCCAATAACGAAATGTGTTTGACCACTTTTATATGAATCTCTTTTCTTCTCGAATAAAACAAAAGCATAACCATATTTAAAACGACAGATAAAGTATCAATTAAATATGATTGTATATCTGATCGGGATAATAGATAAAAATTGTCCAGTTTCAAAGATGTTACATTATTTTTATAGAAGGCTATTTTAATATATCTATACATTAAAATTTACTTTCGTGTGTACATATGTATTATTTTTGGAATTTTAAGGTAAAAATGGGTGGGTGCTTGTTAGTAAAAACATGAAAATTAATTCTTAATTTCTATTTTAGAGAAACAAAAAAAATAAAAGCAAAAAAAAATATTTTTAGTAAATTGGATGATTGTTTAAACGCTACCTGAATTGTATTTTTCTTCTTCTTGTTGTACTTTTATTACGACTTTTGGGATTTTGGAAATATCGGAAAGGTGGATTTGATACAAAGTTCATTTCGATTTTTTTTGGATAAAATTTTATTGATTTCATAATAAATTGTTTGTTTATTTTTCAGACAAATTTTAATTTATTTTAATTTAAAATTTGTTTTAATAATTATAAAATCAATTGCCATTTAAGATGATAATTATATACATACATATGTGTTTGAAAGTAATTTGTGGGTGGATAAATAATAAAAAAATATGAAAAATGGAGAATGTAATAAAATTTTGTTTTTAATTAATTTTTTGGTTAATATTAAGTATAACGAGCGATCGCATATATTTGTCTTTCCCCCCACATAACATACATAAAATTTATTTGAAAATTCATAATAGAATCACAAACAAGAGAAATTTTTAGTTAATATGAATATAGTATTTAAACTTTCACATTTAATATACCGCTGTGCTTTCGAAATTTGAAATTGAAAAATATGTGTCACAGTTGACAAAGTTCTATTACTTTTTGCAAGTACGCACAAGAAAATAATAATAGTACGAAATAATAGACTCACCTGAATTAGTGTTCCATATACGTACTTTGCTGTTAACTTGATTAGTCTATATTATTGATTCTGACTTCATTCACCAAATATATTTTAAAACTAATTTGACAAACAAAAATTTTTTACATATAAGTATGTATATACAAAAGTACATGCATCGACTTTTTTTTTAAATTATATTAAGCACATACAAAGATTTAAAAAAAGTTCGTCTAAAAAAATTTTAATAAATCTCGTATTGAAACAAAATCAATGAATGTAAAATGTCCTTTTGAGGATACTTGTACGTCAAATCAAAATATTTGTCATAAAAAAAAGACAAACAGTGTAGGTACATATATTGAAACAACAAAGAAGAAAAAAATCAAGATTTTGCATGTTTTATAGAAGAGCCGTTATAACATTTTGTATTTCATAATATTAATTACCTATTCATAAGTATTAATGCAACAAAATTATTTGAATTTTAATGGCTAATAATGCATTGTCACGTACTTTGTGTGCATTTTTCTTCTCGACTGTTAGTTTTTACTATTTTAATGTAATAATTTATATTAATCGAAGTAATATACAGAAGAATCTTTAATATTGCATAAAAAATGCAAAATTACTCGCCGAGTGATAAATCGTAGTACTCACTACGATAAATCGTAGTGAGTACTATGAATAATGTTGTAGGAAAAACTGTGTAAAATTACAAAAAATCTTTACTGTGTAACAAAAAAAAAATACGAGAAAATTATAGTTGCGAGAAAGATATCAAAAAATTTTAAAGAAGGAATTGTATTCTAATAAAATTAAATATATATATACACGAATGAAATTACCGGAAGAGTACTTTAAAATACCGGAAGAATGACATTACCGGAAGAGAGACTTTCATCAACTTCCAAGCCACAACATTAGAAAGAAATCAGTACTTGTATTTACGAAAACTAAAGCGGTCAAAGATGTGCGTTTTTAAGATTTTTGCACACGAACTGAATTATTTTGCATTATAATTAACTAAATTATAATAAAAATCGTGAAAAGTGACTCAAAAACAATCAATATTTGACTTTGATTTTATGATAGCTATTCGTCTATTATAACTAATTACGGTTCATACGAAATTGCATGGGTAACGGCTAATGAAAATCATTTTTACTCACTACATGCAATTTTACAGAGAAAATGTTTATAATTTCACATTTGCAATTACACAAATATACATATTTCTTAAATTCATAATTTTCAATACCCTCAATAAAATATGTCGCAATATAAATTTTTCCACAAATTTCTTATATAAACCTCAATTCATTCTTTTATAAAATTCATGGCGCTAATCTAGATTTATAACGTTTTTTTTTTCGGTAAAGCATTCCTAAAATAAAAAAGTGTTTTTATTTGATTTAAAGTTACTGTACGTTTTATTGAAAGTGTGAAATCAATCAAAATTTCACGGAGCGTCTTCTATATGAGCAAAAAAGTTTTCCTGTAAATTGAAAATCAAAGCTTTATAAAAACTTCAATAAAAAAGTTTTTGAATTCCCAGAAATAAAAAAACGATCATCTCATTATTAGAAAGAAAAATTAAAAATTGAAAATAAAAAAAAAATGTGTGAATGTCTTGTAAAAAAGAATGTCTTGATCGTTTCATTCATGAATTTTTTTTTCACAATAAATATGCTTTCATTAATTTCAAAAAGTGAAAAAAGCGAAATGTCAATAACTAAAAATAAATCAAGGTTTAGCTCAAAATCGTTTAAGAAAATTGGAAAAATGTTGTGAAAAGGAAGGAAATGCCATACGCCATTAATTTGAGCTTTTCGATATTCAGGCAAATACGTCGTGAGCAACGAATGCTTTCAATTTACAACATTAGAAATAGGTTTTAATAAAACGTTATAAGCTTAGTTAGTAGTATTTCGACTTCCGATATTACAATGTTCGTACGTTAATGTGGACCAAACATAGCGAATGAAAACAAAATCATTCGCTAAGTTTAATCTTTTAGTTTTTTAAATCTTTTCAAAATACTGATGTATAATGAGGAAGAAGTAAGCCATCGTGTTTTGAATTTCAAAACACGATGACGTAAGTGAATAATTAAAACCAAATCATTTAAGAGATTTATTACGTTTCGAGAATTAAACCATCTAATACCAGTTTGGTACACATAAAACTGTGAAAACGAAACTTTTATATTAAGTCACTCAAAACGCAAAAAAATTAAACTGACGGACAAACTTTTGGTTATTAAGTTTGTTTTAAAATTTTCATTTAATTAAACCCATTAAAAATTCTACATTAAACTAATCTTTTGCTTTTTTATTCATTTTCAGCATAAATTATTTTGACAAATTCATATCCTCTTGACAGTTATAAGAATGAATACATAAGTATTACGAAAATAACTTCGTTCTGTTCTAGTGTATTTGATGCTCTAAGATTTTTTTTTTTTTCAATTAATACAAATTCTATTTTAAACAGTTCTTTACTTATTATTGTTGATTTCTTTAAAAGAGATAAATCTAAGCTCATTTAATTTTTAAGGGAATAACAATACATTTGGAATTATAAAACAAGTATTCAATTTACCTTTGCCACCATCCTGGAATACAATGAATTGTTTTCATTTTTTAAGGAATCCTCAAACATTTCTTCATATAATTCTTGTTTTTTCTTGGTTTTTCTTCATTGTGCGACCATTCTGTTGTACGACCAATATATATATGAACGATGACAATGATTTATAGTGTCCTGACAATTGATAAATTGAATCGAAATCGTAATAATCTCGGATGTTAAAAAATATTGATAATCAAAGAATTAACAGAAACAAAATAAGCCGGGATACTAAAATTCACAAAAAAAAAAGTAAAAAAAATTTTAAAACAATTGTCATAAAATTCACAACCTGAATAAAGAAACTTCCTATAAGAAACCATAAAATATTTTTAAGTTGACATCAAAAAATCGCTAGTGACTATTTGTTCTTATGAAAGAAAAAGTAGTGTTTTCTTATTGTTTTATTGTTGTTTGTTTTAAATTCTCGATAATTCTGTTTCAGAATTTAATGTGCAAAGGTTTGATTTAAAGGAAACCACAATTTAATATTAACAAGAAACAATCAATTCATGAATCCTTAATGGTATTAATATTATTATGATAATCGTAATATGTACGTTATTATCGTTTTAAATTGTATTAAAGGGATTAGCCAAGATTTAAAGAATGAAAATTCTAGAATACGACAATCAGTAGATAACCCTTTTGTTCAGTATTTGAAATTTTAAAATCGATTTAAAATTTTGTATTTTAATTGTAAACTTTTATCGCAAGAAATTCTAAAGAAGCAAAATTGCTGTTCATATTTTTACATTTGCAGTTTAGAACGCGAAACTGAGATTTGAACAGTATTTCGTCTTTAAAGTTATATTTTTGCTATACAATCAAAGCGTTATTGATCAAAGAAGACATTTCATCCACTTAATAGCGTTAAAATATATTCAAATGTAAATATCTATGTGCGATTTCTATTAATCTCATTTTAATAAAGCGTGTTTCCACAACCAGCGCACTCTGAACACCATAACACCATATCATATAATACTAAAATACCATAATATTTAAGAAATTATTCGTGTACCTATTAAATAATTGTCACTATTAAGATAATTTTCAATCTGTTGTCCCAAGCAAACATTAAGAATACTTTAAGAAATATTAAGCTTAAAAAGCCTCTTTTACGAACTTATACTCGTATGTCACGATATGTTAAGATTTAAGAGAATTGGACTAGAATATTTTTTAAGTTTTCTACCTTGATTTGTTCCCCGATTATGTCCTCTGTCTGTTCCGCAGGTATATGATTGATTTTTTACCGACCGTATTGTGTAAACAATAGGTACATTATGTGATGGCAACAAATTTTGCATATCGAGTTTTCGGTGGGAATGCACTTCTCCATAGTAGGGAAGTGTAAGTAAACTATTTTTAGCAACCTGTCGGTCTGTCGGTCTGTGTGTGCACGCGTGTATCTCAAGTTCTACTGAACCGATTTTGATGAAATTTCATATGTAAATTTATTTCTACCATGGCACGGATTGATCAACTTTTGGGATATATCAGGCCTCGGGAACTGCACTTTTTAGCGGGCCTGTTTTACATTTTTGAACATTTTGAAGAAAGTATTTCCTCGACCGTCCGCAAAAATTCCTAACTTTTGGAAGAAATCAGGCACTAGCAACTGGACGTTTACTACGGGCCAAATATACGTTTTTGCGTATATAAAGAGAAATAATTAACCGATTTCATTGAAATTTAATATTTGAATTCCTCGTATTAAAACAATGAACATATAAATTTTTTGAAAAGATCAGGGCTCGAAAACTGATTTGCGGGCCGATTTTACATTTTTCACCATTATGAAGAAAATATTCAACCGATTTACTTGAAATTTCATATATGAGCTTTGCTCGACCGTCCGCGAAAATTCCTAACTTTTGAGAGAAATCAGGCATCAGCAACTGGACGTTTACTACGGGCCAAATATACATTTTTGCGTATATAAAGAGAAATAATTGACCGATTTCATTGAAATTTAATATTTGAATTCCTCGTATTAAAACAATAAACATATAAATTTTTTGGAAATATCAGGGCTCGAAAACTGATTTGCGGGCCGATTTTACATTTTTCACCATATCTACGGAACGAATTGATGGAATTTCTTGAAATTTAATATTTGAGTTCTGGTTAACTGGCGAGTATTTCTGAAAATTCCGGTAGCACAAAGCGAAACTCTACTAAGAGCCAAATTTACATTTTTCTAGGTATGTTAACTATAACCTTACTAATGTCCTAAAAATTGGAAGGAAGTATTTAAAAGACGTTTTTATAATATTCTGTAACCCTTTCACTTAACTAGACAATATACAATGCGGTCGGTTATGTGCTGGCCACATCAGATTTTTTTTTATTTATTTCTAAACTTATTTTATACTAGCTATATTTTATTACCAATATAGTTTAATAGTTTTAATTTGTAATAATTGTGCAGATATTTGAAAATTATTGGCAAATATTCTGAAAATAGTTTAATAATTCTTTGTATTTTCAAATCCATTTACTATAACAAACTTTATCTAAACATATTTCAAGATTGTCCTCACTAAATATTCAAAAGAAATAAATATATTTTTTTACAGAAGATTCTTATGAATTTTTATGAACAAAAAAAACAAATCCGTATTTACAACTCGTTAAAAAATAAATTTCATTATCATATAATAACTTTAATTTGGATTTATGTGAAATTTTGTGATTCCAAATCACCACAAAACCATAGAGAGAGAGGAAGAGATTCATATACATAATAATATAAATTTTAATGGAATTGGTATAGAAAATTAAAATTATTATTATAAAAATTTATTTTTTAAAATTTTTATATCTTTCGCATTTAAAAAAATAAAATATTCAATTAAATTGATTTTCCTTTCATAATTGAATGTATTGGATTATATGCGTACATAAGTATATGTATAACTGTTATATACAAGCTAAAATAGGGATAATCATAATTTATAAGAAATATTTTTTATTTAATTTAATTTAGTTGATTTTGAAATTGAAAAGAACTGTCATTTATATTTTTAAATTATAATTATAGAATTGCAAAGTATTTGCTACTCAGACCTCATCTTGATTATTTTGACTTCCAATTATATAGTTCATAATATTGTGATGAATGAAACAAGAAAGGAAGAAAATAATTTAAAAGTACAAATCGATATTCTGATAAATTTTTTAATGAAATTCCTTGAGCTGAAAAAAAAACTTACTTATAAATACCATAAGCACAATTAAGAACTTGTATTTGCTGTATAATTTATACATAATTTATATATGTATATATATGTATGTACACTTTTATTTATTTTTAAAACCTTACCTTTTATAACTAAAAATATAATTTTATACGATTGTCATGCTTTCAAAAATATTTTTGTTTTTTTGCAGATCATGGATCTTACAGAAATGAATGAATTTAAGATTTCTACCAGCAATCCAACAATTCCAGTATTCCAAGCAATTCAATTCCAAAATTTTATCTTTTTCTTCTATTCATTAAAAATTTATTTTGTTAGTTCAAATACCAAATTAAGTTCAAAATTTTTGCATTTTAAAAAACATGGCTTCGACTTCTAATCGAAACATAGCTTTGAATCCTGAACCATAGGTAGAGTATAACACTTATTTTTCACTTTATTTAGAAATTAAGTTTCGACATTAAACGACTTTTGAATTTAGACTTTTATAATTGAAAACTTCAACTATACAAATTTGCAATTCTATAGAATGGTTTAAAGAAAGTTGTTGTTATTAAAAACATATCAAATCAATCATTTATAGGTGGGATAAATTATTAAGATCAAATGTATGAGAAAAAAACAAATTTAACTCCATACTCTGAAAACTCCATGTTCCAAACAAGACATCAAATGCTTTTTACTATCAAATCTGTAGCGAATCCAAAATACAATGGCAACTAAAAGTTTGACTACAATACATTGGAAATTTGAACGAGCATTTCCGGTATTTTCGCTGAAGATGAATTCAATCTTACTGCTAACTCGTGGATTGCATCGAAGCTAATTTATTGTGTATAATTTAAGCTCAGCGAGGCAGTGATAATTAAGCAAACCTTTTATTACAAAGCTCCCGCTATATAGACATATATTTGAAATATTTAAAAATCCAATATTAAATCAAAAACAAATCATTGTGAACAAACAGAAGGCAAATCTCGAAAATAAAAGCAAAACTGTTATACTTAATCGTTTTTGATTTAAAAGAAATTTTAAAACTTTAGCTGGAACTAAAAATCTTCTTGATAGAGTGTCTAAGTCCATATAAGCACCTAAATTATTTTTTAATAAGGAGAATTATAAAGAAGATAGTCTTTTTCATTGCAGTTATACCTATATACTTACATAAAATTGTGGAGCAATTCCAATATATCTACATAATAAATGTGGTCATAATATATGGAAGTGATTGAAAAATCTAATGCTTGTCTTTTTATATAATTTTTATCTCCTAAATATTGAATAACGTTCATTGACTGCTTTGATTTTTTTTTGTTTTATATTTGTAGTTCATTTAAGTCTAACATAACTATATTGTCATTAACAACCCACAATACGCCAATAAAATTACATAAAATTACGAGAAACATACATAATAACCAAAACAAGCAAAAAATTACTAAATAATATTTATGAAGGAATAAAAATCAAAACAAATTTTTCTGTTATACGAACAACTCAATTTTCGAATATTGTAAAAAGAAATGAGACTATTAAATGGAACGAATCAACAACATTAAAACATAGCAGAAAAAAATTTTTTTTTCCGTTTGTAAAACTTAATTGAAAAGATTACGGTACACGTAAAATGCATTTATTTTATATGGTGAAATAATTTAACCAATCAATTCGAGAAATCCTTAGAAATCGATGACTGATAGAAATTTGCAAATAATTTATAATTTGTGCCCTATTCAATAGACCAAGTTTTCGTAGGTACAAAGAAATTGTATACTGTAAAAAGTTTTTTCACTCATTGCGAATTTTCATCTTTAATTTCGTGTTAACTAGCTGCTGACATAATAGATGTAGATGTAGATTCCAAGGGATCCGAATGGGACAGGAGCATCCCCCAAGCCACCGCAGCCATTTTTGACTTATTGTAGCCACCCTACTCCCCCGTCTATAATATCCCCGTCCCAATCACAAAGCCGGAGATATCCCTAAGGGAGTTGACCCATGTCCAAGACAATTGCGGCGCCGAACAGCCAGTGCCGGACAGTCGCAGGGAATGTGCACGGCGGTCTCATCGCCATCCCCACAAAATCTGCAAAGGGGGGAGCCCGCCTTCCCCAGCCTATGCAGATGGTACTTCACCGGGCAGTGCCCCGTGAAGAAATTCGCAATAGTGCGAACCCGGCCCCTGCTCATCCCCAGCAACTCCGCGGCGAATTCGCTGGAGCACGCCGGAAGAAACACTTTTGCATGACGGTACCCAGTCGTGTCCCGCCAGTGACGGCCGCATTCCGCCGCAAGTAGGCAGGCAAACCTGGCCCTCACCGCGGAAGAAGGCAGACCGCAGAAAGGCAGCGGCTGCACAAAGGCAGCCCCAGATCCCCTTTGCGCCAACTCAGCGGCAACTTCGTTGCCCGCATGGCCACTATGGCCCGGCGCCCAAATGAGCATTACTCTGTTCTCCGATGCCAATTCCATAAGTACAGCAAGGCAGCTCCAGACCAGCTTGGATGTAACCTGAGCTGAACGGAGTGCCAGCAGTGCAGCCCTGCTGTCTGAGAACACATAGATGGTGCGGTTTCTATACCCCCTTTCCAAATTGATTCTCAGACAGATCTCTATTGCATGTATTTTGGCCTGGAACACTGTGCAATACGGGTCAAGGATTGCATATATACGCGTGTCCGGGCGGACACCGTATACGCCTGAACCCACACCCGACTCCGTCTTGGACCCGTCCGCATACCACACGCTCGAACCTGACCTAAGTACCGGACCACCCCGATCCCACGTCCATCGATCGGGAAACAGAACCCTGTACCTGTGGTCGAAGTTGTACCGCGGCAGACAGGCATCTGACATGGTTATTCTTAGAATCGGATCGCCCTCAATAAAGTCTCTGATCAGTTCTGTGGGCCAACTTTAGCCCTGCCATGTCCTCGCCAGAGAGAAGTCGGTAAGTCACCAGCCGAGTTTCCTTCAATATATGGAGGTGCAGTGGCGGCAATCCGATCATCACCTCCAATGCAGCGGTGGGAGCCGTCCGCATCGCCCCGGTCACTCCCAGGCAGGCCAGCCTCTGTAGCTTTTCCAGCTTGGCCCGCACACCCGCCTGTTGAGCCTTACGGCACCATACAATCGACGCATAGGTGACGATGGGCCTAGCAAGGGCCGTATATAGCCAGAGTGCTATTCTGGGACTAATTCCCCAGGTCCCCCCGATGAAGCTCCTACACGTCCACAAGGTCGCTGTAGCTCTCCCGATAACTCTATCGATATGGGTATTCCAAGAGAGACGATCATCCAGGGTTACCCCCAGATACTTCACCTCCCTCGAGTAACTAATACGTTCACCAAACAGAATTGGGCTCGTTAATCTGTCTCTGCTTCTGCGTCTGGTGAAGGCGACCAAAGTGCTCTTGCTTGGATTTATATTTAACTCAACGCCTTTGCACCACCTTTCCACAACACGTAAATTTTGCTGTAGAAGATCAGAAATAGTGCTCACAAATTTTCCCCGCACGACGAAGGCCACATCGTCAGCGTATCCCCAGACACGCGCCCCGGAGCCCCTGAGAGCAGCGATTAGATCATCCACTACAATGGACCACAGGAGGGCGAAAGAACCCCGCCCTGCGGACATCCTTTTGCAGCGGAGATGAAGAGTATATCGTCAGCTATTGTGGACTTAATAATCCTATCCTGTAGCATCCGATTAACCCATCTGCTAGTCGTCGCATCAATCCCTCGTTTGTGCAGCGACTCACAGATGACATGATAATCTATCAATCACTTTTTCCATTGCTTTCAATAGAAAAGAAGTAAGGCTGATTGGACGGAAAGACCTTGGGTGGTTGCTTGATCGCTTACCCACCTTCGGAATATACGTCACTTTAGCCACCCTCCATGCCTGAGGGATGTAACCCCATGCATAGCTGGCGCGAAAAATTTCCAACAGTGCCCTAGCGATATGTTGGAAACCCCTCTGCAAAAATGCAGTATATATCCCGTCATCACCTGGAGATTTGAAGGGCCTGAAAGAGAAAACAGCCCATCTAATCCTGCCCATCGTGAAGACCAGACGGAATCGTTGCCAGTCATCCCTCCTGGGCCAGGATGCCCTGGGTTCGATGACTGCATTTGAGTGATTCCGAAGAATCTTCGAGTCAGGAAAGTGCGTTGACGCCATAAGCTCCAACGTCTGCTTTCCGTTCTCAGTCATGGAGCCATCAGGACGTTCCATCAGGCCCAACCCGCTAACATACTTTTTGGAAAGCACCCTGTGAAGACGCGCACTGCTGGGGAGTTCATCAATGCCCTTGCAGAACGCTCTCCACGAGATTCTCTTCGCTTTCCTAATTTCTTTATTGTATTTTGTGAGTGAGTCCCTATACTCTTCCCACGAACCTGACGCCTTGGCCTTATTGAATAGCTTTCTGGTCTTTAGTCTAAGCCTTGAAAGATCTTCATTCCACCACGGGCACTTCCTATTGCTCCGCCTCGGTTTAGCACGGCAGCTCCCGTGATAGGCGTTAGTAATAGCCGCCGTCAGGGCCTCGCTGGCCGGTTCGATATCCATCACCGTTCTGACAGAAGCAGGAACGGATCCAATCCCATCCATGAGGAGCGTTTCGAATTGACTCCAATCTGTGGATTGGGGCACCCGATAAATTTCTTCTGCCAGGCCCCCGGAGACCATGATATCAAACCTAATCTGCCTATGATCGGACATGGATGTCTCATTTGAGACATGCCATCCACCAACCCTACTGCCGATAAATTCAGTGCAAAGGGTGATATCAAGGACCTCTTCCCTAATTGCATTTATGAATGTCGGTCTATTGCCCTCATTCATAATCATTAATTTATTGCTATATATAAATTCAAGTAGGCACTCACCTCTTTTGTTTATATTGCTGCTTCCCCAGATGGTGTGGTGGGCATTGGCATCACTTCCTATTATAAGTTGGAAGTTCCTCCTTCCACAAAAGTTCACCAGATCCCTCAGTTGCTTGTCCGGGTGGGCACAGTCCCCCGGGAGGTAGGATGAGCACACAATGAACTCTGTCCAGCCCCCGCAGGACTTCACCTTCACCAACGCAGCTACTTGATCCTTAGAACAGTATTCTGGAATGGGAAAATACGTTAGCCTTTTACTAAACAAAATGCAAGCCCTAGGCCTGCCCCCAGTTGTATTATCATACAATAGCTCACCTGTTAGGCCCTTAACCTGATCCTTCACTATGTAAGGCTCTTGGATAAGGGCGATATCGAGGTGATCCTTCATAAATCTATGAGCTAGAACATCAGTAGATGCCCTAGCATGCTGTAGATTTATTTGGATGCACCTCACAGCCGTATTATTTTCTCCGGCTCTTGTCTATGGGCTTTGGTCCTTTAGACAAAGGCTTTACATGAGCCTTACCTCCCATTGCCGCCTTTTTACACATCTTGGTGGGCGCCTGCCCTGCCACAGCCTCTTTTGCCGTCCCAGGTGCCACGATAGCCCCTCCAACAGCAAATACCGAAGCAGTTCCGGGCTTCCCAATGGGCTTAAGCCCTTTTGGTTCCCCCGGGACGTTTGTATTTGGCGTGCTGGTCGATGGTCCTTCCGTTTCCCTTGCCGCCATTTTCGGAGCGACTTCAGACTTTCCAATGAGTTTTGGCGCTTTTGGTTGGCCTGAAGTGCTCGTCGTTGTCGCGGTGGGCACTGGTTTTTTATTTTGTCCTGCCCTGCCGCCAGCACCTTGAGAGGATTTTCTTCCCTTAACCCGAACGGTAACACGGAAGAAATTCAGGAAAAGTCGGAACTCCGCTTTCCGTAGATCTTCCAATCCGGAATCATCCACGGAAAAGGTGATGGAGCAGCCCCCGTCCTTTTCCTTATCCATCCTCAGCACCCTCCAGGAACTTATCTTGAGGCTGGGATTTTGCTTCCCTATCCTACTGAGAAATTTGTCCCTGGAGAGATTGACGGTTGTCTCGGCCTTTGGTACGTAGGTGACGCGGACATGCTGTTTGGGCATGTCGTCGCCATCCAGTACCACGACATCGCAACCGTCCCAAGGCTTTATCTTCCTGCAGACACTGGTTATCCACTCCCTGGTGTTTTGATTGTTGCATGTTACGGATATCCATCCGTCCCTTTGCAACGCTGCAGTGAATTGTGGATGAGAGTCCACAACCCTATCCATTTCATCCATGATGGCTACTTTGATTTTCCCCATCTGGACTTCGGATAGCCTTTTCTCTGGATGCAGTCTATGAGTGACGGCCACCTTGACCTGTGCTACTGCATCCCGATAAGAAGTCATTTTCGGGTTTTGTTGAGGAATGTTCCCAGGGACCTTTTCCTCAACATTGCCCTTCATCGACCTCTTCTTTGAGGGCCCTGCATCAGGGGTGTTGCTTTCCGACCTTTCCCTCTTTTGGGGATGGTCGGCCACAACACCCGATCCGCAGGCCTTCAGCTTTTCCAGCCTTTCCTTCTCATATCTGCGAGCTTCCTCTGGGGACATGCCATCCCTGATATAAGCCGCGATACGCCGCTTGGATGCACCAGAGAAATATTGTTTTTTTCCCCTGATGTCCAACCCCTTCAGGTCCTCCTCAGTTTTTTGGATAATAGGTCCAAGAGGATCCTGATTATCCGTCTCCATCGGAGGCGCCGCCTTTTCCTCTACTGGCGTGAGAAGGAGTTCCTCCTCTGCGTCAGTCAAGAGAAGCTCTGGTTCCGAAGACCCTTGAGCACTAAGTGGTTGTATGTAATTATCACTGTTGTTATTGTTGTTTTCCATTCCTGGTCCCACGAATAGCGCGGGAAAGTAAAGTCACCCATGGCAGAGCCCGGCATACCATGGGAAGGCTCGTTTAAACTGGAGGGCGCCTAGTATCCAGAGTTCGCATACTAACGACTAAGCTCCCCCTTAGCCAGGCAGTCATCGGCATGTGCTGTTCCACCTTGACTTGGGACGCCTGTCGTCAGCTGACGTATAGATATAGGGCTGAAACTCACAAAGCAAGAGGCTCGCCGCGAGACATGACCACGACACGAACATAACTTTGATCGTTTCAATCACCCCTTTATCCTCCACCATTACCGGGGCCCACCACTAGGAAGTGACAGTGCGGTTTTGGGCCCCTGCTGACATAATAACTTTGTAATAAAAAATGAACTGTCGGTTTGCTATTACAATTAATGATGTTCTTCTTAAGCAATATTTTTACTATGTATTATTTTTTTGTAAGTACCGTAGAGAAGCGTAGTGTGACAAAAATGTCTCTCTGTGCCGCAAAACAGATCAATCTGTATACGTGTCCATTCGCATTTGATACGCTCATTTGTAATTTGTTATTAGATTTTCATACCCTATTTTAAAATGTGCAAAACTTTAAAACATAGTAAAATAAGAGAAAATCAAATAGGAAAGTTATGCGTCTCACCACTGACAGATTTTAACTAGTTTTAACACTGACTGATGTTGAGTAGAAATTTAAATTTCTGTGCACCATGATTTTTTGAAGACTTTTAGAAATATACTAAGTACCACGTAATTTTTTGATTCAAAATTTATCGATCTTGCATTACAATTGTATTTAAAAAATTTTAATCGTATGTTTAATAGACTAGCTCGAAAGGGCCTATAATTTATAGTCACATTAAATTTTTTTACCTAAAAAAAACACTTAGTGAATATTAATATGCAAATCTAAACGTGTGCTACGAAATATTTTCAATGTTCATTGTATAGTGAAAAGTTAAGAAAAAGTAATAATAAAATAAGAACTATGGTAAAAATCACAGAAGAAAGAGGGAGAGAAAGATTCATGCATAAAGGAAACACTCAGAGTCAGCATAACTTCTACGATTTAGTTTTCATTTTTTTTCTAGATTATCATTCGGCGCTTTCAATAATAACTCTTCACGTCTTCGATCTTAATTTATGATCATCATAATTCGCTCTTCGTTGTTTTTTTTTACAATATACGCGCGGTTTTGACTTTTTATCATTTTGTACTGATTTTTCTCTTTTTTGAGAATTTAATTGAATTCGCGGCTTATATTATATTATTAACTTTTATTAAAATATTTTGTACAGTCTTTATAAGTAAACCTAGATATGGCTCTATATATGTTATATGTATGTAATATAATTTTAACTGATTCTATTAATATTGGCATATGAAATCACAACAGTAACCGAAACTATTTTTGATTTGATTATTTATTTATATTGATTATTTTAATATTATTATTATTATCAATAATATTTGGATAGAATGGGGGCTATACCTAGGGTAAATTGGAGAAATTTCAATGATAATATTGTAGACTTAATTATTCCTCAGTTTTACTTAAAGATAATCTAATTGCATATGTTACTTGGGATGTATGAACAGCAGAATCCTTAGAAATGGCACAAAATTAGACATTAGATGAAGAGTTGCCGTTTGCAACTTTTTCGTGGAATTATTTTCAAATATTAATGACGTTGATCTTCTTCGTTTTCGATTTTTGTGATTTACAATTTAAAATTAAGTGTGATTTTTTAATATTTATAATTCTGTCACATTTAAAAATTTTTTAGGCTTATTCAGATATTGAAACTTTTAAATGCTGAGAGAATTGCTAAGTGATAGATTTGTATAAACGGGGCAACAGTGTACCGCGACAACGTATAACATCTATTGTGCGCCCTGCTATGTGATGAGAATTTGAGACATAATATTAAAATTGTGATAACTCTAGGTTTAGTGTACCCCATTTTACCCTATTTAAAAAGTTTTTCTTTAGTTTTATTATACCTTTACACACATTTAACATTTAATAATTTCAAATGCCTTTTTTTATATAAATATTTTCAAATTGAACACATTTGAGTGGTTTAAAATTAACTTGTGGACATGATAATGATAATATAGCAATGATTATAACAATGATAGTAGATCAAAGTGATCGGTTTGTAAGTGCATAATACCTACTTATTTTTAAAAAGAACAAAAAAATAATCGGAATGGATTATTAGGGCGGTGAATAATAATAATATATGGCATCAGGTTTATGTTAAAGAATGTACACAAAATGGTACGTACAACATGTATAAATTATGTATGTATGTATATACGTAACTATACAAGTACTCGTGTGTGTATACTTAAAGTTATAGTAAAGAAAATATTATTATAAGCAAAAATATGTAAAATTTTCATATATTTTAAAATTTTATAAAATTTAAATAAAAAGTGTGGCGGTAATTTTAAAAGTATTTTCGGTTTTTCTTTGATTTGTTTGACTTTTCATAGCTACATAGTTTTTTGCTTTTTTAAGTATTTTGAACATATTAAAATTTTATTATTATATTATAGCTTAATTTGTTTATTTGTACAGCTATAGTCTTGGCAATTATAATAGAAAAAAAAATAATTTGAGAAATTATTTAAAAAAATTTCATGGTATATGCAAAGAGTTTCCTTTCTGATTAAAGTTAAAGGTTCGATTAAGAATATTGTAAATCTGGTTTACTCAAAAATTAAATTTCCATATTCAAACTTCAATTTTGCATATTATGAGAAAGCCTTCTAACTTTCTGACTTTTTGAAAAATTTATCGTTTTTTTGAAATAATTCATGCAAAGTGAAAATTAAGTAATACCCTGGTTTATAGAACTTTACAAAATACAAATTATTAGATTTTTTCAGGATGAAATGTGGTTGTGAGCGAACAAACAAAAGCATAAGGCAATAATTTGAAATTATGCAGTTTCCACTTTTATGTATATAAATTGCGGTTATATTTTAATTGTAAATCATTTCAAATGTGTGGCAATATCACTCGTACTAACGACATATTGAATAGACATATAACGTCACATATAACGTAATCAATACCCTAATAAAATGAAAATCTGCTATAAAAATATTGTAAATTTATAACCAATTTGGACAAAATTAACAGATGAATTCCCATTTAATATCCATGACAAATATTTTCACTAATTCACTAAGATTTTTTCAGAGGATCAAGCAAGTTATACGATCACCAATTCAACTAAATATTTGAAGTTACACAAAAATTATCTAATTTTCTTAAGAATTTAAATTATTGAAAACGCGTTACTATTCTAATGTTCGTTGTTGACTCAAGTGTATGTTTTTGATTAGCGTCAAAATCTGAGTTGATTTAGCTTTGTCCGTCCGTCCGTCCGTCTGTCTGTCCCAACGATAACTCAAACACTAATTGAGCTAAGTTCACCCAATTTTCACAAATGATTTATGGTAGTAAGTGCCAGAACACTATTTAAATTAGACATGATCAGGCTACAACTTCGGGTAGCTACCATACAACTTCAAAATTTATTTGGCTATATCTCAGAAACTATAAAAGCTGTGATATTGAAATTTCACACAAACGAATATATTAATAGGGCCAATGTGTCTCATAAAATTCGTTGGAATTACTTGGCTCCTTCTGGTACCTGCCATATAACTTGAAAAATTATTTGGTTATATCTCAGAAACTCTAAAAGCTGTGGTATTGAAATTTCACACAAGCAAATATTAGTAGAGCCGATGTGCTTGATGAAATTCGTTAAAATTTCTTAGCTCTTTCTGGTAGCTGCCATACAACTTCTATAGTAGTTTGGTACACACAGTATTTTAAAAAAAACAGTACTGAAATTTTGCATAAATTAATATGGTAGTATGGCATATTAATTTGGAATTTATTAATATGGTAATATGGAAGTTATGGCATATTTATTCGTACGGGTATCATTTTTTTCTCGTTTATCATAATTATAATTTTTACCATTACAGTTCTGGTTTTACCGAAACTAACTGCCGAAACTTTTCAGAAAATTCGAAGAACAAAGCGAAACTCATACTAGAAGTCAAATTTACATTTTTCGAGGAACGTTAACTAAAAGCTTACTAGTGTCCTTAAAATTGTAATGAAGTGTGTAAAACACGTTTTAATAATGTTCTGTAACTCTTTCACTAAACTATAGGAAATACATTATGCGATCGGTTATGTGCTGACCATAATAGACTTTTTTTTAATATTCGTTCGTCCTAAACAAAATGGTAAATTTATTACACGTATTTTCATAATTTTCATATTTTATGGTATACATATGTGGAAAACTAAATAGAATTTTAATGAATTTTCTTTTTCGTTTCTATTCTTTTTCTTATATTATTGCTTTTCTGTGCGAAATTTTTGTAATATATCATAATTCTCAAATGATGAATATTCGAATAGAATTAAATATTGAAATATTTTATATTATATTAAATCATATATGAATATATGTAAACTTATATAGTATACATGTATGAATATGTGTTTGTATTTTATTAAAAATTGAAAACAAATAGAAAAACCTCTCTACCATCATACGCTTTGCATTATTGAATATGAAGACTTTTTGAAACAGATTTAAGAATTTATGATTCAATAGTTTATAAGCACAGAATACTTACACAAAAAAAGTAATATAATAAACAAAAATAAAAAAAGTAAAAAATTTTGCGCAGAAATATTGAATAAAGTAATAAGAAATTGGAACTATAACAAAATTCACCTATGATCGCTCACTTTTCCAAAAAAAGATGAAACGAAAAAAAACATAAAATAGCACTCAATGCATCGTAAAACATAATAGTTATCAACAATAATATAATATTAAAGAAAAAACGATAACTTTTAGACCTTTATTTTGTAGAAAGAAGGGTTCAAATCTTCAATACATGTATAAACATTTATAAATAAACCGTATATATAGAAAAAGGATCTGCCGACACAACAAAAATCTTATAGAGACATAATAGTTTGACACTAAATATGCATTTTCCAGTATCCAACAACTTTATAAGAAAAAAATATAACAATTCTAACAATAGCAAAAATAAGAAACAAAAAAAAATCCAGTATAAGAACGAAAATTTTTAAATTCGTGAATTTTTCATCTTGTACTTTGAATTCATAGAGAAAAAATAAAATATTGAAAAATTCTAAACACCACAGGTATATTATACAAAACTTAAAAGAAAAAGGGAGAAGAAAACTCAGGTGCATAACAATTTTTTTTTATTTTTTTTCAATTTCTTCTTTCTTTTTTTTTATATACTTATTTTATTACCCTGCTTTATTATTATGTAGCTTTCTTGAAAGATCACCTTGATTTCATGTGCTCAACACCGCTTTTATTGGTTTTTATCAAAACGATTCGATCATATTCATATTCTGCTTAGTTTTTTCTTTTCGGTTTTTCTATATTTTTATTCTTGTTCTTTTGTTTTGCAGCAAAAAAAAAAATGATTTTCAATTGAAATTAAATGCTTTCGCGTTTATATTTCGTACACTACTTAAACTCTTTCAATATTATATAAGATACGAGTATATAAGAATTTCAAGTATTATTTATATCACCTCAGGTTATGGTATATTTGTAAGTATATATTTATTTTTTTTTAAAATCCCTTCTGCATAAAAACATTTTTAAGGAAAAATATTAAATTAATTATTATTCGCAATTTAATGTTCCATTTATAATATATTTCACTTTATAATTTCAATCAAAGTTTTAAATTTCTTTAACTATAGACCGTAGGTTTTCGGACAAGAAATTGTTAAATATTTCTACATTTATTTGAAAAATTTCTGTGAACAAAGTAATTGTATTTGTTTTTTAACTTGTGAATTAAACAGAAGATTATTTGCAGCTTTTCTATATTAAATTGATATTGGGAGCTTGTTATTAATAAGCGTGAAATGGTAGTTAGTGTGAAATGATAGTTAAGGAATCATATAAGTTCTTTTTTTGGTTAAATTCTTAAATTCACAACTCCTTTGCCTTTAATTTAAATAGAATGAAAACGTAAAATTAATAATTTTTCTATCGTTACACGAATAGAACGTTTTGTTACAATGTGACATACATTATGATCTTTAGATGCAACTAAAATGCCCATTAATTTTAATATTTTTAATATTTTTTCTTTTTTTTTTTCTAAATAACTGTGCAAATAATAAGCATATAATGGGTACATTGTATTGCAATGATAATTCTATCCAAAATAAAATGTCATTCATATAGGTATACACTTTATTTTAATATTGTAACATGAAAAACGAGGGACAATGGGTAAGTTTTTTATACAGAACAAATAGAAGATGAAATACAAATGAAATTGTTCTTCTTTGTATTTGACGTGTGCGATCGATAAAACATCACTGTTTTTGGAATTTGTAAGTTCGAGTAGTATAAAATTGGGTTAACAAGTGTAATGATTTGCAAAAATTCATTTCAGAATTTTACCATATTTTATTTCGTGGTCTTTAATGCTTCTTTTACTTAATGCTCTTAATTTTTACGAACTCAACAAACTTCAAAATCTATAAATAGAGTCAGTCTATGTAAAAGACAACCATCGGAATATTTCACCGTTGTAAACCGATGAAAATATTTTTGTGGACTTATAAATTTTATACATTTCATTTACCATTTTTCAGTAAAACTTGATGATGGTCATAGCACTTAATGAGTTTTCCATATTCGCCAACATGTAAAAGAAACAACATATTTTGTAAATGCAAATTTCAGACTACAACTGGGAAAAGCAAGTTCAAACATTAATATCAAGCTAGATGTTATTAAATTATTCAAATAAAATGTTGACTCTTCTACGGTACTTCATCATTTCATCGAAATTGTAATCAATAGTTACAAATAAGTATATTCATTTCACTAGGGCACCTTGTACTGATAATTTTTTAATATCTTTATTTACTTTTGCATTGCAAAATTGAATAAGAAGTAAAATAAGAGAAAATATTTAAAAAAGAAAACTATAACTATTTTTTATTATGATCGTTATTTTGTTAACATTGAAATGTAACAGATTGAATAAATATTCAATTTCTTATATATTTATATTATAATATTTTTATGTGCCTGTATTTCGATATTTTAATTCGTTTGAATTTTATTGAACATGAGTTTTCTGTTGTTGGATTTTATTCTTTCCATTTATTTCTGATATGATTTTTTAGAAGGTTATATATAGCTTTAAAAGGTTGTTCTACTGATGTTATTGTAGTATGGCGGCTTATTTTCAAAAGATTATCTTGCCTATACAATCATATGCCTCTACAATACATGTACTTTGTATTTCTATATAGTTGTTGCAAAAATTATATTTACAGGTTTCTTTTTGTTTTTATAATATTTTCAATATGTTTTTAATTTTATGTACAATTTAATTTTCTATAAAATTAAAATTAAACGGATTTTTATAACGTATAGTAATATTTTTAAGTACAAACTCATAATGTCAACACTTCTAACATATAGATACAGCTATAAAAAATTTTATGGAAAAAAATTGTGTATCCGCCCTCACATATAGAAATACTCAAGCAAATTTTAACGACTTAATTTATAATGTTGAAAACTAAATGTAAATTTAGAATTAAAAAAAAAATTTTTTCAAATTTTAGATTAAAATTGTAATACGATTAACGAAAGAAAAATAAGTACCAGAATATAATATACACCCATTTGTACCTAGATATTATGTCATATTTATATTTTGTTATACAAAAGTAAGAATATACAAGACTGCGCTGCATGTCTAGTTTTGTTTGGATGCAGTCTCCCTTTCTTTTAAAAAAAAAAACGGTTGCAAGTCGGTTGTTCTTTCATATAACCCTTTATTTTGAAACATATGTGCCTAATTTTTGCTAAATACAACTTCTATTCACAACTTAAATTAATATAGGTTAATTATTTGGAGCGAATTTATCATAAAATTTTGCGAATATGACAGTTTAGTATCACGTGTGGCAAATCTCCCAGATATTTTTGTCGAAATTCCCCAAAGATACTGGTCAATGTTAGACACGTACAGGAGTTTGTCAAAAATAATAAAGAATTCTATTATAATAGTTTACTTTGAAATACTTCGAATGTTGTACAATGTGTATGAAATTGTGTAAAAAGTTGATCAATAAATCCATTCGAAATACATAATGAAAAATGCTAGCGAATCCAACAAATTGATGAATTAGCTATAGTACATAATAAGCCTATAAAACCTATAATAACTTTTCTTTTTTGCATTGTTTAAAATTACAGAGGATTTTTTCTCTAAATTGTCAATTTACTACAATAACATTATATTACAATTTATTATTCAACATTAGTTTTAAATAAAACGTACAATGTTAATTACAAATATCTATAGTTATGTATACATCCATGAGCACCTATAAATGCAACTGTAATACAATTATAATACAATATTCAGACATATGTATATAATTGGAAATATTCGTGTTATAAATAAGAACAATTTAAATTGCAAAGTGAAGATTCGTTTCTTTAAATTTTTACCTACTTTATAAACTTCAATTCTCGAATGCATTCACGACATCTATTGATAAACACTAATAATCAAAAATTAAATTTGACATAAAAGAAAAACTATTGTGAATTTTAACGATTTAATTTGTTCACATTCATTCAAAAAATCTTTTTGTTTTCTAAAGAAAACTTCCCTAAAAATTTTTAGTTCACAATTAAAAAGAAAATCGATTCTAAAATGAACTATTTTCACCATGAAATTTCGTTAAATTTTTCTTTAAAAGTGATATTCACCTCAAGATGAATTATTTTGTAATTCACAATCTTCTTGGAGGATAAATTTACGCTTGTTTGTAGTTGAAGCAAGCGTAATGTAGTTGTAGATGAAACTCTTTGTTTATGGAATGTTCTTCCACTTATACAGGAGTGAAAAATAGCCTTTAAATTTATAAATAAAGGATTTATAATTAATTTTTAATACATAAATTAAAATGGATGTGCGTTTAATTACTCTCCAAACAGGATATGATATAATTACCCAGGGTGACTTAGTTTAAAAAAAGAGAGCATGCATTTCATGAAAGACAACATAATATTGATTAAATTCGTTCAATATGTGTATAATGCTATGCATATTAGAAAAACTGTAATTAAAGTGGAGTTCCTAACATATTTGCCGATAACAAAATGTAAATGTTAAACAAACTCAATATTTTCAAAGTTTCTAAGTTATTTTTTTATACCCGTACGAACGTATGTTCGAAAGGTATACTGAATTTGCCTTACCGTTTGTAACGCTAAGAAATAATGCTCTGAGATATAGACTCGAGTGTATGTTTTTGATCAGCGTCCTTCCGTCTGTCCGTCCCAACGATATCTCAAATACTAATTGGGCTAAGTTCACCCAATTTTCACAAATGATTTATTATTGTAAATGCTAAAACCCTATTTAAATTGAATATGATCGGAGTACTGGTTCGGGTAGCTTCATACAACTTTAAAATTTATTTAATTATATTTTAGAAACTCTAAAAGCTATGGTGTTGAAATTTGGCACAAGTAAGTATATTAGTAGGTGTTTGATAAAAGTCGTTAAAATTGCTTGGCTCCTTCTGGTAGCTACCATACAACTTCAAAAGTTACTCGGCTGTATCTCGGAAATTATAAAAACTGTTATATTGATATTTCACACAAGCGGATATATTAGTAGTGCCAATGTGATTGATAGAGTAGACACGGTCAACTTTATTTTTTCTCGTTTATACCACAAATAGCATTTCACTCATTATATGGTCTGATACTTTTATGATCCATTTAATGCCAAGAACTATAGCCATTTTCATGCTAAGACTTATCATTGCTATGTTCCTAGCATTAAAATGGCATTATAACTTTATCTCATAAATTCGAACGATTTAGAAATTTCAAAGAGCGAGGCTTGTGAACAAATGTTATCTAACTCAAACCTTATACCAGAAAATGATGTGTTCCTTTATAATTATAATTCAACCACCTTAAAAATTCATCTTTTCAGAGTTGTAATCAAAATACCTATACTACCATAAAGGATGTAGTTAAAAATTTAACTTGGGACCTGCTTTGAATTTCTTTAATCCTTCTAAAATCAAAAAAAGCAAAACATAAAATCAATTAATTTGCAATTTTTTGTTTTTAATTTTCTTCTTTATTAATTGAAATGTCTAAGAGATGACATAATTTTACAAATAAAATAAACAAGAGTTTCAGTACGAGCTTGTTTAGCTCATTATTTCTAAAATTTTCTTCCATTATTTTATCAACTAATTAAAATTACGTACATACATATATTCTGAGTACAACTACACACAATATAATTATAACATATATATATATATGTCCCAATTAATCTTCATATAAAATATACAAGCCTACGCAATACGACCCTAAAATTTAACATAATAAGATCACGGCATCAATTACGTTATAAAGACACAAAAAAAAATTGAAAAATTAAATATATTATATTGAGTCGTTCGACTGTCATAACCTTATATATTCATCCTATATATCATCTAAGCTTGGGGGAACAAAACAAAAAAACAAAATTCAAAATTATTTTGAGCGATCAAATTACCAATCATGCCAATCAATCAAAAAGGATTTTTTTTTCATTATATGCGCTCATGTCTTTAAAAAAATTTTATAAAATTTAAATGAAAAATCTCAAAACAATCTGTAGCAAATGTTTCTGATGTTAACTTCCTCACTTTGAAAAAAAATTTAACTGTTTCATGATGATACAGAAAAAAAAATTCAGTTCTACATGAAAAACGAAGAAATCCAAATAAAACGCCTATATTTAAAGCCAGTCTTTTGATAAAATCCACTTCAAAAAATTAAGAGAAGGAAAAAATAACATGTAGAAAAGTTAAAACAGAATCGATAACTTTTGAAATCGAAAATTATTGTTCATTCGCCCCAAAATAGCGCAGTATCATTATACTTCATATGTAGAATTTTGAATATTTATAGAGTCCTTTTTACTTGTACGAAAAATTAATAAACAAGAAGAGAAACAAAAAAAAGCTGACCCTTTGACAATTTGGATCTCGGTTTACAAGGACGCATGTACATATGTATTATGTAGATCTGCCTGGCTTTAGTTTAAGGGACAGAAATTTAAACAAAATAAAAATTCCAAAAAAATGTTTAACTCGATCTCATGTTACATGTTATGGGCCTGTTTTATTTACATAAAGGAATTTATCCATATAATTTTTATCAAAATTAATTTTAGTTTCTTTACCAGAATTATTATTTGAAACTTTTGTAGAAACTTTTTATTTTTCTGTTATTATGATTGATGAATTATGAGCACTGATTTAGCTTACGCATCAAGTGCAAATTAAAATGAAACAAGTTGAAATAAAATTTGGTAAACTTTAGAAAACTTGTAAATTTAGAAAACTTGTCAAGCTCTACATTTTCAATTCTACAGTAACAAAGAAATTTTATCCAAAACGAGAAATAAAAATATTAAAAGTATGCTTAAATGCCTTTTATCTTTCAGCCTCCGTTATAAATATTCGCTGTATAAGATAGTCGTTATATAAGAGAACTGGCATTTGATATCGAAAAATATTGTAGATTTATAGCATCACATTATCAGCGAAAATAACTTAATTAATCTTTATATTTCGATTTTCTATTTATTAATTCAAGTGTAAGCTATAAGTAATGTAAATCTTTGTTCAATGATCGCGATAATTCCTCCTTCTAAAACGTTTCTTTTGGCGCTGAAAAGCGTCCTCTAACAAAATATAACGTCTACTTGTACTAGCACCGCTGTAAAATATTTATATAAAGCGCTAGGTAATGATAAAAGTTTAATATAAATAAGGATCTAATTCTCAATGACTCAGTGACTCTGATTAAAAATTGACCATGAAGAAATTAAATTTCGTTCACAATTTTTAACTAAAATTTTTAAATAATTGCTACGCTAATTAAAGTGAGTTTGCTAAAGATAATATTTCTTGATATAATCAAATGAAATGCAAAATCATGATTTTAAAAAAATTTGTTCAAATTAAATTTCTTAAAAATTTTTTACTAATTGTTATATTCATTAATTGTAGTCGCAATCATTATCTGATCACCTTTGGCAAATTTTTTAAAATTTTAGAACAAACATTAATTTTTTTATTATTAAACTAAATTTATTAGTATTTCAAAATTAAACAAGCAAAAAAAAAAAACAAACCAGATTCAGCACGAGAATTGAGTTTTTCACTAATATTACAAAAATATATGAAAAAAAATTACATTACTTACCAAAATTATTGGTCACGTACTGAATTTTTGATTAAAAATGTAAATGCAGTACAAACGCCTTTCTATTTTTCCATAAGTTGTCAATTATTGCACAAAATTAAAATAAAAATCAAACAAAGGCTTTACAATCGCTATCGAAAGAACCATAAAATACGTAATTTAAAGGTAAAAAAACAAAAAACGTTTTAAACCTCTTCACTAACGATTAATATTTTATTCTCGCTCCAATAAACACCATTTTTAATTAATTTGTTTTTCTAGAGAGTTTTACCTCTCTAATTATTCATACGAATCTTCATCTTGATTTTTATTTATAAGAACAAACAAGCTTACCAAATTATAAAAAGAAAAAAAATTATTTGCATTTTGAACTTTTGAATTGCACTGTAACTGAAATAACTATAATACAAGTAAATTTTAATTTATGAATCCGAAAATAAACACAATTCGAGAAGAGAAAAAAAAATTTTATGTGCACCATGTGAATGTGTGCAGTTTCAAGTGAGCATTATGTGTACACACATTCATTTTATACAATAATTTCAATTCGAAGGACAATTCTGCACAAATAAATGCTTTTGTTACATAACGCGGCAGACGCATTTACATAAAAAGAAAGAAAAATGAATAAATTTGTTTAATACCCAATTTTAAAAAGCCTGCAGTGCTTTAAAATTAAATGCATGTGTGTATCTTTTTTTTTGTTCATAATTTTCTTAAATTTAGAATATTGTTACATATGAAAAATTTTCAAGTGGTTTTCATTCAATTTTTCCTTAAATAACATTTTCTTTTGTATACCACAATAATACATATATGTATATTGAGTTTAGCTATTTTGAAACAAAAAAAGTAATAAATTTTTTAAATGACATTTGACTATAGAGATGTCATCAAAAAAAATTAATGAAATCGCCTTCTTTTCTTACTCAATTTGAGAATCATAACAAATTTTTTATTATTCAATAAAATTTTATGATTTATGATTATACGCGGAGTCCTTCTGATTGTCTAATCATTTGTAATCTTAAAACTTTCATTTATAATTGTGTAATTTAAATTTTTAATCATTTCAATTATAGCTAGTGTTCACATCCTTATAAAATTATATGACAGATTTTATTTTTTAAAAGTTCTTGGCATAAAATTGCAACGAATTATTGTGTACGCTCCACTGTTTTTGAAAAATTTGGAAAATAAAGATTTCGTTAAAAGAGAGCTTATATTTGAATTGGAGATTTTAAAACTGTTTCAATTAAAATTTAAATTAAAATTTAAAGCGATTTTAACCAGGTTTCGATTTCTTCGATCAGATTTCGTATCGGCATCAAGTTTTATGTTGTAATCAAAGTTTGTATTATTTTAAATTTGTAATAGTTCTAAGAGTTCATTCAATATTTTAGATTTTCGTCTGACTTCTTAGAAAATCAAAGAAATCAAGTACACTAAAAAAAAATTAAAAATAAATCCGAAAGGAAAAATGTAAAGGAATCTGAGAAAGTTTGAAGTACAAATTCTTGTTATGAGAAAATGCAATATTATTAATGGTTGAAGATCAATTAAATAATGTACTTTTTATGAAATTTTAATTAAAATCTCCAAAATATTTTTTCATGAGCTAGTCGATAATTATTTGCTTTTTCAGAGAATAATTCGGTTTTGTAATACAATTTTGCTTGTAACTATGACACGGCTCTCGACGAATGCTTTCAATTGTATGGCTCTTCCATCAATAATGCCTGAGGTATACACTAGAATTTTATTTTATGTAGCAATAAAAAGTAACGAAAAGTGATTATGAATTTGAAAAAAATTATGTTCCCAAAAATTTTAGATGTAAAAGAGTAAATCTTTTACACAGCTTTCAGTTGTGTGACTAATCAATATTTATATAAGGAAAATATTTAAAATTTGTAGTACAAATTAAAGTTTCTAGAATATTAGTGTTAAACATTCATAAAAATTTCATTACATTTTGTGTACCCTTATGATGAAGAACATTCACAATTTAAAATGAATCCCTTTTACATTTGACTGCAATTGAATAAATGCTTGCCTCCAAAATTTGACTTTAACATTAAAAAACATTGCCTCCTCCAATTAATTTTTTTGATCAAGGGCAAAATAATTTAAGTTGAACTTTAATTTGTTCAAATGTTTTTTGGGGTTGCGGTAATTTTTATTTGTGTTCATAAAAAACGTATCTTCCAAATAAATAAAATTATAATTGATGACTGGTTTGAAATTTCTCAAGTGTTTCGAAATGTTATAATTAAAGTCCAATTAATAATAATTAAAATAAAAATTTATTCAATTTTGTGACAAATTAAAATTTTCAATTTGTTTTTTGTCAGGACATTTTTTATCAGTTTAAAGTGAATAAATTATTTAATTTTTTATTTTTTATTAAAAATCAAATCAAAGTGGCAGTACTTGACATTGTAAGTCATTCTATCATAATACAGTTAAAGTTGAATATGGGGAGAAGATTGAATTTTTTTTACTCAGCGGAAAAAAAAAAATTATTTGTTAAATTAACGAAAATAATAAAGATTACAAAACCTGGCTAACCAATCTGATTTCTTGTATAGAGTCGGTTTTGATTTACGCTCTGTATGAAATTTACATCTTATAGTTGAGTTCCCGCCAAAAATTATAAAAGAAAGACTCCTGTTTAACAATGTTAAAATATACCAAAGCAAAATTATTGTGTTGGACAACGTCAGATGGATTCAAAAGTTTTTGTTCAAAATTAAGTTGATTATAAGATTGAACTCAGTTAATCTATGCGAAAGACTATTGAAATAAGGTACTTTTTTTTAGATGTTAAAGGGAAACTTTTATTTAACAAGATTGGGGAACCACTTATACACAATGAGATAAGCTGCACCGATTGCCTTAATATTTTCACTTTATTCTCGTGATTTAAACGCAAAAGGTGCAATGATTTTTTAAAAATTCTTGTATCGACCCCTTCCGTCAAAATATCTGGTCGTTGAAATAGCTAAAGTTTTTTAATTATAAATATATTGTTACGAATATAGATGCTTAATCATACAATTTTCCATACACTTATAATATTTTCATATTAATTATTTATAACCTACTTAATATTATAAAAAAAAATCTAATAAATACAAAAAAATTCAAGTGACCCACTTTTAATTTGCTAAAATTATCAGATTTTAAATGTCAATCAGTAGAAAACAAACTGAAAAAAATGCAACAAAATTCGAATAAACTTATAGAAGTCAATAATTGTATGAAAATTATAAATATAAAGTTATAAATTTAAGCACAACATGTACTTAATTGCACAATATAAAAACATATGGTTTACCAAATTTACAGCTATAATAAAAATATTGTGCAATATTTCATACTATATAATAAACAGCCATTTTATTAAGGCGGAGTTTATTTTCTTCTTTAAATTTCTTTTATCAGGAAATTCTTCATGTTTTTATGAAATGAAAACAACAACAATAATTATAAAAAAATTCTTACATACATTTTAGAATTGATATCGCTTTCTCTTTCTCTCTACTTATAGGACTCTTTTCATTTTTCTCTTTCATTTGCATCATACTCAAAACTGTTATCTCTTTTCATTTATTATGATTCCGTTCATGAATATTTACACTCACTGGCTATGGCTGGGATATCATGGGAAATTGAGTATTAAAATTTCAAATTATAATTTTTTAAGACAAATTATTGATTTAGAGGAATTTTTTTGTTTTTCTACTTTTTTTTTTCAAGATTTTGTTGTCTCCGTGGTTTTGAAATTTATTAAATTCAGTTTCATATTTGTTCTGTTCTGTTAAATATGCGTTAAATAAGCGTACAATTGCGGTTTAATTTCGGGAAAATAGATGCAAATATGCCGTATTATTAAAAATTTAAGAAAAATAAGCGTAATGTATAACAATTTATTGGTAAATAAATTAAAGCAACTAATTTGGAGTAAATAAACCTTTAAATAACATTCAAAATGAATTATAAAAATTAATTATTGAAAAATTTTTTTTCGGAAAAAGAAGAGTGTTGAAAAAATATTTCCAACTTATTGTGAATATATTTTTAAAATAATAAATACTTTCAAGTATAGAAACATTTAAAATTATATTTAATTAAAATATTATACAAGATATGAAAATGTTACAACCATCTGGTTATTACGAAATTAGTAATAATTCTGGTAACTCTTCTTCAATTTGCGGTTCAGATTCACTTATAACAACACCATTTTCGGTTAAGGATATTTTAAATTTAGCAGAATCGGATAACCCATATTTACAAAACGAAGGGTAGGTATTAGTAGCTAATACAATTTTATTTTTTTAATTTTCAAATATTTTTAAAACACTGTTTAATAGAAACCAGGATATTGCTTAAGGATAAAATAATTTTTGTTTTTTAATTAAAAGAATATTATGAGTATAGCGTGAAAGTTAATGTTGCTAGAAGCTATAGCAATATTTTTATTACTTTTATTCAGCATTCCATAATTAAAAGTTTTGTATTACGAAAACCAATATATTTAAATTGTCGAATTAGACTAGTTTAAATTTGCAAGCACATCAGAAGTCATCAAAATAAAATAAAAAATTTCTATTTCGATTGGTGCTCTGTTCTTAAAGCATCAAATTATGATTCTGATCTAATTATATCTTTTTTATATTGACTTTGTTGCACAATTCACAATTAAATTTACATAAATGATCCGGCTTAAGTCTATAAAAATTAAAACGTTCTTGTTGTCAAAGAAGAATATTGATTCACTGAATGTTAAATGTTTCATTTAGCTTTATTTGGAAAATGAAAATTACACTTATATTAAATACAATTTAACTTTATTACTTAATGTCTAGTTCACAAAACTTATTCACACAGGTATTAAACTGTCTAAGCCGACGATTTTCACACTTGGAGAAATTTTTGGGAAATTCTCTATGTTGCGTAATTCTTAAAATGGCAATTAAATTAAAAATGAAATAATTGTTGTGTCGAAGAAAGCCAAAAATCCTTTATGGGGTATAGTTTCGCTTGAATAATGTGGAACTCTCATGAAAGAGTTTGTCTTGTGAGCTGAGAACGTTATATTCAATATAATACAAAAAAAAACCTCAAGATAAAAACTATTTTTTTTTCAAAGTTTTTAAATATATTTTTTTGTATAATTTAATATCATTAAAACGATAAGAAATGCTTTAATGAAGCAGTAACCTAAAGTCTTAAATTTTGGATTGTGCTGTTAAATATACCAGAAAAAAGAACCCAGATCGGAGTAGGCAAAAAATCATTCTAAAATTAAATTTTGAAATATATGTATGTAATACCCCCAGAGGATATTCTTAGAAACGTGCAGAAAATTTATGCACTTATTTAAATAATAGAGTCAAGTCGCACATGTTAATCATATTGCACAATAACATCCAATTTTAACATCCTTGATTCACATTTTTATAAAATTTTTGTTACACAAATTTTAAAAAATTTTTTTGAACTTTAGAAATTTGGTACACACATTATTATCGGCAATTAAAAATATCTATTGTTTTCCAGTGTTATCGTTCTTAATATCCTTTTCAAAAAATAGTTTGTTTCATTGAGTTTATGATCCTTTAACTTTTTTATACGTATTCGAACAAACCGTCTCGACGGGATTCCTTACATTCTTATCTTTATAAATAAATATCCTTGTTTGATTTAACAATATTATTTGCTTATCTTAAAAAATAATCTATAAATAGATGAAAACAAGAATTTTGGGTTTATTTAAAAAATTTGTTATTTGCGTAATGAATTAATATAGACCTCAGTTTAAAATTATCTCTATTAAATTCAAATTTAGTTCTAGACCATTATAATAATAATATTATACTAAGCTACCGTACACTTAAATCGCATTAATTATTGTCGTATATAATGAGTTTATTATAGGTGATGTCTTCCGACAAGCATAATTCAGCAATTTTTATTAAATTAAGATCAATTTATAATAGAATATATCAAGATCATGTGAAATTAGCATGTCAAATGTCTTAAATATTTCACATTATAGTGTGAAGAAATGATCAATTTAAATAAAATTCCTAAATATTTTTTTTAGATTATCACAACATCCTGTAAATTACATGGACTACGAATCGTATAACACAACTGATCAAACGTCATCAGGACAATATATATCACATAATGGGTATTTATCACATCAATATGGTGGTGCTTCAAATAATTCTTATGAGTATTCATCTATGTCAGGAACGACACCGACATCTTCACAATATTATCATCATCCACATTCTTCATATTCTAATCATCATCATCATTATCATCATCCACATCCTCATGCTTCATTTCATACACATCAAAGTTATCAGTATTCTGCGACAACTAATCCATATGCATCGACAACAAATCTTCAAGGATATAATTCACATTATCAACAATCACCGTCATTTCTGCCTAATGAAAATAATAATTTAAATAATGATAATACAGAAAATATAGCAACAATATCAATTATTGATGATAATAGTAGTTATCAATCACGTAATTCATCAGTTCCACCATATATGTCACCATCATCATCAACACCTGCCGATATAATAAATCCCTTAGAATCTTCGATGACGGCAACATCTTCGCCACATTGTTCAAGTATAGAAAAACAAAGTCCTGTTTCATCACCAGTGACACAACAACAAAACAGTTGCGCTACCTCAGAACATGTTCGAGATCTAGAAAATATTTGTCAAATTAGTACTGAAAATGAAAAAGGAATTCAAAGTAAAAATAAGTTTATAGCTTTTAATGTCATATAGTTCTTAAAGAAAATTTTTTCTAATTTTGCAGTTGATCCCAATTCACAACAAGTCGTAACATCATCTCGTGCTGAACTACGTAAAAATGGCAAACTGAAAACGAAAAGAAAGCCACGTGTACTATTTTCTCAATCACAGGTACTAGAACTTGAACGAAGATTTAGACAGCAAAAATATTTATCAGCACCGGAACGTGAAGTTATGGCCCAACAATTGAATTTATCACCAACACAAGTTAAAATTTGGTTTCAAAATCGCCGATACAAATCAAAACGTCTTCAAATCGAAACAGCAGTTAATGCGAAAGATAATCAAAAGTTATGCATTAATAAATTACCAACAGTATCTGACAGTAGTAAGTCAATGTTAGCATTAAAAAATGAAAAAGAAAAAAATATTGTAACGTCATATCAAAATACGATGAATATTCAGAATGTGATTGGGTCAAACCCAGTACAACGACACAACTTGGGACATAATTTAAGTGTGGCACCACCGCCACCACCACCACCACCACCCCCACCATACCCAGGTTATCAGTTATTATCATATGAGCATCAAGATTCTTATTCAAATCATCATCATACAAATGGTTTATACACAACATCAACCGGTGAACATTATGACCAGAAAGTTCCATTATGGTGCATGGATTAATTTCAATTATTCTAATAAAGTTAGAATTTGCAATTAATTTATTTAATTTTTAGACATTTTTGTAAATAAATTTTAAAATCCCAGTATTATATTACATGATGAATCAGATTTTTTCTATATATGTATGTATACGAGTACAATCTGTAAAATTATATTAGATGAAGTTTTAGTTAAATGTCAAGTCTAAATGAAATTAAATTTAGCTTAAATTTATGTTGTAAATATTTAGTTAAATGATTTTAAGATTAAAAAATTCAAAAATTTTAAGCGACATAAAAATTACAATATTGAAAAGCAATAGAAATAGTAAAATATAATATAAATTTTGAGTTTAAAACCTCTTTAGCTTTGAAATTTCTGACGAAATGCGTAAAAGATTAAAATTTTAATTAAAGTCAAAATATTTTAATAATTTTGCTCGATGTATTAAATTGCTTAAAATTTGACTTTGTATTAAACAAAACTATTGTGCTCCTACATCTTTTAGTAGATTCAGAAGTATTTTGAAAGTTAAGTAAACTTTGCCAGCAAGGATTTCAAAAGTAAGGTAAAGATTACAATTTGAAATGAAAATTCGAATTAATATTGAAAATTTATTTCTGATTTTTCCGAATTTTTCAAGTATATTCTAACGAATAACCAATCCGATTTTGAAATGTCTGAAAATTAATCAAAGTTTTTGAAGTCAGCCCTAAGTGAGTCTAACATCAAACTGCTTTTATGATACAAACATAAAAAAACCTTAAAGTGACCTTCTAAAATACTTGAATTTTCGTGAATGAACAATTATCACCTCTACCTTAACATCTACTCAAATATTTATTTACATATTTTTTTTATATTTCTTGTCACTTCCCTTCACTACAAACATTTTCGTAAATAAGATCTACGTTTTATTTATTTTGATTTTGCGAATATTCGAAGGTTCTCACTGACTTCTTTTTCAAAGTGGGATATGATTTGAAAACACTTTCATGTTAGATATCAAGGGTTAAGTTAGACAATACACAGAAATTTCAAATTCTTGCTTTAAATATATTCAAATGAATATTAGAGTTTAAGCTAGAGAAAATAAAATAGATTTTCAAATATAAAGAGCAAACCGTGTAGCTATACAAATTATTAAGTGCTCCTTATACATTGGATCATAATTACTGCATGTAGTAAATACTTTTAAACATTTTACTATTTTTTAACTTTTATTTCTGCTCTTAGAGCTCAATTCGAAATCAGTTTTGATTCACTATTTTTATATACAAAATGACAAAAAAAAAAATTTTTGACATTTTTATTAGAAAAACATGTAAAAAACATGGGTTTTTTCCGGTACAATCATTTGCGGCTTTTATTTTATTTACTTAACTGTACAGTATAACCCTTCAAAGTTCTTAAATGTTCACGAATTTTAACAATAAAATTTTGTATGAAAATCAATTTCACACACATCTGTATACAGTACATTCCAATAATATTCAGACAGTTAACTTAATTTAGAATATTTTTGCTTTAATTGAAAATAACGAATGCAATTTCTAAAATATTGAATAAAACAAAATAGAATTTCAAAAATAAAAGGCTTAATAAAAATTTATTAGTTATACTCGTATTATATTGAAGGCATATGTGAATGAAGGTGCGTTCACTGTAATTTTTGCCAGAATGAGTTGGCCATAAATATAGGAGCATTGTATGTTTTACTTTAATATCTAATGAGCTCATTAAATATTTAAAAAAAACTTGAGCAATTCCAAATAGAATTTGAGATTGAGCTCAATTGTCAATGGATTGAGCTCTCAATGTCAATTTAAGTAGTTATTTTTATTTCAAATTGGATATTAGAATATGTAAACTGTAAAGTGCATTGTTTTAATTATAATGGAACGCACTGTATCTATAGTACGATATTTATTTTAATATTATTTAAATTTCAATGCTTTTATTTTGTTTTCCTCACGAAAATATTATTTACTCAAAATATGAATGAAAAAATATTTGAGTTAGGCAGATGTTTGTGAAATTTTAAACAAATTTTAAATTTAGTGCATAAAAGTATTTTTAACCACTGTTTTATATTATAAAAAAAGAAAACCTTTCTTATAGATTAGTAAGTCCACTCTAAATAAAACACTTGAAATTGAAAGTTTTTTTATACAACTTTTTGTACTTGAATATCATACAACCGCGATAATATGGCAAAAATTATTTCAAAAAACTTGAAGATTTTAATATGATACCCCATTCATAGACTCCCCCCAAAAAGTTCATATTTCTTTCCCTACAAAATTAAGCTTGAACTTTTGGAAGGCTGGTTAAAATCTCTCATATTCGCTTTCGCCAAATTCGTAACGCATACAAAGAAAATATGATAGGCACACATTGTCATTTATAAAATTATTAAGTCATTCTGACGAAAACTATTGCACTAATTAAAATCTCAAACCAAAGCCCAAGTTGAACTTGAATCTTTAGTTAAAATGTATTAATAACAAGTCTGCAAGAACGGTTATTACATTTGCACTTGTTATAGTTTCATTTTATTTTTTATACTTTTGTTTATGCGTTTTATTTGTTAACCTTTTCGGTCTTTTAACAAGCGCCAGGCGAACCAAAAGATCATTTATATCCGCCCTTAAAAGAAAATTCATAAATAATGAAATAATTTTTCATTTCATTTCATTTTTATATTTTTATTCTTTTTTAAATGTTTTCCATATTAAATCGATACAATTAAAAGATAACCGAAATGGCATCTGGCTTTAGATTGGTTTCTGGTATTATCGCATATATGCGTGGAATGAATGTATGTTGTTCAAAGTTGATTATTTTTTATGATGAAAGTAAAACTAATTTTAATGTGTTTTTATTTTGAACTGAACTGAATTTGACTACTGTTTGCTGTACACGAACGTACAAGTAATTTTTTTTTCGTTCTTCTTATTTTTCAGAATTTAGGCTGAGGCTTTTTGCTATTTATATATGAAAATAATGTGAAAAAAAATGTTTCATATCAGAATAAAATGAATCATGTAGACATCAAATTGATATTACATATTTCAAAATTTAATTGAATGTAATAAAAAAAAATAGAAAATTTAGAGCGTGTTTCATGGAAAATTCACTGTAAAATTATTCATGTTTCTCTTTATGTGACTTTAATATGACGTTGAGTAAGTTATTGATATTGTCTTTTAAGTAATTTTTCAATATAAATTAATCATTTTTCCAGATTTTTTCGTTCTTGGTTGTTAACTAGTTAAAAATTTCAATGTATATCAGTCAATTCACTATTAATATGTAAAAGGAAATGTGACAGATTCTCTAAGTTAAAAATTTTTTGCTGTTTATATTATATGGCATTGCCAAAATTCTGTACAAAGGTCTTGGATGCAGATCAAAGGCTGTATCAATAGTTTTTTGAAATATGAAACTCAAAATAGCTTCAATGCATTATACTATTAAATCAGCCTAGAACCGACTCTTGAGTAAAAAATTGTTACAAAAATTCAGCAAACTAACTGGATTATATACCTAGCCATTTTAAAGATGTAGTTCCCTAAATTGAAATGTTTTCCAAAAATTGTTTAGATTTAATATACCCATGTTAGTATTTTTCAAGAAGAATTTTGGAAAAAAAAGTGCTTATTAATTTCACTGTGTCCACCCGTTTCTCCGTACGTAAACATGTTTATAAAACTTTTACACCCTTTAAGATAGAAAGACGTATAGGCATATAGATTTTTATCAGAAACTTTTGTTTTTAAAATAAAATTTTTACCTATCTCACCCACTATAAAACTTATAGCTTCCCAAAAACCTAAAAATAATTATAAATATTTATTGTAGCGAAAAAGTAGTGGCTGGCTTTCTCTACCGCGGCATACAATATTTGAATACAATACAGATTGTGGGAGTCTGAAATTTAATTTCTAAGTAGCAACTTTTAGATATCAATAAATATTATATTATTAGACGAAAATTTTTCTCCAATTCCACTCCTTTTCATGTTATCGCATCTTGAAATTTGTAAAATTTGAAATTTTGGCACCTTATATTTCCGAAACTGCATGCTTTTCCAAATTTCTATGCCACCAAAAATATAATTACTTTACACAATTTATTAATAAAAACTTTTATTAATAAATTGTGAGAAAATTTGAAGAAATTTGCGATATGAAGGATTGGATAAAACTGTTTTAAGTATCTGGAAATTTAAAAGACGTGAATTAAGTTGTTATACGACATGCAACTTTAAAATGGCGTGGTTTCAAATTTTAATGTAAATTTCAATGCAAAATTTTTATTTTTTAACGCGAAGGGTTCACTATAGTGTTGCCGAATTCCTTAATCTTAATCGTATTAAAAAAAAAAGTCGCTTATGATCTTCGCTTCAACTTTAGAATTCCTATTGCATTTAAACTGTTAAATTTCATAGGATTCGAGGTAAAACGTTGAATATCAACCAAATCCAATTTTTTCGCATTGGATTTTAGCTGTAATATATTTTCGTATTTTTTGCTCAACTTTTATTTTTTCATGCAAGGAACAAAAATTTTTAGAAAACCCAGATTTTTATTTGCTTCAGTTCTTAGAAATTTTAAATATCGAAATTCTTACAAGAAAGATAAAATTATCGCATTAAAATTTAAGTCCTTAAAAACATTTAAAAATTAACATACGAGTCCATGTAATCAATCGGTTTTTTAATTGTTTAGAAACCGTACGATAATATGAAACTTTTTTTCACAAATAAAGAGTTGCAAGACATCTCACAAAAGAAAAATCAGCTTTGATGCCACTGTATCAATTCAAATAATATCTCCAAGTATTTAATTTATTAAAAAATTATGAGTTTGCGTTAAAACTCTGTGAAACAAGAGGAAAAATTTTTATATTTTCTTCTTCATATAGAAAACTACAAATATAGATAAGACCTCCTAGGGTATTGGCGCCTGTACTTAAAAATGATTAGACTATGAATATAGAAAAAAAATTGCAGAATTTGTTTAATCAATTGTAAGCCTCCTTTCTGCATTACAATTTTTTTTTACACAAAGATATTTGTCATAGAATTTAACGATCAGAAAAGTGTCAAACTTGGTTTTAAATTTCAATCGCATGTCTTAAGTTTTTTTATTTCAATTTCTTTTTGGTTGCTTCAACCAATGTAAATAAGTCTGAAGTGCGACTGCAGAAAATTAATGTAAACAAAAAAAAAACAAATTAAATATAAGAAATTTTCCTTGTTCAAAATAAAGATGACCATGAATAGTTGGAAGATTTTTTTTTAAAGAACATTAATTGTGCTACATTAAAATAAATAAGCAAATGCAATTTTATTGCGTACAGTTTTATTGGACTAATGTATGAGTACATTTGAATTAACTTGTAAAGCATAATGCTGAAGGTGATTTTAATAACTAAGTTTCATTTAGCCCTGTTTTGCAAATAAATTGTTCCTTTGCAGTTAAAACGACTTTGTACAGCTTTTGCATTACTTTATGAATGAGAGTATAACAAGATAATGAAACCTTTAACAGCTACATCAGAAATTTTTGGGTGAAAATCTATTTTATAAATCTTGGCTACAAAAAAAAATTTTTAAAAATCATTTAATTAATTATAATGCGTTCAATTCATTTCAAAATATTCAATAAGTTTTAAAATAATTGCAAATGGTATAAACCACCTAGAAAAATTTTTAGGTTCGAAGGAACGGCAAGTAAGTATATATCAGCTAAGCCAGATTGACTAACATTACAAAAGTTTTTGCTTACTTTTTTACATTCATATTAGAAACAAATTTTAAAATACACTCAATGAAACGTTAAAATTATATTTTGAATTTAAGAAAAATTGTATTTCGTTAAAATTTGTTGTTTTTCTTTAAAATTACATTCACAATTGTATAATATTTTTATATTTGACTACAAAAGATAAGCAGAGACTCAAACCTTAATTGTTATATTTCAGACAATTTTTACTCAATATTCACCATTAATAATATTGTTTGTTATGAAAATAACACCACATGTTGATTTGTGCATTGGTATTACAAAACAGCATTAGAATCTATAAATATATCTTGGGTATTTGGGTATGCTTGACTCTTGAACACAAGTGCCATACTTACACATTTATATATACATAATTACTTATATTTTTATATGTATTAGCTGTGTTGCTGTATAAAATTCGTTTGCATGTATGTAAAATTTGAATAAGTTTCTATTTATACAAAATATTATGTACCTAGTATAATAAAATATTTCATTTATAACACAATAAATTTTCTTTAATTAATTCTTTGATAAAATCCAAATTTTGAATTATTCTTCTCTTTTAATAATTTTTTACTAAAATTTGTTTTGTAATTTAATATTTCGTAAACATTTCTTCAAAAATATGAGATTTTAATGTGCACTTTAATATCACTTTTAATATACTTGTAAACATATGAAAATAACAACAACAAAAAAAAATCAATTAATAAAACATTTTCTTTACTTTTGGATTTCATATTACAAAATCATCATTCATCTTCTTTGATTTTACACGATTCTATAAACATAAATTTTATGGATCATCAAAAACCACTCTACAATGTTTATATTTCTCTTCCCACAACTTTTTAAGGACTTCAAGTTTTATATACTACATAAATATGGTGCGTAGCCACGCATAGCTTTTTTTAATTTATATTTGATTTTGTATTTATAATTTTTAAATAAAATTCGAAATTTGATATCAAACGATTTTAACATTGTGCCCAAAGAAGCAGTGATAAAAAAGCCTGATTTATTTATAAAAATATTTTATTGATATAATTTTCAAATTGGTTTACTTTTAATAAAATTATGACGATTATAATCACATTTATGATCAGCAAAAGAATGTGTTGTTTTTGGTTTGATTAACTACAGTTCAAAATGTTTGTATAAAAATATTAAACAGTGTAATCGGTAAAACTTACGATTTATACATTACAATTTACAATTTACATCAAAAACTTTTATTTTCACTATACATACGTCTAAGTAATGATAAAGTATGGTCAAACTAATGGTTTGTATTGTAGCACTTTTCCCTTCAACAATTATCGAAAATACTGTTTTTCAATACTTTTTTGCTTCATTTATGCAAGCAAAAATTAATTTAAAGAGGGCTTAACATAATGCTCGATTTTAAGGGCTAATTACGTGAGTTAAGAAAAATAATTATATTTTTTAATGTTATGGAATTTAGCGTTAACTTTTTACGTTTATAGAAATTTGAAAAAGCTTGCGGTTTCGGAAATACAAAGTATCAAAAATTCAAATTTTACCAATTTCAAGAGTCGATAAGTTGAGAGGGGGTGGAGATGGAAAAAAATTTTCTTCTAACTTATAGTTTGAATGAAAAATGCTTATGGTTTCATTGCAACAAATAGTTAAAAAAGGGCATTTTTAGGATTTTGGGGGGTATAGCTTTTAGAGGGGGAGAGATAGGTAAAAATTTTGTTCTACGGAAATAAGTTTCTAGTAAAGATCTATGTACTTATTAAATTTCAGCTTTCTATCTTCAAGGGTGTAGAAGTTTTGTAAACGAAAAAAGTGTCCACGGACGGACAGAGTGAAACTAATAAGCACTTTTTTTCAAAAAAATTTTGGAAAAGTGCTAAAAACGAGAAAGAAACCTCTTATTACCATAATTAATTTTTCATTAATTTTGAGCGATATTTTAAAGAGTAATAATTTTCGAAAAAATTTATGCTGAAACACTGAATTATTTCAGGATAATTGAAGAATTTATAAGCTCATGTAGGAGTTTTCATTTATTTTGACAATTCTGTGTTTTATTCCTACATTTTTATAGCAATTATTATACCGTACATTTTTTTATCCTGCTCCTGACAGGAGCAAAGGGTTGGTATATGATATTGTAGTTGCATGAACCAGTTTATTGCGTCATTGGATTTACAAAGTAGGTGACGAGCCTACCGTAATTTTTTTCTTTATATTAAATGTTGAAGGTTATTGATATTTATTTTATTTTATTGATTTTATTTTGCTAGTATTTTTTAATATTAGATATTATGGAAATATTTAAATTAGTTGATATATTGATTTTTTATTTTATAAATTGCAGGTTCATCGAAATTCCATATCTATTAATATTTTTTTTGAAAACTGTTAATGCTTTTTTTATGCTTATATAATTACATTTTAGCATAAAATATATTTAAACTTACTTAAAACCATTTTCGATAGAATTTGTGTTTCAATAAATGAGTTAAAAAAAAATCTGATGTGGTCAGCACATAACCGGCCGCAATGTATATTGTCTAGTTAAGTGAAAGTGTTATAGAAGATTATAAAAATGCCTTTTAAACACTTTTTTCCAAATTTTAGGGCGTTAGTAAGCTCTTAGTTAACATACCTAGAAAAATGTAAATTTGACTCTTAGTAGAGTCTCGATTTGTACCATCCGAATTCCCTGAAAGGTCACCAGTTAGTTTCGACAACAACCAGAGGTCAAATATCCATTAATCAATTCCGTAGATATTTTAAAAAATGTAAAATCGGCCCCAGTTTGGTTTCTAAGCCTTCATCGTTTCAAAAAATTTATATGTTTATTGCTTTAACACTCCAAATTTAAATATTAAATTTCAAGGAAATTGGATGATTATTTCTCTTTATATGGACAAAAATCTAAAATTGGCTCGCAAAAAAAAATTCAGTTCCCAAGGCCTAATATAACCCAAAAGATTGGTCAATCAGTGACATACCCAAACCAAACTCACATATAAAATTTCATAAAAATCGGTTCAGCCGAACTTGAGATACACGCGTGCGTACACAGACAGAGAGACACCTCTCTAAAAATAGTTTATTTATGCTTCCCTATTATGGAGAAGTACGTTTCCACTAAGAACTCTATATGGAAAAGTTGGTGCCATCACATAACCTAACTTATTGTATGCAGTGCGGTCGGGAAAAAGTTGAAATACCTTCAAAATACCATCAAAAATTTTTGAAATGCCAATCGTTTTTATTATAGTCTCGTTTAACTTTCTACACTTTCGAAGTTAAATTTCAAAACCAGGTAATATAAGATGTCATCTTATGTACAACCATATTTTCAAAATAATCACTTACAACTATATAATTAATTTGCTCTCACGACGACGGAGTTATGGTCGTCCGGGCCTCAAAAGGTGCTCGAGTTCATCAAAAGAATTGGTCTCTTGTCGTATGTGTCGTAAGGTATGACCCCCCCTTAAGTGGTGCACTGTTACCCCGATTTTGAAAATCTACAAATTTGAAAAATATAGTTAATGCACGAGTTGAAAATATTATTCTAACAACTAAACTATTCAAAACTGATCTTTACAAAACAATTTTCTATACTTAATGGCTATCTGCGTACCACCTCAGTAACAACATTTGATATTTGAATAAAACCAATTCTAAAAATAATACAAACTATTTGCTTAGTTGCATACGTACCTTTTAAAAACTACAATTTGCTTTAAAATTCGCTTTCCCGTTTATTCTTTATGAATATATGTAAATAAACGGCAATTAATTTTTCACCCTTCTTTAAAGTGCATTTTAAGAGTTTTTCTTGTTAAACTAATGTAATAATTTACTACATACATATGTGTACATTATAAATATTTATTCAATACAACACAGAATATACCCAATCAAAGCCATTTTAATTTTAAAATTATTCAGCCAATGAAAATCATTAAAAATGCGCTGCATTTGTAGAACGTTGTGAAAAAGACAGAAAAAGATTTCTCTCTTACCAACTTCTCTTTTTTTTATTAGGGTGGTTCAGCGTTTAATTTTTCCGACCAAATTGCATAATATGAAGAAGGTTATTTGATAGGGCAAAATTTCGCATGTCGACTTTTCGGAAGAAATGTGGTTCTTCATGCTAAAAAATTGTAAATGGAACGTTTTGATCCACTTGGGTTATGTCTGGTCAAAAAAAGTGGATTTTACTTATTTTAATCTTTAAATTTTTTTGTGATTGTTTTTGAATTTTTATATAGTCGCTAAGTTCTTAAGGAAATAATTTATCAGTAAGAGGACTTCAGGTCAACAGGTTCGGACTGAATGCCGAACTTATTTTTTCTTCATAAACGCAGAAATAATAAACTTGTTTCCTTGAAATCTGGTTATTAAAACAGTGAATCATTAGTTTTTTTAAGAATATCAGGGGTCAAAAATAGAAGTATCTGTAACCAATATAACATTTTTTATTATATCTAAAAACCTAACTGACATAATTTATTGACATTCGGAATTGATTGTGAAATTTAATATTTAAGTTCTTGTTGCTAGAGGGAATAATAACATCATATCCATTTACTTCACTTCTTCGTTGTTCAAAACCAATACGGTAGAAACTCTACTTTTTTATGGATAAAAAGTGTGATATATTTTGTTGATCATCGTTGAAACATTGGATATAATCTCGAATTATCTCTATTTTTTAAAGAAAAATTGGTTTATTTAAAATGATTTTGCAAATTAAATTTTTTATTTGTCCCTCCCAAACTTCAAAAATATTCTTCGCACGCTTACGATAATTCAAAAAACTAATACAAATAAGGAGAATTTATTTGTATGAGAATTGAAAATTCACATTGGTTAAACGTTAAATAATGAAGTTTTCATCTATTTTAAGTCCTTATAATTGCTAGATTACGTATTACATATACCATGCTTATAGAAATCTTATATGAATTTTAACCAACACATTCTTCACAAAAATATTTTAGTGTGTGTGTATTCCACGTGGTTTTTCAATATAACAGAAAACACAAAAGTGTAATATTAATTGTAATAAGAACAATAAATATAATTTTATGGGTGAATATTAAACACTTTTAAATATCAACTACACATACACATAATTTTTTAGTCAATATTGTGTGCACTTCATTCCACTTTATAGAATATTGCTCGCTCTGTTTATGTGTATGTTTACTTTTGTGATAAATCTATTATTGTTTTTATTACAGAAAGATTTTCCAATTTTTCTAGTTATATTTAAAAATAATTTCCCAATTAAAGAAAATTTCAGTTTAGCAAGTGCATTCGTCTAATACGGTTGAAGGAAAATCTAATTGCCATAATATAAAAGATAAAACTTAAAAAAGAAATTATAAAATAATTGGAAATATTTTAAGTGATTAGAAATTATAAAAATATTAATATTATATAAGCAAACTGTATAAAAATGGAAAATTCTGAATTTATTTTAAGTAATAATAAAACACCATTTTCAATTAATGATATTTTAACACGTAATAATACAACTATAACACCGCGGTCATTAAATAATGATGAATATTTTATCCGTCGGAAATCAAATGACTCTATTCATCAAATTGGTAATAATATAGAATCTCAAAGAATTTTATATCATCATCGAATTAATTCTGGATCATTTATGGAACAACATTATCAACGTAATTCTAGAGACAATTCAAATGAAAGTCCAATGACAATTGATGATAACTCAAAATCAGAACAAGAATGTCAAAATGATTATTGTAATTATTATAATTTAAACATTAATAATGGTTCAAAAAATGATTTTATTGAGAATAATAATAAGCAAAAAACTGATAACTCATTTGTGGATTTACGATTAACTGAGGGATCATTAAAACAAAATTTTAATATAATTAAAAATTCAATTAATATTAATAATAATAATAATAATAATAATAATAGCATTAATAGTAATAATAACAATAATAACAGTAGTCATAATTTAAATAATTATGATAATCGTACAAAAATAAAAATGTTTTTAACATCTCATGATGAAAATAATCAAAGGTGTAATTATTCAAGAGATTGTCCAATTGATATGAGAAGATGTAACAGTGATTCAGGTAAATTGAATAATACTATTTTGATCAGCGATATTTTATATGCGCAAACATGGAAATTAAACTATAATGAACTTAATTAAATTATAATGAACTAAATAAATGAAAAATTATGTTTGATTTTGTTTTCATGATATATTAAATCAAGATACTTCTGCATTACCACATAATTATAAAATTCAATTGAATAATTTTATTACTAGCCCCTTCAATTAATCACTTGATTATATTTAAAATTTTGATTTTTCCAATTTCTACTGTTAGCTGACAAATCTAGGCTAAAATTTTCAATCGTTAATAAAATTCAACCGTTCCAATTAAATTTAAACTATTTTTTTTTTTTAAATTTTTAGTGTTTGGAAATTAATTTTAATCCAATTTTTGGACCCAAATAACTCTTCCGCACGAAAATAGAAATTTTTCGCTAAATGTGGTAGAACTTTCTTGAAAATAGCCTGACAACGGTGTATTATTGAAAATATCTTTAATAGTTCTATAATTTGTGTTTTTCAGGGATTTTGTCAAAAATTATTCTGTTAGGTTTTAGATCTCGAAAAGTTCGCGAAAAAACTTGAGACAAAAGATGTCAAATAGAGTCAAGAAAATACTAGAAAAAATCTTGAAAATTTCCACAAGTCAAAAGATGCTTAAAATTCAAGACTGTACGTTACCATAAAAGGAATAAAATTTTTTTGCCGACACCAGTGAGAATTAAATTGAAAATAAAATTTTATATAACATATGTAGATATCTTGTCGCCTTGAATTAATAGCGGAATTCATGTAAAATTATATAACCAAGATTTAAATTATTAGTTTTTTTTTAGCTATAAAGATATTGAAATGCTTTTAAATTAAAGAATGCTCTCTACAAAACGACAATTTACATTTAATTATAAATAGCTTGTGTAGTTCAAACCATCACATACATTAATAGTGAATAATAAATATTTTAAGATAATGCAGTACTATTAAACTTCGCGTGTATTGTGCATTTATACATATATGTATGTATGTAAATAATTTTAAAAAAAATGTTGCCCTTAGCTACATAATTAATAATAAACTTATTATTCATTTTAATTTACACTTTTATAGATAATATTTGCTTTGAATAGATTTGCTTAATTAAGTTACCTTCGATTCATACTTCTGAATTGAGAACGAAAACTATTGTGCATTACTTTAAATTGGCTTTATACACAATGACAATACCATAAATAATAATTTATTTTTAAAAGCTTTTAATTTTATTAAAAAAAACAACAAGAAATTTTTCCGTATTGTTATATTTTTGAAAAAAAAACTCTATTATCCTTGTACAACCTGGTACTAAAATATCAACTTAAAAAACTATACATACTTAATCGCTACTATCATTATAACCTATTATATATAAAATATTTTACAAAATAATAGTAAAAATAAAGAAAACAAATTATAATTGTAAGTAATTCTCTATTGAAAAAACTTAACCCTCTTTTCTTTATTCAAAAAATTATAACAATAGATTGTGATTCACCTCCACCATCCGGTTTCAATCAAATGCATAATTCTGATGAGAATTTAAATAATAATCGTAAAAAACGATCACGTGCCGCATTTAGTCATGCTCAAGTTTTTGAATTAGAACGACGTTTTGCTCAGCAACGTTATTTGTCTGGGCCCGAAAGAGCAGAAATGGCAAAAACATTACGTTTAACTGAAACACAAGTTAAAATATGGTTTCAAAATCGTCGTTATAAAACAAAACGTAAACAAATACAACAACATGAAGCAGCAATATTAAGTGCTAGTAAACGGGTACCTGTACAAGTATTAGTACGTGATGATGGACATTATGCACATATTTTTGGACAAGGACATTATCCACACGGTTTAGATCCAACTTTGATAAATATTTATAGACATCAAGTAAGAAATTTAAAACATTAATTGACATTTACATATGTATGCATTTAATGTTAAAAATTTTATAATAATTTAAATTTTATTATTTTATATATAGTTACAAATGGCATATGGTGTTCCATTACCACAAGTACCATTTCCATATTTTTATCCAACAAAAATTCCAACTGCTATACCGCCGCCACCACCGCCTCCATCAACAATAACATCAACAACTCCAACAGTAACAAATTCTTTAACAAATAGCAATATATCGTCTCCAACATCAGTTTCAAATGATGATACAAAAGTTTTACCACAAAGTTTTCCATCAATTTCAAACAGTAATAATAATAGCACTTCAAAAGTTCCAATAAATTTTTGTAAATCAGATGAACTTAATCGTACAGATAATAATTATTCTATTGAATCACCATCAGATAGAATTAAAGATTCAGTTACACCGCAATCACTTACCGAAAACAATAATAGTAACCATAATAGTGGCGAAAATTTTCAAACAACATCAAAAAGGATAATATACAACAATAATAGTAATAATTGTTATCAACATGATAGTAGTGGTGATAGCGAAACAATGGAAGAAAATGAAAATGTTGAAATTGACTGAATATGTAAATTTTAAAAAATGAATAAAATTTGTTTGGATTATAATAATTTCTTACATTTCACATAGGAATAAGAGTTTGTAATTGTATACATAGTGTATGTATATGTTGAATAGCTTAAGACTAAAATATGAAAGATACTAAATATGATGTATATATGTGTTGATATGGAATTATTTTACTTAAGGCATAGCACTATATAATTTAAAAATAAATAGTTTAAATTTATATTACATTTTAACTGTTAATATCCTTCCTATAGGAAGGATTCATTTACGAAATCTTTCTTAATTATTAAGATTATATGCTTTCAGAATAAATTTTTAAAGTTAAAATTTGAAATCAATAATAACAAAACGAGTTGATCATAAAATAAATTTAAAAAAATGTTGTTTTAAAAATATTATTTTATAACCCCTAAATTGCAGCACCTATATGCAGTACCGTTCCGCCTGCCATAATTTTCATTCATACAGAAAATGGGATTTTTGCTTTATAATAATAATAGACAACCAGATATTTCGATTCCCAAAGTACAAATAATGTTAATCAATTATTATAAAACATATTTATTGAATAAATTTTTGTCTTTCTCATCGCCCATTGAGACAAAAACGTATAAGGGATTATTTTTATATTTATCGCCATTTTCTAATATAATTGCTAATAATAGATATTAGAAGATCAGTGACAGGCGAATAAATTATGAAAAATTTTAATTCTATCTTGTGGTCTTTCGCAAAAAAAATATTAACTAAATTCACTCTTAACACTTTCATATAGATAAAACAAAATTCTTAAACGGTACAGAGAATAACTGTAACAAAAGCATTATCCTTATTGAAATCTTTTCTGCTCATGCAACCATTAAAATATTTTATAAGAGTTGCAATTTCAGTTCTTCATTATACTTTTGAAATTTTCCAAAGTTCTGTACTATTAATAATATAAAACAGCGCATTATAAATGTTTTACTATACAATAAAATTTTTCTTGACCAATATTATCAAATAATAAATCTAAAGTTTGTAATATTTATATACACACAAACTTACATGTACCCATACATAATATAACAATAGAATAAAATTGATCATGTTCACTCCAAGTGGTTGATTTATTTTCCTATTTAGTTTTAAGAATATTTCAAATGCAAACAAATAACTGTCCTATTGTATAAAATATAGAAAATTGTTCGAGGAAAGAAAGGGTAGGAGGGCCTTAGGTCGAATAAATAAAATTAATTTAATTTCATTTCTATGTAGAATACTTTACATAATTAAGAAAACAAATTAAAATCAATTTAAAGAGCTTAAAGAGATTTTACTTCTTATAACAACAATTACGCAAAATGAAAATATTAGGACGAACAAGAGAATGCAAAGAGTTGCTCAACAAGTATTTTATTATATTATGAACTTATGAAGTAAAAAGTTCAATTTTAAAATACTTGAGAATATATTATGGAAATCTTTAAAATTGTTGATGAGCACACCATATAATTATATAAATTTAAATTTACTTTTATTCCAACATATAAAAAATTAAATATGTATATATTATACACACATATATGCATATAAAAAAAATAAAACTTAAGAAAGTTCTTTAAAATTTATTAAATAATAATTATAAAAAATATTATTTTAGAATTTGAATGAAAAGTGAAAAACAAAATTAAAAATTTCAACCACTTCAAAAGTTGAGACCAGGAAGAATTTTAGTTTTATACATAAATAATAAATTTATATATAGAAATATGTGTGTTACGAATATATTTATATATATATATATATATATATAATGGCTTAATATATTATTTATACAAATTTAATAATAACTATACTCTTTATAGTACAATATCATATAAACAACAGTGTTAAAGCACACTTAAGTATAAAAATCTGTTTCCATCTATGCAATATGTAAGAGTTATAACAAAACAAAAATAATATTGACCCAGCCGACTTAAATTCTTAATTCTAGCTTATCTTAAATATTATATACACAGAGGGCATTTTTAATTTGACCACACAATTAGATTTGTAATTGCAAATCCACTTAAAGGAGCCACAACAGAAATCAAAATTAAAATATGAGCAGTAGACCAATAATGTTTCTTATTTAATGTTCTTCCGTTTCTGTTTTGGTGTTTTGTTTCAGTTTTTTTTTGGTTTTTGCCAAAGAAGTCAAAACCAAAAATAAAAATAAGTGTTGAAGATTGTTAAAACAATGGTTGAATGTGCGAATTTTTTTAATTTTTTATAAATTAAAATTTTTAAAAATTCTTTTTAATTTTAATGATGATGAAATTTGAGATTAATTCAAGGACTTTTAAAGGGGATTTAAAATGGATATTATGAAAAAAAAGAAAACACTTTAAGAAAATTGCTATTTTTAATAACATTCTTCAAGTGTTGTTGTTTTTTTTCTTCGTTTAGGTTTTCTCATACTGTGCAAAAAAAAAGAATGTACTATAAGAGTAAAATTATGTTAGATAATGGGGTAATTTTTTTTCTATATAATTTATTAGACGCCACTGACCACTTTAGTAGCTATTATAAATAAATTGATTGTTTATCTTACTAAAAATATTAGAAATTTACATAATTGTGTGTAGGTTTTAGATTTAAGATTTAAGAAATTTTAGTTGTTAGAAAAAGGCGTTCATACTACGTGGAATTAGTATGTAGGCATGCTGAGTAATTATTTGCATTGAACATTAAGTGTTGTTTACACTGTTCTTTCTATGTAATTTGATATTGTAAATTTATATTCTTTTTATTTTATAATTAGGCCACCGAGGTAGTCGTAGACTTCCTATTGCGTTACAATAAAGACTTTTTGAAATTATTTCAGTGTCAATTTGCTTTTCCAAATTTACAATTTCCCTGTGTTGGTGTACCTGTGGGAATTCAAATTTTGTTGTTTTATTTCAAACACAATATATTTTACACATTACCTACCTATATTTCCTTTTTATATTGAGTAAATATATATAATGTTTCTCCTTGAAAAACTGCCCTTTTATGATAAAATATAAAAATATTTTTTATGAGTGTGAGAAATCAAACTATATATCTGAGCACTTTGAGTCTCTTGTTCACCGGTGAGCAAAAAATACTTTTATTTTGAGTCCCAATGTATTACCGGTGATCAAATCTAGTGTGCTTTGTAGGGCATATAAAGAAAAACTTACGTTAAATTCCATGTGTAAAACAGTAAAAATTCATCCGGGGAGCAGGGGTTTTCGCTAATAATTCCAATTTTTCCACCGACAATGCATTGTGACTTAACGTGTTAAAAATATTATGTTCTAAATGGACAAAATTTTATTTAAACAGGCATTAAATTCGGTGCAAGTCAAAAAAATTTAAATGGAAAAGTTGATGAATAATATACCTATATACTACAGGAATACGCAAGGGTAAAGATAAGGTATATTAATTAAACCAGATTTAATTGATCTGATCGTCTCCTGATATGTAATTATACGGGGTGATTCTGAAAGTTGTACAACAACATATACCGTTGGTAAGAAGATCGAAAATGGGTAAAACTTTTGTTCCAGGGATTTTAATGAATTCTTACTTACCCAGGTTTTTTTGATTATAACTTCGGTGCTGAAAAAGATAGGAACTTCAAACAAGCAGTGTCAGAAAGTCTTAATAAAGGACTGCTTAAGGTTTAATTTAAGTCCTCTAACATTAAAAAAATTTTTTATGTTACAGAAGATGTACAGAAGATGTAAAGAAACCATTTCTATGTCTAAATTTTAAAGGCACATAAAGGCAAAAATTTTAAACGTTGTAATTATCAACTATCATTAATTTTTGATGACAAGAATCACTCGAAAATACAGTTGACATTTTGAAGAGCCGTTATTTTGATAAAAAATCTGAATTTTAATGTTTTTATTGAAATGTAACAAATAATAATAATATTGAAACGAAATTCTATACAAACTTTTATTTTGAAAAAGAAAAATTGGATTGAGAATTTTAAATTTTTTAGAAAAAAAAGAATTTTTAATTACAAAAAAATCTAGTAATCAAAAAATTTTTTCGAAACTTTTCTTGGTAAAAAAAATTGATAGTTTTTTATTTTGCCAGTTTTTATAAGAAATAGTACCTATATGGTTTGAAATTTTTAAATGCATTTTGCTCAGTTTGGGCGCAATTTAAAAAATTGAAAAAAAAATATTTTAAAATTGTCCACCTGGAACGAATTTTTAAAGGCATGACATATAAATTTTGACATTTGTTCTAATAAAATTTTTTAATAGGAAAATTTATTTTTTTGCACAAAATGGAGTTTGTAAATGACATAGTATTAACATTATGAAGTTAACAAATCATTTAATGCGGGAAGAATAAATTTCAAACATATTTTTACAAAAACTAAATTGGCATACGGTTGATGCAACTAAAGAGGTGTTCCAGTAAAGCAATTAATTTAAAATATGCGATTAAATAGAAATAAATTTGAAAGAAGAAAAACATAAATTGTTGCCGAATTAGGTAAATTTCATAGGAAAATTTGGTATTTGTTTTGAGAAATTTGTAAAACTTTTGGCTAAGAAGTTCTTATTTTTTCAAATTTTTTGATAAAGGAATATTAAATTGAATTTAATTTTAGTTTTATCAACATCTGGTTTGATTTTAGTTAAATTTATGGCTCACAATACTTGTAATTTTGTACTATATCTTCTGTAACATAAAATTTTTTTTAATGTTTGGGGACTTAAATTAATGTTTAATATGAAAAATTCTATAAAAAAAATTTCAAGGTTTTAAAAAATTTCTCACGAAATTATCTATAGTTAGAAAAAATTGAAAAAATAAAACAAGGAAAAAATATGATTTTCCCTAACTTTCAGAAACTCCTTGCTTGAAGTTCTTTTTCAGAATGGATGTTATAATCAAAAAAATCTGGAAAGTAAAAATTTCGTAAAAATCCCTGGAACTCGGAAACCCTTGAAATTTGGCACCCAGTCTGGAACAAAAGTTTTACCCACTTTCGATCTTTTAACCAATGGTATGTGTTGTTGTATAACTTTTTGAATCACTCTGTATACGCTCGTAATGAAAGTATTACATAGTTTTAAACAAGGAGTTTTTTTAAAAATCTACCAAACTGATTATTTTACCAACACAATTTCTTTATTCAAACTCTTGATTTATACAAGTATTCAGAAGAAAATCTATTTAAACTTTCGGCAGGAAATTGCAATGGCGTGTTTATATAAGAGAATTATTTTTATAATAGACAAATTTTAGTCTAAAGTAAAATATTAGTCTAAAGTAATATGCTCCGTGATTATTTGCACAGTCTGTGGTAGCATATAAAACACCTAATTGTTTACAAAATAAATTATTAAAATTTAAGAAAATATGTAAACAGCTTGTCAAAACAACTAGAATTTCAAACAAATCTCAACCTCCTTATAAATGTGCATATAATTTTAATTGAAACCAATTTAAAAACAATTGCAATTTGTATATACTAAATTAGCAATCCTACAGTATTAAGTTTTCCTTTTGTAATTTAAACAAAAACTACATACAAACATACATAAATATGTGCATAACATGTGTGTGTATGTATATGTGTTTGAAGAGTTTGTTATTCATGAGATAGTGTAAATATTAATGTCAAGAAACAATAAAAATAGCTTTTATTAATCATTTTTCCTCTAAAAATATTAATAACGTTAATTTATTTTATAAATGATTACAATCATGTTATTTGCTGCGCCCTCTATTTTTCAAGTGCCATCATTTTCATTGGCATGCAGTTAAGAACTTCTTGATGGCTATTTTTCTTCCTTTCTGTTTTTTTTTATTTTCTTGGGTTTTCTTAAAATTTTCTTTTATTGCTGATTTCGTTTATTTTAAAAAAGATCTAGAATATGACGAAAAACAAGAAAATGTTGCTATAAATTCTTTTTTTATCTGTTCGAACAGTCAATTTAAAAATCATTAATTGTAATTTTAAACTTTTAAAATTTTTTAAAAATACTACATGTTACCTTATCATAGCGTGGGATATGATAAGATTTTGCTTAAATAATAAATTTACGTTATACTGGCCAGAGTTATGATTTTCCTAAAAAAAAAGTTAACTCTATAAACTTCACTTTTGTAAGATAATAATATGAAAATACTTTAATAGCTTAGATGGCAATCTAAGTATCTGTTCATATATTTATTGTAATATTTCAATAGCTCAGGACTTTTCTTAGTTTTCACATTCATCCCGTAAAGATGAAATAAGAAAATTCATTATTTTTCTTCAATTTTTTTGAAAAAATATGTTTACTATATTAACAACAGAAAGAGACCCCTTTTTCATTATCTCTGCGAGTGTTCGGACTTAAGCGGAACAGACTGACTACGCGACAAAACAAGCGTGACGGGACTGGCCAAGATTGATATCAGTTATTTAAACAGATTTCTCAAAAGGACCGAGTAACTTAGATAGGTAACTTGTATCGTCCGCTCAATGATGATTTGATGGCCACGTGGGGGTAGTAGGAAAATGGAAAATTTGTGCTGATTAAGATGAGGTAGTCGCAAAGTCCACGTCAACTAAGCTACAAAACATGATTATTTTGTAGCTTGGTTGACGTGGAACAGAAAATATTTCATTATACGAAATCATTGGTTTATACATATCAATGAGTGCACCCATATTATTGGAATAAAAGAAATTTTTTTCAGGAAATTTGCTTCTATAATAAGTCAACTTTGCGCATTTTAGATTTCTGTTATTGAATTATTGTAATCTGATTTAATTTTTTTGAAGCGGACGGAAACGTTTGTTCATTTTACTCAAAATTAATAAGCATTCCACATTAGGTACATATACATATATAATACATCTAACTATGATTAAGCTTATATATTTATAGTGTTCTCAATTTGCAATATTATTTTAAAATAGCATCATAATTCATAAATTTTATAGCACTCAAAATTTACAATTAAATTCTTGATTTGATTTCTTTTATTTGGTTGTTTGCTCATTGCTGCTTATAAATTTTTTATATATTATATATTTCTTTTTGTAGGAGCAAAGAATAAAAAAATTTTTCATCATAATTTTAATGGCTTGTTTGCATTTTATACCATGACAGCAAATTGCCCATTAAACTCTTTACATACGTGCATTATGTACGTAGTAGCTTTTGTTTAAGTTTCTTTCACTTTAAAATTTTTATTAATTTAATGAATAATTTTTGGAATTAATAATTTGGAAAATTAGAATAATAGAGTATATAATAAAAATTTTTTTTTAATTATTAGTTTTCAATTACAATTTTTAATTACTTTTACGATTATGATATTATTAAGAAAATAAATTATTACATGAATATAATTGCTGTGATTATGCACATTGTAATTTTAAAGCAGTAAAAATTATGGTTTGATCCTAATAAATATAGAAAATTTAATTATGCGCATGGTATAAATTTAATGGTTGAACATTTCCTGAAAACTATTCAGAGCTTTTATAAATAAACTTAATAACGAAATTAAATAAAATTAAATTGTGGTATAAAATGGAGGATAATCGCTTTGGTTTTCTTAAGTTTTATACTATTTCAAATTAATTTTAGATTAATTTAAGTTTTTTCAATAGCAATTATGCTTCAGCCTTTGTAGACATGAGATTAATATTTAAAATTAAATTTCATTAGCAGCTTGTAACAAAGAAAAGTTCAACGTTATTGAAAAAGAAATTAATTTAAAATTTAATTTAACAATTAAAGAAGTTCTTTATTGATCTTTTAGTGACGCATCTTTAACATCCGATGATGTATTACTCTAATAAAATAATCGAAGTTATTTAGCTTTTAATCTTACTACCTTACTTCCAAAGCAAGAATGAAAATAGTAAAAAAAAAGAAAAAAAAATATAAAGCCTTGCAAGCTTCTTATTTCGGATTAATGAAGTTATTTAATTGTTGGGTACATTAAAAGTAGAAGGAGGTAAGCTCTTCCGATTCTATAGTAATCTCGATTCTAGTATATTTGTAAATGAAAGCTCAAGCTATACAATTTATCAAATGATATGGAAAAATAATTTCAAAACGGGATTAACTTATTATGGTGGTAGCCTATTTAAAAAATTTTGGTTTGTTAAAACATTTGGAAAAGTAAGAGAAGTTAAATGTTATCAAAACAACATCAATTTAGAATAGAGGAAAACTTTGGTTATTAATTAACACGAGGAATTATAATAGCTCAATTACTGGATTATTAATATGAGGAATTATATTAGCTCAATTACTGGAAATCATTTTATTATTATTTGCTTTTTGAAATCTAAAAATATTTGAATTTCTTAATCACATTATAATACAGGGTTTCATTATACTCAAACTATTAAAAACACGCAGTTGAACCACAGAATATTTTTTTTCTTTTATCCTTAAAATTCACGAACTAATAACATCCTTTTCAAGTATAAATTTTTACAATAAATTATTTTAAAGTAGACTACTTCAATAGTCACAAATTGAATATTCAATGCTCAAAGTATAGACGTTATTTTATACTATTAATGTATGTATGTACATGCATAATATTAAAATTACAGCAAAACATATAACATACAACTACTCACACATATTTCAACAACAACTTATAGAATATTCATATTTTTTTTTTCATAATATATATGCCGTTCAGTTTAATTTCATATATACTATTTCTTAATAGGTCTGCTATTATGTGGTATATTATAAAATTTCTTACATAAAATATGGGCATGTTATATGGTTAATACATGGTTGTAATATGGTAATTAACACCACTAAAAGATCATCTTACCATGTAATTAATGACATTTTATTTTTTTTTTCTTTTACTCAATCTTTTAATTTTTCAAGTGCACTTTTGATTTTGAAAGCAATTAAACTACTGTTAATTTCATTTCATAATTCTATATTATTAATAATAATTTTACCCTTTTAAGGAGTTCAACTTATAATTTGAAATTGTTTATTTTAATTTAAGAAAAATATTTAGATAATACAATTTGTGAAGATTAAATTTCCTTTTTTATTTGGAAAAATTAAAATTTTCCAGTTACTCAAAATTCATCTTGAAACTAGAGTGAAACTTGATAAGATTATATTTGAAAAGATGTTTTGTACAACTATTTGGAATGAAGTCTCATGGCAACTTATACTTAGAACTAAAATAATATTAAATAAGAGATGAGAATAAATTTAGCTAAATTAGAGATTGAAATTTTTCGTTTAACATATTCGCCGTGACCAAAATACTTTGTGCAAAATTTTATAGGCCAGCAGACTAATTTCAATTGTAAACTTTGAAGGTACGCAAATTATACTTTAATAACAAATAAGAACAGTATAATATCTAATTACAGAAAGAATTTTTATTGCCGGTCTCGCAGTTTTGAATATTTTCATAAAACAGTACATCTTGCGAACGGTATGTAAAATTGTAAAACTACTTAATGCATTATCTGTCCGCGCTTTAATATATATGTATATCATATCGATATAACATATATATCATATGAGAGAGTAGAAAAAATTGAGGCTTATAACGCATTTTATATTTAACAACTTCTAGAAAAATATTGAGTTTTACAATTATTTACTAATTATTATAATTTATCATTTTGCAATAATAAGCATCAAAATCAATATGAATATCAATGGATTGTCAAACAAATTATTCAGAGTCTTTCATGAAGCTTTTGTGGTCCTAAAATTTATTTTTTAAAAGATTATATTGTCGCCGATAATAATTGAATATTAAGATTTATAAAAAAAAACTAAATTTTCCTACGAAATGTTATGAAATCGTTTCATGTTTTTCCATGTTTTGTGGTGGCACAGAAAACCAGCATAAAATGCACAATATAGAGTGCTAAAATGTAATTTCGTTTTAAATTTATTAGCTATTTATAAGCTATGCCCTCTATATCTCTTGGGTATTCCCAAATTTAATAACCGAACCCAACCAAAGACTTCTCATTACCAAATAAACTGCAAGTCAAATCGAATAACCAATACGTTTTTATAAAGTTTATTTTAAAATTTATTGTATACATCGTAAAATAACAATATTTTACTGTACAGCATTGCAATTATAGATGGTAAGGATAAAAAAAAATATTTTTGTATCTAATAGAAAAATCCTTTTCATTCAAGTGTACTCAATTATTTTTTCATCTTGAATTTTTTTTCAAAATAACAAAAATTATAGCCTTTGGACCGAGTTTTCAGAAATATTTCAATATAAAGACCTCTTTTTGTAACTTTTTATCGATTTAATGTTTCTTGAAATGCGTTTTCTTTCTTTATAAAATTAATAATATGAAAAAAAAAATAGATAATTGTAATGAATTACTCTCCAATTCAATTCTACATAGCTTTCGACGAATATTATCAATTATTTATAGTATATATAGGGTTTTTAACCTGTATTAGAATTTTCGAAATAAAATATGAACTTTCGATTTCTATATTTTGGTATTTAGATAGTAAAGGAGAAGCAAAGTTTAAAAATAGTTAATATTTAGAGTTCGACGTTCTTGACAAGCGTTATATAATTTTCCTTCCTGAAGTTACGCAAGATCTATTTCTGAAACAGTTTCCGAACAAAATTTACGATGAATTCTTACTACCAATTGAATGTCCATCTTCTCATTCTCTTAGTGAATATATCATTCAGAATTACCTTAAAACTTTATATGCTTAGGAAAAAAAAGAGAAAACAGAAGACAATTTATAAACAATAATGAAATTTGTACATTTCTTAAACCAAACACACTCTGTCCCGAGCTGTCATGTATGTATTAAATTTTTTTTTACATTTTATCAATTTATTCTCAGCCTTTATCTAAAAGACTGTTATTATTGTCGTCATCCAAGAATTCTTGCACGTCTTTGATTGGTCTTCTTAGGTTTGAATAAAAAAATAAAAAAAAGTGTTCATGCTTTTCAATTTCCTTTTTTTTCCTCAATTGACAATTTCTTTTTCTCAAAATTACTACCTTTCTAACGAGGTGAATGAAGAAAAAAAAACCATTTTATTATTGAAAATGTAGAAAAAAATAAGTATAAGAAAAAAAATGAAAGAAAATTGTAGAAAATTGGGGTAAATTGGCTCTTTTCCTTTCAACTTGAAGAAAAGTGTAATTGAATGGCCACTAAATAGCAAAGGAAATAAAAAAAGTAGAATTAACAATTTTTGTTAATTTTCTTCATATTTTTTATTTCTTTCTGATTAGTTCAGTCAATGATTATACTTTAGTAATTGCAACACTGCTGACATTTATTTTTTATATTATAAAATATAATTGAGCCATAAAAGCAATCAGTAAAGAAGATGATAAAAAGCTAGATTTATCAATCCTCTCAAATACCTTTATAGTGTTCGTATAATTATAAAAATCTAGAATATCAAAATTGCTTAATGAAAATCACTCACTGAAGATCCTTTTAGTAATGATAAAAATTTTCCAATAAATTTATCACAAAATATAATATAACAATAGGTTTACGGCTGTTTTCTCTATCATCAGCTGACTTTTATCCTGTTGAAATTTATAAACTTGGAACAAAGCCATTTATACTCGAATGCCTAATGAATTTTCTGTAGAAATAGATATAAAATTAATTAGGGACTATGCATCATAAATTATAATAATCTACTGTAAAATTTTCAAAATTAGGTATCGGAGTTTCGGAATCTTGTATATATGTATATAAAGTGGAATTTAATTAAGTTTCACCATTTTTAAAAACTGTCAATGTAAATATTTATTAGAAATTAGCCTGATATATTTGTTATTTAATAATATTAATTTTACGAGAAAGTTTCCCATTATTTGAAAATTTTTTACTGTCATAATTTTAAAGCTGCTCCGTTGCAAAATTGTACTTTTAACTTTTACGTTATTATGACGATATCGTAAAACAAAATATCGACTTTCCATCGCATTTATGTCAAAATTGTTAAAAAAAAATTTGTTTGCTATTTTAAACATTTTTAAAATTTTCGGTTTTAGAGAGGGCATCAAAATATTTATAAAAATTTTACCTCAAATTTTTAAAATATTCTTTAAAAACTCTTCCTTCTCAATAATAATATTCGTACTCAAAATTTTATATTTTATATATTTAAGTGTGTGTATGTTTATTGTATTTTACTCACCTACACATTATAATGATAATTTGTATATTTTTAAATTAATCCACATAAATAATATATAAAATAAAATCACATTAAAAATTTCCGGTAACTGCCAATAATTTTCAATGATGATACACGTATGATGTAATATTCTGAAAAATAAAATTCATTAAAAATTTTTAATAGTTTAAGAAAATTATTGATAATTTTGAGGGAAATAAAAGTGTTTTCTTAGTCATATTAAATACAAAATTATGCTTTAAATTCAATTTTTAATTATATAACATTAAAGGAGACATTAAAATTACTTTTTTAATGCAATTCCCAAACTCAATTACTTTGTCTCACGTCACTGTCACATTCTTTAATTTTAAAATAAATTTACAGAAAATGAGATTTTGCAATTAAGTCTCTTCAATATTTTAATATATAAAACTGAGCAACTTATATAAATTCAATTCGACTCTTTTTAAAATAAATGAAGAGCAATATCATATTCAAATAAAGTTGGGTCATCTCAGTTGTTTGTAAGGAAGCTCTTTTACCTTCAGAAAGTAAAATACTACTTATAAAAGCAATATGCTTACTACGTTATTTAAATTAGTTTTACTACAATACTGAATTATATATAAAACTATTGCATACATTTAGGATGAGAAAAAAAAAATTGAAAGGTACATTAACATATTGGTTGAATTTAGACGCTTAAGTAATTGAATTAAGAAATATTTTTTGATAGCATAATATTGACCGTTAGCGTTCTGCGTTGACAGAAATTTGGAAAAGCTTGCAGTTTCTGAAAGGTGCCACAAATTTCGGAGGCAGAGAATTTGAGAAATGGTCGAGTTAGAAAAAAAATTTCTACAATTAAAATAAATTGTTTATTAGTACCTAAAAGTTGTTAAAATTTCAGAGTCCTACAACCTGAGGTCTTGAAGAAAAACAAAATAAAAAATTAGAAAAAAACGGATTTTAGATAACGGTATATTTTAACACTATTTTGTTATTTTAAAGGTCAAAAAAGCTATGCCCCGTTTCAGAATTCAAAAACTGTTTGTCATTCCTTTACAATAAATTGTCGAAAAAAGCCATTTACAGGACTTTAAGTTGCTATAACTTTTAGAGGGAGTGAGATAGGTAAAAATGTTTTTCTACAAAAATAAGTTTCTACTAAAAACCAATTCATGTATAAAATTGTGACTTTCTATCTTCAAGGGTGTAGAAGTTTTGCAAACTGACACATGGACAGACGGACAGACGGAGAGGGTAAAACTAATAAGAACTCTTTATAAACATTTTTTTTGGAAAAGTGCTAAGTATCGAATAAATGTCAAAACTCTTTACCAACATGCAATTTTATTCAAAAGTATGTAGTTATACCTATTTGCTGGCTCTCACCAAAAAATTTTCCAAAGAAACAAGAAGAATTTAATATAAATCTAATATTTTCTAATTTAAATAAGAAAACGCTATTCTTATTTAAATAAGAAATAAATTTTTTTTACAGACAATCTAATTGTAATTATATTAGACACTAATTTGTAAAACTATTGCAAGTTCAAGTTTTATTCCTGTTCCAAAAAAAAAAAAATAATTATGCATTAAGAATTTTTGCTATTATAAATTTTTGCTATAATAAATTTTAACTCCCAATAGCATTTTAATTTGCAATCATTATCTTTTGTAATAGTAGTGTAAAATAAATCTTTACACTATACTTGAAGTCAAGTAATAATTAAGGTGACTTTCTTATTTTGATTTTAAGTCATTGTAATTGAACAATATGAAAATAAAGTCCTTTGAATTCTTTAAAACATATAATTGCTGTCTGACAACCAAACGAACTTCAATCAACAATATTTTATTCAAATTAATGACAATTATGATCATTACTTTTTTCTCACCTTTTTATAACACTATTTCGTCAATTTTCTTTTAAGATTTTCTTTCTTTCAATCACTTTTATTCAATTCGTTATATTTTTTTTGGTTAATTTAAAAATTCAAAATAAGGATAATTTAATGGTAATTGTTACATATTGTTAAATTCATTAAACTTTTATTGTTTGAAATTTCTATCCAAAAACAATAAAGATAAAAAAAATTTTTTGAACAAGTTGAACAAGCCAATTATTTTTGTCCTTATTAAGAAATGCTTGTATCCTTCTGGTTCCTTGAAAAAAAAATATGTATATAATAAATTTAATGATTTTCTCTTGCAACTTATTCAAACTACTTGTATCCTTAAGGCATTTAAGACTTTAAACAATAAAATCAAAATATTTTAACTGTAACAATAAAGAACATAATAGAATAAAAGTAAAATTATAATTGTAATACAAAAAACGTGTCACAGGAACAAAAAACAAGAAGTATGTGGTCACTGAAACGGAAGTTATCCAACAGAGATTAAGAAAATGAATTACAAGCATCAAGTAATGCTACTAAAGCAATTATTCTTTATTATTATTTATAGTAACTTTTAAAAAATTTTTTTTTCGGTTTTTTTTTCGGTTAACAAAATTTTAATCCCATGCCTAAGTAATAAGTTGAGTTACATAAGTTTTTGCTCATTCCTTCCTATTTTTTTCTTTTATTTATTTTAAATTTCCACATTGTTATTGAATGAGTGGATAAATTTGACATAAATGTGTAGATTTTAGTAAATAAAGGGTATCAGAATATTTTAAGGACATAATAGGTAACGTATGCTAATACCTTACATATAAAAGGGTAATTTTTATTTTTATGAATGAATAAAAGTTGTTCACTTCATGTCACATTACCAATACATATATTATAATGGATTGAATGCAGGTTGTTAACGGAGTAAGCACGAATGCTCTTAACACATTTAATGTGGATATAAAATCATTTCAATTTAATAAAAAAAATTTTTATGTTAATTTTTATTATTTTTAAAGAGTATTTTTGATTGAAAGGATATTCAAAAATATTTTTGCTATATTGCCCTATTCTATTATTAATTGTAAGAGTTTCTTATTGTAAATTTAAAAAAACTTTCAGATTGTGGATATTTTTTGCAAGTCGTTTAATTTTTTAAGATAAATTGTTTTAGGTTTTGTTAAGTTGTATAATTTAGTGTCTTGTTAACTCTTTTTGTTCAAAGACTTCTTCTATCATAATATTAGCATAAAATGGATTTTTTAAAGGCGTTGACATCCTTTTTAATACAAGAATTATATTTTAGGAAGACAAGTAGAAAATAGATTTTCTTTTGTAAGTATTACTTGTTGTTGTAAGTATTATTTGTTTTGAAGTGAGAAGCAGAGTTGTTTATATTATGATAAAAATTCTGAATTCAATAACTAAACAAATTATAGTCTTCAACTATATGTATAAAAATCAAATGAAGATAAAGCAAAATTTTTTAGAATTCCAATAACCGTAATCCGTATGTTAATTATCCTCACTTGCACCTATTTTACATAATTGAAATACGTTGCTCAGCTTAAGATCGACTTTTATTACGAGAGTTACGAAAGTTAATAATATTTTTTAATGGCATAGCATTTATTGTTAGTTTTCTGTATTTATAGAAATTTGGAAAAGCTTACAGTTTCGCAAATATAAGATGCCAAGAATTCAAATTTTATAAATTTCGGGAATCAATAACTTGATATTGGATGGAAGTGGAAAAAAAATTTCTTGTAATGAAATGAACTATTTATTAATTTTTAAAAGGTGCTTAAATTTCAGACTCGTACAACCTGAGGTCTAGAAGAAAAACTATCTAGATATCAAAAATTTAGGAAAAACGGAGTTTATATCACGGTAAATTTAAATACCCATTTTGTTTTTTTTTTAATTGAAATATGGTACGCCCAGGTAGAAGAAGCTAGTCACTACTTTTTTTTTGCATTTACAAAATTTAAAAAACTTGGGAAATTGCTAAAAAGGACGATTGCATGCTTTTGGTTGAAATTAGGATGGTTGTAAAAAAATGGAAAACATTTGATATAGTAACCTCTACATACAGTAACGCTTCAATAATAAATTAACTATTATTTTGATGAAAATCCCACCCTGTTGTTAACTATATTGCAATTTAGGATTTTTTCACATTTAAAAGAATATTTAAGTTTAAATTTTTTGAATTGTGCTTACATTTTCTATAGTATTATAGTTTCATTTTTTGAATTGTATTCATTAAGAAAATAGGTATAAAAGTTCGTACCTATAAGCATATTTTAAAGAGTAATTCCTAATTTATGTGCTTTACATGAATTAAAAATACAAATTTGACATAAGAAATAAAGTGTACAAAATAATAAAAAAAAATAAAGCTGCATCATTTAATCTGACATTTTATTGATAACACTCATTTGAGTTCAACCGCAATTTCAATAAATTTTATGATGTGCAGTGACCTGTGACATGAAGATCAATAAAATTATTTTGATTTATAAAAATCATATACGTAACGTATGTATCATGGATAGAAATAAATATCTAAGATAGAATTTAGCTCAACAAAATTTTGCTTTTATAAAAAGTATAAAATATTCGAATCAAAAGATATAAAAGATGAAAAATTTCTAAAAAATGAAGCTAGAATTGGTATAAAAAATGAACATAACCCCCAAAATTAAGTATATCGATTCTATTATTCTTATATTCATTTATATTAAGAAATTTCAAAAAAATATACTTTAATAATGTACAAAGGCAATTGCGTAAATTTAGTGAATTTGATATTCCGGCACCCAATTAATCAAGTTGTAAATTTATTGTATATATATAAATGTAAAGAGTACCTTTACCGACTCAGGGCTCACATGAAAATGTTGGGCATAGAAAGTGAGGGCACTTGCAGTTCTCAGGTTCTGTGAAAAAATGAATGAGATTTCGATACACCTGCTAAAAGAGTTTGAAGTACTGATCAACAGAAGAAGAAAGTCTCTGGGTGGTTATGTACTCGCGACAAAGGAGCTGATAGAAATCCAACCCCACAAAATACTCGAAATTACCTAAACGACTGGTTTTGAGGGAGTGCATTAGGCGTGATACGTGGAAGGCAAGGAGCAGTTAAAACTCAGAATTTTATGCTTATCTTGCTATAGTTCTTTAATCAAAAGACATTTTAAGTAACTAATGATGAGTCAACTAATGTAAAACTCACCTCGCTTATAAAGATTTAAAAATTTTCATAAACAACACTGATTAGTCTAATTTAATTTTTTTACACAATTTTTATCATCTATTCTTTTTTTAACATTTTAAAATCAATTCTTCAATTTATTGCGACTTGAGGTGATTTTTTTAAGTTGATGGATAAATCTGTTGAGCACGTGTTCTTCTATGAATAAATTGTTTTCTTCTTTTTTCTTGGCTTTTGAAATTTTAAAGTTATTTTTTTAACGTTGCCTCTAAATTGTTTATAATTGTCTGTACTAAATAAAATTGATTGTATTTTTCCAAGTTTTTTAGAGAGAAAAAAAACATTTTATATTTTTTTTTTAATAAAAGAACTAAAAACAATAATTTTCTTAATGGGTTTTTCTTAAACACATGTACGTATGTATGTGATCACATCTATGTGTATGTGTATTGAAATACAAGTTTTTTTAGTTTGTACATTATGATTAAATTCAATTTTTATATAGTTCAGTTTTAATGTCTTAAACTTTTAAAACACTTTTACTTTTAAAAATTCGAAAATTTTATGTAGGAAAGGAAGACATATTTAAAAATTGTTATTATTATAAGTAATTACGGTTCTATGTGTATTTTGATTGTATTATTGTTTTTGTTATAATTACTGTTCTTGGAAATAATGTAAACAACGCACATATACATATTATATAGCATAAAAAGTGTTGTGTGAGGTTTTAATGTGTTAAAGTATCTTGGTCGGAAGTTCATTTAAAAATATGTGCTTTCTTCTTCATTTTCATTTTAAAATATATTAAAGTAAATTTTTTTATTTTTTCAAATTTTTTAACATGGTAATTAAATTAAAAGCTCACTCGAGTACATGATAATTAACATTTTAAAGTTTTAGGTTTTTTATGATGACTATAAAATACCTGTTGTTTATACTATACACGTTATTCACTTACATACTTAAATTCATAAACACACATTAAGTTGATTTAAATATGAATTAAAGGAATATAGCGTATGGAAGGGAGATCTAATTGTGCCATTTTAAATCTTCAAACCATTTATTATCATATATAATTTCTAAATTTTGAAAAGAAAGAGAAGAGAAGATGAAAAATATTTACAATAAAATACTTAGTGTTTACACTAAATACATGATACCATAATTGGTTTAAAGTTGAGATCAATGAAATGCTGTCTATGATGTTCGTAGAAAATTCGTAAATTAATTTTAAGAAAAAATATTTAAAAATAAAGGCACATAAAGCAAAATAGTTACTCAAGAGTGTTGTTGCCAAATAATGAAATTACTGCAAAATTTTTTATGTATAGATTTCAAAACATTTCTGAAAATACCTACAAAAGGTCGGAATTTAATTGATTGAAAATTTATTTAAGATTCGGTTGGAAGTTCAATTTTTTTAATTCGGTCGAGAAACATTTTTTTTAATTCCATCATATTTAATTTAACTATTATCAGAAACGTTATCAAATTCATTTTTATATAAGATATGGAATTTCCGGACAAATTGAATTCTTTGTAATTTGGGTTTAACACTAATATTTAAAAAAATTGTTTGGTACTATAATCATGCATGAATTCAGTTTTGTGTTTACAGTTTTATTCTTAACTTAAACTTTTATTCGTTTAATCAAACTGCATTAAATCGAAATATGATTTTCAATTTTAAAATTTATTTTCAAAATGATTTCAAGATCAATCATGTGAGACAAATTCAAATAATTTTTTGATTTTCCCTAAATTTTTGATTTAATCATTTCGGAATTTAATATTAAAATTCGTTAAAAACAATAAAAATTTCAAATTAAAATTTAATTTAAATAAATTTATGTACGTAAATATGCAAATTACATAAATTTAAAAATTAGGGAAACAATTTCCAAAGAATTTCAAAATATAGCTAAAGAGTGAAAAATTTGTTTTATTAATTTACACTTTTGTTTATTTTCATTAAAACAATTTAAGATTCTTGATAACAAGAAAATTTAAAATTATTTTACATTTGAATGTTTATTAGAATTGTTGTTTTATTATTTTCAATAAAATACAATTAATGTAGTTTTGTAATATTTTGCAGTATTTTGTATAATTCTTTAGCAAAATGATGATGTCTCTATTTCCAATAAAAAATGATGAATTGTTGATGGAACGAAAATTTCGCAAAATTTATTTTTATTTTTTTTTCTTTAGTTTTCACTATTTTTGATTTTCATTTCGTTTACATAATAAAATGTAATGATGATTGAATGATTGAATTATTTCAATTTTATGTATTTTTTAAATGTTTTGAACAGTTGAAAATCGTTTTTAATTAATAATATTATTGCATACAATATTTTCGAATGCCATAGTATTATAAGATTTCTTATATTGTTGAATATACTCAGAAGTAAAATTAAGGGTATGATTTTTATAGTCGAATATTTAATCTGCCATTAGATTTAAGAAAACCCGATTTCATTTGATTAAATTAATTGAAAAATTAATGGAAAGGAAAAAAAAAATAGCTCTCCTCCATAATATACCATTTTGGAAGGAAACTATTCAAACCATAGGAAGAGGGCGAAGGACGCTTGCCAATTCTAACCATAGGGCAGAAAGCGGGGACGCTTGCCGATTTTGCGGGAAGTTCAAGGAGACCACGAGTCACCTTCTGAAAGGTTGTGTGGCGTTCGCCTACAAAGAAAGAAAAATACTAAAAAACTACGTATTCACTCCGGCTGCGGTCTGCCTTACTTTTTAAGATACTGGAACTCATCAGGAGGGTTGATCTAGCGAAGTGTTGTAGGGGCGTACCTAACACCTAGTGGGGGGCATAATAGTTCCTTATATAATGGTTACCCCGCCTGTACAATCTAGAATCATATGAGATAGGATGTGCGATCCTTGCTGGAGGTCCATCAAGAACGGGTAAAACTAATAATATCCAAACCATATTATTATTTTAAATGATAATATGAATAAATATACCTTATCGTAGTATAAATATGCAAATCTTTACAAATTTTCAAACTAACTAATGTTCAAAAAAACATTGGATCAAAAATATAATACTCTTTTTCGAAATTTCCAAACAGTCATACTGAAAAATTGCAATTTTAAGCTTATCAAATTTATGAAAATAAAATTTTCTAAGTAAAAGTTGAAATTAATTTCTTAATAGCAAATGCTTTCAAACATATTTTACGCTTCTGCGATTACAAGTGAAATTCTTGTAAATCTACTTTCGTCCTTCTCCATTTTACAATCTCCATATTCTCTCAAAAATTGATGAATTTTCCTCGCTCAACTCTAAAATTATGTATGTATATAACATGAACTATAAAATATTGTATGTATGAAAGCCGTTAAGTATGCAATATAAGATTTACTTGAAGAATGTTTTTTCAATTTTATGAATTTGCAAATCACCAAAAACTGAAACTGTGCATTATAATGTAATTTTTTTAATTCATGTGAACATTCAAAAATATTTCGAATTGAGGCGTCTAAATAGTTCTGATTATTTTGAAATGGTCATCAGTTTATTGCAATTTTGGTCTGTTATTGTTTTGTATTATAACTGAATAAACTGACATTATTTGTCTTGAGATGTTATAAAAAATACAGCAACATAAAAAAAGAAGAAAACAACAAAAATCATTGAAAGAAACAAAAATTACAATAACAAAAAAAATGTTTTTGAAGAGTTTTTCGATTATTTTTAGTATTCGTTTTTAAATAAAAAAAAAAATTCTACTATTGAGAATATTGCAGATATTGAAAAGAAAATTGAATATTAAACTAAAATGCAATAATTATTTTGATTTAAATTTAGATAAGTCAATATTATTACTAAATTTCGATTTATATTGACTAATTAATGATGATTTATTTAAATTTAAAATACCCAATTAAAATAAATGTTTAATGGAAAAATCATATTAGATTTTTAATTGAGAATAATATTGAGTTCATATGTGCACAAATACTCGTAGTTTTTTTAATCGTTTACATTTGGCAACACACAGTTTGGCTGCTGTATAGTTCGGTAAATAATAAATTAACTTTAATTGCATTTTAGATTTTGTTTTTAAAGTTGGAAGAATATTTAGATGTTTCTTTCTTTTGAAACAGCGGAAAATAGTTTTAGTAATTGGAAATTAGTTTTTAAATTGCGATAATTTTCAATTGTTCAATTTGAAGAATTGGATTTTTAAACTATATAAAAGAACGCGACTCGACATTCATTTCAAAATTTTTCAAGATTCCGTTTCATTCTTTCTATACATATGAAGTAGTTCGTTGAGCTACTAACTAATTCATATCATAGAAGAGACACGAACAATAAAAAAAAAATAATAACCATTTTATTTTTTTCTTAATTTTTCATCAATTACTGTGTTTAACAAAGTATTTTCTTTTAAAACTTACTAGATAATTTGTGATTAATTATTTTAAAAATTATTAATCACAAATTATCACATTTGTGAAAAATTATTTTCTTTCACAAAATATTTGAATTGAAAGTATCAAAATTTATTTTGAAATTTTGTTTCGATTATCAAAAAAAATGTTCAGAGAGGAAACTTTGACAAGAAGTGAAACAAACTTGAGACCCATTAACTTACAAAGGGGCACGAAAAGGAAGTTTTCCATTATTTGAGAATACTATACTGGATTTTAGATAACTACCCGTAGATCAGCATTTTTGATTTTTTTGCTGTAACAATCGTAAATTACTTCCTACAATTCTCTTTTTGCAAACTAAGACATTTCACACAACATTTCTTTCGCAACTTATGAAGTATCAGCTGTACTTATAATTTTATACTCTATTATTAAGTTATATTTACCGACCGTATTGTGTAAACAATAGGTAGGTTACGTGATGGCAACAAATTTTGCATATCGAGTTTTCGGTGGGAACATACTTCTCCATAGTAGGGAAGTGTAAATAAACTATTTTTAGCAACCTGTCGGTCTGTGTGTGCACGCGTGTATCTCAAGTTCGGCTGAACCGATTTTGATGAAATTTTATATGTAAGTTTATTTCCACCATGGCACGGATTGATCAACTTTTGGTATATATCAAGCCTCGGGAACTGCACTTTTTAGCCGGCCTGTTTTACATTTTTGTATATTTCAAAGAAAATATTAAAGCGATTTACTTAAAATTTTATATATAAGCTCAGCTCGACCGTCCGCAAAAATTCCTATGTTTTGGAAGAAATCAGGCATCGGCAACTAGACTTTTACTACGTTCCAAATATACATTTTTGTGTATATAAAGAGAAATAATCAACCGATTTCATTGACATTTAATATATGAATTCCTCGTATTAAACAATGAACATGTAAACTTTTTGGAAAGATCAGGGCTCGAAAACTGATCTGCGGGCCGATTTTAGATTTTTCACCATATCTACGGAACGAATTGATGGAATTTCTTGAAATTTGATATTTGAGTTCTGGTTGTTACCGAAACTAACTGTCGAGCATTTCAGGGAATTCGGGTAGCACAAAGCGAAACTCTACTAGGAGCCAAATTTACATTTTTCTAGGTATGTAAACTATAAGCTTACCAATGTCCTAAAAATTGGAAAGAAGTATTTAACAGATATTTTTATGATATTCTGTAACACTTTCATTTAACTAGATAATACACAATGCGGTCGGTTATGTGCTGACCACATCAGATTTTTTATATTTTATTTCCGTAAATTTTCAGTAATGCTGCAAAATTTAAGGTTAAAAGCAGTTTTAAAACAGATACAATAAAGTTTTAATTTATAAATACATTAACAAAAAAGGGGTTTAATTGTATTTTACCAAAAAAGTAAGAATTTAGGAAACAGACATGATGCAGCTCTTGTATTTTTTTTTTAACAAATTTCCTGTTTACAAATTTTGTAAAGACAATATTATATAAAAAAGCACATTGACAAAATATTCTGCCTATTCGTGAAGTGTTAAATAAACATTCAACTCTTATTATCTCTTTAAGTTTTGATATTACAAGATCTTCAAAATTAAGAAAAATAATAAAAATACAAATAAAAATTTTTAAATATATATGTAGATACGTTTTATATCTTTTATAGAATTTTAATTGCCCATTAGTAACTTAAACGTATGATTTAAATTTCTTTTTAAAAAATATAAACAAATTTCAAGTTCAATAATCTAGAATTACTTAAAAAATTTAATCGCTTCTTCTTATAATGTTTAGAACATATCCGTATCACATGTTAAAATATAATATTATGATTCCCTTTGCATGTCAATTTTTTTTAATAAACCGTTGGTATGTACTTTTCCATTCAACAAGTAAAAATACTACTTATAAAATCAATCTAATTATATACCCCATTATTAAAATTACTTTTACTCAAATACGAATATATTTTCAAAATTGCATACATTTAGGATGAACGACTTATGCAGTCTTTGAAATAAAACAAAAAAGAATTTAAGGAGACGTTAGGATAAAACTCAAATTTAAGGGTTAACTATATGAGCTAAGACAAATAATAATTATATTTTTTTTATGGAATGGCAACTACCGTTAGCTTGTGGCACTTATAAAAATTTGGAAAAGCTTACAGTTTCGGAAATATAAGGCCCCAAAAATTCAAATTTTGTACAATTTTGGAAGGAAAAAACTTAAGAGAGGGTGGAAGTGAAAGTGAAAATTTCAAACTTCTACAACATATGATCTGGAAGAAAAACGATATCAAAATTTGGAAAAAAAACGGATTTTAGGTAACGTAAAATGTGAACGGCCTACTGGTGACTGCATCTAAATTGAGATTCCAGTTGAATGTCCTATCGATCGTAAATTCGAGACACTTGATACTACTTGAAAATCCAACCTTCCAAGAGGAATGCCAGACCCAACAAGTGCAATCTTCTCTTCCTCGTTACTTTCATTCTTATATGTTTACTTTCTGCATCTATTTGATTTTATTATAGAGTTAATTGCAATTCACAAATGAAAAATGAAAATTTTTATTGCAATTTTTCACGAAGCTGATTATGTCTGTTTTACTATAATGATTGAGTGCCTTAATATTTTGTTTTTAATTTAGTATAGCAACACACATTCTTATTGGTACACGCATATCTTTACATTATAAACAATATCATATTGTAAGGTGGTAAGAAAATAAAGGGAACCTTAAAAATTTTCCGAGTTTTAAATACATTAACAATAATAATTTAAATAATTTTCAAAGATTGTCTACATTGAAGAAATTCAATACACTTTAGTTTATTTTGTTATAATGTTCAATTTATTGTTGTTGTTATACACAATTTTTGATTTAAATTCCTGCTGGGTTTTGAGACTTATTTTGTTTTTTTAATATAAAAATAGTACTACATGAAAAATAGCTACTTCTAACACACGTATTAATATAAATTTTCATTTTTGATTTTTTTTTGGTTTGCTCGGTGGCTTCCTCTCTTAAAATAAACTTTTAAAATTCATAAAACTCGATTATTATAAATAAACATTAATATTTTCTATATATGCATAATATACGTTTATTATTTTAATGTACAATCCTGGGCCATAGACCGTCTTGTTATACCTACATATGGAAATTGTATTATGCAGTTAAAGACTTCAGTAATAAATATTATCTTATGAAGTAAATTTGAGACAAAATATTATTGTTTTTTGTTTACATTTAACGAATTTGTTGAATCACAAATAAAGAAACATGTTTTACAAAATAATTTTTTATTATGGTTTTTTGGTGAAAATATTTTGGATCAAAAGTACATTTAAATTTTTTAATTGTTGATATGTTTGTTTACTAAATAAAGTTGGGTCAAACCAATTGCTAAACAATTGTAGCACTTTTCCCTTCAACAAGTGAAAATTCTGCTTTTAAAATACAGTCTATGTATACCTATCACAATATTAAAATTATTTTCATTCATATACAAAACTATTTCTAGGATTGCATATATTTAGGATGAACGATTTATGCAGTCTTTGAAATAAAGCAAAAATTAATAAAAAGTGGGTTTAACATAATGCTCGATTTTAAGGGTTAATGTTGTGAGTTAAGAAAAATAATTATATTTTTTAATGTCATGGAATTTACCGTTAGCTTTTTGCGTTTATAGAAATTTGAAAAAGCTTCCGTTTTCGGAAATACAAGGCGATAACTTGGGAGGGGGTGGAGATGGAAAAAAATTTTCTTCTAACGAAATGAAGCATTTATTAGTGCCCTTAAAATTTCAGGCTTCTAGAGGCTGGGAAATTTTAAGGGCTGGGAAGTCTAGAAAATAAACGACATCAAAAACTTGGAAAAAACGGACTTTAGATAACGGTAAATTTGAGCGGCCAGTTTGTTTTTCTAAAGTTCACCTTTAGTATACTCCGCTAGGGAAAGCAAGCCACTGCCTTTCTGCGTTTACAAAATTTGAAAATTGCTTATGGTTTCATTGCACTAAATAGTTAAAAATGGCATTTTTAGGATTGCGGGGGGGTATAACTTCTAAAGGGGGGGAGATAGATAAAAATTTTGTTCTACGAAAATAAGTTTCTCGTACAGATCTATGTACATACAAAATTTCAGCTTTCTATCTTCAAGGGTGTAGAAGTTTTGTAAACAGACGCATGGACAGACGGACGGACGGACGGACGGACGGACGGACGGAGAGATTGAAACTAATAAGCACTTTTTTTCTAAAAAATTTTGGAAAAGTGCTAAAAAAACAGATACAACGTGGATTATTTATCAAATTGCTGTTTTATTTTCGCCAATTTAAAAATAATAATTTTTTCATATTTTTAGTAATATTTAGAAAAGGTATTGCATAGTTTTAGAAATTTAAAAAAAGAAATTTATATTTAATACTTTTATTTCCGAACTAACATATTATATAGTGAACTTTGTTATGCGTGTTAAAATTATTTTATATCATGACTTGAATCAAAGTGATGTTAGAATTATGAAAGTACTAAAAACTAAAACACCGGTCATTAACACAAGGAACAAAGAAACTCATTTCTCATTCAATAATTTTTGTCTATTCACTTAATTCAATGAATAGACAAAAATTATTAAAATATTTTATTGAAGCATGATCGATTGCGATAGTTAAAATATTGATTACTTCACTAAAATGATTTTGGTTCTTTTTTCAGTCTCTTCTTAATATGATAAAAACAAAATATGTAAGAAAGATACACACACAACAGAAGCAAAGGGTTAAAAAGTTTGTTTATGAAAAAATTTTTTCTGTTCTCGATATTATAAACATTGAAGTTGGGTGAAGTTAATAAAAAATGTGTGTACATTATTTACATAGGCACAATTTTTATTTAGAATTTAATGAAGTTCAAATATTTATTGACTAAAAGTGATGCTAATGATAAATTTTATTGTTATAATTACTCTGTAGTAAATTATATTAAGAAATTTTGCAGCTAATACAAATTGAAACACTTATATTCAAGTAATTTTTAGTATTAATAAACTGTATAAAGTTTGGAGGGCAGATTATTAAAAAATTGGAAGAATTTGTTATAAAGGATTTTTTTTTATAAAGAATTCCAATAACTTCAAATTTTTTAACTCCATAGTTCTTAAATAAGGATTTCCTTTAAATATTTCAATGATATTAAGTATACGTATTCACACTATAAGGCATATTAGAAGATGTGAGAAGTTTTTAACCGGATGACATTTTTGGATTTTTTTAAAAAATAAATATTCAACATAGTGGATCACACGAACATAATATCAAAACTGCATTTTTTTCTGATCTTTTTTGAATAACAGACTCGGATCAAATCGGTTTTTTGTTTTAATATTTTTAGTGCAAATTAACAAATATTCACATTACACTAAAAATTATGTCTATAATAAACTATAAACAACTATGTTAGTATAAATTTAATATTTAAAAATAAATTTCAATTTAAAATGAATTTCTTAAGTTTCATAAGAAATCATTAAAACTAACTTAAAAACATCATCTACTTATACAGTAATCCTATCCTTTTACGAATTAATTGTTTAATTGTAAACATGAATTTTAAATTCTGGTAGCAAAAGACCGGATAATAAATCTATAAAAATGATAATTATTGTCTTTATAAGAAAAATCTAAAGAAAATATTATTTTAAAAAGATGGATCGACCTTCTTAAAGCATTTGACACACGCGATTGTTTTATTCTAAAGCGGCGTTTTTAATCTTTTCCTAAAATTTTTTTTTACATTTATGAAGTATTTATGTGATCTTTGTACAATTTTTCTTTCTTCTTGTTTTTTTGTTATTAAAAAGGATTCTTTGAGTGTTTACATTTTGATTTCGTTTTGTTGGAGTAGAGAATTATATTAGTCTTACAAAAGACGATATTGATGTGGAATTAATTAATCACAATTGGTCATTTTGAACTATTTTTGAAATCATATTAGATAATTTACGTGTAAAAACAACAAATATATAATTATGTTTGTTTAAAGAAAATCTGTGAAATAAAATTCGAGAGAGAAAAGGGAAAAACAAATAACTTTGAACCAGTTTTCTCGTATCTGAGAACATAAACAATTCTTTTACAAAAATTTGCAAGATTTCTTTAAAAGTTATCATAATTATAAGGAATAATTATAAAGGAATATTTTGAGAATGAAAAAAGTGAAAACAACAAAAACGTCATTGAATTTTTTAAAGGTTCAAAAAAAAACTGAATTTGCAGAAATTCAGAAAATTAGTGCTAGATAATATGTATTTTAAACTAATTTAGTTTCTTTTGAGATATTTCCTTCAATGCGTTGTGAAACAATTTTAATGAAAAAGTACGCAACACAGACGCAATAGATATTTCTACTTTTTGGGCAGCGGCGCATTGTTGCCCCATATAATTTAAGTTCACAACTCATTGTAGAATTAAAATTTTTACTATTAGATGTATTTAGTATGGTACCCAAAGTAAATTCAAATTCAAAATATTTTTCTCATTATTTCTTGTTGCGATTAATTTCTTTTATTAGTATCATATTTATAATTACTTAACCACTTTCATAGTCACATCAATTCGAAAAGAAGATGTAAGTATCATATTTTTTACCGAATTTGTTTCATAAAACTTTCAGTATTCATACCCTTATTCATAACTCCTGTACATCTATATGTATCATATAAGCTAGATTTTATAAAAACATTTCTAATTTCGATATCTATATTAATTTTTTGAGGTCTAATATCACTCTCCAAATTTTAAATATTTCAATATAATAAAATACTTATACTCTAGTAATCTAAGTAAATTTTTTAAAGTATGGCAACACTAATAATTCAATAAAGTGCTTTCACACAATATAAAGTAGACGTTCATCATACAGTTTTTTTTTTGTTTTTTGTCTCTTATATGGGAGTGTTGAAATTTAAGAATTTAAAAAGTTTTTTAAAGAATAAAAAGATTGCCGAAATATAAATACAGTTTATTTTTTAATAGCAATGCATATAAGAAATTCACATATTAAAATGTTTTTTGTTTTTTTTTTTATTTTAGCTAATTGATAATGTCTAAGATTGAAATTTTGAATTTTAATCGCTTGGCTGTACCCAACACAATATATAAACATATGATTTATTTCTATCTCTTTCAACTGTATTGGAAAGATACCCAAAATATTGCTCAAATTTCGTAAACAAAAATATTAATGAAATCGCTCAAATTATCCCAGACAAAGCTACCAAAAAAAATCAAAACGTTTCTAATATTTCTCAATATTTTTTGTTTTTTAATAATTTTTAAAAAATAAAAAGAAATCAACAAAGAGGTGAACTTTTTTTTATACCCTGCACTTCGTGAGGGGTTCGTTCGTCCACCCATCCGATCGCACGATAACTTAAAAACGAATAATGCAATCGACACCAAACTCTCACAAGTTTTTTCTTGTGTGCCAAGGACGAACCCTATTGTTATTGGACTAATTCGGACAACGGGTTCGGGTAGCTGCCATACAACTTAAAGAGTTTATTTTAAATATTTCAAAAACTAATAAAGCTATAAATATAAAATTTTGTATACATGTGTCCAATTATATTCTACACATGCTCTAAAAATTATAATGGGATAGCTGCACCGATTCTGGAGGCTGCCATACAACTCCAACAGCAAATTTCTTATATTCGCCAAAATAATAAAGCCAGATTCACGAAACTTGGCAGTCATGTGTCCAATTATAGGTCAAATATATTTCTGAATTTTTAGAGGAATTGCTTGACAGGTTCGGGTACCTGCATTATAACTCCAGAAGCTAATTTTAAATATTTGGAAAAATAATAAAGTCAGATTCATGAAACTTGGCAGTTGTGTGTCGAGTTATAGGTCATATATATTTCTGAAGTTTTGGTGGAATTACTTAACAGGTTCGAGTAGATCCCATACAAGTCTAAAAACTTATTCTTAATATTTGGAAAAATAATAAAGTCAGATTCATGAAACTTGACAGTTGTGTGTCCGATTTTGTGAAGTTTTGATGGAATTGCTTGACAGGTTCGGGTACCTGCATTACAACTCCAGAAGCTAATTTTAAATATTTGGAAAAATAATAAAGTCAGACTCATGAAACTTGGCAGTTGTGTGTCGAGTTATAGGTCAGATATATTGCTGAAGTTTTGGTGGAATTGCTCGACAGGTTCGAGTAGCTCCCATACAAGTCTAAAAGCTTATTTTAAATATTTGGAAAAATAATAAAGTCAGATTCATGAAACTTGGCAGTTGTATGTCGAGTTATAGGTCATATATATTTCTGAAGTTTTGGTGGAATTACTTAACAGGTTCGAGTAGGTTCCATACAAGTCTAAAAGCTTTTTTTAAATATTTGGGAAAAAAATAAAGTCAAATTCATGAGACTTGGCAGTCGTTTGTCCATATAGGTCAGACATATTTCTAAAGTTTTGACAAGTTCGAGTAGCTCCCATATAAGTTGAAAAGCTTATTCTTAATATTTGGAAAAATAATAAAGTCAGATTCATTAAACTTGGCAGTCGTGTGTCCAATTATAGGTCAAATATATTTCTGAAGTTTTGATGGAATTGCTTGACAGGTTCGAGTAGCTCCCATACAAGTCTAAAAGCTTATTTTAAATATTTGGAAAAATAATAAAGTCAGATTCATGAAACTTGGCAGTTGTGTGTCCGATTATAGATCAGATATATTTGTGAAGTTTTGATGGAATTGCTTGACAGGTTCAGGTACTTCCCATACAACTCCAAAAGCTAATTTTAAATATTTGGAAAAATTATAAAGTCAGATTCATGAAACTTGGCAGTCGGATGTCCAATTATAGGTCAGACATGTCCGTGAAGTTTCCATAGAATGATTTCACAGGTTCGAGTAATTGCTACACAATAACGAAAGGTGCAGGGTATAATTCAATCGGTTTATACCGACTGAAACGTTTTTACTTGTTTTTTATTAATTTCATATTAGAAAATGTGGGTGGCCTTTTAACATTTTTTAATTGAAAGAATGCGGTTGGTAGAAAATTTACAAAAAAAAATCACCAAAAAAAACTAAATAAGTTTTTTGTTTTTGTACGATTGTAAAAGCTAACAAAAAGGAAACAACATTTTGGTGGTTTTGGAATTTTAAAAGCTTTTAAAGACTTTCTTTAGTAAATTTTGAGTTTTTTTTTGTTTTCCAACTCTTTATGTAAACTAATTATATTAATCGCACTCAGATGTATTAAATGTATACAAAATTATAAATAAACTCAGGTGTTTATAGTTTTCCGATTGTTTTATGTAGATGAAATTGTCTTATAAACCATACACTAGGTATATTAGTTTATTTATATTTTAGGTATATTAGTATATTTACATTTCCGGTTAGTTCCGGTAATAAAAATTAGTTTAATTGCTTTTGACATGCAGTGGAACTTCTTAATTATATGTCAATTGCTAAAAAAATTTAAAAATAATTTGGTTTTAAAACGCAACTTAACTTGACTTTAATAAAAAAATTAAATCGCGTAAATAAAATTTGGAAAAAAAGTAATTGATATAAAATTACATAAGAGTTACAAATTTGAATTGCATCTTCAATGAATAAATTAATTACTTGTGAATGTAAGTTAGTATAGTCATCGACATAATAGGACGATTCTAAGTGTTTTTCACAATCACTGGGCATCTACAGATTCTGCCATTATATAATAATAAACTGTAGAAAAATATTTTTGAAGAAATTTGAAAAAATCTTTTGAAAAAATTTAAACGCTTTTTGTGGCTAAACTAGAAGAGATTGATTGACTGAAAGCGTTTTCTGTGATCACTAGGAATTCACAGATTTTGCCAATATATAGTAGTAGGCTGTAGCAAAAATATTTTTGGAGATGTTTAAAAAAAAAATTTGCAAAACAATAAACGCACTTTCTGGCTAAACTAGAAGATATGGAGCGATTCAAAGTGTTTATTGTGGTCACTGGGAATCCACAGACTCTGCCAATATATAATAATAGGCTGCAGCAAAACTATTTTTGGAGATATTTAAAAAAAAAATTTGCGAAACATTAAACGCATTTGCTGGCTAAATAAGAAGAGATTGAGCGACTCAAAGCGTTTTTTGAGATAACTGGGAATCCACAGATTTTGCCAATATATGGTAGTAGGCTGTTGCAAAAATATTTCTGGAGACATTTACAAAAATCTTTTGCAAAATATTAAACGCGTTTTCTGGCTAAACAAGAAGAGATTGATTGACTGAAAGCGTTTTCTGTGATCACTGGGAATTCACAGATTTTACTAATATATGGTAGTAGGCTGTAGCAAGAATATTTTTGGAGATATTTACAAAAATCTTTTGCAAAATTTTAAACGCGTTTTCTGGCTAATTTAGAGAAGATACAGCGATTCTAAGAGTTTTTTGTGATCAGTGGGAATCCACAGATTCTGCCAATATATGATAATAGGCTGTAGCAAAAATATTTTTGGATATATTTAAAAAATCTTTTCCAAAATTTTAAACGCGTTTTCTGGCTAAACCAGAAGAAATTGAGCGACTCAAAGGGTTTTTTGTGATCACTGGGAATCCGTAGATTCTGCCAATATATGATAGTAGGCTGTAGCAAAAATATTTTTGGAGATATTTAAAAAAATCTTTTGCAAAATATTAAACGCGTTTTCTGGCTAAACAAGAAGAGATTGAGCGACTCAAAGCGTTTTTTGTGATTACTGGGAATTCACAGATTTTGCCAATATATGGTAGTAGGCTGTAGCAAAAATATTTTTGGAGATATTTAAAAAAATCTTTTGCAAAATTTTAAACGCGTTTTCTGGCTAAATTAGAAGAGATACAGCGATTCTAATATTTTTTTGTGATCACTGGGAATCCACAGATTCTGCCAATATATGATAATAGGCTGTAGCAAAAATATTTTTGGAGATATTTACAAAAAAATTTGCAAAACAATAAACGCATTTTCTGGCTAAACTAGAAGATATGGAGCGATTCAAAGTGTTTTTTGTGGTCACTGGGACTCTACAGATTCTGCCAATATATGATAGTAGGCTGTAGCAAACTAGAAGAGCTAAACTAGAAGAGATAGAGCGATTCTAAGTGTTTTTTGTGAACACTGAGAATCCGCAGATTCTGTCAATATATGATAGTAGGCTGTAGCAAAAATATTTTTGGAGATATTTAAAAACATCTTTTCCAAAATTTTAAACGCGTTTTCTGGCTAAACTAGAAGAGATAGAGCGATTCTAAGTGTTTTTTGTCATCACTGACAATCCGCAGATTCTGCCAATATGATAATAGGCTGTAGCAAAAATATTTTTGGAGATACTTAAAAAAAATTTTTGCAAAACATTAAACGAATTTTCTGGCTAAATTAGAAGAGATGGAGCGACTCAGAGCGTTTTTTGTGATTACTGAGAATCCGCAGATTCTGCCAATATATGATAATAGGCTGCAGCAAAACTATTTTTGGAGATATTTAAAAACAATTTTTGCAAAACATTAAATGCATTTCCTGGCTAAACTAGAAGAGATGGAGCGATTCAAAGTATTTTTTGTGATCACTGAGAATCCGCAGATTTTGCCAATATATGATAATGCGCTGTAGTAAAAATATTTTTGGAGATAATTAAAAAAAAATTTTTGCAAAACATTAAACGCATTTTCTGGCTAAACTCGAAGAGATGGAGAGATTTAAAGTGTTTTTTGTGGTCACTGGGACTCCACAGATTCTGCCAATATATGATAATAGGCTGTAGCAAAAATATTTTTGGAGATATTTACAAAAATCTTTTCCAAAATTTTAAACGCGTTTTCTGGCTAAACTAGAAGAGATTGAGCGATTCATAGTATTTTTTGTGATTACTGAGAATCCGTAGATTCTGCCAATATATGATAATAGGCTGTAGCAAAAATATTTTTGGAGATATTTACAAAAATCTTTTGCAAAATATTAAACGCATTTTCTGGCTAAACTAGAAGAGATTGAGCAATTCTAATCCGTAGATTCTGCCAATATATTATAGTAGGCTGTAGCAAACATATTTTTAGAGATACTTAAAAAAAACTTTTCCTAAATTTTAAACGAGTGTTCTGGCAAAACTAGTAGAGATAGAGCGATTCTATGTGTTTTTTTGTGATCACTGAGAATCCGCAGATTCTGCCAATATATGATAATAGGCTGTAGCAAAAATATTTTTGGAGATATTTAAAAAAAATTTTTGCAAAATATTAAACGCATTTTCTGGCTAAACTAGAAGATATGGAGCAATTCAAAGTGTTTTTTGTGGTCACTGGGAATCCACAGATTCTGCCAATATATGATAATAGGCTGTAGCAAAAATATTTTTGGAGATATTTAAAAAAAATTTTTGCAAAATTTTAAATGCGTTTTCTGGCTAAACAAGAAGAGATTGAGCGACTCAAAGCGTTTTTTGTGATTACTGGGAATTCACAGATTTTGCCAATATATGGTAGTAGGCTGTAGCAAAAATATTTTTGGAGATATTTAAAAAAATCTTTTGCAAAATATTAAACGCGTTTTCTGGCTAAACAAGAAGAGATTGAGCGACTCAAAGCGTTTCTTGTGATTACTGGGAATTCACAGATTTTGCCAATATATGGTAGTAGGCTGTAGCAAAAATATTTTTGGAGATATTTAAAAAAATCTTTTGCAAAATATTAAACGCGTTTTCTGGCTAAACAAGAAGAGATTGATTGACTGAAAGCGTTTTCTGTGATCACTGGGAATTCACAGATTTTACCAATATATGGTAGTAGGCTGTAGCAAAAATATTTTTGGAGATATTTACAAAAATCTTTTGCAAAATTTTAAACGCGTTTTCTGGCTAAATTAGAAGAGATACAGCGATTCTGAGAGTTTTTTGTGATCAGTGGGAATCCACAGATTCTGCCAATATATGATAATAGGCTGTAGCAAAAATATTTTTGGAGATATTTAAAAAATCTTTTCCAAAATTTTAAACGCGTTTTCTGGCTAAACCAGAAGAAATTGAGCGATTCATAGTGTTTTTTGTGATCACTGGGAATCCGTAGATTCTGCCAATATATGATAATAGGCTGTAGCAAAAATATTTTTGGAGATATTTAAAAAAATCTTGTGCAAAATATTAAACGCGTTTTCTGGCTAAACAAGAAGAGATTGATTGACTGAAAGCGTTTTCTGTGATCACTGGGAATTCACAGATTTTACCAATATATGGTAGTAGGCTGTAGCAAAAATATTTTTGGAGATATTTACAAAAATCTTTTGCAAAATTTTAAACGCGTTTTCTGGCTAAATTAGAAGAGATACAGCGATTCTGAGAGTTTTTTGTGATCAGTGGGAATCCACAGATTCTGCCAATATATGATAATAGGCTGTAGCAAAAATATTTTTGGAGATATTTAAAAAATCCTTTCCAAAATTTTAAACGCGTTTTCTGGCTACACTAGAAGAGATTGAGCGACTCAAAGCGTTTCTTGTGATTACTGGGAATTCACAGATTTTGCCAATATATGGTAGTAGGCTGTAGCAAAAATATTTTTGGAGATATTTAAAAAAATCTTTTGCAAAATTTTAAATGCGTTTTCTGGCTAAACAAGAAGAGATTGATTGACTGAAAGCGTTTTCTGTGATCACTGGGAATTCACAGATTTTACCAATATATGGTAGTAGGCTGTACCAAAATATTTTTGGAGATATTTAAAAAAATCTTTTGCAAAATTTTAAACGCGTTTTCTGGCTAAATTAGAAGAGATACAGCGATTCTAATATTTTTTTGTGATCACTGGGAATCCACAGATTCTGCCAATATATGATAATAGGCTGTAGCAAAAATATTTTTGGAGATATTTACAAAAAAATTTGCAAAACAATAAACGCATTTTCTGGCTAAACTAGAAGATATGGAGCGATTCAAAGTGTTTTTTGTGGTCACTGGGACTCCACAGATTCTGCCAATATATGATAGTAGGCTGTAGCAAACTAGAAGAGCTAAACTAGAAGAGATAGAGCGATTCTAAGTGTTTTTTGTGAACACCGAGAATCCGCAGATTCTGTCAATATATGATAGTAGGCTGTAGCAAAAATATTTTTGGAGATATTTAAAAACATCTTTTCCAAAATTTTAAACGCGTTTTCTGGCTAAACTAGAAGAGATAAAGCGATTCTAAGTGTTTTTTGTCATCACTGACAATCCGCAGATTCTGCCAATATGATAATAGGCTGTAGCAAAAATATTTTTGGAGATACTTAAAAAAAATTTTTGCAAAATATTAAACGAATTTTCTGGCTAAATTAGAAGAGATCGAGCGACTCAGAGCGTTTTTTGTGATTACTGAGAATCCGCAGATTCTGCCAATATATGATAATAGGCTGCAGCAAAACTATTTTTGGAGATATTTAAAAACAATTTTTGCAAAACATTAAACGCATTTCCTGGCTAAACTAGAAGAGATGGAGCGATTCAAAGTGTTTTTTGTGATCACTGAGAATCCGCAGATTCTGCCAATATATGATAATGCGCTGTAGTACAAATATTTTTGGAGATAATTAAAAAAAAATTTTTGCAAAACATTAAACTCATTTTCTGGCTAAACTCGAAGAGATGGAGAGATTTAAAGTGTTTTTTGTGGTCACTGGGACTCCACAGATTCTGCCAATATATGATAATAGGCTGTAGCAAAAATATTTTTGGAGATATTTACAAAAATCTTTTCCAAAATTTTAAACGCGTTTTCTGGCTAAACTAGAAGAGATTGAGCGATTCATAGTATTTTTTGTGATTACTGAGAATCCGTAGATTCTGCCAATATATGATAATAGGCTGTAGCAAAAATATTTTTGGAGATATTTACAAAAATCTTTTGCAAAATATTAAACGCATTTTCTGGCTAAACTAGGAGAGATTGAGCGATTCTAATCCGTAGATTCTGCCAATATATTATAGTAGGCTGTAGCAAACATATTTTTAGAGATACTTAAAAAAAACTTTTCCTAAATTTTAAACGAGTGTTCTGGCAAAACTAGTAGAGATAGAGCGATTCTATGTGTTTTTTTGTGATCACTGAGAATCCGCAGATTCTGCCAATATATGATAATAGGCTGTAGCAAAAATATTTTTGGAGATATTTAAAAAAAATTTTTGCAAAATATTAAACGCATTTTCTGGCTAAACTAGAAGATATGGAGCAATTCAAAGTGTTTTTTGTGGTCACTGGGAATCCACAGATTCTGCCAATATATGATAATAGGCTGTAGCAAAAATATTTTTGGAGATATTTAAAAAAATCGTTTGCAAAATTTTAAATGCGTTTTCTGGCTAAACAAGAAGAGATTGAGCGACTCAAAGCGTTTTTTGTGATTACTGGGAATTCACAGATTTTGCCAATATATGGTAGTAGGCTGTAGCAAAAATATTTTTGGAGATATTTAAAAAAATCTTTTGCAAAATATTAAACGCGTTTTCTGGCTAAACAAGAAGAGATTGAGCGACTCAAAGCGTTTTTTGTGATTACTGGGAATTCACAGATTTTACCAATATATGGTAGTAGACTGTAGCAAAAATATTTTTGGAGATATTTAAAAAAATCTTTTGCAAAATATTAAACGCGTTTTCTGGCTAAACAAGAAGAGATAGATTGACTGAAAGCGTTTTCTGTGATCACTGGGGATTCACAGATTTTGCCAATATATGGTAGTAGGATGTAGCAAAAATATTTTTGGAGATATTTAAAAAAATCTTTTGCAAAATATTAAACGCGTTTTCTGGCTAAACAAGAAGAGATTGAGCGACTCAAAGCGTTTTTTGTGATTACTGGGAATTCACAGATTTTACCAATATATGGTAGTAGACTTTAGCAAAAATATTTTTGGAGATATTTAAAAAAATCTTTTGCAAAATATTAAACGCGTTTTCAGGCTAAACAAGAAGAGATTGATTGACTGAAAGCGTTTTCTGTGATCACTGGGAATTCACAGATTTTGCCAATATATGGTAGTAGGCTGTAGCAAAAATATTTTTGGAGATATTTAAAAAAATCTTTTGCAAAATTTTAAACGCGTTTTCTGGCTTAATTAGAAGAAATACAGTGATTCTAAGAGTTTTTTGTGATCACTGGGAATCCACAGATTCTGCCAATATATGATAATAGGCTGTAGCAAAAATATTTTTGGAGATATTTACAAAAATCTTTTCCAAAATTTTAAACGCATTTTCTGGCTAAACTAGAAGATATGGAGCAATTCAAAGTGTTTTTTGTGGTCACTGAGAATCCGTAAATTCTGCCAATATATGATAATAAGCTGTAGCAAAAATATTTTTGGAGATATTTAAAAAAACATTTTGCAAAACATTAAACACATTTTCTGGCTAAACTCGAAGAGATGGAGAGATTTAAAGTGTTTTTTGTGGTCACTGGGACTCCACAGATTCTGCCAATATATGATAATAGGCTGTAGCAAAAATATTTTTGGAGATATTTACAAAAATCTTTTCCAAAATTTTAAACGCGTGTTCTGGCTAAACTAGAAGAGATTGAGCGATTCATAGTATTTTTTGTGATCACTGAGAATCCGTAGATTCTGCCAATATATGATAATAGGCTGCAGCAAAAATATTTTTGGAGATATTTACAAAAATCTTTTGCAAAATATTAAACGCATTTTCTGGCTAAACTAGAAGAGATTGAGCGATTCTAATCCGCAGATTCTGCCAATATATTATAGTAGGCTGTAGCAAACATATTTTTAGAGATACTTAAAAAAATCTTTTCCTAAATTTTAAACGAGTGTTCTGGCAAAACTAGTAGAGATAGAGCGATTCTATGTGTTTTTGTGTGATCACTGAGAATCCGCAGATTCTGCCAATATATGATAATAGGCTGTAGCAAAAATATTTTTGGAGATATTTAGAAAAATCATTTGCAAAATTTTGAATGCATTTTCTGGCTAAACAAGAAGAGATTGAGCGACTCAAAGCGTTTTTTGTGATTACTGGGAATTCACAGATTTTACCAATATATGGTAGTAGACTTTAGCAAAAATATTTTTGGAGATATTTAAAAAAATCTTTTGCAAAATATTAAACGCGTTTTCTGGCTAAACAAGAAGAGATTGATTGACTGAAAGCGTTTTCTGTGATCACTGGGAATTCACAGATTTTGCCAATGGTAGTAGGCTGTAGCAAAAATATTTTTGGAGATATTTAAAAAAATCTTTTGCAAAATTTTAAACGCGTTTTCTGGCTTAATTAGAAGAAATACAGTGATTCTAAGAGTTTTTTGTGATCACTGGGAATCCACAGATTCTGCCAATATATGATAATAGGCTGTAGCAAAAATATTTTTGGAGATATTTACAAAAATCTTTTCCAAAATTTTAAACGCATTTTCTGGCTAAACTAGAAGATATGGAGCAATTCAAAGTGTTTTTTGTGGTCACTGGGAATCCGTAGATTCTGCCAATATATGATAATAGGCTGTAGCAAAAATATTTTTGGAGATATCTAAAAAAAAATCTTTTGCAAAATATTAAACGCGTTTTCTGGCTAAACAAGAAGAGATTGAGCGACTCAAAGCGTTTCTTGTGATTACTGGGAATTCACAGATTTTGCCAATATATTGTAGTAGGCTGTAGCAAAAATATTTTTGGAGATATTTAAAAAAATCTTTTGCAAAATATTAAACGCGTTTTCTGGCTAAACAAGAAGAGATTGAGCGACTCAAAGCGTTTTTTGTGATTACTGGGAATTCACAGATTTTGCCAATATATGGTAGTAGGCTGTAGCAAAAATATTTTTGGAGATATTTAAAAAAATCTTTTGCAAAATTTTAAACGCGTTTTCTGGCTAAACAAGAAGAGATTGATTGACTGAAAGCGTTTTCTGTGATCACTGGGAAATCACAGATTTTACCAATATATGGTAGTAGGCTGTACCAAAAATATTTTTGGAGATATTTAAAAAATCTTTTGCAAAATTTTAAACGCGTTTTCTGGCTAAATTAGAAGAGATACAGCGATTCTAATATTTTTTTGTGATCACTGGGAATCCACAGATTCTGCCAATATATGATAATAGGCTGTAGCAAAAATATTTTTGGAGATATTTACAAAAAAATTTGCAAAACAATAAACGCATTTTCTGGCTAAACTAGAAGATATGGAGCGATTCAAAGTGTTTTTTGTGGTCACTGGGACTCCACAGATTCTGCCAATATATGATAGTAGGCTGTAGCAAACTAGAAGAGCTAAACTAGAAGAGATAGAGCGATTCTAAGTGTTTTTTGTGAACACTGAGAATCCGCAGATTCTGTCAATATATGATAGTAGGCTGTAGCAAAAATATTTTTGGAGATATTTAAAAACATCTTTTCCAAAATTTTAAACGCGTTTTCTGGCTAAACTAGAAGAGATAGAGCGATTCTAAGTATTTTTTGTCATCACTGACAATCCGCAGATTCTGCCAATATGATAAGGCTGTAGCAAAAATATTTTTGGAGATACTTAAAAAAAATTTTTGCAAAACATTAAACGAATTTTCTGGCTAAATTAGAAGAGATGGAGCGATTCTAAGCGTTTTCTGTGATCACTGGGAATTCACAGATTTTACCAATATATGGTAGTAGGCTGTAGCAAAAATATTTTTGGAGATATTTACAAAAATCTTTTGCAAAATTTTAAACGCGTTTTCTGGCTAAATTAGAAGAGATACAGCGATTCTAAGAGTTTTTTGTGATCAGTGGGAATCCACAGATTCTGCCAATATATGATAATAGGCTGTAGCAAAAATATTTTTGAAGATATTTACAAAAAAATTTGCAAAACAATAAACGCATTTTCTGGCTAAACTAGAAGATATGGAGCGATTCAAAGTGTTTTTTGTGGTCACTGGGACTCCACAGATTCTGCCAATATATGATAGTAGGCTGTAGCAAACTAGAAGAGCTAAACTAGAAGAGATACAGCGATTCTAAGTGTTTTTTGTGAACACTGAGAATCCGCAGATTCTGTCAATATATGATAGTAGGCTGTAGCAAAAATATTTTTGGAGATATTTAAAAACATCTTTTCCAAAATTTTAAACGCGTTTTCTGGCTAAACTAGAAGAGATGGAGCGACTCAGAGCGTTTTTTGTGATTACTGAGAATCCGCAGATTCTGCCAATATATGATAATAGGCTGCAGCAAAACTATTTTTGGAGATATTTAAAAACAATTTTTGCAAAACATTAAACGCATTTCCTGGCTAAACTAGAAGAGATGGAGCGATTCAAAGTGTTTTTCGTGGTCACTGAGAATCCGCAGATTCCGCCAATATATGATAGTAGGTTGCAGCAAAAATATATTTGGAGATATTTAAAAAAATCTTTTGCAAAATTTTAAATGCGTTTTTTGTCTAAACTAGAAGAGATTGAGCGATTCAAAATGTTTTTTGTGATCACTGAGAATCCGTAAATTCTGCCAATATATGATAATAAGCTGTAGCAAAAATATTTTTGGAGATATTTAAAAAAACATTTTGCAAAACATTAAACACATTTTCTGGCTAAACTAGAAGAGATAGAACGATTCTTAATATTTTTTGTGATCAATGAGAATCCGCAGATTCTGCCGATATATGATAATGAGCTGTAGTAAAAATATTTTTGCAGATAATTAAAAAAAAATTTTTGCAAAATATTAAACGCATTTTCTGGCTAAACTCGAAGAGATGGAGAGATTTAAAGTGTTTTTTGTGGTCACTGGGACTCCACAGATTCTGCCAATATATGATAATAGGCTGTAGCAAAAATATTTTTGGAGATATTTACAAAAATCTTTTCCAAAATTTTAAACGCGTTTTCTGGCTAAACTAGAAGAGATTGAGCGATTCATAGTATTTTTTGTGATCACTGAGAATCCGTAGATTCTGCCAATATATGATAATAGGCTGTAGCAAAAATATTTTTGGAGATATTTAGAAAAATCATTTGCAAAATTTTGAATGCATTTTCTGGCTAAACAAGAAGAGATTGAGCGACTCAAAGGGTTTTTTGTGATTACTGGGAATTCACAGATTTTGCCAATATATGGTAGTAGGCTGTAGCAAAAATATTTTTGGAGATATTTAAAAAAATCTTTTGCAAAATATTAAACGCGTTTTCTGGCTAAACAAGAAGAGATTGATTGACTGAAAGCGTTTTCTGTGATCACTGAGAATTCACAGATTTTAGCAATATATGGTAGTAGGCTGTAGCAAAAATATTTTTGGAGATATTTAAAAAAAATTTTTGCAAAATATTAAACGCATTTTCTGGCTAAACTAGAAGATATGGAGCAATTCAAAGTGTTTTTTGTGGTCACTGGGAATCCACAGATTCTGCCAATATATGATAATAGGCTGTAGCAAAAATATTTTTGGAGATATTTAGAAAAATCATTTGCAAAATTTTGAATGCATTTTCTGGCTAAACAAGAAGAGATTGAGCGACTCAAAGGGTTTTTTGTGATTACTGGGAATTCACAGATTTTGCCAATATATGGTAGTAGGCTGTAGCAAAAATATTTTTGGAGATATTTAAAAAAATCTTTTGCAAAATATTAAACGCGTTTTCTGGCTAAACAAGAAGAGATTGATTGACTGAAAGCGTTTTCTGTGATCACTGAGAATTCACAGATTTTAGCAATATATGGTAGTAGGCTGTAGCAAAAATATTTTTGGAGATATTTAAAAAAATCGTTTGCAAAATTTTAAACGCGTTTCCTGGCTAAGTTAGAAGTGATACAGCGATTCTAAGAGTTTTTTGTGATCACTGGGAATCCACAGATTCTGCCAATATATGATAGTAGGCTGCAGCAAAAATATTTTTGGAGATATTTAAAAAAATCTTTTGCAAAATTTTAAATGCGTTTTCTGGCTACACTAGAAGAGATTGAGCGACTCAAAGCGTTTCTTGTGATTACTGGGAATTCACAGATTTTGCCAATATATGGTAGTAGGCTGTAGCAAAAATATTTTTGGAGATATTTAAAAAAATCTTTTGCAAAATATTAAACGCGTTTTCTGGCTAAACAAGAAGAGATTGATTGACTGAAAGCGTTTTCTGTGATCACTGAGAATTCACAGATTTTAGCAATATATGGTAGTAGGCTGTAGCAAAAATATTTTTGGAGATATTAAAAAAAATTGTTTGCAAAATTTTAAACGCGTTTCCTGGCTAAGTTAGAAGAGATACAGCGATTCTAAGAGTTTTTTGTGATCACTGGGAATCCACAGATTCTGCCAATATATGATAATAGGCTGCAGCAAAACTATTTTTGGAGATATTTAAAAACAATTTTTGCAAAACATTAAACGCATTTCCTGGCTAAACTAGAAGAGATAGAATTCTGCCGATATATGATAATGAGCTGTAGTAAAAATATTTTTGGAGATAATTAAAAAAAAATTTTTGCAAAATATTAAACGCATTTTCTGGCTAAACTAGAAGAGATGGAGCGATTCAAAGTGTCTTTCGTGGTCACTGAGAATCCGCAGATTCCGCCAATATATGATAGTAGGTTGCAGCAAAAATATATTTGGAGATATTTAAAAAAATCTTTTGCAAAATTTTAAATGCGTTTTTTGTCTAAACTAGAAGAGATTGAGCGATTCAAAATGTTTTTTGTGATCACTGAGAATCCGTAAATTCTGCCAATATATGATAATAAGCTGTAGCAAAAATATTTTTGGAGATATTTAAAAAAATCTTTTGCAAAATATTAAACGCGTTTTCTGGCTAAACAAGAAGAGATTGATTGACTGAAAGCGTTTTCTGTGATCACTGAGAATTCACAGATTTTACCAATATATGGTAGTAGGCTGTAGCAAAAATATTTTTGGAGATATTTAAAAAAATCGTTTGCAAAATTTTAAACGCGTTTCCTGGCTAAGTTAGAAGAGATACAGCGATTCTAATAGTTTTTTGTGATCACTGGGAATCCACAGGTTCTGCCAATATATGATAGTAGGCTGCAGCAAAAATATTTTTGGAGATATTTAAAAAAATCTTTTGCAAAATTTTAAATGCGTTTTCTGGCTACGCTAGAAGAGATTGCGCGACTCAAAGTGTTTTTTATGATCACTGAGAATCCGCAGATTCTGCCAATATATGATAATATGATGCAGGAAAAATATTTTTGGAGATATTTAAAAAAATCTTTTGCAAAATTTTAAACGCGTTTTCTGGCTAAATTAGAAGAGCTACAGCGATTCTAAGTGTTTTTTGTGATCACTGAGAATCCGCAGATTCTGCCAATATATGATAATAGGCTGTAGCAAAAATATTTTTGGAGATATTTAAAAAAAATTTTTGCAAAATATTAAACGCATTTTCTGGCTAAACTAGAAGATATGGAGCAATTCAAAGTGTTTTTGTGGTCACTGGGAATCCACAGATTCTGCCAATATATGATAGTAGGCTGTAGCAAAAATATTTTTGGAGATATTTAGAAAAATCATTTGCAAAATTTTGAATGCATTTTCTGGCTAAACAAGAAGAGATAGAGCGACTCAAAGGGTTTTTTGTGATTACTGGGAATTCACAGATTTTAGCAATATATGGTAGTAGGCTGTAGCAAAAATATTTTTGGAGATATTTAAAAAAATCTTTTGCAAAATATTAAACGCGTTTTCTGGCTAAACAAGAAGAGATTGATTGACTGAAAGCGTTTTCTGTGATCACTGAGAATTCACAGATTTTAGCAATATATGGTAGTAGGCTGTAGCAAAAATATTTTTGGAGATATTTAAAAAAATCGTTTGCAAAATTTTAAACGCGTTTCCTGGCTAAGTTAGAAGAGAAACAGCGATTCTAAGAGTTTTTTGTGATCACTGGGAATCCACAGATTCTGCCAATATATGATAGTAGGCTGCAGCAAAAATATTTTTGGAGATATTTAAAAAAATCTTTTGCAAAATTTTAAATGCGTTTTCTGGCTACACTAGAAGAGATTGAGCGACTCAAAGTGTTTTTTGTGATCACTGAGAATCCGCAGATTCTGCCAATATATGATAATATGATGCAGGAAAAATATTTTTGGAGATATTTAAAAAAATCTTTTGCAAAATTTTAAACGCGTTTTCTGGCTAAATTAGAAGAGCTACAGCGATTCTAAGTGTTTTTTGTGATCACTGAGAATCCGCAGATTCTGTCAATATATGATAGTAGGCTGTAGCAAAAATATTTTTGGAGACATTTAAAAAAAACTTTTCCAAAAGTTTAAACGCGTTTTCTGGCTAAACTAGTAGAGATAGTGCGATTCTAAGTGTTTTTTGTCATCACTGAGAATCCACAGATTCTGCCAATATATGATAATAGGCTGTAGCAAAAATATTTTTGGAGATATTTAAAAAAATCTTTTGCAAAATTTTAAACGCGTTTTCTGGCTAAATTAGAAGAGCTACAGCGATTCTAAGAGTTTTTTGTGATCATTGAGAATCCACAGATTCTGCCAATATATGATAATAGGCTGTAGCAAAAATATTTTTGGAGATATTTACAAAAATCTTTTGCAAAATTTTAAACGCGTTTTCTGGCTAAATTAGAAGAGCTACAGCGATTCTAAGTGTTTTTTGTGATCACTGAGAATCCGCAGATTCTGTCAATATATGATAGTAGGCTGTAGCAAAAATATTTTTGGAGATATTTACAAAAATCTTTTGCAAAATATTAAACGCATTTTCTGGCTAAACTAGAAGAGATTGAGCGATTCTAATCCGTAGATTCTGCCAATATATTATAGTAGGCTGTAGCAAACATATTTTTAGAGATACTTAAAAAAAACTTTTCCTAAATTTTAAACGAGTGTTCTGGCAAAACTAGTAGAGATAGAGCGATTCTATGTGTTTTTTTGTGATCACTGAGAATCCGCAGATTCTGCCAATATATGATAATAGGCTGTAGCAAAAATATTTTTGGAGATATTTAAAAAAAATTTTTGCAAAATATTAAACGCATTTTCTGGCTAAACAAAAAGAGATTGAGCGACTGAAAGCGTTTTCTGTGATCACTGGGAATTCACAGATTTTACCAATATATGGTAGTAGGCTGTACCAAAAATATTTTTGTAGATATTTAACAAAAAATTTTAAACGCGTTTTCTGGCTAAATTAGAAGAGATACAGCGATTCTAATATTTTTTTGTGATCACTGGGAATCCACAGATTCTGCCAATATATGATAATAGGCTGTAGCAAAAATATTTTTGAAGATATTTACAAAAAAATTTGCAAAACAATAAACGCATTTTCTGGCTAAACTAGAAGATATGGAGCGATTCAAAGTGTTTTTTGTGATCACTGAGAATCCGCAGATTCTGCCAATATATGATAATATGATGCAGGAAAAATATTTTTGGAGATATTTAAAAAAATCTTTTGCAAAATTTTAAACGCTTTTTCTGGCTAAATTAGAAGAGCTACAGCAATTCTAAGTGTTTTTTGTGATCACTGAGAATCCGCAGATTCTGTCAATATATGATAGTAGGCTGTAGCAAAAATATTTTGGGAGATATTTAAAAAAAACTTTTCCAAAAGTTTAAACGCGTTTTCTGGCTAAACTAGTAGAGATAGTGCGATTCTAAGTGTTTTTTGTCATCACTGAGAATCCACAGATTCTGCCAATATACGATAATAGGCTGTAGCAAAAATATTTTTGGAGATATTTAAAAAAATCTTTTGCAAAATTTTAAACGCGTTTTCTGGCTAAATTAGAAGAGCTACAGCGATTCTAAGAGTTTTTTGTGATCATTGAGAATCCACAGATTCTGCCAATATATGATAATAGGCTGTAGCAAAAATATTTTTGGAGATATTTACAAAAATCTTTTCCAAAATTTTAAACGCGTTTTCTGGCTAAACTAGAAGAGATGGAGCGATTCAAAGCGTTGTGATCACTGGGAATCCGTAGATTCTGCCAATATATGATAATAGGCTGTAGCAAAAATATTTTTGGAGATTTTTACAAAAATCTTTTGCAAAATATTAAACGCATTTTCTGGCTAAACTAGAAGAGATTGAGCGATTCTAATCCGCAGATTCTGCCAATATATTATAGTAGGCTGTAGCAAACACACTTTTAGAGATACTTAAAAAAATTTTTTTCTAAATTTTAAACGAATGTTCTGGCAAAACTAGTAGAGATAGAGCGATTCTATGTGTTTTTTTTGTGATCACTGAGAATCCGCAGATTCTGCCAATATATGATAATAGGCTGTAGCAAAAATATTTTTGGAGATATTTAAAAAAATCATTTGCAAAATTTTTAATGCATTTTCTGGCTAAACAAGAAGAGATTGAGCGACTGAAAGCGTTTTCTGTGATCACTGAGAATTCACAGATTTTACCAATATATGGTAGTAGGCTGTAGCAAAAATATTTTTGTAGATATTTAAAAACATCGTTTGCAAAATTTTAAACGCGTTTTCTGGCTAAATTACAAGAGATACAGCGATTCTATGTGTTTTTTTGTGATCACTGAGAATCCGCAGATTCTGCCAATATATGATAATAGGCTGCAGCAAAAATATTTTTGGAAATATTTAAAAAAAAATTTTGCAAAATATTAAACGCATTTTCTGGCTAAACTAGAAGATATGGAGCAATTCAAAGTGTTTTGTTTGGTCACTGGGAATCCACAGATTCTGCCAATATATGATAATAGGCTGTAGCAAAAATATTTTTGGAGATATTTAAAAAAATCATTTGCAAAATTTTTAATACATTTTCTGGCTAAACAAGAAGAGATTGAGCGACTCAAAGCGTTTCTTGTGATTACTGGGAATTTACAGATTTTGCCAATATATGGTAGTAGGCTGTAGCAAAAATGTTTTTGGAGATATTTAAAAAAATCTTTTGCAAAATATTAAACGCGTTTTCTGGCTAAACAAGAAGAGATTGATTGACTGAAAGCGTTTTCTGTGATCACTGAGAATTCACAGATTTTACCAATATATGGTAGTAGGCTGTAGCAAAAATATTTTTGTAGATATTTAAAAACATCGTTTGCAAAATTTTAAACGCGTTTTCTGGCTAAATTACAAGAGATACAGCGATTCTATGTGTTTTTTTGTGATCACTGAGAATCCGCAGATTCTGCCAATATATGATAATAGGCTGTAGCAAAAATATTTTTGGAAATATTTAAAAAAAAATTTTGCAAAATATTAAACGCATTTTCTGGCTAAACTAGAAGATATGGAGCAATTCAAAGTGTTTTGTTTGGTCACTGGGAATCCACAGATTCTGCCAATATATGATAATAGGCTGTAGCAAAAATATTTTTGGAGATATTTAAAAAAATCATTTGCAAAATTTTTAATGCATTTTCTGGCTAAACAAGAAGAGATTGAGCGACTGAAAGCGTTTTCTGTGATCACTGAGAATTCACAGATTTTACCAATATATGGTAGTAGGCTGTAGCAAAAATATTTTTGTAGATATTTAAAAACATCGTTTGCAAAATTTTAAACGCGTTTTCTGGCTAAATTACAAGAGATACAGCGATTCTATGTGTTTTTTTGTGATCACTGAGAATCCGCAGATTCTGCCAATATATGATAATAGGCTGTAGCAAAAATATTTTTGGAAATATTTAAAAAAAAATTTTGCAAAATATTAAACGCATTTTCTGGCTAAACTAGAAGATATGGAGCAATTCAAAGTGTTTTGTTTGGTCACTGGGAATCCACAGATTCTGCCAATATATGATAATAGGCTGTAGCAAAAATATTTTTGGAGATATTTAAAAAAATCATTTGCAAAATTTTTAATACATTTTCTGGCTAAACAAGAAGAGATTGAGCGACTCAAAGCGTTTCTTGTGATTACTGGGAATTTACAGATTTTGCCAATATATGGTAGTAGGCTGTCGCAAAAATATTTTTGGAGATATTTACAAAAATCTTTTGCAAAATATTAAACGCATTTTCTGGCTAAACTAGAAGAGATTGAGCGATTCTAATCCGTAGATTCTGCCAATATATTATAGTAGGCTGTAGCAAACATATTTTTAGAGATACTTAAAAAAAACTTTTCCTAAATTTTAAACGAGTGTTCTGGCAAAACTAGTAGAGATAGAGCGATTCTATGTGTGTTTTTGTGATCACTGAGAATCCGCAGATTCTGCCAATATATGATAATAGGCTGTAGCAAAAATATTTTTGGAGATATTTAAAAAAATTTTTTGCAAAATATTAAACGCATTTTCTGGCTAAACAAAAAGAGATTGAGCGACTCAAAGCGTTTTTTGTGATTACTGGGAATTCACAGATTTTGCCAATATATGGTAGTAGGCTGTAGCAAAAATATTTTTGGAGATATTTAAAAAAATCTTTTGCAAAATTTTAAACGCGTTTTCTGGCTAAACAAGAAGAGATTGATTGACTGAAAGCGTTTTCTGTGATCACTGGGAATTCACAGATTTTACCAATATATGGTAGTAGGCTGTACCAAAAATATTTTTGTAGATATTTAACAAAAAATTTTAAACGCGTTTTCTGGCTAAATTAGAAGAGATACAGCGATTCTAATATTTTTTTGTGATCACTGGGAATCCACAGATTCTGCCAATATATGATAATAGGCTGTAGCAAAAATATTTTTGAAGATATTTACAAAAAAATTTGCAAAACAATAAACGCATTTTCTGGCTAAACTAGAAGATATGGAGCGATTCAAAGTGTTTTTTGTGGTCACTGGGACTCCACAGATTCTGCCAATATATGATAGTAGGCTGTAGCAAACTAGAAGAGCTAACTAAACTAGAAGAGATAGAGCGATTCTAAGTGTTTTTTGTGAACACTGAGAATCCGCAGATTCTGTCAATATATGATAGTAGGCTGTAGCAAAAATATTTTTGGAGATATTTAAAAACATCTTTTCCAAAATTTTAAACGCGTTTTCTGGCTAAACTAGAAGAGATAGAGCGATTCTAAGTGTTTTTGTGTGATCACTGAGAATCCGCAGATTCTGCCAATATATGATAATAGGCTGTAGCAAAAATATTTTTGGAGATATTTAGAAAAATCATTTGCAAAATTTTGAATGCATTTTCTGGCTAAACAAGAAGAGATTGAGCGACTCAAAGGGTTTTTTGTGATTACTGGGAATTCACAGATTTTGCCAATATATGGTAGTAGGCTGTAGCAAAAATATTTTTGGAGATATTTAAAAAAATCTTTTGCAAAATATTAAACGCGTTTTCTGGCTAAACAAGAAGAGATTGATTGACTGAAAGCGTTTTCTGTGATCACTGAGAATTCACAGATTTTAGCAATATATGGTAGTAGGCTGTAGCAAAAATATTTTTGGAGATATTTAAAAAAATCGTTTGCAAAATTTTAAACGCGTTTACTGGCTAAGTTAGAAGAGATACAGCGATTCTAAGAGTTTTTTGTGATCACTGGGAATCCACAGATTCTGCCAATATATGATAGTAGGCTGCAGCAAAAATATTTTTGTAGATATTTAAAAAAATCTTTTGCAAAATTTTAAATGCGTTTTCTGGCTACACTAGAAGAGATTGAGCGACTCAAAGTGTTTTTTGTGATCACTGAGAATCCGCAGATTCTGCCAATATATGATAATATGATGCAGGAAAAATATTTTTGGAGATATTTAAAAAAATCTTTTGCAAAATTTTAAACGCTTTTTCTGGCTAAATTAGAAGAGCTACAGCGATTCTAAGTGTTTTTTGTGATCACTGAGAATCCGCAGATTCTGTCAATATATGATAGTAGGCTGTAGCAAAAATATTTTGGGAGATATTTAAAAAAAACTTTTCCAAAAGTTTAAACGCGTTTTCTGGCTAAACTAGTAGAGATAGTGCGATTCTAAGTGTTTTTTGTCATCACTGAGAATCCACAGATTCTGCCAATATACGATAATAGGCTGTAGCAAAAATATTTTTGGAGATATTTAAAAAAATCTTTTGCAAAATTTTAAACGCGTTTTCTGGCTAAATTAGAAGAGCTACAGCGATTCTAAGAGTTTTTTGTGATCATTGAGAATCCACAGATTCTGCCAATATATGATAATAGGCTGTAGCAAAAATATTTTTGGAGATATTTACAAAAATCTTTTCCAAAATTTTAAACGCGTTTTCTGGCTAAACTAGAAGAGATGGAGCGATTCAAAGCGTTGTGATCACTGGGAATCCGTAGATTCTGCCAATATATGATAATAGGCTGTAGCAAAAATATTTTTGGAGATTTTTACAAAAATCGTTTGCAAAATATTAAACGCATTTTCTGGCTAAACTAGAAGAGATTGAGCGATTCTAATCCGCAGATTCTGCCAATATATTATAGTAGGCTGTAGCAAACACACTTTTAGAGATACTTAAAAAAATTTTTTTCTAAATTTTAAACGAATGTTCTGGCAAAACTAGTAGAGATAGAGCGATTCTATGTGTTTTTTTTGTGATCACTGAGAATCCGCAGATTCTGCCAATATATGATAATAGGCTGTAGCAAAAATATTTTTGGAGATATTTAAAAAAATCATTTGCAAAATTTTTAATGCATTTTCTGGCTAAACAAGAAGAGATTGAGCGACTGAAAGCGTTTTCTGTGATCACTGAGAATTCACAGATTTTACCAATATATGGTAGTAGGCTGTAGCAAAAATATTTTTGTAGATATTTAAAAACATCGTTTGCAAAATTTTAAACGCGTTTTCTGGCTAAATTACAAGAGATACAGCGATTCTATGTGTTTTTTTGTGATCACTGAGAATCCGCAGATTCTGCCAATATATGATAATAGGCTGCAGCAAAAATATTTTTGGAAATATTTAAAAAAAAATTTTGCAAAATATTAAACGCATTTTCTGGCTAAACTAGAATATATGGAGCAATTCAAAGTGTTTTGTTTGGTCACTGGGAATCCACAGATTCTGCCAATATATGATAATAGGCTGTAGCAAAAATATTTTTGGAGATATTTAAAAAAATCATTTGCAAAATTTTTAATACATTTTCTGGCTAAACAAGAAGAGATTGAGCGACTCAAAGCGTTTCTTGTGATTACTGGGAATTTACAGATTTTGCCAATATATGGTAGTAGGCTGTAGCAAAAATGTTTTTGGAGATATTTAAAAAAATCTTTTGCAAAATATTAAACGCGTTTTCTGGCTAAACAAGAAGAGATTGATTGACTGAAAGCGTTTTCTGTGATCACTGAGAATTCACAGATTTTACCAATATATGGTAGTAGGCTGTAGCAAAAATATTTTTGTAGATATTTAAAAACATCGTTTGCAAAATTTTAAACGCGTTTTCTGGCTAAATTACAAGAGATACAGCGATTCTATGTGTTTTTTTGTGATCACTGAGAATCCGCAGATTCTGCCAATATATGATAATAGGCTGTAGCAAAAATATTTTTGGAAATATTTAAAAAAAAATTTTGCAAAATATTAAACGCATTTTCTGGCTAAACTAGAAGATATGGAGCAATTCAAAGTGTTTTGTTTGGTCACTGGGAATCCACAGATTCTGCCAATATATGATAATAGGCTGTAGCAAAAATATTTTTGGAGATATTTAAAAAAATCATTTGCAAAATTTTTAATGCATTTTCTGGCTAAACAAGAAGAGATTGAGCGACTGAAAGCGTTTTCTGTGATCACTGAGAATTCACAGATTTTACCAATATATGGTAGTAGGCTGTAGCAAAAATATTTTTGTAGATATTTAAAAACATCGTTTGCAAAATTTTAAACGCGTTTTCTGGCTAAATTACAAGAGATACAGCGATTCTATGTGTTTTTTTGTGATCACTGAGAATCCGCAGATTCTGCCAATATATGATAATAGGCTGTAGCAAAAATATTTTTGGAAATATTTAAAAAAAAATTTTGCAAAATATTAAACGCATTTTCTGGCTAAACTAGAAGATATGGAGCAATTCAAAGTGTTTTGTTTGGTCACTGGGAATCCACAGATTCTGCCAATATATGATAATAGGCTGTAGCAAAAATATTTTTGGAGATATTTAAAAAAATCATTTGCAAAATTTTTAATACATTTTCTGGCTAAACAAGAAGAGATTGAGCGACTCAAAGCGTTTCTTGTGATTACTGGGAATTTACAGATTTTGCCAATATATGGTAGTAGGCTGTAGCAAAAATATTTTTGGAGATATTTAAAAAAATCTTTTGCAAAATATTAAACGCGTTTTCTGGCTAAACAAGAAGAGATTGATTGACTGAAAGCGTTTTCTGTGATCACTGAGAATTCACAGATTTTACCAATATATGGTAGTAGGCTGTAGCAAAAATATTTTTGTAGATATTTAAAAACATCGTTTGCAAAATTTTAAACGCGTTTTCTGGCTAAATTACAAGAGATACAGCGATTCTATGTGTTTTTTTGTGATCACTGAGAATCCGCAGATTCTGCCAATATATGATAATAAGCTGTAGCAAAAATATTTTTGGAAATATTTAAAAAAAAATTTTGCAAAATATTAAACGCATTTTCTGGCTAAACTAGAAGATATGGAGCAATTCAAAGTGTTTTGTTTGGTCACTGGGAATCCACAGATTCTGCCAATATATGATAATAGGCTGTAGCAAAAATATTTTTGGAGATATTTAAAAAAATCATTTGCAAAATTTTTAATACATTTTCTGGCTAAACAAGAAGAGATTGAGCGACTCAAAGCGTTTTTTGTGATTACTGGGAATTTACAGATTTTGCCAATATATGGTAGTAGGCTGTAGCAAAAATATTTTTGGAGATATTTAAAAAAATCTTTTGCAAAATATTAAACGCGTTTTCTGGCTAAACAAGAAGAGATTGATTGACTGAAAGCGTTTTCTGTGATCACTGAGAATTCACAGATTTTACCAATATATGGTAGTAGGCTGTAGCAAAAATATTTTTGGAGATATTTAAAAACATCGTTTGCAAAATTTTAAACGCGTTTTCTGGCTAAATTAGAAGAGATACAGCGATTCTATGTGTTTTTTTGTGATCACTGAGAATCCGCAGATTCTGCCAATATATGATAATAGGCTGTAGCAAAAATATTTTTGGAAATATTTAAAAAAAAATTTTGCAAAATATTAAACGCATTTTCTGGCTAAACTAGAAGATATGGAGCAATTCAAAGTGTTTTGTTTGGTCACTGGGAATCCACAGATTCTGCCAATATATGATAATAGGCTGTAGCAAAAATATTTTTGGAGATATTTAAAAAAATCATTTGCAAAATTTTTAATGCATTTTCTGGCTAAACAAGAAGAGATTGAGCGACTCAAAGCGTTTTTTTGTGATTACTGGGAATTCACAGATTTTGCCAATATATGGTAGTAGGCTGTAGCAAAAATATTTTTGGAGATATTTAAAAAAATCTTTTGCAAAATATTAAACGCGTTTTCTGGCTAAACAAGAAGAGATTGATTGACTGAAAGCGTTTTCTGTGATCACTGAGAATTCACAGATTTTAGCAATATATGGTCGTAGGCTGTAGCAAAAATATTCTTGGAGATATTTAAAAAAATCGTTTGCAAAATTTTAAACGCGTTTTCTGGCTAAATTAGAAGAGATACAGCGATTCTAAGAGTTTTTTGTGATCACTGGGAATCCACAGATTCTGTCAATATATGATAATAGGCTGCAGCAAAAATATATTTGGAGATATTTAAAAAAATCTTTTGCAAAATTTTAAATGCGTTTTCTGGCTACACTAGAAGATATGGAGCGACTCAAAGTGTTTTTCGTGATCACTGAGAATCCGCAGATTCTGCCAATATATGATAATATGATGCAGGAAAAATATTTTTGGAGATATTAAAAAAAATTTTTTGCAAAACATTAAACGCATTTCCTGGCTAAACTAGAAGAGATAAAGGGATTCTATGTGTTTTTTGTGAACACTGAGAATCCGCAGATTCTGCCAATATATGATAGTAGGCTTTTGCAAAAATATTTTTGGAGATATTTACAAAAATCCTTTGCAAAATTTTAAACGCGTTTTCTGGCTAAACTAGAAGAGATAGCGCGATTCTAAGTGTTTTTTGTGATCACTGAGAATCCGCAGATTCTGTTGTCAATATATGATAGTAGGCTCTAGCAAAAATATTTTGGGAGATATTTAAAAACATCTTTTCCAAAAGTTTAAACGAGTTTTCTGGCTAAACTAGTAGAGATACTGCGATTCTAAGTGTTTTTTGTCATCACTGAGAATCCACAGATTCTGCCAATATATGATAATAGGCTGTAGCAAAAATATTTTTGGAGATATTTAAAAAAATCTTTTGCAAAATATTAAACGATTTTTCTGGCTAAACAAGAAGAGATTGAGCGACTCAAAGCGTTTTTTGTGATCACTGGGAATCCGCAGATTGTGTCAATATATGATAGTAGGCTGTAGCAAAAATATTTTTGGAGATATTTAAAAAAATCTTTTGCAAAATATTAAACGCGTTTTCTGGCTAAACAAGAAGAGATTGATTAACTGAAAGCGTTTTCTGTGATCACTGAGAATTCACAGATTTTACCAATATATGGTAGTAGGCTGTAGCAAAAATATTTTTGGAGATATTTAAAAACATCGTTTGCAAAATTTTAAACGCGTTTTCTGGCTAAATTAGAAGAGATAAAGCGATTCTAAGAGTTTTTGTGATCACTGGGAATCCACAGATTCTGCCAATATATGATAATAGGCTGCAGCAAAAATATTTTTGGAGATATTTAAAAAAATCGTTTGCAAAATTTTAAACGCGTTTTCTGGGTAAACTAGAAGAGATAGAGCGATTCTAAGTGTTTTTTGTGAACACTGAGAATCTGCAGATTCTGTCAATATATGATAGTAGGCTGTAGCAAAAATATTTTTGGAGATACTTAAAAAAAATTTTTGCAAAACATTAAACGAATTTTCTGGCTAAATTAGAAGAGATGGAGCGACTCAAAACGTTTTTTGTGATTACTGAGAATCCGCAGATTCTGCCAATATATGATAATGCGCTGTAGAAAAATATTTTTATAGATAATTAAAAAAAAATTTTTGCAAAACATTAAACGCATTTTCTGGCTAAACTCGAAGAGATGGAGAGATTTAAAGTGTTTTTTGTGGTCACTGGGACTCCACAGATTCTGCCAATATATGATAATAAGCTGTAGCAAAAATATTTTTGGAGATATTTAAAAAAACATTTTGCAAAACATTAAACACATTTTCTGGCTAAACTAGAAGAGATAGAACGATTCTAAGTATTTTTTGGGATCACTGAGAATCCGCAGATTCTGCCGATATATGATAATGCGCTGTAGTAAAAATATTTTTGGAGATAATTAAAAAAAAATTTTTGCAAAACATTAAACGCATTTTCTGGCTAAACTCGAAGAGATGGAGAGATTTAAAGTGTTTTTTGTGGTCACTGGGACTCCAGAGATTCTGCCAATATATGATAATAGGCTGTAGCAAAAATATTTTTGGAGATATTTACAAAAATCTTTTCCAAAATTTTAAACGCGTTTTCTGGCTAAACTAGAAGAGATTGAGCGATTCATAGTATTTTTTGTGATCACTGAGAATCCGTAGATTCTGCCAATATATGATAATAGGCTGTAGCAAAAATATTTTTGGATATATTTACAAAAATCTTTTCCAAAATTTTAAACGCGTTTTCTGGCTAAACTAGAAGAGATTGAGCGATTCATAGTATTTTTTGTGATCACTGAGAATCCGTAGATTCTGCCAATATATGATAATAGGCTGCAGCAAAAATATTTTTGGAGATATTTACAAAAATCTTTTGCAAAACATTAAACGCATTTCCTGGCTAAACTAGAAGAGATAGAGCGATTCTAAGTGTTTTTTGTGAACACTGAGAATCCGCAGATTCTGTCAATATATGATAGTAGGCTGTAGCAAAAATATTTTTGGAGATATTTGAAAAAAACTTTTGCAAAACATTAAACGTATTTTCTGGCTAAACTAGAAGAGATTGAGCGATTCATAGTATTTTTTGTGATCACTGAGAATCCGCAGATTCTGCCCATATATGATAATGCGCTGTAGAAAAATATTTTTATAGATAATTAAAAAAAAATTTTTGCAAAACATTAAACGCATTTTCTGGCTAAACTCGAAGAGATGGAGAGATTTAAAGTGTTTTTTGTGGTCACTGGGACTCCACAGATTCTGCCAATATATGATAATAAGCTGTAGCAAAAATATTTTTGGAGATATTTAAAAAAACATTTTGCAAAACATTAAACACATTTTCTGGCTAAACTAGAAGAGATAGAACGATTCTAAGTATTTTTTGTGATCACTGAGAATCCGCAGATTCTGCCGATATATGATAATGCGCTGTAGTAAAAATATTTTTGGAGATAATTAAAAAAAAATTTTTGCAAAACATTAAACGCATTTTCTGGCTAAACTCGAAGAAATGGAGAGATTTAAAGTGTTTTTTGTGGTCACTGGGACTCCAGAGATTCTGCCAATATATGATAATAGGCTGTAGCAAAAATATTTTTGGAGATATTTACAAAAATCTTTTCCAAAATTTTAAACGCGTTTTCTGGCTAAACAAGAAGAGATTGAGCGATTCATAGTATTTTTTGTGATCACTGAGAATCCGTAGATTCTGCCAATATATGATAATAAGCTGCAGCAAAAATATTTTTGGAGATATTTACAAAAATCTTTTCCAAAATTTTAAACGCGTTTTCTGGCTAAACTAGAAGAGATTGAGCGATTCATAGTATTTTTTGTGATCACTGAGAATCCGTAGATTCTGCCAATATATGATAATAGGCTGCAGCAAAAATATTTTTGGAGATATTTACAAAAATCTTTTCCAAAATTTTAAACGCGTTTTCTGGCTAAACTAGTAGAGATAGAGCGATTCTATGTGTTTTTTGTGATCACTGAGAATCCGCAGATTCTGCCAATATATGATAATAGGCTGTAGCAAAAATATTTTTGGAGATATTTAAAAAAAATTTTTGCAAAATATTAAACGCATTTTCTGGCTAAACTAGAAGATATGGAGCAATTCAAAGTGTTTTTTGTGGTCACTGGGAATCCACAGATTCTGCCAATATATGATAATAGGCTGTAGCAAAAATATTTTTGGAGATATTTAAAAAAATCATTTGCAAAATTTTGAATGCATTTTCTGGCTAAACAAGAAGAGATTGAGCGACTCAAAGGGTTTTTTGTGATTACTGGGAATTCACAGATTTTGCCAATATATGGTAGTAGGCTGTAGCAAAAATATTTTTGGAGATATTTAAAAAAATCTTTTGCAAAATATTAAACGCGTTTTCTGGCTAAACAAGAAGAGATTGATTGACTGAAAGCGTTTTCTGTGATCACTGAGAATTCACAGATTTTACCAATATATGGTAGTAGGCTGTAGCAAAAATATTTTTGGAAATATTTAAAAAAATCATTTGCAAAATTTTAAACGCGTTTCCTGGCTAAATTAGAAGAGATACAGCGATTCTAAGAGTTTTTTGTGATCACTGGGAATCCACAGATTATGCCAATATATGATAGTAGGCTGTTGGAAAAATATATTTGGAGATATTTACAAAAATCCTTTGCAAAATTTTAAACGCGTTTTCTGGCTAAACTAGAAGAGATAGCGCGATTCTAAGTGTTTTTTGTGATCACTGAGAATCCGCAGATTCTGTCAATATATGATAGTAGGCTGTAGCAAAAATATTTTGGGAGATATTTAAAAAAAACTTTTCCAAAAGTTTAAACGCGTTTTCTGGCTAAACTAGTAGAGATAGTGCGATTCTAAGTGTTTTTTGTCATCACTGAGAATCCACAGATTCTGCCAATATATGATAATAGGCTGTAGCAAAAATATTTTTGGAGATATTTAAAAAAATCTTTTGCAAAATTTTAAACGCGTTTTCTGGCTAAATTAGAAGAGATACAGCGATTCTAAGACTTTTTGGTGATCACTGGGAATCCCTAGATTCTGCCAATATATGATAATAGGCTGTAGCAAAAATATTTTTGGAGATATTTAAAAAAATCTTTTGCAAAATATTAAACGCGTTTTCTGGCTAAACTAGAAGAGATAGCGCGATTCTAAGTGTTTTTTGTGATCACTGAGAATCCGCAGATTCTGTCAATATATGATAGTAGGCTGTAGCAAAAATATTTTGGGAGATATTTAAAAAAAACTTTTCCAAAAGTTTAAACGCGTTTTCTGGCTAAACTAGTAGAGATAGCGCGATTCTAAGTGTTTTTTGTGATCACTGAGAATCCGCAGATTCTGTCAATATATGATAGTAGGCTCTAGCAAAAATATTTTTGGAGATATTTAAAAACATCTTTTCCAAAAGTTTAAACGCGTTTTCTGGCTAAACTAGTAGAGATAGTGCGGTTCTAAGTGTTTTTTGTCATCACTGAGAATCCACAGATTCTGTCAATATATGATAGTAGGCTCTAGCAAAAATATTTTTGGAGATATTTAAAAACATCTTTTCCAAAAGTTTAAACGCGTTTTCTAGCTAAACTAGTAGAGATAGTGCGATTCTAAGTGTTTTTTGTCATCACTGAGAATCCACAGATTCTGCCAATATATGATAGTAGGCTCTAGCAAAAATATTTTTGGAGATATTTAAAAACATCTTTTCCAAAAGTTTAAACGCGTTTTCTGGCTAAACTAGTAGAGATAGTGCGATTCTAAGTGTTTTTTGTCATCACTGAGAATCCACAGATTCTGCCAATATATGATAATAGGCTGTAGCAAAAATATTTTTGGAGATATGTAAAAAAATCTTTTGCAAAATTTTAAACGCGTTTTCTGGCTAAACTAGTAGAGATAGTGCGATTCTAAGTGTTTTTTGTCATCACTGAGAATCCACAGATTCTGCCAATATATGATAATAGGCTGTAGCAAAAATATTTTTGGAGATATTTAAAAAAATCTTTTGCAAAATTTTAAACGCGTTTTCTGGCTAAATTAGAAGAGATACAGCGATTCTAAGAGTTTTTTGTGATCACTGGGAATCCTTAGATTCTGCCAATATATGATAATAGGCTGTAGCAAAAATATTTTTGGAGATATTTAAAAAAATCTTTTGCAAAATATTAAACGCGTTTTCTGGCTAAACAAGAAGAGATTGAGCGACTCAAAGCATTTTTGTGATTACTGGGAATCCACAGATTCTGCCAATATATGATAGTAGGCTGTTGCAAAAATATTTTTGGAGATATTTACAAAAATCCTTTGCAAAATTTTAAACGCGTTTTCTGGCTAAACTAGAAGAGATAGCGCGATTCTAAGTGTTTTTTGTGATCACTGAGAATCCGCAGATTCTGTCAATATATGATAGTAGGCTCTAGCAAAAATATTTTTGGAGATATTTAAAAACATCTTTTCCAAAAGTTTAAACGCGTTTTCTGGCTAAACTAGTAGAGATAGTGCGATTCTAAGTGTTTTTTGTCATCACTGAGAATCCACAGATTCTGCCAATATATGATAATAGGCTGTAGCAAAAATATTTTTGGAGATATTTAAAAAAATCTTTTCCAAAATTTTAAACGCGTTTTCTGGCTAAATTAGAAGAGATACAGCGATTCTAAGAGTTTTTTGTGATCACTGGGAATCCTTAGATTCTGCCAATATATGATAGTAGGCTGTAGCAAAAATATTTTTGGAGATACTTAAAAAAAATTTTTGCAAAACATTAATCGAATTTTCTGGCTAAATTAGAAGAGATGGAGCGACTCAAAGCGCTTTTTGTGATTACTGAGAATCCGCAGATTCTGCCAATATATGATAATAGGCTGCAGCAAAACTATTTTTGGAGATATTTAAAAACAATTTTTGCAAAACATTAAACGCATTTCCTGGCTAAACTAGAAGAGATAGAGGGATTCTATGTGTTTTTTGTGAACACTGAGAATCTGCAGATTCTGCCAATATATGATAGTAGGCTGTTGCAAAAATATTTTTGGAGATATTTACAAAAATCCTTTGCAAAATTTTAAACGCGTTTTCTGGCTAAACTAGAAGAGATAGCGCGATTCTAAGTGTTTTTTGTGATCACTGAGAATCCGCAGATTCTGTCAATATATGATAGTAGGCTCTAGCAAAAATATTTTTGGAGATATTTAAAAACATCTTTTCCAAAAGTTTAAACGCGTTTTCTGGCTAAACTAGTAGAGATAGTGCGATTCTAAGTGTTTTTTGTCATCACTGAGAATCCACAGATTCTGCCAATATATGATAATAGGCTGTAGCAAAAATATTTTTGGAGATATTTAAAAAAATCTTTTGCAAAATTTTAAACGCGTTTTCTGGCTAAATTAGAAGAGATACAGCGATTCTAAGAGTTTTTTGTGATCACTGGGAATCCTTAGATTCTGCCAATATATGATAATAGGCTGTAGCAAAAATATTTTTGGAGATATTTAAAAAAATCTTTTGCAAAATATTAAACGCGTTTTCTGGCTAAACAAGAAGAGATTGGGCGACTCAAAGCGTTTTTTGTGATTACTGGGAATCCACAGATTCTGCCAATATATGATAATAGGCTGTAGCAAAAATATTTTTGGAGATATTTAAAAAAATCATTTGCAAAATTTTTAATGCATTTTCTGGCTAAACAAGAAGAGATTGAGCGACTCAAAGCGTTTTTTGTGATCACTGGGAATCCGCAGATTCTGCCAATATATGATAGTAGGCTGTAGCAAAAATATTTTTGGAGATATTTAAAAAAATCTTTTGCAAAATATTAAACGCATTTTCTGAATAAACAAGAAGAGATTGATTAAAAGATTGATTAAAAGATTAAAATTAAACAAGAAGAGATTGATTGACTGAAAGCGTTTTCTGTGATCACTGAGAATTCACAGATTTTACCAATATATGGTAGTAGGCTGTAGCAAAAATATTTTTGGAGATATTTAAAAACATCGTTTGCAAAATTTTAAACGCGTTTTCTGGCTAAATTAGAAGAGATAAAGCGATTCCAAGAGTTTTTTGTGATCACTGGGAATCCACAGATTCTACCAATATATGATAATAGGCTGCAGCAAAAATATTTTTGGAGATATTTAAAAAAATCTTTTGCAAAATTTTAAACGCGTTTTCTGGGTAACCTAGAAGAGATAGAGCGATTCTAAGTGTTTTTTGTGAACACTGAGAATCTGCAGATTCTGTCAATATATGATAGTAGGCTGTAGCAAAAATATTTTTGGAGATACTTAAAAAAAATTTTTGCAAAACATTAATCGAATTTTCTGGCTAAATTAGAAGAGATGGAGCGACTCAAAGCGTTTTTTGTGATTACTGAGAATCCGCAGATTCTGCCAATATATGATAATAGGCTGCAGCAAAACTATTTTTGGAGATATTTAAAAACAATTTTTGCAAAACATTAAACGTATTTTCTGGCTGAACTAGAAGAGATAGAACGATTCTAAGTATTTTTTGTGATCACTGAGAATCCGCAGATTCTGCCGATATATGATAATGCGCTGTAGTAAAAATATTTTTGGAGATAATTAAAAAAAAATTTTTGCAAAACATTAAACGCATTTTCTGGCTAAACTCGAAGAGATGGAGAGATTTAAAGTGTTTTTTGTGGTCACTGAGAATCCGCAGATTCTGTCAATATATGATAGTAGGCTGTAGCAAAAATATTTTTGGAGATATTTGAAAAAAACTTTTGCAAAACATTAAACGTATTTTCTGGCTGAACTAGAAGAGATAGAACGATTCTAAGTATTTTTTGTGATCACTGAGAATCCGCAGATTCTGCCGATATATGATAATGCGCTGTAGTAAAAATATTTTTGGAGATAATTAAAAAAAAATTTTTGCAAAACATTAAACGCATTTTCTGGCTAAACTCGAAGAGATGGAGAGATTTAAAGTGTTTTTTGTGGTCACTGGGACTCCACAGATTCTGCCAATATATGATAATAAGCTGTAGCAAAAATATTTTTGGAGATATTTAAAAAAACATTTTGCAAAACATTAAACACATTTTCTGGCTAAACTAGAAGAGATAGAACGATTCTAAGTATTTTTTGTGATCACTGAGAATCCGTAGATTCTGCCAATATATGATAATAGGCTGCAGCAAAAATATTTTTGGAGATATTTACAAAAATCTTTTGCAAAATATTAAACGCATTTTCTGGCTAAACTAGAAGAGATAATAGGCTGTAGCAAAATAATTTTTGGAAATATTTAAAAAAAAATTTTGCAAAATTTTATTCGCGTTTTCTGGCTAAACTAGAAGAGATAGAGCGATTCTAAGTGTTTTTTGTGATCACTGAGAATTCGCAGATTCTGCCAATATATGATAGTAGGCTGTTGCAAAAATGTTTTTGGAGATATTTAAAAAAAATTTTTGCAAAATTTTATTCGCGTTTTCTGGCTAAACTAGAAGAGATAGAGCGATTCTAAGTGTTTTTTGTGATCAATGAGAATTCGCAGATTCTGCCAATATATGACAGTAGGCTGTAGCAAAAATATCTTTGGAGATATTTAAAAAAAAATTTTGCAAAACATTAAACGCATTTTCTGGCTAAACTAGAAGAGATTCAAAGTGTTTTTTGTCGTCACTGGGAATCCACAGATTCTGCCAATATATCATAATAGGCTGTTGCAAAGATGTTTTTGGAGATATTTAAAAAATCTGTTCCAAAACTTTAATCGCTTTTTCTGGCTAAACTAGAAGGGACAGAGCGACTCAAGCCGTTTTTTTTTATAACTGGGAATTCACAGATTCTGCCAATATATGCGTGTTTTCTGGCTAAACTAGAAGAGATAGGGCGATTCAAAGTATTTTTGGGATTACTGAGAATCCACAGATTCTGCCAATATATGATAATATTCTGTAGCAAAAATATTTTTGGAGATATATAAAAAAAAAATTTTCAAAACATTAAACGCATTTTGTGGCTAAACTAGAAGAGATGGAGCGATTCAAAGTGTTTTTGTAATCACTGGGAATCAACAGAAATATTTTTGGAGATATTTAAAAAAATTGTTGCAAAATCTATTTAAAAAAATCTTTTCCAAAACTTTAAACACGTTTTCTGGCTAAACAAGAAGACATAGAACGATTCTAAGTTTGTTTTGTGATCACTGAGAATCCGCAGATTCTGCCAATATATGATAATAACTGTAGCAAAAATATTTTCGGAGATATTTAAAAAAAAATTTTGCAAAACATTTAACGCATTTTGTGGCTAAACTAGAAGAGATGGAGCGATTCAAAGTGTTTTTGTAATCACTGCGAATCAACAGATTTTGCCAATATATGGTAGTAGGCTGTAGCAATATTTTTGGAGATTTTTAAAAAAATCTTTTTTAAAATTTTAAACGCTTTTTCTGGCTAAACTAGAAGAGATAGAGCGACTCAAGGCGTTTTTTTTTATCACTGGGAATTCACAGATTCTGCCAATTTATTCGAGATATTTAAAAAAATATTTTAAAAAACTTTAAACGCATTTTCTGGCTAAACTAGAAGAGATGGACCAATTCAAAGTGTTTTTTTTTTTGTGGTCATTGGGAAAACACAGATTCTGCAAATATATGGTAGTAGGCTGTAGCAAAAATATTTTTCGAGATATTTAAAAAAATCTCTTCCAAAACTTTAAACGCTTTTCCTGGCTAAACTAGAAGAGATAGAGCGACTCAAGGCGTTTTTTGTGATCACTGGGAATTCACAGATTCTGCCAATATATTCGAGATATTTAAAAAAATATTTTAAAAAACTTTAAACGCATTTTCTGGCTAAACTAGAAGAGATGGACCAATTCAAAGCGTTTTTTTTTTGTGGTCACTGGGAAAACACAGATTCTGCCAATATATTGTAGTAGGCTGTAGCAAAAATATTTTTCGAGATATTTAAAAAAATCTCTTCCAAAACTTTAAACGCTTTTTCTGGCTAAACTAGAAGAGATAGAGCGACTCAAGGCGTTTCTGTGATCACTGTTAATTGATAGATTCTGCCAATATATGATAATAGACTGTAGCAAAACTATTTTTGAAGATTTTTAAAAAAATAGTTTAAAAAACTTTAAACGCATTTTCTGGCTAAACTAGAAGAGATGGACCAATTCAAAGTGTTTTTTTTTTGTGGTCACTGGGAAAACACAGATTCTGCCAATATATGGTAGTAGGCTGTAGCAAAAATATTTTTGAAGATATTTAAAAAAATCTCTTCCAAAATTTTAAACGCTTTTTCTGGCTAAACTAGAAGAGATAGAGCGACTCAAGGCGTTTTTTGTGATCACTGGGAATTCACAGATTCTGCCAATATATTCGAGATATTTAAAAAAATATTTTAAAAAACTTTAAACGCATTTTCTGGCTAAACTAGAAGAGATGGACCAATTCAAAGTGTTTTTTTTTTTTGTGGTCACTGGGAAAACACAGATTCTGCCAATATATGGTAGTAGGCTGTAGCAAAAATATTTTTCGAGATATTTAAAAAAATCTCTTCCAAAACTTTAAACGCTTTTTCTGGCTAAACTAGAAGAGATAGAGCGACTCAAGGCGTTTCTGTGATCACTGTGAATTGATAGATTCTGCCAATATATGATAATAGACTGTAGCAAAACTATTTTTGAAGATTTTTAAAAAAATAGTTTAAAAAACTTTAAACGCATTTTCTGGCTAAACTAGAAGAGATGGACCAATTCAAAGTGTTTTTTTTGTGGTCACTGGGAAAACACAGATTCTGCCAATATATGATACTAGGCTGTTGCAAAAATGTTTTTGGAGATATTTAAAAAAAAATTTTGCAAAACATTAAACGCATTTTCTGGCTAAACTAGAAGAGATAGGGCGATTCAAAGTATTTTTGGGATCACTGAGAATCCACAGATTCTGCCAATATATGATAATATTCTGTAGCAAAAATATTTTTGGAGATATATAAAAAAAAAATTTTCAAAATATTAAACGCATTTTGTGGCTAAACTAGAAGAGATGGAGCGATTCAAAGTGTTTTTGTAATCACTGCGAATCAACAGATTTTGCCAATATATGGTAGTAGGCTGTAGCAATATTTTTGGAGATTTTTAAAAAAATCTTTTTTAAAATTTTAAACGCTTTTTCTGGCTAAACTAGAAGAGATAGAGCGACTCAATTCGTTTTTTATGATCACTGGGAATTCACAGATTCTGCCAATATATTCGAGATATTTAAAAAAATATTTTAAAAAACTTTAAACGCATTTTCTGGCTAAACTAGAAGAGATGGACCAATTCAAAGTGTTTTTTTTTTGTAGTCACTGGGAAAACACAGATTCTGCCAATATATGGTAGTAGGCTGTAGCAAAAATATTTTTCGAGATATTTAAAAAAATCTCTTCCAAAACTTTAAACGCTTTTTCTGGCTAAACTAGAAGAGATAGAGCGACTCAAGGCGTTTTTTGTGATCACTGGGAATTCACAGATTCTGCCAATATATTCGAGATATTTAAAAAAATATTTTAAAAAACTTTAAACGCATTTTCTGGCTAAACTAGAAGAGATGGACCAATTCAAAGTGTTTTTTTTTTTGTGGTCACTGGGAAAACACAGATTCTGCCAATATATGGTAGTAGGCTGTAGCAAAAATATTTTTCGAGATATTTAAAAAAATCTCTTCCAAAACTTTAAACGCTTTTTCTGGCTAAACTAGAGGAGATAGAGCGATTCAAGGCGTTTCTGTGATCACTGTGAATTGATAGATTCTGCCAATATATGATAATAGACTGTAGCAAAACTATTTTTGAAGATTTTTAAAAAAATAGTTTAAAAAACTTTAAACGCATTTTCTGGCTAAACTAGAAGAGATGGACCAATTCAAAGTGTTTTTTTTTTTGTGGTCACTGGGAAAACACAGATTCTGCCAATATATGGTAGTAGGCTGTAGCAAAAATATTTTTCGAGATATTTAAAAAAATCTCTTCCAAAACTTTAAACGCTTTTTCTGGCTAAACTAGAAGAGATAGAGCGACTCAAGGCGTTTCTGTGATCACTGTGAATTGATAGATTCTGCCAATATATGATAATAGACTGTAGCAAAACTATTTTTGAAGATTTTTAAAAAAATAGTTTAAAAAACTTTAAACGCATTTTCTGGCTAAACTAGAAGAGATGGACCAATTCAAAGTGTTTTTTTTTTGTGGTCACTGGGAAAACACAGATTCTGCCAATATATGGTAGTAGGCTGTAGCAAAAATATTTTTGAAGATATTTAAAAAAATCTCTTCCAAAATTTTAAACGCTTTTTCTGGCTAAACTAGAAGAGATAGAGCGACTCAAGGCGTTTTTTGTGATCACTGGGAATTCACAGATTCTGCCAATATATTCGAGATATTTAAAAAAATATTTTAAAAAACTTTAAACGCATTTTCTGGCTAAACTAGAAGAGATGGACCAATTCAAAGTGTTTTTTTTTTGTGGTCACTGGGAAAACACAGATTCTGCCAATATATGGTAGTAGGCTGTAGCAAAAATATTTTTCGAGATATTTAAAAAAATCTCTTCCAAAACTTTAAACGCTTTTTCTGGCTAAACTAGAAGAGATAGAGCGACTCAAGGCGTTTCTGTGATCACTGTGAATTGATAGATTCTGCCAATATATGATAATAGACTGTAGCAAAACTATTTTTGAAGATTTTTAAAAAAATAGTTTAAAAAACTTTAAACGCATTTTCTGGCTAAACTAGAAGAGATGGACCAATTCAAAGTGTTTTTTTTTTTGTGGTCACTGGGAAAACACAGATTCTGCCAATATATGGTAGTAGGCTGTAGCAAAAATATTTTTCGAGATATTTAAAAAAATCTTTTCCAAAACTTTAAACGCTTTTTCTGGCTAAACTAGAAGAGATAGAGCGACTCAAGGCGTTTCTGTGATCACTGTGAATTGATAGATTCTGCCAATATATGATAATAGACTGTAGCAAAAGTATTTTTGAAGATTTTTAAAAAAATAGTTTAAAAAACTTTAAACGCATTTTCTGGCTAAACTAGAAGAGATGGACCAATTCAAAGTGTTTTTTTTGTGGTCACTGGGAAAACACAGATTCTGCCAATATATGATACTAGGCTGTTGCAAAAATGTTTTTGGAGATATTTAAAAAAAAATTTTGTAAAACATTTAACGCATTTTCTGGCTAAACTAGAAGAGATGGAGCGATTCAAAGTGTTTTTTGTCGTCACTGGGAATCCACAGATTTTGCCAATATATCATAATAGGCTGTTGCAAAAATGTTTTTGGAGATATTTAAAAAATCTGTTCCAAAACTTTAAACGCTTTTTCTGGCTAAACTAGAAGAGATAGAGCGACTCAAGGCGTTTCTGTAATCACTGTGAATTGATAGATTATGCCAATATATGATAATAGACTGTAGCAAAAATATTTTTGAAGATTTTTAAAAAAATATTTTAAAAAACTTTAAACGCATTTTCTGGCTAAACTAGAAGAGATGGACCAATTCAAAGTGTTTTTTTTGTGGTCACTGGGAAGACAGAGATTCTGCCAATATATGATAGTAGGCTGTTGCAAACGTATTTTTGGAGATATTTAAAAAAATATTTTGCAAAACATTAAACGCATTTTCTGGCTAAACTAGAAGAGATAGAGCGATTTAAAGTGTTTTTTGTGGTCACTGGGAATCCACAGATTCTGCCAATATATGATAGTAGGCTGTTGCAAAAATGTTTTTGGTGATATTTAAAAAAAAATTTTGCAAAACATTAAACACATTTTCTGGGTAAACTAGAAGAGATGGAGCGATTCAAAGTGTTTTTTGTGATCACTGGGAATTCACAGATTCTGCCAATATATGCGCGTTTTCTGGCTAAACTAGAAGAGATAGGGCGATTCAAAGTATTTTTGGGATCACTGAAAATCCACAGATTCTGCCAATATATGATAATATTCTGTAGCAAAAATATTTTTGGAGATATTTAAAAAAAAAATTTGCAAAACATTAAACGCATTTTGTGGCTAAACTAGAAGAGATGGAGCGATTCAAAGTGTTTTTGTAATAACTGGGAATCAACAGATTTTGCCAATATATGGTAGTAGGCTGTAACAAAAATATTTTTGGAGATATTTAAAAAAATTTTTGCAAAATCTATTTAAAAAAATCTTTTCCAAAACTTTAAACGCGTTTTCTGGCTAAACAAGAAGACATAGAGCGATTCTAAGTGTGTTTTGTGATCACTGAGAATCCGCAGATTCTGCCAATATATGATAATATTCTGTAGCAAAAATATTTTTGGAGATATTTAAAAAAAAATTTTGCAAAACATTAAACGCATTTTCTGGTTAAACTAGAAGAGATAGAGCGATTCAAAGTGTTTTTTGCAATCATTGGGATTCCACAGATTTTGCCAATATATGATAGTAGGCTGTTGCAAAAATGTTTTTGGAGATATTTTAAAAATCTCTTCCAAAACTTTAAACACTTTTTCTGGCTAAACTAGAAGAGATAGCGCGACTCAATGCGTTTTTTGTGATCACTGGGAATTCACAGATTCTGCCAATATATGATAGTAGGCTCTAGCAAAAATATTTTTGGAGATATTTAAAAAAATATTTTTAAAAACTTTAAACGCGTTTTCTGGCTAAGCTAGCAGAGATAGACCGACTCAAGACGTTTTTTGTGATCACTGGGAATTCACAGATTCTGCCAATATATGATAGTACGCTGTAGTAAAAATATGTGTAGAGATATTTAAAAAATCTTTTCCAAAATTTTAAACGCGTTTTCTGGCTAAACTAGAAGAGAAAGCGATTCTAAGTGTGTTTTGTGATCACTGAGAATCCACAGATTCTGCCAATATATGATAATAGGCTGCAGCAAAAATATTTTTGGAGATATTTAAAAAAAATTTTTGCAAAACATTACCCGCATTTTCTGGCTAAACTAGAAGAGATGGAGGGATTCAAAGTGTTTTTTAATCACTGGGAATCCACAGATTTTGCCAATATATGGTAGTAGGTTGTAGCAAAAATATTTTTGGAGATTTTTAAAAAAATCTTTTTAAAACTTTAAACGCGTTTTCTGGCTAAACTAGAAGAGATAGGGTGATTCAAAGTGTTTTTTGTGATCACTGGGAATCCACAGATTCTGCCAATATATAACAGTAGGCTGTAGCAAAAATATTTTTGGAGATATTTAAAAAAAAATTTTGCAAAACATTAAACGCATTTTGTGGCTAAACTAGAAGAGATGGAATTCAAAGTGTTTTTGTAATCACTGGGAATCGACAGATTTTGCCAATATATGGTAGTAGGCTGTAGCAATATTTTTGGAGATTTTTAAAAAAATCTTTTTGAAAATTTTGAACGCGTTTTCTGGCTAAACTAGAAGAGAGAGCGATTCTAAGTGTGTTTTGTGATCACTGAGAATCCGCAGATTCTGCCAATATATGATAATAGGCTGTAGCAAAAATATTTTTGGAGATATTTAAAAAAAATTTTTGCAAAACATTAAACGCATTTTCTGGGTAAACTATAAGAGATGGAGCGATTCAAATTGTTTTTGTAATCACTGGGAATCCACAGTTTTTACCAATATATGGTAGTGGGCTGTAGCAAAAATATTTTTGGAGATTTTTAAAAAAATCTTTTTTAAAACTTCAAACGCGTTTTCTGGCTAAACTAGAAGAGATAGGGCCATTCAAAGTGTTTTTTTTGTGGTCACTGGGAAAACACAGATTCTGCCAATATATGATAGTAGGCTGTAGCAAACGTATTTCTGGAGATATTTAAAAAATGGGGGACAATAGTTGGCATGGGCCCTAGTCAGTCTCACATTTTCATGTCAGGCTGAAAATACTAGGAAATGCCCTCTGAAAACATCAGCTCTGCCAAGAAATCCGACTCTCACCTCCTAGAAGGTAGGTAACATAGTTATCTGCCGGGTGTCTCCTTGGCAACTCACTTAGTAAGGCTGACGAGAGCGGGTGAAAGCGAGTACTCGGCGCTTAATCCGAGTTTCGTTGGTTAGGAAGCGCGCGAGCGGTAAATCCAGAAGCGTCTGACCTAGAATAGGCGGCTCCCTGGTCTGCGTCTGATCCCTGAGGGACGGCAGTTTTTGAATCCTGACAGTAGGTATAAAATGGAGAATTTAATCATTTGTGCAATGGCCAAAACAAAAGGATTTAGTACCCCAGGTGGTAATTCAACTACGTTGGAGAATCCACCCTCTTCGGAGATCGGCTCTACGGATTCTGGGGAGAGCCATTCATTGCATTTGATTGATCCGTTCAGGAGGAATGCGAAAACCCGGCGTTCACCACCTACATCTGATGTGCGGATTTTAAAAAAGAATAGAAATATAGAAGGTGGACTACCGAACATTCAAGCTCCACAGACCAATAAGGGTATAAACATGAGTAAAGCTCAAGACAAAGAAAGTGATGATCAGAATGCTGACATACACAAAAGGATTAGCCAACTGGAACAGCTCTGTGTGGCTTTGAAAAGCGAGGTTCTTCAACTGAGGGCTGAAAATGAGAAGCTAAAGAAAGAGAAGCATACGCAAATTACAAACAATAAGTCTAATGTGGGCAGTCATAAAGAAAAAGACGCTGCACCACGAGCAAAGCAGGTGAGGTCAGTCTTAGACGCCTACTCAACAGATGAGGAGGAACTCGCCAGAGAAATGGATTGGATCCTAAAACAAAAGAGGTCCAGTAAAAAAAGAAAAGCGGAATCGTCTCCAGAAGTGGTTCAGGTGACAACCAACGCTGAGAAAGCGGATGTTCCTGATTGTAAAAGTCGAGGCAATGTCACGAAAACTCTAGGCCGCCGCCAGTAGTCATAAGTAATGTGGTTGACTATAATAAAATAGAGTCAACATTAAAAAATAAGGACATCAATTATAAGGTTAAAATGATGAACAACAATCAATTTAAGCTTATTGTAAATTCCGAAATGGACTACAGGAATCTTACCAGAGCCATGAATGAATCTGTACTAGAAATGCATACCTATGAAAACAAGCAAGCCAGACCAATAAAAGTCATGGTAAGAGGTCTTCACCCCAGTTGTAAACCGGAAGATATAAAGGAAGACCTAAGCTCTAGGGGTTACAAGATCTTAGATGTAACCAATAAAATTAAAAAAATGAAAGAAAATGGGAAAAACATTATGGTGCCTCTACCGCTGTTTATGTTAACATCCTCAAATGAAGAAGAGATGAAAAAAATTTATGAAATCGATTACATAAACAGGATGAAAGTTAGGATAGAGGCACTTCGAAAGGACAGGACCATTCCGCAGTGTAAAAGGTGTCACAGGTATGGGCATACACAAAAATTTTGCCAGAGAGAACCGAATTGTGTTAAATGTGCAGGCAGGCACTTAACATCAGATTGCAGTAAGCCAAAGAGTACAACAACAACAACCTGAAGAATTCTGAACGGCCACCGAGGAAATTCACCTCGAAAATAGTCTCAAAAGATGTAACATACAGGGACGTTCTCCAAACGAAAACTGATGACGGTGGCACGACCAATAAAACAAGGGCCAGTGACGTGAATGTTTTGTATAAAATGCAAAATATGATGCAGAACATGCTAGATATGATGGACAAAATCTCTCAGAGATTGAGTATTTTAGAGAGCGAAGGGAAAAAATCAAATACCAAAAGACCTGGTAAATGATGGCACGAGGTAATTTTAAAATAGCAACATGGAATTGCAATGGTATTGCAAATAAAAAGGACATGCTTGAAGTTTTTCTGCATACACAGAATATAGACGTGTGCCTCGTAACTGAAACACATATGACCTTAAGAAGCAGGATTCGGTTTTCATGTTATAGAATTTACAACTCGAACCATCCTGGAAATATAGCGAAGGGCGGAACGGCGATAATAATAAAAGAAAATGTGGTGCATTGCGATATGCACCAGATGCAAACCGAGGAAATGCAAATGATAGCGGTTCAGATCACTTCGACTAAGCAGAAATTTAGAGTGGCTGCATTATATTGTCACCCTAGATTTAAAATTACGGCAGAAATGTTTCAATGATTTCTGACAGACCTGGGCGATAGATTTATATTGGAGGGTGACTTTAACGCCAAGCACACTGATTGGGGAACTTAGGACAGCAATTGGCGGCACGGGGTGCCTTTTTCACTCGACTGCGAAACCAACGTATTAGCCAACCGATGTTAATAAGTGTCCACCTTTAATAGATTTCTTCATAACGAAACGGATTGCGAAAAATTTCATCGAGGTACATGATAACTACAATCTTGACTCCGATCATTCGGTGGTTATTCTTGTACTTAAGGAAAATAAAGTTATGAAAAGAACGAAACCTGCGCTGACAAATGGAACTACAGATTGGTCAAGATTTCGCTTAGAGATTGAACGACAAATAGATCTAAAGAAAAGAATAAAAACGACCCAGCACATAGATGAGGAGGCCGAAAACTTTACTAAAATTATTCAAAATGCCGCTTGGAGTAGTTCCAAAATTAACGTTATTAGGAGGGGGGGCATTAACTATCCCCCACATATACTAGCAAAGTAAAATGAAGCAGGCGGGCGAGAAAAAGGTGGCGGAGCGTGTATGAAAATGAGGAATCTGCTTTTGTTGGGGATAGCGTGACTATTCCAATTGTCAGGGAAAGAGATGTTATAGAAGAAATTAGGACTCTTAAACCTAGGAAGGCCCCAGGATTTGACCTAATAACGGCCGATATTTTGAAAGAATTACCCAAAAGGGGTATTACGATGCTTACGCGCCTAATAAATGCGTGTATAAGGTTCAATTACGTGCCTGAGATTTGGAATGTTGCAGAGATAATCATGCTGCACAAACCTGGCAAACCTATAGACAGGGCGACTTCTTATAGACCAATCTCTTTGTTGCCAATGATTTCAAAACTACTAGAGAAACTTTTATTGAGAAGACTCCAGCCTATAATTGAAAGTAAAAGGTTAATCCCGAATCATCAATTTGGTTTTCGCCGCAACCACTCAACCATAGATCAGATTCATAGAATAACTGACCTAATAGAAAATTCACTGGAAGAAAAAGCAGTTACTACCAAGGCAGTATGTTGACCTGCTCGAATCTTACCTGACAATAGGGTATTTCGAGTTAAACAGGAAGAGGAGTACTCTTCGCTTAGGGATATCAAGTCGGAGGACTTGATATCCACAGGGGAGTATATTGGGCCCGATATTATACTTGCTATACACGTGTGATATTCCTGAATCGGAAGGAGTGACAACAGCTACATTTGCTGATGATACAGCAGTTATCGCAATTGGACGAAATGAAAATGATTCTACACAAAAATTGCAAAGGGCCAGTGATGAGATCTCAAAATGGACTAGAAAGTGGAATATAAAACTTAACGAGGTGAAATCAGTACATGTAAATTTCACTAACAGGAAAATTGACAATTCATTTCCGGTTCAAATAAATGGCGTCTTGATTCCGTCCGCAAACACGGCGAAGTATTTGGGAATGACGTTGGACGCGAAGCTCAGATGGAAGGAGCACATAAAGAAAAAGAGATCTCAACTAGAGGAGGAATACAGAAAGTTTGAATGGCTTTTGGGAAGGCGTTCTAAATTGACGATATACAACAAAGTTTTGATATATAATCAAATATTTAAGTCTGTCTGGGCTTACGGTATTCAGTTGTGAGGCTGCGCTGCGCAGACTCATATCCAATCTATACAAAGATTTCAAAATAGGGTATTACGGGACATTGTAAACGCCCCTTGGTATGTCCGTAATGCCGATATACACAGGGATCTCACAATCCTAAGTGTCACAGACGAAATTAAAAAGCAAGCAGCCAATCATAAAATGCATTTATCCAATCATGTCAACATCGAGGCGGCTCGATTGGTTGACAATCAAAACTTTGTTAGGAGACTTAAACGTACAAGACCTCTCGAGTTAGTTTAAAATTTTTTATCTGGAACAATGAGTACTTAGTACACTATTGTGCCAGATCAAAAGCTTGTAAATAATCAAAAAAGTTAGAGCAAAATTAATGATTAGTCGTTCCAAATAGTTTTATAGTTCATTTTGAGGAGGGTGTTTTTTAGTGGATTAAAGTTCCACACTACTGCTTTTCGTCTGGCAGTGTCTTTCGTGATTTTTCAACCTTTTTCGTGGTAAAAAAAAAAAATCAAAAAAAAAAAAAAAATTTAAAAAAATAATTTGCAAAACCTTAAACGCTTTTTCTGGCTAAACTAGAAGAGACAGAGCAATTCTAAGTGTTTTTTGTGATCACTAAGAATCCACAGATTCTGCCAATATATGATAGTAGGCTGTAGCAAAAATATTTTTGGAGAAATATTTTTTTCAAAAATATTTTTTGATTAAACTAGAAGATATTTAAAAAATCTCTTCCAAAACTTTAAACACTTTTTCTGGCTAAACTAGAAGAGATGGAGCGATTCAAAGTGTTTTTTTTTTGTGGTCACTGGGAAAACACAGATTCTGCCAATATATGATAATAGGCTGTAGCAAAAATATTTTTGGAGACATTTAAAAAATCTTTTGCAAAACCTTAAACGCTTTTTCTGGCTAAATTAGAGGAGATAGAGCGATTCAAAGTGTTTTTTTGTGATCACTCTGAATCGACAGATTCTGCCAATATATGAAAGTAGGCTGTAGCAAAAGTATTTTGGGAGATATTTAAAAAAATCTTGCAAAATTTTAAACGCGTTTTCTGGTTAAACTAGAAGAGATAGAGCAATTCTAAGTATTTTTTGGGTTCACTGAGAATCCGCAGATTCTGCCAATATATGATAATAGGCTATAGCAAAAACGTTTTTGGAGATATTTAAGAAAAATTTTTGCAAAACATTAAACGCATTTTCTGGCTAAACTAGAAGAGATGGAGCGATTCAAAGTATTTTTTGTGGTCACTGGGAATCTACAGATTCTGCCAATACATGATAGTAGGCTGTAGCAAATACATTTTTGGAGATATTTAAAAAAATCTTTTGCAAAACTTTAAACGCGTTTTCTGGTTAAACTAGAAGAGATAGTTCGATTCAAAGTGTTTTTTGCAATCACTAGGATTCCACGGATTCTGCCAATATATGATAGTAGGCTGTTGCAAAAATGTTTTTGGAGATATTTAAAAAATCTCTTCCAAAACTTTAAACACTTTTTCTGGCTAACCTAGAAGCGATAGAACGACTCAATGCGTTTTTTGTGATCACTGGGAATTCACAGATTCTGCCAATATATGATAGTAGGCTCTAGCAAAAATATTTTTGGAGATATTGAAAAAAATATTTTTAAAAACTTTAAACCCGTTTTCTGGCTAAATTAGCAGAGATAGACTCAAGGCGTTTTTTGTGATCGCTGGGAATTCACAGATTCTGCCAATATATGATAGTACGCTGTAGTAAAAATATGTGTGGAGATATTTAAAAAAATCTTTTCCAAAATTTTAAATGCGTTTTCTGGCTAAACTAGAAGAGAAATCGATTCTAAGTGTTTTTTGTGATCACTGAGAATCCGCAGATTGTGCCAATATATGATAATAGGCTTTAGCAAAAATATTTTTGGAGATATTTAAAAAAAATTTTTGCAAAACATTACACCCATTTTCTGGCTAAAATAGAAGAGATGGAGGGATTCAAAGTGTTTTTGTAATCACTGGGAATCCACAGATTTTGCCAATATATGGTAGTAGGCTGTAGCAAAAATATTTTTGGAGATTTTAAAAAAAATCTTTTTTAAAACTTTAAACGCGTTTTCTGGCTAAACTAGAAGAGATAGGGCGATTCAAAGCGTTTTTGTAAGCACTGGGAATCCACAGATTTTGCCAATATATGATAGTAGGCTGTAGCAAAAATATTTTTCGAGATATTTAAAAAAATATTTTAAAAAACTTCAAACGCATTTTCTGGCTAAACTAGAAGAGATGGAGGGATTCCAAGTGTTTTTTTTGTGGTCACTGGGAAAACACAGATTCTGCCAATATATGATAGTAGGCTGTAGCAAACATATTTTTGGAGATATTTAAAAAATTATTTTGCAAAACCTTAAACGCTTTTTATGGCTAAATTAGAGGAGATAGAGCGATTCAATATGTTTTTTTGTGATCACTGTGAACTGATAGATTCTGCCAATATATGATAGTAGGCTGTAGCAAAAGTATTTTGGGAGATATTTAAAAAAATCTTGCAAAATTTTAAACGCGTTTTCTTGTTAAACTAGAAGAGATAGAGCAATTCTAAGTGTTTTTTGTGATCACTGAGAATCCGCAGATTCTGCCAATATATGATAATAGGCTATAGCAAAAACGTTTTTGGAGATATTTAAGAAAAATTTTTGCAAAACATTAAACGCATTTTTTGGCTAAACTAGAAGAGATGGAGCGATTCAAAGTATTTTTTGTGGTCACTGGGAAAACACAGATTCTGCCAATATATGATAGTAGGCTGTAGCAAATACATTTTTGGAAATATTTCAAAAAATCTTTTGCAAAACTTTAAACGCGTTTTCTGGTTAAACTAGAAGAGATAGAGCGATTCAAAGTGTTTTTTGCAATCATTGGGATTCCACAGATTCTGCCAATATATGATAGTAGGCTGTTGCAAAAATGTTTTTGGAGATATTTTAAAAATCTCTTCCAAAACTTTAAACACTTTTTCTGGCTAAACTAGAAGAGATAGCGCGACTCAATGCGTTTTTTGTGATCACTGGGAATTCACAGATTCTGCCAATATATGATAGTACGCTGTAGTAAAAATATGTGTAGAGATATTTAAAAAATCTTTTCCAAAATTTTAAACGCGTTTTCTGGCTAAACTAGAAGAGAAAGCGATTCTAAGTGTGTTTTGTGATCACTGAGAATCCACAGATTCTGCCAATATATGATAATAGGCTGCAGCAAAAATATTTTTGGAGATATTTAAAAAAAATTTTTGCAAAACATTACCCGCATTTTCTGGCTAAACTAGAAGAGATGGAGGGATTCAAAGTGTTTTTTAATCACTGGGAATCCACAGATTTTGCCAATATATGGTAGTAGGTTGTAGCAAAAATATTTTTGGAGATTTTTAAAAAAATCTTTTTTAAAACTTTAAACGCGTTTTCTGGCTAAACTAGAAGAGATAGGGTGATTCAAAGTGTTTTTTGTGATCACTGGGAATCCACAGATTCTGCCAATATATAACAGTAGGCTGTAGCAAAAATATTTTTGGAGATATTTAAAAAAAAATTTTGCAAAACATTAAACGCATTTTGTGGCTAAACTAGAAGAGATGGAGCGATTCAAAGTGTTTTTGTAATCACTGGGAATCGACAGATTTTGCCAATATATGGTAGTAGGCTATAGCAATATTTTTGGAGATTTTTAAAAAAATCTTTTTGAAAATTTTGAACGCGTTTTCTGGCTAAACTAGAAGAGAGAGCGATTCTAAGTGTGTTTTGTGATCACTGAGAATCCGCAGATTCTGCCAATATATGATAATAGGCTGTAGCAAAAATATTTTTGGAGATATTTAAAAAAAATTTTTGCAAAACATTAAACGCATTTTCTGGGTAAACTATAAGAGATGGAGCGATTCAAATTGTTTTTGTAATCACTGGGAATCCACAGTTCTTACCAATATATGGTAGTGGGCTGTAGCAAAAATATTTTTGGAGATTTTTAAAAAAATCTTTTTTAAAACTTCAAACGCGTTTTCTGGCTAAACTAGAAGAGATAGGGCGATTCAAAGTGTTTTTTTTGTGGTCACTGGGAAAACACAGATTCTGCCAATATATGATAGTATGCTGTAGCAAACGTATTTCTGGAGATATTTAAAAAATGGGGGACAATAGTTGGCATGGGCCCTAGTCAGTCTCACATTTTCATGTCAGGCTGAAAATACTAGGAAATGCCCTCTGAAAACATCAGCTCTGCCAAGAAATCCGACTCTAACCTCCTAGAAGGTAGGTAACATAGTTATCTGCCGGGTGTCTCCTTGGCAACTCACTTAGTAAGGCTGACGAGAGCGGGTGAAAGCGAGTACTCGGCGCTTAATCCGAGTTTCGTTGGTTAGGAAGCGCGCGGGCGGTAAATCCAGAAGCGTCTGACCTAGAATAGGCGGCTCCCTGGTCTGCGTCTGATCCCTGAGGGACGGCAGTTTTTGAATCCTGACAGTAGGTATAAAATGGAGAATTTAATCATTTGTGCAATGGCCAAAACAAAAGGATTTAGTACCCCAGGTGGTAATTCAACTACGTTGGAGAATCCACCCTCTTCGGAGATCGGCTCTACGGATTCTGGGGAGAGCCATTCATTGCATTTGATTGATCCGTTCAGGAGGAATGCGAAAACCCGGCGTTCACCACCTACATCTGATGTGCGGATTTTAAAAAAGAATAGAAATATAGAAGGTGGACTACCGAACATTCAAGCTCCACAGACCAATAAGGGTATAAACATGAGTAAAGCTCAAGACAAAGAAAGTGATGATCAGAATGCTGACATACACAAAAGGATTAGCCAACTGGAACAGCTCTGTGTGGCTTTGAAAAGCGAGGTTCTTCAACTGAGGGTTGAAAATGAGAAGCTAAAGAAAGAGAAACATACGCAAATTACAAACAATAAGTCTAATGTGGGCAGTCATAAAGAAAAAGACGCTGCACCACGATTGGATCCTAAAACAAAAGAGGTCCAGTAAAAAAAGAAAAGCGGAATCGTCTCCAGAAGTGGTTCAGGTGACAACCAACGCTGAGAAAGCGCATGTTCCTGATTGTAAAAGTCGAGGCAATGTCACGAAAAACTCTAGGCCGCCGCCAGTAGTCATAAGTAATGTGGTTGACTATAATAAAATAGAGTCAACATTAAAAAATAAGGACATCAATTATAAGGTTAAAATGATGAACAACAATCAATTTAAGCTTATTGTAAATTCCGAAATGGACTACAGGAATCTTACCAGAGCCATGAATGAATCTGTACTAGAAATGCATACCTATGAAAACAAGCAAGCCAGACCAATAAAAGTCATGGTAAGAGGTCTTCACCCTAGTTGTAAACCGGAAGATATAAAGGAAGACCTAAGCTCTAGGGGTTACAAGATCTTAGATGTAACCAATAAAATTAAAACAAGTAAAAACGTTTCAGTCGGTATGAACCGATTGAATTATACCCTGCACCTTTCATTGTTGTATAGCAATTACTCAAACCTGTGAAACCATTCTATAGAAACTTCACGGATATGTCTGATCTATAACTGAACACACAACTACCAAGTTTCGTGAATCTGACTTTATTATTTTTCCAAATATTTAAAATTAGCTTTTGGAGTTGTATGGCAGGTACCCGAACCTGCCAAGCAATTCCACTAAAACTTCGCTAATATATCTGATCTATAATTGGACACACAACTGCCAAGTTTCATGAATCTAACTTTATTACTTTTCCAAATATTTAAAATAAGCTTTTGGACTTGTATGGGAGCCACTCGAACCTGTCAAGCAATTCCACCAAAACTTCAGAAATATTTTTGACCTATAATTGGACACACAACTGCCAAGTTTCATGAATCTGTCTTTATTACTTTTCCAAATATTTAAAATAAGCTTTTGGACTTGTATGGGAGCCACTCGAACCTGTCAAACAATTCCATCAAAACTTCAGAAATATCTTTGACCTATAAGTGGACACACAACTGCCAAGTTTCATTAATCTGACTTTATTATTTTTCCAAATATTTAAAATAAGCTTTTAGACTTGTATGGGAGCTACTCGAACCTGTCAAGCAATTCCATCAAAACTTCAGAAATATATTTGACCTATAATTGGACACACGACTGCCAAGTTTCATGAATCTGACTTTATTATTTTGCCGAATATTTAAAATTAGCTTCTGGAGTTGTATGGCAGGTACCCGAACCTGTCAAGCAATTCCATCAAAACTTCAGAAATATATTTGACCTATAATTGGACACACGACTGCCAAGTTTCATGAATCTGACTTTATTATTTTGCCGAATATAAAAAATTTGCTTTTGGAGTTGTATGGCAGCCACCCGAACCGGTGCAGCTATCTCATGAAAATTTTTAGAGCATATGTAGAATATAATTGGACACATGTATACGAAATTTTATATTTATACCTTTATTAGTTTTTGAAATAATTAAAATAAACTCTTTGAGTTGTATGGCAGCTACCCGAACCCGTTGTCCGAATTGGTCCAATAACAATAGGGTTCGTCCTTGGCACAAAAGAAGCAACTTGTGAAAGTTTGGTGTCGATTGCATTATTCGTTTTTGAGTTATCGTGCGATCGGACGGACGGACGGACGGACGGACGGACGGACGGACATGTCTAAATCAACGCAGAATTTTACGCTGAGCAAGAATATATATATATGTCCATACCCCAGATGACTCCTTCAAGTAGTTACAAACTCCATACCAAAGTTAATATACCCTTCACGAAGTGCAGGGTATAAAAATGAAAGAAAATGGGAAAAACATTATGGTGCCTCTACCGCTGTTTATGTTAACATCCTCAAATGAAGAAGAGATGAAAAAAATTTATGAAATCGATTACATAAACAGGATGAAAGTTAGGATAGAGGCACTTCGAAAGGACAGGACCATTCCGCAGTGTAAAAGGTGTCACAGGTATGGGCATACACAAAAATTTTGCCAGAGAGAACCGAATTGCGTTAAATGTGCAGGCAGGCACTTAACATCAGATTGCAGTAAGCCAAAGAGTACAACAACAACAACCTGAAGAATTCTGAACGGCCACCGAGGAAATTCACCTCGAAAATAGTCTCAAAAGATGTAACATACAAGGACGTTCTCCAAACGAAAACTGATGACGGTGGCACGACCAATAAAACAAGGGCCAGTGACGTGAATGTTTTGTATAAAATGCAAAATATGATGCAGAACATGCTAGATATGATGGACAAAATCTCTCAGAGATTGAGCATTTTAGAGAGCGAAGGGAAAAAATCGAATACCAAAAGACCTGGTAAATGATGGCACGAGGTAATTTTAAAATAGCAACATGGAATTGCAATGGTATTGCAAATAAAAAGGACATGCTTGAAGTTTTTCTGCATACACAGAATATAGACGTGTGCCTCGTAACTGAAACACATATGACCTTAAGAAGCAGGATTCGGTTTTCATGTTATAGAATTTACAACTCGAACCATCCTGGAAATATAGCGAAGGGCGGAACGGCGATAATAATAAAAGAAAATGTGGTGCATTGCGATCTGCACCAGATGCAAACCGAGGAAATGCAAATGATAGCGGTTCAGATCACTTCGACTAAGCAGAAATTTAGAGTGGCTGCATTATATTGTCACCCTAGATTTAAAATTACGGCAGAAATGTTTCAATGATTTCTGACAGACCTGGGCGATAGATTTATATTGGGGGGTGACTTTAACGCCAAGCACACTGATTGGGGAACTTAGGACAGCAATTGGCGGCACGGGGTGCCTTTTTCACTCGACTGCGAAACCAACGTATTAGCCAACCGATGTTAATAAGTGTCCACCTTTAATAGATTTCTTCATAACGAAACGGATTGCGAAAAATTTCATCGAGGTACATGATAACTACAATCTTGACTCCGATCATTCGGTGGTTATTCTTGTACTTAAGGAAAATAAAGTTATGAAAAGAGCGAAACCTGCGCTGACAAATGGAACTACAGATTGGTCAAGATTTCGCTTAGAGATTGAACGACAAATAGATCTAAAGAAAAGAATAAGAACGACCCAGCACATAGATGAGGAGGCCGAAAACTTTACTAAAATTATTCAAAATGCCGCTTGGAGTAGTTCCAAAATTAACGTTATTAGGAGGGGGGGCATTAACTATCCCCCACATATACTAGCAAAGTAAAATGAAGCAGGCGGGCGAGAAAAAAGTGGCGGAGCGTGTATGAAAATGAGGAATCTGCTTTTGTTGGGGATAGCGTGACTATTCCAATTGTCAGGGAAAGAGATGTTATAGAAGAAATTAGGGCTCTTAAACCTAGGAAGGCCCCAGGATTTGACCTAATAATGGCCGATATTTTGAAAGAATTACCCAAAAGGAGTATTACGATGCTTACGCGCCTAATAAATGCGTGTATAAGGTTCAATTACGTGCCTGAGATTTGGAAAGTTGCAGAGATAATCATGCTGCACAAACCTGGCAAACCTATAGACAGGGCGACTTCTTATAGACCAATCTCTTTGTTGCCAATGATTTCAAAACTACTAGAGAAACTTTTATTGAGAAGACTCCAGCCTATAATTGAAAGTAAAAGGTTAATCCCGAATCATCAATTTGGTTTTCGCCGCAACCACTCAACCATAGATCAGATTCATAGAATAACTGACCTAATAGAAAATTCACTGGAAGAAAAAGCAGTTAATACCAAGGCAGTATGTTGACCTGCTCGAATCTTACCTGACAATAGGGTATTTCGAGTTAAACAGGAAGAGGAGTACTCTTCGCTTAGGGATATCAAGTTGGAGGACTTGATATCCACAGGGGAGTATATTGGGCCCGATATTATACTTGCTATACACGTGTGATATTCCTGAATCGGAAGGAGTGACAACAGCTACATTTGCTGATGATACAGCAGTTATCGCAATTGGACGAAATGAAAATGATTCTACACAAAAATTGCAAAGGGCCAGTGATGAGATCTCAAAATGGACTAGAAAGTGGAATATAAAACTTAACGAGGTGAAATCAGTACATGTAAATTTCACTAACAGGAAAATTGACAATTCATTTCCGGTTCAAATAAATGGCGTCTTGATTCCGTCCGCAAACACGGCGAAGTATTTGGGAATGACGTTGGACGCGAAGCTCAGATGGAAGGAGCACATAAAGAAAAAGAGATCTCAACTAGAGGAGGAATACAGAAAGTTTGAATGGCTTTTGGGAAGGCGTTCTAAATTGACGATATACAACAAAGTTTTGATATATAATCAAATATTTAAGTCTGTCTGGGCTTACGGTATTCAGTTGTGAGGCTGCGCTGCGCAGACTCATATCCAATCTATACAAAGATTTCAAAATAGGGTATTACGGGACATTGTAAACGCCCCTCGGTATGTCCGTAATGCCGATATACACAGGGATCTCACAATCCTAAGTGTCACAGACGAAATTAAAAAGCAAGCAGCCAATCATAAAATGCATTTATCCAATCATGTCAACATCGAGGCGGCTCGATTGGTTGACAATCAAAACTTTGTTAGGAGACTTAAACGTACGAGACCTCTCGAGTTAGTTTAAAATTTTTTATCTGGAACAATGAGTACTTAGTACACTATTGTGCCAGATCAAAAGCTTGTAAATAATCAAAAAAGTTAGAGCAAAATTAATGATTAGTCGTTCCAAATAGTTTTATAGTTTATTTTGAGGAGGGTGTTTTTTAGTGGATTAAAGTTCCACACTACTGCTTTTCGTCTGGCAGTGTCTTTCGTGATTTTTCAACCTTCTTCGTGGTAAAAAAAAAAAATCAAAAAAAAAAAAAAAAAAAAATTTAAAAAAATAATTTGCAAAACCTTAAACGCTTTTTCTGGCTAAACTAGAAGAGACAGAGCAATTCTAAGTGTTTATTGTGATCACTAAGAATCCACAGATTCTGCCAATATATGATAGTAGGCTGTAGCAAAAATATTTTTGGAGAAATATTTTTTTCAAAAATATTTTTTGATTAAACTAGAAGAGATAGAGCGATTCAAAGTGTTTTTTGCAATCACTGGGATTCCAGAGATTCTGCCAATATATGATAGTAGGCTGTTGCAATAAAGTTTTTGGAGATATTTAAAAAATCTCTTCCAAAACTTTAAACACTTTTTCTGGCTAAACTAGAAGAGATGGAGGGATTCAAAGTGTTTTTGTAATCACTGGGAATCCACAACTTTTGCCAATATATGGTAGAAGGCTGTAGCAAAAATATTTTTGGAGATTTTTAAAAAAATCTTTTTTAAAACTTTAAAAGCGTTTTCTGACTAAACTAGAAGAGATAGGGCGATTCATAGCGTTTTTGTAATCACTGGGAATCCACAGATTTTGCCAATATATGATAGTAGGCTGTAGTAAAAATATTTTTGGAGATTTTTAAAAAAATATTTTAAAAAACTTTAAACGCATTTTCTGGCTAAACTAGAAGAGATGGAGCGATTCAAAGTGTTTTTTTTTTGTGGTCACTGGGAAAACACAGATTCTGCCAATATATGATAATAGGCTGTAGCAAAAATATTTTTGGAGACATTTAAAAAATCTTTTGCAAAACCTTAAACGCTTTTTCTGGCTAAATTAGAGGAGATAGAGCGATTCAAAGTGTTTTTTTGTGATCACTCTGAATCGACAGATTCTGCCAATATATGAAAGTAGGCTGTAGCAAAAGTATTTTGGGAGATATTTAAAAAAATCTTGCAAAATTTTAAACGCGTTTTCTGGTTAAACTAGAAGAGATAGAGCAATTCTAAGTATTTTTTTGGTTCACTGAGAATCCGCAGATTCTGCCAATATATGATAATAGGCTATAGCAAAAACGTTTTTGGAGATATTTAAGAAAAATTTTTGCAAAACATTAAACGCATTTTCTGGCTAAACTAGAAGAGATGGAGCGATTCAAAGTATTTTTTGTGGTCACTGGGAATCTACAGATTCTGCCAATATATGATAGTAGGCTCTAGCAAAAATATTTTTGGAGATATTTAAAAAAATATTTTTAAAAACCTTAAACGCGTTTTCTGGCTAAACTAGAAGAGATAGACCGACTCAAGGCGTTTTTTGTGATCGCTGGGAATTCACAGATTCTGCCAATATATGATAGTACGCTGTAGTAAAAATATGTGTGGAGATATTTAAAAAAATCTTTTCCAAAATTTTAAATGCGTTTTCTGGCTAAACTAGAAGAGAAATCGATTCTAAGTGTTTTTTGTGATCACTGATAATCCGCAGATTGTGCCAATATATGATAATAGGCTTTAGCAAAAATATTTTTGGAGATATTTAAAAAAAATTTTTGCAAAACATTACACCCATTTTCTGGCTAAAGTAGAAGAGATGGAGGGATTCAAAGTGTTTTTGTAATCACTGGGAATCCACAGATTTTGCCAATATATGGTAGTAGGCTGTAGCAAAAATATTTTTGGAGATTTTTAAAAAAATCTTTTTTAAAACTTTAAACGCGTTTTCTGGCTAAACTAGAAGAGATAGGGTGATTCAAAGTGTTTTTTGTGATCACTGAGAATCCACAGATTCTGCCAATATATAACAGTAGGCTGTAGCAAAAATATTTTTCGAGATATTTAAAAAAATCTCTTCCAAAACTTTAAACGCTTTTTCTGGCTAAACTATAAGAGATAGGGCGATTCAAAGTGTTTTTTGTGATCACTGAGAATCCACAGATTCTGCCAATATATAATAATAGGCTGTAGCAAAAATATTTTTGGAGATTTTTAAAAAAATTTTTCCGCAACATTAAAAAATTTTCTGGCTAAACTAGAAGAGATGGAGCGATTCAAAATCTTTTTTGTGGTCACTGAGAATCCACAAATTCTGGTTAAACTAGAAGAGGTAGAGCGATTCAAAGTGTTTTTTGCAATCACTGGGATTCCACAGATTCTGCCAATATATGATAATAGGCTATAGCAAAAACGTTTTTGGAGATATTTAAAAAATCTTTTGCAAAACTTTAAACGCGTTTTCTGGTTAAACTAGAGGAGATAGAGCGATTCAAAGTGTTTTTTGTGATCACTGAGAATCCGTAGATTCTGCCAATATATGACAGTAGGCTGTTGCAAAAGTGTTTTTGAAGATATTTAAAAAATCTCTTCCAAAACTTTAAACACTTTTTCTGGCTAAACTAGAAGAGATAGAGCGACTCAATGAGTTTTTTGTGATCACTGAGAATCCGCTGATTCTGCCAATATATGATAATAGGCTATAGCAAAAACGTTTTTGGAGATATTTAAAAAATCTTTTGCAAAACTTTAAACGCTTTTTCTGGTTAAACTAGAGGAGATAGAGCGATTCTAAGTGTTTTTTGTGATCACTGAGAATTGACAGATTCTGCCAATATATGATAGTAGGCTGTAGCAAAAGTATTTTTAAAGATATTTAAAAAAATCTTGCAAAATTTTAAACGCGTTTTCTGGCTAAACTAGAAGAGATGAAGCGATTTAAAGTCTTTTTTGTGATCACTGGGAATCCACAAATACTGCCAATATATGATAGTAGGCTGTAGCAAATACATTTTTGGAGATATTTAAAAAAATCTTTTGCAAAACTTTAAACGCGTTTTCTGGTTAAACTAGAAGAGATAGTTCGATTCAAAGTGTTTTTTGCAATCACTGGGATTCCACAGATTCTGCCAATATATGATAGTAGGCTGTTTCAAAAATGTTTTTGGAGATATTTAAAAAATCTCTTCCAAAACTTTAAACACTTTTTCTGGCTAAACTAGAAGAGATAGAGCGACTCAATGCATTTTTTGTGATCACTGGGAATTCACAGATTCTGCCAATATATGATAGTAGGCTGTAGCAAATACATTTTTGGAGATATTTAAAAAAATCTTCTGCAAAACTTTAACGCGTTTTCTGGTTAAACTAGAAGTGACAGAGCAATTCTAAGTGTTATTTTGTGATCACTGGGAATTCACAGATTCTGCCAATATATGATAGTAGGCTGTAGCAAAAGTATTTTTGAAGATATTTAAAAAAAATCTTGCAAAATTTTAAACGCGTTTTCTGGCTAAACTAGAAGAGATGAAGCGATTTAAAGTCTTTTTTGTGGTCACGGGGAATCCACAGATTAGGCTGTAGCAAAAATATTTTTGGAGATTTTTAAAAAAATCTTTTTTAAAACTTTAAACGCGTTTTCTGGTTAAACTAGAAGAGATAGAGCGGTTCTAAGTGCCTTTTGTGATCACTGAGAATCCGCAGATTCTGATTTACATTAATTTTTTGATTCTTCCCTGGATTCTTCAGGATTAGATGCGACTCTTTTTACCGACCGTATTGTGTAAACAATAGGTAGGTTATGTGATGGCAACAAATTTTACATATCGAGTTTTCGGTGGGAATGCATTTCTCCATAGTAGGGAAGTGTAAGTAAACTATTTTTAGCAACCTGTCGGTCCGTCGGTCTGTCGGTCTGTCGGTCTGTCGGTCTGCCGGTCTGTCGGTCTGTCGGTCTGTCGGTCTGTCGGTCTGTCGGTCTGTCGGTCTGTGTGTGCACGCGTGTATCTCAAGTTCTGCTGAACCGATTTTGATGAAATTTTATATGTAAGTTTATTTCCACCATGGCACGGATTGATCAACTTTTGGGATATATCAGGCCTCGGGAACTGCACTTTTTAGCGGGCCTGTTTTAAATTTTTGAACATTTTGAAGAAAGTATTCAACCGATTTACTTGAAATTTCATATATAAGCTTTTCTCCACCGTCCGCAAAAATTTCTAACTTTTGGGAGAAATCAGGCATCAGCAACTGGACGTTTACTACGGGCCAAATATACATTTTTGCGTATATATAGAGAAATAATTGACCGATTTCATTGAAATTTAATATTTGAATTCCTCGTATTAAAACAATGAACATATAAATTTTTTGGAAAGATCAGGGCTCGAAAACTGATTTGCGGGCCGATTTTACATTTTTCACCGTTTTGAAGAAAATATTCAACCGATTTACTTGAAATTACATATATGAGCTTTGCTCCACCGTCTGCAAAAATTGCTAACTTTTGAAAGAATGAAACTCGATTTAACCTTTGCCAGTTTAGGGACAAATTAGCCTCTGCAAATTTGTTTGAGGCAGGCAATTGCTCATACTTAAGACTTTCAATTGCTCATTTATATTTAACAGTGCCTTTTTATATAGGCATATTTAATTGGAAATGTGCAAATGAATAAAATTTATCTAACATCTTTTTATAGTATGGGTATAGCTATTTAATGCGTGGAAGATAAAATGGATAAGATGACATGAGAAACTGAAATACGAAAAAAACCAAAATCAAATTGCGTCATGTAACAATTTTTTTTATTTTGTTTAAATTAATTTTTATTGCAAGTACATTATTGAAATTAAGTTTAAAACTATGAAAATATTTCTTTTTAAATATTTTTATTGATTTTGGATAAAACAGGCATGTTATAAATTATTTATATGTATGTAATGTAAATACACATGTAATATATTATATAATTGTATGAAAAATACACCTTTTCTAAATTAATCATTGACTTTCATGATAAAAAGTTTATTAAATATCAAATTATTATTTTATTTTTCTAAATGTTTAATTGATATATTTAGTTTCTTCTTAATTTTATAATAAAAATAATTAAATAATGTATTTTAGTTATAATAATAAACATAAAGAGATAAACACATGAAAAGCTTTTATTTTAATTTCGAGTAATATTTTTTTAGGTTTGATTTATTTACCTACATAGGTCCTTTTTACAATATTTACTCTAGTCTATTTATAACTGTTATCACAGTTAACGTTGTACAAAAAAAATTGTTAACAAATTATATAACTCAACAAATTTATTTTTTATGTAATTTCTTTGCCAGAATGTTTTTCAAGTTTTAGATCAAATTTTTAAGAAGCCAATTTGTATCTTTTAATAATAAATAATGTGCGGAGTTTTTACAGAATATGCTAAGCATTATAAAAACAAATTTATAATTTTTGAATAATATAAACTTTTAGATAAAAAAAAAAATAAAATGAAAAATTTAACTAATGGAAAAAGAAACAGATTTTTTCCGAGGATTGGAAAATTTTTCAATTTTGGATATGCAATAGAGAAATAAAGAAATTTAAATTTAAATGTTTAAGTATATGTATACTTTACATTATTTAAGCAAATTAACAACTCTTTGGAAAAATGTTAATAAATGTTACGAGTAGTAAATAATAAAGTACGTTATTGCTTCTTGTTTTCAATTTTTTAGTGGTAGTTAAACATAGATGATTAAGAAAAAAAGGACTAATTATTTAATAAATAAATTAAATAATCAACTGTCTAGCAATAATATTAAGGAAGGCTTCGAATTTAAAACTCATTCCATAATTAAACACTTCAAAAAACAGTTATTGCTAGACCAAAAATTGCCTATAAAAAGGTATTTTAGAAAATTAAGCTTGACTACCGCTCAGTCCAGATTTTCCTACAGGTATATTTTCGTAAATATTATGATATGATATTAAAAAAATAATAAAAATAATATAAAACCAAAATAATCACAAAATATTCATTCATTTTTCATGCATTGTAATTAATGCATCCTTAATAACGTAGCGTGATATTCAAAAGCTTCGTTTAAAATCAATTGTCATTAAATACGACTTTTTGTAATTACAAAATAACTAATTTTTAAAATTTAACTTTTCAACTTTCCAAATTTTGTTTTTTCATAGCAAAGCATGCAAAATGTTTGATATAAATGATAAAGTTTGTATTTTCTACTAAATATAATTTTTGAATCTTTTCTCTACATATTTGCATTAAAATAATTTTATTAATTTTAAAAGTTCTTACACTTTTACTATTTTGTTTTTTTTTTATCTCAAGGAAAATTTTCTCCTTTACTTAAAATCAGTAATTATTAATAAAATTATAACCATTATTAAGTTTTAATAATTTAACAGATTCTGAAACATCTATTTAATGATTCGTAGTGTTAGCATAAATATCAATTGATTAAATTATTATGCAACATCTGCTTAATTTATGTAGCTGTATGTAAAATTTAGTATAAGTTTTCTACTTAATTTCACTACTCATATTTTGTTACAATTTTATAATAATTTCAATTTTTTAAGCAATAACTTAAATAAAAATACATACTTAAATTTTAATATACAAAAAACTTCAATAATTTGTATAGTTTCAAATTTTAAATAATTGTCTATTGGTTTGTCACTTAAAATTTATAGTTAAATTTAGAACATACGACAAAAAAATTTTAATGATTCTTACTACAACGTCTTTTGCGAAATGCTTTTTATTTGTGTGTAGAAAATATATACATATATTTTATACAATGCTTTTTTCTTGTTGTATAATATATTATTTGATAATTTAACACAATAAAAACTTCTTTTCCTCTTTCACAATTTTTCAAGTTTTAATTGAAAAAGAAAACTATTTAAATTCAGTAACTTTATTCTGGAAGTGTTTTATCAACGCTGTTAAAAACCTTCCATCGAAATAAAATATCATTTTACATATTATGTATGTATGTTCAAGAATTGTCCTTTCATTTTTTGATAGAGCAAACTCAATAAAAAAAATAAATAAATTTAAAACGTAAATGGTGCCTAATGCCATTTATACAAAAATTTAAACAAACTCTGCCACTCACAATTTAATAAATAGCGATCACATACGATATTCTTTCGTACATGTATATATGTATGTAATTTGTAAAATTTCATTAATTACATTTTATAAAACAATTTGGTAATTTTATGTCTTGTGTATGATTGAGACACTACGTATCAATATAATCTGAGTATTCATTAACTCAAATATTACTTCAGAACTCAAAGCAATATATAATATATTAGAAAAAATCAAGTTACTGATATTTTATTACAATAATGTTTCCTTGTTTTCTTAATTACATTAAAAAACAAAATTTTCTAAAAAAAATCATTAAAACAAAGCGCAGGTCTTATATTCTACAATTCTATTTCTTATACGCATGTATATATATAAATATTTCGAAAAAACAATTTTGCAAGAAATCCTTTTTTCATCTTTCTCACTCTCTTTGTTTCTTATTTATCGTCTTATCCGACCTTTCATAAACTGAAGTGTTTTAGCCATTAAAGGCGCTTTTCTAGCTTTCGGGGCAGATGTAACTTGAGCGTTATCCCTTGTACCAGCAGCAACTCTTAATCTAACATCACCACTTTTTGTTGCATTCGGTGTTATAGCCTGCAGCGCGGCAACTCGAGCAGCTGGTGTTGCCACTAATTTAGTATTAGTTCCAAATTTTTCTTGCTTCTTTTTGACGTACCTTGGTGGTTTTACCAATGAATCTACATAAGCTAATTGAGTTTTACGTAGTGGTATATTAGTTTGTATTTGTGATTGTTTTATGTTTTCAGTAAGTCTGTTTAAATGAGCATCTTGCAATTCCTTACAACGTATGTACATTTCACGAAAAGACTCCATTTCTTCACGTTTATACGAGCGGAAACGGCGTTTAACGTGTTGTTCCCACAACACATCTGTATCATGCATTAGGTATGGATTGAATTCTTCAAATTGAGATAACTGTTCTGGCGTTGCTCTTTCTAAAACTGGTCTAAGAATATCAAATGGTACACCTCCAGTATATTCAAGAGCATCAATATTTTTTTGTAAGCAACGTATACATAAATTAAATAATGTTGGAATTTGAACTTTTTGGCCAATTTTCGCACCGGAATATACTTTGGTTCTTATAGTTTTAGAAGATATACCATGAGCTAGTGCCTCTTCATCGGTAAATAATCTTTGTGGTTTTGACTGAGGGAATACACAATCCATAACAGTTGGATTTAATGGCATTGGTTTGTAATTATTCGATATGGTTGGTAATTCTAAGGCAATGCTTGGATCAAGTGGTTTTAAATTAGCACTAGACGACAAAAGCAAAGGAGTTGCTGATTTGAAGTTTTCCATTTCAGTACTACTTTCACTATCGCTATTTGAAACAGATTGTGACGTAGAAACTTTTTGTTTTTTGCTTACAATACCACTTCCACTAGGTTCATCACGACTCAAACGTTTTTTAGATATTGTAGTAGGCTCCTGATAATTTGAAACAATCGAAGTTTCATTTTGGCTTTTATTTTGATATTTTGCTTTCTTATTTGGCATTTCCATCATTCCCAGAGCTTGCTCAAAACTTGCTCCGGTTGTACTATCAATACCGTTATCGTTTAATGTTTCATTTTTAGACTTTTTTATTTTATTCGGTGTCATAGTCGTGGAAGTAACTTCAGCATTATAATCGACAAAATGTGGTGGATTGGGATCATTGAAAGTATCTTCGTTGGAAATTTGAATTAACTTTTCATTCTCAGTTTCTTCGTCTAGCTTACTAAACTCTTTTACTCCTATATCCTTAGATTTTTTATGCTTTGATGATTTATCTTTTGATAATTTATCTTTGTCTTTGTGTTTTTTTCCATGTTTAGAATCACTCTGTCTATTAAAATCATCATTATTATCGTGATGCTTCGATTTTGATTTTTTTTCCTTATGCTTTTTACTTTTCTTTTTCTTGCTACTGTGTTCACTTTCAGTATGTGAAGTTTTGTGATGCTTATCACTTTTGTGTTCAACGTTTTGAATACTAGAAGTGTTAATGTCATTTACTAAATTATCACTAATTGAGTTATTATAAATCATTCGATCACTATACATATCTTCCTGACAAACTTCAGCTGCAGAAGGTGGTTCATAATCATAAACCATAGTTTCATTTTGACTTTTTATGTGATTCGAATTTTTATTTGAATCTGGTAATTTAAAATTTGGAGAATGAGTAGAGCTAGTTTTTTGATGTTCATATTCTTGTTTACGCTCTGAGCTATGGCGTTTTTGATGCTTGTCTTTTTTTGACTTTTGATCACGATGTTTAGACACTTCCTTAACTTCGTTACCTACAATCATTTATAAGTAAATGACAAAAGAAATAAGTGTTCAATTTTTATGATATATTAAAAAAAATAAATTTATTTTATGCAGAAAAGGTATTGACTCTTGTCACTTAGATGATAAAACATTTTTAACAATAAACTGAAAAATGTGTGCTAATGACAATAAACCCTAAGTAGATTAATGAATGTTGAAACAAATTATGTTATTTAACTTGAATAAAATAATTTTAAACAAAAGTTTCTCAAATTAACATTGAAAAAATTATTAATTTATTAACGATAAGTAACCATTTTAATATATACAAAGATATGTTAATTTCTAAATAGTTTTAGAACTCCATATTTAAATATCAAAACCTAATTTTCCGATAGTAACGTTTCTACTTCACAAGAAGATATTATTAACATTTATAGATTTATTCATTTGAAGTCTACAATATATAAATTCTGAAACTAAAACAAAAAGAGGAATTTTGTAAAATTCAGTTTTTACTTAGAACTTAAGTTCGAAACTTCTTTAATACAAAAGAAGAACATTCGAAACTATGCTTTTGTAAATGTAGATATAAACGCTAACATTTCTAAAGCATTTTTAAATATTTTTTTTATGCTGTAGACCTGTGATGATAAAAGAAATTTTTTTTTAAGATATTCTGTTGGAATTTTAAGTGCATCTGAATTGTTGAAAATATCCAAGAATATTTCTTAAATGGTTTTTAAGTTTTTGAAGTTTTTTTAATAAAATGGTAAGCAACTTATTTATCACCCATAAATCATATATTACTAAATTTCTCTTACCGTATTTATCAGACTTTATTTCGACACCAGTATTACAAATTAACTGAGGTGAGGCTTTGATGTGATTATTTACATTTTCATCTATGATTAACTGCACATCATTGTCATCATCATCATCATCATCGTCAATGGTATGAACATAATTGGGGTCAATAGGAGCCGATGGTCTTATAATTGGGGCACTAATCGTTGCGTGCACTTCATAGTTAACAGAATGTTTATTCTTATCCTCAAATTTCTGATTTTGATAATAAATATTCTCAGCTGAATTTTGTTTCGTTGTTTGCTGTTTATCAGCATAATTACTGTTATATTGATAATGTTGCGTAGTTTCTCTTTCATTACTATAACCGTTATTACTATTTGTAGACACATTTCCATTAGGATCTATATTATTACAACTCCCACTTCCCGTTCCTCCATCATTATTATCATCATCTCTGTGCTCTCTATTTCGTGCCGCTTGTTCTTTTGCGAATTCTTCGGCTGTGACTACAGCTTTCCATTTTGCTACTAAGGCCTTAGCAGCAACACCAACTTCACCTTCATACTTCCTTAAGGAGTTAACAGTCTTACCGATTCCCGTTGCTTGTAAGTGCTCTACTTTCACTGGTAGCTTGCTCAACTTTTCAATGCAATGCAAAAATTTTGCTGTTTTACTTTCATTAAGGGGATTATTCTGCTTCTGTGCTCTTTCAATACTACGTTGATAATGACCGATCACATCTAATATTGAGGTAGACATATTTGTTTCGTATTTATATTTTTATTTGTAGTTATTGCAATAAATTAAAAAATTTTACTACTTCTCCCGTCGTCTCATTAAGTTTGCTTGCATTTGAGTGTCCTTAAAAATATTAATTTCAATAACATATGACACGACACGTCATTTTATCAGTCTTCGAAATCGAGACACAAAAATTAAAAATTTTAAAATAGTTCACTTTTTCATTTATTTTACAACAGTTGTAAGATTTTCTAACAAAATGATATGGAGTACTTTTATTAGAATTAATTATATGACGATATTTTTCCGTAATATATTACACTCTTTCAAATTATTTTGTCTTCTGCAAAAAGTCAAAAACTCATCTGTCCAGTATACGGTATTGCCAAATGATGGTAAAAAAATTTCTCTTTTACATGGATTTAAACTTATTATTTTTTACTATGTCAGGCAAATTTTAAACTTTGCTAAATTAAATTTCAAAATTGACTATTAAGGGTTTTTTTTACTTATTTATAATACTTTGTAGCTTCCTCAAAAAATTAAATATATTACAAACACAAAATAATATAAAACGTTTAATAAACCTTCACATAAGTAAATAACAACGAACGAACTCGATTACTTTAAAATATGTAATAGGTCTTGAAGCTGATTATCCAATAATTTAAAAAAATAACTTAACTACAATTATTTAGAAAGCTGTTCCACAATTAAATTTTTCATTACTAAAAGAAGTGAAATAATAATATATGTATACACTATATTATGCTATATTATGCTATTATTTTGTACAATATACGAAATTTTTTACAAAAAATTGACGTTCGTTATGTTTGTTGTTCTCTAAATAGTTTTACAATATACTTTCAAGTGACTTGGTAAGACTTTTTTAGTTGCAGAAAACAGATAACAACATGAAATGAACATGTATCAGATAACAAACACTATATGAATATATATATATTTATAAACATATGCATATCTTTATGCCAAATAACAACTGCAATTACTCGTAAATGGTGTTGCCGTATCTATTAAAACTATAATACCCATAATAGACGGATGAAGCATGAACTGTAGCACACAAAAAGGTTTTCGTCCAAAATTGAAAATTTCTCTTACCGTAAAATACTTTGAAGCTAAAATAATGTTTCCCGTTCAAAAATTCAGTATTATGACGAGTAAAAATATTAAGCAATATTCTTTATTTTTCTAATAAGGTAAATGTTTCGCGGAGGAACAAATTTTTAATGTGAGAAATATTTAGATAAAGTAATTATAATGTAGAACAACAAAAACAAAGAAAGTTTTAATTTTAATATAGTTAACGATTTTTGAATCCCTTGCAACTTCCTACATTATTTTAAAGAAATTTTGCCTCTACGTAAAATATTAAAATAAAAAATTAAGCTTTTTATATTTCTGAAGTATTCCAGGATTTCGAAAAATAGTTTTTTAATTCTACTTCAAGTGGCCTACTACGTAGTCTTACTTTCGCTAAACGATTCTCGCATTTTAAATTTCGACACTATGCAAATCGAATATCGCATCAAATCGAATGTGAAAGTAGCAAAAGTGGGATTACAGAATGCCACTTTTGCACACTTTTCATTCACTTGCCATTTTGTTTACGAATTTTATTGCGAAAGTCTAATTTTTCGAAAAAATATAAGTAAACATTATAAATGTTACATTTATTTTGCTTTATTAAATTAAAAAAACCTCGCATTTCAAATTTACTTCCAGTTACAGAGTATCAACTTACGCAAATTTGCGACATTCGCATTTTTACATAGCAGGACTATTCGCATTGCGACGTAGTACTTTTTACATAGTAGAAAAATTAAAACTTTTTGTAATCTCGGGATTGTCTTCCATTAATTTTATCAGAAACTTAAATTGCTTCGCATTTGTTATCTTTTTCCTTCTATAAAATACAAAAACCCCAATTATCAAAATAAAAATTAATAGAGTGAATTTTATAGTAAGAAATTTTAATTTAATTTTGAATTTTTTTACTTTTACATACTAACTTCGCCGATTTTTTCATTTTATTTACTTTTAGACTAAAAGAGATCGGACTTTTGGTCTATTAAATGCAAGTATTAAGGTAAAAAAATGACTATCGCGTTCTATGAAAATTCTTACAGAAACAGCACACACGGCGATTTTGCCATCTGGTCGAGGCTGTTAAATTTGGCATAAAAAATGCCAATATCCCAACACTGTTTATATTTATGTTCCGTTTTCGGTATATTCTGCTCACTAAAAGCTTCACAGTTAAAAATTTTGTTGACAGTTTTATAAGAAAACAAGGAATAATTACATGACTATCTCGCATTTAATATCATACAAATAAAGTTTCGAGAAATTAAAGTTGTTACAATAGGTAAAATTACAGCAATTTAAATTAGAAATGTCATCCGGAGTTAAATGTAAAAATTGTGGTTCAACTGAGATTGAAGAAGATAATGCTCGCGGTGATGCTGTTTGCACTAATTGTGGTTCAGTTTTAGAAGATAATTTAATTGTTTCCGAAATACAATTTGAAGAAATCGGGCATGGATCAGCAGCTATCGGACAATTTGTGTCATCTGACTCTGCAGGTGGAGCTACAGGGTATGGAAAATTTCAAGTAGGGTCTGGAACAGAGTCTCGAGAAGTTACAATAAAAAAGGCCAAAATTGGAATTACAAATCTTTGTCAACAGTTGCAATTAAATAACCATTTCATTGAAACAGCATTAAATTTTTTTAGAATGGCTTTAAATCGGCATTTGACCCGAGGTAGAAAAAATAGTCATATTTATGCTGCCTGTGTATATATTACATGCAGAACAGAAGGAACTTCACGTAATTGAAATATTAATTCTTAAAACAATAACTTAATAGAAATTATTTTTCTTCAGATTTACTCATAGATATAAGTGATGTGCTTCAAATTTGCAGTTATGAACTAGGCAGAACCTATCTTAAGTTATCAAACGCTTTATGTATTAACATTCCATCTGTTGGTAATAACATTTGACGTACCATGTAATACATTGCTTATGTAAATATAATAAACATTCTTGATTCTAGACCCATGCTTGTACGTAATGCGATTTGGTAATAAACTGCAGTTCGGAAGCAAAACGCATGAAGTTTCAATGACTGCCCTTAGAATTGTTCAAAGAATGAAAAAAGATTCAATACATTCGGGAAGGAGACCTACAGGTTTATGCGGAGCAGGTCTGTTAGTTTTCATTCTCCATTTAAAAAGAATATAAAAAAAGTTTTACAGCATTGCTTATTGCTGCAAGGATGCACGATTTCGGCAGAAGTATAGGAGATATTGTTAAAATTGTAAAAATACATGAGTCCACTTTACGGAAAAGATTAACTGAGTTTGCTGAAACTCCGAGTAGCGCTTTGACATTAGACGAATTTATGGCTGTAGATTTGGAAGCTGAACAAGATCCACCAGCTTTTAAAGCCGCAAGGAAAAAGGATCGAGAACGAATATCGAAGGCACAATTAATTTTTATTTGTAATATTCTATTTTTAATTTTTCGATTTATGTAGATGGGTGAAAATGAGTTAACGGAACTGCAAAAAGAAATTGATGCACAATTAGAAAAAGATTTAAAAAAACTTCATAGAAGTCGCTTTAAAAATATTCCAGCTGAATGCTTCGAAGAAGATGATGCGACTAAATTTATTGCGGAATCTAATATGAATGTAATAGAAAAATGTTTAGCTGATTATTCTGGGATGAATGAGATTGAAACTTCGAAAACAAACTTGGAAGGTTTAAAACCGGATATACTGAAAATGTGCACACCTACATTGAGCGAAATATCTCAAATTGAGAGTAACAAATCAGAAAGTTTAACTGAAATTATTAATACAAATGATGGCGAGCTAAACTTGGAAGGTTTAGACGACGAGGAAATTGATGGTTATATTATGACTGAAAAGGAAGCTGATTACAAGACGATATTATGGGAAAATTTAAATGCAGAATACTTGCAAAGTTTAAAAACAAAAGAGGAAAAATTAGCGAGAGAACGTGAGGAGGGAAAACCGGAAAAAAAGAAAAGAAAACCGAGAAAAAAAATTGGTCCATCTAATACTGCCGGAGAAGCAATAGAAAAAATGTTGCAAGAAAAAAAAATTTCTACTAAAATAAATTATGATATTTTAAAAGCATTAACAGCCCCAAAAACTAACAATAATGCAGAAGAAAAAACTGATATTGCTCATCCAAAAATTGAGGAAGCGATAATACAAAAAGCAGAAACTATCAATGGAACTTTGTTAACTACAGTTGCTGTCCCTAAAGGAATATCAAAAAGAGAAAAATTAGAATTTGGTTTACCAGTGGTTGAAAATGCAGTTGCACAAACAAATGCAAATGAACCCCTAATTATAGAAAACAACGGTAATTTGAAATTTTTAAAAATTAATACAAATCTATAAAATTTTATATTTTGATTTTATTTATAGATGATCTAGTTGATGAGGAAATAGACGAACCAGAGGCAGAACAATATGAACAAACTGATAATGAGTATTCTTCACTTAAAGATATGCTAAATAAAGGTGATGATGATGATTATTATGGATATGATGAGGATAATTATTAAGAAAATAAGCAAGAAAAAGCATGATTTATTTGTTGAAAATATTAAAAAAACTTTATTAGTTTTTTTTTGTTTTTTAATGAAAACGGTCTGTAAATATCGTTCATTTATTATTATTATGTATTCGGTCTGTAAATACATGTTTATTTAAAACTCTTAACAGACATTCTCTGCAATAAAAATTTCCTTTATTCATATTTTTGATTATGTTCTGCTATAAAATTTAAATCATAAAAATTCTAAAATTTCTTAGGGCAGCTTTTTCTAAACAATTTTTTTTTTTTTGAAAACATATACATATGTATTACATATTACACTTAATACGGCAATGTAAAAATATTTATTTTATTTGTGTGATAATTAAACATTGAATTTTATTTCTTTAACATTTTTCTTTATTTTATTATTTTATATACATATATTAATGTGCATCTAAAAGACTAAATCTAAATATACTTATACTCAAAAGTCTCTTCTTAAGAGAGAAAAGATGCCTTGCATTTAGAATGTTTTTGTGCAATTTATGTTCAACAAATTAAATCAATCATATTAAAATTATTAAAAAACTCGCAGTTGTTGGATAAAACTTGCCAAACACGTTAAAATTTTATTTAGTCATTGAAATAAAAAGCATCTGTATATAAAACAAATTATCTCAAGAGGAAGGATATTTAAAACTTGCAAGTTATTGAAATACAGAAATGTGATTTAGTAAAGATTCTTCTTGTATTTTTGAAGATATTTTAAAAAATACATATTTTCAAAAGTTTTATAGGAAGAAAAGTTGGGAAGCTTTACATATTTGGTTGGGAAAATTTCTCGAAAAGTAATAACTTATGGACCTCAACAATCTAAACAGACAATATATTTATGTTCTTAAATGATACCAAAAAGGTTTATAACAATAAAAATACAAAATGTGTTCTCGATCACTATGAATCTAGTTTTGACGGTTTTGAATGTTAATGTGATTTTGAACGCAACTTTACATTAAATATATATACATATTTTGCTATTCTTTAAAATACAATTTATTTCATCACTCAGACGAAAGGAAAATGCAGCACAATAATTCCATAGGCCTCTTCAAATTCCATAATATAATTCATATAGTGTATTATAAAATTGATGAAACTATATATGTATGTACATACCAACCATGTATACCACCCTGCCTGATAATTTTGAAACAATAAAATACCTAAAGACAGCATAAATATAAAATTATTTCTGAAGTTGTCAAAAATTATATTAATTATTTTAATGTTAAAATATTTATTTATTTATTTAATTTGTGTAATAATAAAACAATGAATTTTTTTTTCATTTGAATTTTTTTATATTTTATTTTTTTTTATATGTATGTATGTATGTAATTAGAAGAATAAATTTAAATATACTAATATTAATGACTAACATTATTTAAAAATTTAAACTTAAAAAAAAAAGATAATGTCTTGAATTTAAAATGTTTTAGCTCAATTATGTATAATTTGTTAAAATTAATTAAATCAATGATATTAAAACTACTAAAAAATTCAAATTAGTCTTTAAGAAAACTTTCTAAACACCATGACATTTATAATTAACTACATACTAGTAAAAAAAGTATTGTTATTAAAATAATTTGAATTTTACCATTATATTGAAATAAAAATATCGTAAGAGGAAAGAAATTTAATGTTTTACATTATTTTTGTAGTACAGGAAAATAATTTAATCAGGGTTAATATTTTTTTAGCGTTTGTTCAAAGAAATAGAAATATTTTCTACTAATTTTCTAAAAAATACAAAATAGCGGTTTTCACAGATTGATGTACTGCCCTTAGAATTGTTCAAAGAATGAAAAAAGATTCAATACATTCGGGAAGGAGACCTACAGGTTTATGCGGAGCAGGTCTGTTAGTTTTCATTCTCCATTTAAAAAGAATATAAAAAAAGTTTTACAGCATTGCTTATTGCTGCAAGGATGCACGATTTCGGCAGAAGTATAGGAGATATTGTTAAAATTGTAAAAATACATGAGTCCACTTTACGGAAAAGATTAACTGAGTTTGCTGAAACTCCGAGTAGCGCTTTGACATTAGACGAATTTATGGCTGTAGATTTGGAAGCTGAACAAGATCCACCAGCTTTTAAAGCCGCAAGGAAAAAGGATCGAGAACGAATATCGAAGGCACAATTAATTTTTATTTGTAATATTCTATTTTTAATTTTTCGATTTATGTAGATGGGTGAAAATGAGTTAACGGAACTGCAAAAAGAAATTGATGCACAATTAGAAAAAGATTTAAAAAAACTTCATAGAAGTCGCTTTAAAAATATTCCAGCTGAATGCTTCGAAGAAGATGATGCGACTAAATTTATTGCGGAATCTAATATGAATGTAATAGAAAAATGTTTAGCTGATTATTCTGGGATGAATGAGATTGAAACTTCGAAAACAAACTTGGAAGGTTTAAAACCGGATATACTGAAAATGTGCACACCTACATTGAGCGAAATATCTCAAATTGAGAGTAACAAATCAGAAAGTTTAACTGAAATTATTAATACAAATGATGGCGAGCTAAACTTGGAAGGTTTAGACGACGAGGAAATTGATGGTTATATTATGACTGAAAAGGAAGCTGATTACAAGACGATATTATGGGAAAATTTAAATGCAGAATACTTGCAAAGTTTAAAAACAAAAGAGGAAAAATTAGCGAGAGAACGTGAGGAGGGAAAACCGGAAAAAAAGAAAAGAAAACCGAGAAAAAAAATTGGTCCATCTAATACTGCCGGAGAAGCAATAGAAAAAATGTTGCAAGAAAAAAAAATTTCTACTAAAATAAATTATGATATTTTAAAAGCATTAACAGCCCCAAAAACTAACAATAATGCAGAAGAAAAAACTGATATTGCTCATCCAAAAATTGAGGAAGCGATAATACAAAAAGCAGAAACTATCAATGGAACTTTGTTAACTACAGTTGCTGTCCCTAAAGGAATATCAAAAAGAGAAAAATTAGAATTTGGTTTACCAGTGGTTGAAAATGCAGTTGCACAAACAAATGCAAATGAACCCCTAATTATAGAAAACAACGGTAATTTGAAATTTTTAAAAATTAATACAAATCTATAAAATTTTATATTTTGATTTTATTTATAGATGATCTAGTTGATGAGGAAATAGACGAACCAGAGGCAGAACAATATGAACAAACTGATAATGAGTATTCTTCACTTAAAGATATGCTAAATAAAGGTGATGATGATGATTATTATGGATATGATGAGGATAATTATTAAGAAAATAAGCAAGAAAAAGCATGATTTATTTGTTGAAAATATTAAAAAAACTTTATTAGTTTTTTTTTGTTTTTTAATGAAAACGGTCTGTAAATATCGTTCATTTATTATTATTATGTATTCGGTCTGTAAATACATGTTTATTTAAAACTCTTAACAGACATTCTCTGCAATAAAAATTTCCTTTATTCATATTTTTGATTATGTTCTGCTATAAAATTTAAATCATAAAAATTCTAAAATTTCTTAGGGCAGCTTTTTCTAAACAATTTTTTTTTTTTTGAAAACATATACATATGTATTACATATTACACTTAATACGGCAATGTAAAAATATTTATTTTATTTGTGTGATAATTAAACATTGAATTTTATTTCTTTAACATTTTTCTTTATTTTATTATTTTATATACATATATTAATGTGCATCTAAAAGACTAAATCTAAATATACTTATACTCAAAAGTCTCTTCTTAAGAGAGAAAAGATGCCTTGCATTTAGAATGTTTTTGTGCAATTTATGTTCAACAAATTAAATCAATCATATTAAAATTATTAAAAAACTCGCAGTTGTTGGATAAAACTTGCCAAACACGTTAAAATTTTATTTAGTCATTGAAATAAAAAGCATCTGTATATAAAACAAATTATCTCAAGAGGAAGGATATTTAAAACTTGCAAGTTATTGAAATACAGAAATGTGATTTAGTAAAGATTCTTCTTGTATTTTTGAAGATATTTTAAAAAATACATATTTTCAAAAGTTTTATAGGAAGAAAAGTTGGGAAGCTTTACATATTTGGTTGGGAAAATTTCTCGAAAAGTAATAACTTATGGACCTCAACAATCTAAACAGACAATATATTTATGTTCTTAAATGATACCAAAAAGGTTTATAACAATAAAAATACAAAATGTGTTCTCGATCACTATGAATCTAGTTTTGACGGTTTTGAATGTTAATGTGATTTTGAACGCAACTTTACATTAAATATATATACATATTTTGCTATTCTTTAAAATACAATTTATTTCATCACTCAGACGAAAGGAAAATGCAGCACAATAATTCCATAGGCCTCTTCAAATTCCATAATATAATTCATATAGTGTATTATAAAATTGATGAAACTATATATGTATGTACATACCAACCATGTATACCACCCTGCCTGATAATTTTGAAACAATAAAATACCTAAAGACAGCATAAATATAAAATTATTTCTGAAGTTGTCAAAAATTATATTAATTATTTTAATGTTAAAATATTTATTTATTTATTTAATTTGTGTAATAATAAAACAATGAATTTTTTTTTCATTTGAATTTTTTTATATTTTATTTTTTTTTATATGTATGTATGTATGTAATTAGAAGAATAAATTTAAATATACTAATATTAATGACTAACATTATTTAAAAATTTAAACTTAAAAAAAAAAGATAATGTCTTGAATTTAAAATGTTTTAGCTCAATTATGTATAATTTGTTAAAATTAATTAAATCAATGATATTAAAACTACTAAAAAATTCAAATTAGTCTTTAAGAAAACTTTCTAAACACCATGACATTTATAATTAACTACATACTAGTAAAAAAAGTATTGTTATTAAAATAATTTGAATTTTACCATTATATTGAAATAAAAATATCGTAAGAGGAAAGAAATTTAATGTTTTACATTATTTTTGTAGTACAGGAAAATAATTTAATCAGGGTTAATATTTTTTTAGCGTTTGTTCAAAGAAATAGAAATATTTTCTACTAATTTTCTAAAAAATACAAAATAGCGGTTTTCACAGATTGATGTACTGCCCTTAGAATTGTTCAAAGAATGAAAAAAGATTCAATACATTCGGGAAGGAGACCTACAGGTTTATGCGGAGCAGGTCTGTTAGTTTTCATTCTCCATTTAAAAAGAATATAAAAAAAGTTTTACAGCATTGCTTATTGCTGCAAGGATGCACGATTTCGGCAGAAGTATAGGAGATATTGTTAAAATTGTAAAAATACATGAGTCCACTTTACGGAAAAGATTAACTGAGTTTGCTGAAACTCCGAGTAGCGCTTTGACATTAGACGAATTTATGGCTGTAGATTTGGAAGCTGAACAAGATCCACCAGCTTTTAAAGCCGCAAGGAAAAAGGATCGAGAACGAATATCGAAGGCACAATTAATTTTTATTTGTAATATTCTATTTTTAATTTTTCGATTTATGTAGATGGGTGAAAATGAGTTAACGGAACTGCAAAAAGAAATTGATGCACAATTAGAAAAAGATTTAAAAAAACTTCATAGAAGTCGCTTTAAAAATATTCCAGCTGAATGCTTCGAAGAAGATGATGCGACTAAATTTATTGCGGAATCTAATATGAATGTAATAGAAAAATGTTTAGCTGATTATTCTGGGATGAATGAGATTGAAACTTCGAAAACAAACTTGGAAGGTTTAAAACCGGATATACTGAAAATGTGCACACCTACATTGAGCGAAATATCTCAAATTGAGAGTAACAAATCAGAAAGTTTAACTGAAATTATTAATACAAATGATGGCGAGCTAAACTTGGAAGGTTTAGACGACGAGGAAATTGATGGTTATATTATGACTGAAAAGGAAGCTGATTACAAGACGATATTATGGGAAAATTTAAATGCAGAATACTTGCAAAGTTTAAAAACAAAAGAGGAAAAATTAGCGAGAGAACGTGAGGAGGGAAAACCGGAAAAAAAGAAAAGAAAACCGAGAAAAAAAATTGGTCCATCTAATACTGCCGGAGAAGCAATAGAAAAAATGTTGCAAGAAAAAAAAATTTCTACTAAAATAAATTATGATATTTTAAAAGCATTAACAGCCCCAAAAACTAACAATAATGCAGAAGAAAAAACTGATATTGCTCATCCAAAAATTGAGGAAGCGATAATACAAAAAGCAGAAACTATCAATGGAACTTTGTTAACTACAGTTGCTGTCCCTAAAGGAATATCAAAAAGAGAAAAATTAGAATTTGGTTTACCAGTGGTTGAAAATGCAGTTGCACAAACAAATGCAAATGAACCCCTAATTATAGAAAACAACGGTAATTTGAAATTTTTAAAAATTAATACAAATCTATAAAATTTTATATTTTGATTTTATTTATAGATGATCTAGTTGATGAGGAAATAGACGAACCAGAGGCAGAACAATATGAACAAACTGATAATGAGTATTCTTCACTTAAAGATATGCTAAATAAAGGTGATGATGATGATTATTATGGATATGATGAGGATAATTATTAAGAAAATAAGCAAGAAAAAGCATGATTTATTTGTTGAAAATATTAAAAAAACTTTATTAGTTTTTTTTTGTTTTTTAATGAAAACGGTCTGTAAATATCGTTCATTTATTATTATTATGTATTCGGTCTGTAAATACATGTTTATTTAAAACTCTTAACAGACATTCTCTGCAATAAAAATTTCCTTTATTCATATTTTTGATTATGTTCTGCTATAAAATTTAAATCATAAAAATTCTAAAATTTCTTAGGGCAGCTTTTTCTAAACAATTTTTTTTTTTTTGAAAACATATACATATGTATTACATATTACACTTAATACGGCAATGTAAAAATATTTATTTTATTTGTGTGATAATTAAACATTGAATTTTATTTCTTTAACATTTTTCTTTATTTTATTATTTTATATACATATATTAATGTGCATCTAAAAGACTAAATCTAAATATACTTATACTCAAAAGTCTCTTCTTAAGAGAGAAAAGATGCCTTGCATTTAGAATGTTTTTGTGCAATTTATGTTCAACAAATTAAATCAATCATATTAAAATTATTAAAAAACTCGCAGTTGTTGGATAAAACTTGCCAAACACGTTAAAATTTTATTTAGTCATTGAAATAAAAAGCATCTGTATATAAAACAAATTATCTCAAGAGGAAGGATATTTAAAACTTGCAAGTTATTGAAATACAGAAATGTGATTTAGTAAAGATTCTTCTTGTATTTTTGAAGATATTTTAAAAAATACATATTTTCAAAAGTTTTATAGGAAGAAAAGTTGGGAAGCTTTACAT